>NC_140990.1:272463817-273793072 GCF_052327205.1 Somniosus microcephalus | reverse complement strand
GGCTCCTGTGGCCCAGGAATGTGGCAGAAGAAAGGTAAGTAGACCCCAGGGGTGCAGACCACTCCACCGGTCATGCACCGATCGGCGATCCCCACCCCAAGCACCAGCCCACACCTCCTCCACTCCCAGTGGCTCTGGTGCAGCCATCCTCCATTAGCAGTACATGTTGTCCGAGAGAAAATGGGAGCAGTGGTTAAGGTTTAAAATAGTTAAACTCAATGTTAAGGCAGGAAGGCCTAGAAATTCATTGTAGCCACTTTTGGGGCGGTAAAGTGGGGCGGCCGCTAAAGTTTGCGCCCGCCGCCAAATCGAGGTCACTTCTCCGATATTCATTAGCTTCGCCCTAAGAGTTCGCTCGAGCGCTAAAACTGGTGCTGGACGCCTCTCTTTGGGCGCTAAGCCGGAGGTGCTGATCGATAGCGCCGAGGCCGGGCACAGCGCAGGTGCGGCCATCTCGTGATTGACAGCAGACACCCTGGCGCCGGCCAGCTCTTAAGGGGGAAGGGTCGACTGTGTCTGCTGCCACGCCCTGGATAGTGGAGCCCTCCAGCTAGGCCTGAACACTGCTGCTGGACCCAAATAGCGCCTGAAGCCATGCAGAAGGCCCGTGAACGTGCGCAGCGCTTCTCAGAGCGTGATCTGAGTGTGCTGGTTGGTGCTGTGGAGAAGAGGCGCCATGTTTTGTACCCGGACAATGGCAAGAAGGCGCCGTTCCGCGTCTACAGGAGAGCCTGGAGGCATGTCGCCAGCAAGCTGTCAGCCAACAGCGAGGTCCCCAGGAGCGGTGTCCAATGCTGCAAAAAGTTTAATGACCTCACTCGGATTGTCAGGGTGAGTACCTTTTCCAGTGTCCTCCTCATCCTTGCATGTGCACCTCACATTATGGGCAAAGGGACCTGAAAGCCCTAATGGCCAGCCCTCATCCAGCAGCTATGGGACAGGCATGAACATCAATTGCACATTCTGCACTTAACACACTTGCCAAACTATTCCACCATGGGAAGCAGTGCACACAAGATCACTTAACACACTTGCCAAACTATTCCACCATGGGAGGCAGTGCACACAAGATCAGGGCGACACACTGGCCAGGCTATTCCACCATGGGAGGCAGTGCACACAAGATCAGGGCGACACACTGGCCAGGCTATTCCACCATGGGAGGCAGTGCACACAAGGTCAGGGCGACACACTGTACTTAGAGGCCGTCCTTTCTCTTGCAGGCCAAGCTGGCTAATAATCGGAAGAGCCGGACTGCGACCAGGGGAGGCCGCCCCCAGATCCAGCCGCTCACCGAGCTTCAACATCGCGTGGAGCGCATCATGGGTGCCCGGGTGATTGGCCCTGTTGCATGTGGAGATGCCGACCCTGTTCTGGGCACCAATGGTAAGGACATCCACGTTTGGACCTCTCTCGTCCCACTTGCGCATCAGATCTACATCCTTTGCCACTGTCCGACCAAAGCGCTGAATGCCACCACTCATGCATCCCTCGCTGACGCCCTCTCCTCACTCTAAAGCTACTCTTGTGCCTTCCTGCTTTCAGATGGTGAGGAGGAGGTCCCTGAACTTGCCAGTGACAGCCCCTCAGAAGAGGAGCAGGAGGAGGAGCAAGAGGAAGGCGGCCCATCAGGGGAACCCTCAGCCGCGGCCACCCAGGCCAATGTAGGGGACACGTCTTCCCTGGAGGGGAGCGTGGCGGAAGTGTCGAAGGGGAGGGGAGCTCATGGGACCTGCGGCCTGCAGAAACGCGGGAGGGGGGTGGAAGCTCGGCGGCCTTCTCCCCAGAGGGGGGATGCGTCGGAGGGGAGTCCAATTGCTGGGCCCAGCAGCGTCCAGCAACGCAGGAAGGGTCGGCCAGCTCGGCGGCCTTCTCTCCAGAGGGAGAGTCCGGCCTCCAGTCCGGAGATGGTCTTCGCCGAGGAGATGGAACGCCTCGAGGACTTGTCCGCGGACTCAGAGCGCCGGCACACGGAGCTCATGGCGGCAGTGGCACGGTTGCCTGAGGCCATCGAGTCCCTCTCTCGGAGTGTGACCGAGTTCGGGCCCTCAGAGGCCACCAGTCGGGCGGAATTCCGGGCAGATCAGGCAGCGAGTCAGGTGGAATTCGGGGCAGATCAGGCAGCGAGTCGGGCGGAATTCGGGGCAGCTCTGGCAGCGACTGGCCAGGTGATCAGTGGTGCCGTCCAGTCACTGGCTGCTCTGATGCGGTCAGTGAACAGGTCAACACGGGCACTCACTGCTGCCACACTCGCTGTGTCAGCCAGGCATCGCCAGGGCACCCGGTGCGCTGCAGCAGCACAGCGGTCTGTCCCTCGGCAGATTGGTGCGCATGCTGCAGTGCTGGCCCAGGCGAGTGCCAGTGTCTCAGGCGACCAGCGAGCGCCTGCCATCCGCCAGCTTGCCCCCATTCCTCCAGCCGCCACTGCCACTCCCCCAGTGGAGCTGCCAGGAGCTGCTGCAGCGACTGATGCTGGCCAGCCACAGCTGCAGCATTCAACAGCCGCCCGCTCGACGGCCAGACCTCGACTAGGCCGACCCCCAAGGGCATCTGCCGTCACGACATGTGCCCCTCAGGAGCCTGCCCCCAGTCTTGCAGCAGCCAATGGCCTTACTTTGAGGAGGAGCAGCAGGGCGGGCAGGGGCCACACAAAGATGGCCAAGGCATCGCCCTAGCGGGACAAATAGTCGAATGTGTGGCCAGTTGTGTTTGTTTTTTGAGGCCAAGAATTGGATGTTTGTTTTTTGAAGGCCGATGATGTGATGTTTGTTTTTTACGAAGGCCGAGAATGACGGACATTTTAGTTGCACTATTTTGTTAATCCTCTCCAGGTTGTGGGAGCGAGTAATGTGTTTGAGTGTTTTTTGGGGGTTTCGTCTGTTTTTGGTTTTCATGTGGGAAGGGACCTGAGTTTGAACAATAAAGCATTTTATTTATTCACATTGTCCATGTTTGATCTTTGAAGTGTTTGTTGCCTTAACCGGCTGAGGGCTTGCGGAGCGGCTGCAATCATGTTCTTTCATTGGCACAAGCCATTCCCTGACAGGGGGCCGAGAAGTGACGTTCAATAAGCCGCCGATGGGCGGCCCTTGGACCTTGTGCCTCCCTCCTGGGCTGGTACTCCTCGTCCTCCTTGTCCTCCTCATGCTCCTCCTGCTGAGGTGGTGGTCCAACGTGAGGTGGCAGTGCCTGAGTCCTGCGGATAGCCAGGTTGTGCAGCATGCAGCAAACGACGACGAATTGGGAGACTCGATCATGCGAATACTGGAGGGCTCCCCCGGAGCGATCGAGACAGCGGAACCGTTGCTTGAGGACGCCGATTGTTTGTTCTATGATGTTCCTAGTCGCTTGATGGCTCTCGTTGTATGCCTCTTCAGCAGGGGTCGTGGGCGCGCGGAGCGGGGTCATGAGCCAGGTACACAAAGGATAGCCTTTGTCCCCGATAAGCCATCCTCTTGGGGGAGGCTGTGCCTGGAACATGTCAGCCACAGTTGTCTGTCGCAGGATAAAGGCATCGTGGCTGCTGCCTGGAAAGCGGGCATTGACAGCTAGGATGCGCTGCCTGTGGTCACACACCAGCTGTACATTGAGGGAATGGTAGCCCTTCCGGTTGTGGTAATCCTCGGCATGCTCAAGAGGTGCCTGCAAAGCCACATGCGTGCAGTCAATGGCGCCCTGCACCATGGGGAAGCCCGCTATTCTTGCAAATCCCACTGCACGCTGCTGCTGCTTGTCCAGGGTCATGGGGAAGGAGATGAATTGATGTCTCCTTGTGAAAAGGGCTTCGGTCACCTGGCGGATGCAGCAATGCACGGCGAACTGGGAGATGTTAGCGATGTCCCCAGTAGCGGATTGGAAGGAGCCGGTGGCATAGAAGTTGAGAGCCACCGTCACCTTCACTGCCACCGACAGAGACGTCCTGCGCATCAGCTGTGGCTGCAGATCTCTGTGAAGCAGCCGGCAGATGTCTGCAACCACCTCCCTTCTGAATCGCAGCCTCCTAACACACATCGCGGCAGACATGGTCAGATAGGAGGTCTGCTGGCGGTATACCCTGGGTGGGTAAGGCCTCAGTTGGCGACGCCTGTTGCCCCCTCTGCGTCTAGCCAGGGCTGCCACTCTCTCACGGCGTCTGTAAGCCCTTCTGGCATAAGGCTGAAAGTCAGCGTTGCCACCCAATGCAGCCCCCATTATATGCTGGCAAACACTGAGCTTTCAATGAAGGCAAAGATAATTGCTAAGCTCTGGCCTGAGCCAAAAATACCTGTCCTAGTGTTGGTCCAAACCAGTAAGCTCTCCTCCTTGGTCTCTGTCCAAAAAACCGTTGCACAAGAGTGAATGCTGCAAAATGGCGGCCCTTTATAGTGCAGGGTAAGTGCCCTTTAATTAGCGCTCCCCGCGGCCCGGCTCGGTTGTGTACCGTTCCACTTCACAGTCGTTAGGGCCGCCCGGCGCACAATGGGCTGGCGCGAGTGAAGTTCCGGTTTGGGGCGCACAAAGGGCGTTGCACTAGTAAATGACGTCATGATCTGCGCGCGCAGCAGGGCGTGCGCTAAGACTTTGCGCCGGCGCTAAATGTGTACTGAAGTTGGGGCGAGGCGCAGCTCGCGCTGCGCCCGGGCGCTAAGCGCCTAGCGCTCGAGATCTACTCCTCCTAAGGCGCTAACGGCTGGCGCGCCCAACTGAATTTCTAGGCCGAAGACTGTAAAGTGCCTCGTCGAAAGATGAGGAGCTGTTCCTCGAGCTTCACTGGAACAGTGTAGGAGGTCATCGACAGAAAGGTCAGAGTGGAAGTGGGAGTTCCTTACTTATTCAACAGCTACAGCATACCACAGACAAGTTAAAACAAACTAAAATGAATTGAACAGTTAGTTGTAAATGCCGGAAAGTTTAAACTTTTTAAACAACAATTCTTACGATTAGGATAATTGACACTTTCTACCGCCCACATTTGGCTCTCTTTCTCATAGCTGTACAATCTTAATATGGTCTGTATTTCAGCTCTCTCTCCCTCCAAGACCACACCAGTTCCACAACGTCTACAAATTTGTAATTGAGCTATTAATGAAATAATGACAGGGTTCTAACCTGCAGCCTGACTTGTAACTGACCCTAGAATTCATTTAAACAATGCAGAGCAATTGTACCTTCTGGTCGTAAAAAAGGCATATGCAGTTTCCATCACTTAAATGGGCGTGTTGGTGCTAATGTAATTTGCCCACTATACACTTTGGATGGTTTAAATGCAAGCCCTCCCGCCACCAAGTAGCGAGTTATGCCCGAGTCTGGAGAGTGAGTATTCGAGTGTCAGGGTATCCCAGTGTTCTCACCCGAGGTCGATACATCTGTACTTTGCAGCGGGAGCACTGCACAAGCCCGGCAATGACCTCATGGTGTCTGGCAGCTGAGAACCCATCCGCTGTGAGTTTGAGAGATACTTTTTATTCGTTGATATGTACATATATTAATTCCTATTTACTCACACAAATATTCTCTTTCTTTGAAGATTTTGACTATGACGTTATAAATAAATACCTGAAACGGGACTAAAGTAAAGAGAAGTATAACAGCTAATTGCACCTTAATGAGGTGCAAAATACTCACTGATCACCTGTCTGCCCGAAATAGCTGGCGCGCTTAACATGCTGTATACATTGACTTTGTAAATGACAATAATGGTAATAGTTTGGGCTATTTGCCCAATATAAACGATTGCCCAATTTAAACATGGGTGGTTTAAGTGGTGGGGACTGCACCCGATTTTATTTTACACGGTATTTGTTCCTTTCCTTAGAAAACAGTGCATCCAATGCCTTGGACTCATCAGTGATGAAAATTAACATTAACTGACTGAAATTCCTGTGAGACCTACTTGATCCCAGCACCTAAATTCCCAAAATGCATGCCGTACAATTGATTTTAATTTATGTTCAGTACTCAAAAATCCATGCTAACTTTAACATTGCAGAATTCTGCGTTGCTGAAATGAAGTTGATATGTAAACAGAAATTTCAAGCTGCAGATTTGAAACCAAAAGTGCATTTCCTTGATGGCATTTGGTAATTGTCCCTCAGTGGAGGCCTAAATACAGAATGACCAGCTGACATAGGCAGTTTCCATTATAAATGTGAACATCAGAATTTAGAATGTAGATGTAAAATATAAGGACAGAATTAAAATGTATTAATGGAGGCTGAATTACGTCTGCACGCCATGGTCCCGCATCCTTTAATCCTGCTTCACCTTCTTGACTCCCTGTGTACACCGTAAGAGATAACTAGAAGTACATTAAATGTCCTGTGTCTGTCACACACTCCTTATTTTGGCGTTTGACACCTCATTTGTCACATCTTGGTTGATTCGTGGCCAGTACATCACCTCTCGTGCTCTTTTCTTACACTTTTCGATTCCCAGATGTCCTCCATGGATCCTTTTTAGCATCTCTTTTCTCAGACTCTTTGGGATAACTATTTTACTTCCTTTGTAGATGATGTCTTCGACCAGTGATAGTTCCGCCCTGCAGTTCCAGTACTCTGCCATGTCAGGTGAGCAGTCTTGCTTCATGTTGGGCCATCCATCCAAGATGCTTTTCCTCAGTCGTCTCAGTGTTTCATCTTTGTTTGTCTCAGTCTTAATGAGCTCCATTTTTGCATCTGCTATGGGCAGTGCACTTGTGATCATGTCCACGTAGGCGTTCACTTTTTCATCCATTTTGGTGTTTGCGGGCTCACTTGGGTCAACTGCTCTGGACAACGTGTCTGCTGTATACATCAGCTTACCCGGTGTGTACGCAACATTCAGTGTATAGCGTTGCAGCCTGATCATCATTCTTTGTATTCTAAGCGGACAGCTATTTAGTGGCTTTTGGAACAATGTAATCAAGGGCTTATGGTCAGTCTCTACACTGATTGCTTGTCCTGCCACAAACTGGTGAAATCTTTCACAGGCGTATGTGATGCTGAGCAGCTCCTTTTCTATTTGAGCATATCGCGTCTCCGCGTCTGTCATTGAGCGCGATGCATATGCAATAGGTTGCCAGTAGTCATATTTTTGCAGAAGAACGGCTCCGAGCCCACTCTGTGATGCATCTGATGATATCTTGATGGGTCTCGCTGGGTCATAAAACCTCAGAACTGGTTCCTCTGTGAGCAGTTTCTTTAGATCGCTCCATGACTTCTCATGCTCATGATTCCATTCCCATTCTATGTTCTTTTCAGTTAGTCTTCTCAGTGGCACCATCTTTTCTGAGAGGTTGGATATGAATTTACCCATGTAGTTGATCATTCCATTAAACCTCTGCACGTCCTTTTTGCATTGTGGCTTTGGCATATTCTCAATGGCGGACACCTTTCTGGGATCTGGTCTGATGCCCTCACCGCTAAGGATATCTCCCACGAATGTCAGTTCTGTCACCCCGAGCTGGCATTTCTCTCTATTCAGCTTCAGGTTTGTTTTCCTTGTTGCTTCCAGCACTTTTTTCAGTCTCTCGTCATGCTCAGTTCTCGTGGTTCCCCATACTATGATGTCATCCATTGATGTATCAACTCCCTCCAGGTGCTCATAGATCATATGGATAGTTTTGTGATACACTTCAGGAGCTGAGGCAATGCCAAATGGTAACCTTAGGAATCTGTATCTGCCAAATGGACTGTTGAACGTGCACAGTCTTGAACTTGCCTCGTCCAATTTCATCTGCCAAAATCCTGATGATGCATCTAACTTGCTGAAATACTTTGCATTTGCAAACTGTGACATGATTTCCTCACGTGTAGGAAGCTTGAAGTGCTCTCTCTTTATTGCTCTGTTTAAATCTCTTGGATCCAGGCAAATTCTGAGCTTTCCATTCTTTTTGTCCACAACGACGAGGGAACTCACCCACTCAGTTGGCTCATCTATCTTCTGAATCACGTTCAGGCTTTCCATCCTGTCCAACTCTGCCTTCAGTTGCTTTTGAAGAGCAAACGGAACTTTTCTGCATGGATGTATGACCGTTGGCATACTTTTATCTACTCTGATCGTGTGTTCTCCTGGCAGGCAGCCTAGACCCTTAAATAGGTCATTGTACTCTTTCATGAGTTCATCATAGACTGTCTCTCCTTCACTTTCCACAACGAGGACTCTCTTTACCAGGTTCAGTCTCTCACAGGCTTTTAAACCTAGTATGGCTTGCACATCCTTTGGCACCACGATTAATGCTAGCATGTGCTCTCTGTCCTTGTGTGTTACTTTGACAATGCATCTTCCTTTCACTGGTATATCAGTACCTGAGTATCCTGTCACTTTCACTTTTATTCCATGTATCTTTGGTCTGGGTCTAATTTTCTTAAAATCAGTCTCTGATATCACATTAACTTGTGCTCCAGTATCCAATTTAAATGGAATGTGTATGTCATTCACTTTTAGTGTCAACATCCAGTCTCTTTTTTCTTCTTTGTTTTCAGACACAACATCTACATTGAACTCCTCTATCTCGCTTTCATCTACTGCATGGACCTTGCTTTGTTGCGCTTGGTTCTTGCAGCAACAGGCATAATGGTTGTTTTTGTTGCAACTATTGCATGTTTTACCATATGCTGGACACTTTCTTGGTGTATGTTGTGTACCGCATCGACTACATGGCTTTCGATTGCCCCTTTCATTTTCGTTCGCTGGCCACGCCTCTTTTTTCACATTGGCGCTCTTTTTGTTAAACGGTTTGTATCCGTTCATTCTCACTGCATCCACGTTGCAGCTACTGTCACTGAACAGCTCCTTTGCCTGCAACTTCACAGTCTCTGTAGCCCTACACAGTGCTATGGCTTTTCCCAGGTCTAGATCTTGCTCTCTTAGCAGTCTTTCCCTTAGACCATTATCTGGAATACCACACACCAGTCTGTCTTTTATCAGCGAGTCTGTCAGTCCCCCAAATTCACATGTTTTGCTTCGGTTTCTCAGTTCAGTCACATACTGATCAATAGTCTCATCCGTTTTCTGTACACATGTGAAAAATCTGTGCCTCTCAAACGTCACGTTACGTTTAGGTATGCAGTAGGCCTCAAACTGTTCCATTATTTTATCTAGCTTCACTTTGTCTCCATCAGCAGCGAATGTGAAGTTATTATACACCTCCAGCGCTTCATCACCCACGACATGTAAGAACACTGACAATTTCTTTTTATTACTTTTCTCGTCAGCTCCAATTGCCGCTAAATACAACCCCACATGTTGTTTGAATCTCCTCCAATTTTCAGCCACATTACCTGTCAACTGAAGCTTCGCCGGTGGGTGTAATCCTTCCATTTTTTCACTTCGTTAGCTATTCTCCAAGGTAAGTAACGATTTTCTCTTTTGGCTTGCTAATATGTGGAGAGCTGATTTAACTTCAGATTTTTCCTCTTCATCTCTTTCAATCACTTCTGATACCATGTATTGATTTCTTTGTGGGTTCAATGACGAGACATTTATGAAAGAGAATGTCTTTTAATCGAAAGCTTGTTCAACTCTTTATACAGTATTCACAGAATCACAGAAACCCCACAGTGCAGATAGAGGCCATTTCGGCCCATCGAGCCTGCACCGACACATATCCCACCCGATCCCCGTAACCCCACGTATTTAATCCCCCTAACACTAAGGGTCAATTTATCATAGCCAATCAACCTAACCCGCACATCTTTGGACTGTGGGAGGAAACCGGAGCGCCCGGAGAAAACCCACGCAAACACGGGGAGAATGTGCAAACTCCACACAGACAGTTGCCCGAGGCCGGATTCGAACCCGGGTCTCTGGCGCTGTGAGGCAACAGTGCTAACCACTATGCCACCGTGCTGCCCCTTTACAGGAGACACCATCTAGAAATCCATCTAAAACAAAACCAAAACTAAACTCAACTGCTTGTCTCTCACATGACCTCTGCTGGTCAGGCATAAGTAATCAATACATGCAAACATGCTGGTAAGGCATCATAATCAAACAGGCAAATACCATCACTATTTGCTGATATCATTACAATAGTCACACCTGCAGTTGCACACTTCTACCAATAGGCAGAGATTAAGCTCTGGAAGCTGCATATCCTCACACCAATAAAATCACATGACCGTGAGACAGTGGCATAAGCAGGGTTTTTTTTCCATGGGGTGTTTGGATATGAGCTTGCCAGACCAAACAAAATTACTTCAAAAGTTCTATATTTCAAATAAGAATTTCACAATACGGTTTATATAAAAACTTCCATTACTCTAACAATTCAATTAAAGCAAATGAAAAAAAGTCTTGGTGGACAAAAACTCTAAAGCACGAAATCCAAGCACTGGTTAAGTGTCGTTACTCTGTGAATTCACGGCGAACATCGAGGCCCACTAATCGGATTTCACTGGTCAAATTGCAGAACTGACTGGCTCTGGAAGAACATGTGTTGTTTCTGCGTTGTATCAAGTGATCTCTGACACATTCTTTCGAAAGAAGGAGTAGCCCAGTTTTAAAAAATGCATAGAAATGCAGGGGGTGTTTGAACACCCTGAACATCCCATCCCCCTGTCTGCTGCAAGAAAAAAATATGCTTCCGCGAGCAAAGCCACGGGAGATCCAGTAATATTTTTTTTATTCTTTTCCTGCATTCTCACCTTGCCATAAAGCATGGGAGCGATCACCTACAGCATTGGTTGTTAACGTGATCATTTGCATCCGTGGCTTCGAGGAAGCATTGTTCAATTGGCCCGGAAAAAGTACAAACGATAATCGCAGCGTAGTGCGGATAGTGTAGACTTTTATTGCTTGTGGGATTCGACTGTTGAGAGGTCAAACGTTACCACTAAAACGGCGGAGCGGGGTCAATATATGCCCTTGTTCATAAAAGTTGTTACCTAATTTTAAGGGGCCACAACCAGCAGTTGCATTTTGCAGTGAGGTGATCAAAACTGGGGCCGGTTTCGCCTGTTTCTCTCCCGGTTGCTGCAGTAGGGTTAAATGCTGCTGGGCGCGAAGCCAATTCTGCATAAAACTCGCCAACAAGTTTTGTTTGAAGTCTGAGCTGAAATGTTGGCCATTTTTAAAGCTTGCGATCAAGTGTAGAGCAAAATGCAAAACATACATTTCGACAGACTTGACAAGTTGGGGTTACTTTGTTAAAAAACAAAAAGAACTCTTCACTTCTCCGCTTGGAACATCATTTTTGTTTTTGAGCAGGGCACCCAAAATCCCTGGCAGGGTCCGACTCTGCTTTAAGCGCAGGTGGAAGTGGGGCAGCTTCAATACTGTCAGCAGACCGCTCCTGCATCCTAGTGGCAGGAATTGAAGCGCGCAGCTCCAAGCCTGCATAATCCTGGCAGAAACTTCCACCAGGAAAACAAAACCAATTTTGGTCTAAATATATGCAAATACCCTTTGCCAATGAGTTGGTGCGGGCGCTTTGACTTTGTACCGTGTGCGTTGGCTCCGGGAGCACTTGTGTGACCTGGTGCCGAGGAGGCGGGGTGGGAAGCTGGGGAATGCTGAAGCCTTATCCGGGAGCGAGCCGAGCGCTCGGAAAGTTTGATTAGGAGTGGGCACATGTCATGGCTTGAAAATGTTTGTGTTTGCGAAAGCAGAGCGCCAACGATCGGCGCCGCGCTGAACAGACATTGGCCGCAGTGTTGTGGGGAGTGCGGAAGAGGCACGGCAGCCGGAGCAAAGAGCGGCCCCAAAACACCAACCAAACCCCAGCGAAACCCTTCAAACCTGGGGACGTGAGGGGGAGCAGAGCCCCCGCACACAGTCCGCATTTGGAAATCCAGCTCCGAACTAATACTGTACGCCGCAAATACGTGCATTCATTTAGGATGAACTTGCTCGAGTCTTTCTAATTCAAAGTTGTGTCGTTCCCTGCAGTATTTCCGTTACCGTTGAACACAAGGAGGGAGAGGGAGGGGGGAAGCTTTCTGCTGACGGGAACTTTCCAGGCTGTGTATTGAACTGCTGTAAAACTTGCCCGTGTGCTTGAAGCGATGGAAGTATCCGAGTCTGGCACCGCACCTTTGCCTCCTTCAGGGTGAGTACTGCACTTAATTTAATCTCGCATCGGGCAGTAGCTTTCCAACAAGTCTAGTTTTCAGTTAATGTTTCTCCTTTTAAATTGAGAGATTTTTGTCCTACATATCAAGAAAATAGTACACTTACTGTTTTTCTGCTTATAATTTTTTTAATTGAGACACACGAAAAAGCCACCTGACCTGGCCCCTTAATTCCTTCCTCAGAACAGGGACATACACATTACAACAAGGGAGATTACCATCCGATAAAGGGGTTTGAGAGAAAATTAGCAAAATCGTAAAGGGCAATAATAAGGTTTCCTATAGGCATATTAGTAGTCCAGGTAGGGCCGATAAGAAATAAAGAGGCAAACTTGCAGAAGAGAGCGAAGGAATGGCAAAAAAAAGTACTGAATGTGTACTTAGTCTTGGTTTTCACAGATGAGGTGAATATAGGAACATGAGAAAGGAAGACAACCTGCACCCTTGGAGGTGACTTTAGATTATAATTTAAGAAACATGTTACTAAATAAATTACTCAAATTTAAGATTACAAGAGTAGCTACACTTCAAAAGTACTTCATTGGTTGTAAAGTGCTTCAGGACATCCTGAGGTCATGAAAGGTGCTATATAAATGTAAGTCTTTCTGTTAAGGTAGTCAAATCACAGGGTCATGATGGTTTATATTAGGTATTCTGCTGCAAGTGTCTTACCTCCTGACTCCCCAAAGCCTTTCCACCATCTACAAGGCACAAGTCAGGGGTGTAATGGAATACTCTACACTTGCCTGGATGAGTGCAGCTCCAACAACACTCAAGGCTCGACACCATCCAGGACAAAGCAGCCCACTTGATTGGCACCCCATCCACCACCTTAAACATTCACTCCCTCCACCACCGGCGTACTGTGGCTGCAATGTGTATCATCTACAGGGATGCACTGCAGCAACTCGCCAAGGCTCCCTCGGCAGCACCTCCCAAACCCGCCCCACTGGAGGGCTCGTTGCGCGGGAGTCCTCCCCTTTTCTATTGGGGACTTGGCCTGGAGGGTGTTGCATGGAGCAGTCCCGTGCAATAAGCTTTTAAGTAGGTTTACGGACTCCCAGGCCGCCTGCATTTTTTGCGGCCTAGAGGAGTCCGTGTTCCATGTTTATATAGAGTGTGAGAGGTTGCATCCCCTGTTCCATTATCTGAAGGGGCTGCTCCTCGATTTTTGGCTGCACTTCAGTCCCACTCTCCTGATCTTCGGTCACCCGGTGCGGAGGGGAGCGGGCAGGTCGGAGGACCTCCTCGTAGGACTGCTCCTGGGCCTGGCCAAAGTGGCCATTAACAGGTCCGGGCAGTCGAGGGGGGTCGTTCGGCACGATTGCCTGCCTCTCTTCTGCGGCTACATTCGCACCCGGGTAGCCCTGGAGATGGAGCACGCGCTGTCCGCCAGCATGCTCGAGGCCTTCCGAGACCGGTGGGCGCCGCGGGGACTGGAGTGCATTATCTCCCCGGCCGATGTAATTTTAATTTAATTTGATAAGTTTTATTTAAAGTTCTATTAGGTTACAGTTAATTAGTTCAACAAAAGAGGACCTCCCAAACCTGCGCCCTCTACCACCTAGAAGGACAAGGGCAGCAGGTACATGGGAACACCACCACCTCCAAGTTCCCCTCCAAGTCACACACCTTGGAAATATGTCACTGTTCCTTCATCCTCACTGGGTCAAAATCCTGGAACTCCCTCCCTAACAGCACTGGGAGTACCTTCACCACAAGGACTGCAGCGGTTCAAGAAGGTGGCTCACCACCATCTTCAAAGGCAACTAGGGATGGGCAATAAATGCTGGCCTTGCCAGCGATACCAAGATCCCATGAACAAATTTTAAAAAAAATTGATGATCTTAAGGCAATGTAGAGAAGAAATAGCAAAGGCTCTTGTTATGATTTTCCAAAATTATGCAAAAAGGAAAATTGTGTCTGAGGACTGGAGGGTGGCAACTGTGACTCCCTTCTTCTAAAAAGGAGACAGAATTAATCTAGGAAATTATAGGCCAATTAGTTTTACTTCACATGTTGGTAAACTTATTGGGATTCCTCGTTTCCATCATCATCCACATCCCCTACTCCTTTCCAACCCCACTTCCTTCAGCATCCACACCTAGAAAAAAACTCCCTCACCTCCCCCCTCCCAAGTCACTACTGCACTTTCAAAGTTCCAACTACCAAACCTTTAACCTTCTATTTGCCACAATAGCTGTGCAGCTGTCAATCTGTTCAAGCACTCCCTCACCTCTACCTTTGATGCCCTTGTCCCCAGTAAAACCTACACTGTTCCATCTGGTTGTTTCCCTGGTATGGCTCCCATTTACTTCAAGCACAAGGGGTGCTGACTTGTGCGTATCTAGTTTAGCCATCATCACCAGATCCAGCTGGACCACATCAAGTGCTGTCAGGCCTCACTCTACCAAAACTGTCCACTCCTCTAGGAACATCCTCGAGAGTAAACACAACCCCCCCCCCCCGCTTCTTTCTTTGCTACCAACCACCTCCTTAAACCCCTCTCCCTTGCCCTTGCCTCCAACAACAAGTGCAAGGCCCTCATGGATTTCTTTGTCACTACTTCTGCTGCTTTTCCCCCCTCTTTGCCCACTAAGCCAAACCTCCACCCTGCCGTAGACCTAGCCCCGATCCCGCATCTTTCGTTTCTTTCCTATTTCCCTTCATGTCCTCGAGTTCATTTTGTCCATGAGATCCACCTCCTGCTCCCTTGAACCTATTTCCACTAAACTACTGAAACCCAACTTCAATTCTTGGTCCACATTCTAGCTGACATTGTGAATGGTCCCCTCTCCTCAGGTACTGTTTCCCCCCCCCCCCCCCCTTTCAAAACCACTGGCACCACCTCTCTCAAAATTCCACCCTCGATTGCTCAGTCCTTGCAAACTATTACCCATATTCAAAATCCTTGAATGTGTTGTTGCTTCCCAAATTTGTATTCATCTTTCCCGCAATGCTATGTATAAATCTCTCAAATCTCTGACACAGCACTGAAAACAGCCCCAGTCAAATTCAAAAATGACATCCTGTGATTGTGACTGTGGTGACCTTGTCTTCCTTGACCTCTGCAGCTGTTGACATGGTAGACCACACCAACCTCTTCCAACACTTCTTTGTTGCCCAGCTCAGTGGGACTGCCTTTGCTTGGTTCCCTCCTACCTATCCAATCATAGCCACAGCATCTCGCAATGGATTCTCTTCCTGCCCGTGCACCGCTAGATCTGAGGACTCCCAAGGATCTATTCTTGGCTCCCTTCTCTTCAGTATCTACATTCTGCCCCTTGGTGACAACCTCAAAAGACACTTGCACATGTACATTGTCAACACCCAGTGTTACCTTTCCACCACTTTTCCTGATCTTTCCATTGCCTCTGTGCTGTCAGTCTGCCAGTTTGACATCCAGCCTTGGATGAGCGACGATAACTTCTATTATATTGGGAAGACCAAAGATACTGTCTTCAGCCCTGCAATAAATTGTATAACCTCCTCAGCCACTGTCTCAGGCCGAATCAAACTGTTTGCATCCAATTCGACCCAGAGCTGAGCTTCCAACCCGATATGCTCTCCATCACTAAGACCATCAACTTCCACCTCTGAAACAGCCCCCGCCTCAGCCCCCCGCCTCAGCCCCTGCCTCCGCCCATCTGCCACTGAAGCTCTCATCTATGCCTTTGTCACCTCCAGACTATTCCAATGCTCTCTTGGCCAGCCTCTCAGCCACCATACTTTGTAAACTTCAGCTTATCCAAAACTCTGCTGCTCGTACCGGGTCCTGCTCACTCAGCACTCCTGTTCTTGCTGACCAGCATTGGCTTTTGGTCCCTCACGCCTCCAATTTAAAATTCTCATCCTCTTGTTTAAATCCCTTCAAGGCCCTGCCCCTCCCTATCTCTGGAAACTCCTCCAATTGTACAACCCTCCCACAACTCTCAGTTTCTCTAACCCTAACCTCTTGTGTGTTTTCGCCCCCCCCACCCCCCCCTTCGCTTCAGCCCACCATTGGCAGTTGTGCCTTTAGCAGTCTAGGTCCATGCTCTAGAATTCCCTCCCTAAACCCCAACACCTCTCGACCCCTCTCCTTCAAGTTCTCCTTAAAACCCACCTCTTTTACCAAGCTGTTGCTCACTCATCCTAACATCTCATCCTTTACCACTGTGAAGCGCCTTGAGATGTTTTTCTAAGTTAAAGGTGCAATATAAATAGCTGTTAATACAGGATGAAATTAAGCACTGGAGAAACATTAGTTAATCAAGACCAGTAAGCATAGATTTTTAATGGGAAGGTCCTGCTTGACCAGTCTCATACAAGAAATAACAGGATAGATAAAAAGGACATGCAGTGGATGTGGTTCATAGAAACATAGACGATAGGAGCAGGAGTAGGCCATTTGGCCTCTCGATCCTGCTCTGCCATTTAATGAGATCATGGCTGATCATTCAAATTCAGTACCCTGTCCCTGCTTTCTCCCCATATCCCTTGATCCCTTTAGCCTTAAGAAATATATCTAACTCCTTCTTGAAAACATTTAATGAATTGACCTCAACTGCCTTCTGTAGTAGAGAATTCCACAGGTTCACCACACTCTGGGTGAAGAAATTCCTCCTCATCTCAGTCCTAAATGGCTTTCCCCTTATCCTTAGACTATGACCACTGGTTCTGGACTCCTCCACCATTGGGAACATCCTTCCTATGTCTAGTCCTGTTGGAATTTTATAAGTTTCAATGAGATCCTCTCTCATTCTTCTAAACTCTAGCGAATATAAGCCTAATCAACCCAATCTCTCTTCATACGTCATTCCTGCCATCCCAGGTATCAGTCTGGTGAATCTTCGCTGCACTCCCTCCATGGCAAGAACATCCTTCCTCAGATAAGGAGACCAAAACTGCACACAATACTCCAGGTGTGGTCTCACCAAGGCCCTGTACAACTGCAGCAAGACATCCTTGCTCCTGTATTCGAATCCTCTCGCTACGAAGGCCAACATACCATTTGCCTTCTTAACCGCTTTCTGCACCTGCATGCTTACCTTCAGTGACTGGTGCACAGGGACACCCAGGTCTCGTTGCATTTCCCCTTCTCCCAATCTATTGCCGTTCAGATAATAATCTACCTTCCTGTTTTTGCCACCAAAGTGGATAACATCGCACTTATCCACCTTATACTGCATGTGCCATGCATCTGCCCAATCACCCAACCTGTCCAAATCATACTGGAGTTTCTCTGCATCCTCCTCACAGCACACACGCCCACCCAGCTTTGTGTCGCCTGCAAACTTGGAGATATTACATCTAGTTCCCTCGTCTAGATCATTTATTTATATTATATTATATTATATATATATTTATATATATTATGAATAGCTGGGGTCCTAGCACCGATCCCTGCAAAAGGCAAATGAAATCCTTGATTTTGTATTAGAAGCATAGGATACAAGATCTGGATGGTACTGTTGAACTTGTCTACGCAGCAGTTGCAGTAATTCAATTTTGGTTACTCCATTAAAGAAGCTTGAGGATAATCTGATTGAACTTTTCATGTTAGAGTAAAGGGGAATAGATTGATTCTGTTGCTCAGTGAGATGGTAATGAGAGGACACAAATTTAACATGATCATGAAAAGAATTAAAGAAAAATGTCTTTACACAAAGGGTGGTTAGAATGCTCTGCCACAAACCATTGTTGAAGCAGTCTTTCAGTACTTAAAAAAAAAAGATAGTTACTTGAAAAAGAATAATATTGAAGGATAGGGAGAGTAAGCTGGAAGTCCGCGGAGAAAAACACTGGCACAGACCCGATGGCCCGAATGCCCAATTTTTGTGCTGAATCACAGTGATGCTATCTAGAAAAATGTTGCATAATTGCAATATACCTGTCAATGCATGTTCTTCGGTTTTTAAATTCACTTCTCCAAGCCCAGCATGTATTGGGCCATTTATACGCAAATAAAATTATACGTACTGTGTGTGCCACCTGCTGAATAGGAGTATCACCTATGGAATTATATAAAGTTTCCATTGTTATCCTTGAGTACATTAAATTGACAGAGAATTGAAAGTGGTCAAATTAGAAAATATATAAGACCGATATGTAATGTGAACTAATTAGTTAGGTAAACTCCCATGGCAGCTTTTCAATTATGGCAAGTCATAACTGGCTAGACAACAGGTTATTAGTTATGCAAGAACATTGTAAGCCGAATATGACAAAGAAACATAGATTATTGTTTCCTTATCTGATTCTTTTCAACAGTGCTGAACATTTTTATAATCCGCTTTTAATTTTATATTCATAGCTGTACGTAGATTTTACAAGAGGTGGCAGAATACGCAAATATTTTCTTGTGTAACCGTGAAAGAAAATTTGCCTTCAGTACATCTCTGGGGCAAGAATGCAAATTCAAAAAAAAAAGTTGAGCTAAAATTGTGTTTAGAAATACATATTGTTGAATAAGGTTTTGTTTGTTCTTAGTATTGTCATACTCTTCCCTTTGAGAATATTGTGGAGTAGCGGAAGGATTCAGAGTCTGATTAACAATTTGACAGGCTGCGACGGAACGCCCCTTCCGTGGCCGTAACCACCTTCATACCAGCTGATCGGATGGTTAGTCCTATATACAGGAAACTTTCGTTTAACCAGAGGTTAAAAGTCCGGAAAGCTCTATCTACCGGCAAAATTCAGGAGCCGTTTTCTATAAGTTTTTTTTACTTCTCGTTGCTTTTTTTATCCCAGTCAGGCTCTGCAAGGTCTGTAGCTAAGCAACAGCTTCAGCTAGAGACGCTTGCAGCTGCAGCCGACTGTTTTGAAGCTGTTACTAAGCAACAGGGTTTGTTGATTCACACGGAGCTGAAAAGCTCTATGTTTTAACATTGCCGCTGGTTTATATGGCAGTTTTGATCTAACGGTACCAGCTCGGTCCCGTCAGTGCCGGGTACCAGAAAGTTTCCTGTAGTGGGA
Source organism: Somniosus microcephalus (assembly GCF_052327205.1). Taxonomy (NCBI): domain Eukaryota; kingdom Metazoa; phylum Chordata; class Chondrichthyes; order Squaliformes; family Somniosidae; genus Somniosus; species Somniosus microcephalus. Next base: position 273,774,086 of record NC_140990.1, on the reverse strand, counting down.
AGGTATTATGGGCCCCCAAAACCCATACTATGAGGGGGGTTGGTGGCGACACCTACAGCCACCAGACATGAGTATCCCGCTGGATGTCAACCCAGAATTCAGATCTGTAGCTTCGGTCTCTACTTGTCAGGGCTGTCTGGAGTGGGGTTTGAACCCTGCACCTCTTAAATGCTGCCACCAAGCCAAAGGCTTGCTCATAAAGTTCTGTTAAGGAAAGGCATAAAGGGTGAACAAATGTTAAATATGATTGATTCATTTTTACATAAGTTCACGTCCTGACAATTGCTGTTTTCTCAGTAATTTTGGATAATTTGATCTCCAACATCAAAGATTATTTTCACTGATGATGAAGTGTTGACATAGCTTGCAAAGCAGCACAGCTGGGGTGAAGGTTTCTGCCGTATAATGTGTGTCTCCAGCTTGTAAACAAAACATTTGTGAAGTATTCTTATCTGCTGGTATATTCATTACTGTTCTATGTTAAATGTTCAACCATAGCCTATTGTATAATTTTTTGTGCATAGTTTAGTTGCTGTTTAACCAATCCAAATCGCACTCGACTAAAGTAGAAATCTTTGGGATACTGCTGCTGTTCTACTTCTGGGACTGATTAAATCATAGTCGCAATCTCGTGTAACAGCTACCGACAACAGATCAACTATTTCTGCTGGCAGACTTTTCATGCGTTTCTTTCAATCCCTGTTGGCAGATTACCTGTTTTTGGAAGTAAATACTTTTCATTAATAGTGTTCACATTCATTCTGGCTCTGCTGGAAACACAATGGTTGTGGTTGTGGCTTCGCAAACGCATGTTACAAAATGCTGTATTTCTGGACTCTATGAACAATGCCATGGGGGAGATCTTCTGGGTTTGTAAATAATTTTACATAGAAACATAGAAGATAGGAGCAGGAGTAGGCCATTCGGCCCTTCGAGCCTGCTCCGCCATTCAATGAGATCATGGCTGATAATCCAAATTCAGTACCCTGTCCCTGCCTTCTCCCCATATCCCTTGATCCCTTTAGCCTCAAGAAATATATCCAACTCTTTCTTGAATATATTTAATGAACTGGCCTCCACCGCCCTCTGTGGTAGAGAATTCCACAGGTTCACCACTCTCTGGGTGAAGAAATTCCTCCTCATTTCAGTCCTAAATGGCTTACCCCTTATCCTTAGACTATGACTCCCCAGCCATCAGAAACATCCTTCCTGCATCTAGTCTGTCCAGACCTGACAGAATTTTATAGGTTTCGATGAGATCCCCTCTCAATCTTCTAAACTCTAGTGAGTATAAGCCCAATCGACACAATCTCTCCTCATACGCCATTCCTGCCATCCCAGGTATCAGCCTGGTGAATCTTCGCTGCACTCCCTCCATGGCAAGAACGTCCTTCCTCAGCTAAGGTGACCAAAACTGCACACAATACTCAAGGTGCGGTCTCACCAAGGCCCTGTACAACTGTAGCAAGACATCCTTGTTCCTGTACTCAAACCCTCTTGCTACGAAGGCCAACATACCATTTGCCTTCTTAACTGCCTGCTGCACCTGCATGCTTACCTTCAGCGACTGGTGTACAATAACACCCAGGTCTCTTTGCACTTCCCCTTCTCCCAATCTATTGCCATTCAAATAATAATCTGCCTTCCTGTTTTTGCCACCAGAGTGGATAACCTCACATTTATCCACATTATAGCGCATTTGCCATGTTTCTGCCCAATCACCCAACCTGTCCAAATCGTACTGGAGTTTCACGACATCCTCCTCACAGCTTACCCTCCCACCCAGCTTTGTGTCGTCTGCAAATTTGGAGATATTACATCCAATTCCCTCGTCCAGATCATTAATATATATTGTGAACAGCTGGGGTCCTAGGACCGATCCTTGCAGTACCCCACTAGTCACTGCCTGCCACTCGGAAAACGACCCGTTTATTCCAACTCTTTGCTTTCTGTCCGCCAACCAGTTCTCTATCCAAGTCAATACCTTGCCCCCAATCCCATGTGCCTTAATTTTGCATGCTAATCTCTTATGTGGGACCTTATCGAAAGCCTTCTGAAAGTCCAAATACACCACATCCACTGGTTCTCCCTTATCTATTTTACCAGTTACATCCTCAAAAAATTCCAGTAGATTCGTCAAGCATGATTTACCTTTTGTAAATCCATGTTGACTTTGTCCGATCCTGTCACTGCCTTCCAAGTGCTCTGCCATTACATCTTTTATAATAGACTCTAGCATTTTCCCCACTACCGATGTCAGGCTTACCGGTCTGTAATTCCCCGCTTTTTCTCTACCACCTTTTTTGAATAGTGGGGTAACATTAGCTACCCTCCAATCCATGGGTACTGTTCCAGAGTCTATAGAGTTCTGAAAGATGACCAGCAATGCATCTACTATTTCTAGGGCCACTTAAGTACCCTGGGATGTAGATTATCAGGGCCTGGGGATTTATCGGCCTTCAGTCCCATCAATTTTCCTAACACCATTTCCCTACAAATGCTGATTTCTTTCAGTTCCACCCTTTCATCAGACCCTATGTTCCCCGGCATCTCTGGGAGGTTATTTGTGTCCTCCTTTTTGAAGACCGAACCAAAGTATGTATTTAGTTGGTCTGCCATTTCCTTGTTTCCCATTATAAATTCCCCTGATTCTGACTGTAAGGGACCTACGCTTGACTTCACCAATCTTTTTCTCTTCACATATCTATAAAAGCGTTTACAGTCAGTTTTTATGTTCCCTGCTAGCTTATTCTCATATTCTATTTTCCCTTTCTTAATTAATCCCTTTGTCCTCCTTTGTTGACTCTTAAACTGCTCCCAATCCTCAGGATTATTGCTTTTTCTAGCCAATTTATATGTCCTCTCCTTGGATCTTATGCTATCCCTAATTTCCCTTGTTAGCCACGGTTGAGTCACCTTTTTTGTTTTATTTTTATGCCAAACTGGGATGAACAAATTCTGTAGCTCATCCATTCGGTCTTTGAATGTTTGCCATTGCCTATCCACCATCAACCCTTTGAGTGCCATTCCCCAATCAATCCTACCCAACTCGCTCCTCAGACCATGGTAGTTTCCTTTATTTAAATTGAGGACCCTTGTCTCTGAGTCAACTACTTCATTCTCCATCTTAATGAAGAATTCGATCATATTATGATCGCTCCGACCCAAGGGGCCTCGTACAACAAGATTGCTAATTAATCCTTTCTCGTTACATAATACCCAGTCTAAGATGGCCTGATCTCTGGTTGGTTCCTCGACATATTGGTCCAGGAAACCATCCCATAAACACTCCAGGAATAATTCCTCCACAGTATTGTTACTAATTTGGTTGGCCCAATCTATATGTAGATTAAAGTAACCCTAGATGACTGCTGTGCCCTTATTGCACGCTTCTTTAATTTCCCTTTTGATGCCATCCCCAACCTCCGCCTTACTGTTTGGAGGTCTATATACCACTCCCACTAACGTTTTTTTCCCCTTAGTATTTCTCAATTCTATCCATACGGATTCCACATCATCAGAGCTAATATCCTTCATTACAATTGTATTAATCCCTTCTTTAACCAGTAATGCTACCCCACCTCCCTTTCCTTTTTGCCTATCTTTCCTGAATATCGAATACCCCTGGATGTTGAGCTCCCAGTCTTGGCCATCCTTGAGCCACGTTTCCGTAATCCCAACCAAATCATATTCGTTTACCTCTATTTGCGCAGCCAATTCATCCACCTTATTACAAATGCTCCTCGCATTAAGACACAAAGCCTTCAGGCTTGTTTTTTTAACGCTCTTAGACCTATTAGAATTATTATTTACTGTGGCCACGTTTGATTTAAACCGTTGATTTCTCTGACTGCCACTTTTGTTTTTCTCCGTCCTATCTTTTGCTTTTATCCCGGTTTTCCTTTCCTCTGTCTCCCTGCTCAGGTTCCCAACCCCCTGCCATTTTAGTTTAAACCCCTCCGAACAGTGCTAGCAAACCTCCCCGCAAGGATATTTGTCCCGCTCTGGTTCAGGTGCAACCCGTCCGACTTGTACAAGTCCCACCTTCCCCAGAAGGAGGCCCAGTGATCCAGGAAACTAAAGCCCTCCCTCCTGCACCAACTCTTTAGCCATGCATTCATCTGCTCTATCCTCCTATTCCTATACTCACTAGCACGTGGCACCGGGAGTAATCCAGAGATTACAACCTTTGAGGTCCTACTCTTTAATCTGCTACCTAGCTCCCTAAATTCTTGCTGCAGGACCTCATCCCTCTTCCTACCTATGTCGTTGGTCCCAATGTGAACCACGACCTCTGCCTGTTCACCCTCCCCCTTCAGAATGCCCTGCAGCCGTTCAGTGACATCCTTGACCCTGGCACCAGGGAGGCAACAAACCATCCTGGAGTCATGTCTATGGCCACAGAAACGCCTATCTGTTCCCCTTACGATAGAATCCCTTACCACTATTGCTCTCCCACTCTTTTTCCTCCCTTCCTGAGCAGCAGAAGCACCCCTGGTGCCAGAAAGTTGGCTGCTGCTGCCTTCCCCTGGTGAGTCATCCCCCTCAACAGTATCCAAATTGGTATACCTGTTTGAAAGGGGGATGGCCACAGGGGACCCCTGCACTACCTGCCTGCGCCTAGTACTCTGCCTGTTGGTCACCCGTTCCCTTTCTTCCTGTCCAACCTCTACCTGTGGTGTGTCCAACTCCCTAAACGTGCTATTCACGATGCCCCGAGCATCGTGAACGCTCCAGTATGCATCCAATTGTAGCTCCAGTGCCGCAATGCGGTCTGTCAGTAGCTGCGGCTGGGTGCACTTCCTGCACACGTAGTTGTCAGGGACACAGGAAGTGTCCCTGAGTTCCCACATATCGCAGGTGGAGCATATCACAGGGCCGGGTTGTCCTGGCATGATTTACCCTTTAATTAATTGAGTTTAAATTAAATCAATCAATCCCACTAATTACACTGCAGTTAAATAGTTTACCAACAGTCCCCGCTACACCAGAGACCTTAGAAACTATAAACCAGAGTTAAAGTTTAAAAAAGAGAGAAATACTCACCAACCAATCACTTACCTGCTTCCTGCTGACATCACACTTTGATTACTTTTTACCTCTGTCCCCTGCTGCTGAATTAGTATGCCTCGTTCGCTGCCGCCGGTTTTATACCTCGCCGCGCTCGATGCTGCTCTCCCCCAGGTCCAGCCGCTGTGGTCGGGCCTCGTTCGCTGCTGCCGGTTTTATACCTCGATGCTGCTCTCCCCCAGGTCCAGCTGCTGTGGTCGGGCCTCATTCACTGCCGCCGGTTTTATACCTCGCCGTGCTCGATGCTGCTCTCCCCCAGGTCCAGCCGCTGTGGTCGGGACTCGTTCGCTGCCGCTGGTTTTATACCTCGCCGCGCTCTATGCTGCTCTCCCCCAGGTCCAGCCGCTGTGGTCGGGCCTCGTTCGCTGCCGCCGGTTTTATACCTCGCCGCGCTCGATGCTGCTCTCCCCCAGGTCCAGCCGCTGTGTTCATCTGTAAAACCTGACTTCAGGGGATTATAGTGAATATAAGAAAATAGGTGACTGGAGTCTTGGAGCTACTTTTGGTTCCTGGTGTAATATCAAACTGAAGCTACTTTTGAAGTTTCTGCCTGGGGATACATGACAATACTGAGACTCCACTGACAGTAGTTAAAGAAGACAAAGCCATTAGTACAAGGCGACAAAACCATTGAATTCATCTTGTTGGCAATCTCAAAGTTTGATTTTCAAATCCAAAAGTACTCCACTATTTCTTCAGAAAGTTTATGGACTTTGCTTGATGCGGTGATGTTTATTTTGGTATGTGCATTTCATATACATACCATCTAGTGGTAGTTTTTATGTTTTCTATTTAATTTGTGGATAGACAAGTGAATTCCTATGGCTTCTAAAATCTTTTAGTTTATTATTCTGCCAGATCAAAGAGAATGGTATCATAGCGCCAATCTACACTTCATGCAGTAAGCGCCAATCTACACTTCATGCAGTAAGCGCCAATCTACACTTCACGCAGTAAGCAGGTTACTGCAGGGTGGATAATTATTAATCCTTTGGGGCATGTGGAAATCTGCAGCGGGAGGTTTCTTAAAAGATACAGCTTCCAGTTGGTGGGGGCATGATCTACTTACGGGAATTACTGTTGAAACCCTTGAGAAATTGTAACAATTAATGATAGCATCATGGAATGTTATTACTTGCAGATCGGAGAGAGTGGTAAGTTTTTAAATTAAACCAGCAGAAGCAAAAAGGCAATGCTTGCAGCACATACCAGTAAATGAGTCAGAGCTGGCTCAGTAAATGTCCACAAGAGGAAAAATAACTCTCCAATTTGAAATGTACAAAATGTTTTCAATGAGAAAGAGCTTCCAACAGAGCAAGTTGGAAGTTAAGGCAAAGTAGAAGCAGCAGGAGGGTGGCAAAACACAGAAGCAGCAATAACCTGATGGTAAAGTAGCAAAACTATACTTTGTAACGTCCACAGTGAATTTCCTATTTATATGAAAATATGGTTTACTGGTCTTGGGTAAATATTCTGAATTATTTCCGAACATTAGTTCTAATTTGAAGAGCTAACACTAATTTGAACAGCGTTTGCATATCCATTTGAAAAATTTAAATATTTGCCCGGATTTCCGCACATGCGCAGTTAAACGCGGAAATCCAGAAGTTGCTGTCAGTGATTCCCTGCTCTTCCACAGGGTGCGCTTTTGAAGTCCTCGTAGACGGAAATCTTAGAAATCGCTTGAATTGATGTGAACTTCCACTGTTTATGCTCTAATCACGCTGTAAACCCCCCCCCCCCACCCCCGAAAAAGTTAAGCCTTGTTGAATGAGGTGTAACTGGATTTTTAACGGCATACTAAGTCATAATTACTGCTGAACAACCTCTCTGGCCCTGATATTTGTGGAATGTCAAATTTCTCCATTATGATACAAATTCCATAGATTTTTAAAATAATTTTTAAAAATTGATATTTTAGCTTCTACCTTAATTCCATGTGTAAGTCCCAATCTTTATTTCATTCTCTGTAACATGATTTAAAAAGTGAAGGATAATCAGTGCTTTTTACTTCCTGGTTTGCTATCTGTGAGAATTCTTCAGTGTGATTGGCTGCTTAGCCTACTTGTTGACATCACGGTTGCTGGACGCCGGAGCTCCCTTATAGATGGTGCCAGAACGAAATTAATATTGGGAAAGGTGAAATAGACACCTCCGAGATTGCTAGATCTTTGTGGGCAGCTTTCTTCGAGGTAAGCAAGTGCCATCACTTCACCGCTGACCGCAAAATCCGACCATTCAGTATGCAGCTGGGTCAGGAGTTGACTTTGTCAAAGCAAAGGAAGTATGACCCTCATCCAGAAACACTCTGTGCTTTAATATCAGGAGAGAGTCTGAATTATGGTTCCTCACCCTGAACCAATGAGGGTGCCCTTGCATTACAACTGTCGCGTTGATTTAAATCAGTTTTGCTTTGCACTGATACTGTAGTTATAGTATAAATACAGCCTGAATCGAGAGTTGGCGCAATCTCATACTCAAATGGATTGGGCGAGACACTTTGGAGGAGGGAGTCTCGCTCCACATTAATTTGGAGTAATTTCAGGCTTTCACGCCCAAATTATATTCCAAGTAAGCATGTAGAGTGTGATGCACTGTAAGACAGCACACAGAAAAAGGTAGAGCCACTCACTTGGAGTAAATGGCATAAACATAAGAATTACTGGACAAAAAAAGACCATGGTCCATCTAGTTTTGTTTTCAAGCATCCTGGTAGTTGCATGATGCAGCAATAATGGAATTTACATCAGAGTATACATCCACTGTGAAAGAAGGTTAAACATATATATATATATATTCTCTCTTCTCTTCAGGCTCCCAACTTTGAGCCTCAAATTATTTCATGGTTGTGTTTAGTGCCACTTCTGTGATTAGCAACAGGAGGTTTGCTTCTCCAGGCCACAGCTATTCATGGCAAATTTTCCCTGAGACGCAGCACCCTGCAAAGCGCCATCCAATGGCCCTGAACAGCTGACATTTGCCTGGAGAGGCAATAGAAGTGACACTGTTCACCAAGACTGAGATCTGAACTTGCGACCCTCTGTTTGGGAACCCAGCTCTCTTCCAGAAGAGCTGCTGGAATACGGTAGTGAAAATTCTCTTTGTTCCACAGCCATGCAGGCTCTGGATGCCGGATAATCAGCCAGCTGACGATGTGCTGGATACAAGCAGTTTGCTACATCAGTCAAGGGTCACATAATGGAATTAGTTGACCTCTTGTCAGCTGTTGACTGCAAAATGTTCATTTTTTTCTCTCTCTGGACCAGACAGTGAGGTGTGGAATCTCACATAGACAGAATAAAATTGGTGGAACAGTGCAAATTCGTATTACTGTTTGTGAACTAAATGTTTTCATTAACAGAGTTTTATATATAAAAGGTGACGATCAAAAAATCTCTTATTAAATAGGTTGAATAATTCCTGCCAATGATGATGAATCCTTCAAGAGTGCTTTATGCCAAAAGCCATATGCAATCTGTTTCACAACATTTAGACTACAAAATCTGCACAAATCATTTGTGCACAGAAAGCCTGCATTTTGAAAGGTCAAAAGAAAATTTGGTGAAACTGTTTGGTATTCTAGATGAATATTGTATTTATAATTCAGTTTTGTTGCATTATGGGCTCAGTTGCTTCTACAAGTTAGTTGCCTGATATTGATACTCAGTAATTGAATAAAGATCGAAGCAATAAAATTAACATAAAACAGAAATAAACAAAAGAATGTTGAAGTAAATCATAATGTTTTTGTAATTTAGCTACTAATGGGGAATCTTACTCTCTCAAAATCAAATTTGCTCTCAGTTGGACCAGTCAAATACATTAAATTTTCTACATTGCATAAGTTTGAACATTAGATGAAACATGCTGCTAGTCTGGAAAGTGCAGGTTCAGAGTTTTGAGCATCTTAAAATACTTAAAGCTACATGACCAGGGGGGACAGTATTCTGATAATATGCAAATCAGGAAATTATGTATTTCCTATCATTTGTGCTCTAGCAATGCTGAATGCAAGGGGCACCTGTGCACCCATGGCATCCAGCACCTGCCTGACCTTTTGTACACTGTCCCCACTTGTAATTTAATGAGGGTTAACCTCATTAAATAATGAAGCATTGCAAATGATTGTGGGAAGGAAATCAGGTGTTGCTGCAAGATTTAATGGTAGGTAACAGCTTAAAGAGGCAAGAGCTCTTGGTTTGCAGCTTTTCCAGACAGCTGTGATCATCCATGGTGCTTCTCAAATGCCACAGTAATCAACTGCTTAAAAATCACATTGTAAGTTCCCTAATTAAACTTGATCACCAAAAAATAAATGCAATCATCCCATAGAAAGAAAGAAATAATGCTGCCATTTTAATAACATTTAAATGGTTTGCACTCCATCTACTTCCATCGTGCAGTATTGCCTTCCTGTTCATAACTGGCCTGCTATTGTCCTGTTGCTGGCTTGATATTTCCCTGCAAGTGGCCTGGTGTTCCGGGTAGGACTGTGAACTGAGTGGCATTGGTGAGGAGCCGGCCACAAGACACGCAATATTGAGGAGGGGTTGGGCTGGGAAATGGATTTGGCCCAGCAGGCTGCACGATGTGGGGAAGGGAAGCGTTGAGGCGAGGATTCAGAGTCTTCAGGCTATGATCAGGCAAGAGTATGGAAAGGAAGTTGAGTACTTTCAATCTTGTTCCACACATGTTGAATTCCAAATGAGCAGAACTATGAGAAAACTCGGAACCCAGTCCGAGTTAATTAAAAAAAAATCAGAGTCTCTATGGAATTTACAATACAGAATTATGTATTTAGTCAAAATATGTGAAATTTAATTCTAACTACATATTGGCTACAAGCAGGAATATGTCTCTGGACAGTAATTGTACAATTTAGTTTCATGCTCATTTGTCAATAGATTTGTTTTACTGAGAAGGTTGAATGCTTTTTCGTATTGCTCATGTTTTTCCATCATGTGACTGAACCTACTGACATGGGTAAGTTTTATGGTTTTCTTACATCAGTTGGCAGGGGCTTCCCTACTAATGTAATATTTAAGCCCGCGTAATTTTTGCAGTCTTGGCTCTACAATGCAAGTTACAATCATTTGCTTAGAAGTTTCTATCCAAAATTTATTTTTCCTCAGTCAATAATATGCACTGAAACCAACATCTAGTTCCTACCGCAAAAGCTCGTGTGAGCAACTAGTGCAAACGAGAAGACTCACAGAAGCTAAAGTATTTTCTTGCTAATATTTTGCAGATGTCAAGTTAAAAGCATTAGTTTCATCTAGTGTAAGTCCTCTTTACAACTCTTGTGTAACCACACAAGAGTATGTCGTACAGCACAAGAGAAGGCATTTTATGTGGAGGATACAGCATTGCATTTGGTGTGGAATTAAGCTTTTATGATGGTTTAAACAAATGCATAAACAGAGACATAGCAGTGAATTTAGAACTGTGCGCACTCCTTTCAAATACTGAGTCCACTGCTGTGTACAATTCCAGAGGGCTCTCGGGATTTGTTCCAGTGATAAATGTTGAGCTTTTATTAAGTATGGTGCACTTTAGATAATTTTGCAACTTTTTTTTACTTAAAGATTGATAGATTTTTAATTGACTGAAAGGAAATATGGATTTATTGAATCCATAATTGGGAACCTGAGCAGCGAGACAGAGGAAAGGGAAACGAGGATAAAAGCAAAAGATAGGAAGAAGAAAAACAAAAGTGGCAGTCAGAGAAATCAACGGTTTAAATCAAACATGGCCACAGTAAATAATAATTCTAATTGGTCTAAGAGCGTTATAAAAACAAGCCTGAAGGCTTTGTGTCTTAATGCGAGGAGCATTTGTAATGAGGTGGATGAATTGGCTGTGCAAATAGAGGTAAACGAATACGATTTGATTGGGATTACGGAAACGTGGCTCAAGGATGGCCAAGACTGGGAACTCAACATCCAGGGGTATTCAATATTCAGGAAAGATAGGCAAAAAGGAAAGGGAGGTGGGGTAGCATTACTGGTTAAAGAAGGGATTAATACAATTGTAATGATATTAGCTCTGATGATGTGGAATCTGTATGGGTAGAATTGAGAAATACTAAGGGGAAAAAAACGTTAGTGGGAGTGGTATATAGACCTCCAAACAGTAAGGCGGAGGTCGGGGATGGCATTAAAAGGAAAATTAAAGAAGCGTGCAATAAGGGCACAGCAGTCATCATGGGTGACTTCAATCTACATATAGATTGGGCCAACCAAATTAGTAACAATACTGTGGAGGAGGAATTCCTGGAGTGCTTACGGGATGGTTTCCTGGACCAATATGTCGAGGAACCAACCAGAGATCAGGCCATCTTAGACTGGGTATTATGTAACGAGAAAGGATTAATTAGCAATCTTGCTGTACGAGGCCCCTTGGGTCGGAGCGATCATAATATGATCGAATTCTTCATTAAGATGGAGAATGAAGTAGTTGACTCAGAGACTAGGGTCCTGAATTTAAATAAAGGAAACTACGATGGTCTGAGAAGCAAGTTGGGTAGCATTGATTGGGGAATGGCACTCAAAGGGTTGACGGTGGATAGGCAATGGCAAACATTCAAAGACCGAATGGATGAGCTACAGAATTTGTTCATCCCAGTTTGGCATAAAAATAAAACAAAAAAGGTGACTCAACCGTGGCTAACAAGGGAAATTAGGGATAGCATAAGATCCAAGGAGAGGACATATAAATTGGCCAGAAAAAGCAATAATCCTGAGGATTGGGAACAGTTCAGGATTCATCAAAGGAGGACAAAGGGATTAATTAAGAAAGGGAAAATAGAATATGAGAGTAAGCTTTCAGGGAACATAAAAACTGACTCTAAAAGCTTTTATAGATATGTGAAGAGATAAAGATTGGTGAAGTCAAGCGTAGGTCCCTTGCAGTCAGAATTAGGGGAATTTATAATAATAATAATAATCAACTTTATTGTCATTGCTAGTGCACAAGTGCAGTACAACGAAATGTAGGCTTGCGGCTCCCGAGAGTTTACATGGGGAACAAAGAAATGGCAGACCAACTAAATACATATTTTGGTTCTGTCTTCACAAAGGAGGACACAAATAACCTCCCAGAGATGCCGGGGAACATAGGGTCTGATGAAAGGGTGGAACTGAAAGAAATCAGCATTTGTAGGGAAATGGTGTTAGGAAAATTGATGGGACTGAAGGCCGATAAATCCCCAGGCCCTGATAATCTACATCCCAGGGTACTTAAGGAAGTGGCCCTAGAAATAGTAGATGCATTGCTGGTCATCTTTCAGAACTCTATAGACTCTGGAACAGTACCCATGGATTGGAGGGTAGCTAATGTTACCCCACTATTCAAAAAAGGTGGTAGAGAAAAAGCGGGGAATTACAGACCGGTAAGCCTGACATCGGTAGTGGGGAAAATGCTAGAGTCCATCATAAAAGATGTAATAGCAGAGCACTTGGAAAGCAGTGACAGGATCAGACAAAGTCAACATGGATTTACAAAAGGTAAATCATGCTTGACGAACCTACTGGAATTTTTTGAGGATGTAACTGGTAAAATAGATAAGGGAGAACCAGTGGATGTGGTGTATTTGGACTTTCAGAAGGCTTTCGATAAGGTCCCACATAAGAGATTAGCGTGCAAAATTAAGGCACATGGGATTTGGGGGCAAGGTATTGACATGGATAGAGAACTGGTTGGCGGACAGAAAGCAAAGAGTTGGAATAAACGGGTCGTTTTCCGAGTGGCAGGCAGTGACTAGTGGGGTACCGCAAGGATCGGACCCCAGCTGTTCACTATATATATATATTTTTATATCTACCTATCTGGACGAGGGAATTGGATGTAATATCTCCAAATTTGCAGACGACACAAAGCTGGGTGGGAGGGTATGCTGTGAGGCGGATGTCGTGAAACTCCAGTGCGATTTGGACAGGTTGGGTGGTTGGGCAGAGACATGGCAGATGCACTATAATGTGGATAAATGTGAGGTTATCCACTTTGGTGGCAAAAACAGGAAGGCAGATTATTATTTGAATGGCAATAGATTGGGAGAAGGGGAAGTGCAAAGAGACCTGGGTGTTCTTGTGCACCAGTCGCTGAAGGTAAGCATGCAGGTGCAGCAGGCGGTTAAGAAGGCAAATGGTATGTTGGCCTTCGTAGCAAGAGGGTTCGAGTACAGGAACAAGGATGTCTTGCTGCAGTTGTACAGGGCCTTGGTGAGACCACACCTTGAGTATTGTGTGCAGTTTTGGTCGCCTTACCTGAGGAAGGACGTTCTTGCCATGGAAGGAGTGCAGCGAAGATTCACCAGGCTGATACCTGGGATGGCAGGAATGACGTATGAGGAGAGAATGTGTCAATTGGGCTTATACTCACTGGAGTTTAGAAGATTGAGAGGGGATCTCATCGAAACCTATAAAATTCTGTCAGGCCTGGACAGACTAGATGCAGGAAGGATGTTTCTGATGGCTGGGGAGTCCAGAACCAGGGGTCATAGGATAAGGGGTAAGCCATTTCGGACTGAAATGAGGAGGAATTTCTTCACCCAGAGAGTGGTGAACCTGTGGAATTCTCTGCCACAGAGGGCGGTGGAGGCCAGTTCATTAAATATATTCAAGAAAGAGTTGGATATATTTCTTAAGGCTAAAGGGATCAAGGGATATGGGGAGAAGGCAGGGACAGGGTACTGAATTTGGATTATCAGCCATGATCTCATTGAATGGCGGAGCAGGCTCGAAGGGCCGAATGGCCGACTCCTGCTCCTATCTTCTATGTTTCAATGTTTGATGTTCAAGAACCTAAACCGACTATCAAAAGCTTCCTGCAAAGTCACTTTTTCCCCTTCTTAAAAGTACAGGAAACTTTGGTTTATCCGGAGGTTGCATGTCCGGAAACCTCGTTCTACCGGCAGAAATCAGGAGCCGTTTTGTTAGGTTTTTTTTCTTCTCGTGGCTTTGTTTTCAACAGTCGGGCTCTGGAAAGTCTCTCCTGAAGCTGTTGCTAAGCTACAGAGACGCTTCCAAGGTATGGGCTGACTGTTTACAAGCTGTTGCTAAGCAACAGTGTTTGTTGTCAGATGCGGAGATGAAAACCTCCGTATGCTTCAACATTAACTTTGTATGTCCGGCAGTTTTGATAGATCGGCAACAGCTCGGTCCCGTCGGTGCCGGATATAACAAAGTTTCCTGTATTCTCCACCTCTTCACAGCGAATCCCTCATATTTCACTGAAGAATCTTCCCAAGTTCACAGAAGCACTCTTCCTCTGAACTCACAGACACTCCTTATCTAACTGCAACCCTACATGGAGCCATCTGCATGGTCCCAATCCCCTCCCCCCCCCCCCCCCCCCCCACCCCAACATAAAGATATTTTTCACAATCCCACACCCTCCCTCCAGTTTAAAGGGGTGCACTCTTCCTCGCTGATACTCTGCTCACTCCCAGTTCTTGTTCCAGTTCCTGCTCAAAGGTGTTGCTCCACTCTAGGCTTGGACTCTTCGCTGCATGTGAGCAATACTGATCTGGCAAAAACTACCGTGTTCAGGAATTGCCATTTGCAACAAATGTCAGAATACCACTCCCGAAATGAAGCAACAGTGTCTAGTATGAGCTGGAGGTGGGAAGAACGTCGGAGAGCGGAGCACCAGTGAACTCCTGGCCATCCTTGTGCAGCAGAGTGTACACTGCAGCTGCAAATTTATCATCCCAAGGAGGAAAATCGAGTATATAATTATGCACAATGCACATGCCAGCCTTACATCCACACATAATGCATGAGGAGTAAAGGTTAAATTCTACCTTTGTAAAAATGCCATGTCACACACAACTCACTGTTGTATTCTGTTTATTTAATAGTTTTGGTCAGTTTTAGGGAATTTTATAGTTGGAAGTTCCAGACTGAAAAGAGCAAGTTATTGAAGACTGCTGAAGTGAACTGTTGAAGTCAAGGAGTATGTGACATGTCTCCATGTCTAATGTGGTCTGGATGTAATAATGAAGGAAGGAATTTCTGACATCCTATGTGTGGTGGAGAACCTTGAACTTTGCTTTGTTCATAGTCTATTGCTAATCAAATATGTGGCTTGAGTGAGACAAGATACTGCAAAAGAATTGATATGTGTAATGCAACTTTAAAGTTGTTTTGGGTATGAAGCAAATTTATGTTTGATTAGTTCTGTTACTTTGTCATTTTGTGAGTATTAATTTTTCTGACTGGTCAGTGGGAAAATGTGATCAGTGTGAAATCGATGTTTGCAAGCAGCATGTTCCGTCGCTGTTGTAAACAGGCATTGATAATTAATGACACATAGCTTTTTGAAAAGTGGTGTCACGATGACGTTCTCATTCTGATGTGTGCACCATTGTCATTGCAAGATGTTCTTTTTTAAATTGAGTGACGTGCCCAGCTATACAAAACTTGTTCTGCTTTAAATCTTGATTAAACAAATTAATATAAAAATTTAAATAGGGAATTGAAAACCCAATCGAACTGTAATTTAATGTTAATTGCCTTCCAGTTTCACTGTCTTTTTATGCTGGAACAAATACTAAAATAGCTTTTTTTAGGTGAATTCTAAGAGTATTACTCCAAAATTAAAAAATATTTGTGCATTTTTTTTCTGTTTCAATATATGGCAGAACGTCTGCTGTCAATAAACATCACCTGAATTTATTGGAAACTTTAAAATTACAGTCCTGCGGGCTTATGTTTGCAGAAATAATAGTAAGAACTTTAAGCTGATCATAAATACTGTGCTGTTTGGACTGAAATGTGCAATTCATAGGAAATGCTCCAGAGTCAAAAATAATAACCTCTAGTTTACATTGTGTAAAAGCTCATTTTAAAATTGGTAACTGAATAAAAATGAAACACATTTGATATTATAAGAAAATGCTAAAAAAGGGTTAATGCTATTGAACTTTTCTTTATTGACAGATGTTTTTTGAAAGCTGGCCTTTGATGCCTGGTGTCTTAATCAATAAAATTGTATGATTTCTGAGTGTTGAGAACAAAATCATCTTTTATATTCTTGGGTAGGGGGGAATAGCGCTGGGCCTAACAAGTTGCGATCTAAAATTATGAAATAAAAGTAGAATACATTATAGTATAAACCAAGTACTGTTTAATGCGAATAACACAAATTATGGAAATCTTAACTATTGCTGCATTTAACTTGTGTTCAAAAAATAAATAGTTTCTAAAAAGTAAACTTGAGCTTATGCTTCTTAGCTTACACTGTGATCCAAGTTAAAAGAAGGTTAACGCTTAAGTACAAAAATGTCTCAAAAGTTACTGGGAAAATTGATTCCATTCATACATACTGATTTGAACAACTACCTTTCATTCAGGCAGTGCCTTTGTTAATTTTGACATATTCCAAATTATTAACTTCTTGCCCAGGGGGAAATTGGGATTGATTTGATCAACGCTTCTGGTTTTTCATGGCATTAATTAAATTCTTAGCACAATCTTGGAGATGTTGGAATTTTTCTAGTACATTCCATTTTAGCTGGAGAACTGACTTTTCTGTTACCTGGTCACTTATGGTTATGCAGAATGTTGTGAGTTCCATTGTTTTCTCCAGGATGATATTTACAACAATTTATTTTCAAAGGTGAATACTTGTCCATGTAAAATTAAGGAAATGATGTGAGACGCCTGTTTTATCGATTGGAAATTCAGTGCAGAACTCCATTTACAGAAACAGCAGACACAATGGGGGGAATTTTCCGGGGGGTCGGTGGCGGATCGGGTGGGGGAAAAAAATTTACTTTGTCAGCGGGTCGCGCGGCCCCACTGTCAACCCGCCGCCACGCACCTTTCCCAAATGTCGGGTCTGTCAGGGCTGAGCAAACCCGACACGCAGCAGCGGGGGAGGCAATTAAGGTCATTATGACCTTGTTAACAGAGCATTAAGAACTATTTTCAGCTCACCTTCAAAGATTACCAGGTCGCCCATGGGGTCACGCTGCTCAGGGATCACATCAGGTAAGCAGGGTGGGAGTTGAATGGCCATGGAATCATCTCATTATTTGACAGCTGCAAATGTGTTATAAAAGCTCCCATCTCAGAGTTGTTCACTTTCCAAGCTCGGAAGCTGTTGCTTACTACATTTGCAAGACAGATTGAGCTTTATGCAGGTTGCAAGTGTTTGGAGAAAACTCTATCCAGTGTCACCTCGTTGGAACAACCTCTCTCACCATTGACCAATTACTTCTGTCATCTCAAGTTCACTTGCCATCTATTACATCAGAATGGGTATGGTTTGTACTGTCTCACCTTGGTCCTCAGAATCCCACCACGATCAGCCCCAACAGCAGCAGCACCAGGCACACCAGCAGCAACAACATCCACACCAAATTTCTCCGCAATCAACTGATGCTGCACAGGACACCAGCACCCGACCACACTGCTGCCAGGGATGGTCTCTCCATGGCCAGATTTACTTCTCTTGACACTGTACACCCTGGCTGCCACATGGTGTGCCAGGTTGGCACCACCCCACACCAACACCATAAAGCATCCCTACAATGACCAAGCCATTAGAGTCATAGAGTTATACAGCACAGAAAGAGGCCCTTCAGCCCATTGTGTCCGCGCCGGCCATCAAGCCCTATCTATTCTAATCCCATTTTCCAGCACTTGGTCCATAGCCTTGTATGCTATAGCATTTCAAGTGCTCATCTAAATGCTTCGTGAATGTTGTGAGTGTTCCTGCCTCTACCACCCTTTCAGGCAGAGAGTTCCAGATTCCAACCACCCTCTGGGTGAAATAGTTTTTCCTCAAATCCCCTCTAAACCTCCTGCCTCTTATCTTGAAACTATGCCCCCTGGTTATTGACCCCTCTACTAAGGGAAAAAGTTCCTTTCTATCTACCCTATCTATGCCCTTCATAATTTTGTACACCTCAATCATTCCTTTCACACTCACCACCATTGCGGGGGGCACCGTTATGTCTCACCATTCACTGCAACTCACTAAGCCACTTCCAAAGGTGCGCACAAATCTGTCCAAGAACGCAAAGTGTTGAAAATAAAGGTTTCAATGTTTGACAGCATATTAACAGAAACTTCACGTGAACATTGCATAAAACACCCAACTGCCTACCCTTCTGTGTTGTTAATTGGTATGCTTGCACTAGGATGAAGGTGAGTATGAGGGGTGGCTAGTGAGATGGGGAAGTGATGATGTAGCTAGAAAGGGATGGGTGAAGGTGCAAGGTAAGTTGGTGTGAGTAGGGTAGGGAAGGCAGAGTGATGGGGATGTGATGAGTGGCACAGGAGGATGAGGTTGAGTGTGGCTTTGCAGTAACGTTTCGTGATCTACTGAGATCATTGAAAGGTTTGCGCCACTGCAGCCTGGTCTTCCTGATGACATCCCTGCTTCTGTCCTCCTGTGCAATGTGTTGGTCTCCTGGGGAGGTCTCTTTTGCCCATTGGAAGGGAAGAGGGCCTCCATGCATGCTGTGACTCTGTCCATAAGCATATGGAGGGAGTCATGGGAGAGCCTGGGTGCAGCCGTGCACCTCTGTGCAGTGATTGTCAAGTGTTTGCAGCACCTCAATGCTATAGAACACTGACAGCAAAAATGTCAACATCAATTTGCGCATGGTCCCTTTAAGGAAACCGGCTGATGACGCGTCATCAAATGACATCAGACCCGCTTCCTTCAATTGGCCGGCAAACGTGCTCGTCAGGCTTAACGAGCCCAATCGGGAAAACCATTTTGGACAGCGGGCTGGAGCCGGCAGCGAGGCCGGGACCCGCCACCGACGTCGCCCGCCCCGAACCCACCGAGATTGGTAAAATCTAGCCCAATGTTTATACAGATGCTTTAGTGAGAAATTCTGTTTTCAGTGTTTCAGCATTAAAATAAATTCATTTTAAGCAGTTAGAATGTGTTGCATTAAGCATGCTTCTTGAAACCTGAAACATGTATTTATATGTGTATAATTAATATTGAGGAACATGTTTATGCAGCTACAGAATTGCAAAATTGGAAGTAGGTTATGTAAAACAGTACACTCTTAGTTACATAGTAAGTATTAAAATCAGAAAGAGAAAGCTAAGTAGGATAATTAAGAAATACTTGCCATTGTATTGGGCCTTATCATATCTCAGAAATGTCTCGAGCACATCCCATGTAATGAACTACTGTAAAGCATAGTGATGGTTACATAGACAGCTGCAACAGTCATTTTTGTAGACAAGAAAATCCCAAAACAGCAATGGGATGAATAAGTAGTTAATCAGTTTTTAATCCTTTTGATTGAGTGAGTGAGTGAAACTGATTAGGACACGAAGAGAATTAACTGCTTTTCTTGAAATAGTGCCATGGGATCTTTAATGTGCAATGGAATTCCAGGAATAGACAAGACACCTCATGTGAAGGATGGCATCTCTGACGATGCACTATTTCCTCAGTGTTGCATTGGAGTGTCAGCCTAAATTATGGGCACAAGTCCTGGATTGGAGCTTGAATCGACAAATTCTTACTCGGCGGTGAGGGTGCGCCAAGAAAAGAAGACAACAAAAAATTTTTTTTTTAAATAGTTAATAGACTTAACAAAATAGAAAAGAAAACTCGACCTAAAGATTTGCTTTCTGCCTCTGGGAAGTACCTAGCCTCTGTTTTTATATATCCCGTAGTCTACCGAAATTGGAAATTTTGCTCTAGCAGTAGCCATTGAGGGGAACAATTAATTTAAATATCAAATGACTGTTTTGAGTTGGTTATTTTGCTATCTCTTTACTCCATTGCACTATTTGTCACTCCATTGTGCTTTCTGTCTTGCTTCATATATAGTCTGTCTCTATTTCTATTCTCATCTTTCTGTTTTTGTCCACTCTTTTCTGTTTTATTTCTCTCTTTCTCCCCCCCCCCCCCCCTCCCCCAATCCTTCTGTCCACTGTACATGTGCTTTGTTGCTTCCCTATTGATAAGAGACATTGGTGGTGTTGATGGTTACTTGTTAGTGGCACTACCATTAATTTGTCAACCCAGCCAACAGAAAATAGGCTTTTATAGAGCCTAGAAACTTTTGACAGTATTGAAGTATCTGGTAGTCATTTTGATTGCAAGAAGGCATTAGTCTCTGAGGTTTGAAACTATGACAAAAAAGAAGCATTTTTGTCTAAGATTTATTGACCTTAATTATATTGCAGTATGTAAGTTAAAACACAGTTTCACTTGTCAAAATAATTTTGCAGCTTAACACAATATGACAATTAATTGGTTTTGTCTCTGGGTAGTCTGTTTGAGCAAGAAGCCAAGTCACAATTTCGCTTTTAGCATGTGCCTTTCAATGAAGGAACCTTGATCTGAAAGCTTCAAAGAGAGCTTGTCTGACTACTGTCTCTGAATAAGGAAAAACATACAACTTGTGTAATTGGTGTGGAAAGGATTAAAGAATCACCAGATAACAAAAATACAGTCTGTTTTAGCACTAGCAAGAGTCACACACTATTCATTATTTTCTACTATACAAAGAGCTAGTATAATAACTACTGTAAATATATTTTTTAGCTATTTCCTTGTTTAATTAAGGAGTTTGGCAGTTAAAGCACACAACAAAGCCTAATGTAGCATTATTGCACTACTTTTAAGATGAGCACCAGGATAGGACTGGTAGCTAAAGTAGTCTTAAAAAAGGTTCTTCGTTATCCTGGGTGCACTACAATATACTACCTATATATTGGGGCACGTGGAAGTGCTCCCGAATATGTAGGGAGCGGTTGCACATCTGCAAGAGTAATCTGAGATGCTAAAGTACAAAGGTAAAAGAACCCAAAAATGTATTGGATCACTTCCCAGCATGCAATTACTCTGCAGTTCAGGCTAACTTTTAAATTTATTTTCTAAGTATTAGTTTTATTATTTCCACTCGCTTTTAGTTGTAAAGTGAAAATTAAAAAAAAAAAAAAACAAGAAAGGCATGTCCAGATGCAACCAGATCACCTTGTTGCTAGAAATCAAATTTTACTTGACTGTTATGGCACGGATGAAATGGTGTCAGAGATTTGAGAGTAATTTGCACAGCCAGACATTGGGAAGAAGTAATGGGGAAAAAGAGTTCTTATTCCTGATGTGCCTCAATGAATCCGAGACTCGACGTTAACGGAGCAAAGCAAGGCTTTTATTAACTCCGAAAGTAATACACATTGGAGAAGTGTCTCTCATCCAGAGATCTGCTGTACTGCTGTGAGACACGCTGGGGCTTGCTTAAGTAGGGGCCAGGTATGGGCGGAGCCCTACACACAATACAATACAGGTAAGGAAATGAAACTGAAACTAAACTAAACACAGGGAATACAGTGCCTGATGAAGGCATATTTCATCACAATTCCCATTAAGGGTGAGAAATAGAACATTGTTTCCCCCATTTTTTTTTTTCTTGCTTGGTTTTTAAAATCTGGAATTTGTGCTTTAGTCTACTCTTAACTCAAATTATCTGATAATTATCATTTTATTAGCACTAAATTCCCACTTTGCTGTGTTAGTTATGTTGCTTAACTTAAATTACTTGATAATTCCATTTCTTTAGTGCAAAAAAAAACTTGGATTGCATTAGCAATTTACCAATTTCACTCTTAAAGTTACATGTCCCAATGTCACTTAAGTTCCACATTGAAGAAAAGTGAAAAATTGATGATCCATGCAGAAACAACTAATTAGGGATTGAAAGTCACAGGCTACTGAAATATTTCTTGGGTTGCTGAAATTCAAACTCATTTTTGCCATGTGTACTTATTACTGTGACAATGAATGTGCTTCGAGCACCAAATTATAATTGTACTGAATAATATTTTATGCAGCAGATGATTCAT
Organism: Somniosus microcephalus; assembly: GCF_052327205.1. Taxonomy (NCBI): domain Eukaryota; kingdom Metazoa; phylum Chordata; class Chondrichthyes; order Squaliformes; family Somniosidae; genus Somniosus; species Somniosus microcephalus. The sequence goes on along the minus strand of NC_140990.1, from coordinate 273,752,184 downwards.
TTGTTTGGATGCCAGTCTGATAATTCCTGGTGGCGTATGGTTAAGCACTCGTTAAGTGGTTACTATGCAGAGATCAGAGAGAATTTTCTATCCTTGTGATGAAACCCAGATCTCGTTGAATTGCTGCGAGAGTTTGAAGACTTAGTACCGTGTATTGAATATATTATCGTGTGACTTCAGTTCCAAATGTGTTTGCTATGCTACTGGTTTGATTTCATATGTATCAAGACGTGTCAGATATGCTTTATATTTAAACAAGTTTCCATATGATTGATGAAAAATAATGCAGTAGCCGTTATAGACTGTAAATAAATCTATAATCATATCAAGTATGGTACAAAATGGTGGAATACTGTTTTTTGCATGGGCGTGTTATGAAAGCTCACCTTGAGTATAAAAACTGCACTTCACGACTCCCGTTGTGTATTCTGTTTATACAGCTGGAGAGAATAATATTGTTCCAAGTAATATAACAAAAAATTAACACGGATTATTACCAGCACACTGGACACTCCATAAGGACACTGTCAACATTGAATTGTGCTTGACAAATAATTCCAGCAGTTGAATACCTGTGTCACAGATAAAGTGAAAGAGGATTGACGCAGTAGCTCTTAAAAGTAAATGCAGTTGGAAGCCATTTATTCAACTACCTTGTATGCTGACCAGTTAATCAAATTGGTCAGACTCCAAGTGCAGCCTTGCTGAATTAATTTAATGTAGTGCCGTGCAACAACATTTGAATTAATATGCAATCAATTATTCAATTATCCAAACAGGAATGTTTCTGAACATCTTTGATAAACAGCTTCAAAACTGTAAAGGAAAAATATATGGTCAGAAAGGCAAATTATCAGTATATAAACAATATAGTGTAATCCTATTATGTGACATTTTAGATTTCCATTGCAGTAATAATTGTTTATGGATAATGATTCAGCTGAAGGTCAGGTATACAACAGAATTTCCTTTGTTTTTCTTCCCTTATCAGCGTTATGTTAATTGTTGTGACAGAGGTAATCAGAGGGACGTTTGACCTTTTTAAATGTGCTCTTATACTGGTGCCTGTTTGTGTTTGATTCAATGAAACTGGTGTCTCTGAGCCAGCTCCTGGCATTTACACAACTACATTTGGTTCCCTTATCCTGGTGGCAGATTTGTAGAACCACGAGAAAATGGTTCTATGATTTTTGCCTCTAGGAGAAGGGATCTGGCTTAGAATCCAATGTAAACAAGCATCTTATGTAAAAGTAACTTAAAAGACTTTTCATCTGGAATCATTTGGCCTGTTCTGCAAAAATACCCCTCCGATGGTCACCCTTTCTATTTCTCTTATATGATGCTCTGACAGATGAGAAAAGTAAGTAATGTAAAGAAAATTGTGTTGCCGATTTCTTTTGTTTTGTGAAGTTTGCTTTGTATCCCTCTGTTTTTAGAAACCCTTCAGTTGCTACCTCCCAGCTTACTGATCTAACTTCTGTTCTAGCTTGCAGCAAAACTTTTCCTGTCATTATAGTCACAGCCATTGTGTATATCTTCCACCAGTTACAGCCTTATGGGATGAAAATTTTGTTAGCTTTTTTGATCACCTAAAAATGCTAAGATTTCAGAGATTCAATATTGTATAGGCCAATATGACCGAATCACAGTAACTATACTATAAAAATCATAAGACTGATAAAGTGAAGGAGAACTTGGATTCCCTTCTACCTTGGGCCTTTCAGCCTATAATGGTGATAGATCCAACAAGAAGATCTAATGTAACCCCACTATTTTAAAAAAAGGTGGTAGAGAGAAAACGGGGAATTATAGACCGGTAAGCCTGACATTGGTAGTAGGGAAAATGCTAGAGCCCATTATATAAAAGATGTAATAGCAGAGCACTTGGATAACAATGACAGGATCGGACAAAGTCAACAAGGATTTACAAAAGGTAAATCATGCTTGACTAATCTACTGGAATTTTTTGAGGATGTGACTGGTAGGATAGATAAGGGAGAACCAGTGGATGTGATGTATTTGGGCTTTCGATAAGGTCCCGCATAAGAGAATAGCGTGCAAAGTTAAAGCACATGGGATTGGGGATAAGGTACTGACTTGGATAGAGAACTGGTTGGCAGACAGGAAGCCAAGAGTTGGAATAAATGGGTCTTTTCCAATTGGCAGGCAGTGACTAGTGGGGTACCGCAGAGATCAGTGCTAGGACCCCATCTATTCACAATATATATTAATGATCTACACGAGGGAACTAGATGTAATATCTCCAAGTTTGCAGACGACAAAAAGCTGGGTGGACGTGTGTGCTGTGAGGAGGCTGCAGAGATTTTAACAGGTTGGGTGATTGGGCAGATGCAGTATAATGTGGATAAATGTGAGGTTATCCACTTTGGTGGCAAAAACAGGAAGACAGATTATTATCTGAACGGCAATAGATTGGGGAAAATAGGGAAGTTCAATGAGACCTGGGTGTCCTTGTGCACCAGTCGCTGAAGGTAAGTATGCAGGTGCAGCAGGCGGTTAAGAAGGCAAATGGTATGTTGGCCTTCGTAGCAAGAGGATTCGAGTACAGGAGCAAGGATGTCTTGCTGCAGTTGTACAGGGCCTTGGTGAAACCACACCTTGAGTATTGTGTGCAGTTTTGGTCGCCTTATCTGAGGAAGGATGTTCTTGCCATGGAGGGAGTGCAACAAAGATTCACCAGACTGATACCTGGGATGGCAGGAATGACATATGAAGAGAGATTGGGTCGATTAGGCTTATATTCGCTAGAGTTTAGAAGAATGAGAGGGGATCTCATTGAAACTTATAAAATTCTAACAGGACTAGACAGACTAGATGCAGGAGGGATGTTCCCGATGGCAGGGGAGTCCAGAACCAGGGGGTCCCAGTCTGAGGATAAGGGGTAAGCCATTTAGGACTGAGATGAGGAGGAATTTCTTCACCCAGAGTGGTGAACCTGTGGAATTCTCTACCACAGAAGGCAGTTGAGGCCAACGGTGGCATAGTGGTTAGCACTGTTGCCTCACAGCGCCAGGGACCCGGGTTCGAATCCGGCCTCGGGCGACTGTCTGTGTGGAGTTTGCACATTCTCCCCGTGTTTGCGTGGGTTTCCTCCGGGTGCTCCGGTTTCCTCCCACAGTCCAAAGATGTGCGGGTTAGGTTGATTGGCTATGATAAATTGACCCTTAGTGTTAGGGGGATTAAATACGTGGGGTTACGGGGATAGGGTGGGATATGTGTTGGTGTAGGGGTTACGGGGATCGGATGGGATATGTGTCGGCGCAGGCTCGATGGGCCGAAATGGCCTCTATCTGCACTGTGGGGTTTCTGTGATTTCTGTGATTCAAGAAGGAGTTAGATATATTTCTTAAGGCTAAAGGGATCAAGGGATATGGGGAGAAAGGAGGGACAGGGTACTGAATTTGGATGATCAGCCATGATCTCATTAAATGGCAGAGCAGGCTCGAGGGGCCAAATGGCCTGCGCCTGCTCCTATCTTCTATGTTTCTAAGAGTGAAATCCAGAAGACCCATGAGCAAGCCGACCTAGAAGTTGGCAGTAAAGGGGGAGCGGTGGGGATCTGCTACCCAGCAGCTGGCAGCAGGCTGCAGTATTTTTGTGGGACCAGGAGAAGCATTCCTGCTCATTCTAGTCCTACTAAAGATTCCCCTGAAAAATGGTCCAGGCTGGTACAAATGGGGAGAGCGTGCAGGATGCATGCTATACCCATTTGTACTTGAAAATTCCAAACCGGGACCTACAGTCCGTGTAGGACCCGGATTGCATGTGCAACCAGCCTCCCACATGTTTTGGGCAAGAGTGCTGGACAACCATTTACAAGCTCGCCCGAAAATCACATCAGGTGGGTCTTGGGCCTCCAAGGGTGGCTACTCTTTCCCTGCCAGAGAGGGTGGTTGGAGGGGGGGGGGGAAGCAGTAGATGCTGGGTCAATTAATTATTTTAAATCTGAGATCAATAGATTTTGCCAGTCAAGGATATTCAGGGATATGGAGCTAGGGCGGGTAGATGGAGGTAGGATACAGATGAGCCATTAATTGGTGGAACAGGTTCGAGGGACTGAATGGCCTACTCCTGTTCTTATAGTGACTGTCATTAGCTATCTGTGTGCTGGAAGGGTGGTTGCACAATACTGCCCTCGCAGCAGTAAAGTCATACTTGCGGCGAGCACAAGTGGGAGACAGGGCTACAACATTATAGTTCTGATTCTTTGAGCTGCACCCCCTGTGAGTGCGCCTTCCTGTTGGCAGCATTGAATCACTGAATCACCCCGATAATGTCATCTTTAGATAAAATGGTGTATACAACAACGGGATTTATTATTTCTTTACTCTATTTTATAATCTTAAGTGTAAATGTAAACTAATTCGAAAGCAAAATACTGTGGATGCTGGAAATCTTAAATAAAAACAGAAAATGCTGGAAATACTCCGCAGGTCAGGCAGCATCTGTGGAGAGAGAAACTGAGTTAACGTTTCAGGTCGATGACCCTTCGTCAGAAATAACTGCCTGGCCAAATGTACGACAACCTAGAATTCAAGCTGATCACATTCATGTCTACACATGTTTGTTTGTAAAAGCTCGATAATTTTCTTACCTTGGCGTTTTTTGTTTTTGTTTTTTACTTGGAACAGATTCATGTTTGTCAATGATGCACAGCTCTATTTCTTCATCAACAATAACAACAACTTGCATTTATATAGTGCCTTATAATGTAGAAAATATTCCTCCTTTTTAAGGATGGTCTTCAAGGATTAGAGGCAAAGGAATTTCTGTAAGAAATTCTAGAGAGTTGGACTTGGGTAGGTGAAGGCACAGTCACCAGTGGTGGAATGAATGGAGCTGGGATACACAGGAGGCCAACACAGGAACAGAGAGTTCAGGGAGAGGGGAGGGCGCAGGGCTGGATGTCGTTCGAGATGGAGGAGGGGCAAATCCATGGAGGAAATTAAAAAGGAGGGCAAGATTTTTAAACTTGAGGCGGGAGCCAGTGAAGACAAGGGTGATGGGTGACCAGGACTTGTGCAGGATAGAATGCAAGTAGTGCTTTCCTTGACCCAACTGTGCTGTCTGACTGCTTGACTGACATCCATGACTTTGATGAATCACAGCTTCCTTTATCTTAACATCAGGAAGATTGAAGCTATTGTCTGTAGCCCCTGCTATAAACCGTTTCCTTGCCACCTATGTCCATCCCGCTCCCCAACTGCTGTCTCATGCTGAACCAGACACTTGCAACTTTGACATCAGGCTTGTTTTCAGATCCAATATCCTCCAATACAAAGCACATTTATTTCCACCTCTATCATTGCCCAGCTCCACTCCTACCTCTGCCCCATCACTGCTTAAATCCTCATTCACACCTTTGTCCTCTCTAGCGTCGACAATTCCAACGATGATCTTGATGGCCTCCCTTCCTATGCCATTTTTTTATTCGTCCCTGGGATGTTGACGTCACTGAGAAGGTCAGCATTTATTGCCCATCCCTAATTGCCCTTGAGAAGGTGGTGGTGAGCAGCATTCTTGAACTTCTGCAGTCCGTGTGGTGAAGGTACTCCCACAATGCTGTTAGGGAGGGAGTTCCAGGATTTTGACCCAGCATCGATGAAGGAACGGTGATATATTTCCAAGTCCGGATGATGTGTGACTTTCAGGTGATGGTGTTCCCATGTGCCCTGCTGTCCTTGTCCTTCTAGGTGGTAGCGGTTGTGGGTTTGGGAGGTGTTGTCGAAGAATCCATGAAGTTCAACTTGTGGTAAAACACTGCCACAGTTATCCTGTCCTGTTTGCCCAATACCCCTGACCTCACTGGCCAACATTAGCTCCCCATCCTCTGTGCATTTTATTTCAAATCTTCTTCATCTTTAAATTCTTCTATTGCCTTTGCCTCAATATTTCTCTGCAACCTCATCTAGCCTTATATTCCAGCCCCTATCCTCCCAAGCCAGCCAAACAGCACAACATCAATGCTCTGGTAACTTGCTACCAATCCATCCTCCTTCGATTAATGAACTGGAAGGAGCAGTGTTTGTCACCATAACCATTCTTTTGATTCAGGCCTTTTGTTCATCCCCCACCCTTCATATTTCTATTGGCAACAGTGCCTGGGTCTTGCTCTCTGGATTTCCCTCCTTAAACCTCTTGCATAGAATTACATAGAATGTACAGCACAGAAACAGCCATTCGGCCCAAGTGGTGCATGCTGGTGTCTATGCTCCACATGAGACTTCTTCCACCCCTCATCTAACCCTATCAGGAGAGAAATGAATAGCAAGCTGCATAAATGGGCAAGTTAGGCTGCTATCATGTGATGGCAGAGAAAGAGATGTTGGTCAGATGGAATCCGAACAAAACACACTTGCAGTTTGAGATCTCCCACTCATGCACATACAGGACATTACTTACTCCAGCGTTTGGATTGGGCAGTCCTGCTGACTCAGTGAAGCAGTCAGCAGTTTAAGTCCCAGGACACGGAGCTTGTTATAATTCAGGTTTAAGCATGTCAGTGACTGTCAATGGTTGTTACTGAGAATGGAGGTGAGTTGATTAATGTCTCCGCCTTGAATCAGATTATCACAGCGTCTGGTGAGCCAAAAGAGCAGAGTTAACAGTCACTGTTTCAGAAAGATCCTCCAATCACAGCTTTATCTTTTTTCCTGTGCTCTCCAACCGCTCTCGCTTCTTGCCATGCGCCTTTAATCATTCTCTCCCTTGCTCTTGGCTTCTCCACCTTCCTCTCCTCAAAATCTCCCAAAAAACTTTTAAAATTTATCTCTTTGACAAATTCTTTGGTCACCCCTCCTAATCTCTCCTTACCAGGCTTGGCATCCATGTTTCCTTATGGCTATTTGTGAAGCTCCTTGGAAGTGCTGGGGTGTCAGGATCTCTTCCGATGTCACTTTAAAAATTACAAAATACCCCTAGATCTTCGGGGATAGAAACAGTAGAAGGCCAATCAGCCTCTCGAGCCTATTCGGCATTCCATTAGATCATGGCTGATCTGTATCTTAACTTCATGTATCCTTCCTTTGTTCTGTAACCCTTGGTGCCCTTGCCTAACGAGGCCTGAATGCCAGGTCGGCCCCACAACTGCCAATGGGTTGGCCAGTATACCTGGTCTGACCAGGCATACCTGCACCGACCATATGCTGGGTCCCAAGGAAGGCCCGGGTCACGGGAGCTCTGACATCCAAGCCCAAAACTCCCTTGTTTCGAAATCCTTGTACAGGGGTGGGGAGCGGCTCTGTTACAGGTCACAAGGTCATCCTGGATTCTTTGGGGCGAGGTTGGGACATGGTGTATCTGGTTCCTAGCCCAGTTTTTAACCTGGTTGGCAAGAGTCTGCTGGTTTTTCTTGGCTGTTGTGTCTATGAAATATCCCTAACGGTGAATCTTTTTTTTCCTTGTCTAATAACCTGCTATTCATAAAGGAAACTGAAAAATTGAGTTCCTAAGGAAATGGTAATTCACTGGTCCAACTGTCTATTATGTATTTTTACGTTATAAAAGCATTTAGATTGTCTTTTTCCCTACATTACAACAGTGACTACATTTCAAAAGTACTTATTGGCTGTGAAGTGCTTTGCGATGTCTTGTGGATGTGAAGGTGCTATCTAAATGCAAGTTCTTTATTTTTAAAAATTTCTTGTGTCTTTATTGTTCATTGTCGTCTACACCAGTTACAAAGGCTCAGTTTTCTTTCTTCTCACTGGGTAAATGTTTAATTCTCTGTGTTGTCCTTTTTCATTAATAATGCTCTGCTTCTTCTACTTTTGTTGTTCACTAATGATCAGTCTTTTTTTTTCCCCCCAATTTCAATTTTCTTCATCACATTGCAGAAAAAACAATTCTGAGATACAGCCACCACTCACCTTGCTGGAAACCCCATAAAGCAAAATTTATCGTATAACAAACACACACAAAGTTGGGTAAATGGGTGTTTCCCTGTGGAGAAAGAGTGTGCATTGGGGAGATAGAAGTTCTGCATGTATGGATTTCTCAGTAGTTTGGTTTGGGGACCATTGAACATGGTGACGAGTTTCTGTGTACATCAAACATCCGTTGACCAAACAAAAATTCAGTTCACAGTTGCAGAGCCGAAGCACCTGCTGCCCAGTGCTGAGTGACTGCTAACAGCCACAGGGATTACTAAAAAGAGAAGAGTGCTCTTTGGCTCCCATTCTCATATTTGTCTAAATTAAATGCGAAGGATAACAATGCCGATAATAAAGGATGACATAAGGACAGTAGTAAGAATGGCTCTTTGCTCGGAAGATCAGGAAGTAGAATCAGTATGGGTGGTGGCGATACATCGGGCATTGGATTCATGGACTACTCCTGCTCTTATTTCTTATGTTCTTATGATCACTCTTCCCCAGAGGTTCCTTTACAATTAGATTGCTAATTAACCTTATCTCATTACACAATACAAGATCTAAAATAGCCTTTTCCCCGGTTCTAGGAAACTATCTCGAGTACATTCCATGAACTCGTCCTCCAGACTACCTTTGCCATTTTGATTTGCCCAGTCTATATGAAGATTTAAGCCCCCCACGATTATTGTATTACCTTTGTTACAAGCTCCTATTATTTGTTGATTAATACTCTGTCCAAAAGTATAGCTACTGTTAGGGGGCCTATAAAATACTTCCACTTGTGTTTTCTGCTCCTTGTTATTTGTTATCTTCACCCACACGGATTCTACTTCCTGATCTTCTGAGCCAAGATCCTTTCTTACTACTGTCCTTGTGTCATCCTTTATTATCAGGGCTATTCCCCCTCCTTTTCCATTCTGCCTGTCTTTTCAAAACATCAAGTACCCCGGAATATTTAGTTCCCAACCTTGGTCACCCTGCAACCACGTCTCTGTAATGGCTATTGGATCAAACGCATTTATCGCTATTTGTGCCACTAATTCATCTGTCTTGTTAAGAATGCTTCATGCATTCAGATAAAGAGCCTTTAATTTTAACTTTTTACCATTATTCCCTGCTTTCACCTTATTTGCTGATGCACTATTACTGTTAAGCTCTCTGTCCCTTCCTGTCACACTATGCTTATCGTTACCCAAATTGCTACAGTGCTCCATTACCTTGACTTTTCCCTTTAGAATTCTAAATTTCCCCTCACCTGACTCCTCCTGCCCACCCCCCCCCTTGTGAAGCCCACTGTTGGTAGAGGGGGATAGTACAGTGTTCACAGGAAACCACCAGCCATGGGAAGTGCGCAGACTGCAACACGTGAGTGTATGTCCCCAGCCTTCAATTTCGAATAAAAAAAACCTTCAAGGAAATATCCAGACAGTCGTAAATCTGTTTATTTAAAATAAATCACTGATCATTTATACAATTGAATTTGATTACAAATTTCTAATGCAAAGAAAACAAATTTTATTCAGTAAGATCTACATGTATTCAGGTGCAGGGAAACAAAAATCTTACTATTTTGTTTTGCGTTGTATGTCTGCCATTCTTTGAATGCAGCAATTTAATTTAAAGTGAGAAAATTTTGAGAACTGGTTGTGAAAGAAGCAATTACAATCACATTTTTATTCTGTGTTTTCATGCTCATCTATTCTATTTCTAATCATTATGAACTGCAATGTATGAGTGACGCACCTTTTAATTATGTTATCAGAGCACATTGCAACCATAGTTTTTTTTTTAATAGTACTGTTGTAGCGGTACCACCGAGTGTCCCTTACTTACCGTACATAATTCCCTTTAACGTAACGATGTATATATGCGGTTTGCCTGTGCGGGGCGTTCCCCCTTTGGGAGCGCGGGCGAACGCGATGACGTGGGCAAACGCGATGACGTCACGCCGCACATCACGTGACCACCCCAAGCGCGGGAAAACGCGATGACGTCATTACGCAATCCCCGGGACTGACTACTCAGCCCTCGTGGCGTCTCCGTCTGGTTAAGACCTACTTAATGGCTCTCCTGTACTGATCTCAGCCAGCTGTTGGAATTCGATTATTCTTGCATTAAAGAACTATTTGATTGTTCTCCTGGAGTCGACCTCAATTATTTGATAGGCATTCGTCCAACACCTACAATTGGTGAACCCGAATACCTACACTGTGATATATGAAGGTACAATTTTATTTAGTCACTTTTTTTATCTAATTGTGATGGATGAGGAGAACATTTATGTGCTGGTTTTCTTTTATCCATGAAGAATGTCATGGGAGAGCCACTAGTAATATTTAGAAATGATATGCTTCAGTCAACAACTAAAATGTTCAAGCAACATAAAAAAGGAACAAAATCTTTGGATGGTGATCCCTTTTCACAGGTTGTCTGTGTACACACATCAACACCCACTTGCAGACAGAAGAGAATATCAAAGAAACAGACTCCAAATGCATTGCACATGTGAGATAGTGGCTGAGTTCCAGAAAATGTAAATTTGGTATTCCAAAAAGAAATGGGTCAACTTAAGTATTTATGGACATGGTGGCAATATCTTAGGAATGACCACATATGACTTGAATAAATATGTCATGTAAAAAAGGTACTGTTGTAACTATCATGAAAATGCTACCAGGGTAGTGGAAATGATGAGCAATTTCTCAATGAATGAAAAATGTACATTTCAGTAAAGTGGGGGGCAACTATAATTACAAGTAAAACTGCTTTTCTCATGTACTTTATACAATGATGTTTGCATTTGTTGGAAATATTTTGTACCATATTTGAGAACCAAAACTGAGTTTATTTACAGTGGTGTATTTTTCTGCCAACTCTATTTTCAGTAACTCACATATTACCAGTTATATCCCCTCCTGTTTTTAATGAGCATCCTTTTCTATTTTGACCACTATTTTTCCTCCTTTAACCACCTTCTCCTTTCAGTACTGCTTTCTATTTATCATCTACATATTTTTTTTTCTCATTCTTGTCGCTATGTTTTCCCTCCTTGCTTTTCTCTGCTATTGACCCCCCCCCCTTCTTGAGCTTCACAGTTTTCACTCTTCTGGCTCTCCCATGACTCATTTTGCTGCTAGTCTGCACTTTCACAGTTTGCTTTCTGTCTGGTTGCAACCACAGATTTGTGTTACTCCCTGAAACATTCCAGAAAAAAATTTCATCTGGCAGTAATGTTGAGAGTCCTGACATACAGCTGTATTCTGCCCTGCGCAGGTGGTAATGGGTTACTGTCAGTCTTAAATCTGTCTGCCTACTGTTGGTAGCTGACAATCATCTTGCCCGTCAGGCTAGAAACACAACTACTAAAGGCAGCTGCAGCAACAAAAAGACAGAAAATCATCTGAAAGATGTTCCTTGCCTTGCCCCAAACAAATTTAGTTTGAATACACAGCTGAATTCCTTCCTGCTGCATCTGACAGCAAAGGTTGTTTTTAAAAAAAAAAAAAAATTGGTGATGCAAAATAAAGACAAATTATAGTTGACTTTATCCAATTTTGAAAAGTCATCAATGATAACCAGGAGATGATCGGTAATTCTGCCCCTCTCCAGTGACCCATTCAAGCTGTGCAGCAGTAAGTCATTCCCAACAAGTTTGAGTCTAGCTGGAATATTGTTTGACCTGCTCGTAGCATTTAGCACTCCCAAAAATCACATGGGGCCTGAATGTCAGGACAGAACCTCCATATGACTCTTACACGCAAGTGTAGAGGGCAAAGCCAAGCCCAGGGAATTCCCTATGTGCTAGGTATGACTCCATCTTCCTTTGTGCTAGGTATGACTCCAGCCAGTGGAGTTTTTCCCTGATTCCCATTGACTTCAGTTTTACTAGGGCTCTTTGCTGCCACACTCTGTCAAACGCTGCCTTGATGTCAAGGGCAGTCACTCTCACCTCACCTTTGGAATTCAGCTCTTTTGACCATGTTTGGACCAAGCCTTGTTTTAATTTGGATTTCAGGAAACTGGTGTCATGCAACAAGACCTGGACGACGTTCAGGCTTGGGCTGATAAGTGGCAGGTAACATTCGTGCCACACAAGTGCCAGGCAATGACTATCTCCAACAAACGAGAGTCTTACCACTGCCCCCTGACATTCAACGCTATTACCATCGCCGAATCCCCCACCATCAACAACAACAACTTGTATTTATATAGTGCCTTTAACGTAGTAAAACGTCCCAAGGTGCTGCACAGGAGTATTATACGACAAAAAACATGCTGGGGGTCACCATTGACCAGAATCTTAACTGGACCAGCCACATAAATACTGGCAACAAGAGCAGGTCAGAGGCTAGGTATTCAGTGGCGAGTGTCTCACCTCCTGACTCCCCAAAGCCTTTCCACCATCTACAAGGCACAAGCAAGGAATGTGATGGAATACTCTCCACTTGTCTGGATGAGTGCAGCTCCAACAACACTCAAGAAGCATGACACCATCCAAGACAAAGCAGCCCACTTGATTGGCACCCCATCCACCACCTTAAACATACACTCCCTCCACCACCGGCGTACCATGGCTGCAGTGTGTACCATCTACAAGATGCACTGCAGCAACTCGCCAAGGCTTCTTCGGCAGCACCTCCCAAACACGCAAACTCTTCCACCTAGAAGGACAAGGGCAGTAGGCAAATGGGAGCACCACCACCTCCAAGTCACACACCATCCTGACTTAGAAGTATATTGCCAATCCTTCATCGTCGCTGGACCAAAATCCTGGAACTCCCTCCTTAACAGCACTGTGGAAGTACCTTCACCACACGGACTGCAGCAGTTCAAGAAAGTGGCTAACCACCACCTTCTCGAGGGCAGTTGGGGATGGGCAATAAATGCTGGCCTTGCCAGTGACGCCCACATCCCAGGAATGAATTTTTAAAAAATCAGCTCCTGGAATTTACACTGCAAAATCTGGTTTGCTTATTATAGCAGCAGAATCATAGGCCCATGAAAATTTGATTGATTGTCATTTATGTCCCAGAATACAAATTAAAACAAGTCCAATATAAAAGTATGTTTGAAATGAGTACAGCACTTAAAAACAGATTGTGGTCATTCATTCATTTGCAGTTTCTGGGCTCTTGCTATGTATAAAATACTGTTGCACTTGCCTGCATATCACCAGAGACTACACTCATTCCTGTAGTTGTAAAGTGCGATGGGATGAACTGAGGATATGAAAGGTGCTACATTAAATTCTCGATTTGCAACTTGTTAATCCCCATGTGCTTTGTATCTTGTACATTACAATCCCAAGTGTACTTGTAAATTCCACAGTAATTTCTGGAATCAAGGATCACTGGAACCTCAGGCGTAAAATAATCCTAATGTTTTTTTTATTCGTTCCTGGGATGTGGACGTCCCTGGCAAGGCCAGCATTTATTGCCCATCCCTAATTCCCCTCGAGAAGGTGGGGTGAGCTGCCTTCTTGAATACAACTGTGGCTTGCTTGGCCATTGCTGTGGGTCTGGAGTCACATATTGGCCATACCAGGCAAGGACGGTGTGGTAAACCACTGTTATTGTATATTGTTACCTCTGGGTGGCGCTGTGTACCAAGGCATGCCTCAGCTGACTCCGCCCACATGACCAGGTATAAAGGTGGGGGTTTCGCCGACTCACTTCCTTCTTGGAACCAGCCACCCACGAGAGGCATGCTCTGTTCTCTAGTTAATAAAAGCCTTTTCATCACCTTCCTGATTCATCGTCTTTTATGGAGTAATTGATAAGCGTATCAATTTTATTAACTAGAAGTAAAATGGCGACACCTGAACAGCAACAACAGCAGGCGTTGCTGCGAGCCCTCAGACCGGCATGCCTGGACCTCGACCCTCAAGCAGCGGGTTCATCAACCAATTTCGAACACTGGCTGAGCTGCTTTGAATCCTTCCTAGGAGCCTCCGCCGTGACATCGGAGGAGAACAAACTAAAAGTTTTGACCGCCCAGGTGAGCCCTCAAGTATATACGCTCATCCGGGACGCTACTACGTACACGGCGGCCCTCGAACTACTAAAAGGGCAATACACGCGCCGAGTGAACACGATTTACGCCAGACACCTCTTGGGATCCCGCAGGCAGCAACCGGGGGAATCGGTAGAGGCATTTTTACGGGCGTTACAGACACTCTGCAGAGACTGCGACTGTAAGGAGGTAACGGCTGCGGGGCACGCGGAGGGACTTACTTGTGATGCCTTCGTCAGGGGCCTCCAGTCCGACTACTCCCGGCAGAGACTGCTCGAAAGCAAGGAGCTCGACCTGAAGACGGCCGTAGCCCTTGCGCTCTCGCTAGATGCGGCCCACCGAAACCGCGAAGCATACTCACGTAACGGCGCCGCGCCATGGCCATCGCGACCGTGGGACATGGGACCGCCGCCCCCGGCACCAACTGCTGCAGCGATGTCCCGAAATCAACTGGGACAGCCGCCCCCGGTAAGAACCGCAGCGATGCCCCGTAACCAGGCCCAAAAATGCTATTTCTGTGGCCAGTTAAAACACCCTAGAGCGCACTGCCCGGCTAAGACCGCTACCTGCTCGGGCTGCAGGAAGAAAGGCCATTACGCCAATGCCTGCAGGGGGAAACCAGCGAACGCCAGCAGCGCCGCGTGCGAACCATGGGGGCAGCCATCTTATCCGCCATTTTGTGCACCTCCGGCCGCATGGCCGCCACCATTTTATCCGCCGCACTCAACCGCCACTTCGTCTCCGGACTCGACCACCGTCTCGTCGGACGACCGTACCGACTCACTAAGCCATACACTGGCCTCCGTTACGCTGGATCAAGCCCTCCCTCATCATCTATCCAGCTCCATGATGGATATCACGGTAAACGGCCGCGCCACCACTTGCCTAATCGACAGCGGGAGCACAGAGAGTTTTATTCACCCAGACACGGTACGTAGCCACTCCCTCACGGTCCTGCCGACGCGCCATCGGATTTCTATGGCGTCCAAGTCCCATTCAATGGACGTCGGCGGCTACTGTGTGGTGACCCTTTCGGTTGGGGGCACAGAATATAAAAATTTTAAACTTTTAGTCCTGCCCCGTCTCTGCGCTGCCGTGCTGCTAGGGTTGGATTTTCAGTGCCACCTTAAAAGTGTCACATTAGCATACGGTGGACCCCTCCCCCCACTCAGTCTGCAACCAACACCTTTTAAACCGCCCGCCGCAAACCACCTGCAGCCTTTCCACACTAAAAGTCCCCCCCCCCCCCTCCCTTGTTCGCTAACCTCACCCACGACTGTAAACCCATCGCTACCAAGAGCAGGCGGTACAGCGCTGGGGACAGAGCTTTCATTAGCTCTGAGGTGGAGCGGCTCTTGAAGGAGGGCATTATCGAAGGGAGCACTAGCCCCTGGCGAGCCCAGGTTGTAGTCGTTAAAACCACTGATAAACGCCGCCTGGTCATTGATTACAGCCAAACCATAAACCGGTACACTCAGCTGGACGCATACCCCCTTCCTCGCATATCTGATATGGTCAACCAGATTGCGCAATACAAAGTATTCTCCACCATTGACCTTAAGTCAGCATACCACCAGCTCCCCATCCGCCATGAGGACCGCCAGTATACTGCCTTCGAGGCGAACGGCCGCCTCTACCACTTCCTTAGGGTTCCCTTCGGCGTCACCAACGGGGTTTCGGTCTTCCAAAGGGAGATGGACCGGATGGTTGACGAGAACGCGCTGCAGGCCACCTTTCCCTATCTGGATAACGTCACCATCTGTGGCCACGACCAGCAGGACCATGACGTTAATCTAGAAAAATTCCTCCGTACGGCCCAACGGCTGAACCTAACGTACAATAAAGAGAAATGTATGTTTCGCACCAAACGCCTCGCCATTCTCGGCTGCGTGGTGGAGAACGGAGTCATCGGGCCCGACCCCGACAGAATGCGCCCCCTAATGGAGCTACCCCTCCCCCACTGCCAAAAAGCACTGAAGAGATGCCTGGGGTTTTTCTCCTCCTATGCCCAGTGGGTGCCCCACTATGCAGACAAAGCTAGACCCCTCATCAAATCCACCTCCTTCCCCCTGACACCAGAGGCATGTGCAGCCTTCACTCTTATCAAGAGCGATATCGCGAAGGCCACAATGCACGCAGTGGATGAGTCGATCCCCTTCCAAGTGGAGAGCGATGCATCCGACTTCGCCCTAGCTGCGACCCTTAACCAGGCGGGCAGACCCGTGGCCTTTTTCTCAAGGACCCTCCAGGGCCCCGAGACCCGACACTCCTCTGTCGAAAAGGAGGCCCAGGCTATTGTGGAAGCGGTGCATCACTGGAGGCATTACCTGGCCGGAAAACGGTTTACCCTGCTCACTGACCAGCGTTCAGTAGCTTTTATGTTTAATAATAAGCAGAGGGGCAAAATCAAGAACGACAAGATCTTGAGGTGGAGAATCGAACTCTCCACCTACAATTATGATATCTTGTACCGGCCCGGGAAACTAAATGAGCCCCCAGACGCCCTATCACGTGGTACATGCGCCAACGCGCAGGTTGATCGACTGCAGACCCTCCACAATGACCTCTGCCACCCGGGGGTCACCAGGTTCTTCCATTTCATCAAATCCCGTAACCTGCCCTACTCCATCGAGGAGGTCAGGACCATGACCAGGAACTGCCAAATCTGTGCCGAGTGCAAACCGCACTTTTATAGGCCGGACAGAGCAAGCCTGATCAAGGCCACTCGCCCCTTCGAGCGCCTGAGCGTCGATTTTAAAGGGCCCCTCCCCTCCTCTGACCGCAATGTGTACTTCCTCAACATAATTGATGAGTACTCCCGTTTCCCGTTTGCCATCCCTTGCCCAGACATGACCAGTACCATGGTCATCAAATGTCTGAATGACCTCTTCGCCTTGTTCGGGTTCCCTAGCTATATACATAGCGACAGGGGCTCATCTTTCATGAGCGACGACCTTCGGCAGTACCTGCTAGCGAGAGGTATTGCTACGAGCAGAACCACCAGCTACAACCCCCGGGGGAACGGCCAGGTGGAAAGAGAGAACGCGACGGTTTGGAAGGCCGTCCTCTTAGCCTTAAAATCTAAGGGCCTTCCGACCTCTCGCTGGCAGGAGGTCCTCCCTGCGGCGCTCCACTCCATCCGGTCACTGCTTTGTACTGCCACTAATGCCACCCCTCGTGAGCAAATGTTCGTTTTCCCCAGGAAGTCCACATCGGGAACCTCGCTACCGGCATGGCTGACTTCTCCTGGGCCCGTCCTACTGCGGAGACACGTAAGGACCCATAAAACGGACCCCCTGGTCGAGAGGGTGCACCTCCTACACGCCAACCCCCAGTATGCCTGGGTGACATACCCAGACGGGCGGGAGGACACGGTCTCCATACGAGATCTCGCACCCTCGGGTACCCCTGAACTACCACGGTTATCCCCCACCACCCCTCCCAATCCAACCCCTGTAGACGACATGCCGGAGCCCCAGGACCCTTCGTTGACCACCCAGACACCAGATCCGACGTTGGATGCTGCAACACCGCCGCCGCCACCACGACTATCAGGACGTCAGACAAGGCCTCCTGATAGACTTAACTACACGAACTTGTAGTACCCTTCACCCCGCCGGACTTAATTTTAAACAAGGGGTGAATGTGGTAAACCACTGTTGTTGTATATTGTTACCTCTGGGTGGCGCTGTGTACCAAGGCATGCCTCAGCTGACTCCGCCCACATGACCAGGTATAAAGGTGGGGGTTTCACCGACTCACTTCCTTCTTGGAACCAGCCACCCACGAGAGGCATGCTCTGTTCTCTAGTTAATAAAAGCCTTTTCATCACCTTCCTGATTCATCGTCTTTTATGGAGTAATTGATAAGCGTATCAGACGGCAGATTTCCTTCTCTAAAGGACATTAGTGAACCAGATGGGTTTTTACGACAATCCAGTAGTTTCATGGTCACCATTTCTGATACTAGGGGCTCGAATTTCCCTGGGCCGTGGAGGCGGGAATGGAGGCGTGTGGGGTGTTAAAATTGCAGAATCGGGGGGCACGAACCCTTCCCGCCTCCATGCCTGTTTCCCAGGAGGCGGGTACCTGACCTGTGCTGGGAGCCGCCTCCCTGAGGCGGGAAGGGGATTAATGCCAATTAACTGCCTGTTAACGGGCAGTTTTTGGCCTAATTCCTATTTTTATCCCTGAAGTGTGGGCTTCCCGACGGCTCCAAACCACGCCAAGTTAGCGAGGCGGACTGTCAGGCTTGGAGGGTTCGAGATGTCTGGTGTTCAGGTGAGTGATGGGTGCATGAGTGCAGAGGTAAGTGTGTTTGGTGTGTGTGAAGTGTTTAAATAAGTTTTACTTATCTTTACTTACTAATGCAGCCTTCCTTCAGGTCTCGGGAGTCCCTCATCTCACCGGCACAGAAAACAGAATGGCCGCGAGCTGTCAAAAGTTGCAGCATTCAGCTTTCTGTTCTGGAGAGATCTCTAAATCAGCCTGAGAGGAAGGAATTAACTTAGTGTACAGATTGAAGCTGTCAAACACTGACACAGAGCTGTCAAACGCTGATATTTCATCTGTCAAAAGCTCTTGACAGGTGAAATGTCAACCTGTGACGTCACCTGTTGCCGGGTGGCCCTTAATTGGTGGGCTCAACAAGGTCAATCAAGTCAAAATCGAGTGGGTTGGCCACAACTCGATGGAGGCGGGACTACAACCCCAAAAGTGGGAGTCCCGCCTCCTACTCACCTCCATTGATAAAATCCAGCCCTAGCTTTTTATTCCAGATTTATTTAATTAACTGAATTTAAATTGCCCAGCTGCCGTGGTGGGATTTGAACTCATGTTTACGAATCATTAGTCCAGGTTTCTGGATTACTAATCCAGTAACATAACCACTAGGCACCCAAGATTAGCTGCAAGAGGTAATCAGTTTTGTTTTCTTTTATTTAACTTTGATCTAAAAAGCATAAAAGTTTTTTTTTTTAAACGCACTAATGGCTGAACTCTTATCTCTGCTTTCCATATCTTCCAGTACCATTAAAAAAAAAAAAAAATTCCATGTCCTGATCAGCCAAGAAAAAGCATTAATAATATCATGAAGGAGACCTTGCCTTGAGTCTGAATAGGGCAATTTTCTCACATCACAAAGGGACAAGTTGCAAAACTGAGCTAAGTTCATTCTGCCTTCTGGTTCTTAATTCTGCAGGAGTGACAATATTGAAAAATAGGCAAATCTGTTACCACTTACACATCTTGTACCTGGGGAGAACCTGATCCCGAGATGCTGAATGATATAAAAGCAAATATCAAAACATCAAATGTTTTCTTTTTTTCCTAAGCGCATTTATTGGTGGGTTGCAGAGCAGTATTTAATCTGAAAGAAACCACAATCAAACAAGAAAAGCAGAAAAACCAGATAAACAGGCTATTGAATAACCTTGAAAGTGAGCCTGTGTGGAAAAATATGCACAACCTACTTCATGCATAAATTGATGCACAGATATTACTAGAAAATTAAATTGCTTCCTAGGCTGAAGGTATCTAAATCCACATTTTATTTTTTTGGTTCCTTTTTACATTTTTTTTTCCCGTATTCCTGGGTCTCCATGGAGCATACACAGTTTGCTGGTTGAGCGATGACATGGAATGTAATGGATAAGCTCTATCAGCAAGAAATTCAGTTGTAGCCAGTATTGCACTTTATATTTGCATTTCAGTGCACTGATGTGGATATTGATTCCTAATCCGATAAATGACACATTATGGAGACTTATTTATTTGGATCTATGGGTATTTCTGGCTTGGAAATTCAATATGGTGGATCTCTGAGACATTTTGTTAGAGAGGAATTTTTTTTCATGCTTTTTTTCTAAGAAGGTATTTTCCATAGCTTTTCCCTCAGTGATTCTGGGAAAGAAAAAAACACAAGCATAAAATGCTTCCTCTTGGGCATTGCTCTCTTGCGGAAATCCAAAGCCGTGCATTTCATTTTCTGAAAGAGTGTTTTGCCATTTCTTTTGCTGCATCTTCCACTGTGGCTGCTGTTAATGCCAACGTTATTAAAGCTGTTTCCATAACAACAGAGCAGTAAGTCAAATTAGCAGAAATTGTTTTCTGAAGCACAAGCTAATGGTATGGGACTATCTATTTCAGCTGGACTTGCCACTGGTATTAAACTGATTTTTGTATTATGATGCATGCTGGCAAGAGATGAAAGTGTCAGTGTCAAATATACAGTATAAGTGGGGCATAAGAAATTAGATTCTTCTAATTCATGGGGCTGGCTAGTTTAAAAAAAAAAAAAAAAAAAAATCAATACTAAATCATGTTTGAATGTTCACTTGTAACATTTTACCCTCCATCCAGCCTCAATTTTGTTTCATTTCTAACACACTTTCCATTTCTCTGGAATGCATACCTGGCCAAGAGGGTGGACAAGATACCTACTCCTAGCCAGCAACAACAGTCCAAATTGATTAGCTGTTGCTTTCTATAGGGGGATGCATTTTGCTTTTACTTGATCCCACATACTCTGGCTAATATCAGCAAGCTACCATGTCAGGAATCACAAAGAGGAACTTGTGTCCTACTGCTCTAAATATCAATGCAGTGTGCATCTTGTTGTACTGTTCTACTGGTGTACTGTTAAAATGTTCTATTCATGAGATAGTAGAAGGATTTGTTTATGTTCAACATTTCAAGCCAAATTTTCATAGCAAATGGAGGTAAAACCATTTTTTGCCCAATTTGCAATATGAGATACAGGAAACTTTCTGGTATCCGGCACCGACGGAACTGAGCTGGTGCCGTTCGATCAAAACTGCCGTAGAAACCAGCGCTAATGTTAAAACATACGGAGCTCAGAGCTCCGTGTGAAGCAACAAACCCTGTTGCTTAGCAACAGCTTCAAAACAGTCGGCGCAGCTTGCAAGCGTCTAGCTGAAGCTGTTGCTTAGCTACAGAGATGCTTGCAGAGCCAGGACTGGAGAAAAGAAGCAACGAAAAGAAAAAAATGATCTGAACTGACTCCTGAATTTTGCTGGTAGATAGAGCTTTCCGGACATTTAACCTCCGGATAAACGAAAGTTTCCTGTATATTGAAAGGGAAGCTAGATAAACACATGGGGGAGAAAGGAATAGAAGGATATGTTGGGGTTAGATGAAGAAGGGTGCAAGGAAGCTCATGTGGAGCATAAACACCGGCATGGACCTGTTGGGCCGAATGGCCTGTTTCTGTGCTGGAAATACTGTGTGACATGGAGAATGCTCATATTGGCATGCATTACACCACTTTTTTCCAACTTGTTCCATCAGCTTCCAATATGACTCTCCTCTCTCATAGCATTATGACAAGAGTGAGTAAAATTATCCAGTATATAGAAGGGGTGCTTATCCAAGAAACACAGGCCATGTAAATCAGAATTATCCAAACGGAGACAGAATTCTGCATTTTATTTCTCAAATTGAATCATTTTCAGTTGATTGAGATTTTGGCTCAACATTAGAGCTCATCACTACCACTTTGAACTGTTGTTCACAATTGTAGTTAATCTTGACATGACCGGAAAAGGTGGTTATTCTAATCTGTAATATACAGTATATCAATTTGTGATACAGTGTTCGTCTTTAGAATTACTAAAAGGAATATTCTGTTGTTCTTGGTGCTAACTATTGTGGGGTAGTGTTTCTGCCTTGGGCACTTGGGGAAATTGGACGCAAATTGCATTGGTTAACTTGCAGTTCAAGTTTCCGCTAAAATGCATTTGCATGATCAAAAACGTAAAATCTTCCATGAACCAGCCCAATCGGTCAGTGTAACAGAACGTAATCATTGTTTTTTTTCTTTGAATAATGACCCTGTATTTGTGGTCAGCAGTGAAGGAAAGAAAGACTTGCATTTATATAGTGCCTTTCACGACCACCGGATGTCCCAAAGCGCTTTACTTTTGAAGTGGAGTCACTGTTGCAATGTAGAAAATGTGGCAGCCAATTTGCGCACAGCACGGTCCCACAAACAGCAATGTGATAATGACCAGATACAGGAAACTTTGTGCTATCCGGCACCGACGGGACCGAGCTGTTGCCGTTCCCTCAAAACTGCCGGACACACCAGCGCTGATGCTAAACATACGGAGATTTTCAGCTCCGTGTGAATCGACAAGCCCTGTTGCTTAGCAACAGCTTCTAAACAGTCGGCTAGCGTCTCTAGCTGAAGCTGTTGCTTAGCTACAGACCTTGCAGAGCTTGACTGTTGAGAAAAAAAGCAACGAAAAGAAAAAAAACCTAACGAAACGGCTCCTGATTTTTGCCGGTGGCTCGAGCTTGTCGGACATTTAGCCTCCGGATAACACACAGTTTCCTGTAATTTGTTTTTGTTAGTTAGTTGAGGGATAAATATTGGCCAGGACACCGGGGATAACTCCCCTGCTCTTCTTCGAAATAGTGCCATGGGATCTTTTACATCCACCTGAAAGAGCAGATGGGGCCTTGGTTTAATGTCTCATCCGAAAGACAGCACCTCCAACAGTGCAGCACTCCCTCAACACTGCACTGGAGTGTCAGCCTAGCTTTATGTGCTCAAGTCCCTGGAGTGGGACTTGAACCCACAACCTTCTGATTCAGAGGCGAGTGTGTAATCCCTGTGTCGAGGACTTCGGGTTTTCCGACCTTGAATTCAATGGAGATCCCCTTATTCGAGTGGCTGTGATGTCAACTGGCTGTATAAGCAGCCAATCAAAAGGCAGAATTCTCACAGACAACGAACAAGGAATTGGGTAAAGTTATAAATTCTTAAAATAGTTAGAGAGCAAAAGAAAGATTGGGGTTCTCACATGGGGAAAAGGCAAACCTAAAATTAAGGTCCACTAGCTTAAAATAAAATTAAACAATTTTTTTTTGAGAAGTGTCTTAATTTAAATTTTTTACTAAAATGGACAAATTTCACACCGTTAAAACCATAGATATACCTAATCCCTTTGGGTTTAACTTTTAGTGGGGAATTTTTAACAGCATACTTGCTGCAGAAGTGCCAAAGTTTTTGTCAATTTCAATGATTTAAGAGATTTCACTGATTGCCATGTGTGTGAGATTGATGTATTTAAGAGTGGTAACCTGGTGCAGTTTTATTAATACAAGTGAAAATGGGTTTATCACAAAACATAAAAGGGTCTGGTCCTCCACCTGTGAGTAACCTGATGTTAAATAATTTTAAATGACTTAAAAAAAAAAAAAAAAACTTTAATGGACCATTTACTAGTTTCATTGGTGTACACTAGTCAGGTTCTCAATAAATTAAATATTTTTTAATATGTAAAAACTTTTAAAACGTGCCTGTGAGCCTAAGAAAACAAGCTATATTTAAGACCTTCCTTGAATGGGCACAATCGGTGTAAACGCATCATCCTCATTACTTCGATCTGGGGGTGTGGTCACTTATGTGGGCGGGGTTGGCTTTAGGCAAAATGATTTTTAAACCAGTGTTAAAGATTGCGGAAACTTGATTTACGCTTGACGTAGCTTATACTTGAGTTTCTGCGATCTTTTGCATTGGTTTGGCCGATTTCACCCGGCTTGCGCTGGTAAAACTAGCGGAAACTCCACCCCCTGTGTACTTAAGTGAAGATTTTGCCATGCAGTGGATTTAACTGTCAACATTACAGTCCTTGACTGGCTCCATGTATAAATTGCGCAGTGAGTGGTTACTGTAAACATGCAGCATACTGATTTCTTCGTGTTGACAATAAAAACAGCAGAATTTTCTCCCTGATGTAGCAACATTATCATTTGTTAATATTTGGACTCTATTCATCTTGAAGTTTTTCGGTCAATGCTAAATACATTGGGATAATTCCATTTAGAAATTGGCTTATCTCTGCTCTCGCTGAATATTTGATTTTCTTTGTTTGGGAAAAAGAATGTGTATCACAAAAGAGATTGATTCAGTGTTTACTGGTTTCACTTGTATACTGGCTGATGTCCTGTGACTTTACTCCTAGGTCGCCTGGATTTTGCAGAATGGTTGTGATGATGCGTGTGACCCCATTTCAAGCCAGGGAGCACCCTATTGGCCATACTTGTTGGATTCTTCATGTGTACACAATAATTACACACACAACTTCAGAATGGCTGACACTGCCAAGGACTCATTGCTTATTGAGATCAAATTACTATTGTAATAATTCCTTGGCAGTGAGCATAGTACTTCCTAATTTGGAGCCCGTATGATCTCACAGAAACTCCCATGACATGTCCTGATTAAATATTCAGGTGAGCTCCTGGTCCATAGTGCTGGAAGCTCACCCGAGAGGGGGGCAGGAAATCTTGCAAGTCAGCAACCCTTCATTTTAAAGGAATGCCAAAAATTATTTCAGCTTTTTTTAAGGCTGCGAATATTTTCTATGTATTTTTCATCCTTTCCAAAGGCCTTAATGGGCAAAATGAGTAGCTGGTAAAATGTAAGGAAAGGAAAAATATGTTAATGTAGGAAATGGAGTGCATGGGAAAATCATAGAGTGGCACAGCAGCTAAAAGCCCTGCTTTTAGATTGTGAAATGGGAGTTGCTGCTGCTTCTGTTGAAGGTGGAGGTTACCCTGTTAGGCTGTCCAGAGTTTGTTATCTGTTGAAGAAACATGGCCCATCATCTGTCTTTGCTCTTCAATTTCAATAGAGGGAGAAAGGAATAGAAGGATATGTTGATGACTTTGGGTGGAAGGAGGCTTGTGTGAAGCATAAACATAGACCAGTTGGGCTGAATAGCCTTTTCTGTGCTGTAAATTCTATGTCATTTCTATATATAATATGTATAATATTTTCTAGGGCCAGTGATTTTGGTGATTTATTTTAATTATTCAAAGTGTTATGTGATGTTCATATGTGACTAGGCTTACATTTTAATTGAAAGTCATAAAAAAGGCCATAAGAATTTGAGGTGCTATAACTGGGGCAGAGAGTATAAGAGTAAAGAAGTAATGATAAATTGATACAAAACATTGGTAGGCCACAGTAAGAGTAAGAATATGTGGAAAGAATATTAAAGCCATCAAGAGCGTACAGCATAGATTGATTATTGTATGCTAGTTTAGGTACCTACAGATCACATTTTTTTAACATCCAGCAATGCAAGGATAATAAGGAAATATGCCCTGGGTTGCATGCAGGTATGGCGGTGATGTGATTTTAGTAGTGTTGGGAGGCTGGTCTAAGCTGTGAGTAGTGGGAGGAATAGTGGAGTTTTGGTCTTGGGAGCATTAGGGGAGTGAGTACTTGAAATCTTCTACAGGCCTCACTACTATTAAAACATTTTTTTAAATGTATTCATTCACAGGATGTGGGCGTTGCTGCAAAGCCAGCATTTATTGCGTATCCCTAGTTGCTTTTGGTGGTGGTGAGCTGCCACCTAGAACCGCTGTAGTCTGTGGGGGAAAGGGAGGGAGGGAGTTCCAGGGTTTTGACCCAGCAACGCTGAAGGAATGGCGATATATTTTCAAGTCAGGGTGGTGTATGACTTCCAGGTGATGGTGTTCCCATGCACCTGCTGCCCTTGTCCTTCTAGTTGGTGGAGGCCATGGGTTTGGGAGGTGCTGTCGAAGGAGCCCTGGTGAGTTACTGCTTTGAGTCGTGTAGATGGTGCACACTGCAGCCACAGTACGCTGGTGGTGGAAGGAGTGAATGTTTAAGGTGGTGGATGGGGTGCCGAAAAAGCGGACTGCTTTATCCTGTATGGTGTTGAGCTTCTTGAGTGTTGTTAGAGCTGCACTTCTCCAAGAGAGTATTCCATCACATGCTTGACTTGTGCCTTGTAGGTGGTAGATAGGCTTTGGCGAGTCGGGAGGTGAGTCACTCGACGCAGAATACCCAGCCTCTGACTTGCTCTTGTTGCCATAGTATTTGTGGCTGGTCCAGTTAAGTTTCTGGTCAATGGTGACCCCCCTCTGCAGGATGTTGATGGCGGGGGATTCGACAATGGTAATGCCATTCAGTGTCAAGTGGTGGTGCTTAGACCCTCTCTTGTTGGAGATAGTCATTGTCTGGCACTTGTGTGACACAAATGTTACTTGCCACGTATCAGCCCAAGCCTGGATGTTGTACAGGTCTTGCTGCATGCGGGCACGGACTGCTTCATTATCTGAGGAATAGCAAATGGAACCGAACACATTGCAATCATCAGCGAACATGCCCACTTCTGACCTTATGATGGGGGAAGGTCATTGATGAAGCAGCTGAAGTTGGTTGGGCCGAGGACACTGTCCTGAGGAACTCCTGCAGCGATGTCCTGGGGCTGAGATGATTGGCCTCCATCAACCACAACCATCGTCCTTTGTGCGAGATATGACTCCTGTCAGTGGAGCGTTTCCCCTGATCCCCATTGACTTCAGTTTTACGAGGGCTCCTTGGTGCCACACTCGGTCAAATGTTGCCTTGATGTCAAGGGCAGTCACTCTCACCTCACCTCTGGAATTCAGCTCTTTTGATCATGTTTGGACCAAGGCTATAATGAGGTCTCGTGCCAAGCGGTCCTGGCGGAACCCAAATTGAGTATCGGTGAGCAGGTTATTGGTGGAGAAGTGCCGCTTCATAGCCCTTTTGGTGACTCCTTCCATCACTTTGCTGATGATTGAGAGTTTGCTGGGGCAGTAACAGGCCGGATTGGATTTGTGCTGCTTTTTGTGGACAGGACATACTTGGACAATTTTTCACATTTGTCAGGTAGATGCCATTGTTGTAGCTGTACTGGAACAGCTTGGCTGGAGGCGCAGCTAGTTCTGGAGGACATGTCTTCAGCACTACAGCTGGGATGTTGTTGGAGACCATAGACTTTGCTGTATCCAGTGCGCCCAGTCATATTTTGATCACATGGAGTGAATAGAATTGGCTGAAGACTAGCATCTGTGATGATGGAGACCTCAGGAGGAGGTTGAGATGGACCATCTACTCAGCATTTCTGGCTGAAGAAGGTTGTGAACGCTTCACCATTGTCTTTTGTACTCACAAGCTGGGCTTTGCCATCGTTTAAGATGGGGATGTTAATGGAACCTCCTCCTCCCGTTATTTGTTTAATTGTCTACCACCATTCACGACTGGATGTGGCAGAGCTTTGATCTGATCCATTGGTTGTGGGATTGCTTGGCTCTGTCTATAGCATGCTGCTTCTGCCGTTTAGCATGCATGTCGTCCTGTGTTGTAGCTTCACCAGGTTACCACCTCATTTTCAGGTACGCCTGATGTTGCTTAAGACATGCTCTTCTAAATTCCTCATTGAACCAGAGTTGCTCACCTAGCTTGATGGTAATGATAGAGTGAGGGCTATGCCAGGTTATGAGTTTACAGATTGTGGTAGAATACAATTCTGCTGCTGCATCAATGCCCATTTTTTGAACGACTGGATCTGTTAATCTATCCTATTTAGCATGGTGGTAGTGCCACACAACACAATTGAGGGTGTCCTCTGTGTAAAGCTGGGACATGGTCTCCACAAGGACTGTGTGGTGGTCACTCCTACCAGTACTGACATGGACAAATGCCTCTGCGACAGCTAGATTGGTGAGGATGAGGTGAAGTAGGTTTTTCCCTCGTTTTGGTTCTCGCTCCTGCCGCAGGCCCAGATTGCCAGCTATGTCCTTCAGGGCTCGATCAGTAGTGGTGCTACCGTGCCATTCTTGGTGCTGGACTTTGAAGTTCCCCACTCTGAGCACATTATTTGCTAAACATGCCATATTGGACAAAAGTTGACCTAGCACTTGACCCCGGGGTACACCACTTCCAACCCTACTCCAGTCTGAGCAACACCCATTTACCCAAAGTATCTGCTTCTCACCTATCAACCACCTTTCTATTCAAGCTGCTACATTTCCTCTTAATCCAAATGCACAGAAAGGATTGAGAAGAAAGGGTTACTTTTAATGTTTTTTAAGCAAAGTATATTTTCACAAGTTGAAAAAAGGTGTCCAATATGCCATTGAACAAATGACGGGAGGAGGAGGCTCCATGAATATCCCCACCCTCAATGATGCTGGAGCCCAGCACGTGAGTGCAAAAGACAAGGCTGAAGCGTTTGCAACCATCTTCAGCCAGAAGTGCCGAGTGGATGATCCATATCGGCCTACTCCTGAGGTCCCCGCCATCACAGAAGCCAGTCTTCAGCCAATTCGATTCACTCCACGTGATATCAAGAAACGGCTGAGCACACTGAATACAGCAAAAGCTATGGGCCCCAACAGCATCCTGGCTACCGTGCTGAAGACTTGTGCTCCAGAACTAGCCGCACCTCTAGCCAAGCTGTTCCAGTACAGCAACAACACTGGCATCTATCTGACAATGTGGAAAACTGCACAGGTATGCCCTGTCCACAAAAAGCAGGACAAATCCAATCTGGCCAATTACCACCCTATCAGTCGACTCTCAATCATCAGCAAAGTGATGGAAGGTGTCATCAACAGTGCTATCAAGCGGCACTTACTCACCAATAACCTGCTCACAGTTTGGGTTCTGCCAAGACCACTCAGCTCCCAACCTCATTACAGCCTTGGTCCAAACATGGACAAAGAAGCTGAATTGCAGAGGTGAGGTGAGAGTGACTGCCCTTGACATCAAGGCAGCATTTGACCGAGAGTGGCATCAAGGAGCCTTAGTAAAACTGAAGTCAATGGGAATCGGGGAGAGAACGCTCCACTGGCTGGAGTCATACCTAGCACAAAGAAAGATGGTTGCGGTGGTTGAAGGTCAATCATCACAGCCCCAGGACATCGCTGCAGGAGTTACTCATGTCGGTGTCCTCGGCCCAACCATCTTCAGCTGCTTCATCAATGATTTTCCCTCCAACATAACGTCAAAAATGGGGATGTTCGCTGATGACTTCAGTGTTCACCATTCACAACTCCTCAGATAATGAAGCAGTCCATGCCCATATGCAACAAAACCTGGACGATGTTCAAGCTTGGGCTGATAAGTGGCAGGTAACATTCGTGCCACAGAAGTGCCAGGCAATGGCCATCTCCAACAAGTGAGAGTCTAACCACCACCTCTTGACATTCAACGGCATTACCATCATCAAATCCCCAACCATCAACATCCTGGGGGTCACCATTGACCAGAAACTTAACTGGACCAGCCACACACATACTGTGGCAACAAGAGCAGGTCTGCAGCGAGTGTCTCACCTCCTGACCCCAAAGCCTTTCCACCATCTACAAGGCACAAGTAAGGAGTGTGATGGAATACTCTCCACTTGCCTGGATGAGTGCAGCTCCAACAACACTCAGGAAGCTCGACACCATCCAGGACAAAGGAGCCTGCTTGATTGGCACCCCATCCACCACCTTAAACATTCACTCCCTCCACCACCGGCGTACCGTGGCTGCAGTGTGTACCATCTACAAGATGCACTGCAGCGGCTTGCCAAGGCTTCTTCGGCAGCACCTCCCAAACCCGCAACCTCTTCCACCTAGAAGGACAAGGGCAGCAGGCGCACAGGAACACCACCACCTCCAAGTTACACACTATCCTGACTTAGAAGTACAGTAATTCCTCCCCAACTGTGGGGGATACACCCCTGAAAACCCCCGTGGTTACTAAAACTGCAGTTGGCAAATACAGTATAAATGTTCAAATAACACAACAAAAAAGAATATTAAAGCAATAAAATCATGTTGTTTACCTTAATCCTAAATTAAAAACCGCGTATATGCAAAATTCACTGCTGCGGTTGGCAAAAGTTGTTGCAGAGAGGAAACAGTGTATACTTGAAATCCGCGTATGGCAAAACCGCGGTTGGGGCGGGATTCCTGTATATCGCCGATCCTTCATTGTCGCTGGGTCAAAATCCTGAAACTCCTTCCCTAACAGCACTGTGGGAGTACCTTCCCCACACTGCAGCGGTTCAAGAAGGTGGCTCACCACCACCTCGAGGGCAATTAGAGATGGGCAATAAATGCTGGCCTTTCCAGCGCCACCCACATCCCATAAATGAATTTTTTTTTTTAAGTAATTTGTTTTCCTTAGAGCCTAAACGATAAATAATTTATTGGCTACTTCAGGTAATCGAAAAATACCGTATACTGTAGATATTGTGTTGGAAAGTCCATTGGGAGGTGGAAAAAAAAGTGAAATTAGGGACACCAAGGGACGGGCTCTTTGAAACAAGAAGGCTGCAAGGGCAGTCAGATTTGTTAAAGAAAGCTGTGAGGGCTTTTACTCAGTGATTAGAAATGCTAGCAAATGGTTAGAAGCCATTTTGTTTAAGTCAAATAAGGTCACCCACTGTTGTGGGCTAGCATGGCATGTTATTTATTCTGTATTATTTGCCAAGATCAGCTGTATGAGTCCGATCATACGGCTATTTTATACATTCAGCGTACTGTGGAATAAATCAGTTGAATGATTTATAGCCTGGCCTCATTTCGCCAAGTGTTTGCTTGGTCTGCCTGTGAGGGAATCCATTTGTAAAAGATAGATACATTCGGTTCAGGTGACAATGGGGTACTATTGTTGTACCCCTGGGTCACATTTTAATACATGCAGCTAACTCCCACAAATGTAAGACACTGAGACTGCTTAAAGGAGCAACTGATGCCTTTGTCCCTGAAAATGTATCTGTCAAACCCAAATTTGTGACACTATGCATTTTTAAATGGTGACTAATTTTATCTCGAATTATGGATTCGAAAAGGCTGATTTTAACCCGGTGGGAATGAGGCGAGCATGTGCTTAAAATGGAAGCCAGCCACTCCACGCTGCAGGAATGCTCCTCTGGATCCCACAAGGAAACCGTGCGCATTTCCTTCCTTGGGCTTCCCTCATGATTCTCCAACAGTGGTCGGCTCAGGAGCCCCCGGCCACTCACTTTATGTCGAGAACTGTTCCTTCGGGTCCCTGATGACCCTGCCTGCCGCTGGCATGGTAGCGATTTCTGCCGTGTTCAGGTGGGAGTCCCAAGTTCCATCATTTAAATGATTCCAAAAGTTAAAATCTCATGGGCCTCACGGTTTGTACCCCCCCCACCACCCGCCTCAGCCTCCGCATGCCCTACTTATGCTCAGAGTTAAAATCATGGCTTAAATGTCTACCACAACTGAGGTTAGATTAACCTGCCAATAGTTACCCATTTATTCTTCTCTCTCTCTCTCTCTCTCTCTCAAACAAGGGAACTTCTGTCTACTAAAGATAAATATCACATTAATATTTAACAGAAAACAAAGTTCACAAGATAAGGACAAAATCACATCCATTTTTAGCTGAATGTCCAGCGCTTAGTTTTTGAAGTAGTAGTGTTAAGGTGCAGAAATTATGATTCTGCAATTAAATGCTGTATTATGTGCATACTTCATCTAGCAAGGACACTAAAGTATTATTCTGAGAGCTTTGAAAGTGTCATTCTAGGAAGACCTGAGAGTCCACTGGTGCAGTAAATTAGTCTAGCAACCAGGATCCTATTGCATTGCAATGTAGTGGGCAAGTACACCAAGATACTGTGCTTTATTGACAGTGAATACTGTCAAATGGTGTTATGTAGTCAAGTTGTAGTTAAATTAAAATTGTGTCAAATATTCTATTACAACAAGGTGGGACAACTGAGAGTCTGGTGTGATCTTTTCAATTATGGTAAATTTGATAAGCTGTAACATTGCAATAAATGGGTCCTTTTCAGGGTGACAGGCGGTGACTAGTGGGGTACCCCAGGGATCAGTGCTTGGGCCCCAGCTATTCACAATACATATCCATGATTTGGATGAGGGAACCAAATGTCATATTTCCAAGTTTGCTGACGATACGAAACTAGGTGGGATTATGAGTTGTGAGGAGGATGCAAAGAGGCTTCAAGGTGATTTAGACAAGTTGAGTGAGTGGGCAAATACATGGCAGATGCAGTATAACGTGGCTAAATGTGAAGTTATCCACTTCAGTAGGAAAAACAGAAAGGTAGAGTATTATTTAAATGGCGCTAGATTAGGAAATGCTGATTTACAAAGGGACCTGGGTGTCCTTGTACACCAGTCACTGAAAGCAAACATGCAGGTGCAGCAAGCAGTTAGGAAGGCAAATGGTATGCTGGCCTTCATTGCAAGAGGATTTGAGTACAGGAGCAAGGTTGTCTTACTACAGTTATACAGGGCCTTGGTGCGACCACACCTGGAGTACTGTGTGCAGGTTTGGGGCAGGATTTTCATTGAGCCGTGGAGGCGGGATTGGAGGCATGTGGGGGGTTAAAATCTTGAAATCGGGGGGCACGAACCCATCCCGCCCCCAACCCGCCTCCATGCCAGTTTCAAAGGAGACAGGTACCTGACCCGCGCTGGGATCCGCCTCCCCGAGGCGGGAAGGGGATTAGTGCCAATTAACTGCCTGTTAACAGGTAGTTAACGGGCAGCTTTTAGCCTAATCACTATTTTTATTGAAGTGTGGGATTCCCGATGGCTCCAAACCACGGCAAGTTAGCGAGGCGGGCCGTCGGGATGAAGGGCTTGGAGGGGTCGAGATGTCCAGGTGAATGATGGGTGCATGAGTGCAGAGGTAGGTGTGTGTAAAGTGTTTAAAGAAGTTTTACTTAGATGTACTTACCTTTACAGCCTTCCTTCCTTCAGGTCTCGGGAGTCTCTCTTCTCACCGGCACAGAAAGCAGAATGGTCGCGAGTTGTCAAAATCTGCAGCATTCAGTTTTCTGTTCCAGAGAGATCTCTAAATCATCCTGAGAGGAAGGAATTGACCTGAAGTACAGATTGTCAGTGTTTGACAGCTTCAAACAGCTAGCTGTGAAACGCTGATATTTCATCTGTCAAAAGCTCTTGACAGATGAAATGTCTGTCTGTGACGTCACCTGTTGCCGGGCGGCCCTTAATTGGCCTGCTGAGCCCGCTGGGCGGGCTCAACAAGGTCAATCAAGTGAAAATCGAGTGGGTTGGCCACAACTCGATGGAGGCGGGACTACAACCCCGAAAGTTGTAGTCCCGCCTCCTCAATGAAAATCCAGCCCATGGTCTCCTTACCTAAGAGAGGATATACTTGCCATAGAGGGAGTGCAGCGAAGGTTCACCAGACTGATTCCTGGGATGGCAGGACTGTCTTATGAGGAGAGATTGGGTTGACTAGGCCTGTATTCACTAGAGTTTAGAAGAATGAGAGGGGATCTCATTGAAATGTATAAAATTCTGACAGGGCTAGACAGACTGGATGCAGGAAGGATGTTTCCCCTCGCTGGGGGGTTCTAGAACGAGGGGTCACAGTCTCAGGATACGGGGTAGGACATTTAGGACTGAGATGAGAAATTTCTTCACTCAGAGGGTGGTGAACCTGTGGAATTCTTTACCACAGAAGGCTGTGGAGGCCAAGTCACTGAATATATTTAAGGAGGAGATAGATAGATTCCTAGACACAAAAGGCATCAAGGGGTATGGAGAGAGAGCGGGAATATGGTATTGAGATAGAGGATCAGCCATGATCATATTGAATGGTGGAGCAGGTTCGAAGGGCCGAATGGCCTACTCCTGCTCCTATTTTTCTATGTTTCTATGTCTATGTTGATCTGCTTAAAATCTTCCGAGCTGCTATCCTTAAAACGATTACAGCAGGCTCAGATTTTCACCATCTTTAAAATTAAATTCAAAATCAATGGAAATTAGTCTAATTTGTTAGGGTCAGGATTTCCCAACTTCTTCTTAGAAACAGTGAAAAGAACAGCTTGCATTTATGTAGCGCTCCTTCCTCGTGCAGGAAGACTTCAGTGTTTTCAATTAAGAGGAAATGGATATGGTAGACACTAAGCTTGGGCAGAGGGAAGGAGAATGGAGGGGAGGGATGGTGCGGGTAGAATGTAGAACCAAAGGCACAGTCAAAGATGGGACTTTTGAGAACATTTTTAAAAGCAGGGACCAATGTAGCAGTGAAAAGATAATTTTGTCCATCTGGTCAGCCTTAGAGTTCAAAGGAACATGGTAAGTTGGAAGAAACTTGTTAGAGAGTTCCAGAGGACTTTGGGCATAGTGGCTGAACAACTAGCTGCCAATATGGACTGGAGGGAGTAAGGTACAGTTTTTAGAGGATCAGATGATTTCATAGCCTTGCCCCACCTGTAGAAACATACAAAACTAGTGCTATCAGTCCCAGTACCGTGCCTTCCATGTTGTCAGACCCTTCCTCTCATCCCGTCCCCCACCCCACCCCACCCCCTACTGCTGGTACGATCAAGGACTTCACTGTTGAGGCAAACTCCACATTCCACTTTGAGTGGGGGCTGGAAAGTGTTCGGGATACCTGGGAGAACAGATTTCCTGCAGGCCCTGCCACATTTAACAGCAGGGCCTGATTAGCATTTTCAATCTCTGTGTCCTGCCCGCAGCCAGCCAGATGGAGAGGCTGGCTGTAGGGTGGGTAGGCCTGCAGCACCAGGCCTTGGAAAGAAAGGATGTTGGGGGCCGGAGGAGGATCGGGGCCGGAAATGGGAGGCCAGAGGGGGATTCAGCCTCCCATTCTCCCCCCAGCCTTCTGTCCACCCCCTCCGGCCCGATCCTCCGGTGGCTGCCGCCTGGAGGGGCTGGAGGTGGGAGGCTACCGGAGGATCGGAGTCGGAGGGGGCTGAATTGGAGGCCGGATCAGGTTGTCGGGAGCCGAGGATCGATGGTCTGAGGGGGGAATTGAAGATCGGCGGCCTCTTGGAGGGGACGTGGGTCTGGGGGGGCAGATTGGAGGCTTTGGGGGGGGGGGGGTTCAAAGGCTTCACGGGGGGGGGGAGGGGTGGGGAGAACGGAAGGGGCGGGGGCGGTATCTGATCACAGGGGACAGGGACACTGGATCCAGCAGGTAAGTGGGAAGGCATTTACCTCCTGGATCCAGTAGTCCTCGGCTCACTTTAGCTAGCGGGTTCCCCGAGGACAGGGAAACCCGGCCAGCCAGAGTTAAATTTGAAATGGTGGATCACCACGTGGCCCGGAGCTTCATCATTATAATATTTAAATGGACCACCTGCCTCCTGGAGTGGGTTGGTTGGGCGGGTTAAGATTGGGATTCAGTTTTTGTAACTCTTTAACCTCCCACGCGAACCCAGTTTTTTTGGCTTAAAATTCCACCCCTCCCCCGAGTAATGTTAGCACTAAACCCAGCACTGGAACTGTGCAGGAATTTATTTACTCTTAGAACAGAATCTTTCAATGTAAGGATGAGCGATAAGTGTATTGTGAACTGTATTTATTCTCTAAAATTAAGTATTTGACATTTAAATTTTATTCTCAAAACTGTTTTCCTAACTGCACCATGAATTTCAAAGTCACCCTCTAATGCAGCCTATCGGAGTCTCCATGCATTCTGATAGAGGTGCTCAACTCATCTGCTTGATTGTCGACTATTACGTCCGTGAATGATTGAGACACGGACAGCAGGAGTTGAACAAAACAAGTCTTTACTGCTGGAAGTCAACAGTGAAACTGAAACAACAGAGGCTCACTAGCGCCTTTTATACAGGGGTGGTCACTGCCGGTACTGCAGTCTGAGACCAGTTATTCTCTTAAAGGTACATACACAACAATTCCTCCCCTTTTAGATAAATAGTACATAACATTCATTTAACAACTAAATGATAACTAATTACAATCACAATTACGGTTGCTAGATACATTGGTTAAGTTTAAGCAATTATAAGTTCAGTCTTTGAGGAGGCTTCCTGATTCTGTCTGGATAACGCCTCTTTGGGGTATCAGGTTCTTCTGGCAATGTTGAGTCGGGATCAGTGTCGTTGTTTGGTTCATCTGCTTCCAATATTACCGGTTCTGCGATAGCTGCAATTGGTACGTCGATTTCATTACCAGGTGTATCAGATCGTGGTGTGGAGTTGACGTTTTCCAGTGACTCTAGAATCTGGTCAGCATGGCGTCTTACAATGCTCTCTCCAACGTCCACGGTATACATGAGAGGTCCTTGCCGTGTACAAATCGTTCCTGGCTGCCATTTCTCTGTGCGGTAGTTCCGGGCCAAAACTGGTTGACCTATCTTAAAACTCCTGGTCGGCCTTTCATTCATATTCTGAAACTGCCTGTTCTCCACATCTCGTCGGACGTTTGGCTTAACCAAATCCAAGCGGCATGGTAGTTTTCGATTGAAGAACATCATGGCTGGAGTTTGGTTGGTAACCGCATGTGTCGCATTCCGGTAGGCAAACAAGAAGTTGTCCACCTTGTGTTGTAGGGGTATATCTTCATTACACATTGCCTTGATAGCCTTCTTGAATGTTTGGACAAACCTCTCGGCCAATCCATTAGTGGCTGGATGATATGGGGCAGATGTGTAATGCTTAACACCATTGTTCTTTAAGAACCTCCGGAGCTCTTCAGACACAAACTGTGGTCCATTGTCGGAGCAAATCTGTTCAGGCAGCCCATTCCTGGCGAATATGGTTCGTAAAACTGTGATAGTTTTTTCCGTGGTGGTTGAGGACATTTTTATTACCTCTGGCCACTTTGAATGTGCATCCACCGCAATTAAAAACATCGAGTCCATGAAGGGACCAGCAAAATCAATGTGCACCCTTTGCCATGGAGATGAGGGCCACTCCCATGGATGCAGAGGAGCTTGTGGTGGGGCGTTTTGGACCTTCTGGCATCCTGCACAGCTCTTGGTCATCTCTTCGATTTCTCTATCGATTCCCGGCCACCACACAAACGCTCTGGCTAAGTTCTTCATTTTTACCCCACCCAGATGACCCTCATGAAGCTCATTGAGCACTCTATCCGTCAACTTAAGTGGAATTACTACTCTGGATCCACACATCAAGGTTCCCCTGCACACTGACAGCTGTTCTCTTCTCGGCGAGAATGCTGGCAGCAGTGGTTCGCCATGTGCTGGCCATCCCTTCACCGTTAAATCATAGACCCGTGATAGTGTCGGGTCATTCCGTGTTTCCTTTTCTATGTTTGCATTCGTCACAGGGAGACATTCGACTATGGTCGAGTGGAATAACTCCATTGGATCCACGGCAAGGTCGTCTTCTTCCACCGTCGGCAACGGTAGGCGCGACAGTCCATCAGCATTCCCATGCTGTTTAGTTCCTTTGTACTCGATGTCATATTGGTGTGCCCCTAGGAAAAGGGACCACCTCTGCAGCCGTTGTGCTGTCATTATCGGTACGCCCTTCTGAGGGTTGAAAATGGAGACAAGAGGTTGATGATTGGTTAGTAGAGTACATTTTTGACAGTGCAGGTAGTGATTGAACTTCTTCACCCCCCCACATTAGGCTGAGGGCCTCTCTGTCAATCTGAGCGTAGTTACACTCGGCAGAAGTTAACAAGCGTGACGCAAAAGCTATCGGCCTCTCTAAACCATCAAGGAATTTATGTGACAGTACCGCCCCAATGCCGTAGGGAGACGCATCACACGCCAGTCTGATCGGCAGTGCTGGGTTGTAGTGAGCCAATACTTCCCTTGAAGTGATTAAGTCCTTACTCTTCTGGAAAGCCCGTTTACAATCATTGCTCCATTCCCACGCTACTCCCGTTCGTAGCAGGGCGTTCAGTGGGTGCAGAATTGTCGACAAATTCGGCAAAAACTTATGGTAGTAATTCACCAATCCGAGGAATGACCTCAGTTGCGACACATTTTCAGGCGCTGGGGCCTTAACAACCGCTTCAATTTTGTCAGGGGACTTATGTAACCCCTCTTCATCAATCACGTGGCCACAATACGATATCTGTTCTAGGTTGTTAAGGTGTTCACTGTCCTCTTCACCTGTCACAAGGATGTCGTCCAAGTAACACTGAGTCCCCGGAATCCCTTGCAGGACTTGTTCCATCGCTCTTTGCCATATCGCCGGAGCCGATGCTACTCCGAATACCAATCGATGATACTGGTAAAGACCTTTGTGAGTGTTTATCGTGAGATACTTCCTAGAGGACTCTTCAACCTCCATCTGCAAATATGCTTGTGCTCGGTCAATTTTTGTAAAACGCTTCCCTCCAGACAGTGAGGCGAAGATGTCTTCTATCCTTGGAAGAGGATATTGTACTGTGTGAAGGACTGGGTTCACCGTCACCTTGAAATCCCCACAGATGCGAATCTTCCTTGGCTCCCCGGACTTATTGCTTAACGTTTTCTTCATGACAGGAATGATGGGTGTCGCCCGCTCGCTCCAGTCGACCTCAGACAACACGCCTGCATTCTCCAGATTCTCCAGCTCTGCCTCGACGGCTGGGCGAATTGCATATGGTACCGGTCTTGCTTTGAAAAACTTGGGAACTGCATTCTCTTCTATTTTTATCGAGGCGGTTACGCCTTTAAGCGTGCCCAGTTCTTGTTGAAATACCTCTTTGGCGTTAGCTAAGATTGTTGACAATCGTCCAGGAGTGACGTCTTCATCTTTTTTACCGTCCACTGTCATTGCATGAATGGAGTGCCAATCTAAGTTTATCTTCCTGATCCATTCCCGTCCCAATAACGGTGGTCCACCATTTGGCAGTATGTAGAGATACAATTTCCGTATTTTCTTGCCGTTGTATTCGACAGGCACCCTTATTTTTCCTCTGGGGTATACTTTTTGCCCCGTATACGTCGTCAAGACGATGGATGTCTCTCTCAAGGGTATGTGTGAAAATAGCCGCTCGTAGTCTCGTCGATTCATGACGGTTAGCGCTGATCCTGTATCCAATTCCATTTTAACTTGGGACCCTGCTATCGTGAGGGTGACCCAAATGGTTCGGTGATCCTCTTTTGCGATTACATTGTGAAGTTTGAGACAGCTTAGTCTCCTGTTCCCGGATTCACTATCGCTCATCTGGTCTTTGGAACTACTGTCCGTCATCTTTTGTACTTTCTTGTACGGTTCCTTAGTAGCCTTTTTGTTGTCGCTGGTCTTCTTCCCAGACCTGCAAACTCGTGCAATGTGTCCCATCTTCCCGCATTGCCTGCATATTTTGTCTTTGGACCAGCAGCCCTTCTGGTCATGGTTAGTTCTGCCGCAGCGATAACATTTTGCAAATCCCCGTGTCATTTCGTGGGTGCCATATTCCTGTGGCTTTTGTTGAATTTCTGCAGCTCCCCTGGCTGCTGCTTCATACGATACTGCCACGCTAAAAGCCTTATCTAGCGTCAGCTCTTTCTCTGATAGTAACTTCTTCTGTGTTCCTTCACTCAGGAGTCCACAGACAAATTTGTCCCGTAGGGTATCTGCCAGTCCTTCTCCGAACTGGCAGTGCATTGATAGCTTGCGTAGTTCCGTAAGGTACTCGGCATTGCTCTCATCTTTATGCTGAGTTCTCCTGTGGAATTTAAATCTTTCTGCTATCAACAGCGGTGCAGGGTTTAGGTGTTCCTGTAGGACAGCAACAATTTCGTTAAAACTCTTCGCCTTCGGTTTGGCTGGAGTAATCAGGTCCCGCAATAGGCCATACGTTCTAGCGCCCATTAAATTTAGCAATATCGATGCCTTTTTCTCCTCGGCTATTTCGTTTGCCTCGAAATATACCTCGACTCTTTCCACATACGTGGTCCAGTCCTCTATTGTATTATCAAAAGCAGTGATACAGCGAGTCTTCGGCATCTTGCAAATCTAAAATGGCGCCTCCCACGCTTTGCCTTCTTCCCCGATTTAACAAAATGGCGCCTCCCGCGCTTTGCCTCCTTCCCCGCTGTTGCTAGCGCTGCTTTCCGCGGTTCCCATTGTAACCTGCAGCTCCTCGCGGTTTCTTGCGCGTTTAATATTTATTTTTTTATTATTTTCCCGTCGTGGAACAACCCTGTGGGACTCTTGCCTCCCTCTTCTCGGGTCTATACGCAGCCCGGCTTCGTAGCACCGGCCGCGCCCTGTGTGCTCCACTCTCTCTTCCCGACAACGCTGCTCGGCCCCGTTGCAAACCACCCGCTCGAGTTCACGACCGCCGCAGCCCAGGAAGGATCAGTGCAGTACCTGCCACCAGCCCGATTAGCTGAAGCACCGTCGACAGGAACCAGGCCCCGCTTCCGACAGCTTCTCCAGCAATCTTCAACTCCGCTAACACAGGGGCGGCTGCCCACGGTCGACGCCCGTTTCTACTGCTTCTTACTTTTTTTTTCTTTTTCTTGCCTCGACCTCTGCTCACTTCGCTGTGGGAATGGATCCCAGGAGGTGGTGCAGACTGTAGGTAGGTTCGTATCTGCTCGTCGCCAGTATTACGTCCGTGAATGATTGAGACTCGGACAGCAGGAGTTGAACAAAACAAGTCTTTACTGCTGGAAGTCAATAGTGAAACTGAAACAACAGAGGCTCACTAGCGCCTTTTATACAGGGGTGGTCACTGCCGGTACTGCAGTCTGAGACCAGTTATTCTCTTAAAGGTACATACACAACATCGACCCTTCCGTGTTTTCCTTGCTGAAAAATTGTAGAGACTGTCCTGCCCGTGCTGCTAACTACCCGAGTGGAGCTCACCCAGTATCTTTATGCCTCCTGCATGAGATCATGGACTCTCCCTCCGAATTCAGCCATCATCTTATTCACACACGCATATGTCAGGCCTCAATAAGTTATGGAATTTGCTGTGGCTGGTCAGGAGCAATGATCCCTCTAATTTTGTTTGGTCCTGCGTGGCTCATTTAAGCAGGCCATGCGCGGTTTTTGTATTACTTGGTGACCGCGAAACGCTCGCAACATACACACCCTATCCACTTCCTCTGTCCCCTTATCCTTCCCCCTACACTATCTTTCTCTCATTCCCTCCTGTTCCTTGTTCCCTTCTTCCCCCCTCTGCCACTCATCTGTTTGAAAGGCACTTCTAATGTTGCTAGTCCTCACACCCTAGAAACTTTACTGTGGTGTAAAGTGGGTGGAATTCTGTCTGGACAGAACTTCAGCCTATTTTCTATTACCATCCACCTGATGTATGACATTAAATGGAAGAAGGCAGGAGAAAAGATCGGCTTCACAGTCCAAGAGTCCTAATTACAGTTCTTGCAGATGAAATTATTTTTATCCTTAGTAAGTTTGTGCATTTGGCATTTTTGAATTGGCAGCCACGGATTTTAAGATGTAATGTAACCATTGTTTCCTATCAGTCATTTCAGTAAATTTGGTTCTAACTCAAATCATCTAGACAGAGATGACTGAAAGAGAGTGAGTCAGGATGGGATCCTGAGTAATTAACCAACTTTTATGCATGATGAATTGTTTGGAATTGTAGATTATCCGCATATTCATCGAATTTATGGTAATACTTTCCAAATGCATGATCATTTAATAGCATGGGCATTTATCTGAAACATTGAGGCCTGTTTAGAAATCCTTTCTGGACAACAGTGTGAGTTCCTGAACAGTATTGTCATCTCTAAGAGCACAGTACGACTCTTGTTTTGTTTTTGTCTCCTGGAGTATACTGACTTTCTTTTGCATGGGAAAGAATATTACAACAGAACAAAAATTGCACTCTTTCATAAATTAGATTTGTTTGATGCCCTCTTTGAAAGCTCAGATTCTAGAAAACTCTTGCAGGTGTTTACATTTTTAGGCCTGGTGAGCTGTTGCCCTTCAGGTTACAGAATTTCCTTTGTGTTTGTAATAATATCCTGCACATCTTCAGCTTCAGCCACTACACTACACAAGGTCACTTCTGTTATTTGAAGACCGTTTACTGCCATACCCTCAACCAAAGTCAATATTTGTTCCGTTTCTAAATTTGTATTTTGTGACGATGAGAAACATGAGGTACAGCATTATACTCCAGTGACTCAATTTAGGCAAAGAAATTCCACAGTGAAGAAATATAGCATAGAACTGCTGGAAATTTCC
This sequence comes from Somniosus microcephalus, assembly GCF_052327205.1. Taxonomy (NCBI): domain Eukaryota; kingdom Metazoa; phylum Chordata; class Chondrichthyes; order Squaliformes; family Somniosidae; genus Somniosus; species Somniosus microcephalus. The sequence continues at coordinate 273,710,559 of NC_140990.1, read as the reverse complement.
ATAACACGATATTAAGTGGGGTTGTAATAAAGGGTACTGGAAAAGTGGTTAGTTGTTTTGAAAAAAAATAGTTACGTAAATAATTCCAGTTGCCGGGCTCTCTGAAGCTTGTGTAACTCGCTAACACATGGATGAGATATTTGGCATCAGTGGAGCTCAATGTTGGAGGAATGAGGTGCTGGAGTGTAGGACGCTGGACTCTACTGCATTGTACCTACTCCGTAACATTGGTATCAATGACATCGATTTGTTTCGATGCTGATTGTCACTTTATTTTTTTTCCCAGTTTCCACTAAGTATTTGCTAGAACATAGCAACTACTATATTTGGAAGAGGCTAGAAAAGGTCCACGACTGATATCTGAATAGAATGTTGTTCAGTGGAATTGCCAGGTGATCCCCTGGTCTTGTTAGTCCAGAATGACTGTTGCTCTGAAATGGTTTAATACAGGGCTTTGTGCAATTTGGAATATTTGCACAGTGACCAGATTATTTAACAAAAATCAGCAGCTGCCACTTATCTGAAGTGAAGTCATTTCCTGCTCCATGTTACCTAAAACCTATTAAATTAAACATAGTAAATGTTTATAGGTAATTCATGTAGAAACAGTTATTCAGAAGATTAAACAGAATCACTTTGTGAGCTAGCATCCCACATTACTACCTAAAATGTTCCAGAAGCCAATAAGCTATACATTTAAAATCATCACGTCAGGACATGAAGTGTATCACAAGACAGGAAGTATACTTCTTAAAGGTAAACTATCTGCTCCCCCTGCTGACCAGAAAGAGAATTTATTTTAATGCTTTGTAATGTAAATGAATAGAAATTAGGTTTGGCTAAGTAAGTTTGTAGTGCAAAAAGTAATTATAGTGTGAGACGTTTTAGTTGTACCTCAGAAAAAGTAATCTTGCTGTCCAGACAAGAAGGTCCCAGGTTTGATTCTTGGGGGACCAATTTACCTCTTCAGGTCTAAGTCAGTTTAAACAACGAACTGGTGCAAAACTGGTCTAATAGGTAAAGTACACATAGCATTCAATTCTTGTGTAAGCTCATTTACGTAATTATTCACAGCACCAGGTGCAGACTGAGCTAGACCTAGGAAGAACAAGGTTAGGAGAGGCGAACTGTGTATAAATCAAAGTAAAGGAATGGGGACGATTAAAGCAGTGTACAGGAAACTTTTTTTTATCCGGGACCGACGTGGTGCCGGTTCATCAAAAATTCCGGATAACCGAAAACTATAAAGCAACAAGTGCAGAACAATGGCCACAAGTTCCAAGCGTCTCTGTAGCTTAGCAACAGCTGCAGCCACACCCTTGCACAGCAACAGATGGAGGAAGGCAAGTACAATATGAAGTAAAACTTAGCTGAACCTACTCCTGAATTTTGCAGGTTAACCGAGATTTCCGGTTATTTAGGTGCCGGTAAATCGAAAGTTTCCTGTATAACAATAGGGGGACAAAAAAAAATTAAAGAGCTAAAGAGACATGTCAACCCATTAGCAGTTTTTGCCACGGCTGAAGGACCTGGCACTAAGAAGTAATAGGCAAAAATGAAGAGAAAAGGAATCATAAATACAGGCATGAATCTTCAGACAAGTGACAAGAGTAGCCCAGCATCCTGTTTTATGGCTGCTTAAGTTGAACTGGTACTGCACGAGGTACTTGAGGGGTGGCTGGCCCTCTGTGCCATTCCACTGTACTATTCCCATAGGTCAGCTTTGTAGATTGCCTGAAAGGAAGTGGGACCATATTTTGGGCCATAGCTGACTGTTGCCCTCACTGGATGTCACAGCTCTATGCTTTAATGCTAGCCGCAGGTATTCTTTCAGCAAATGACACAGTTATGCATCAGCCAGACCCAATTCCCCACGGCCATTAGCAGGTATGTGTGCCAAGCCTGAAGAAATTGTTGTTTGAATATTCACAGTTGGCTGCCAATCAGGAATCACCCTGGCTTGCCATCTTTCAGGCAGTACCACCAAAAGCATGGCACGTTGTAGAATCATTGAAATTTATGGCACAGAAGGAGGCCATTCGGCTCATTGTGTCTGTGCCGGCCGAAAAAGAGCCATCCAGCATACTCTCACTTTTCAGCCCTTGGTCCGTAGCCTTGTAGAGTGCAGCACTTCAAGTGCATATCCAAGTACTTTTTAAATGTGATGAGGGTCTCTGTCTCTACCACCCTTTCAGGCAGCGAGTTCCAGACCCCCACCACCCTCTGGTTGAAAATATTTCTCCTCGGCTCCCCTCTAATCCTTCAAGCAATTACTTTAAATCTATGAACCTGGTTATTGATCTCTCCGCTCAGGGAAATAGGTCCTTCCTATTTACTCTCTCTAGGCCCCTCATAATTTTATACACCTCAATCAAGTCTCCCCTCAGCCTCCTCTGTTCCAAAGAAAACAACCCCAGCCTATCCAATCTTTCCTCATAGCTAAAATTCTCCAGTCCTGGCAACATCCTTGTAAATCTCCTCTGTACCCTCTCTAGTGCAATCACACCCTTCCTGTAATGTGCTGACCAGAACTATACACAGTACTCTAGCTATGGCCTAACTAGTGTTTTATACAGTTCAAACATAACCTCCCAGCTCTTGTATTTTATACCTCAACTAATAAAGGAAGGTATCCCGTATGCCTTCTTAACTACCTTAATTACCTGTCCTGCTACCTTCAGGGATCGGTGGCCATGCATTCCAAGGTCCCTCTGTTCCTCTGCACTTCCGTATCTTTCCATTTATTGTTTATTCCCTTGCCTTGTTAGCCTTCCCCAAATGCAATACCTCACACTTCTCCGGATTGAATTCCATTTTGCTACATTTCTGCCCACCTAACCAGTCCATTGATATCTTCCTCCAGCCTACAGCTTTCTTCCTCACTCTCAACCACATGACCAATTTCTGAGCCCTGCGGAACCCCACTGGAAACAGCCTTCCAGTCACAAAAACACCCGTCGACCATTACCCTTTGCTTCCTGCCACTGAGCCAATTTTGGTTCCAACTTAACCACTTTCCCTTGGATCCCATGGGCCTTTACTTTTATGTGGGTGTTTCTGAAGAACCATCCAGCACAGTCACTCATTGTATAACACCTTTATGACCTATGGCACAGCTTACTTTAGGAAGCAGAGACCCCACCAGCACTCTATCAGCTGAAGTGAGGTCATTTCATCTCTCTCCGCAGATGCGTGGGCGTTGATGAGGGCATGTGGTATTTTGCCACCTGCTATCCTTCTGTGGGCCCTGCTTTTCTCACAAATGAGCAATTCCCATTGGGAAACTTACTGGTATAAGTAAAAGGAGCCGAGGGAAAAAATAATTATCAACTGTCACAAAAACTCATGGAAGTTTAAGCAGGAATTTTTTTTTCGAAAATGGCCTAAAAACAGCTTTAACTTATGTGCTCTTTAAATCACTTCCTACCTAGTTTCTTGAGTATGCACTGGGCTTGGCAGCCAGAACAGCTATCAGCCAGTCAATCGGGCAGCAACTTTCAACTGTCCTTTCTGCATACTGAAATGACGCTCTTGTCTGGTTCAGATGGGAGATTCCAACCCAGACCTGATTGTAAACTGGAGCAGGGACAAAAATAGGTGTACATCAGGTGGAACTGACTTCTGCTGAATTTCATGAATTCCACACGCTGTCTCTGCCCTTTTCAGGCATAGATGGTATAGGATGCCAAAATTGGTCTCTTGTTCTGTGTTGACTTAGCTAATCACCCAGGATGATAGGAGTGCTAGAATTAACTTCATTTATAGCAAGGGGAAAGCCTTTGGTCCCTGCTGGTCAGTGCATGTTGATAGACATTTGGTGGAGATAGTCTTGGGCTCAGCTGTGATAGCTGCAATAGCCGAATGGTCCATCAACATACCGTCAAGGCTCACAAATGAAGGATGGCCATTTTGGTAAGGTCTGAGTGCTCAATACACATATGATTGTGACTACGGTTTCATGTTGCCTACAGCCTCTCATGATGATTGTAGGGCGTTATCAACAAAGGGATTGAATAGTTTAATGAGAACACTTGGCAAAAGTACAAGTCTGTCACCCAGTTTTCCATTTCCCAAGGTCATTGAAAGGATCTCCTTGTTTCTGCTTTAAATTCACACAGTTTATTCTTGGTAGAAAAGGTCTCTAAGCAGCATCTCCAAATACCAATCGGTGGGAGGTGCAACAAATACATTTTAAATATCGCCAATCAACCTCTCTCTTTCACTTGGGCAGACCCTATTTTATAACTATAAATTCAGAAAGTGCTTGTCTTAAGAAAATGATCTTTGGCAAAACGGGAACAAGTGGTTTTGCTCTGTGTTTGAAGGCACTACCCCGTGGAGGCAAACGTGGGAGGGCTGAGCTTTCGGGCCAGCCATGTGATTTTCACATCAGCGAAGCTCTTCAACCAGGGGTGTAAAGTTGCAAGGACAACCTTTGAGAATCACTCGTGCGCAGTAGCTTTAAATTCACATTTGTGACTCTTCATCAATTGGCATGTAAAATTTTGCTCATGCGCAGTTGCAAGCAGCAAATAATCCTATCACTGCTTCCCACCACGATCAGTTACAGAAGTCCTGGTCACCAATGCTGTCTAAAGAGGGAGCCAAAATGACAGAAGTGCAGGGACACAACAGTACATAGTCTAGTTTTGTAACAGAATGTAAGCCATAAGTATTACATTTCCTCATTTAACTTGAGTGTTATAACATCAGAAATAGATCATCAGTTGAAAAAGAGACACTCAGGTGATGCAGCAGGTCCATTATTTCCTAGTCCTAGAGGTCAATCCTGATGCTGCAACACAATTAAAGACCACAATCTTACCTGAGGAGGCGCGTTTGGAGCGGGACTGCTGGTTTCCGGGTTTTTGTCCCACCCACAGCGACGTCTGATGAACAGACACTCTCTTCCCTTGATTGGCTTTGTTAAGCCGGCCCTGCGGGCTTGCCGGCCAATTAAAGGAAAGCCGGTATCAGATGACATCAGTGCGTGAAGCTTCATCTGCCGGTTTTCTTAAAGGGACAGGCCCCATAATTTTTTGACAGATGAATTGTCAGTGTTTGACAGCATTGAGGGCTGTCAAACACTGACGATCACTGTCCAAAGGTGAGCCCTTGCACCCAGGCTCACCAATGACTCTCTCCTTAGGAGAAAACAGATGGCAACTGCATGTGAGATTGCAGAAGCCATCTGTCACTTCTCCCGATCAGATGAGGCTTCACAGAAACATCAAATCTTGTCACCTGTAGATATATATAAACAGAATAAAAATATTTCTCACTACATTCTCTCACCTGTCATACTTACCTGTGCACCATTGCATCCATCACACTACCTCTGCAGCTGTCATTTGCACACTTACACTGCAGCAGACCCACAGCTTGCCTCGCTGACCCTGGCGGGGTTTCCTGCCGTCGGGAAGCCCGCATCAGCAGGTGGAAAATGGTGAAAAGCCTCTTACCTGCCTGTTAACTACCTGTTAATAGGCAGTTAATTGGCTCTAATCCCCTTCCCGCCGCTAGGAGAATGGTTCCTGCATGAGTTAGGAACCCGCCTCCCGGGAAGATGGTTCGGTAGTGGGGTTGGGACCGCTTCCCATTTTCCCAGCAGACCCGCCTCCTCGGCTGGTAAAATCCAGCCCAAATTGTTTAGTATCAGCAAGATTCAGATACTGTAATTGTATCAAAGTGTCAAGTTTACCATCCAGGATTAGGAGGGAAGCTGATCCTCACTATGTGATAGGCTTCCAGTAGGGTGCTTTCAAACTCTGAAAATTTGGAGAAATTGTAATTTAAAAAAAAATGCTTTTATCAAGGGACTATTTTCAAATTGAAAGAAATCATCCAACCAGACGAGTCATTTTCCTTCTATTTTGTCTCTTTTGTACTGTTCTACAACCCTCTTTTATTTTAGGGCATGTTATCTTATTTTCCTCATTAATAAAAGTTTGATATACTTTATGTTGTATACATTTAGCTTCAATTCGCTCTTGTGATAAGTGTCTATATGAGAATGCTGAACTCCTGAGGGCGGCTTGATTTTATATCTTGCACAAGACTACACTGTTTGTTTATATTGTACATTCACAGAGAGATACCTGTCTTTACAGGTTGTGTATGTACAGCTGCAGGCCCAAACATATCTTGGGATTTGTGATGTGCAAGTAAGTTATAATGCAAATTCCACAGTATCTATTTACATAACAGAGTAACAGCACTGGAAGGGTGACTATAGTTACACTTCTAGAGTGCATCCTGTGGTTAGGTTGCAGAAAGAAAATGATTTGAAATCCACGCTGAGCAGGTAACCAGTTTGTTAGGTTTTAACTCTGTGTAACCTCAATACTTACTTCATAATGTTTGGTGTTATTTTTATAAAAGTAAATTGCTCAGTATTGCTTTAAAGAATTCAGATTGTAAAAAATGAATGAGTGGATAATAAAGTAAAACATCAATTTATTTGAAAAATCCCTTGCTTCTTCCGTGTCTGTCTGTCTGTGTGTGTTGCAAGGGCTGCAACTCGGGTCACACTCCTAGGACGATTTTGCCAGCCCTATGGAGATGGGACTGCTGGGAAAATGGCAGAATTTGGGGGCGGGTGCCCAACCCGTCTCCATGCCATCTTGCCAGGAGGCGGGTAGCCGGGTCCCGTCTCCTTGGAGGCGGGAAGGGATTAAAGCCAATTAACTGCCCGTTAACAGACAGAAAATAGGATTATCCCCTTTTTGCCTTCAAGTGCGGGCTTCCCAAAGGCTCCGAAACCCGCCAGGTCAGCGGGGCGAGTAGGGGGTCGGAGGGGTCTAAAAGTGTGCTGTGGAGGTGAGTGGAAAGGTGGGTATCTGAGGTAAGTGCAGCGTGTTAGAAAAAGTGTACTTACCTTTGTTTCTTCCTGCAGGCTTCAGTCGGTGGGTATGCGGAGTCTCGCACCTCCGCGGTAGAGATGACAGATGGCCGTTGCATTTTCCAATGCAACAACCATCTCATTTCTGCAAAAGAAAGAAGTTTGATGAGGTCTTTCATCAAACTACAGAGAATGTCAGTGTACGTCATTTTTGACGTTCTCTGCAAACGGCTTTCCCTTAATTGGCCTGCTAAGCCCGCTGGGCAGGCTTAACAAGGTCAATCAAGGGAAAATAACGTGGGTTGGCCAGAAGTTGATGGAGGCAGGACTGAAACCTGACAAGTGGGAGTCCCGCCACCAAAAGCTCCCCATTGGCAAAATCACCCCCCTAGTGACTGTCCCTGATGCTGCTCTAAAGAGGAAGTTTGATTATGATTGGGTGTACGAACTTGGTTGACTTTCTTTTCATCTGTCGAGGCATAAAATAATGAACCTGAATTTGCTGGGAAAATAATGACGAGTTTAAGGCGTAAAAAGAATCCAGTAATTTGTGGCTTGGAAGAGATGCGTGCGAGTTGTGAATCATCACAAAAGGGAGTTGGATAAGTACCTGAAAGAGAAACATTTGCAGGGTGGGGAAGTGGGACTAGCTGAGGTGCTCTTGCAGAGAGCCGGCACGGGCGCGACGGGCTGAATGGCCTCCTTCTGTGCTGTAACCATTCTGTGATTCTAATTGCTGGACAGTTTGCGCCGCTCCACCATTAGCTTCATAAAAATGGGATCTTGCTGTCATCTCGTCATGATTTCCAAGAAATTGCTGAATTTGTACCGCAAATATGAATTAAACTTGCCACAGAAAGCTATGGCTGGTATTTCACAATGGAAGGACCTTTTTAATGACTAGATTTATATTCCTGCAATGCCACTCAATCTAGGAGGCCCAGAATAGGGACAATTGAAACTTTGGAGTCTCACTCCTGCAGGTAGTAAATTGTTCCTAGAGGATTTATAAAATTACATTTTTGTATTTTTTTCCTTTCTGTATCTTTTTTTCTCTCACTCACTGTTAATCCAACCTGTCTTTCCCTCTCTTTACTTCTCTTTCTGTATCTAATTTGACTCTAATTCACCCTATTTCCTTCTCCATCGTTCGCTCTTTTTCTTTCCCTATCCTTAAATTTCATCGGTTAAAGTGATGGACCATTGGACCCAACGTTCATAGAAACAGAAGATAGGAGCAGGAGTAGGCCATTCGGCCCCTCAAGCCTGCTCCGCCATTCAATGCGATCATGGCTGATCATCCAAGTTAAGTACCCGGTCCCTGCTTTCTCCCCATACCCCTTGATCCCTTTGGCCTTAATAAATATATCCAACTCCTTCTTGAATATATTTAATGAATTGGCCTCTACTGCCTTCTGTGGTAGAGAATTCCACAGGTTCACCACTCTCTGGGTGAAGAAATTCCTCCTCATTTCTGTCCTAAAAGGCCTACCCCTTATCCTTAGACTGTGATCCCTGGTTCTGGATTCCCCGACCATCGGGAACATCCTCCCTGCATCTAGTCTGTCCAGTCCTGCCAGAATTTTATAAGTTTCAATGAGATCCCCTCTCATTCTTCTAAACTCCAGCGAGTACAAGCCCAATCGACCCAATCTCTCCTCATACGCATTCCTGCCATCCCAGGTATCAGCTTGGTGAACCTTCGCTGAACTCCTTTCATGGCAAGAATATCCTTCCTCACCAAAACTGCACACAATACTCGATGTGGTCTCACCAAGGCCCTGTACAACTGCAGCAAGACATCCTTGTTCCTGTACTCAAACCCTCTCGCTACGAAGGCCAACATACCATTTGCCTTCTTAACCGCCTGCTGCACCTGCATGCTTACCTTCAGCGACTGGTGCACAAGGACACCCAGGTCTCGTTGCACTTCCCCTTCTCCCAATCTATTGCCATTCAGATAATAATTTGCCTTCCTGTTTTGACAACAAAGTGGATAACCTCACATTTATCCACGTTATATTGCATCTGCCATGCTTCTGCCCAATCACCCAACCTGTCCAAATCATCCTGTAGTTCCTCGGCATCCTCCTCACAGCACTCACGCCCACCCAGCTTTGTGTCGTCTGCAAATTTGGAGATATTACATCTAGTTCCCTTGTCTAGATCATTAATATATATTGTGAACAGCTGGGGTCCAAGGACTGATCCCTGCGGTACCCAACTAGTCACTGCCTGCCACTCGGAAAAAGACCAGTTTATTCCAACTATTTGCGTTCTCTCTGCCAACCAGTTCACTATCCAAGTCAATACCTTGCCCCCAATCCCATGTGCCTTAACTTTACACGCTAATCGCTTATGTGGGACCTTATCGAAAGCCTTCTGAAAGTCCAAATACACTGGTTCTCCCTTCTCTATTTTACTAGTTACATCCTCAAAAAATTCCAGTAGATTAGTCAAGCACGATTTACCTTTTGTAAATCCATGTTGACTTTGTCCGATCCTGTCACTGTTTTCCAAGTGCTCTGCTATTACATCTTTTATAATGGACTCTAGCATTATCCCCACTACCGATGTCAGGCTTACCGGTCTGTAATTCCCCATTTTGTCTCTACCACCTTTTTTGAATAGTGGGGTAACATTAGCTACCCGCCAATCCATGGGTACTGTTCCAGATTCCATCGAATGTTGGAAGATGATCAGCAATGCATCTACTATTTCTAGGGCTACTTCCTTAAGTACCCTAGGATGTAGATTATCAGGCCCTGGGGATGTATCGGCCTTCAATCCCATCAATTTCCCTAACACCATTTCCCTACAAATGCTGATTTCTTTCAGTTCCTCCCTTTCATCAGACCCTATGTTCCCCGACATTTCTGGGAGGTTATTTGTGTCCTCCATTATGAAGACAGAACCAAAATATGTATTTAATTGGTCTACCATTTCTTTGTTTCCCATTATAAATTCCCCTGATTTTGACTGCAAGGGACCTACACTTGACTTCAATCTTTTTCTCTTCACAATATCTATAAAAGCTTTTACAGTCAGTTTTTATGTTCCCTGCAAGCTTACTCCCACATTCTATTTTCCCTTTCTTAATTAATCCCTTTGTCGAATCCTAAACTGCTCCCAATCCTCTGGATTACTGCTTTTTCTGGCCAATTTATATGTTCTCTCCTTGGATCTTATGCTATCCCTTATTTCCCTCGTTGGCCACGGCTGAGTCACCTTTTTTGCTTTATTTTTATGCCAAACTGGGATGAACAAATTCTGTAGTTCATCCATGCGGTCTTTGAATGTTTGCCATTGCCTATCCACCATTAACCCTTTGAGTGACATTCCCCAATCAATCCTACCCAATTCGCGCCTCAGACCATCGTAGTTTCCTTTATTTAAATTCAGGACCCTAGTCTCGGAGTCAACTACTTCATTCTCCATCTTAATGAAGAATTCGATCATATTATGATCGCTCCGACCCAAGAGGCCTCGTACAACAAGATTGCTAATTAATCCTTTCTCGTTACATAATACCCAGTCTAAGATGGCCTGATCTCTGGTTGGTTCCTCAACATATTGGTCCAGGAAACCATCCTGTAAACACTCCAGGAATTCCTCCTCCACAGTATTGTTACTAATTTGGTTAGCCCAATCTATATGTAGATTAAAGTCACCCATGATGACTGCTGTGCCCTTTTTGCACGCTTCTCGAATTTCCCTTTTTATGCCATCCGCAACCTCTGCATTACTGTTTGAATGTCTATATACCACTCCCACTAACGTTTTCTACCCCTTGGTATTTCTCAGTTCTACCCATACAGATTCCACATCATCAGAGCTAATATCCTTCCTTACTATTGTGTTAATCCCTTCTTTAACCAGTAATGCTACCCCACCTCCCTTTCCTTTTTGCCTATCTTTCCTGAATATTGAATACCCCTGGATGTTGAGTTCCCAGCCTTGGCCACCCTGGAGCCATGTTTCCGTAATCCCAATCAAATCACATTCGTTTACCTCTATTTGTGCAGCTAATTCAACCACCTTACTACGAATGCTCCTCACATTAAGACACAAAGCCTTCAGGCTTGTGTTTTTTAACGCTCTTAGACCTATTAGAATTATTATTTACTGTGGCCATGTTTGATTTAAACCGTTGATTTCTCTGACTGCCACTTTTGTTTTTCTCCTTCCTATCTTTTGCTTTTATCCTTGTTTCCCTTTCCTCTGTCCCCCTGCTCAGGTTCCCAACCCCCTGCATTTTAGTTTAAACCCTCCCCCAGAGCACTAGCAAACACTCCCCCTAGGACATCGGTCCCGGCCCTGCCCAGATGCAAATATTTTGTATCAGTCTTTACAGTAGAGGACACTAAGAATATCCCAACACTGGACAAACGGGGGGCTATAGGGGGTGAGGAGCTAAATATGATTAAAATCACTAAGGAAGTGGTACTCAGTAAAATAATGGGACTTAAGGCGGATAAATCCCCTGGACCTGATGGCTTACATCCTAGGGTCTTGAGGGAAGTGGCGGTAGGGATTGTGGATGCATTGGTAATTTTCCAAAGCTCCCTGGACTCAGCAACGGTCCTGGCAGATTGGAAAACTGCTAATGTAACACACTTATTTAAAAAGGGTAGTAGACAGAAGGCTGGAAACTATAGACCATTTAGCCTAACATCTGTGGTTGGTAAAATTTTAGAGTCCATTATTAAGGAAACAGTAACGGGACATTTGGATAAACATAATTTAATAGGACAAAGTCAGCATGGTTTTACGAAGGGGAAGTCATGTTTGACAAATTTGCTTGAGTTCTTTGAGGATGTAATATACAGGGTGGATAAAGGGGAACCAGTGGACGTAGTGTATTTAGACTTCCAAAAGGCATTTGACAAGGTGCCACACAAAAGATTATTGCTCAAGATAAAAAATCACGGGATTGGGGGTAATATTCTGGCATGGGTGGAGGATTGGCTATCAAACAGAAAGCAGAGAGTTGGGATAAATGGTTCATTCTCAGACTGGCAATCAGTAACTAGTGGTGTTCCACAGGGGTCAGTGCTGGGACCCCGACTCTTTACAATCTATATTAACGATTTGGAGGAGGGGACCGAGTGTAACATATCAAAGTTTGCAGATGATACAAAGATGGGAGGGAAAGTAGTGAGTGAGGAGGACATAAAAAACCTGCAAAGGGACATAGACAGGCTAAGTAAGTGGGCAGAGATTTGGCAGATGGAATATAATACTGGAAAGTGTGAGGTTATGCACTTTGGCAGGAAAAATCATAGAGCAAGTTGTTATCTTAATGGCAAGAAACTGGAAAGTACTGCAGTACAAAGGGATCTGGGGGTCCTGGTGCACGAAACACAAAAAGTTAGTATGCAGGTGCAGCAGGTGATCAAGAAGGCCAATGGAATGTTGGCTTTTATTGCTAGGGGGATGGAATATAAAAACAGGGAGGTATTGCTACAGTTGTACAAGGTATTGGTGAGACCACACTTGGAATACTGCATACAGTTTTGGTGTCCATACTTAAGAAAAGACATACTTGCTCTCGAGGCAGTACAAAGAAGGTTCACTCGGTTAATCCCGGGGATGAGGGGGTTGACATATGAGGAGAGGTTGAGTAGATTGGGACTCTACTCATTGGAGTTCAGAAGAATGAGAGGCAATCTTATTGAAACATATAAGATTGTGAAGGGGCTTTATCGGGTGGATGCGCTAAGGATGTTCCCAATGATGGGTGAAACTAGAATTAGAGGGCATAATCTTAGAATAAGGGGCTGCTCTTTCAAAACTGAGATGAGGAGAAACTTCTTCACTCAGAGGGTGGTAGGTCTGTGGAATTTGCTGCCCCAGAGAGCTGTGCAAGCTACATCATTAAATAAATTTAAAACAGAAATAGACAGTTTCCTAGAAGTAAAGGGAATTAGGGGTTACGGGGAGCGGGTAGGAAATCGGACATGAGGCTAGGTTCGGATTGGTCATGGCCCTGTGGGTGGCGGAGCGGGCCCAGGGGCCGTGTAGCCTGGTCCTGCTCCTACTTGTGTTCTAATTCTGTTAGATTTCAGGAAATGGTTCTATTCACAGGGATTAGTGGAGACCTCAGGAACAGGCTGCCAGCTAGGAGTCCTTCAAGAGTAAATTGGGCCTCTTCCTGGCTGGGGTGGAGATCACCTCTTACAGAAGGTAAGTACTGCAGGAAATACAGGGACAGTGATCTCCTGGACGAGTTTCAATCGCCTAGATGGGTCGGAGAGGAATTTCCCAGATTTTTTTCTCCCAAATTGGCCATTGGGTTTTTTATCTGGCTTTTTGCCTCTCCCGGGAGATCACATGGGTTCGGGTGGGATGGAGAGTGAAAGTAGATTTGAGGTTAGGATCAGATCAGCCATGATCTTATTGAATGGCGGAGCAGGCTCGAGGGGCCGATTGGCCTACTCCTGCTCCTATTTCTTATGTTCTTATGAACTGGTCCCACCTCCCCCAGAAGCGGTTTCAATGTCCCAGGAATTTGAATCCCTCCCCCGGCACCATTCCTCTAGCCACGTATTCAGCTGAAATATCCTTCTATTTCTACTCTGACTAGCACGTGGCACTGGTAGCAATCCTGAGATTAATACCTTTGAGGTCCTATTTTTTAATTTACCTCCTAAATCCCTATATTCAGCTTTTAGGATCTCATCCTGTTTTTTACCTATATCGTTGGTACCTATATGCACCATGACAACTGGTTGTTCACCCTCCCCTTCCAAGATGTTCTGCAGCCGCTCTGAGACATCCTTGACCCGTGCACCAGGGAGGCAACACACCATCCTGGAGTCTCGTTTGCGGCCGCAGAAACGCCTATCTATTCCCCTTACAATGGAATCCCCTATTACTATAGCTCTATCCCTCTTTTTCCTCCCGTCCTGTGCAGCAGAGCCACCCCGGTGCCAGGAAGTTGGCTGCTGCTGTCTTCCCCTGGTAAGCCATCCTCCCCATCAGTATCCAAAGCAGTATATCTATTTGAGAGGGGGATGGCCACAGGGGACCCCTGCACTACCTGCCTGTGCCTACTACTCTGCCTGTTGGTCACCTGTTCCCTTTCTGCCTGTGCCACCTTTACCTGCGGTGTGACCAACTGATTAGATGTGTTATTCATGATGTCCTCAGCATCGCGAATGGTCCAGTATGTATCCAATCGCTGCTCCAGCACCGCAATGCGGTCTGCCAGTAGCTGCAACTGGACACACTTCCTGCACACATGGTTGTCAGGGACACAGGAAGTGTCCCTGAGTTCCCACATAGCGCAGGAGGAGCATACCACGGCACCGGGCTGTCCTACCATGACTTACCCTTTAATTAATTGCAATTAAATCAAATCAATCCCACCAATTACATTACAGTTAAATGGTATATTTAAGGGCCCTGGTTTACAAACAGTCCCCGCTACACCACAGAGACTTTAGAAACTATAAACCACAGAGTTAACATTTAAAAAAGAGAGAAATACTCACCAACCAATCACTTACCTGCTTTCTGGTGACGTCACACTTCGATTACTTTTTACTACTCTCCTTCCATCTGAGTTTGGAGATTGGTAAGCCTACCTGGTCTCTTGGAGCCTTTTATACTCGCCGCTCCGCGATTCCCGCCGCCGCTCGCGCCGCACTGAGGCCTACCTGGTCTCTTGGAGCCTTTTATACTCGCAGCTCCGCGATTCCCGCCGCCGCTTGCGTCGCACCAAGGTCCCAGATGTCCCGTTGACCTCGCCCCATTATCAATTTGCACAAATCCAATTCGTGGGGCAAGCCTTGAGATGCCTTGCTCCAGGAAATTCTTGCCCAATGTTTCCACATGGCGATCCTCTGAGCAACACAGTAAAGAAGTTATCACAACTGTAGCGGAGAAATACAAATTTGAAATAGCCCTCGGGGTTGATTTTTTTTAACTCCGGCGCGTTTCAGGTAATCGTGGGCAGGACAAGTGTGAAACGCATTTGTTGGGGAAAATTTTAGATCCAGGCTATTTTAACTCCCAGGCTCATTAACATGTCGCTGGTCCACTTCCTGCCCGGAATGGGTGGAAAGTGGTTGGCATGCGACTGCTGGCCTCCGTAAAAGCGGGTGGCCAAGGGGAGGAGGAGGTCCATGAAAGGGAAGGCAGCGACTTTCCTTGTGTAGTCTGGAGAAATGCTCCTGCTCCTCATAGCCCCACAGAATAAAGTAGAAAACTTAGCTGTTTGGGCCTCTTTGTCTTCCTGGTAGGTGTCTATTCTCTTCAGCCTGGTGGGAAAGCTGGGCCGTATTCTCCCTCAGGCCTGAGTTAAAATCGCAGTTTGGGCCCAATGATGTTAGTGTCCCTGATCTTGGTATTTAAAGAAGTACCCCATTGGCTTTGGGCCTCCGCTTCGTTCAGAAGTCTGAGTAAAAATTGTGGTAAGCGGGATTTGGACTGCTTTCTGGCGGGTCAGTAACAAGAGGCGCGTTAAATGTCCTCGGACCTGGACACGTGACTTCCTGCCTGTGGAATTAGGGACAGTTATTCCTATGTTACTGGACCTCGCTATATATTACTTTTAGGTTAGATTTATTTTTAAGCAAACATGATTGTAACTTTACATTTTCCAATTTCCATACAGTTGTGTCCACCCAACCTAGCGTCTGTTGCCCAATATGGGCTGTGGCAAGCATGAAATACAGCCAAAGATCTGTGAGGAGATAATTTTATACTTGTATTTTGAACATGTAAAAAATTGAAACAGAATTTTCTACCTTGTATTACAATGAAATTTTGAAACTTTATATTTTTGTGCATGTGTTCTGCAAATATGAAAATAAGGTGATAACACGTGCACAAAAATATAAAGTTTCATTGTATTTGGCATTTGGTGTACTGAAAGAATAAAACTGCCATTTGTTTTCCGGCCAATGCCAGAATGGAATGACTCTAACTCCGGTTTGTTTTCTTTTTCCTGTGTTAAAGCTGTTATTAAGTTCACTTGTCCCTTAAAAGTTTATAATCCTTTAGTTGATCAGTTCTTCTTGTAATGATTGTTGTGTAGCTCACGATCTGCATCATCATTGAAGCAATTTTGCTCTAGCCCCTTGAAAAAACACTTGCGGTGGCAGAATACTTTCTTGCAAGTGCTACCCTGCCCCAAATGTCGCCATGTCCCCCTCCAGAACGTGCAAGTACAAGTATGTTTCACAACCACTTAAAAGGATTTTTAAAGCTCTTCATGGTTTAACTCTGTGAAAACATTTTCAGCAGCAACAAGGACAAAGCAAACCAAAGGCAAAGCTGTTGGAGAGTAATTTAGATCAACAGCGGAGGAAGGCTGATGCTGGGATCTAAAGGGTGCTTCATTGTGCTGTTCGATAGCTCGCAACAATCCAAGCAAATGGAATCTGCGTCATGAAAATATTAGTCATTTGTATGCACCATAACTACTTAGTCACTGAACCATCGGAGACACAGCACAGGCCAGGGATTGGGGCCTTTACCCAGTAAAGCATCAGGGATTGGGGCCGAATCAGATCAGACCAGGTGCCTTTACCCACCGTACCTGCAGAGGGAGACTTGGTTTTTTAAAGAAAGCACAACTTCTATTGAATTTTGAGCCTTGCTTTGTGGCATACTTTAGTGTTTGATGAGGTTGTTGATGTGAAGTTTTGCACCTGTGCCCTGGGAGTTAGTTAATTAGATATTGTAACATTTTATTGTAACATTGAGTGTAACCATTTTTGATCCATCCGCTCTAAGGAAACTGCAGTAAGGAGGAAGGTCCTCTGTTTAAGACCAGGACATGTTTCTTCCAATCTCTGCTATACCTATGTAACCCAAATTCTCTGTGTCCATCCACGTGTACAATTTGGCTGCCACTCTAGACCCAAGCCCATTACTTCTATTTCTTCTTGGGACCTTCTCTCCTGTCTCCTCTTTCTGTTGCCTAGCCATGCCACCTTTAATTTATTCCCTCTTGGGCACTTTGATCCCCTCATCCTGACCTATCAGCAGTACTCTGGATTCTTACTCTCCTGATGCTGTTCCAGGCTGGAATCCTCCTTCAAGAAGTCCACAGCTACCCTTTGTGCCTCTGTTGGCATTCTTCGATAGGCCCATCGAAGCACCCATCGCTATCTCCTTTTTTTAACGAGTTTGTCAAAAAAAAATTCTATAGGTTTAATTCACTTCCCTGTTCCCCAGAAACAAATTAAATGAAACACTTGACATTTCAGGAAGTTTCAGCATTATTAAGCCTGGAACCCCACAGATGATTGCAGCAGGTCACACCTTTGACGTCACAGTCACTTTGACCTTGCTCCATAGAAAGAGGCCAGGTTTCGCTTACTATTTTGTTCCTTGTGACCCTCTCAGCATTGCTGTCTGCTCATCATTTCACAGCTGCCTCCCTCTCTACAGGAAATCGTGGTCCTGCTCTAGCTCCTGTTTGTAAATGCTGGTTCCCTCCCTGCTAAGCTCTGGCTCTGCTCTACTCTCCTAATAAACGGAGCATGTGTAACAACTGCAGCTGCTCAATCAGAAAACTGCATTACCAGCAATCACACTGAAAAGTCAAAGAGCCGGATTTGAGAAACTGTACTGCTGCATTGGGCGCACGAGCTGTGTGTTCGCTACTGCTGTACCAGAACACTGAAATGCCATTCCCATTTGCAACATTTTATCTTTCCTGCCTCTTACAAAAGTACAGGATGTTCTTTCTATTCCTCCCTCCCCTCCTTAAACCGCTGTCCCCCCCCCCTGTCTCTGCACCTGCTTAATATCTGTTACATCTCCAGCTTTTTCCAGTTCTGATGAAGGGTCCCAGACCTGAAACGTTAACTCTGTTTCTCTCTCCACGGATGCTGCCTGGCCTGCAGTGTATTTCCAGCATTTTCTGTTGTTATTTCAGATTTCCAGCATCCGCAGTATTTTGCTATTATACTGAAATAACGTTGACTGGACTGAAAAAGATTTTGTTACTTGATTGCTCAAGTAATTTTGCCACATACAGGCATTTTAATTAAATATATTATTTGGAATACAGTGTATTTTTACACTCATTTCCCTATTGTGCAGTTTAATCGTCTAGTTGTACTGTGATCAGTCTTCTCTAGTTAACTAAACGCTTGTGAAAAACAGCATATTAGCATATTATTTGAAGCTATGTCTGGAAAGATTGTTACTTCTCATGCCAGTATTTATTTTATCCTGAATGTTTTGGTGGATTTGGATGATATAGTTATGGAATGTGATGAGCAATAACAAAGGAAAAGAAGAGAAATTAATCTGATTGAAGTATAGATTTTGGCACATTCGTTATTTCCCTTGCCTGCCACCCTTCCAAGTTTTCTTCTCTCTTCCATTTTGTGACAGTGTTGACTCACACTGGGGCACTATTCTATTGGTGACAGCAGCCCTCTTATACTTTGCTCAAATGGCCACTCTTAATGTCTTATTTTGGCAACTACTGTAGTATGGTACGATTTTTCTCCTTGGTCTTTTTAGGGTCAGACACTCAGTCATAGACTCGAGCCAATTCTCTTGGTAAACTTTATCAATGTTTTTATTAATCTGTGATTTTGGTCAACAAACAGCTAATCATAATGCAACCTTTGTATGGCGAGCTTCAGCGCTCAAGACGACGGGTTGATGGGACCTGTGGTCTTTAAAAGCTTTGTCTTCTTAGGCGGTAGTTTCTTACTGTCGACTGCAGCCCCGAGGAAGGCCAAACAGCCTCCTTATATTCACCTTTTACTGCATGCTCGGTGCATCAATACTTGCATGCTCTTCCTCTCCTTCAATCTTAAGTCCTTTGTCGTGTGCACAGTTTTTGGTGATTCGCTACCCTTGTTTGGGGTAGTAAATCATGAAGTGTCTTACTCCTAGCCCAGACCGTTGGTGTTTTTCGCCTTCCGTTATCTCCTTTGTTACAGTTAGTCTTGGGTTCTACCAATTTCTTATCTGACGGTGACCTTCTTACTGATAAATCAGGTCAGAGTGCAACAGTCATTGCCATCAGTGACTTTGTGTTAAGGTTCTTTCTTTTTATGTCAAGCAAACTTTTTCCAATAATCCTTCAGTATTCAGGCCATTCAAGTCATATGCAGCTACACAGCCTCACGTCGCCAGTGAGATCAGCTGATTCACTATAGACCTGAAAGCAAATATGTCACCTTTCTGGGCTTAGAAAATCTGTTTGCTTGAAAGATCACTCAAATGATATAAATGCTTTATTTGTATTAAAACTTTGAAGGGCAACTCCATCTCGATTATGATTGTAGATAAATAGTTCAGCAAGATTATTGGTGTCAGAAAGTACATCAGCAACAATTTAGTTATGAAAGTATACACTATTGAAAATAATAACAAAATTCTCAGATAGCAGAAGCTCTGACCATAATGTTTTAATCCTCCTTGAATATGGGAATGGTGCTAGAGGATTGCAAATGTTCAAAAAAGGGGAAGAGAGATAAATCTCCAATCAGTCAGAGGTGGGAAAACTACGAGAGACCATTGTCAAGGACAAAATTAATGCTCATTGGAGAAGCATAGGTTAATATGGATTTGTTAAAGGCAAATCATGTCTGACTAACTTGATTTAAGTTCTTTGATGAAATAACAGTGAGAGTTTGTGAAGATAGTGTAGTAGATGTATACATGGACTTTCAAAAGGCATTTGCTAAAATACCACATAACCAACTTATTCAGAAAATAGAAGCACATGGCGTTAAAGGGAAAGAAAGAAAGACTTGCATTAATGCAGTGCCTTTCATGACCACCGGACGTCTCAAAGCGCTTTACAGCCAATGAAGTACTTTTGAAGTGGAGTCACTTGTAATGTGGGAAACGCGGCATTTGCACACAGCAAGATCCCACAAAAAGCAATGTGATAATGACCAGATCATCTGTTTTTGTTACGTTGGTTAAGGGATAAATATTGTCCAGGACACCGGGGATAACTCCCCTGCTCTGCTCCTCTTCAAAATAGCGCCATGGGATTTTTTACGTCCACCTGAGAGAGCAGACTTGGCCTCGGTTTAACGTCTCATCCAAAAGACGGCACCTCGGACAGTGCAGCACTCCCTCAGCACGGCACTGGCGTGTCAGCCTAGCTTTTTTGGTGGTAACTTGGGTGCGTAATTGGCAAAGGGGTAGGAGGCAGAGAGTAGTGGTCAACAGATGTTTTTCTGACTGGAGCGAAGTATGCAGTGGGGTCCCCCCAGGGGTTGGTATTAGGACCATTGCTTTTCTTGTTATATATAAATGACCTGAACTTAGGTATAGGAGTGCAATTTTGAAGTTTGAGGATGATACAAAACTTGGCAACGTAGTAAATAGTGAGCAGGGTAGTAGCAGAATTTCAGGAGGACGTAGATAGACTGGTGAAATGGGCAGACACATGGCAAAATGCACTTTAATGCGGATAAGTGTGAAGTGAGGCACTTTGGGAGGAACAACATGGAGAAGCAGTGTACCTAAATGGTACTATTTTGAGCGGGGTGCAAAAGCAGAGGGACCTGGGGGTGCATATTCACAAATCTTTGAAGGTGACAAGGCAATTTGATAGTGCTTAAGAAAGCATGTGAGATATTTGGCTTTGTAAATAGGGGCATTCAATACAAAAACAAGGAAGTCATGTTAAACTTTTACAAATCACTGGTTAGGTCTCAGCTGGAGTATTGTGTACAAGTCTGAGCACCGCACTTTAGGAGAGGGTACAGAGGAGGTTTACCAGGATGATACGAGCGATGAGGGACTTCAGTTATGTGGAAAGATTGAAGAAGCTGGGATTGTTCTCCTTGATGCAGAGAAGTTTATGGGAAGACCTAATAATGGTATTCTAAATTTTGAGGGGGTTTGATAGAGCAAGTAAGGAGAAACTGTTTCCTCTGGTAAGTGGGTCGGAAACCAGAGGCCATAGATTTAAAATAATTGGCAAAAGAACTAGAAGGGAAATGAGAATTTTTTTTTTTCCACACGGAGGGTTATTAAGATCTGGAACGTACTACCTGAAATCAAGGTGGAATCAGATTCCATATGAACTTTTAAAAGGTAATTGAACATGTACGTGAAGAGGACTCATTTGCAGAGTTAGGGGGAAAAATTGGGGTGTGGGACTAAATTGGACAGCTAATGCAAAGAACCGGAACAGGCACGACGGGCCGAATGGCCCCCTTCTGTGCTGTACGATTCTATGATTCAAAACCTTACGTAAGTTTTACTTGTAAGAAGTCACACAACACCAGGTTATAGTCCAACAGCTTTATTTGAAATCACAAGCTTTCGGAGCGCTGCTCCTTCTTCAGGTGAAGTGGAGAAATGCATAAAGACACAGCTTATATAGTCAGAGAATAATGTCAGATGTTTACAGGTAACCTTTCCGAATGCCATTTATCACACCTCGGCAGAGAGATAATCACAGCAATCAAAGGTGTGAATGGTGCCCAAACAGGTCAGTCAGGGAAACATTACATCAAAGAACAATGAGGTGGGGTCACAAGGGGTCAAATATTGCAGATGCTGGGGTCTGTATGAAAACAAAAAAAAAAACAGACAAAACACATTTTCTTTGCTAGAAATCACAGCAGGTCCGGCCGCATCTGTGTAGAGAGAACAAGCCAATGTCGACTCGAGTCTGGATGACCCTGCGTCAGGTGGGGTTACATGTAGCGTGACATGAACCCAAGATCTCGGTTGAGGCCGTCCTCATGGGTGCGGAACTTGGCTATCAGTTTCTGCTCGACGATTTTGCGTTGTCGTGTGTCTCGAAGGCCGCCTTGGAGAATGCTTACCCGAAGATCGGAGGCTGAATGTCCTTGACTGCTGAAGTGTTCCCCGACTGGGAGGGAACACTCCTGCCTGGTGATTGTTGCGTGGTGTCCGTTCATCCGTTGTCGCAGTGTCTGCATGGTTTCGCCGATGTACCATGCTCCGGGACATCCTTTCCTGCAACGTATGAGGTAGACAACGTTGGCCGAGTCACATGAGTATGTACCATGTACCTGGTGGGTGGTGTCCTCACGTGTGATGATGGTATCTGTGTTGGTGATCTGGCATGTCTTGCAGAGGTTGCTGTGGCAGGGTTGTGTGGTGTCGTGGTCGCTGTTCTCCTGAAAGCTGGATAATTTGCTGCGAACGATGGTCTGTTTGAGGTTAGGCGGCTGTGTGAAAGCGAGTAGTGGAGGCGTGGGGATGGCCTTAGCGAGGTGTTCGTCGTCATCGATGACATGTTGAAGGCTGCGAAGAACATGGCGTAGTTTCTCCGCTCCGGGGAAGTACTGGACGACGAAGGGTACTCTGTTGGTTGTGTCCCGTGTTTGTCTTCTGAGGAGGTCTATGCGATTTTTCACTGTGGCCCGTCGGAACTGTCGATCGACAAGTCGAGCGTCATATCCCGTTCTTACAAGGGCGTCTTTCAGTGTCTGTAGGTGTCCATCGCGTTCCTCCTCGTCTGAGCAGATCCTGTGTATTCGCAGGGCTTGTCCATAGGGGATGGCTTCTTTAACATGGTTAGGGTGGAAGCTGGAGAAGTGAAGCATCGTGAGGTTGTCCGTGGGCTTGCGGTAGAGTGAAGTGCTGAGGTGTCCGTCTTTGATGGAGATTCGTGTGTCCAGGAATGAGACCGATTCTGAGGAGTAGTCCATGGTGAGTTTGATGGTGGGATGGAACTTGTTGATATCGTGTAGTCTTTTCAGTGATTCTTCACCGTGGGTCCATAGGAAGAAAATGTCGTCGATGTCTTCCTATGGACCCACGGCGAAGAATCACTGAAAAGACTACACGATAACATCAACAAGTTCCATCCCACCATCAAACTCCCCATGGACTACTCCTCAGAATCGGCCTCATTCCTGGACACACGAATCTCCATCAAAGACGGACTCCTCAGCACTTCACTCTACCGCAAGCCCACGGACAACCTCACGATGCTTCACTTCTCCAGCTTCCACCCTAACCACGTTAAAGAAGCCATCCCCTATGGACAAGCCCTGCAAATACACAGGATCTGCTCAGACGAAGAGGAACGCGATGGACACCTGCAGACACTGAAAGACGCCCTTGTAAGAACGGGATATGACGCTCGACTCGTCGATCGACAGTTCCGACGGGCCACAGCGAAAAATCGCATAGACCTCCTCAGAAGACAAACACGGGACACAACCAACAGAGTACCCTTCGTCGTCCAGTACTTCCCCGGAGCGGAGAAACTACGCCATGTTCTTCGCAGCCTTCAACATGTCATCGATGACAACGAACACCTCGCTAAGGCCATCCCCACGCCTCCACTACTCGCTTTCAAACAGCCGCCTAACCTCAAACAGACCATCGTTCGCAGCAAATTACCCAGCTTTCAGGAGAACAGCGACCACGACACCACACAACCCTGCCACAGCAACCTCTGCAAGACATGCCAGATCATCAACACAGATACCATCATCACACGTGAGGACACCACCCACCAGGTACATGGTACATACTCATGTGACTCGGCCAACGTTGTCTACCTCATACGTTGCAGGAAAGGATGCCCCGGAGCATGGTACATCGGCGAGACCATGCAGACACTGCGACAACGGATGAACGGACACCGCGCAACAATCACCAGGCAGGAGTGTTCCCTCCCAGTTGGGGAACACTTCAGCAGTCAAGGACATTCAGCCTCCGATCTTCGGGTAAGCATTCTCCAAGGCGGCCTTCGAGACACACGACAACGCAAAATCATCGAGCAGAAACTGACAGCCAAGTTCCGCACCCATGAGGACGGCCTCAACCGAGATCTTGGGTTCATGTCACGCTACATGTAACCCCACCTGACGCAGGGTCATCCAGACTCGAGTCGACATTGGCTTGTTCTCTCTACACAGATGCGGCCGGACCTGCTGTGATTTCCAGCAAAAAAAATGTTTTGTCTTTTTTTGTTTTTCATACAGACCCCAGCATCTGCAATATTTGACCCTTGTGACCCCACCTCATTGTTCTTTGATGTAATGTTTCCCTGACTGACCTGTTTGGACACCATTCACACCTTTGATTGCTGTGATTATCTCTCTGCCGAGGTGTGATAAATGGCAGTTGGAAAGGTTACCTGTAAACATCTGACATGATTCTCTGGCTATATAAGCTGTGTCTTTATGCATTTCTCCACTTCACCTGAAGAAGGAGCAGCGCTCCGAAAGCTTGTGCTTTCAAATAAAGCTGTTGGACTATAACCTGGTGTTGTGTGACTTCTTACATTTGTCCACCCCAGTCCAACTCTGGCATCTCCACACCAAGTTTTACTTGGCAATTCTAAATACAGGAAGTACTTGTATCAAAAAAAGCCATTAATAGGCCAAGCTTAATCATAGTAGTTAACCAGATAGTGTAGTTATAATGCCACTTTTGCATTACTGCAAAGCAGTTTCATGTGTAGATTGATGTAACATAATTCTAGAATGCACTAAAAGCAAGGGTTGTGTCAGGTAATTGAATTTGACCTCTTGTGGAGTAATGCTCCAGTATGGCGTGTAGCTAAGATATTAAAAATGCTCATGGCATTTTATAATTTTACTGCAGCGTCTCTAATATTTCAAGAAAACAGACACGCCTACCTATTTTGTCAAAAAATTTAAAAAGCTCTCTTTTTTGGGAGGCAGAATTTCAGTCACAGTCCGCGACATAACGTTAGTCTTGCTGGCTGTGCTTTGCATTTTAGAGCTACTAACTTCTGGTAATGCAATCTAACTGCAGCTTAATGTTCGGTTTGGAGCTTTTGTTTTCAGAGCTCTGAATCTGAAGTTTGGATTTGTATTTCTCTATTTAAAACTGCCTTGTAGAAAATTAATGAGTCACTACATTTGTGGATTTACCTCAAATGGACGTGTGTACCATCTGAACGTAAACCGATGTGGACAGGGTACATTTCAAAACATTTGAGTAGAATCAATTTAACCAAGTTTGGATCAATCAGAATTTTAAATTTAATTTGAAGACCGCATCTGAAATGCACTTTTTGCTGTCTGCTCTAATTAACTATGAAGGCTGAATGTTTAATCGGTGTAGAAAGAATGTGGAACTCGCTACTACATGGAGTAGCTAAGGCGAATAGCGTAGATGCATTTAAGGTGATGCTGAATAGCTACATGAGGGAGAAAGGAACAGAAGGATATGCTGATGGGGTTAGATGAAGTAGGGTGAGAGGAGGCTTGTGTGGAGCATAAACACTGGCATCGACCAGTTGGGCTGAAGGGCCTTTTCTGTGCTGTAAATTCCACGTAATTCTATGGCTTTCCTCATCTGTAAGTATCTTGTGATAATAGATTGGAAATCTTGCATAAGAGTGCTTAAGGATTGCCGATGTGGGAAATGGTTATGTCACACTGCTGCAGTCGGGTGCTTCTCTGAGATTAGGTTAAAGCAAAATTGAGAGGGGTTTATTCTACAGCTTTATTATACCTGATCAGGGAGTGCTTAATACTGATAGAGGGAACTGAAATAGGAAAGTATGATGAGTACAAAGATTTGTGAATTTTTATTTTAAATATTCCAGAGTTTAACTTTGGGGAAGAGATTATGCAGAACTTTCCCTTAGGAGATTAAATCATTTCATTCAAACTCTGAGGGGGGGAATTTGTACAATTCACAAAGTCTTCATGCACAAATAGCCTTTCTACACCACTGTTTGGGATACTATAATTCACATCTTGGTATAATTCTTTACTTTTCCAGCTCTCAATAGTATGTTACACCTAGGCCAAACTATAATTGACTATAAACTGCATTTTAGTTGTTTGTGTTTATTTTTGGTGAATTGATCAGGATCATGATAGTTAACAGTAGCTCACCAAGTATATTTCTTTTTCTTCCAATACAATGACAAAAATTGTTACTTATTAATAAAACTGATGCAGTTTTAACTATTTAAATGTTTTTGAAAACAAAGGACATGTTTGCTGAAGACAAAAGGTTATTGTTAAAACACAGGGAACACTTTCTTTATACTGCATTCTTAAATGGCAATTCAAAGTTTAAAATAGGAGTCTTCATTTGTTCTGCTATCAGGCAATTCTCCAGGAAGCTCCACATGGTCCACTCTCCTGTTAAGTAGCTAACTTCACAGTTGGGCAGTTCTCAGGAACAAACATTTCAGAGGATTGGATGTAAACCACATTGCAATGCAAAAATAATAGTTTATTTTAGATTACTGTTTTTATTTCAGTAATATGACAGTTTAAAACCTATTGGAGGTGAAATTGGTCTTCAGTGGTGATGCAGAATGGGTGATGGTGAATTGGCGGCCTGTTTTATACCTCGCTTGATTTTCTTTTCCATTGAAGTCAATTTCTTCACCCCCCCCCCCCCCCCGCCCCATTCAACCTTTCCTACCAGGAAATTCAATCATCACTTATTTTTAACAGACCTCACGATCCCTTTGGGTGGGAAATAGTTAAAGAATTTAGAATACGATAGTCACACTGGCTAGACTACATACAGATGAGATTACCTGTTGTCGCGTGAGATTTGGAGCAGTCTAGATCTGAAACTATAATAAAGATCAACAGGGAATCTTTTGGAAAATTGTGTTTTGACCGAGGAACTAATTTAGCAGGTATACACTTAAGTGGCATACACTACCTTCCTGTGCATAATGTGAGGAAAACAAAAGTTGGCCTTTTGTTTTCTGACATAGTTGTTTCATGCCTGAGAGGAAGCTGATGTGACCTATTGTTCATTACAAGGTTAAACCATACTTTAATTAGAAAGTAAGCTGTAAAACTGGGTGCCAGATCAAATGACTGAGGGTCTAAAGAAACAAGGTAGGCCTTGGTGCAAGAATGGTTAGACGGGAATAGTTGATCGTTTTAGTGTTTCTTCTTACAAATTGTCGAGAAGTCACGTAAATTTGCTATTTTATTATGTGTATCTATTATATAACAGATTGGAACCAATGGAATAATCTGAAATTAGTATTAAATAATTATATTTTTATAGATTTTAATAAAGTTCATGTTAATTAAAAAAATACCAGAACAACCAATACTTAATATATTTAATCCATCTAGTTTAAAAAAAATTTACACTGTGGTGTTTTATAACAAATGTAATTTGTAACTAGCAGACCTACCATACAATTAAAAATTGTGCTGAAATGTTTTACCCAGACTGATTTGTGTGTACAAAAAAAAGTTCTGAATTTTGTTACTATGAAGTATTGTTACGAAGTCTGCATTGCTGGTTCGCTTGACCTTATTGTTCAAAGACGTCTTTGTTACAACAGATTAGTTTGTTATTTTAAATGCAGATGGTCTTTGATTTAAATAGCAGGTTGTTCCTTGCTCAGAGGAACTCGTTTGTTCCATTGTTTATACATCTATGTCAAACTTAAAGTATAATATATACCTCCTGTAAATTAAGGCTTGTCTTTTGTGAACTGTCTCCTGTGTTGAATTGTATTTTTGGACAAAGTATTGTGTTTTGTAGTAATTGACAGTTTTAATTACAAAATTGAACAAGATATTGACCCCAAAATTTCTTGAATCCAGATCCCAGCATTAGTGCTGGGATCACACCTGACAATGTCTTCTAAACAGGATCACATTTGCAGGCAAAACCGAGGTGTTCAGCAAAGCAGTCACCCAACCTGTTTAGTTTTCCCAGTGTCAAGAGACTGCACTATAAGGAGTGAATATAGTCTACTAGAAAGAAGGAAGTCCGAACTGCCGTCCCTGATGACCACGTGTGCCAGAAATGCATCCAGCTGCGGCTACTAGCAGACCGCATTGCGGCGCTGGAACTGCGGATGGATGGGCTTTGGAGCATTCATGATGCTGAGAGGGTTGTGGATAACACGTTTGATGAGGTGGTCACACCGCAGGTAAGGGCTGCACAGGCAGAAGGGAAATGGGTGACCATCAGGCAGAAGGGAAATGGGTGACCATCAGGCAGAGCAGTAGAGGCAGGCAGGTAGTGCAGGGGACCCCTGTGGCCATCCCCCTCTCAAACAGGTATACCGATTTGGATACTGTTGAGTGGGATGACTTACCAGAGGAAGGCAGCAGCAGCCAACTTCCCGGCACCAGGGGTGCTTCTGCTCAGGAAGGGAGGAAAAAGAGTGGGAGAGCAATAGTGGTAGGGGATTCTATCGTAAGGGGAACAGATAAACGTTTCTGTGGCCGTAGATGTGACTCCAGGATGGTTTGTTGCCTCCCTGGTGCCAAGGTCAAGGATGTCACTGAACGGCTGCAGGGCATTCTGAAGGGGGAGGGTGAACAGTCAGAGGTCGTGGTTCACATTGGGACCAATGACCTGGATAGGAAGAGGGATGAGGTCCTGCAGCAAGAATTTAGGGAGCTAGGTAGCAGATTGAAGAGCAGGACCTCAAAGGTTGTAATCTCTGGATTACTCCCGGTGCCACGTGCTAGTGAGAATAGGAGGATAGAGCAGATGAATGCGTGGCTAAAGAGTTGGTGCAGGAGGGAGGGCTTTAGTTTCCTGGATCACTGGGCGTGCTTCTGGGGAAGGTGGGACTTGTACAAGTCAGACGGGTTGCACCTGAACCAGAGCGGGGCAAATATCCTTGTGGGGAGGTTTGCTAGCACTGTTCGGGGGGGTTTAAACTAAAATGGCAGGGGGTTGGGAACCTGAGCAGGGAGACAGAGGAAAGGGAAACAGGGATAAAAGCAAAAGATAGGAAGGAGAAAAACAAAAGTGGCAGTCGGAGAAATCAACGGTTTAAATCAAACGTGGCCACAGTAAATAATAATTCTAATAGGTCTAAGAGCGTTAAAAAAACAAGCCTGAAGGCTTTGTGTCTTAATGCGAGGAGCATTTGTAATAAGGTGGACGAATTGGCTGCGCAAATAGAGGTAAACGAATATGATTTGGTTGAAAAAAAAGAATTCTCTGCCACAGAGGGCGGTGGAGGCCAGTTCATGAAATATATTCAAAAAAGAGTTGGATATATTTCTTAAGGCTAAAGGGATATGGGGAGAAGGCAGGGACAGGGTACTGAATTTGGATGATCAGCCATGATCTCATTGAATGGCGGAGCAGGCTCGAAGGGCCGAATGGCCTACTCCTGCTCCTATCTTCTATGTCTATGTTTCTATATGTAAATTGCTGTCCCAAATAGAAGGAATGTTTGAGGCCCTGGAAGATGGTGTAGGAGGAGATGAAGCTGCTTCAATTGCATGGAAATGTACGAGGGAAGGCAGCTGAAAGTTGGGGTGTTGGAAGAATTGACAAATGTATCCCGGAGGGAATGGTCCCTTTAGAGAGGGGAGGAGAAGGTTTGCTAGGTGGTGGAATCATGTTGTAAGTGGCAGAAAACAATCTGATGAACGAGGCTGTGGGGTGGAAGGTGAAGATGAAAGTTCAGCAGTGGGCTTATGGTCCAGAGTGAGATCTGAGGAAGCGTTGGACAGTGTTGCTTCAGCCAGATAGAAGCCCTTCCACCATATGACAGAGGCCCTCCCCACCCCCCATTAGCAGCTGATGATGTCAGGATTAGAACTAAGAGAGCAAAGCACTGCAATTTCAGAGGGAGATGGATTAGAAAGATTAATGGAGAAACTCCAAGGGCAGATACTGTGACAGCAATTCTCGATGAAAAGATAGAGAGCAAAAGGTCAGAAAGAGAGATCCAGAAGAATTGAGAAGGACGAAGACGAGGAAAGATTGAAGAGAATGAGCCACCTTGGGGGAAAAAGAAAAGCACAGAGGTGAAGGCAGTGGAAGACGACCTTAGACAATGTTGAAAATTTTGGAATTATAAGACAGTTTGAATCCAACACCAAATATAATTTGCAACGTACTCCTTTTATTGTGTTTGACCAAGTCCAGGCACACACCATGTCTTGGAACAGTAGACATAGAGAAATAAACGCAATTACCATTTCCCCCAGGTAGAGATGTAACCTTCATCGATCCTTTCGATCCCGACTCTCTCTACAAATTGTTACGGAAATCTCATGACTTTTATAGGTCACTTCTCACGAACAATGTCATTGCTGATTCATTATGGCATGGCGAGTGTTATTGTGAACAAGACTCCCAGAAATGAGAGATTTCTGTCAAAAACTCGAGATGCCAACTTGTTTACCATTTAGGGTGTAACTAATTATCCCAAGCTCCACTGTCCCACTTCCTATCTCAAGACTACCTTGGCTATCTTGTTTCACAATGTAGCCACAAAAATAAGTCAACAGGCACGAATCCACATCCTGCACTTTCAGCAGAAGCTAACCAGCACAGTCAGCTAAATTGTTCCCTGACATTAAGCCCTAAAGCATCCTGGGAATGAACAACTTGAACCATTTCATTATTTCTAGCTACAGTAAAAATCTACAAGCTGTCTACGTAAAAAGAAACCAAAAACTTCAATCATATGAGATTTAACCAAACCCTAATCCTACGTATATAAGAATAGGGTACCTTACAGAATTCATTAAGCTGGGGAGTAGGGGAATGAAGCTAAGGCTTGTGTTGAGGGCAGATTATGAAGAGTCAGAAAGGAGAGGGTCAGAGAGAATGGTAAAACCCCAGCAAACAGGTGTGAGGTTAGAAGGGAAGATCAGGTCTGAAAAAAGTGAAGTAAATGAGGGGATTGGGGGACATCCAAGAGTTACTGAAAAACGAGTTCACTGAAGACTAGTGAAAATCTAATTCCCCATTCATATTGTGAAGCCCCATGTGCTCTGAAGTTGTGCAACTAGACTATTCTGCCCAGGTGGTGTTCCCTGCTCCTGGGGGCATGAATGCGGCCTTGTTTTATAGTAAGTGTTGCCTCTGAAGATATGTTGGATAAGGTTCAAGATTAATTGTCATGGCAGACCTCTGATTAAAACTGGACATTAATTCTGGGTTGTTGGCTAGCTCCCAGTGAATTATTTTGAAAATAATAAAATACATTTCCATGTTATTCATATTACTTTATGTAGTGTATGTGCCTTTAAGTCAGAACTACTTTTACAGCTCCTGTATACTGTAGTACCGGCAGCGACCACACCTGTATATAAGCTTTGCGCATGCCTCTGTACCCCCAGTCTTGAGACTACCCTCCTCCAGTAAAGACCTGTTTATTGTTAATGTACAGCATCCGTGTGATTATTTAATAACAGCATATCCACTGAACCACGGATCCAACACTTTACAATGTTCAGATGGTTGTGGTGGATTGGATAATGTACAATATAAATTTACAATAAATATTAATTTTAGACGTGCAATACAGCAGCAGAATGTTGATGGCTTTTCCTAAAGTGTAAAATGATCACACTGCATAGCAGAAGTATAACTACAGAACAGACATAAGATGGGTGTTTGAGGTAATGTAACACTTAAATACAGTTAGCAATTTGGTGGATAAGTATTACCCTAGGAGCCTAAAATAAGAAGCTCATAATGTGGCGTGAATATTGTTGTTGTTTGATAGCAGCCTCATGGTACATTTCCCACCATGATGAGAATGAGATCAAACATCACGCGCTTCTTCACTGTCTTCAAATGGTTGTCATGACATTCCACAGTGTGTGCTGGAAATAATTTATTGGAGGAATATTTACATATTTACCCACTCCCTGTTATTCTAGCATTGAGGTATTTACTGCATATTGACTTAATTCAACTTAAATGAATATTTTGTAAATTTGTTTTTTTTTAAAAATTGGTACATGCCAGTAATTCTGTGGGCTCTATGTTGGGTTATCTACCAAGTCTACTTCTGGTTCACACAATGCTATTTTAAGTCCATTGGGTAAAATCCACACCTTGGTGCTGCGTTGTGGAACATCAGAAAATATCTAAATGAAAGTCACTGAACTATTTTGCACAATGGCCTAAAGGGAATCAAAGATTAAGTCATTACAAGGCTAATTGTACATATAGTAGCACTGATATCCAAGATTTCACCAAGATAATTATGGATGAGCCTACTTAAGTTCATCTAGCCAGAGATACCCTAGTGCCACCCTCACTGCTATTGTAGCATCCAATTGACTCCCGAATTTTTTCTTCAATCTGGAAATTTACTCCACATGTTTATCACTTTTGTGTGAAAAAGAATCTCCTGATTATCCATTCTAAAGTTACCTGTTACTAGTTTGAACAGGTTTCCTAGTTGTACTACCACAGTTTAATTTATAATAATCCAGGTTAATTTTTTTCCATACTTTTAATGGTCTTGTATACCTGTCTAAGATCACCTCTCTGATGCCTCATTTCATTTGTCAGTGGTGAATGGTGTGTTTTATCGAGTTAAAATACTTAAAGAATCTTTGGAACCATACGAGTTTAGTTTAATCCTATAAATTTGGGTATTACTCTGGTTGTTATTTTAACATGTATTATTTGTAATTTACTGGTAATTAATGAGTCCCATGTGGTGCTGATTTTGCCTGACTTTATCACAGCATGAAGTGGCTACTTGATATTAGAATGCTGAATTTGTGCATTAGTGTTGTTCAACTTATTAATGTCAGCATAACTAATATTTAAATCCAGTTTTCACAATATTCCAATGCTCTCACTTCGTACATGTTGTACTCTGAGAATGTGCAGCAGTGGTGCTGGCGCAGCAGTCATTGAATGATTTGTTTTAGTCACAGCAGATCACTAACAGAAATGAGGAAATACTTCCATCTGAGAGCAGAATAATTGAGATTTTCCACTCTGGCATGATAGCCATTAGAAATGTAATGGAACAGAACTTCTATACGCCCAACAAACCTGGCACTAACCATGGCAAATTATCCTGCGTTTGGGATCTTGACACGGGGAGCAGGAAATGGCTGCTGCAGGTAACCTGACACCAGTTGCAATATCTGACTCCTGCAGCAGCTTAAAGGGGCAGGCACCACTTACAGTATAAAACATTTTGTCATCTTTGGAAAACTGACCAAAGTATTCCAATCTCCAAGTCTAATGGGTTTGCCCTATATTAATTCAACTCACTGCTTTGGCCTTTGAAAGTTTTTGATGCATTATGTATCACGTAGCAAAGGTGGATAACTATTCTGTCCTGGCATTCCTATCATCCAGCATTGCTGAGGTGATAATAGAAATCATGATGTATGATGTTACTCCATCATTATTGTCTCATTTGAATCTGTCGCAGCTGTATTTGGGCAATTTCTACTGGTATCCATCATCAGTTCTGGAAGAAAATACATTTGGCACAAAAATGTGTGGAAATCCAGTTTAAACTTTGATCTCCTCCTGC
This sequence comes from Somniosus microcephalus, assembly GCF_052327205.1. Taxonomy (NCBI): domain Eukaryota; kingdom Metazoa; phylum Chordata; class Chondrichthyes; order Squaliformes; family Somniosidae; genus Somniosus; species Somniosus microcephalus. The sequence continues at coordinate 273,677,536 of NC_140990.1, read as the reverse complement.
CTTATTCCTGACACTTAATGGGTGGGAAGTGGCAGGAAGTTGGTGTACCTCTTGCACTAGAGTTGGCTGAGGAATATCAGGAGAAAGAAGCAGAGGGCAACCCATTAGGTTAGGTGACACAGTGCACATCAGATCTTAGCAGTACCCCTGTATTGGTGTACTGCCAGGACAAAGCTCACTGCGAATGAAGGAGGAGCACTGCCATAGGGAGCCACAGCTAAGTTAGGAGGCTGTGATCAAATTCTGTCATCTGCTGAATGAAGATCTGCAGACACAATTGAACATCAGTACAGCAATGCTCAGAATTTGGTCTGTTTCGGTAAATAGTGGTAACCTGTGTAATGTCAACCAAATTGCAGTCTACAAATTTATCACTGCGGGTATCAGAAGGTTTTAGAAGTGCCAGGACAGAGTTATCCACTGTTGCCAGGTGATGCATAATGCATGAAAAACTTTAAAGGGCCTTAACTTATCAGACATACAAATTTCTATGTAAATTGGGCTAGATTCCCCAAGCAATTTGCTTTGCAAAAACAAAAAGCACAATTTAATGGGCAGTCAAAAGCCCTTTAACAGCTGCTGGTGCTCAAAAAACCACCCTATAACCTTGGCGTTTCCCAGCATAGTACGCTGAGAATGTCGGGTGCAGCATGGTCTGTGCAGCATATTGGATGTTTAAAAGGTCTTGGCATCACTTTGCTAAGTTCATTTACAAGGATTCACATACTATCTGTAGAGGCTTTCTGAGTTTATTCTGTACATACAAATTTCCAAGATTAGCATAGGAATCTATTTCCCTTTCGAATTCTGTCTTGTATGCTTTGCCATTCATGTAAATCATTGCTTCTCCTCAGCACCTGGTGAGTGGACAGTCGGGCTTGTATTACAAATTAGAGCCTGGAGCAACTCTCGTGGGGAGGTTATTTTCTAATGAGCAACTGGATAATTGTGTTGAAATTAAAGCCGTGAAGTTCTGATGGTGCCATTGGCCACATTGACAACAGGGAAAAATGTGCTTATTGACAGTTACCCTTTTAGCCTGCAATACTGCAGTAATATAAAGGAGGATGTAACTAAGTGAGAGATTTTTGAAAAAAGAAAATTGGAATAATTGAGAGATTTTTGTATTATTGGAATTAAATTGTTGATAGAAAAATATAAAATTATTCTGGTAGAAGCATTTTATTAATACATAGTTCCTTTGTTAATTTCATATTATGCCTTTGCATTTCTGGAGACTGACAACAGTTTTACATAACAACAGTCTCTGAAGTAAAATATTTGAGGAGGATGATACAAGACTATGAGGAGAGAAAGCAGGTCCGCTGGATTAGTTTGGAATTGATCTAATGAGCTGGCAAAGACATGATGGACTAAATGGTCTCCTGTACTAAAATGGTTTTATGATAAAAATGTATATACAGACATAGAGCCAGGCACAATGATACTTTGTTGAGCAATAATATTATGCTTTTGTAAAAATAAATAATGTCCCGGATGTTGCAGTCAGCGGCAAATGAACAGTGCTAGCCGTTCATTAACCTTACACTTGGCCACAGAATTTCAGTGAGATTTTGCACTGGAACTTGTAATTATTGGAAAGCCAAAACAGTGCGGCGCCCTCTACAGGGTATCGGGGACCTATGTGAACAGGTCAAGCAACGATGTGTCTCCTTAACCAATCAGATTGAAGAATCTTTACGAACTTTTAGAATAAACTAAAGATCCCATGTGATCTCCACTGCTGTATGCTGTAATTAAGCGGTAATTGTCATTCCCATGCTCTGCTATGCCAATCACAGAATGCCAAAGGATATGGGTTTCTGTTCATAGGAACTCATTCTGTTTATGGAAACTACTTTTCTGATGTAAGTACAAGTTAAAAGTGTTGGAAAAGCGCCTGAAAATTAACAGTGGAAATATTTGATTTTATTTTTCCTCCCAAGTCTGGTGCACTGACGATTGTAGTACCTCATTATTGTCTTGACTGAGAACAGCTAATTTGGCACAGATGAGGAATTGCATTTGGGAACCTTTGGCTATATGTTTCAGTGTTAATCACTGCACTAGCCATATATTTTTTTTATATTAGTTCCTGGGATGTGGGCGTTGCTGGCAAGGCCAGCATTTATTGCCCATGGTGGTGAGCTGCCACCTTGAACCGCTACAGTCTGTGTGGTGAAGGTACTCCCACAGTGCTGTTGGGGAAGGAGTTCCAGCATATTGACCCAGCGACTATGAAGGAACGGCAATATACTTCCAAGTCAGGATGGTGTGTGACTTGGAGGGGAACTTGCAGGTGATGGCTACCTTGTCCTTCCAGGTGGTAGAGGTTGTGGGTTTGGGAGGTGCTGTCGAAGAAGCCTTGGCGAGCTGCTGCAGTGCATCTTGTAGTTGGTACACACTACAGCCACGGTGCGCCAGTGGTGGAGGGAGTGAATGTTTAAGGTGGTGGATGGGGTGCCAATCAAGTGGGCTGCTTTGTCCTGGATGGTGTCGCGCTTCTTGAGTGTTGTTGGAGCTGCACTCATCCAGACAAGTGGAGAGTATTCCATCACACTCGTAACTTGTGCCTTGTAGATGGTGGAAAGGCTTTGGGGAGTCAGGAGGTGAGACACTCGCTGCAGAATACCCAGCCTCTGACTTGCTCTTGTAGCCACAGTATTTATGTGGCTGGCCTAGTTAGGGTTCTGGTCAATGGTGACCTCCAGGATGTTGATGGTGGGGGATTCGGCGATGGTAATGCCATTGAATGTCAAGGGGTGGTGGTTAGACTCTCTTGTTGGAGATGGTCATTGCCTGGCACTTCTATGGCGTGAATATTACTTACCAGCCCAAGCCTGAATGTCATTCAGGTCTTGCTGCATGCGGGCATGGACTACTTCATTATCTGAGGAGTTGTGGATGGAACTGAACACTGTTCAATCATCAGTGAACATCCCCACTTCTGACCCTATGATGGAGGGAAGGTCATTGACGAAGCAGCTGAAGATGGTTGAGTCTAGGACACTGCCCTGAGGAACTCCTGCAGCGATGTCCTGGAGCTGAGATGATTGGCCTCCAACCACCATAACCATCTTCCTTTGTGCTAGGTATGACTCCAGCCAGTGGAGTGTTTGCCCTCCCTGATTCCCATTGACTTCAGTTTTATTAGGGCTCCTTGATGCCACACTCGGTCAAATGCTGCCTTGATGGCAAAGGCAGTCACTCTCTCCTCACCTGTGGAATTCAGCGCTCATGTCCATGTTTGGACCAAGGCTGTAATGAGGTCTGGAGTTCAGTGGTCTTGGCGGAACTCAAACTGAGTACCAGTGAGCAGGTTATTGGTAAGTGCCACTTAATAGCACTGTCAATGACACCTTCCATCTCTTTGCTGATGATTGAGAGTACGCTGATAGGGCGTTAATTGGTCAGATTGGATTTGTCCTGCTTTTTATGGACAGGACATACCTGGGCTATTTTCCACTTTGTCGGGTAGTTGCCAGTGTTGTAGCTGTACTGGATCAGCTTGGCTAGAGACGCGGCTAGTTCTAGAGCACAAGTCTTCACGACAGCCGGAGTGTTGTCGGGGCCCACAGCCTTTGCTGTATCCAGTGCGCTCAGCTGTTTCTTGGTATCACGTGGATTGAATGAAATTGGCTTCTGTGATGGTGGGGACCTCAAGAGGCGGCTGATATGGGTCATCCACTCGGCACTTCTGGCTGAAGATGGTTGTGAATGCTTCAGCCTTGTCTTTTGCACTTGCGTGCTGGGCTCAGCCATCATTGAGGATAGGGATGTTCATGGAGCCTCCTCCCGTTAGTTTAATTGTCCACTGCCATTCATGACCAGATGTTTCAGGACTAGAGTTGGTTGTGGGATTGCTTAGCTCTATCTATGGCTTCCGCTGTTTAGCCTGTACGTAGTCCTGTGTTGTTGCTTAACCAGGTTGGCACCTCATTTTTAGGTACGCCTGGTGCTGCTCCTGGCATGCTCTTCGACACTCCTCATTGAACCAAGGTTGGTCCCCTGGCTTGATGATAATGGAAGAGTGAGGGATATGCCGGGCCATGAGTTTACGGATTGTGGTGGAATACAATTCTGCTGCTGCTGATGGCCCACAGCGCCTCATGGATGCCCAATTTTGAGCTGCTAGATCTGTTAATTTATCCCATTTAGCATGGTGGTAGTGCCACATAACATAATGGAGAGTGTCCTCAGTGTGAAGATGGGACTTTGTCTCCACAAGAACTGTGCGGTGGTCACCCCTACCAATACTGTCATGGACACATGCATCTGCGACAGGTAGGTTGGTGAGAACGAGGTCAAGTAGGGTTTTTCCCCCTCGTGTTGGTTCTCTCACCACTTGCCGCAGGCCCAGTCTGGCAGCTATGTCCTTCAGGACTCATCTAGCTCAGCCAGTAGTGGTGCTACCGAGCCACTCTTAGTGATGGTCATTGAAGTCCCCCACCCAGAGTACATTCTGTGCCCTTGCTATCCTCACTGCTTCTTCCAAGTGGTGTTCAACATGGAGGATGATTGCACAGTGTTCAGTTGGCTCGAAAGGCCGTATGGCCTACTCCTGCTCCTAATTCTTATGTGTCCCTGGTGGTGGCCGCATGCTCCAAGGTAGATTGCAGAGTGGAAATACCATGCGACAGATCTCCATAAATGCTGGAACTGGATTTCTCCATACTTTACAACTTGGTGCTCAAAATCTTTGGTAGACCTTCATATTGATGTATACTGGTGTGCCTCAAGCACTTTTCTTTTCTTGGCTGGGCACCGGAGGTCCACATCACTGTCCCGCTCAGTAAAGCTAGGAGAGGATATCGCCTCCTGAGTTGTCTCCTGGGCTATCCCTGCTACCAGTACCTGCTCTTGTCCACTTGTGTTGTATGTTTGATCAGGTGCAGGCTCCTTGAACTTACTGTCTATCCCACCCAGGATGTCAGTCTCTGTTCTGGTGCTTGGAAGGGATGGTGCTTTCTCGGGAGAGGTACCCTCTTCAGGAGCTTCTTGAAGAAGTTGTTACTGCTGAGAAAGACCCAGAGGAAAGGGACAAGAGTTCGGATGGCAATGGGAGGCTGAACAGTTGCACATGAAAGGCTTGACCATACTGGTTGAGGTTTTAAAGTTGGCTGAAGGTGTAGTTGCTTGTGGTACATGAAGGGGTACAAGTAATAAGCAATCAACCTGCTCAGAGATGCTACCACCCTTGCCATTTGCAATGCTGCTTATTATTGCTGTGCCACTTGTGTCAGACGTGGCTCAGAAGTAGCACTATCACCTCTGAGTCACAAGGTTGTGGGTTCAAGTCCCACTCCGGAGACTTGAGCACATAATCTAGGCTTTCACCTCACTGCAGTACTGAGCGAGGGCTGCACTGTCAGAGGTGACGTCTTTCAGATGAGACCTTAAACCGAGCTCCTGTCTACCATCTCAGGTGGATGTAAAAGAACCCATTGCAGTATCCTGGCCAATATTTTCCCTCGGCCATCATCACTAAAACAGATTATCTGGTCCTTTGTTGTTTGTGGGACCTTTGTGTGGCAATTTGGCTGCCACATACCCTACATTCCAACTGTGACTACACTTTAAAAGCCCTTCATTGGCTGTAAAGCGATTTAGGACATCCTCAGGTGCTATATAAATGCAAGTTTTTTCTTTATTATTTCTGGAGCCTCCTGCTTCACTTGGGTGAGGGCCATGATGACGGATGCTTCTCCCCTTGCCTTATTTCTTTCCTTCTGCAGGAGAAGACAGCACACACCACCAGGGAGAGAGTTGTGAGTTACTACTGAGAAGGCATGGAGCTTCTGCATGTAGAGCATAAGTTGAGAGGGTGAAGAAGCAAAATGATAGGAGAATGTAGAGTTATCGAGCAGGAAGTAAGTGGCTTGTATGTGAATTCAGGAATGAGTCATGACAGGAGGTGCCAGTTCTGCAACTTACACCAGGTGAGAAGATCACTCTGTTACTGCAAAGAGTGAAGGCAGCAAGAGGCTGGTGAATTGATGTTGGGGGTGAGCAGGAGAGGTGGTATAGTGTGCCTTTGTGATTGGTAGTGAGGAATGTGGTTCAGGGCTGGTCACAACTCTGAATGCTGAAGGATGGAGGAGAGGGATTGTGACCAGGTGCAATGCAGGAGATGGGGAAAGGAGGAGCTAAACTCCTCTTCGCTGATCATGTGAGCTCACTGACTCTCTCCTTGCACTGGATCCAGGTCCTTAGGGTGATGCTCCTGCAACTCTCTTCCCCTGCCACTTCGAACCAGGCTTTCTTTGAGAGGCTGTTGGGCATCATCTTCCCACTTTGTGGGAGAGCACATTCCTTCTGGCCCTGACTGCTGTCCGCAATACATCCAGGGAGGCATCTGAAAACCGTGGGGCAATCTACCCACTTCTTCCAGCCATCTTCAACGTGCAGCACAATGATAATTAAAAATGAAGAGTGTTAAAATTCAGTGACTGCAACCTCTCTAACGGGTACATTCACTCTTTAAATATGCTGCCTCAGGACACATGCCGGAAATTGCACAGAAAAGGTGAATGGGCATCCTGCTGTTCACGCCATCAACCGGCCAGCCCGCCAATCGTATTATAATGAGGCCCGGAAGTTAATATTGTCCGAGCCTCAAGCCGATGATGACTTTCAGGTGCAGCGCCTGCCTTGCCCACCCCACGCACTGATCCGACTCTCGGTTAAATCTGACCTCTAAATTTCAGTTTTAGTATGCTGATATATGGTTGTAATCGTTTTATGCTAGCAGGTAGTGCTATAATTTTAAACACGTTGTGTATATTTTTCGATTGACTGTCTGCAGCCCTTAAAAAAAAAAAAAAGCTTTTCAGCAATTGGTGTTGGAAAAGAATTGATTATCAGTGACCCTTAATTGGGTAAGGCAGATACATCACATCATGGCTAAGTAGCCACATGTCTCAGAAGTATACGGTGCCTATCAGAGAGAGGTCTGGCTAAAAGGAAATACTGAACCCTGTCAGCTTAACTTCACGTCACGGTTAGGGAGGAGCTATAAGATAAGTCAGCTGAGTATGTTGAAAAAGGAATCATTTCCTCTTAGCCACTCAACAGCAAGAAAACTTCGAAAAGGTTTAACAAAAGAAGTACTGGTTGAGAAGTGAGCCGCACAAAGGTAAACCTTTTTTATTACTAAGTCTTTTTTTAAAAAGCCTGCTGAATAAGATTTGGATGTTTACTGCTCAACACATTTTGTTCAGATTTTTTTAAAACCTCGAAACCAAATTACACCAGTGTGCATGTTCTATATCTTAACATTGAACTGGTCAGTTTTTTAAACAGGCGTAGATACACAGCTTGGGCAAGTACAAAGTACAGTATACTGTTTAGGACGTTATAGAAATCACATTGTAAAAACAGCAACTATGTGCAAACTGTTTGTGCCTGGATAAAGTTTTTAATGGAGAGTCCGAAATCTGTGAATTATTTTTCAGTCTTCTTTGATGTGCTGTAGCATGATGAGGGTGGATGGGGGATCGCTGTAATGGGTGAGAAATGATGTACCAGCCAAACGTTTTTGTTTTATTGCAAAATTAAGCAAAGATAACAGCCACAAAAAGCAGTTATTTATAGACTTTTTAAGGTTGCTGATGGACTGAAAATAGTTTTTAAGAATAGACCAAAAGTTAGCTTTGGACAGACCCACCTTTCATTTATCTCTTGGCAATGTCCAGATTGACGAATCATTTAGGAATGTTGTGCTGTGTTTATCTCGACCTCTAGTCAACATTATTAAATTTTAGATATGGCTTAATCATTTGTTCATAGCTAAGTGAATCAAATTAGCTACTTGTTGCAATCTTTAAAAAACAGCTCTTAAAATATTTTGGGTGTGACAACAGTTTTATTTAGTGATGTATTTGCATTATCAGCTTGCCTTTGTCCCCAGAGACTGTTGGACTTTACTGACAGTTTAGCTGAGAGACTTGCTAGTCCCTGCTGACAGGCGTTTGTTTTTGTGCTTTTGTTCCACAGGTAAGTATGGTGAGGATTCATATAGTGCAAGTTTGTAAAAGAAAAAAACATGCTTTTCTGAATCAGTGGATGTCTTGGGCAGAAGCTGTAACTGCTGGGAAGGAAGAGGAGAAATATAATTTTATAGCTAATGAAATTATAGATAAGATAAAAGAAAAGATTTGGGATAGACAAATAGTAACATAATTAAAATTCTTCCCTTCATATTTCTGTTGAGACCAGATGGTACAGCTGTCGGGTGTTTATTCGCTCACACATGAAGTATATATTACACCATATGTGTGGTCTCTCCCAGGGACTGTGTTATCTATCAATTATTTTTAAACCTGAGAGTAGTGCTAATTGCACGTTGTGATCTTCAGTCACAGAGATCATCGCCTCATTTGCCTTTCTAAAAAGTAATTTGTATATTTATATTTAATTACTAAACCCTATTGATATGCAACTGACCTGAACATTGCATGGTATGTGTGAAAATTAATCAACTTGGGCAAGAGATGTAGGGGGAATGCGAGGAAAAACTTTTTTACACAGCAGGTGGTGAGGACCTCAACTCGCTGCCGACAGAAGTGGTGGAAGCGGAGACACACTATGTTTTCAAAGGGAGACTGGATAGGCATTTGAGGGAAATAAACTTGCAGGGCTATGGGGATAGAGCGGGGGAATGGAACTGACTGGATTGCTCTACGGAGAGCCGGCACGGACTCAATAGGCTGAATGGCCTCCTTCGGTGCCGTTATGACTCTATGACTTGTGTTGTTGAAGCATGCAGTCCACAGCCTAGAAATTCAGTTGTGTAGCGCCAGTTGTTTGGGCACTGCGGGTGCCATTATGGGTTGAAAATGGCATCTGAGCAGCGCACGCATAATTCTGGTGTGGGCCGTGCCGGATGCCATCTTGGCGAGGAAGGGAGTGTCGGCGCTGGGACTGTGCCAGAGGTATGTAGAGTAGACAGATTGTGATGACAATCAGCGTGCAGATCTTAAGCTAGTGCTGCCGTTTTTGTCTTCAACGCTGGAAGTAACGCCCTGTGTTAACCTCACACAGCTGAACGTGTGTTCAGCATCTGCAAAGATCCCTTACCAGTGATATTTTAAAGGGATCATCAACCACTCTCAGGTCAGTTGCTGATTAATTTCAATGGGGCTCTGTGTAAGTTTGTGTAAGTGTTTGCAGCTTTCTAGAGATGTTTAGATTGGGTGAAGTGACAGGGAGAGGTGCTGCAAGTGGAGAAGGCCTTGTTTCTGACTTCAAGGGTTCTGGTCAGACCACGTGCTCCCAGTCATGGGGGCTCTAGTTGTCATCACCCTTGGCCTGCAGCATGACGGAGATGGAGCAGAGGCAGCAAAGAAGAGGACAAGCTGCTCGCCGAGGGAGGAGGAGGAGGGGTAGAAGGGCTCTCAGCAGGAGGTCTTACCCACCTAGGGTCTTCCGAGAGCAATTCTCTTACCCCAGCCTGAGCCAGGAGCAGTGAGTGAGGTGTCTGCACTTTTATGAAGGAGGTGCTCACAGAACTCTGCCACCTCTTGCAGCCAGACCTCCAGCCTCACTCCAGGGCAAGGACAGCGCTGCCAGTGGCTATGAAGGTGACCGTGGCCCTGAATTTCTTCGCGTCAGGATCCTTCCAGGCTAGAGCAGGTGACATCTGTAACATTTCCCAGTTCGTCATCAATTGCTACATAAGAGGTGAAAGGCGCTCTTTATGCTAGGAGATGGGACTTTATTGTCTTCTCTCTGACCAGAGAGAAGCAGGCAGAGCATGCACGTGATTTTGCCAGGATAGCGGACTTCCCCATGGTGCAGGGCGTCATCGACTGCACACATGTGGCTTTGCGGGCACCGTATCTAATACTGAGATGCATCGCAATCGCAAACGTTACCACTCGGTGAATGTGCAGTTGGTGTGCGACCATGCTCAGCACATCATGATGGTGAATGCCCGTTATCCTGGCAGCTTTTATTCTGCGCCAGTCCGCTGTTCCCTCAGTCTGAGTCACCAAGACATACCAGAGGCTGGCTACTGGGTAACAAGGACTCTCCACTGACGACCTGGCTCATGACTCTGCTCTGCAACCCAACCACATGTGGGCAGCATGCGTACAATGAGAGCCATGCTGCTACACGGAATCAGGTAGAGCAGACCATTGGCGTCCTTAAATAATGCCTCCGCTGCCTGGACCGCTCTGGAGGAGCCCTGCAGTACTCAGCAGAACATGTCTCAAGATTCGTCGTGGTCTGCTGCATGCTCCACAACCTCGCCATCATGAGGGCCCAACCCTCACCACCAGGCATACGGCGATCAGCTGAGGAGGAGGAGGCGGCAGAAGAGCAGAGGCGGAAGTAACCCAGACAGCCCCTTTCTGCCCATGCTGTCAGTGATCGACTCATCCGACTGCGATACGAGTGAATGCAACCCCAATTCCCCGATCAACAATAGTCCCACACCTTGGCTTCCCTCTGTTACTGACCATTGCAGCACCTCTTGGCCACATTGCTGAAATAAAAACCACCATAAAAGAAACATCCCAATCCAACTTTATCCATCAATTCATCCAAAATAACCGAACAAAGTCAACTAATCACCCTTGTGCATTCCTCTAGAACCTGTCTTGAGTGTATCTTTGCCAGTCCTAGTGCTCCTACGAAGTGCAACCCCAGTGGCTGCAGCATTGCTGGTGGAAGGCTGCTGAGTTACAGTGGAGGAGACTGCAGATGGCCTTGCAGGATGACCTCGAGCAACTGGCCCAGCTGTGGACTGCACCACCTCGCATGGGCTGTCTGGCAAGCTGACATGCAACAGCAAGGACACTGGTGGAGTGGCAGTGGTGGGTGGACAAATGCTGTCATCTTGAGAGAGGACAGCATGTTCGTCCTCCACAGAGCCACTGCCACTCCCCAGGGCGGTGCCTCAGCATTCCTAGCCATCTGTTGGAGGACGGACTGCAGGGACACCCTGCAAGGCCCTTTCCACCCAGCCATGATGGCACCAGTCTGAGCTTGTGTGACAGCAAGCTGAGATTGCATGACTTCAGCCTGAGCTTCTACTGCAGCACTCCGATGTCGGGTGACTTGTGCTTGTGCTGCAATGGAAGCTTAGACATCAGCCGTCAGACGCTGCATGATGATTGGGTCCACAAGTCCAGTAATGGATCTGCCCACCACCTCCATGCTGGAAAGGATGGAGTCCAAGCTCTCTGCAATGCCCTGTGCAAGGTTGGTGCGGACTCCTCCATGCTCCTTGACATTGCATTCAGGCTTTCTGGCAGGCCTGCCCATGCACCAAGCATTTTGTTGTGTATACCCATCAGCGTTCTTCTGTAGGCCGCCCCATCGCAGTCATCATCTGAGTTCTCTGCAGCAGCCTTGCCTTCCGGGGAGCTGGCACCTCCACAACCCTTTTCCCCTGCCCTGGCTGTAGCCCATTCGTGCCTGGTGACTCACCACGTGTAGATAGCGCCATTAAGCCACCCTCTAAACGCCGCGCAGTGCCAGTACCTGAGCTGTTGGCTATGAGTGTCAGATCAAGTGACAGTGTTTCTTCATCATCATCACTCTCCTCTACCTCTTGTCCCACTGGCTGGGCAGGCTGGATTTCTTGGGTGTCTGAAATGAGAAAGGCACAAGGGTAGGGTTGTGGTGAGGAGAGGGAGGGAAAGCAAGCGATGCATGCTTACACCATGTGCAGCTTGTAAATCAGAAGAGATTGTGGGATGAGGGGGAAGTGGGATGAGAGAACTTATGAGGATACTGGCATTGTGTACTTTTTTCAGCCCCGCTACTGGCCACGGGCTCAGCCATGCCCTCCCAAGAATGGCCAGCACCGTCTCCTCTAAGTGAGTGAGATGATGCAGGCGAGCCTATCCCCTGCCAATTAGGTTCTGCACTTTTTTTCCTGCAAGAGAAAGGGAAGTGTGTCAGTGAGTGTGGTGCAATGCGTTTGGGTGATGTGCCTGTCATGGTTGAATAGCTGGAAGTGTTTGCTAGTGGGTGTGAGGCTTGCAGCAGTGGTAAGTGTGTGAGGGTGAGGTGAAGTTATGAATGTGAGGTATGAGTCATGTTTGGTAGAGATTGTTGGTAGGTGACTGATGGAGGTGTGGTACATTGAGCAGTGTGTGAGGCAAGTGGTGCAGATGGTGGGATATGGCATTTGAAGATGAATTCACTAACCTTGAACACTCATGTGAGGTCGTTAAACTTCTTCCTGCACTGCGTCCACGTCCTCAAGGCAACACTGCTAGCATTCACCTCATTGGCTATCGGCTCCCATTGCACTTTTGTCTGCCGCCCGGAGGGCCTCCCGGCCCCCTGTGGAAAGAGGACTTCCCTCCTCGAATTGACCATCTGCAACAAGGCCTCCAGTGCTGCATCGGAGAACCTCAGTGCATGCCCTCTCCCCGTTGTGCCATTATTAATCGATTTTCCCTACTCTCTTCCCCAGCCAGTTCAATGAGCTGCTGCAGGCAGAATGCACCTCCCCTTCAAGGAGTGCAGGCTAGCTTTAATTGGTGCTAGCCTCACACGAACTTGGGCCCCCTGCTAGGCGTTCAGCCACTCAGCAGTGCATTCAGAACGTTGCAATCATGCTAATCAGTAGACAGCACGAAATTCGCGTGCTGCCTGCAGTTCTCTGAACGGGCGTGGGTTGCCAGTTCCTTGGCCCACAAGTTTAAGGGACTGTGGTATATGTTTTGGTAATGTCATTTGACTTATTTTCATGTATCCCAGCTGTCCACGGGTTATTTCTTTTTTCTGGTTTTTCATATTTACATGTGAAAATTGCCACGGGCAAGAGCTATTTATGATAAGTACTAACTTGCATGCACCCTCTCTAGTTTAGTCAATGGAGTGAATGTTTATTTTCTCAGTGTAGAATTAATGCCTAAAATATAACTTTTAAGACCCTGTAAACAATAAGATGATAAGACCCTTCAATTAGTTTCGCAAGAAACAAAAAAAAAAGCTTTTATAAGGGACTTCTTGGCCGACACAATTCTTCCATGTCCATCCCAGCCTGTTGAGCTCAAAGTGAACGCATTGGGAGTTTGACAGACAAGCCCTGTAAAATGGAATTCTGAAAAGTAATTTAAAAACTCCAATGCTGGTAATATCTTTGATAACCACTTACCATTGATAATACTTAGTTACATTTGGCTCCGATATGGGCGGGGAGGGAGCAGGGGAGCGTGCAGGGGAGCGTATCAGTGGCTGGGGAACCTGTTTAATGCCAGGAACGCGGAGGTCCTGCCAAATTTAATGGCCCGACATTAGAATTTTTTTACTCCATTCCTCGTCCAGCAGCCGGATCGATTGAAGGCTGGCTGACTGCCAGGCTGGAAAGCCTGTGGTAGAAGGACGTAGTTGGGCACTGATGGGGGTGGTACCCGGCAATCGTAGAAGATCGGCAGGGTGGGGGGGGGGGTGGTGGTGCCTGGAGCACAGCAGAGACATCGCAGGGGCAGACATTGTGGGGGCGTTCTGAAAATTGCAGGGAGGGAGAGATTGCGACAGAAGAATTGCTTGAGGGGCCAGAGGAAGGCACTCTTGCTCTTCCTGGCCCACAAGCAGCACTTACCTGCTGAATCTGCCAACTCCCTTTCAACTGCCGGGTTTCCCGAGCCCTGGGAAACCTGGCCCGCAGCTGTTAAATTCAAAAATGGCTCCCAAAATCTGAGGAACGGAGGATAATGAAATATTATAATTACCAGAGTGGGTTACTCTGATGCCCCCGAACCCGCCGCGGTTAAACTGGAAGTAGGCGCGTTTGTGGCGGGTTGGGGTCTGGTTTCACATTTTTACTAATTTAGCCCTCCCCCTCCTGCCAATCCTCTTCCGCCTGTTGTGGTGGGGGTTGTAACATTTGCATGTTGAATTGTCATTGGCCCGCAGACATCTGTAAGGACTGCTATTGTTTAGAAGACCCAGGGGTCCTGACTCCATCTTGTCCACACGGTGCTGTACTGTTGTGAGTCAGAGCAAACCTAATGCTTCATTAAAAGAGTTTAAACTGTAATACTCAGTTGTCCTGCAATTTATTATTTTGTACAAAGTGTGCAAAACGAGACGGGTTGGGCAGGGGGGAGAAGGGGGTTAAAATTACCCTCATTGTCTCCTTTAAATATTTAAATTCCACATTATATGAAGCATTTACAAAGTGCTGTATTCCTTGACATTTTTGATTAATTTATGCAACATGCTGGACACTTAAACCCACTGAAAAGATTGATTGAATTTCTGTATGATTCTCTAGAATAAAGCCAGTTAATTTAAGAAACTTGAGTTTGTCGACCAGATGCAATTTGCAACTGAAAACAATCCTAATAACTGTTTGCTGGTAAGATTCTATAGAATATGATTTACAAATGTTGGTGGCATTGTATGACAGCATATAAATGCTTTTTCCTGTCCTCTTTCAAAATGTATGTTTTTCCATGAATTCAGCGACTGATATTTGCCAAGTGGACTCTGGAGTGTTTTTTTATTTAAACAGTGTAACCTATTGGTAATCATTTGCAGCAGTAACTAGTTGCATTTTTTTTCCCCAATGGGGGGGGCGCTGGGAGAAAGGGGAATAGGGGTCGGGAGGAGGGGGAGAGGGGGAGAGAGGGAGTCTGGGGAATGGGGTCAGGTGGGGGGTGGGGAAGAGAGGGAAACTGGGGGTTAGGACTGGGACTTGAGCGGGGGAGGAGTGAGGACTGGGGAGTTGTGCGGATGTGGATCTCAGCATTTCCTGCAGAGCTGGGAGCAGCAGCAGTAGCAACCTGGTGAGTGGGAATGGTGCCAAGGGAGGAGCAACCAGTCATGGGGTGAATGAAGCCTGAAACCTGGGGACATTACCATGGGTAAATAGGGAAAGATTGTTTGCATTGGTGGATGAATAGGGAACAAAGATACAGAGACTTGGCATTCTCACTGCATTCTGGTAGCCCCGTGCCCTGATTTTACATTGCAAATCAAACTCCACCGTTCATGCTGGGCTGGGAAAGGAGGGGAGCCGCACAAGCTGCCGCCCCGCTCCCTCGGCTACGCTCTCGGGGCAACAAACCCAACAAACAATCCCGTGCCAGACACTTCAGTCGCAACTGTTGGCTCCTCCCTCTGAATCTTGCAGAGTTTGGAGCTGGAGCCTGAGATTCAATCAACAGCAAGTGAACAGCTGAACAATGAGCTATGAAGGGAGACCGGCTGTCCTGATGGCGAGAATTATTTTTAAACTATTTTTCTGTTAACGTATTTGTAGTAATTTTTTGAAGAGAATATTGCTCCTCCATTTTTCTTTTGTTTTTAAATGTTTGGAACAATAGCGAGATGGATTGAATTTTTCCATAATGTAACGTGGTGAATGGATTTGGTTTTTATCTCTTCTCAATCCTGCAGAGCCTGCTTAGAAAGTCAAATTCACCTTGGTTCTGGGTTGTTGCCTTGGTAGGTCCAGGTGTAAATTGATTTTGGAGTAGGTGATAAAAACCTGGAACCCACATTACAGTAAAGAAACAAGATATTGCAGAGTATGTCAGAGTAGCGACACACCACACTCGAATGCCCTTACTTTACTTTTTTTGTTTGATTTGGAGCAGTAAGGAAAAGTGAATTTGTAAAGAGTGTATAAGTAAAGGGATTTCAGAATTGTCATAATTTCAGAGTGTAGTCATTGCTAGCATTGAAAGCTGATTAAGCGAAGTCTGCTTTGAAGTGTGGAAACTATTCAGCTTATGTGAAAAATGTTGCGTATTGGGGTTATTTAGAATTAATTATGTGAAATTAAATTGATAAACCTTGTATAATGGAGTTTTTGCTTTCGTTTTAGTTTAATGCATATTTACTCATGTTCGCTCGGCCTAAAAGGGTGAAACTCATGAATTTAAAAATGTATGTTGTCGAAAGCTGTTGTGCTTGTATAGTCTTATGCTCTTTTGTCATGTGATTTTCAAACACGTCAATTAATGGTTTATGTTGCTGATGCATTGCATGGAAATGGTTCAGCATTTGTATGAGATTTATATACAGTACTTATTTATATGTGCATGAGACATTTAGCAAGCAGCTACTGTTATTAATAGTTACACTACTTTCATGCACCAGCTACTTTGCTATGATGGCTTTACATCTTGTTCAAATGGATTTCAGAAGAAATGAATTGCATTTAATTGGTGCATGGATACAAATGATTTTTGGTCTAAGTATGTGCCTAATTCCTACTAAATATTCAAATACTTGCCGATTGGCAAGCCGCTGTTAAATTTTAATTATTGTGCTGATGATGCACCCTCACCTGATACTATTGGTATCTGTACATACCGAAGCAGTTGTATTTCTGTATCTGGTGATACAGCAGCTGATCTAGGAATGAAAACAGGACAGGGGGAGGAAGGAAGGGCCTTGTTTAGATCAAAGAAGGTATTGATACTACCTGGAAGAAATTTACCGTAGTTCATTCCAGGAAGAGCCAACTGTTTTTGCATTGCAGTGCAAGGTACTTCAGAATCGTGATTTATCTCATTCCACTCTCTGACGAACTTTCTTATTGGAAGACTGGCCTAGTATAACTATAATTCAAGATTTACTCTTTCAAGATTAATAGCTGCAATGTTGATATAACTAAGGGTTTATGGTAATTACTTATCACAGCAGGGCTATAATTCGCTTTAAAGCTTTTTAAAAATAAAAAAAAATTTGGATAAAAATAATAGTTTTTCTCGTATATGCTAACCCAGTCGGAAAGCCTGTCTCCCTCCAGATTAGTTGGAGGGATAAATGCACTAGTGAATTTGTCACTGTTTAGCTGGCTGGCTATATGAAGTCAGACTTTAGGTGGATGGAGCATACAGTTGCAACTGTTTAGCCACCTAAATTCTAAATACAGACTCGAGTTGGTCAACTAAATGTAACCTAAACAGTGCGCCATTGCTTGAACCACTCTGAGATGCTGTTGAACTGGGCATTAATTAAGTTTTTTCCCCACCTCAGAACACTTCTTGACTTGGGGAGGATGTTGGTGAGTCAGTTATTTTTCAACGTGCGAGTGCCTATGCTGTATTTGACACTGTGATGCCAATTGGCCTGTTTTGGGGTGGAGCAGAAAAAGAATAATTTATTGAGTTGTGAAATGTTTGCAATATTGTGTGGTTGTTTGCTTTTCTTTTTCCAGCAAAGTTCTACAAATTTAATATACATTGCTAATTTTAATAATGTATTCCTATATCGCTAGAGGTAGAAAACGTGGCTTTAAACAAACTTCTAAAAACATGCTTAATTCTTTTTCGGGGTTTAGAATTCTATGCTTATGTTTCATGAAATTAATTGAGACTGAATTTTGCCTTGCCTAGACATGAAAAAAATCAGTCCTCATTTTCCTTCCATATATTTAGCAGTGTTACTTGAGAATTTAGCACAATCATCTACAGAAGGGTGTGATATTTTAAAAATTGGAGTAAGGGAAACCCTGCCATTTGAATTTAGTAAAGCTTCTCTGTGGTGCCACGTTGCCAGTGTCATTAGAAATTCCAGGAGGAATCCTTTATTTGAGGCTTGTGGAGAATATTTTCTATAAACAATATTACTTTTAACCTCCATATTCCCAAAATTTCATGGGGCCATTTGCACCAGTATTGCACCCCTGAGCTGGGATTTCCACCAGCTGATGCTGTCCAGCACTGACCCCCACCATAAATGGTGGGGTCAACTCATGTAAATATCCATTGGCAGTTCAGTAGTGCATCTATCATGTAACACAGGAGTAGAGTGCGGGGGAGAGGGCTTAGAAATTAGGAGTAAGAGTTGTGAATGGCTGAGGATGGCGGCAGCAGCAGGCTGGGGAAGTAGCAGGTAAGTTGAAAAGTGTTTGGTACAGTGAGTTTACTGTCAGCTACTTGTACTGGGTGGCTCATGTGTGTTTTTTGTGCCACATTTTAAAATGTGTCTTCAAGTGCAAAGGCATCCAAAGATGGGGTCAGGGCATTGCAAGGATGCAGAAAAGGAGCGCACACAGTTTCCATGAAACCAACCTTGACATTCTCCTGGACAAGATGCAACAAAGGAGGGAAAGATCACTGGGTATCCATGGGAGGAAACTACAGAAACAAGTCTTGCATGTTGAGGAGGGAGCTGGCAGTGGCACTGATTGCCACCTCCCTCACTTTTAGAACTGCAGGCCAGTGCTTGAAAAAAATTCAATGACCTGACAAGACCAGGCAAAGTAACACACCTCTCCTATGCAGCAGCTCAGGTACTTCTGAGGAGTAGGTTGACTTGTGGTCACTTTTGAGTTAAATGTATGAGAGAATATATACTTGGGTTGTGCTCTGATGTCATGGAGATTATAGTCATACCAGAAAGGGTGCATTTATATTGTGCTGACTTATTCAAACCAGATGATTAAGGCTTGAATTATCATTAGGAGTACTAAATTGAAGATCTCTGCTGTCCTATCTCCAAAGCAGCTAGGGCCATCTACCCCACCACCTCCCCAGGAACGTCCACGTCCACACCGTTTTGGATAGCAAAGTTGTGCAGTGCACAGCAAGATACAACTATGCAGGATACAAAATCTGGAACACAATGCAAAGTCCCTCCTGATTATCAAAACAGTGAAAGCAGCCCTTTAAGGCCCCACTCAATGACTCAAGGGACATGGGGATAGTGTAGGAAATTGGAGACAAGGTAGAAGATCAGCAATGATCTTGTTGAACAGCGGAGCAGGCTCGAAGGGCCAAATGGCCTACTCCTGCTCCTATTTCTTACGTTCTTATTCTCTGAATGACCACTCTGGTAGAGGTATGTGCCTCGTTGTAGTGCTCCTCAGCTGCTTTTCTTGAAAATTAAAGGGGCCATTATCCATGGCAGTAAAGGGTAGGTCTTGTCACCCATATTCCATCCATTCACTTGACTAATCTTTCTTAAAGAGCTTGGGGAGGGCAGAATTCCTGACGATGAAGGCATCATGGCAACTTCCAGCAAATCTGACATTCATGTAAAAGAGTCTTTGCATATTGTCACACAGAATGTGGACATTCAGGAAGTGGAACCCTCTCTGTTAAGAAAGTTGAGTGAGTTAATGTTAGGAACTTGCAGTGGTATGTGGGTGCCATCCACTGCACCCTGCTCTTGGGTCATTCAGCCCTCGAGCCTGTTACACCGTTCAATTAGATCATGGAAAAAATCTCGAACTCAACTCTATTTACCCACCCTTGCTCTACATCCCTTGATACCCTTATCTAACACAAATCTATCGATCTCAGTCTTAAAAATGTCAATTGACCGAGCATCCACGATCTTTTAGGGATGAGAGTTCCAGACTTCCACTACCCTTTGTGTTTAAAAAGTGTTTCCTGATCTCACTCCCAAATGGCCTAGCTCTAACTTTAAGATTATAGCCCTTTGTTCTGGCCCTATTGTGCTACTGCCTTGCTGTCATGTCAAACTGGACGAATTCCCCAGCTTTCCTAAAAAGTGTGTCAGTGACCTGACAACTGCATGCCCAGATAGCATCCTGGGTGACACTGCACAGATGCCCCCCATGACTACTTGAATTAAGCCTGCAGCATAAAAGTTGAGTGCGATTTGTCAATTTCACAGCAGAGCTGCCTTGGCAGATGATTTTGGCCACAGGTGGTCTTGTAGCTGGCACAGCTCTCCTATTATCTAGTTGAAGCACACTGAACAGAGAGCTCCTCACTAAGGTCTTCATCGGACCTGCATGGCCTGTAAATTCTTTTGGGGCAGAATAATATCTTGTCAGACACTGTCTCCTCAAATGCTGCTCCACTTTCCTTCCCTCCATCCGATACTGTTTCTCCTCCTTGTCCATTAAAATTGCATATTACAGAATTCCATAGCTGGTACTCAGAACTTCTCATTGTGGGTAGGGCAAAAGTTTTCATGGCGAGTCCGAGAGGCCCTTAGGCTATCTGGGGCAAATCCAGCTCAATCTGGGTGTAAAGCAAAATAAAATGCTTTAAAAGCTCTTCTGTAACACCAGCAATCTCTCTTAAATTTCTTCAGGCTCCAAAGCAAAGCAATTCTGCTAGTATGAGCTGATATTAGCAACAGTTACACCTTTTTTTTGTTCTAAGTTACCCTTGGTGAAATAGGAGCATAAATCATGGGATTTGGGGATTCCAGCACTGTTGCTTTTCTCTGTAATATGGTAATTAATTACCAGCAGCATCAGTGAATGCATCAATGGAAGGCCCCAGATTATGTCATGAACTACAAGTGTTGTCTTTAGAAGGGTGGAAATGGATCCTGCCCCAGAATCCAACAGCAAAATTATCTCTGCGTTGATCTCGAACAGAAGCTCTCCAAAAAGACGAGTAAATTTGGGACTTCTATATCTTGAAATTGTTGATGACTTCAACCTATTTCGAAAGGTTGACACAAATAGTAACATAACTGACTGTCACTTCAGTTCAGTTTTTGCACACATAACTTTTACATTACAGGAAACTTTCTGGTATCCGGCACTGACGGGACCGAGTTGGTGCCGTCCCATCAAAACTGCCGTATAAACCAGCGCTAATGTTAAAACATAGAGCTTTTCAGCTCCGTGTGAATCAACAAACCCTGTTGCTTAGCAACAGCTTCAAAACAGGCAGCTGCAAGCGTCTCTAGCTGAAGCTGTTGCTTAACTACAGACCTTGCAGAGCCTGACTTTGGCGGGGGGGAAAGCAACGAGAAGTAAAAAAAAACTTCTAGGAAACGGCTCCCGAATTTTGCCAGTAGATAGAGCTTTCCGGACTTTTAACCTCCGGTTAAACAAAAGTTTCCTGTATATTTGTAGTGGGGCAATGTACTGATTCCCCAAAATACTGTGCTATAGCATTGTTAAAATGCAGGTTCTCTCCTACAGTATTTTCAACATGGCACACTACCAATCTCTGTTGCCATCTGATGGAGGTCAATGGTCATTTCCAAGCCAGGAGGAAAAGGAAGTTGTGTTGTGTGATGGTTGCCTGCCTGCCTCTTGGCTGGTAGTAGCACAGGGCCTAGGAGAAACCTAAAGCTTGGGAATGAAGAACTATCCCCCAAAAATTATGATTGCAACAAACCAGAAAATGGCAGTTTCTATTTTAGTACAAATTGTGAATATATATCCATTTTTAATTCCTAGTTGAGCTGGTGCCAAGAGAGGAAGAGTTGTTAGATGGAGAGACTTGGGTGTTGTATTGTTTGGGCAGTTAAAATCCTCTTTTGTTTGGGGTTTATTTTCAAAAGCTAGTTCTCTTTTCCCAGGGGAAAGGGTGTGATGATTAGTGGAACAAGCTGTTGTAATTCCACAACTTAATGCATAAAAAATATGTACCAGCTTTTTAAACTTAGACAAGAGAGAGAGGCAGGTATAAAGGCTGCTGTTAGAAATGTTCAGACAATTTATTAACTGATTAACCTTTTGAGTACTAAATTTCTGGGCAACACAAACTTTTAAATTTTGTTTATATAATGGATTGAGATAAACAAATTTTTATGTAGCCAGACTTTAGTATAACTGGTTTACTAGCAGTTATTTGCTAATATAGGGACTCACAGGCTGACTCATGTTTTAGCATACAATATTGGATTGCCACAGATTTCTAATGTCAGAATTGAATATGTCAATCAGATTACATTATACAAAAGACTGAAGTGAAGAATGCCATGTTAATTATTTTCTAAACTGTATTCTTTAATTAAAGTAAGATGTTCCCCATCCTTCTCCTTCTCAACAGTGCAATTATGCTCAACATCCCGTTTAGTTGCTGATTAACATACTGATGCACTATCAATTGCTACAAAAGACTGGAGATTGAGAAAGTAATAAACAGGCTTTTATTACCAAAGAACAGAGCATGCCTCTTGTGGTTGCCTGGTATCCAAAAGGGCCGGAGGCTTCTGAGCAGCGACCTTTATACCCAGCCATGAGGGTGGAGCCAGGGGCGGAGTCAGCTGAGGCATGCACAGACAAGTACAACAATATGCAAGAGTGAACAACAGTACTAACAGTGAACAACAGTACTAACAACAGTGGTGAACAACAATACTAACAACAGTGGTTTACCACATTCACCCCTTGTTTAGAATTGAGTCCGGCAGGGTGAAGTGCACTAAAAATTCGTGTACTGAAGTCTATCAGGAGGCCTTGTAAGCCGTCCTGAGCGTCGCAGCAGCGGCGGTGATGGTGCAGCATCCAACGGTGAACCCGGTGTCTCGTTCAGAGGAGGTGTAGCAGGTGGCGGACCCTGGGGCTGCTGCATGCCGTCTACAGGGGTCAGAGCATGGGTAATGGGAGGTAGCGATGGTGGTCTCTCAGAGGCACCCGAAGGTGCGAGGTCTCGTGCGGGGACTGTGTCCTGGGGGTAGGCAGGAGTAGCGGTGGGTGGCGAAGAGGGTGTTTCAGGAGCACCTGCAGGTGCGAGGTCTCGAATGGAGACTGTGTCCTCCCGCCCGTCCGGGTACACCACGTAAGCATACTGCGGGTTGGCGTGGAGGAGGCTCACCCTCTCGACCAGGGGGTCTGCCTTATGGAGCTCATAAAAGATGAGCCCCTGTCGCTATGGATATAGCTAGGGAAACCGAACAAGGCGAAGAGGTCATTCAGACATTTAATGACCGTGGTACTGGTCATGTCCGAGCAAGGGATGGCAAACGGGAAACGGGAGTACTCCTCAATTATATTGAGGAAGTACACATTGCGGTCAGAGGAGGGGAGGGGCCCTTTAAAATCGATGCTCAGCCGCTCGAAGGGGCGCGTGGCTTTGATCAGGCTCGCTCTGTCTGGCCTATAAAAATGCGGCTTGCACTCAGCACAGATCTGGCAGTTCCTGGTCATGGTCCTGACCTCCTCGATGGAGTAGGGCAGGTTACGGGATTTGATAAAATGGAAGAACCTGGTGACCCCCGGGTGGCAGAGGTCATTGTGGAGGGTCTGTAGTCTATCAACCTGCGCGTTGGCGCACGTACCACGTGATAGGGCATCTGGGGGCTCATTGAGTTTCCCGGGCCGGTACAAGATATCGTAATTGTGGGTGGAGAGTTCGATTCTCCACCTTAAGATCTTGTCATTCTTGATTTTGCCCCGCTGCTTATTATGAAACATAAAAGCCACTGAACGCTGGTCACTGAGCAGGGTAAATCGTTTTCCGGCCAGGTAATGCCGCCAATGTCGCACGGCTTCCACAATGGCCTGGGCCTCCTTTTTGACAGAGGAGTGTCGAATCTCGGGGCCCTGGAGGGTCCTTGAGAAAAAGGCCACGGGTCTCCCCGCCTGGTTAAGGGTTGCAGCTAGGGCAAAGTCGGATGCGTCGCTCTCCACTTGAAAAGGGAGGGACTCATCCACAGCGTGCATTGTGGCCTTCGCAATGTCTCCTTTTATGAGAGTGAAGGCTGCACAGGCCTCTGCTGTCAGGGGGAAGGAGGCGGACTTGATGAGGGGTCGGGCTTTATCCGCATAGTTGGGCACCCACTGAGCATAGTAAGAGAAAAACCCCAGGCATCTCTTCAGTGCTTTCTGGCAGTGGGGGAGGGGGAGCTCCATAAGGGGGCGCATTCTATCGGGGTCTGGGCCGATGACTCCGTTCTCCACTACGCAGCCAAGAATAGCGAGGCGCGTAGTACGAAACATACATTTGTCTTTGTTGTATGTGAGATTCAGCCGCTGGGCCGTCCGGAGGAATTTCTCTAGATTAACGTCGTGGTCCTGCTGGTCGTGGCCGCAGATGGTGACGTTGTCTAGATATGGGAAAGTGGCCTGGAGCGCGTTCTGGTCAACCATCCGGTCCATCTCCCGTTGGAAGACAGAAACTCCGTTGGTGACGCCGAAGGGAACTCTGAGAAAGTGATAGAGCCGACCGTCAGCTTCAAAAGCTGTGTACTGGCGGTCCTCAGCCCTGATGGGGAGCTGGTGGTATGCCGACTTCAGATCAATCGTCGAGAACACCCGGTATTGTGCTATCTGATTGACCATGTCAGATGTGCGGGGGAGTGGATATGCATCCAGCTGGGTGTAGCGGTTGATCGTCTGGCTGTAGTCAATAACTAGGCGCTGTTTGCCGCCAGCCTTCACCACCACCACTTGTGCTCGCCATGGGCTATTGCTGCTCTCGATAATCCCTTCCTTCAGGAGTCTCGCTACCTCGGATTTAATGAAACCCCTATCCCCGGCACTGTAACGCCTACTTTTGGTAGCGATGGGCTTACAGTCGCGGGTGAGGTTAGCGAACAAGGAGGGGGGGGAGACTTTAAGGGTGGAGAGGCTGCAAATGGCGCGCGGCGGGCGATTTAAAAACTGCTGGCTGCAGACTGTGAGAGGGGGGAGGGGTCCACCATACGCTAAAGTGACACTCTTAAGGTGGCACTGAAAATCCAACCCCAGTAGGACGGCAGCGCAGAGATGGGGCAGGACCAGAAGTTTAAAATTTTTGTATTCAGTACCCTGCACTGAAAGAGTCGCCATACAGTAGCCACCGACGTCCGCTGACTGGGCTTTGGAAGCCATAGAGATGCGATGACGCGTCGGCAGGACCGGGAGAGAGTAACTGCGCACCGTGTCGGGGTGTATAAAACTCTCCGTGCTCCCGCTGTCAAAAAGGCAGGTAGTGGCGCGGCCGTTTACCGTAATGTCCATCATGGACCTGGACAGTTGATGCGGGAGAGATTGATCCAGCGTCACGGAAGCCAGCGTATGTTCAAGCGTGTCGATGCGGTCGTCCGATGAGGCGGTGGTGGAGTCCGGGTCCCCCGTAACCGAAGTCGGAGGCGTCCAAGATGGCGGACAAAATGGCGGCGCCCACGGTCCCGATCCCCACGCGGCTGGGGGAGCCCAAGATGGCAGACAAGATGGCTGCGCCCACGGTTCGCACGCAGCGCTGCTGGCATGAGCGGTCTTCCCTTTGCAGGCGCTAACGTAGTGACCTTTCTTCCCGCAGCCGGAGCAGGTAGCATTCTTCGCGGGGCAGCGTGCTCTAGGGTGTTTAGCTTGGCCACAAAAATAGCATTTTTGTGCCTTGGACATCGCTGCAGCAGTCGGAGGTGGCGGTCCCATGGCCCAAGATTGCGGCGTCCACGGCGCGGGGCGATGAGGGGAGAAAGCGTCCATATTTCTGTGGGCCGCGTCGAACGAGAGCGCGAGGGACACTGCCTTTGTCAGGTCTATTTCACCCTTCTCCAGCAGCCTCTGCCGGGAGTAGTCGGACCTTAGACCCGCAACGAAAGCGTCTCGTATCAGTCCCTCCACATGTGCCGCGGCCGATACTTCCTTGCAGTCGCAGCCACGTCCGAGTACCCGCAGTGACCGTAGGAAGGCTTCCACCGATTCCCCGGGCTGCTGTCTGCGAGATCTTAAAAGGTGCCTGGCATAGACCGTGTTAACCGGGCGTGCATACTGCCCTTTCAGTAGGTCGATAGCCGCCGCGTAGGTCGTCGCATCTTGGATTAAAGTATAGACTTGGTGGCTCACCTTCGAGGCCAGGATTTTCAGTTTATTTTCATCAAGAGTCACGGTCGAGGCTTCCAGATACGCCTCAAAGCAACGCAGCCATTGTGCGAATTTAGTTGACGAACCCGCTTCTTGGGGGTCTAGGTCCAGGCATGTTGGTCTGAGGGCTCGCAGCAGCGCCTGCTGCTCAGCGTTTTGCGCCATCGGTTGATCAGCATCCGCAGCCAACATTTAACTTTGGTAATAAAATTGATGCACTATCAATTGCTACAAAAGACTGGAGATTGAGAAAGTAATAAACAGGCTTTTATTACCAAAGAACAGAGCATGCCTCTTGTGGTTGCCTGGTATCCAAAAGGGCCGGAGGCTTCTGAGCAGCGACCTTTATACCCAGCCATGAGGGTGGAGCCAGGGGCGGAGTCAGCTGAGGCATGCACAGACAAGTACAACAATATGCAAGAGTGAACAACAGTACTAACAGTGAACAACAGTACTAACAACAGTGGTGAACAACAATACTAACAACAGTGGTTTACCACACATACATGTGACTAACAAATCTGTATTTTCATTCCACTGAGTTAAAATCCTTCAGTAACCATGACAATTTTAGCTTTTTGTTATCTTCACGCATTGGTTCATGTTAAACAGTTCTAAAATAAAAATAGAATTTGTTTTTGCAAATACAGCCCACATAGATGAGAACAGCATTCCTTGTGGCATTGCTAATACTTGTGATTTTTATTTATATATATTCTATGTATTATACTTGTATATATTCTTCCTGACTATAAAGGCAATAAATTAACAAAACTGCACATAAGAACATAAGAAACAGGTCTTTACTCAACGGAGATGCCACGAGGACTGCCTGGGCAGCCCCGTGGTTTGCGACGTGACGTCATCGCGTTTACCCGTGCTTTCCCACGCTCTTAAAGGGGCCACGCCCCGTACATGCAAACTCTATATACAAAACACAGTAATGCCTAACACAGGTTTAGGCTGGTGTTAGAACATCGTTAAAGAGAATTATATACAGTTAGCCAGAGTCATTCAGTGGTTCTGCCACAACTGTAGTAATCTGAATTGAAAGTGAACTCATGACTTTGATAACTTTAAACATTGGTTGTTCTTCTTCCCAATGGAATAATTTTGTAATTCTGTGAGAGTTCTGTGTGTTTAAACTATGTGTCTCTTTTAAAAAAAAAAAAAAAAGGAACAATCCAATGTCCTGATTAGGTCATTACATGTGTTGAAGCCAATATTCTTTAGTATAACTCCTGTTATTCATAGTGGTTTCATTGCCCAGCATTTAAGGGAATACATAAGGCTGTCTTTGTTTTGTATATGCATGTAAAAGTCTGCAGTGATAGCTATGATTATGAATATGCATACTGTTCTTGTGCCTACATTCCAAAGACCACATGTTGGGTATTTGATTGAAGTCACATGCTCAACATTTGATGTGGAAAAAAGTCACAAGAAGGTAATCATTGCTTGAGTAGACAAGATGGTGACTGCAACAGTAAGTGCTAAACACATACCACACTTCTGTTTTAAAGCTATTGTGTGTTCCCAAGACTCACTCATTTGTAAGCAGTAAATTTTTCATAATAATCATCAGAGGAATAAGTTCCAGGCTATTTTGTACAGTAGTCTGCACAGTAATAGTGCTTCAGGAGATTAACTAGCTGATTCCAAGACTTCATACTGAATGTTCACCAACTATTTCATAAATGGGAAGTTTTTTTCTCCCAGTTAGTAAACTACTGATGATTTTGTGCCTTGATGCATATTTACAGAGGGTGGATTTTTTTGAGGTATTAATGATCACTGAAAAATTTCATTAAATGGAAAATTTAGTTCCAATTGTAGTTATGTTGAAATGGTAGGTGCTAAAGATTCGTTCTTGCATTGTGTGATATCTTAGAAATTTAAACATTTTAAATTAAAAAGTATATTCTTTAAATGTTACTGTGATCTGACTTCAGTTTTATAGATTGAACATACATTTAAAAATACAATTATTTTTGTGTGACCGATATTAGCAGCTGCTATTGCAGTCCCTTATTGTATACTTAAGCTGTGATTATCTTATGATTTTTTTTCCCTTGCTAATCCTCTTTCCACATAGTCTGATGGGTATCCTCTGTTTCCCTGCCAAGTGCCCATTATTCATGTGTAAGCCTCAAGTGATTTGTTGGTAGCGATGTAATTGCCGGGAACAGCACAGCCGAGCTCAGTGCTGTTGTTACCTGATGTCTAGCCAGGGAACGCTGTATTTATTTTCCTCTTCCTCCGTTCCCCCCCCCCCCCCCCCCCCCACTCCCACCCTGTTCTGTTCTCCAGCAGCTAGTTCTGGCATCTCTATTGCCACCTCCTGTTGAGATCACCTACTCAGTGCAGACCAGGAACTGAACCTGGAATAAGCCTGCTGAGTCATTCGGGGAGCCTCCTTTTTAATTTAAAAAAAAAAAAAAATTTAAATTGTGGAACATACTGACTGATGAAATTGAATGCAAGTAACTTGATGTTTTGGAGGCAGCAAAAATTTGACCTTGTAAATGGTGTATTTGTGGTGAACTGTATTGACAATTACTGGGTTAATTTTCAGTAGGTTTAATTATTTATCTGGGGAGAGGAAATTTGGCTAAGGGGGCTGCATTATCCCTGAAAATAGTGGGCTTTTTTCTAATGTCTTGGAAATAGGTGTTGCAATTGTAACATTGTTTTGCTTCTGTGTGATGTCTTCATGCATTATTATTCTGGTTCATTTCCCTTCCCCAAAATGGCAGCAATTACTTGTTTTAAAAAAAAAACTACAAAATATTCAGCTTTTACACATTAAATATTTCCCACTCTAGACTTGTTTATTTTCTGCACAAGGTGTGATCAACACTCTAATTCAGAGAGGGTGAGTTGTAGCTCAGTATTACCACAAGTATTGTTTTATTTTATTAATTACTAAATCAAAACCAGCAGCATCTGCTTTCCTTGCTCCAGGGATGGTTCATTTTTATAGTTTTTCACTCACTTTTATGAGAACTGACAGCTCTGCACAATCTAGACTGCAAGATTTGATTGACCTGTGACCTCCAACATTATGAAGTAGGTGCTTCTATTCTACCACTGTGCTGATAGTCCACTAAATTTATTTGTGATTATAGGTCATCTGTTCTTTCTTCCATAAGGTTCAGTTCTGATGGGGACCTAGGTTGGAGTTTTCCCAATGTTGTAAAGTTTCAGTGGGTATTAACTAATAAGTGAGCTTCATAAAGAGAGTATGTGTTTAGTTTTTGTGATGGAAGCTATGACATTTCTTGCAACAGTAAAATCTGATACTGCTGCTTGTCTATCACATGATTCAATTGTAGACCATTGTTTAGTGACACCCTCTGGCAAGGAAAAAAAAATCACTTAATATAGTACAGAATAACACTAGATGCAACATTCCCCAAAGATTAAACATGGCTGTTTTGATTTGAAATGCTCTCGAGTCCTCTGGATTGCTAGCTTAGCACATTAAAGTGCAGACAGAGTTTATCCTGTGTCTAATTTGTAGTACCCCTGTATAGTTTCCTGTAGTTTTCAAAGAGGTGGGAGGAAGAAACCTAGTGTGCCCAGCAGTACCAGTCACATGGCATATAGCTTCAGTTCTTATGTTGCTTTCACCTACGTTGTTGTGTTTGACGTGCTAGAATTCTTTTCTACAATATCAAGTGAATAATTGACCTATTATACTCACTTTTTTGGACTTTTTCCATAAGGCAGCAATTCAAATCATTTATTTTTAAATTGACAAACCATTTAAGCTTTGCCATGGTTTAAAATGTCATTTGAGCTATTGAGTTGTATTGATCAAGTATCGATAATCCTAATAAATTAAATTTCCTCCAATTTTATCCTAAAAATTGTCACTTTGCTAGTAGGTGACAAACCCATGGACAGCTATGTGGAAAGCTGTCTGTTGAGAAGCAGAGGGTAACCTCGCTCATAATTCTTCAGTTGTAACTGCAGTGTCTCAGTTTTTAAACTTAACTACAGTATACATATGAAAATAAGTTTACAGTATTATTCTTGGGTGTTTTCTTTATAATGCAGATGGATCATCGGTCTTGAAAAATGAACCTCGTTTTTTTCATAATTCAATGTTTTAAAACATTATGCAGTGTAAGTTAACAGTTTTTTTCCCCCTCCATGGTTCAACTTAAAAAAAAAAAAAAAAAAAAAAATTTTAAAGTGGAAAATTTTACTTTAACATTTACATTTTTTGGTTTGGTCAAGTCTCATTTGATCTTTTGATTTCACGGTACATCATTTTCGGTGTTGTATCATTTGTGATTTTAATTGGTGTAATTGTACTGGGTGGATCATTTTGTTTGATTATGATTCAAAACTATGAAGTCATTTTAAGATAACAAGATATTTATGGATAAGGAAAGCCATTTGGCCCATCTTAATTCATTATTTCAGAACAAGCTTACACTTTCCACCCTTTCCTCACTGATGCATCTAGTTGTTTCTTAAATGATTCCAAGGTTTACGTCTCCACCACTCAGCTGGAATTCCATTCCAAGTGTTGATCACTTTCTGCATGAGGAAGAACCTAGATCTCTCAATTTCATTCTTACTTTATAAACATTATTGAAATGGATATGTGTTTTATTATTTTTTAATTCCTATATGCAATATTTACAGTTGTCTGCACCTCCCAAACCCGCAACCTCTTCCACCTAGAAGGAAAGGGCATCAGGCACGTGGGAACACCACCACCTCCAAGTTCCCCTCCAAGTCACACGCCATCCTGACTTAGAAGTATATCGCCGATCCTTCATCGTCGCTGGGTCAAAATCCTGGAACTCCCTACCTTACAGCCCTGTGGGAGTACCTTCATCACATGGACTGCAGCGGTTCAAGAAGGCGGCTCACCACCACCTTCTCAAGCGGAACTAGGGATGGGCAATAAATGCTTGCCTTGCCAGCGATGCCCACACCCCATAAAAGCGAATTTAAATTTTTTTTTTAAAAAATTAAAAAATCTCATCTGTTGTTTGGCCCACTCTTGTTTTGTTTAGCTTATTCTGTAGTTTCTGGGCTGCCTCTGTTTCTGAATCCAAGTCATTGATGTAAATTAGAAACAGTAGTGGTCCCAATACTGAGCCCAGGGGCACCCCACTTAGTACTCTTTCTTTCCCCCTCGCCCCCAAAAGTACCCTTCTAACCAGTACCAATTGTTTTCTACCATTCAGCCAGTTTTTTTTATCTATACCCATGTTTTGCCCTGAAACCACACAGTTTTGAGCTTAATTAGTAATCTTTCATATGGAACTTTTATCAAATGCCTTTTGAATGCCTAACTACAGTCATCGGGTTTACTTGACCTCCTCAAGGAATTCAAGGAGGTTGGTCAAGCATGATCTTCCCTGTCTAAAGCTATGTTGACTACTGTTAATGAGGTGATTGTTGTATATATGCTCCTCATGTTTACTCTCAATTATTGATTCCATTATTGTACATGGAATGAAAGTAAGACTAATGGTTCTGTAGTTACCTGTGCCTATTTTGTCATCCTTTTTGAATGTAGATACCAGATTAGCCTGTTTCTAATCTACTGGTACCTCCCCATTGTCCATTGACACTCTCATAATAGCCGTCAGTGCCTTTCAAAATCTCGTCGCTTGTCTCTCCGCACTTTTGGACAAAACATAATTTCTAAAAAAACACAATTCCTAAATTTGCGGATGACACCAACTTGGGGGGGATAGTTAATACTGAGGAGGATTGCAGCAACTTAAAAGAAGACATTAATAAACTTGCAGAATGGGCATATAATTGGCAAATGAATTTCAACACAGATAAATGTGAGGTATTACATTTTGGTAAGAAAAAGATCACATATTACTTGGAAAATAAGAATCTAAATGGGGTAGAAGAGCAAAGGGATCTCTGAGTACAAATACACAAGTCACTAAAAGTAGTGACGCAGGTTAATAAGGCCATTAAAAAAAAGCAAACCAAGCACTAGGGTTTGTTTCTAGAGGGATAGAATTGAAAAGTATGCTAAGCATGTATCAAACCTTGGTTAGACCACACTTTGAGTACTGTGTACAATTCTGGTTGCCATATGATAAAAAGGATATAAAGGCACTGGAGAGGGTGCAAAAATGATTTACAAGGATGATATCAGAAATGTGAGGGTATACCTATCAGGAAAGGGTGAACAGGCTGGGTCTCTTTTCTCTTGAAAAGAGAAGGCTGAGGGGTGACCTTATAGAGTTCTTTAAAATTATGAAAGGTTTTGATAGAGTAGATACAGAGAGAGTGTTTCCACTTGTGGGAAGAGCAAAACTAGAGGCCATCAATATAAGATAGTCACCAAGAAATCAAATGGGGAATTCAGAAGAAACTTCTTCACCCAGAGAGTGGCAAGAATGTGGAACTCGCTACCACAGAGTGGTTGAAACGAATAGTATAGATGTATTTAAGGGGAGGCTAGATAAGCATATGAGTGGAGCATAAACGTCGGCACGGACTGGTTGGGCCTGTTTCTGTGCTGTATATCTTATGTAAAATACCATGGCCCGTAATTTCCGATACGAGGCTTTCTGTGTGCGGATGCCTCATTTCGGGAAAAAACCTACGAACTTACCTAAGGGCTCCCGAGGTCCGGACGCTTCCGCTCCTGGGCCTCAAGTGGAAATGCGCAGGGCCAACGTATCCCAGGGGCGCATGCAGTTCGCAAGCGTCCCTGGGATCATGTGGGCCAGGCCAGCCGACAGGTGAAGGGAATCTTCCTTCATACTTTTGACAGATAGACCTGTCAAATGTATGAATAGAGATCACCCCAAAAAGACACTAAAACATTTTTTTTTTTAAATTTTAAATCATGTTTTTAAAATTACATAAAATTAAATATTTTAAACAAAAATGTAATTTTTTGAAAAATGGGGCTAAAAATAAACTTAAAAAAAAAGTATTTTAAAACTACAAATGAGTGAAACTTTTATTTAAAAAAAAAAAAAAAAAAAACTTTTTTCAACTCTAATGCTGGTAAAAGCAGACTTTATGCCAGGCGTAAGATTTCCAAGGGTTTTCAGCGGGCAGAGAAAGCGGAACTCTTCCTTCCCCGCCCCTCCCCCCCCCTCCCGCCCCGGCAGAGGCCCTTCTCCAGGGCAGGCGTCCAATCTGTCAAGAGGATTCTTGACAGATCAGAAATGCCAGTTTTTAGCGCATGTACTTCGCATGTCTGAAACCGGCATTTCTGATGTCCCTATGGGTGTGTACACTGCTCGTGTACACCCGTAGGCATCGGAAAATACAGGCCCATATGTAAAATACCATATATCTTTGGGGATTTCTTCCTTTTAAGCCTTTTCAGCTGGTCCAGAACTTGCATCTCATTTATATTGAAGTCCTGAATTTTGCCTTGATACTTTTTGTTGGGGGGAAAGCATGTTGTACATCGAGTTCCTTGTTAATACTTTGTGGAAGTAATCATTTGGAATATTTACTATCCTGTTCTCGTCCTCGGTTTCAAACCTATTTGCATCTTTTAATGTCCTCACTTCTTTTATAACAGCTCTCTTGCTCTTACTGTTATGTTTTTACCTCTGCAGCCATGTTTGTTGGCCCCACAGGTCTCTTAGCCCCTCTGATCACCCTTTTAACTTGTTTCTCTGATCTTGTTTTCATCCCAGTCAGCCCCTCCTTCTCCCTGCAGTATTTGTAAAGGATATTATTCCTCTTTATTTTACTTTTAATTTGTTAATCCATTTAGGGTCAGGCTGGCTTAGCCAGGGCGTGCTGATCTTGGTACATGACTTGTATATTCAGCATTTTTTTTTTTTTTTAAAGGCGTTCTGTTTGTCTTCTACTGAAATGTTGTTAAACATCCTCCTCTGCTCCATTTGTTTTAAATCTTTCCTCATCTCTTTACATTTAGTCCTTGCTGCTGTTCTTAGGTTTAATTGGATCCCAGCTCATGTTAAACTTGATCAGTCTGTGGTCACTGCCCCCCAAGGGTAATACGACTTTAATTTCCTATACATTGCCTGGGTCAGTTACCGAGTAACAAATGAATAGTGCATCTCATGGCTTCCCTTGCGCACTGAATCATGAAGCAGTTATGCATTACATTTACCAACTCTGATGCTAGACAACTTGAGGTATTCCAATTTAAATTGAGTTGATTGAAATCACCCAATTCAAAAAATGTCCTTGTTGTCGCACACCCCTATTATTTCTTTGTAGATCAAACTCTCTTCTTTCTTGTGTTGATCTGATGGTCTGTAGCATACCCCTTGTGTTAGCTTGGATTTTTTCACATTAGAGATCTCCATGCCAGAGTAGTTCTTTCTATAGCTTACCCCCTCCCACAGAATCAACTTCACTTGCCTCCCTGAGGCGTACACCTCAGGGTTACTGTATCCATATCCACCTACTGACTACCTTCTATGATATGATCTATCCTGCTTGGCATCAGTTATCACCTGACCAAGGTAAGTTCCTATACTGTGCTTTCTAAGGCCATGACCCTATCTTTAAGTTTCAGAAGATAGCACAATATTGCTCTTGATTAGTAAAATTGCTGTCAGCTAAAGTTTTCAACAGTAAACTCATTTTGTAGTAGGAAATGAACAGATGCGGCCATGCAGGGGGGAGTGGCGGGGATGGAGAGAAACACGATGTTGCAGAATTTCAGAAAACACTTTTTTCAAAGGCATTTTGGAAACATGGACAACATAATATGGAAAGGGTATTTGACTATATTTTGAGATTTGGGACAGGATTTTCGTGAGCAGCATTCCTACTGGAATAATGTGAGGACATCTGGCCCCTGGCTGACCCACTGTTACCCTGTTCCATTTCCTGGATCATGGCTAATTAAGTATTCAGGTCAGGTTCCCATCACTATGTGCACCTTCTATTTGGAGTCTGCCACTGCGTGGGAGGGATATCTTGTACAGCTGCTGTGTTTCACTTTCTGCAGTTTCTTAGAGTGTGGCCAACAACTGCATAAAATTGAAAAGCCTCCAACTAAAAAGCCCTGCTACAAAAAATCATTATGGGGAGGGTGAGAAGTAACAGGAGAGTGCAGCAAAAAAAACAATTTGTCAAAAGTCATTATCAATTCTACTGTTTAATTCCTGCTCTCAAAGAACTCTGAACGCTACTTCGATTCAGGCATTGTTCCTGGGAGGCAGAACTGGGAAATGGGACTTTGCACCAAGCCCAGCCTACCTGTTGTCACTTACATACAACAGGGCTTTTTTTAAATTAGTTCCTGGGATGTGGAAGTCGCTGACAAGGCCAGCATTTATTGCCCATCTTTAATTGCCCTTGAGAAAGGTAGTGAGCCGCCTTCTTGAACCGCAGCAGTCCGTGTGGTGAAAATACTCCCATAGTGCTGTTAGGGAGGGCGTTCCAGGATTTTGACCTAGCAACGATGAATGAACGGTGATATATTTTCAAGACAGGATGGTGAGTAACTTGGAGGGGAACTTGCAGATGATGGTGTTCCCATGCACCTGCTGCCCTTGTCCTTCTACCTGGTAAAGATCACGGGTTTGGGAGGTTCTGTCGAAGAAGCCTTGGTGAGTTGCTGCAGTGCATCTTGTAGATGGTACACACTGAAGCCACAGTGTGCTGGTGGTGGAGGGAGTGAATGTTTAAGATGGTGCATGGAATGTCAATCAAGCTGGCTGCTTTGCCCTGGATGATGTTGAGCTTCTTGAGTGTTGTTGGAGCAGCTTTCATCCAGGCAAGTGGAAAGTATTCCATCACACTCCTGACTTGTGCCTTGTAGATGGTGGAAAGGTTTTGGGGAGTCAGGAGGTGAGACACTCATCGCTGAATACCCAGCCTCTGACCTGCTCTTGTTGTCACTATATTTATGTGGCTGGTCAACGGTGACCCCCCAGGATGTTGATGGTGGGGGATTCGATGATGGTAATTCCGCTGAATGTCAAGGGGCGGTGGTTAGACGCTCGCTTGTTGGAGATAGTCATTGCCTGGCTCTTGTGTGGCGTGAATGTTACTTGCCACGTATTAGCCCAAGCCTGATTGGCGTCCAGGACTTGCTGCATGCGGGCATGGACTGCTTCATTATCTGAGCAGTTGCGACTAAACACTGTGCAATCATCAGCGAACATCCCCACTTCTGACCTTATGTTGGAGGGAAGGTCATTGATGAAGCAGCTGAAGATGATTAGGCCTAGGACACTGACCTGAGGAACTCCTGCAGCAACCACAACCATCATCCTTTGTGCTAGGTATGATTCTACCCAGTGGAGAGTTTCCCCCATAATTCCCATTGACTTCAGTTTTACAAGGGCTCCTTGACGCCACACTCGGTCAAATGCTGCCTTGATGTCAAGGGCAGTCACTCTCACCTCACCTCTGGAATTCAGCACTTTTGTCCATGTTTGGACCAAGGCTATAATGAGGCCTGGAGCCAAGTGGTTCTGGTGGAACCCAAACTGAGCATTGGTGAGCAGGTTATTGGCGAGTAAGTGCCGCTTCCTAGCACTGTCGACGACCTCTTCCATCACTTTGCTGATGATTGAGAGTAGACTGATAGGGCAGTAATTGGCTGGGTTGGATTTGTCTTTCTTTTTGTGGACAGGACATACCTGGGCAGTTTTCCACTTTGTCGGGTAGATGCCAGTGTTGCAGCTGTACTGGAACAGCTTGGCTAGAGGTGCGGCTAGTTCTGGAGCACAAGTCTGAGGCTCATGGAATAGGTGGGTCAGTGGCACCTTGGATAAGGAATTGACTTAAGGACAGAAAACGGCGAGTTTGTGGTAAATGGCTGATTTTCAGACTGGAGGATGGTAGACAGTGGTGTTCCCCAAGGGTCAGTGCTGGGGCCACTGTTTTTTATGTATATAAATGACCTGGATATTGGAATACTGAGTAGAATTTCTAAATTTGCAGATGGAATTTAATAGAGAGAAGTGTAAGGTTATGCATTTTGGCAGAAGGAACAGGGAGAGACAATATACAGTTAATGGCACAGTTCTGTAGTGTGTGCAGCGACAGGGGGACCTGGGAGTTAATATGCATGGGTCCCTGAAGGTGGCAGGACATATTGAGAGAGTGGTTAGCAAAGCATATGGGATCTTGGGCTTCATAAATAGAGGTATCGAGTACAAAAGTAGAGAAGTTATGCTGAACCTTTATAAAGCGCTGGTTAGGCCACAACTAGAGTATTGCGTCCAGTTCTGGTCACCACACTTTAGGAAGGATGTGAAGGTCCTTGAGAGGGTACAGAGGAGATTTACCAGAATGGTTCCAGGGATGGGGGATCTTAGCTACAAGGACAGGCTGGAGAAGCTGGATTTGTTTTCATTAGAGCAAAGGAGGTTGCGGGGTGAGTTGGTGGAGGCGTGCAAGATTATGACGGGTTTTGATAGGCTAGACGGCGAAAGGCTGTTCCCACTAGTTGATGGTACAAGGACTAGGGGACACAGATTTAAGGTTTTGGGAAAGAGGTACAGGGGGGATGTGAATAAAAACTTTTTTACTCAGCAAGTGGTGATGACCTGGAACTCGCTGCTGATGGAAGTGGTGGGAGCGGAGACACTCAATGTTTTCAAAGGGAGACTGGATAGGCAGTTGAAGGAAATAAACTTGCAGGGCTACGGGGATAGAGTGGAGGAATGGGACTGACTGGATTGCTCTACAGAGAGACGGCACGGACTCGATGGGCCAAATGGCGGCCTCCTGTGCCGTTATGACTCTTCAGCACTACAGCTGGGATGTTGTCGGGGCCCATAACCTTTGATGTATCCAGTGTGCTCAGCCTTTTCTTGATATCACGTGGAATGAATCGAATTGGCTGAAGACTGGCTTCTGTGATGGTCGGGACCTCAGGAGGAGGCCGATTATGGATCATCCACTCTGCACTTCTGGCTGAAGATAGTTGCAAGCACTTCTGGCTGAAGATAGTTGCAAACACTTCAGCCTTTTTTACACTCGCGTGCTGGGCTCCAACATCATTGAGGATGGGGATATTCATGGAGCCTCCTCCTCCCGTTAGTTGTTTAATTGTTCACCACCGTTCACGATTAGATGTGGCAGGACTGCAGAGCTTTGATCTGATCTGTTGATTGTGGGCTCTTGTAGCTCTGTCTATAGCATGCTGCT
The DNA here is from genome assembly GCF_052327205.1 of Somniosus microcephalus. Lineage (NCBI taxonomy): Eukaryota > Metazoa > Chordata > Chondrichthyes > Squaliformes > Somniosidae > Somniosus > Somniosus microcephalus. The sequence continues at coordinate 273,639,990 of NC_140990.1, read as the reverse complement.
TCTGCTGTTTAGCATGCATGTAGTCCTATGTTGCAGCTTCCCCAGGTTGGCACCTCATTTTTAGGTATGTATGGTGCTGCTCCTGGCATGCTCTTTTACACTCCTCATTGAACCAGGTTTGGTCCCCTAGCTTGATGGTAATGGTAGAGTGAGGGATATGCCAGGCCATGAGGTTACAGATTGTGGTAAAATACAATTCTGCTGCTGATGGCCCACAGCAGCAGCAGAAAAACTGAAGCCCAGTTTTGAGCTGCTAGATCTGTTCTGAATCTCTCTCATTTAGCACGGTGGTAGTGCCACAAAATACGATGGAGGGTGTCCTCCATGTGAAGAAGGGAGTTTGTATCCACAATGACAGTGCGGTGGTCACTGCTACCAACGCTTTCATGGACAGATGCAGCTGCGACAAGTAGATTGATGAGGATGAGGTGAATGTAGGCTTTTCTTGTGTGTTGGTTCACCACCTGCCGCAGGGCCAGTCTGGCAGCTATGTTCTTCAGGTCTCGGCCAGCTCGGTCAGTAGTGATGCTGCTGAGCCACTCTTGGTGATGGATATTGAAGTCCCCCACCCAGGGTAGATTCTGTGCCCTCGCTATCCTCAGTGCTTCTTCCAAGTAGTGTTCAACATGGAGGTGTGCTGATTCACCAGCTGAGGGAGGGCGGTAGGTGGTTATCACCAGGAGGTTTCCTTGCCCATGCTTGACCTGAAGCTATGAGAATTCATGGTGTCCGGAGTCAATGTTGCGGACTCTCAGGGCCACTCCCGACTGTATACCACTGTGCCGCCACCCCAGTGGGCCTGTCCTGCCGCTGGGACAGGACATACCCAGGGATGGTGGTGGAGGAGTCTGGGACATTGGCTGAAAGGAATGATTCTGTGAGTATGACTACATCAGGCTGTTGCTTGACTAGTCTGTGGGACAGCTCTTCCACAAGTCCCCAGATGTTAGTGAGGAGGACTTTGCAGGGTCGACTTGGCTAGGTGTGCCATTGTCGTGTCCAAAGCCGGAGCCGAGGTCGATGCTGGTTCGTCCGTCCAGTTTTATTCTTATTGTTTTTCGTAGCGGTCTGTTACAACTGAGTGGCTTGCTAGGCCATTTCAGAGGGCAGTTAAGAGTCAACCACATTGCTGTGGGTCTGGAGTCACATACAGGCCAGACCAGGTAAGGATGGCAGATTTCCTTCCCTAAAGGGCATTAGTGAACCAGATGGGTTTTATGATCATTCCGCAGTTTCTTGGTCACCATTACTGATACTAGCTTTTTTTCCAGATTCATAAAATTAACTGAATTTAAATTCCACAGCTGCCTTTGGATCATTAGTCTAAGCCTCTGGATTACTAGTCCAGTAACATAACCACTATACGACCGTTCCCTGGCAAGTGATGGGTGGAGCACGCTGCCACAAGTTGGAGGGAATGTAGGAAAATATTGTGGAACCATTTTCAGGCAACAGACCTCCTTAACCCCAGTTTTCCTTCATTAACAGCCCTTGGATGTGAGGTGGTCAAACTAAATAACATTTCTCCTCCCTTCCCATTTCAAGTAGTTTATTTATAGTTGTTGAAAAATGTAATGTAAATTTAAGAAGCATTACACAAATGGACCACTTGGCCATTCTGCATTTGAATGATAGCCACAGAAAGTATTTTTTTCTAACTAGTTTTTTAATTACATTAAACTATTAAATACATTATCAATTCATTGCAGCTTTCTTTGTTAGCCTAAATAAAATGCTGGAGTGTGTTATTGTAGAGTGTATTATTCGACTTGTGTCGCGGGTCACTGCATAAACTTTTGCAAGCATAAAGTTGAAAGATGCTGTACAAGTTTGTATTTTAACAATATAAAATGTTTAATTTCTCCTGCCATAAGATGGTCAACAGCAATTTCAGGGTTTAGTTTACTAATGAGATGAAGGAACTTCAACAATTTTTATTGTGATGGGAAGGGGCTGGTGGTGGTGTGAATCGTGATGAAGGCATCACTACTGTATTTAAGGTGGAGATGGACAGATTTTTGAATGGTAAGGCAGTCGAGGGTTATGGGGAGCGGGCAGGAAAGTCGAGTTGAGGCCAAGATCAGGTCAGCCAGGTCAGAATGGTGGAGCAGACTCGAGGGGCCAAATGACCTACTCCTGCTCCTACATCTTGGGCCAGAAATTCAGATCGGGGGCTTGCCGCGCGTGCAAGGCCCCGATATGCACTTACCTGACGCGCTGGCCGTTGACCTCCAGGGACGCTTGGAATTCGATTTTGAAAAAGAAGAATCCCGGGCAACGTATGACGTCACGCCGCCCAGGAATGCAGCCAGCGCGAAGCCTGTAGCGCGCTGTGCAACTGAGACACGCCCCTTGAGGTCTCAGTTTAACAGGACACGCCCCCAATGTTTTTGCCAAGCTGCTAAGCATTTTTATATGCAAAGCAGCAGTTTAAATAGGTTTTTGGAAGTTTTTTGAAGATTTTGGTAACTTTTATAAACTTTTTTAAATGTTTACATTATTTTGAGTAATCTGAAGTAGTTTTAAAGAGAATTAAAGCAATTTAAAGACTTTTAAAAGCCCTAAAAGAATTTTTTTAATTCCATTTATTTATTTAGCAATGTCGTCGTCATACGTGTCTTCACACTGTTCCCTTTGGGGAACTGTATGAAGTGGTGGAAGGATTTATGGCCATGATTAACGCTCATTCCGTGACCGTAACCATCTTTGAACCAGCCATTAGGGCGGTTAGTCCTATGGCGGGAGGGTTTTACAGGCTCCCACAAGCTATACAAGGAGTGGGGGCCACTCACACCCACGGACGCAAATATCCCACTGGATGTCAACCCAGAATTTAGAGCCGGAGCTCCGACTCCACTTGCCGGGACTGTCTGGAGCGGGGTTCGAAACCCTACCCTGATCTAGGCCCAGCGGCGGGGATCCTACCGCTATGCCAAAGGCCCAATCCAATTAGCAACGTGAAATGGCTGGAATGAGCACAATTCACGGCATTAAAAGAACTCACAATTGAACTGATGATGACCTCAGCAATCTCCTCAAGGCGGTGGAGGCGCAGCGCCTGCTCATCATTGGTAATGAGAAGTCAAAGGCGCCGCAAAAAGGGCAGATGATAGCTTGGTCTTTCAAGTGGCAGCATAGGGCTCCAGTCACGGGGAGGGAAAAGGCGCAGGAAACGTATGGGTGTCACCTTTTGTGCGGAGTGGGCCTTTTGCGTAGCAGTAAGCATCCCCGCCGCTGGGCCAGAAGGAGTAGGGTTTCGAACCCCACTCCAGACAGTCCCGGCAAGTGGAGTCGGAGCTCCAACTATAAATTCTGGGTGGACATCCAGCGGGATACTTGTGGGTGTGGGTGGCCCCCCCCCTCAGATGGGTTGTGGGAGCCCGTAAAACCCTCACGCCATAGGACTAACCACCCTAATGGCTGGTTCAAAGATGGTTACGGTCACGGAATGAGCGTTAATCACGGCCATAAATCCTTCCACCACTTCATACAGTTCCCCAAAGGGAACAGTGTGAGGATACGTACGACGATGACCTCTTGCGCAATGCACCTCCTTGGACCCTCAGTCGCAGATGCGAGGGGGCAAATCGTGCAATTGTTAAATTTTTCATTTTATTGACATGTAAAATGTTGGCCCAGTAATTCCCTTCCAAATACGCGAGTACGGTCGGGGTACTTACGCGTCTGGCCGGAGGAAATGCCGGTTTTCAGCATGCACAGCGCATGCGGGGAAAACCGGCATTTCCTGTCCTCTGAACGAAGGGGTTCAGAGGCAGAACGCATGCGCAGTAAAATTCGCCGCTTTCATTCATGCTTTCAGTGAGGTCAAGTCCTTACAACTTACACATGAAAAAAGCATGGGTACAGTTGCTCCAGAGGCTGCGGAGGAAGATATTTCTTATCGTGGAGCTTCTGAAAGTATGTATGTCTGTATATATTCCTTTGCGTGTTATGTATATATTCCTTTACTTATGTGTATGAATATGTTATTTAATTATGACTTTCAGAGAAAGTAACTTATTGGAAAATCATAATTAAAAACATACATTCATACACAAGTAAAGGAATATAAAACATACATACATATACATAAAGGAATATATGCGGACATACATACATAATTACTTATTACTGATGAAAAGTTTCTTTCTTAAAAGTGCTGGAAATGTTACATTACTCATTTTAGAACACTCATTTTCACATTCAATTCACACAGCCACAATTGCTCCTTCTACCTACCGTTCTGAAAACCCGTTTAAAAAAAAAAAAAATTTAAACTTTAAAACTTACTTAAAATTTCTTAAAATAACTTCCCTCCCTTTCCCAAACAAAAATATTGCCTTTCAGAAGCTCCACGATAAAATATATCTTCCTCCGCAGCCTTGGAACAACTTTACACATGCTTTTTTCAAGTGTAACTTGTAAGGACTTACCCTCACTGAATCCATGAATGAAATCGATGAAGTTCACTGTGCAAGCGCTGCCTGTGCAGTCGCACGCGCTGTGCCTCTGAACCCCTTCGTTCAGAGGACTGGAAATGCCGGCGTTCCCCGCATGCGCTGTGCATGCTGAACGCCGGCATTTCCACCCGCCAGATGCGTGAGTACCCAGACTGTACTCACGCATTTGGACCCGACTTTCTGGCCCCTTATGTTCTTATGACTGGCTTGATGGACCAGCTGGATTTTTTCCTGTCCATCATTTTTGTATGTTCGGAAGTAATTTAAATAATTTTAAAAAGCCATTAGTTTTATTTTTCGTGCCTATATTTTATGGGGTTCAGGAATGAAGTACAAGGTTTAATAATAAAGGTATTCATGACAACTCCTGCTAGATTTAGACTTAGTAAGCTGATTTACATGGCTACGTAATGGGCTGTTCCTTTACCAATACCCTATCGTACTCGCACCTTTCTCTTCTCTCATTTGCCTTGACACATCCGCTGCACCCTTGCTACACAACAGCTCCTTTGCATCTGCCTTTAATGTCTTTGTCTCCTCTAAGCCCCTTGTTGACACCTATTCCCAGTACAGTTCTGTTTCTGTGCCACTAAAGCAAAGGGTCACAGATTGACGCACACCTGGAGTGCATCTGGTCTGGTTGTTCACTGCCAGAAGCATATACAGTAGGTACTGGAAGGAGCCAAAAAGAATGGCTTTGGTTTTCCTAGCATTGAGCTGAAGGAAACATAACCTATCCAGGATTTGATGCTGATCAAGCAGTCCAAAAGTACAGCAACACTTCGGAGTCAGTTGTGGCAGACAGTTAAATTTGGGTGACATAAGCATACATGTGAAAGCTGTCCCTATTTCAGTTAATGCTGAGGGGTAGCATGTAAACATGGAGCTCTGGTACATATGGATGAAAGAGAGAAAGGAAGGGCAATCGATGCAGCCATTTGGCTGGCCTCTTCTTAGAGACTGAGAAGTGCATAAGCTCCTTTCATTTAGTGTCGGGTATAAAATGGTTTGGTTGTTACCATCATTCAGTCAGAAAAAACCACAGACGTTGTTGGCTCAAATACTTTGTGATCTATATATTATGTTCTATTATAATAGTATATCATACCAAGTTTTTGAGGTGAAATCTGTACAAGATAGGCATGAGTCGTGCAGCTAGCAGTATAAAGCACCAGCATGTATACTCCGATCTATGTTTTATATACGAGGTATAAACACAGATGGCATAATTCAAACCTGCTGCATGATGAGTGCAGTGCTAGATTAATTTCACCACATGTGAGTCAATCTTGTAACACCCATATGTTGGAATAATACCATCCATATTTATCTTACATGTGGTAGAGGAATTCTATTGGTTGGCTTTTTAATGATTTAACAACATGTGCACGCAATTTTTTTTCTCTCCCTTTCTGTGGGGTCCCACCTTTTTCGGAATCCCAAATTAAGGTATCACAGCATCTGCTCCTTTTTAATATTGCACTGACTTTTTCATAAAATCATTTCACCAGGAGAATTTCATCTCACTTGTTGGCATGTGATCGATTATCTTGAACAACTAGCATGTTGTAGAACATAATGGCCCTGAAATTAGGTTCAGGGGCTTGCCGCGCGTGCAAGCCCCCGATGTGCACTCACCCGGTGCGCCGACATCTGAAGCCCGGGCCTGCTTGCATTTCCTGTCACTGGCCCGGTTCAGATGTCGGCGCGATGTGCTAACCTGATCCAGCGGCGTAGTTAGTGCGATGTGCCGGCTGGGATCAGGTGAGCACTGCGTAGCCAATCCGGGGAGGGGAAACTTCATTCATGAGTTTGAGAGTAAGAACTGTCAAACTCATGAAAAGTATGGGCTGCCAAAACACTACTTAAACTTTAAATAAATTTTTTTTTAAAACATCCCACTGATTATATTAACTATAAATAAGTTTTAAAAAATATTTTAAACAATTAATCAAATTTTTGAAAAAAATAAATTTTGAAAAAATAGGGTCTCAAACTAACCTTACTGTAAATACTTTAAAAATAATAAACCTGTGGGGAAAAAAAATTTCTAAATTGTACTAAAAGACCACTTACCTGTAAAACTAAGTACTTACGTCTGGTTTTTCCACGCATAAAAACCGGAGGCCTTTACACTCGGGCAACTCTGGGTGGGGGGGGGGAAAAAGGAATTTCAGCGCGCACGCGCTGCATCACAAGTCGCAAGCGTTCTGCCTCTTAACCCCTTGGGTCAGAGGACAGGAAATGCCGGTTTTCAGCGCATGCGATGTGCATGCTGAAAACCGGCAATTCCTCCGGGCACACGCGTGAGTACCCCGTCCGTACTCGCGCGTTGTGACAGGAATTACTGGGCCCATGAGTATGGAGGTTTGAGCTTCAGTGATGCTGGAATCCGTAGGATAGTTACTGTTATTTTCAGTTGGGGAAATGTCTCTCTCCTGGAAACATAGCACAAACACACTTTGCATTTATTTATGGAGTGCTTTTTTGGGGCTGAAAGCACCAGAAAGTGTCAGTAAAATGAATATTCATGTATTCATTTAAATCTATTTCTGGTGTGCTTTATGTTGTGATATATTATGTTTTTGAGCTTAGAGGAGCAAATGTTCTTGCATAACACTGTACAGTAACCTTGAGGGTCATTTATGAAGTGGCCACAATAAAATTTAATTTAAAATGTCACCATGTCAGTGCAAAACCTACCATATTGTAGTGCTGGCACTTGTCTAATTTTGATATTTACCTTCTCCAGGAAAGGCAATCAGATCAGCAATGTTCAGACTGACTAAGGCGATTAGAATTCTGCAGTTGGCTTGAAGAAGCTTGGCATTTGGATTTAAATTGCATGTTTTTGCCCTTCATTATACAGTACTTGGTTCATTCATTGGCACACTTGATCTTTTTCAGGTGAAAAAATGTTTTTAAAAAACAAATATAATGCGAGCAATGTTGAGTTCCATGGGCAACTTGAGGCTTGGGTACTTTGCCTAAATGGCTATTCTTCTGTATTAACTCCACAGATATTGTAACCTCCTGGTCTTGTTCGGCTTAGTGCTACTCTGAACAATATTTTTGCCCACTAGTTAATTGGAAGAATTTAGGTTTGGTTTTTATTTTTAAGATTTTTTTAAATTATGCTGTTCAGTATGTTCTCATTAATAGACTTTTTTTGTTATTTTTACCAACAGCAAAAGATCCAAGCCAAAAGCCCCAGCACCACCAACATTCTCCAAGCATGTTGAGAGTTCTTCAATAGCTAAGAGCCTAGAAGGTGAAAATATAACCATGGAACAGAAAGACAGTGTCTTGAATGCGCACTTTGATTTGACTGTAGTTCTGCCAGGAGGAGTGGAGCAATCAACCAGTATAAATGGAAGGTAGGTGATTCTTTGTTCCTTTTCCCTCACTCACCAATAATGCATCTTTTTAAAGCTGGGTAGTTTGTGCGTCTACTGTGGCGCTTTCTAAACATCTTGCCTCCCTTTCAATTAACATTGTGGCTATAAATTACATCATCATTGTGGCTAATAGTGATGTGACCACTCAGTGCGTCATATAAAGTAATGTTAATCATGTTGTATATATGATTGCACATGCAATGTTTTTTAGTATTAAGGCTTGTTAGCACAGATTGGTTGGGCATAAGTTAAAACATTTATTTACAATACAAACTTCATTTGGTGCAATAGACATTTTTTCTTTAATTTGCATTATACAGTAATTTACCTCATAACCCATTGAACAGACAAATGTGCATTGTTCTGCTGTTATCATTTTAATGCCTTCACAGACTGGCATTACAGAATAATTTCACTTGGCAAACTATCTAGAATATATTGGGACTAAATTTACAGAGTTCTTATTCTTACACCGTGTTTAGGAGGGGGAAGAGCATATTCATTATTTGAATAATAAAACTTTCTCTTTACTTTAAATCTTATATCTGTGGATGCTTGCAATATTACATTAAGTTGGCAGTGGTGCAAGTTGTATATAATCGAGTAGTGATGGAAATGACTATGTTACCATTATACAGCACAGAAGGAGGCCATTCAGCTCATCGTGTCTGTACTGACTCTTTGAAAGAGCTATCCAATTAGTCCCACTCCCCTGCTTTTTAGTAGATTTGCATTCACTTCTTTAAAAAAATTACTAATTTCAATTAATTTGCAATATTCAAAAGTAGCTTCATGAACAAGAGGTAATTTGTAGGAAGAAAGTGGTAGAGAACCAAAAAACAAAGATAATTTACCCAATCTTTTTATTTGCATTTGTAATTAGCGCAGAATTTAGCAGCACAGAGTGTAGTGTAAGGTTAATATACTTCACAACTCACAGTGCCAGAAGTTGGCCCCGATAAAATTCCCAGCAGAAGTACAATAAACTTGAAGTTGCTAACCTTCAAACTCCATTTGTGTACTTTTCTGAGAACTGAGAGCAGCTGGCTGAATTCGCTCGAAGCATTGTCTGTGCTTGCACTGAAACAGCATGCATGTGCAGAAGAGATGACTGACCGTGCAGTACGGGACAATTTGGCATGTTCCAAAATAAGCAGATTTTTTGGCCCACCCACAAGCACCACAAACAGGGGCAAGAAACACTTATGTCCTCATGAAAAGCAGTCAGTTGGCAACTATGGAAACTCCGTGCATTTAAGATGATTTTCGGCAGTCTCTTGCTTTATTTGATTAGCTTTCTGTCAAATGATCCCTCTGTTTTTCTGTTGTAGACTTGTTATATTTGTCCTTGTTTCTGATTGGTCTTTGTGAATAACGGGCTGATCTGAGATTGTCTGGATAGGGTGGTCTGAAATGAACTCTTTTTAGAGGCTAATCTATCCATTATTTATACCCCAAGACCAATCACCAAGATTGAACCATTTTCCTTTAATCTAAGTTACAAAGCATCTTCTGCCATGATATGTCTATTGTAATGATTTATTTATGCCAAGCACCTGGATTCATGCTGACCTGAGGTCATCTCCAAGACTCTTATAAAGTATTATTTGGTTTAAAAGTGTTTTTCCAGAAATGTTTTCCTTTAAAGGAAGTTATCCTTGTGTATGTCATTCTTGTTTATACCAGTGTTGGTTATGAAATACGAACATACAAAAATATCAGACAGGAAAAGACCAACTGGTGCATCCAGCCTATTTCATATAGTTGTGATGCTATATGCGTCACAATTAGACACTCCCTACCCACCAGAAACCGTGTAATCTCCTGGAGGAAGCGTTTAACCAGATTAAAAAAACCTACGGCCAAGTAGGGATAAAATATGGAAAATTCCTATTCGACCCCCGCGCCCCCCCCCCCCCCCCCAACCAGGGGATCACATTGCCCACAACTTTTAATACTTGGCATGTACCTATTGTATAACGTGATCTCTACCCCAGCCAGGAATCATTCCAGCTCTTTTTTGAAGGTGCGAAGCATCAGTTACCGCAGTAGTCTGCACCTTGTTCCAAAGTTCTGTTATTCTCTGGGGAAAACTGGATATGTAATGCATTTATCGGTGACAAAATGTCTCCATCTTGAATGCTCCTGGTATCTTAATGATTGTAAACAGAGATTTGTTATCTTGACCCGTCATGGCTCTCAGATTTAAGCTTTTTTTAAAATAAAGTCAGAATTTCATTAAGATTTATTCAAATTAAAAATGGGTTCTTATCCTGTCCTGTTAGGATCCATTCATAATTTTTCTGCAACGCGGCAGGTGCTGTTGAAAGCTGACCATGTCCAATTATTGAAGCGAATCACACAGTGGTATTGTTAGCTAGTTAATCTCTTGTACAGCCGTTTGTTGGTGACAATGAGCTGTTTAACCTGCAATAAACATTTATTTTTCTAGCACACCCATGATGGATTTGTTGATTTTCCTATGTGGCAAATATCATTTGAATCCATCAAGTCATACTATAGAATTGGTGGGAAGAGAGAAGAACCAAATTCAATTCAAACCCAACTCACTGATTGGGACATTGGAAGTGGAGAAAGTTATTCTAAAGCAGAAAAACGTGGAAGAAAAAAAGAAGCCTACTTCAGTGGTGCCCGAGGTTAGTAAAGTTGGTTATCACGTAAACGTGACGGCAATAACACATGCAAATAATTTTAATAAGAGAACTTGTTCGTAAGTTTGTAATAAATAGGTTTAACTGAAAGTATTAATTCTGCTGCAGAAAATAAACAGAAACGTGTAGAGGTAGCGTTTCCGCTCGGTTGCGCTGGACCTTTCGGCGCATTTCACCCGAAATCTGTAACCCGCGCAAATGATCATGGAATTTTAAGCGCAAATTACGTTGAGCGCAGATCAAGTTTCCACGATCTATTGCGCTAGGTACAAACCATCGCCCTACCCGCAAAATTGGCCACATCCCCAGGGTGAATTTATCACCATTGTGAGTTTCCGCTAATTGCGCTCATTTGCAGGCCTTCAAGGAGGCTCTAAAAAAATTAAGCTGGTTCTATTGGCTGCAAGGACACTAATGGGCACCTTTTTAAAAGCTTTTGAATGTAATTATATTTTTAATTTACTGAGAAACTGACCGCTGTACCCCAGTATAACTAGCAAATGGTTCAGTAATTTAAAGTTCGTTTACTCACAGGTGGTGGATTGACATTGTGATTAAAGATGCTTATTTTTTGTGATAAACCCATTATTATTCAAATTGCACCAAGTTACCATTCTTAAATACATCAAGGAATATTTTTAAAGCAACTTTTTTTTTTAAAAGTTGCGTTTTAAAACACTGCTCGATTGCACTGGTTTGTGACAGATTGTGCGTTCAGCAATATGCAAATGAGTTTGAGCAGGAATTCAAGGGAAAAAAATACTTCTCAAAATGCACACAATTATGCCTGCCGATTGGGCTCAAAGTGGAATTCGCTTTTGTACTTAGAAAGAGTGTGTGTACATCAGAAGAGTATCTCATTAAAGTGTATGGGATCTGGTCTACTTTGAGAATTGCGAAGACCCTTTTGTAATGAAGTATAAAAGATGTAATTAATTTTACTTCAAATAATAGAAAAGTCCCTTGAGGAAGCGACTTGTATGTGGAAAGGTTTATTTAGTGTGCTTGTAAAGTGAGGGCGTGCATCATTTAATTATGTGTCTTTCTTTATTCTCAGTAATTTTATACTTCGTTCCAAGTATTTCTACTGATCTCATTTAAGCCACTCTTTGATCCTGTACTGCTACTAGACAGAACAAAAAACAATCACATTAATTGTTTAATAACAAAAATCTTCAGTAAGCCGATCAGGAAGCTGAGTTTAATAAATTGAATGTAAATCAGACTCCATCCACCGTGAAAACATAGGAACAGGAGTTGGCCATTCAGCCCCTAAAGCCTGTTCTGCTATTCAGTGAGATCATGGCTGATCTGTGACCTAACTCCATATACCCACCTTTGCCCCATATTCCTTAATACTTTTGGTTAACAGAAATCTATCAATCTCAGATTTAAAATTAACAATTGACCAAGCATCAATTACCATTTGAGGAAGAGAGATCCAAAATTCTACCACCCTTCGCGTGTAGAAGTGTTTCCTAATTTCACTCCTGAAAGGCCTGGCTCTAATTTTTAGGCTATGTCACCCTAGTCCGAGATTCCCCAACCAGCGGTAATGGTTTCTTTCTATCTACCCTATCACTACCCCTTAATATCTTGAAAACTTCAATCAAATCACCCCTTAATCTTAATTCCAGGGAATACAACCCTAGTTTGTGTAATTTAATTTCTAGATCAGGAACTATCAAGGAAAGTTTAAAATCCATTCTACTCATTTTATGGTTACATGTGGGAAAAGGGTTTCTCTCAAAGCTGTGTGCAATGTAGCTACTTGGAGTAACACATATATTTTCATAAACTTTGCAGTCTTGATCTGCTGGATCACGTTAACAGGTGCTATACTAAGGTTAGCATTAACCTTTAGATCATAGTTTCTAGTCTCTAGTTTTTCTTGAAAAAGTAGGGAATGCTAATTCCAGTGGAAGCTAAACAACTAAGTTACAGTATTAGACACCCATTTAAGTATGGTCTTTATTCTTTGCATCTGGTTCTGCATCCACATACAACATTTCTTCCCCCTTGATTCTCCTATCCTGATCCAATTTTAGTTATTTTGGGGTTTTTTGGATTCAAATTTTATTTTTTTCCCCATGGCCTTTTTTTTTTTTAAAAACAAGATTTGTTATATTGGGTAGGAAAGAACATTTGACCAAGGTGACTCTTGGGATACCCCACATCTTTTAAGGGGATAATATTCAAGTATTCACAATGTAATGGTATTGGGTGACGGAACCCTAAACAGGTGATGTATTTCTGCAATATAATGCATTCCAGCATCTCACTTGTTTCAGCCCTGAGCCATTTGAATATAATCCGTCATCAAGCAGTGAGTGGTGCTTCAAGAAGAAAGTTGAGATGTTAAGGAGTTCATATATTAGTCCAGGGTTAATGGCTTAGAAAATGGGTATTCTGCCAAACCAAGAAAAGTAAGTAAAAATGGTATGACAGTTCCACGGTCTCAGTAACTCCGGAGCAATCATGTTCCGTAGAGCATTTGATTATCCGTTTCTGTATTAATCCTTATAATCTTGTTAACCAGATATTCATCCAGCTTCTTTCTTCTCAAAGACATAACTAAGGTGTTGTGTCTCAAGGGGTTTTATACCCTTACCTATATAACAATTAAGAAGGACTCCGGGGTGGAGAGTTTAGGTAACGGCCATTTTATTTACAATGTGCTTCTTCACTCAATGCACTACATTTCCCATAGTGCATTGCAAATCACCACTACGGTATCCCATGTGGGACAATTCTAATACACATTCAAAATACACAACATAAGGCAACTGATATTGCACTAATTTGTGACTTGAGTTTATTCTGCATATTCTTTGTTTTTTAATCTCAAGTCCTGCTTGAGGCTTGTTAGATTCTATACTCTTATCCACTTGTCCTGTGCTCATTGTCCACATTAAATTACCTGCTTGCATTTACATTATCAATTCAAAATTAACATTTTAGAAATCCAGCCATGTCTCTTAATTGTCTTTTATTCAATGAAAAAAAAAGTTCATTTTAATTAGTTGGAAAAAAAAGGTCTGTTCATTAGTTGAAAAATGTTTTACTTCCGCCTGCTTAAAAACAGTAGTGACAAGACAATCCAGATAAGGATCAAGTTGCTCCCAGATTTAGTTGAGGGACTCCTTTCACTTTGTCTGGCTGCAAATAATGACGCAAGACAGTACAAGATAAGGGTTTTAGATCATATTCGGCACTTCATTTCAGAAAAACAGAGCCCTCCATTTAGCCTTGAACAGTCTGGATGTGCTTCGCTCTGGCCACGAGTGAGATCTGCTAACTGTGAAGGATACTTTAGTCCTCAATCCTACTACCTTGGATGTGCCCATGATTCTTAGCATTACCTATTGCTGAAAACTATTTTGAGGAAACTATTGGGCATTGTTCCTACAGCTGTGAGGATTTGGGGGGGAACGGTCTAAATAATTAGCGTTACATGTCAACTCATTCCAAATTTGCACAATAGTGGGTCGGTGCCTGAAATTAATTTACTTAAAATTTAATGTGTAATTGTGTCAGCATTTTCTAACGGATGTGCTTGTATACATTCTGATTAACTTTCTTTTTACTTTCAGCAAACTGTGCGTGTCGTGGTAAACTACAAGAAAACACAGAAAACCATAGTACGTGTTAGTCCACTTGTTCCCCTTCAAGAACTGGTTCCAGTAATAAGCAATAAATGTGAATTTGATCCAAAGAGCACTATTCTAGTCAAAGACTTTGAATGTCAGGAGCCATATGACTTAACAAAGTCGCTGAAGGAGCTTGGTTTACGGGAAGTGTATGCAGTGGATACTAGCATAGGTATGTACTTGGCTGAGGCCATTGGATTTTGTAGCACAATAATTTATAACATACAACTTTGATCGCTGTAGCATGATGATCTAAAACATGCAGCAGTAAAATCTAAAACATGTAGCACTTTAAAACGATACATCGACAAGATTGTATTCAAAATATACCTATTGCATAATGTTTCATTTCTGTTCTACAAATAAAAAATAAAACTGTGTAACAGAATACTGAATTGTCATCAGTATTTGCAAAAATGAGCCCAGTCATTTTAACAACAACTTAAATATCTATTGCGTCTTTCATGTAGATAAAGACCCCAAGCTGCATTACAGGTGTAATAAGACAAAAATGGATGCTGAGACATAGATGATATTAGGAGGGTGATCAAAAGCTTTGTCAAAGGGGTTGGTTTTAAGGAGGCCCTTAAAGGAGGCGAGGGAGGTGGAGAGACGGTGAGGTTCCGGGAGGAAATTCCAGAGGATAGACCGCTGAAGGCAGGGCCACCAATGGTGCGCACCCCCTCCCTTGCCACAAGAGTCCGAGGAACAGGGAGTTCCCAGGAGGGGATTTGTAGGGCTGGAGGAGATTACAGAGATAGGGAGGGACAAGGCCATGAAGGGATTTAAACTTGAGGATGAGAGTTTTAAATTTGCGGCTTTTGGGGACTCTGAGCCGATGTACGTCAGCAAGGATGGGGTGATGGGTGAGCGGGACAGGATACAGGTAGCAGAGTTTTGGATGAGCTGAATTTATGGAGCTTGGAAAATGGAAAGCTACCTAGGAGAGCATTGGAATAGTTAACTATGAAGGTGACAAAGGCATGGATGAGGGTTTCAGCGTCAGACGGGCTGAGATAGGGGCATGGGCAGAGGCAGGTGATGTTATGGAGATGGAAATGTCGATCCTCGTGATGGCGAGTGTATGGGGTTAGAAGCTCAGTTCGGGGTTGAATAGGACAATGAAATTGCAAACACTTGGGTTCAGCCAGGGAGGGGGGATGGATGGAATCAGTGGCAAGGTGACGGAGGAACTTGCGGCTCATTAAAGACTGGATATCAGACAGGCAGTCCAAGAAAGCAGAGGAGGGGTTGAGAGAAATAGTGGAGAGGTAGAGCTAGTGTTGTCAGCGTACATGTGGCAGTTGACCCATGCCTGTGGATGATGATGGGACCAACAGTTATTGTTTTTCAAACATACAGGAAACTTTTGTTTAACCGGAGGTTAAAAGTCCGGAAAGCTCCAGCTACCGGCAAAATTCAGGAGCCGTTTTTTTTACTTCTCGTTGCTTTTTTTTCCCCCAGTCAGACTCTGCAAGGTCTGTAGCTAAGCAACAGCTTCAGCTAGAGACGCTTGCAGCTGCAGCCGACTGTTTTGAAGCTGTTGCTAAGTAACAGGGTTTGTTGATTCACACGGAGCTGAAAAGCTCTGTATGTTTCAACATTAGCGCTGGTTTATACGGCAGTTTTGATCTAACGGCACCAGCTCGGTCCCGTCAGTGCCGGATACCAGAAAGTTTCCTGTATTTCCATAAATACGCAATATTCTGCAAAGTAACTTTATAGATTCTAGAAACTGGATAGTTAAAGTTGTGACTTCCACTTATTTTAGGATGCTCCCAGGGTAATTTTCAAGGAGGATCCATTCAGCAAGGTAATGACATTTCAGACTTTAATCCATAGAATTTTACAAACTATAATTTTCACTTAGGTTTTTTAGATTTTCTGTTATCTTGAGTCATTGAAGTTATGACTTATTCTCATGTCTGTGTGTATTTCTCACTTGCTGTCCCTCCTCCTCTGTCTGTTTCCTTTTCTTTCTCGCTCTGTCTCACCCTTTCGCTTTTCTCTCTCTCGCTCTCTCCTTTTCCTACCTTCCTTTCTCTCCCTTTCTCTCCACCCCCATTTGTTAGCGTGTGTGTCTGTCTTTCTCCATCGCTGTAATCTGTAAAATCAGTCATAAAGTAAAGGAATGTGCAGTGAACCCGATTTAAGTTAGATCCATGGCTATCTCCTGTGCCGCTGTATTCTTTACAGTTCATATCCTAAAGATATACAAGTGTTTATTTGAGAAAGTGAGAAGCAGAGTGCAGCAGCTATTTTAGCTGAAAATATTGAAAGCTAATTAATTTACAGACAATTGTAAAAAATGTACATTATTTGCTGTGTCATGTTATTCATACACACGACTATGATGTGAAATGTGCAACCCATGTTTACTACCTTTTCTAACTTCCCCCAAACGTATTCTGTGTTTTAGGACAACCTCCGATTACTGCAAATATAACTCTGGAGAAAGAAAACAAAGGTTTCTTCAACATTTTTCGACTGAGTAAGAAGAAACGGGAAAAAGTAAGCTTTTATGTGGGTTTAGTTGTAACACATTTACTAACACTTTTGAATTGAGTCTCTCAAACCGTAAGACAGAAGCTCTCTGCACCTGCTAAATAGTCTTGCTTTTTAAATATTTGTACACATTTGCACATTGGTTTAAGATCAAGCAGGTACCTACCAGTACGAGAACAAAGCAATGTGGTTCCTATTTTTTTAAATTGTAACCAAGATCAGAGCCTTTATATTTTTTCTAAATTGTCTGAAATTCTGTAAGTGCATTTGTGCTTTTAGGAAAGATCCTAAGTTCACAGATAATACAGTATTAGACTTGATAGAAGTAGATAAATGGAGTTTTCAAATTAGTTAACTTTTGAATTCATACAACCATAGTGTAAAAGGATAACATTTGTGGATGTGTGGTGCGAACTCTTCAACTTGAACTATCTACTCTAATCGGATTTACTTGCCATTTCTCCTTATTTTTATATTTTTAAATACTTATCTGTTGGGCACAGTAGTCTAGTGGTTTTGATACTGGACTGGCCACCCAGAGGTCATGAGTTTACTAAATCTGGGCCAGCTAATCAATCTGAATTGTTGTAAAAACGCAGCTGGTTCATTAATGTCCTTCAGGGAAGGGAACTTTATCCCCTTACCCAGTCTGGCCAACACAAGACTCCGAAAGCACCTTATGTAATTGACTTGTAATGTCCTCTGAAGTGGCTCAGCAAGGCAATTAGTTGTAAAACAACCGCATCAGAACAAGAGAAATATCAGACGGAACTATCAGCAGCCACCCAGGCGATGGATTAGCCCACTCGACCTTGAAATGTCCTCCTCACCAATCATGTGAAAAGTGATGGAAGAAGTAATTGATGGTACCATGAAGCCACATTATTCATCAGTAATCTGGTTGCCGATGTTCAGTTTGGGTTTGTCAGAACCACTCGGCTCCTGACCTTGTCACAGTCTTAATCCAGACATGGATGCAAAAGCTGAAGGCCACAGGACACCCTAAGCAAAACTGGTTCAATGAGGAAAACCCTCCAGAGATTGGAGTCATACCTAATGCAAAGGAAGATGACCCAGGTTGCTGGAGGCCAATCATCACAGCCCTAGGTCATCACTGCCAGAGTTTCTTAGGACATGGTCCTTCGCCCAGCCATCTTCAGCTGTTTCATCAATTGGCCTTCCTTCCATCATATCATCAGAAGTGTGATTGCTAATTATTCTATATTGTTTGGCTCTATGCACAACTCCTCTGATAATGAAGCAACCCATGCCAACCTACAGCGGGAATTGGGCGACATTTGGATTGGCAGGTTACGTTTGTGCCACATAAGTGCCAAGTGATGACCATCTTGAACAAGAAAATGACAAATTACCTCCCTCTGTCCTTCAAAATCTTTCATTACTTCCACACTTACAACATGGGCCCTGAAATTGCGGGCGGCGGCATAGCTAAGGAGTACGCCGCCGACCTCTGAGCAAAATCCGCATTTATCTCGTGTGAAGCCCCAAGTGAAAACTTGCTTTGAAACTCGATATAACAATGACGACACTTCAAAAGTATTTGTTGCAGGTATCTTTGTTGGCTGTAGTCAGATCATTTTGGATTTCAGGTACGGGTGGGGAGGGGTTAAATGGGGAAAAAACTCCACAGCAAGCAGGGAAATCCAGGCTTCCCGCGTTACCGGACCCGCAGCTCAAAGTGCATCGGCAAGTAAAAATCCTTCCCCCCCACCCCCGGCTCATTAACTTGTCTGTTTTCTCCATAATTGTTGAATCAGTTTTTAATATTTTCTGTTTTCATTTCAGATTTCCAGCAACACATTTCCTTTTTTTTAATGCCTAGTAGCAGCATCAATTCTGAAAGTGTTATAATTCTTCAGGATTACAGTAATTTTTAATACAGGAGGGCATTTTTAAAAAAGTAAACTTTTATTTTGATTTCTAGCCAGCAAGTGCTCCTGCAACCCCACTTGTAAGTCAACAGAGACCACTTGGCATGAGCAGTTCAAGTGCTTATTGCCCAACGTATGAATCTAATACTTTACCATCAGATCTGCCAAAAAAAAGACGAGCACCTGCACCACCCCTAACTGTTTCACAAAGTTTTCCAAAAGATTTAAGTCAGCAAGTGTCGGCTAGGCCTACGTCCTATGTTTTACCAGATGGTTCTGTCAATGATACTGAACAGGTCAGTGAAATATATACCTAGTTAAACAATCTTCATAGAGTGTTTTGTATTGTTGCTGTTCAAGTTGCATCCATCAATTATGTGTTTCAGCTCATTTTGGATGCTAAGTTGGACTTAAACCCTTAAAACATGTTTCTGCAACCGATGTAAATTGTACTAGCTTGCCGTGTATTTGAATGGCAGCATTAGTTCCATCTTTAATGTCCTTTATGTTTAATTTTCCTGTCTGCTCTATTGTGGTGCATGGTTGACAGCAATGCTGTTACTCTGTTGCCTGAAGTAGATTGCCACCTAGTTGGAACTGTAGAATATGTGCTTCCTCATACCTCGTCGCATGAATGATCAAAATCTTACTTGAGTAAGCGGGGAGGTGGTAAGCAAGCTTCAACTAGGTTTGCTTTTCAGGTATGGGATCAGAGAATGAAAGAATTTTGTTAACAACAGTGTCACTACTGCCTGTCTCGGTGCATAAGCCACAAGACTATAAATTAAATTAGTAGTTCCAAGCTTACATTTTATAATATACCTTGGCTTTCCCTCACTACTTGGTATAAGAATTTAAAATGTGAACTTCTGGCAAATGCAAGAGTCAATCTTCTGTACTGAGAACTCAGCAACATTATGCCCATCACTGGTGTTTGATGCTGGTTGACTAGATAGTATTGAATCCCTAGTGAAATGGCACAGTAGATGCCTCAGTGCAGAACTCTTCAGGGAGAGTGAAGAACAGTGAGAATCAGGGTGAAATGTCTTTTCAGTTCTTGTCCTCTCCCCCTCGCCTTCCGTGCTGATCACCACAGCAACACCATTGAAGAATCTTAGTCTTTTTCTCTAATAACCTCACTTTAAATCTGTGGGGGGGCCTTTAAAAGTAAAGGAAAGTCTAGGGGGCTTACTTTCTGTACAATGCTCGCTCAATGTCTATTTGGGAAAAATATGGTTGAATATATTTCCATTTTTTTAAAAAGAAGCCTTCAAGTTTGCCACTCAGAGATTGACTACTTTGGTTTTCCTCTCCAGACTGCGCTGCTAATACCGATGGTGAGAAGCTGCCTGTGATTTCACTGGGCATTCACCTTCACACTATACCTGGAAGCTGATCCAGTGCTACCTTATCTGTTTTTAAAAAAAACAAATGTTATTGCATTGCTATATAATTTTGAGAAATTATTTCCTTTGCTGTCAGCACAACATACTCTGTATCTGTAGAAAAAGAAAATTAAGGACCAATTCTGTTTCTTCAGCCTTGCCCACCCCCCACCACCTGCTCCCAAAATTTCCTGCCTCTCCTGAAGGCAGTAGCTCATGCTGGAGTATGGTTTGGCAGGTACTGGTAGCCCTCTAGTATCTTGCCTAAGTAACCATTCTTCATGTAAGCCGAGACCAGTGGTACTAGGGTTGCAAAATTCTGGGAATTTTTAAAAGAGGAAACTTTCCATGGGAAATTTTGGGAATCTATGGGAATTTTGAGTTTTTTTGCACACTGATGGTTTTTGTCTCTGACCCTTATATTATCTTTGTCGTCAAAATAGACATACTGTTCCATACAAATAAAAACAGGCTTTCAAAACTTTATTTAGGTTATAATTTTGAACTTTATTGAACCCCCACAAAAAAGACCCATCTAAAATAAAATAAAAAGAGCGTCAGCTTATTTAGCCTGTAATTTGTCCTTATTTTGTCCCTTTGAGCCTTCTACGTCTTCTACTCCTCATTGCTCCTCCTGATTCTCTGGCTCTGACGTGTCCATTTCCTCCTCTGTGTCAGTGTCTAGCTGTGTGGTGGACACTTCTGTATCTGGCTCAATAAGTTGTAGGTTTGCCCGGATAGCCACCAGTTTCTCCACTCTCGTTAGTCAGCCTGTTGCGCACCTTTGTATGCGTATTCCCAAAAAGTGACCAGTTTCGTTCAGAGACCGCTGATGAAGGTGGGATTTGGAGTATCACCGATGCAATAGGTGACCGGGCCTCAGATGCACAAAGTCCCTTCCACCAGGTATGTGCACTGATATGCTTGCATGATTCCCATATCCCATCCCCATTCCAAAGACCTTGCTTGGTAGAGAACTTTGCCAGACTTCCCAGAACTTTGCCCACATCCAGATTGAGATGGTGTGAGAGGGTAGAAATCACACTAAGCGCTGTTGATCTGTTCTCCAGAAAGTATTGGTCTCCCAACATGCTTTGGGTCCAGCATGTATGCTGCAGCATGAATCGGCTTGACACAAAATTCTTGACGCGTCTGTATGAATTGAACAATTGCCTTCTCCTCTGCTTTGAGCAGCAGGGATGTGGGTAGGGCAATGCTGATTTGTTCTTTTAAATCAGTAAAAAGCCTGAGAACATCTGACAAGACAGCGTCCTCTCCTTCAATCTGAGCAATTGCAGATGCTACTGGTGAGAGTAGTTTAAGGCTGCTAACCACTCTCCCAAAACACATCATCCAGCAGTATTTTCTTGATGGTGGTTTCCATATCCCCAGACTGGGATATTGCCATTTCTTGCAGCGACTCCTTACCCTCCAGAAGGCTGTTGTACATTATGGCAACACCACCCCATCTAGTGTTGTTGGGCAGCTTCAGTGTGGTGTTCTTGTTCTTTGTCATTTGCTTGGAGTTGTAGGTTGTTGCAACTACCTGTTTTCCCCTGACATACTTAACAACTTGCTTGGCTCTCTTGTACAGTGCTTCCATGGTTCTCAAACCCATGATGTCCTTGAGGAGCAGGTTAAGCCCATGAGCTGTGCACCCAATAGACATAATATGAGGGTAGGCCTCCTCCACTTGAGCCCAAGCAGCCTTCATATTCGCAGCATTGTCAGTAACTACTGCAAAGACCTTTTGTGATCCAAGATCATTGATGACCGCTTTCAGCTCATCGGCAATGTATGTGCCTGTGTGTCTGTTGTCCTTCGTGTCTGTGCTCTTGAAGAACACTGGGAGAGGAGTGGAGACGATGTAGTTTATGATGCCCTCCCCTCGTACATTTGACCACCCATCTGAGATAACTGCAACACAGTCTGCCATCGCTATCGTTTCTTTGAGCTTTCCTTGGACTCTGTTATACTTAGCCTCTAGCAAATAAGTAGACAAAGCATGTCTGGTGGGAGGACAGTATGCAGGGCGAATAACATTGAAAAATCTCTTCCAGTACACATTGGCTGTGAGCATGAGGGGTGAGCCTGTTGCATATACAGCTCGAGCAAGGCACTCATCTGCATTCTTCTGGCTATGGTTATCCATTGTATCAAAGAACCTTCCAAGTGGGCCAGGAGTTGCTGATGATAAGGAGCCTGATGCTGAATGAGAACCATCATCATCTTGAATGGAAGCAGAGGAACTCTGGGCTGACTGCTGTGAGCTTTGAGTGAAGTTGTTGCATTTGGATAAATGCTGCTGCATCTTTGTGGCATTCTTTACATATGGCTTTCTACAGTGTTTGCACGTGTACACAGTCTTTCCATCTTTAATGCCTGGGGTAAAATGCTTCCACACATCCGACGGTAAACGTGGCATTGTTCTATGCAGAGAAATAAAGGGCATTCATCTCTGTGTCGAACTGCGGTCGATCAGCACGATTGCAACAGGGTGAGTACATTTTTGCTGATGCTCCATGTGATGGAAGCATGACCTGTACACACACGACGCTACATCACCAATAGTGTATTATTTTGTATATTTTAAATTGAAGGACAACAGAGTTCAACAAGTAACTGGTTTATTTGGTATAAAGTCTGATTTACTTACTGCATCATCACAACATCAGCAGAAAACAAAACGACTTCCCTCAGGACCCCTAACCTGGATCTTAAAAAAACTATAGCAGTCTTACAGATGCCTGCAGGCCAATCACAATTCGATATGCAAATATTACAAATAGAGGGAGCTAATCGCTCATCCACTCATCCAACCAATCAGGACACATTTGTTCACAGTCACACACAAAACTTGTAATTATTAAAACAAGCCAAGTAAGAAGATAAACATATATTGATTAAGAAATTCCTTAATAATTAAGATTCCATCTCTGTTAGTAATTTTAAGAGAGGACCTGTGGGGAAAAAAAAAAGAAATACAAAAAAAACAATATTATGCTAGCATGTGCTTTTTTGGGCAAAATTTCCAAGCTAAACTTCCCGTGGAAAATTTCCGGAAATTTACCGGAAACTTTCCACCCCTTTGCAACCCTAAGTGGTACACATAAGTGGGAGTATAATAAGTAGTACAAGTGCAAATACAGTGGCGCAAGTAAAATAATTCTCTTTTGATAGTAGAGCCCCTTTAAGGTAAAGTACTCAAACTTTGAATCAGTCATTATTTAACATGGTGCACTGTGCAAAGATAATAGTACACGTTATAAAACATTCTTGATACAAAGAGCTTGTGAAGTGTCTGGAGCTGTAAAAGGTCACTTAGTTAATATAAAAATGTAGAAATGTGTATGTGTGGCATTTACCAGTACAGCTATTAACTACTTGTTTTGAAATATTTCACTGTAGCACATTGTATGATGAAGTTTGTTTTTTTGTAGTTGTGATTCCATAAACAAAGTTTTGTCTGTATTGAGATATGATTTATGATACAAAATGGAAGAGTCTCCTACTAATCCTGTAACCATTTACTTGAATTCAAAGATGAGTGAACCAACTTGGATTTGGGTACATAATTCAGTTGATACAATCAAAGGTCAATGGGCGTTCTTTTATAGACCTCTGTTAATTTCGAGTCTGTGCTGCTCACGTAGGGAGTTTCATCACTTGGCAGCACGAATCAGAAATTCAGGCGTACAATTCTTACTCGTTTATGATCATTATAAAATGGTTGGAAAGTTGTGGGAACTGTGCTGTTAGCAGGCAAAGTCCCTGTCAACAGCAGGACCTGTAAAATGACCCCAATATACCTTGTCCTTTTGACTGCCCTATTTTCTAATTCATTTTTATTTATTTATTTTTTTTTTTTTTATTCATTGATGGGATGTGGGCGTCGCTGGCTAGGCCTGCATTTAGTGCCCATCCCTAATTGCCCTTGAGAAGATGATGGTGAGCCACCGCCTTGAACCGCTGCAGTCCATATGGTGTAGGTACACCCACAATGCTGTTAGGAAGGGAGTTCCAGGATTTTGGCCCAGCGACAGTGAAGGATCGGCGATACAGTTCCAAGTCAGGATGGTGTGTGGCTTGGAGGGGAACTTGTAGGTGGTGATGTTCCCATGCGTCTGCTGCCCTTGTCCTTCTAAGTGGTAGAGGTCGCGGGTTTGGAAGGTGCTGTTGAAGGAGCTTTGGCGAGTTGCTGCAGTGCATCTTGTAGATGGTACACACTGCAGCCACAGTGCGCCGGTGGTGGAGGGAGTGAATGTTGAAGGTGGTGGATGGAGTGCCAATCAAGCGGGCTGCTTTATCCTGAATGGTGTCGAGCTTCTTGAGTGTTGTTGGAGCTGCACTCATCCAGGCAAGTGGAGAGTATTCCATCACACTCCTGACTTGTGCCTTGTAGATGGTGGAAAGGCTTTGGGGAGTCAGGAGGTGAGACACTCGCCGCAGAATTCCCAGCCTCTGGCCTGCTCTTGTAGCCAGAATATTTATATGGCTGGTCCAGTTCAGTTTCTGATCAATGGTACCCCCCAGGATGTTGATAGTGGGAGGTTCAGCGATGGTAATGCCATTGAATGTCAAGGGGAGATGGTTAGAGTCTCGCTTGTTGGAGATGGTCATTGCCTGGCACTTGTGTGGTGCGAATGTTACTTGCCACTTGTCAGCCCAAGTCTGAATGCTGTCCAGGTCTTGCTGCATATGGACACGGACTGCGTCAGTATCTGACGAGTCTCGAATGGTGCTGAACAGTGTGCAATCATCAGCGAACATCCCCACTTCTGACCTTATGATGGAGGGAAGGTCATTGATGAAACAGCTGAAGATGGTTGGGCCTAGGACACTGCCCTGAGGAACTCCTGCAGTGATGTCATGTGATTGAGATGAATGACCTCCAACAACCACAGCCAACTTCCTTTGTGCTAGGTATGATTCCAACCAATGGAGAGTTTTCCCCTTGATTCCCATTGACTTCAGTTTTGCTAGGGCTCCTTGATGCCACACTCCATCAAATGCTGCCTTGATGTCAAGGGCAGTCACTCTCACCTCACCTCGAGTTCAGCTCTTTTGTCCATGTTTGGACCAAGGCTGTAATGAGGTCAGGAGCTGAGTGGCCCTGGCGGAACCCAAACTGGGCGTCAGTTAGCAGGTTATTGCTGAGTAAGTGCCGCTTGATAACACTGTCGACGACACCTTCCATCACTTTGCTGATGATTGAGAGTAGACTGATGGGACGGTAATTGGCCGGGTCGGATTTGTCCTGCTTTTTGTAGACAGGACATACTTGGGCAATTTTCCACATTGTACAATTGGAAAAGTAAAGAGTCTAATTTTGCTGGGTTTTGCCTCCAAGAATCCAAACCAAGATTTTGAATCATCTTGGTTTTCTGGCCAATTAATTTCTGTTTTGCATTTATCCTGAATTTGTGTTGAATGTCTTACCTTGCATTGTATATCAGATTAAGTGGAAAATGGAGGTCTGCTCAACAGAATTTTCTTAATTTCGATCAGAGGAGTGTAAATGTTTTAAACTAGTTGTTACAAAGCAAAGGAGAATAAATATGTACCAGCAATAATAAGCGTTGCACTGCAAGAAGTTACTATTGTTTGGTATATATTTTAAAGTTTTATATTCTCGTACTTCAAATTAGCTCCATTTTGTTTTGTTTTGAGGTTCAATATTCTGATTAAACCAGAAATTGCAGCAGAGTAGGGAAGGGATTTTTACAATCTTATTTCCATCTTGTTATTACCACAATATCATGTGCCATCCAGTTGAGGAGAATTGCATTGGTGATAGTCAGTGAGAACGTTCCACCAGTTAGACTGTAATCACTTCCCAGAACAGTCGGAAAAAATTGTCAAATGTTTGTTTCAAAATCTAAATAGGATGGGAGAGGCAGTGCCGAGAATGTGCTTACCACCGTGCAAGAACCAAAATGCTGGCATCTAGACAATCCTGTAGTGATTCGCTCATTTCAATTATGGATATTTACAATTGTAAACCTTGCTATTCCTGATTAGGTATAAAATATGAATTGAAAATGCTAGTTCTGAAAGTAATCACTTCTGTTATTGCACTGCTGAGATAAATGCTTAGAATTGAAATAATGATGGAGTATATTGTCATCCCATCTCTTGGCAGGTATATACTATTGCAGCAAGTGTAGCATGATCAACTGTCTAGTTGCATAAAATTACTGGACCACAAGAGGACACTGTTGAATGGAAAACCATATGTATAATACTTTCTACTTCAAATTATCAAAAGCTGCAATTTTTTTTTTTTTTTTTTTTTAAGTTCCCTATTATAACATTTATAACCGTTGTAGTTTTGTTAACTTAGTGATAGCTGTATATAGCTGTTATAATCTAGATTGGCAGAATCATTAATGCCCCATGCAGTATGATTGATTTTACTCATTGACGATTGCAGCAATTACTTGGAACTTTATTCTAACATTAACTTGATCAAATGCAGAGCATCTTTTCTTTGAACTTTTCTCATTGACAAAAAAAAGTTAGATGAAAGAGTTTTAAGGCTTCTGAATCTTGCAACATTCCTAATTTTGAAAATGTTTCTTTCCCTTTCTACTGTTTGTAGCAATTTGGGTGAATAAATGAGAGCCAGCACAGATTTGTTAAAGGCAAATTGTGTTTGACTAACTTGATTGAGTTCTTTGATGTTGTAATGGAGAGGATTGATGAGGGTAGTGTGGTTGATGTGTGTATGGACTTTCAAAAGGCGTTTGATAAAGTATCACATAATAGTCTTGTTAGCAAAATTGCTTGGATACAAAATTGTCTAAGGGGCAGAAAGCAGAGAATAGTTGTGAGCGATTATTTTTCAGACTGGAGGGACTTGTGCAGTGGTGTCCCCAGGGTCAGTGTTGGGACCACTGCTCTTTTTGATATTAATGACCTGGTCTTTGGTATACAGGGCATAGTTTACAGGTGACACAAAACTCAGCAATGTAGTAAACAATGAGGAGGATAGTAACAGACTTCAAGAGCTCATAGACTGGTGAAATAGGTAGACATGGTAGATGAAATTTAACGCAGAGAAGTGTGAAGTGATTTATTTTGGTAGGAAGAATGAGGAATGGCATTATAAATTAAATGGTACAATTTTAAAGTGGGTGCAAGAACAGAGAGACCTGGGGATGTACGTACACAAGTCTTTAAAGTTGGAAGGACAAGTTGAGAAGGCTGTTAAAAAGGCATACAGGATTCTTGGCTTTATAAATAGAGGAATAGAGTAGAGTACAAAAGCAAAGAAGTTATGTTAAACTTTTATAAAACATTGGTTAGGCCCCAGCTGGAATATTGTAGCCAATTCTGGGCACCACACTTTCGGAAGCATGTCAAGGCCTTAGAGAGGGTGGGTGCAAAGGAGTTTTACTAGAATGGTACCAGGGATGAAAGACTTCAGTTACATAGAGAGACTAGAAAAGCTGGGGTTGTTCTCCTTAGAGCAGAAACGGTTAAGGGGAGGAGATGATAGGGTTTTGATAGAGTAAATAAGGAGAAACTGCTTCCAGTGGCAGAAGGGTCAGTAACCAGACAACACACATTTAAGATAATTGGCAAAAGAACCAGTGGTGACATGAGGGGGAAAAAATTACGTAGCAAGTTGTTATGATCTGGAATGCACTGCCTGAAAGGGTGGTGGAAACAGATTCAATAATAACTTTCAAAAGGGAATGAGATAAACACTTGACGTGGAAACATTTGCAGGACTATGGGGAAAGAGCAGGGGGGTGGGGCTAATTGGATAGCGCTGGCACAGGCATAATGGGCCAAATGGCTGCCTCCTGTGCTGTATCATTCTATGATTGTATTATGAATTCCTCGATGGGATTAAGTTACAGACACCTTGATCACTGGAACCTCATTGCTGCTCTTTCAGTTTGTGCATGCTTGATTTGCAGCCTGTTGCTTGTCATTTTCTACCCCCTGCCCTCCTGTAGTGGGTAATTTTCACTTTCACTGCCTGGGTGGTAAACTGGCAGAGTGGATTTCCATTTCCATTGTTCTGCCAATTATCTCCCTTTCTGATCCTAATTGCTGTATGCAATGTATTTATCACATCATGATTAAATGCTTTTTCACCTATGTAGCAGTAGAAGAATAGTTCTATTAAATTCTGTATTCTATACTAACCGAACTGTTGCATCATTCACTGATTCAACCACTGGATCACATTTGTTTCACTAATGTATAATATTTTAACAAAGGTTACATTTTTAAGGTTAATGGATAATTTATAACGTTACAGGATTCACACTGTAGAAAAATCAGCTGTTGCCATCTTGTAACCTGGCATGGTCCAGAAATATACCCCAAGCTTAGTCACACCAACCTAAGTTGTGCATTGGAATTATTTTGATTGTACCAACGTGTACACTTTTTTCTTGTTCTATGCATAATTATTTTCCAAAAAGTCTTAACTGTGACGATCTTTGATATTTTTGCTTCTTAAAGCAATTTTTGTCGCAATAGTCTGACTGAGGAAGTGTTGAGTGCTTCTTCCAGACTAGTTCAGCCCATCTCAGTTGGGTACCGCCAAATCCTCAGTACTGGACAGGACTTGAGAATCACATTGTACTTGATGCCTTCCCAGCCAGAAAATAATGCAAGTCAATATTAGTGGAACAGACCATGTAGCTGCTTGGGTTAACAACCTCATGGGGTGGACAGAACAAACTGGTTAAGACACATTGCCAGCCAATTTGACCTTCTGTACTATGTAATGGGATACTGGCACAGACCTTAGTTACTGCTGGGAAAAGGAAGAGTTCTGTTTGCATCAACCAGTACTGCCTAGTTGTGACTCCTCAATGCCTTGCTCAATTGCTTGAGCCAAGACCAGGCTCAGTCTATCAGTCTCCTCGTTGCTCTATAATCTTGGGGCATCTCTCTGAAGGCTCAGACCATTGCTCTGGAAGTCCAATTGTGGGGTTAATCATCATGACTGCGGGGAAAGTATCAAATCCTCATCCTCTCTTGCATATTCCAATTCTGCTTAAGTGTCTATGCTGACCAGAATTCGAAATATTTGGCCTGCTAGTTGCAGCTTTGGTTTCCCCTTCCAAAGCAGGGTACTGGTGGGGCATTCAATGGGAATGTAACTCTATCATCGCCTTGTAGAATCTGCTCCTTAAGGTGCAAGACTTGCCCCTGTTTAAAGATGTGTTTTATCCACCGAGCCATCTTGGCTCAAGGCACCCCGTGTAGACAGTTCCTCTAAGGAAGCTAGATGTCACCTCAATATGGTGTATTAGTTGACAAGAACAAGCTTTAAAACCTAGCTAATGCCTATTTAATGACCAATCCAATAATTAGCCTGCTGGTTTTGACCTTCCATGCCATCTGTGGGTAAAGCTCAATCACTACAGATATGGAATGATCAGATGTCTGGAAATAACTAAGTTGGGCTTTCCCTCTCTCACAGCAACAGCGAGCTAGTCAGTCGAATTCGGATTCTAAACCTGCCCGGAATATTAAATTAGCCCCTCTCCCAAGGAAACTGTGGTCAGATGCCAACAGGATCACGCAAACAGGCATAAATTGCACCCCAACATTTCTCCAACAGGCACAGGAAAATCCAGGCCATAATCGCTTTCATTGAAGTATTGTACTTTGACAGAATGAACATAACCAAGATGTTTCGCACTGGCTGAGCTATTAACATGCAGTTTGCTGTAATGTGTGTTTTCTAAGGAAAATGGAAAGGAAAATCTGGTGGGGTGCAAAACGGGCAGCCGACCCACTGCTGCCTGTTTCCCGTCTGGTGGGAACAGTTAAAAATCAACCCCCACAAGTATTACTATAGCTATAAATAAATTTGACTACATTGATGACTGTATCTGTGCCGTTTCCTGCTCTCGCCCTGAACTAGAAAATTTCATTCACTTTTTGCTTCCAATTTCCATCCTTCCCTCACCTTCACTTCCCTTCCCTTCCTCGACTTCTCTGTCTCCATTTCTGGGGATAAGCTATTGACAAACATCCACTATAAGCCCACTAACTCCCACAGCTACCTGGACTACACTTCCTCCCACCCGCTTCCTGTAAGGACTCTATTCCATTTTCCCAGTTTCTCCATCTCCGTCGCATCTGCTCTGACGATGCCACCTTCCATACTAATGCTTCCGATATATCTTCCTTTTTCCTCAACCGAGGATTCCCCTCTACTGTGGTTGATAGGGCCCTCGACTGTGTCTTTTCTAGTTCCCGCACTTCTGCCCTCACCCCTTCCCCATCCTCCCAGAACCACGATAAGGTTCCCCTTGTTCTCATCTTTCACCCCACCAGCCTCCACATTCAACGTATCATCCTCCGCCATTTCTGCCACCTCCAGCGTGATCCCACCACTAAACACATCTTCCCCTCCCCTTTCAGCATTCCGAAGGGACCGCTTCCTCCACAACACCCTGGTCAACTCCTCAATCGCCCCCCAACACCCCTTCCCCTTCCCACGGCACCTTCCCATGCAAGCGCAGGAGATGCATCACCTGCCCTTTTACCTCCTCCCTTCCCACTGTCCAGAGCCCCAAACACACTTTCTACGTGAAACAATGATTTACTTTTTGTACTTGTAATTTAGCATAATGTATTCGCTGCTCATGATACGGTCTCCTCTACATTGGGGAGACCAAATGCAGATTGGGTGACCGCTTTGCGGAACACCTCCGTTCAGTCCGTAAGTGTGACACTCAGCTTCAGGTCGCCTGCCACTTTAATTCTCCGCTCCACTCCCACCCTGACCTCCATCCTCGGTCTCTTACACTGTTTCAATGAAGCTCAACGTAAGCTCAAGGAACAGTACCTCATCTTTCGATTAGGCACTTTAAAGCCTTCTGGAGTCAACATTGAGTTCAACAATTTCAGACGATAACCTCGGCCCTATTTTATTTTCCACATGGCAGCTGTTGATGATTCTGCCATTGCTATTTACACCTCATCTAGACTCATCTTTTGTTTCTTAACTTGCCCCATTACCATCTCCTTTTGCCTTGCCTCATCCTTTGCCTTATCCCATTACCATCATCCCTTTTGTCTTTTAATCTCTTCTGCCTTCCACCCTATCGCAGACCTTCCCTTTTGTTCTTTCCTTCCCTCTACCCTTTACCTGCCCCTGCACTTGCTTAAAAATGTTACATCTCTGACTTTTTCCAGTTCTGACGAAGGGTCATCAACCTGTTTCCCTTCACAGATTCTGCCTGACCTGCTGAGTATTTCCATCATTTTCTGTTTTTATTTTAAATAAATTTGACCAATTGGTTTTAGACTGTAGGTATTGACGTGGCATAACATTCTGTCTTCAGAAGTGATTGTGGTGGACCTCCCATATATTCTCCAGTGAACAATATACTACAATTAAAGGTTAACTGTTGAATCTGGACACACTGTCCTGTACATAGAGGTAAATCAGACGCATAAAGCCTGCTTATAGAAACAGCCATATTTCTTGTGACCACAAGAGCAAATGTTTTAGAAAAAAGGGGAGAAGCCTAAATTGTAACCATGGAAACTTTCCAGTGCCTTTATAATGCATGTTTCTAATATACTGGATATTCAACAGTGCAATTTCTAGCTTTTAACCAGGATAAGTATTACTTGAAACATTACATTAAGAAATTTTTGTGTACTATGTAAGTGAAAATGTCACTGCGATCTGAGATTTCCAAATCTCATTTCCACCTAGATATTATGGGGGAAAAATTCAGTATCGCCCCGTTTGTGGTGCGATTATCGGCCGTGCACAAAGTTTAGCTCCTGGCGCTAATTATCGCCTCCAACTGCAAACTTGGCTTTTATCACCTCCGGAGTTGATTGGAGCGCTAAATCAGGTGCTACACAGCTCTCTTAAGGTGCAAAGGCCGAGGAGCGAGGCGCTACCTCAGAGCGCTGGCGAAGCTCATGTGATGTCAGTCAGTAATGGAACACAGACACACTGGCGCCGGCCAGTTCTTAAAGGAGAGGGTCAATCTTGCTCTCCAGCCACACCCTGCTCATTGCAGCTTTGAATTTCGGCCTGGAGAGACTTGTACGTCAAATCTGCTGGAAAGAACAATGGAGGGGCCCAGGGAAAGAGCTCAGAGTGCAGCCCCCACAGTCTCTTCTAAATCGATACAAGGAAGGGCAAATCAAAATGAACCTGCAGAGTGCTGCTCAGTACCCAAAACTCCTTCACACAGCGCTGAATCTCTCCAGAAGTCTCTCTCTCTCTCTGAATGTGTGGTGCAAAAATGTCCACCAACAAAAAAAGGCAGGAAGCGGTCGCCTTTAAATAGCGCTCCCCCAGTCCCTTCCTGAATACAAAACGCTCCCCTCAACCTGTCGTTGCTAGCGGCAGGCGGTAAGGCAGGGGGCGCCACTCAGTATCTGGTCCGGGGCGCTACCGGGGTGTTGCACACTCGATTGACGTCACGATCTGCTGGGCACGATCTGCCGGCGCAGCAGATCGTGGCGGTAGTGTTTAGCACCGCCGCAAAATGTCTAGTTAATTTCGCGAGCGGCGCAAACATCGCCGTGCCCGGGCGCTAGTTGCTTTGCGCCCCATTAGCGCCCTCTTGAGGCGCAAACCAACTGAATTTTTCCCCCTTTGTTTCTTAATTTGGCTAACTGATCTTGCTCAGCAACAAGTGGGGTTGAGTAGTATTGGTGTTAGGGGCTCAACACTAGGTTGTACTGGAGTAACTCAGTTAGCCGGTATACTATTGAAGTGTATATAAAAGGAAGAAATTGGAGGATTAGAAAGTTCAAAAACTAAAAAGAGCATTTGAAATGTATCCAGAGTTCTTGAAGGTTTTGCCAGCCACTAAGTATGTGTTTTTATTTTCATACTTAGATTGCTAAAAATTTACATGGCGTGTTTTTCCTTATTTAAGAAAACTTGCTAAATTTGAACTGTTCAAATATTATACATTTTAAGGTTAATGGATAACTTAGAACATTACAGTTTGAAATTGTGCAAGATCAAGGGTTACAGTGAATAATAGCTGAATGCTTAGTGTTTCCCTGGCGACAGCCATTCATTTGCTTCTTGCAAGCTAAATCTTTGTGCACGGGGACTTGTGAATTCCAGAAAAAAGTAGTCTTTGTAATGATGTGTAATGAAATTTGTAACTTGGCAAGAAAAAAATCGGCTCCCCATCAGAACACTCAAAGCTACCTGAACAGAAAGCGCTCCCACTCCTGCACGTTCAGACAGTCTGCGACGTCTGGCCTCAACAACTTGCATATGAACGTGCAGCACATTGGGGCCTGCCATGGTCCATTCGTTGCGCATAACTTGTTTAATGCACAGTTAATGCTTGGGAATCGGGTGAATAGTAGGATGGATCCTCGATGATGAGGCTTACCTCTTGCTGCTGTGGCTGATGACGCCTTTTTGCGTCCCACAGACCGAAGTTGAGGAGAGATAAAATAAAGTGCAAGAATCCACCAGGCTGGCGGTTCAGCGGAGCCGCTTCAGGTCCTTGGACAGGTCTGGGGGTGTCCTCCAGAGAGGGTAGCAAGGATAGTTCCCGCAGAGGTCGCAACCAGAAGAGGAGTCAGACATATCGCTCTTTAAATTCAAAGACTGTTTCATTATAAAAAAATGTTTTGTAACTTTAAGTACAAACTGTTACAAATAAATACACATGCTGCCTGAAAAGGTTGAACCGTACCAAGACATTTCAACAAGTTGTTAACTTTACCATGAGAAACATATTTTAATTACAAACTGTGTTTTAGTGCAATGTTAAACTCTCTTTAGGAATTTGAACAAGAATATACCTTCAATAAACATATGAACCATTGGAAACCTGAGTTAAGCTAGTGTAAACTTTGGAAATTGTTACAACTTTTGCAAACTTTGATAAAAATGTAATGCTTTGAATCAAAGAATTCTTAATTAACAGCAATAACACATCAAAAATAAGATGGTCATCGAACAAATGGGGCATGACCATAATGTTCACGTTGTTGCAGCCAGGCAGCTCCCTCCCTTCCTGACAAAGGAGGAGAAGGAGGAGGTAGCAGAGAGAGGAATAAATTTCTTCGACTCCCTCAAGGTGCCCTGCTTGGCTCCAGCACCTTGACGATCCTTTAGACTAGCTGCTCCCCTGCGTCATCTCCCAGTAAACTCGGGACAGGAAAAGGCGGGGTGTGGTGGTAAGATGCCGAATTGATGAGTCATGGGCCAGTGGTCAGTCTAGTTGACGGCCGTGTGCTCCTGGACCAAGGCTGCTGCTGCCTGCAAGAGGGAGATCCACAGCTGCCTCGTGCAGCCTTCTGGCTAAACGTTGCATCTTGTCTGCTGTTGGAAGGAGAGGTGGCAAAAGCAGGTACTTGGACCGCACCAGCCGCCCTCCACTGTGGTCTTGATCTGCAGCCCAATGGTTGGAGCAATGGTGGCCGTCGGATCCTGTAAAGCTTCAGTAAGAGACTGGGAGCCACTATCTTGGCGCCATCCAGTCTGTCGCCCAAAACCTCGAGTGCAGAGGTCTGAGCTTGCATCCAGGTGGAAGCCCCGACTCACCTTAACCGTGCCCTTGCAGGAGACCTGCTGTGTGCCCCAATGCAGCTGCCACCTGCTGCATTGATTCTCACAGCTTTAACATCGCCTGCACAATGTTGCTGCTGACCATTACAGCAGACTCCGAGGCCACCCCAGCCGGTGGCCGACTTTTAACCGGCCTCTTAGGAGATATGGTGGCACCGTCCACCTCCTCAGAGTCTCCCTGATGCCTGAAACTGGTTTGTGATGCTGGTGAGCTCACCTGGCCTTGCTGCTACTGCCCCCTTTATCCCATGGGCTTCAATTATGCTAACAAGCCTATTATGTGGTACTTTATCAAATGTCTTTTGAAAGCCTCACCTGGAATGTGTCCGCGCTGGTACCCAGTTGAGAGCTGGGTGACTCTGACTCTGCTTGGGGGTGGCCTGAAGGTGAGGGGGGCAGGGTTCTTTCCCAGGAAAGAAGGGAGGGGTGTGGCTTTGGTGCTCCATCACCCACCCATCTGGCTGCTGAATGGGGACAAGTCGCACAACAAAGCCTGGGTCCGCGTTCTCCAGCTGCTTTTCCCCCGCCCCTCCCCTTCACCACCCTCCTCCTCTTCATTCCCCTCTACCTACACAGTCACGGCCTTCCGGCGCTTTGAATGAACTGTGGGTATAAAAAGCAGCGGGTTAGAATGATTGCCTTTGCCAGTGCTTAGGTGCCCCATGGGGAAGGGAAATGGGTAGCTGAAGGCTGGGCTCCTGTCCTGACTCATTGGGAGATGACAAGTGAACAGGTACTCACCCGGCTCTGGACTCATCCTCTTTCCACCCCCCCCAAATCACCTTGGCCTCCACCGTTGGCACAATGGTGCAGTAGCCCAAGAGCTCCACCACCTTCTCGTGGGGGTCGGGGAGCAGAGGTTTGGGACCTCTCCCCTGCTCCTTGCACTCTCCTGGTGTTATGTGCCATCTTGCCCTGCAAAGACAAAGAGAATTTAGGCTTGATGTCATTTGAATGTGTGGAACAATTGAAGGTGCATCTGGTCTGTATCTTTCCAGGGACTAGCGCTGTAAAGTCATTGCACAATGAGTTATGCTTCAGATACTTGAGAGACTTGAGCCAAAGGTCATCTGCAAACCATACATGCTGGTGTAATAGGTGTCAAATTTCTTCACAGAAAATAGTTCATGATTTATTCTGTTGCACTTTTAAAATCTGTGAAATGTCTGGCTTTGCCAACATTAATCTTGTTTTCTCTTTCTATTTTTTTAGGACATGATGGGTCCAGGCAGACAAAGGGCAGAGTCACTGCCACTTGGTGGAGTTGCCACATCAAGTAACTCATCTTTAAAAAAGACCAAGAGAAAGGCTCCTCTGCCTCCGAGTAAAACACCTGATGACCAAAAGACCAAAGATAGTAAAACGGGTAATTAAATTTTTTTAACATTTTTTTGTAGCAAAGAGAGTTTGAGTAATACAGTAGAGCTCCATTAAGATGACAGTGCTATAATGTAAATATTCAACGATTGTATATTATGGAATAACTACAAAAAAGAAGGAAATATATTCCTAAATACTGTAGCTTTAGCTTTTTAGCTGAAAGAACATGTACAGTACTCTGAAAAATGTCTCTAATTTTTACAAAAATTAAAATGAGCTACTTTTATTGTTTATCTATGCTTTTATTAAAAATATATCATGGTATTAATGTTTCATTGAAGTATTTGTCTAGAGCAAAAGATTGATATGTAACAAGATCAGATTTATTTTAGAGAATGATACAGCATAATATCAAATGGGAACCCACCATGATGCTTAATTGTGAAATAAATACATACAGTTACTGTACTTTATATGTACTCAAAAGAAGATGTTCCAAGATAAAACTCATCTCTAGATCAAAATAAACTACCTGGACTTTGATGTAGTGGTTTACGGCATCCTTCTCAAT
Source organism: Somniosus microcephalus (assembly GCF_052327205.1). Taxonomy (NCBI): domain Eukaryota; kingdom Metazoa; phylum Chordata; class Chondrichthyes; order Squaliformes; family Somniosidae; genus Somniosus; species Somniosus microcephalus. The sequence goes on along the minus strand of NC_140990.1, from coordinate 273,603,583 downwards.
GGCCTACTGATTTGTGACATGCTACAGACTGTAAATTAACTTGTATAAGTACATCCAATTGGAAGGAAATTGTCCTTTGCATGACACAATGTCCTAAAGGAAGGAAATTGCTTTTGCTGCTTTTCATGTCCAACAGTAAATTCAAAAGCCCCAATTTTAACTCCGGACAGGGTGAGCGGCAAAACTCCGTGATGTCACCAGTGTGAGGCCTGGATGATTTAAACTCCCAGACCACATTTTAAATGATTGACTGGCTTCCCACTCGATTGCATTGGGAAATGAGCAGCCTGCCCATTTTCATAGCACAATTTCCAGCAGCCCTCTTAAACCAGGTGAGATTGGATTTCCTTCTGCCTGATTCGCATGTTAAACTGCAGCAAAAGGATCAAGTAGGATAATGAGTCTTAGGGCTGCCACCAGGTTTTCAGTTGACTCGGATAAGAGGTTAAACCTAGGCTGCACCTACACCACCTCAAGTGTGCATAAACGATCCCATGTCACTATTTGAAGAAGAGCAGCGGCATTCTCCTGGTGTCTTGGCCAAGATTTAACCCTTAACTGCAACCACCAAAAACAGATGATGTGGTCAATCATTTCATTGCTGTTTGTGGGATCATGCTGTACACAAATTGCTGCTGCATTTACCTACAAAAATAGTGACTGCTCTTAAAAATTAATTAATTCGCTGTAAAGTGCTTTGCAACATCCTGAAGATGTGAAAGGCACCATATAAAGTTATTTCCTTATTATAACCACAGGACAGTGCCATCTGCTGACAGTATGGCTGAATGCAGGGACTTGGCATAAACTTGTGTTTAACCACAATGTAATGCAGCAGGTCCAAACACCATGTTGACACGCTCCAGTTGACCTTTGGATTTTGAGATACTGTACATAGAAAAAGATGGACAAAGAGCGGCTGGTTTATTGAATCTGATCCATTCAGTTATGTTGCAACTGAGCAACATGATCCACAATGTCCCCCACCCACCTGCTGCCATGTCATGTCCTGAGAGAGGCAAAAAAACAGATGGCGAAAAAAAACCTTGGGTCAATTCAAATGGAAAAAATTCAGAGAAATTCCTCTCTGACCCCGAAGGTGATCAAAAATGAGTTCCAGGAGATAGCGGTGACCACGAGTTACATCATCCAACATCCCACTTATATGCAACATATACCTCTATTTATGAAGCCCAAGATCCCACATGCTTTGCTAACCACTCTCTCAATATGTCCCGCCACCTTCAGAGACCCATACACATTAACTCCCAGGTCCCTCTGTCCCTGCACACTCTTTAAAACTGTGTCATTAAGTGTATATTGCCTCTCCCTGTTCCTTCTGCCAAAATGCATCATCCAACATCCCACTTACCTGTTTGTGTGCCACCTGTTTGTAATATCAGCCACCTCCAGGAATTTGTCCAGTTCCTTTTGAACATTAACAGCAAATCCACACTCGCTGCTCAAGCCAACAACTTATTCCAAAGTTGATGATCCTCTGCGTGAAGGAAAACCTACTGACATCCAACTTAGTTCTAGACTTGCGTAACTTAAATGCATGCCCCTCATTTTTCCTAACTTATCTCATTCAAATAATCTGTCCTGATGTACAGTCTAGTTCCTTCATCATTTAAATGCTTCAGTCAAATCACCCCGAAGCCTATGCTTTTCTAGAGTAAAAAGACCAAGCTATTTGAGTCTCTCGTTAAGTGTTTTAAACTAAGTATTAACATAGTGCCCCTCCTCTATCTCCCATCTTGAGGGGACAAGAACTGGACAAAATATTCCAGTTGGCGCTGAACCAAGGTCTTGTACAAGGAGACTATGGTGCTTTTTGTTTTATATGTAATCATCTTAGCTATACGCACTAATAGTCTATTTAATTTCGCTATAGCCTCTCTGCACTGGTTGTGAACCTTTAAAACATGTGCACTATAACACCTAGGCCTCTTTCCCTCTTAACAGACTTCAATTCAGGACCGAGCACGGTATACATATGTTTGGTATTAGCCCTACACACATGCATTTATCTAGATTGAATGTTCTCTGCCAGACTAAATAAATGGAAACTCCTTTATCTGGAAGACTGTCCAGCTAATGTGAGGCTATATTAACAAAAAGATGCTAAACTGAAGATAACAATATAAAAATGTATCTGCTGCACAGCCCTTGGTTTTCATGTGTTCTTTATCAGTCCAATAATAATGCTCTGGTAGTATGTAATGGGTGTTAATATTGCACAAGCTTTTTAGCTAACTTGCAATATGGCATCCTAACATCACAAAGAAAATCAGTTTTCTAAACGTTATAGCTTTTAGGTAACAGGTTGGGGGAGAAATTTCAGTTGTCTGCTAAATTGGAACACTTGGTTAAAATGTTATGAATCTGAGTTGCATGTTTTTCTTCAAAATTTTATTTCTTCCCTAATTGTGGTGTTGCAGATCTAATGATAAGACTTCTGATTATTAAATAGGGCTTCTGCTGTGTTTTGCACCCTGCATCTAACTATAGACTGCTTACTACAGGAAACTTTGTGCTATCCGCACCGATGGGACCGAGCTGCTGCCGTTCCCTCAAAACTGCCGGACACTCCAGAGCTAATGTTGAAACATACGGAGACATACGGAGATTTTCATCTCCGTATGAATCAACAAACCCTGTTGCTTAGCAACAGCCTCTAAACAGTTGGCAAGCGTCTCTGGCTGAAGCTGTTGCTTAGCTACAGACGTTGCAGAGCTTGACTGTTCAAAAAAAGCAAAGAAACGAAAAGAATAAAAAATGGCTCCTGATTTTTGCCGGTGGCTCGAGCTTGCCGGATGGTTCGCCTCCGGATAACACAAAGTTTCCTGTAGTATCTTTTTAGCTTTCTACGGGGCACACTGTATCAAGGCAAATGAAGGAAATGGTGAATATTTAGAAATGTAAACTGTTGTACCAGATTAACTGCGATGTGGCCCAGATGTGATGGTCTATATTCTGATTTTTGGATGAGTCGGAGCTAAAGCGCATTGAACCCGCGAATGATGGCCGCCCGGCTGCAAGTGTGTAATGTAATGTGATTAGATCTATTTGCTATTATTTGGAGGATAAACGCTGACACGGACTGGTTGGGCCAAATGAAAATGGCCTGTTTTTGTGTTATAACTTCCATGTACAATGGAACACCTGTATTGTATTGAAGCAAGAATTGACCAGAAGAAATTGTCATGAGTTCAGGACCCATGTAAGATTTGTCTGACGACTCGGTTGTTAATAATGTAGCATCTCAATCAGAAGTCTGTGGGTTTCAGGCCCATACTAAGGGGGGGAAATTTGTCCCCTTAGCGCCTCCCGTTAGCACCAGTAGATGGTGCTAATGCGGCATTGAGACCAGTACCGACAGGTGAGGCAAATCCAGCGGCACACACCAAATCGGGACCCCCTGTAGCACTGCCGGTAACAGCTATCGCCGAGGACCTCAACGCCAGGGAGATTGTGATGTTAGTGACAATCTCACTGAACGCCCGATTTCCCAAATTGCTTTTAGCCACTTGCCTCGCTGCTTGGAGTAAACACCTACAGGGAGAGCTGGCATGCAGCACCAGGAAGCCGGCTGCAGGGACTTTATTTAAAGGGATCATCAGTAATCACTCGTACCTGTCGGGTTAGTGCAGTATCAGTGGCTTTTTGTTAATTTCAGCTACTGCAACAGTTTAATTGAGTAATTTCAAGGTTCTTCTGTATTCGGAGTCTTGTGGCAAGTACAAAGTAGCTACATTTATTCTTTAAAGATTCAAACTGCAACACTTGGTAAGATTAATGGGGACTGTACTGGCATGCCACCTCGCCCTCCAGGATCTATGGTGGAGGGAATGTAGGCAGCGAGAAAGACGGGAACATGTGCGCAGAGGGAGGAGGAAGAAGACAAGGAACAGGGAGGAGGCAGCCGAACAATCGGGCTTCCGGGCGGGCAGTCCGTGATGTGGTGTGCCACCTCCCTCCACATAGTGCAGCAGACCTGTGGTGAGGCCTCCTGCCAGTTGGTGGGTACGGGACTGCCCGCCTTCTCTCCAGCACTAAAACCAATGCCTCCAAAGCTTCATAGGAAAACCTGTGGGCTCTCTCCCTGGGGCAGCGATCTGCCATGAGGATTTGTAAATAAGTGCTCCTTCTCCTTGTCCTCCTTCTTATGGTTGTTGAGGCAGCTGCACTGCCAACAATGCTGAGAATGAGGTGCTACAGCATCAGTGAACCTCCCGTTTAAGTAGTGAAAAAAGCCTGTGGCAATCATGAGTTACGATTAGACTGCACCCGATATGCGTCCAGCCTTTAAGTGTAACGCCAATGAGCTTAGGTTTTTAGACTTGAATTATGACTCCAATCATTTTATTGAGCAGTGAGGACGAATTTTGCATGCAGTCTAGAGCATTTTCGCCTGGCACTAATTCACCATTTTTTGTCCTAACACTGCCCATTCCTTGGCTATAACAAATTTCTAGCCCTAAGAATTTTAACTCCTAATCTAAGCTCACACTCCAGTGCAGCACTGAGGAAATTTTGCACTGTGTGAGGTATTATTCTTCAGATGAAGTGTTAAACCAAGCGTATCTGCTTGTTTTGGTTAATTAAATGAACATTGTAGATCCCATTGCACTATTCTTCATCAACAATAAATTGCATTTATGTATCAGTTTACATGCGCAAGGAGATGTCTTGGAGCTTTTCATAATAAAGAGGAAAGGGATATGGTAGATGCTGAGCAAGGGAAAAGAGGAGGGGGTTCTGATGGCATAGTTGGAAGAAGAGGATTTCCCCAGGTTTTTGGAGGGGATGAGTTAGCAAGATGGAAGAGACCTGGGTGGAGAGGTCCAGAGAGCAGTAGCATACTGGCTGAAGGAGTGGCTGTCGATAGTGGAGCAGAGGGACAAGGAGAAGCAGGGAGTTCCTGTGGCTCCTGGCCAACACACTTCCTTCAATCAGTACCGCCCAAAACAAGATTATAATGACCATTAATGTAATGCTGTTTGTGAGATCTTTCTGCACGTACAATGTATGCTACATTTGCCTACATAACTCCATGCACTTCAAAATAATTTGCAGTATGTGAATTGAATTGAGCTGTTTCTGAGAAATGTGAGAAAGCTTTTTATAAGTTTTAAGTCTTCTATTTCTTTCAAGCCCTATATACAACACTTTCAGCACATCTATATATAAAAAAAAAAGCCACCATCAGAACCCGGGTACTCTTGGAGCAAACACTTAAGGTGCTGCAGCAATGTTTACAATGTTTCTATTACCTCAAAGTAATTAATTCTGTGTGAAGGTGTATGAGACTTGAGAAGGTGCTACCTAATACAGTAAGTTGTAAAATAAGACTTGAATTTTTAGATTTAGTAGTTTTTTCTGAACTATGCAATGTTCTCAGAAGCAAAAGATTAAATTGCACGTTAGAAAGAAGTATGAAGACTTTTTATATTTGGATAGTTAAACATTATTCAACTTTATCAAACATTTAAGAAATTTATAAATTCTTGCCAGTTAAAGATGAATTACTTTTCAGTTGATTTATATCAAGTATTCAACTGGTTCAAAATCTATGTAGTGTTTGTTCTGATTGAAGAATTTGTGTTAAAGATTGATGTACAAATCTTTTGAGCTGTTGTAAGAATTCCAAAGTAATCATTGCCGAAGCACATGTAGTACAGATGTAACTTTAAGATTTCAATAGAGATAACAGATAAATGGAAATATGGTATTTCTGTCTCGACAATAATGTTGCTTTTTTGTTTTGCCAGATTCTAATCTGGGATCAGCGGCCTCGTGCCCGAGTCCTGATGCTGCAGATAAGGCTTCCGTTATTAAAATGTCCTCCACATCAGGTGATGATCAAGGTAAAAATGTTTCTCATTTATCAGCAATTATCAAGCCTTTCCCAAGAAGCATCTGTGTATAATTTCCTTAAATGAGAATTCTGATCAGTTTGGCTATTTAAAAAAAAAAAAAAAAATGTTATATATTATAACACAAAACTCTGTTCTAAAACAATATACTGTAGTACGTACTGTTTCAAAACCATATAGAATATACTGCTTGAAACATTTAATTAAAAGGAGGCCGTTTAATTTTATGACCAGTTAGTACAACTCTTTTTTAAATGTGAATCCATTTACATTTAATGGGGTAGAAATTCAGCTTGGGCTGGAGTGCAAAACTAGCGATAGCGAATTGGCCGCCCATTTTACATTGAAGCCAATGGGAAAGAAAATCAAGCGGAGTGTAAAATGTGCTACCAATCACCCTATCGCCTGATTGGCGCTCCCGTCCAAGACAAATTTCTACCCCATTAAATGTCCTCCTCTGTTTGGAAAAAATGAACACAGATGGAAGTAGAGTTCTGTTTGAAATGTGGAAGTTCATCTTATCACGTATCCATTCAATAACTTGTGATGACTTTGAATTTCATGTGTATGTGTATGTGACTCTTCAAAAAAAAATATATATATAAATAAATAAAAATCAACTTGCTTCTTGTTAGGTTTCTGTTTAGAAAAATGTTAAATGAAGCTATAGCACTAAAATATGCAATTGCACGGTTTAGAGCGAAGGATCATTTTCAACTCATTTAAAATTAAACCTTTAAAAAAAATAAAAAAAATTAACCCAATTTCAGTATATTTTAAATCACAATTGCTGTGTGATGCTTGTTTTAATTTACTGCCAGTAGAAAAATTAACTACTCAGTCTTGAAGTATGGACTATTGAGTAAACTAGGTAACGAGCGTCGTTAGATATTTTTGTGAAGGGAAGAGGTATTGCAATTTTAATCTGTCTTCATTGTGCAGAAAATTGGTTTAAAGTAAGTTTGTGAGTGTTCCATTACTCCATGAGGAATGAGCCACTCTCATTGGTTCTACCCAACACATTCAATTTCCTGAGGATGGGTCCTGCAAGCATTTCTCCCTACGCCCTAGAAAAAGAGACAAATGCTTACCTCTAAGAATATGGGTAACCACTTTGAACTTCTTTGACATTAATGTTTCTTTTATGTAGTCAAATTTGAAATAAAGTTATTGTATCCAATTACTGGTAAGTTGAAGTTTGAAATAAGTCTCTCATGGGAATAGAAATTTACAAATCACTGGCTACTCCCATGCCCAGATTTATTAAAATCATCCCCCCCACCCTGCAAATATTCCAATGAAAGTAGCTTTTTAAAAAAAAAAAATCTCAAGTAATTGACCACTTTCATTCTTGTCTACAGATGTAAAAATCCAGTTCTACTGCAAGAATGAAGTGGCTGGACTGTAACTGTTCTGTGAAATGCTTCATCTTCCCTCCTATGCCAAGTCTGCTGTCTCCTTTGTTGATGTCTTTTTCTTCAACTTAATGAAATTATTTCTGTTCTATTTCCACCATCTCTTCTGTTATCATGCACCAAAGACCACTCTTGTTCTCCTGAATTTATCATCTTACTGTGATTTATCTGTTCTATGTCCTAGAGAATGCTCTTACTGTCGGTTTTCTAAGTATTTTGTTTGTGTACAAATCTGGGGCTGACATCTTTATGTTGATCAAGGAGAAAAAAAAAAGTAGACTTTCATGAAGAGTGGTGGAATGTTGGAAGATGGGCCGTTGATTAATCATATGTGCTCTGAGCATTCCGACCACTCAAATAGGTGTTTAAAAGCCTCTAGAACATTTTGGGGGGGAAAGTCCAAATAAACTTGATTTAAACCCCCTAGTTAAAAGCTATTAATGCGGCATTTCACAGTCATAAGAGACGCATGGAAAGGTAGGCATTACAGATTTATTGAGGATTATGAATGCAAGGAGTTGCAAATACCAGTGATGCAGCGACTAGTCTTGAGGTTTCCCAATTATACCACAATATGTTGTGACAAGGAAAATTGCAGAGGGAGGTCCAGAAAAACAGAGGGTATAAAAGGCTCCTAAGTTGGAGCACGGCCTACCACAACAGTCTCTGTTATCTAGGCAGCGGGAATGTTTTGAGGAGGGTCATGTTTACCAGAAGTTGTGTCACCTGGGTTTATGAAGACCTGCAGGGATAGTCAAACATCCACATTTCACGGTGATGACAATAAAGGTCACTACTGCTTTCAACGTTTGTCACAGAGAGGTGAATACGAGAGGGTCTCCAGTCTCCTGCGCTCAGTCATTTGACACTGTATTTTCTTTTGAACATATTTACAGTTGTGGAACTGTTAGTTGCCAATCCATTTTTATTGTGTATTGCATTTGTTTTTGTTTGTCTTTTGGGCAACTGATGGTTTACTTTCTGCACAATGAAAGAATGACAGACTACAAGATCTAGTAACACTGAATTAATTTAATTAAGTTCTACAACGTTAGTGATGTATGTATTCGATTTGTTTTGCTATTGTGTTTGTCCTTGTGGTGTCATGAGCTTTTGTACGTTGACTGTGGATGTGCTGGCAATGGTTGATGACTGCATAAGCGACTGTAGGGATTACAGAAGACCTGTTACCCGTAACTGTGACTAACACTGAAGGACCTGCATCAATGCCAGGGATTAGTGCTGTAGTCATACTGGGCTCTGCTTTTGAGTTAGTTTCTACAGTCACTTTGTGTAGGTTTGCTGCTGACATGAATACTGACTGGCTGTACCTGGAATTCCAAGCATCTCACTGGTGGAAGCATTTCTCCAAGATACCTACTGAATGTGGAACGTTGGTCATTCCATCAGGTTTTTAGAATGCCTCCATCATGGCTCCATTTAAAAAAATTAATTCACAGGATGTGGGTGTCGCTGGCAAGGCTAGCATTTATTGCCCATCCCTAATTGCCCTTAACTGAGTGGCTTGCTTGGCCATTTCAGAGGGCAGGTAACATAGGAATAGGAGTAGGCCATTCAGCCCCTCGAGCCTGTTCCGTCATTCAATGAAATCATGGCTGATCTGCGACCTAACTCCATATACCCGCCTTTGGCCCATATCCCTTAATACCTTTGGTTAATAAAAAGCTATCACTCTCCGATTTAAAATTAACAGTTGATCCAGCATCAATTGCCATTTACAGAAGAGAGTTCCAAACTTCTACCACCCTTTGTGTGTAGAAATGTTTCCTAATTTCAGTCCTGAAAGGTCTGGCTCTAATTTTATGACTATGTCTCCTAGTCCTACAATCCCCAACCAGTGGAAATAGTTTCTCTCTATTTACCCTATCAGTTCCCCTTAATATCTTGAAAAGTTCAATCAGATCACCCCTTAACCCTAATTTGTGCAATCTCTACTCGTAATTTAACCCTTGAAGTCCGGGTATCATTCTGGTAAACCTACATTGCACTCATGCCAAGGCCAATATATCCTTCCTAAGATGTGGTGCCCAGAACTGCTCAGTACTCCAGGTGTGGTCTAACCAGGGCTTTGTATAGCTGCAGCATAACTTCTACCCCCTTGTATTCTAGTCCTCTAGATATAAAGGCCAGCATTCCATTAGCCTTTTTGATTATTTTCTGTACCTGTTCATGACATTTTAATGATCTATGTACCTGGACCCCCCCCCCCCCCCCCCAAGTCTCTTTGGACCTCCACTGTTTTTAGCTTTTCACCATTTAGAAAGTACCCTGTCCTATCCTTTTTAGGTCCAAAGTGGATGACCTCACATTTGCCTACATTGAAATCCATTTGCCATAGTTTTGCCCATTCACTTAATCTGTCGATATCCCTTTGTAATTTTATGCTTTAGCTAATAAAAGCTCTGTCCCCGGCGCTGTACCGCCTGCTCTTGGTAGCGACGGGTTTACAGTCGCGGGTGAGGTTGGCGAACAGGGAGGGGGGCGGGACCTTGAGGGTGGATAGGCCGCAGGTGGTACGCGGTGGGCGGTTTAAAAGCTGCTGGTTGTCGACTGTGAGTGGGGGGAGGGGTCCACCGTATGCCAAAGTGACACTCTGAAGGTGGGATTGGAAGTCCAGCCCTAGTAGGACGGCAGCGCAGAGCTGGGGCAGGACGAGAAGTTTAAAATTTTTATACTCCGTGCCCCTAACCGACAGGGTCACAACACAGTAGCCGCTGATGTCTGTAGAATGGGACCTCGACGCCATCGAGATCCGGTTGCGCGTTGGCCGGACAGTGAGGGAGTAGTGGCTCACCGTGTCTGGATGGATGAAACTCTCCATGCTTCCGCTGTCAAACAGGCAGGTCGTGGCGTGGCCGTTTACTTTGATGTCCATCATGGACTTGGACAGGTGATGCGGGCGAGCTTGGTCAAGTGTGACGGAGGCTAGTGTATGGCTGAGCGAGCTGCTGTAGTCTGCGGGTGAGGCGGTGGTCGGGTCTGGAGACAAGGTGGCGGTCGAGTGTGGTGAACAAAATGGCGGTGCCCACGACGTTGAATAAAATGGCGGAGAAGATGGCCGCCCCCACAACTCACATGAGGCACTGCCGGCGTCGGTGGCCTTGATCAAAGATGGCCGCCCCCACGACTCACACGAGGGGATACTGGCATCTGTGGCCTTGATGAAAGATGGCCGCCCCACAGCTCGCATGAGGCACTGCTGGCGTCTGTGGCTTTCCCCCTGCAGGCCTTCGCGAAGTGGCCTTTCTCGTGGCAGTCGGAGCAGGTCGCGTTTCTTGCAGGGCAGCGCGCGCCCTCTGGTGTTTCGCCTGGCCACAGAAGAAGCAGCCGGCGGCCCGATCGCGGGGCTCCGATGTCGCAGCCGGTACCGGGGGTGGCGGTCCCGATCGGTTCCGGGACGCCGACGCTGTGGTAGGTCCCAGAGGCAGCGGTGCGAGGGGTATTGCGGCCGGGGTCGAGCCCGAGTCCCAGGGTCGCGTAGCACAGTACCTGGAGTACGCCTCGAGGTCCCGATGGGCCACTTCCAGAGAGCGAGCGAGGGCTGCCGTTGTATTCAAGTCGAGGTCCTTTGATTCGAGCAGTCTTTGCCGTGAGTAGTCGGACCGAAGGCCTTTCACGAAGGCATCGCGGATATTCCCTTCAGTATTTTCTGCAGCCGTTACAGCTTTAAAGTCACAGTCCCTGCCGAGTGTTTGTAGCGCCCGTAAAAATTCATCTACAGACTCTCCTGGCTGTTGCGAGCGGGATCTTAGGAGATGTCTGGCATACATAGAATTTACAGGGCTCCGGTACTGCTCTTTCAGCAGGTTGAGGGCGTCCTCGTATGTAGCAAGGTCCCGGATGAATGCAAATACTTTAGGGCTCACCTGGGCGGTCAGAACTCTTAGTTTGGATCCCGGAGGCATGCCGGATTCTCCCAGGTAGGATTCGAAACAGCTCAGCCAGTGTTCGAAGTCGAGGGCTGAGTTCGCTGCCTGTGGGTTTAGATCCAGGTACGGCGGTCGGAGGGCTCGCAGCCAGGCCGGCTGCTGGGGCTGTTGTAGATGGCCGTTTGGCTGAGGCTGTACGTCTGACTGGTCGTTTGGCTGCTCCGTTGAAGACATTTCAAAATTTAGCCAATAAAATTGATATACCTATCAATTCAGTTCATGAAAAGCGACGAGTTAAGTTAGTAACTATAGGTTTTTATTGGCTAAATAACAGAGCCCACCCTCGTGGGTGATCGGATCCAACAAGGAGGAATACCAGCCAGTCGACCACCTTTATACCTGGGCAAGCAGGCGGAGCCATGGGGCGGAGTCAGCTGTGGTCAGCCCAGGTATAACAGCGTGACAAGAGGTGACCTAGTGTAGTGATACAACAGTGTAAACAGTGATAACCATAGTGTAACGATATAAACAGTGATAACCATAGTGTAACGATAGTGAACGATAAAAGTGGTTTACCACACAGAGTATTCCTTAATATGAATTCCAAATGCACAGCTCAGTGCTGTAAATGGGAAACGTTGACCGTGAAAAATCCTTCTGGCAGCTTTAATATCAAATAGGAGGGAGGGATACAGCTGATCTGTTGGCTGGGATCTGGCAAGCTGAGCTCTTGTTTGTGGCAGTCATGGCATTTCATAATTTGTATGAAGGGGTACTGTTTACATCGACTGAATGTAGAATTTCTGATCAAGTACAAATTATACATGTTGCAAAGTCATTCACTTCAAATTCCAATTCATATCTGAGTTGGTTCACCCCTGCTGCCAGGCAGCAAGCAAAAACAACACCCACAGGAAGAAAGGACATGGTGAACCTACAACCATTCCCTTGCAGCCCACTTTCTCCGCCCCCTCCCCACCGCAACCCGCCAGCAGAAAAGGGATTTGCCTGGTACACCCTGCTCTCAGCAGCAACTTGCACCTTTCTTCCCAAAGTAGCCTTCCAAAGGTTTTCACATCATGGCTCAACCAAAGTCTGGCAGCCCCCTATCTGAAGACCAACAATTGAGATACCTCCTGGACTCCTCCAGAACACAACAGCACCTCCAGCAGCCCTGTCCACCAGGTCTAGATGCAAAAGCAAGTGCCAGATACAATTCTCAGATGGAAGTCAGTTGAGGTGCCAACATCAGTGTTCACTTTGGGGTGGAAGGCTGCTATGGAAGAAGCCCCATCATGATAGATTCGGGAGCTTGGAAAGGAATATGCCACAAGGGCAGTACATTCGAGCTAGTGGGATCAGCTGTGCACTGTTGCGGGTCGGTGCAAGTTTTGGCAGGCTTGGTATCAGTCAGGATGGTATCCTGTTTGCACCCAATTTTTGATGTTGACTCATTATCATAATTATGTATACCTCAAAGCAGAGCACGTCAGGATCCACCAGCACTAACGGAAATAATCTCAGTTCATGCCATAACCCACCCAGTAGCCAGAGCCTGCAACTTCAAGCAGACGTAAAGCAGTGTTTTTTTTGCCATTAGACCATATATACTGTCGCCATATGAGACAAGGTAGGTTGCCATTAATGTTAGGTCAGAAGCATTTGCAGGTAAATGTTGACATTTTTATAATGGATTTTGTCATCGACAGAGCCTGATAAGTTTTCAATGGATTTTGAAATTGAATATTGTGACCCACTCAGCATGAAAGATGTGTGTGTTGCCAGTATTCTAGGAGAATTTGTGCAGGTTTATTATCTGATGAATAAAAGATTTTAAAAAAACATATACTTGTTGCAACATGTTGTTTAATGAGTTTGTTTTGAGGGGTTATTTTTCCTTTCAAAATACAGATCTGAAAGATGTGTGCTCAGTTGCTGAACCTTTTATTTTGATAAACCGCTTTGTAAATTGATGAAGTGCTGTAGCTTGTTCATTAATGCTGATACTTGACTCTTGTTTTCCTGAGTGCAGCTGGCATTGGATCTGAATATAACCTTGAGGAGATTGTTGAAACGGAAGAGACAAGAGCTCTAGACATTGATGATGCAGAAGGTACTATTGTTCAGAAAGGAGAAGAGGCACTGTGCCCGCATGTTTCCATAGATTTTCCATCCAATTCTGAAAATGCACAGACTTCAGTACCTGAACACTCAGGTGTGCATAGTCCCTCTACGGCAACAGATAAACAAACTGATACGAAATCCGAGGGCAAGTAAGTACTAGTGAAGGATAGTGTTGGTGGCATCTTGTGTACTTTATAAGACTGTTTCACAATCATATTTAAACTGTTCCCAAAATATTGTCTGCTCGATTTACCTAATCTAACCTTTTAAGCGCAAAAGTAATTTAATACTTAAATAGAGCGTAAGTTTGCTTGCTGTCGCTTATGATGTACAAGAATAGTATGGCTATGAGGCATAATGTACATTATATTGTGACATTGCGTTCCAGTTGTCTAGAGTGTAAAAGATCCACAGCAAGTATGAGGCAAAAGTGTCTTTCAGCGATGTAAAATGTTGAATATTTAAAGCCTGTTGCCATTTATTAAGCAGGATTCATTGGATATCTCAACCACTGGAAAGTCATAATTGAAAAGGCTGATTTTGCTCAATACACCTCTTCCTACAATGAGTGGAACTTTAAAATTAGGCCTGCAATCCAAAACTAATAAACCATTCCAGGTTAGAGAGGTCCTGTTGGGAGGCCATCAAAATTAGTAAAGGGATTAGTACTGATTAAATCCAGCAAAGTAATTCAACACAACTGGGGTAAAGCTTTGAACTTGGGTTTTGCAGAACTTGTCTAGCTGTGCTTTAGTGTCCGCAAACATCAAGGAAGCTTTAATGTTAGTTCTGTGGTCAGAGGGCTGTCTGCTGATGCATGGTCCTCTGAGGTAGGACTTAAAAAAAAAAAACAAAAGAAACAACTGGATTGAAGCAATCTCACTACAGGAATTTGATTAATAACTTTTCTGGATCTTTACTGCAATTGTCATTTTGGTATTTGGGACATGTACAAGATTAGTTACCAATTAACACTCATTCACCAAGGTGTTACAGGGCATGCTCTGTACAATTCTTGGCTCCCTTCACTTTTAAACATTTTTTTGTTATTTTGCTGGGTTTTTTTCTTCATCCAAGTTGAAGTTGTCCATGCGTGGAAACATGTTCCATTTTGGAAACCCAGTGTCAACATCAACTTTCTCATGACTTGGCATAGTATGGGCAGCTGCAAAGTAAAGATCTGCATCACATTTAGATGGTTATTTTAATACTTTCTTTTGATTGTAATACTGGATAATTTTATCTTTTAAGCAAAATATTGCCGGATAAATAGAAACATTGAAATTTTAACACAGAAGGAGTTCTTTCTTGCCTGCTTTGGGTTGAATTTACACAATCCCATTATTTTGCTTTCTACCCAAACTAAGCCAGGCATTCTCCACATACCCTACTATATTTTTAAAGTAATTATCCAGTACCTTTATTGAATAATTTAATTTATTACCGATAATCACCTGGGGCAAAACATACCACATTGCGTTAACTTTTTGTGTGAAAGTTTCTTGATGTATCCAGTGCTTACCTTAACACAATGGCTTCAATTTACCAACCAATGGAAATCTATTTACATTTTCTATACATTTTATCATTTTGAACAGGCCCAATAGTGATGCTTTCAAAAATGATTTCAAAACTGGGAAATAGTTTTAGATTACACTGGCACAGTGTAAGATGAAATGTATGTTTAATTTGAAGTATTGGTCAGCATAACTATAAATGTTCTCTTTACAACACGGACACCCCCCCCCCCCCCCACACTTTAAAAACTTTTTTTTTTTTTAAACATTCTGCAAACTCCGTGCATAAAAGAATACAAGCCCACTGTAATACTTGTGCCTCCACTTTATCGTCTTTTTTGACTTGTGTTTCAACAGAGTAGGTGTAGCTGAAGGTGTCTATAATCAAATTGCGACGGAAAAGAATGAAAATTCAATGATGGCAAATATGGATAAGGATCTGTCGGTGGTGAACGCGTATGGTAAGTGCCATATGTAAACAACACAAATAAATCTATCTGGTATTCTAGGCCTTCAAAAATGAGATTAACATTTAAAGTAATCCGTAAACTGGATTATTAATTTTCTTGTTTAAATATATATGCATGTGCATTATTGCTATTTGTTTGCGCTTATCTCAGGATGTAGATGACACTGGCATGTTGCATTTATTGCCCCACCCTAATTATTTATAAGTGAGCTTGCTGGGCCACTTCAGAGGGGAATAAGAGTCAACCACATGGTCTGGATTGGAGTCACATGTAGATCAGACCAGGTGTGGAGGACATACGTTAATCAGTTATCAGTTGTAAATACAATTTAGCGCAAACTGATAAGATTCATTAATATATTGCTATTTAGTGTAAATCTTTAGAATCATAGAATTGGTACAACATGGAAGAAGGGCATTTGGCCCGCCGAGCCTGTGCCAACTCTCAGCTAGTCCCACTCCCCCGCCCTTTCCCCGTAGCCCTGCAAATTTTTCCTTCAGATACATATTTTTGAAAGATAAGATTGAGTCTGCTTCCACCGCGCTGCATAAAGAAGTTTTTTCTTACGTCGCCTTTGGTTCTTTTGCCAATCACTTTAAATCTGTGTCCTCTCGTTCTCGACCCTTCTGATATTGGGAACAGTTTCTCTCTATCTACTCTGTCCAAACCCCTCATGATTTTGAACACCTCTATCAAATCTCCTCTCAATCTTCTCTGCTCCAAGGAGAACAACCCCAGCTTCTTCAGTCTATAAGAACATAAGAAATAGGAGCAGGAGTAGGCCATTTGGCCCTTCGAGTCTGCTCTGCCATTCAGTAAAATCATGGCTGATCTTTTACCTCATCTGCACTATCCCATATCCCTTGATTCCCTTAATATTAAAAAATCTATCGATCTCTGTCTTGAATATACTCAATAACTGAGCCAACACAGCCATCTGGGGTAGAGAATTCCAAAGATTCACCACCATCTGAGTGAAGAAATTTCTCCTCATCTCAGTCCTAAATGGCCGACCCCTTATTCTGAGACTGTGACCCCTGGTTCGAGACTCCCCAGCCAGGGGAAACATCCTCCCTGCTACCCTGTCAAGCCCTGTAAAAAATGTTGTATGTTTCAATGAGATCACCTCTCAAGGGTGGTGGCAACAAAAGCACATCAGAGGCTCGGTATTCTGTGGTGAGTGTCTCACCTCCTGACTCCCCAAAGCCTTTCCACCATCTACAGTACAAGGCACAAGTAAGGAGTCTGATGGAATACTCTCCACTTGCCTGGATGAGTGAAGCTCAACACCATCCAGGACAAAGCAGCACACTTGATTGACACCCTGTAAAGTCTGTGGGTTGTGCAGTTAATTACGACACAGATTTCAGGAGTAACATACAACAGGACTTTACTATTCGAAGGTCAGGGCGAATCTGCCCTATAAATCATGCCACAGCACTTATATACCGGTGTGGTCACCGTCGGTATTACCGTATACAGAAGCCAAACAAGTAGTGCCACACCTAAAATAGTTCTCTTAAAGGTGAACGGTTACATACAATAGTCTCTTAAAGGTAGAAGGTTACATACACTACAATCCTCCCTTTTTAGCTTACAACATACGTATTCCCCATTAAACATAACACATATTCAACTTCATGTAAAACAATTTACAGATATAGTCTCTGCGGAAAACAGTTCACAGGTTCAGTCACTGTGGGAACAGTTCACAGATTCAGTCTCTGGTCTTGACTCGGTCCGAACAACATCTCTGTGGTGTAGCTGGTTCACATTGCTAGCGTGACTCATCCAATAGTCTTTCCCTTGACGTAACAGCTTGAACTTCCGTCCTGCTGAACCAGCAGTGCTGACTTTTACAAACAGCTGGACTGCCTTAGTAATTTTTCCCTACTTTCCCATTAGAAGTGATAATGATTTAGATGGTTATCATCTTCGGCTTCGGCTTTTCCTTTTTTGCTTCTTGGAGACTCTCGGGGCTCCCTTATCAGCTGCCAGCTGTAGCGCCACCATCTCCCTATGTTCCTTTAGACTTTAAGTGCTTCATCCTGATTTCTGCACTTTGGGAGTTTTCATCACAAGCTGGGCAGACCAAGTCCTCGTAATATTCCGTGTCACTCAACAGGTCATGGTAATATTCGGTGTCATCCTGAGCTAGTCTAGCGAGAGGGCCTGCTACTTCTTCCTTACCCAACTGGACGTTAGCCGACTGTTGTTCCCTCCCTAGACATCTTTCCTGAAGAGACTTCTTTATGCGTTCATATTCATCCCACTCTTCCTGGGTTTCCTGCAAATCCTTCACTAATGACTTCAATACTTCCCCTTCCATCGGAGATTGATTGATCGGGCTATTCAATCCTTCTACTGGAGCATCTGTTTCAACATTCTGTTGTTCCCATTGACGTGATTCAGCGTACTTTTGGCATCCCAGTAAAATCCGTGTTGCACCCTCAGCTATATCCGTAACTTTTGAGAGCTCCGAACTCCTTCCCTCTGAAGATTGAAGCTCGTGTTCAGATTGTTCCCATTGCAGAGTCTTGTCCCTCAACATATGAAGGAGTTGGCTGACCGTTAACTCTTCCACGGGAACACTGTGAATCAGAGTCTTCTCCATTTCATCCACCTTTTCCTCCAATGCTTTCACCTTCTTTTCCTCTTGGACTTTGGCTTTCAGCGCTCGGAGAAGTTGTGCCATGATGCTATCTAGCTCTTGTGCCATGATGCTCTCTAGCTCATGTCTTACAGTCTCTGTGTTTCTTACAGTTTCCTTTTCTTCCACTGAAAGGATTCCCAGTTGACTCTGTTCTTCAAGTTGTTGAACCTCGGTCATTGCCGCCTCATATTTGTCTTGGGTTTCCTTCAATAATTTTCTGAGTTCTTGGACATCTTGCCTTTCATGTTCTGCCATGTCTTTCACCTCTAATTTCTCATCTATGGATGGAACTTCTACCGATGAGTCTGTCTTGGCCTTGAGCTCATCAAGAATTTCCTGCAGCCTTTGGACTTCTTGCTCATGTTCAACCTTTAGTTGCTCATATGCTTCTACTGAAACTAGCTTTTCGGAGGTTGCCGAGTTAACCCCCTCCAGAATTGTAGCCTGGACCTGTTCATACTGTTCTTTCAACTTCTCACACTCTGCTTGTAAGGAGTCGTAGAGAAGAACTGGAATAAAATCCTGGCTTCCTGAAGATTCCTCTTCATTTGCTTCTTTCGCAATTTTCTGTTGGAGTTCAGCCAAGGCTGCTATGCTATCTGCCTCTCGAAGTCTCACTGCCATCAAATCTTCTTTATTCTTGCAGTCTATCTCAGCCATTTTCCCTTTACTTTCATTTAACTGAGTGAGTAGTCCCTTATTCTGGGCTGAGAGATATTGCACCTTCTCCTGTAGACCATTGCACTCCTTCTCTGTTCGACCTAGCTGGTTACTGCTGATTTGGTTCTGTTTCAAGTTCCAACATCCTTTGCTTAGCTTCTTTCAGTTTCGCCCCTATAAGCTCCTCTTGCAACATGGCCACATTATTCTCATCAGGTAAAGAAGCGTTTCTCTTTTCTATGCCCAAGATTTTTTTTCTGCATCTCTTTAAGTGCACACTGCGATTCAGCTTCTCTTAACCTTGCCTGCACTAGCTCCGTCTCCAATTGCAGAACAAAATCCTCAGTGTAGCGTGGGTTGCCTTTATGCTGTATCTCTAGATCATGCAAATATTCTAACTCCTGAACATCATAAGGGAGATGTGATCGGTAATTGGTCACGATGGCTCTATGGTCGCTCTCTGCTTGAGCCAGCAGGTTCTGTTGTCTTTCCAGACTCTCCCATTCGGTGTCATAGAACTTTTTCATTGTTTTCATCTCTTGTACGAGACGGTAACTCAATTGTTCTAATTGTTGTCGTACTTTGAGATAACGTTGAGTTCGAGCCCGGTGTTCCTCCGTAATGCATATGTCTGTAACTTGAACAGACTCAAAATTCTCTGTCTTTATACACGCCATCGTTTTTCCAACCTTAGTCAGTGAGTTCATGTTAACCTTGTTTTTCATACTTGGGCTGGACTTATCGTCTTCCGGCTCAGAGTCTGAGCTGCTTGTCTGCACCGAGTCCTCACTCGTCATTGCTTGTAGGTAGTGCCATTCCATGTCTATTTTCTTGATCCACTCCCGTCCTAGAAGTGGTGGTCCTCCCTCAGGTAGTACGTATAAGTTCATTCTTGGGTGTTCTTTACCCCTATCTCTCACCTTGACTCTTATCTTTCCCATGGGGTATACTTTATGCCCCGTGTATGTCTGCAATACGAACTTGGTATCTCTTAAGGGTATATGTGAGAAGAGCCGGTGGTAATCCCTTCGATTTATGACTGATACAGCTGATCCAGTGTCCAACTCCATTTTCACTTGGATTCCAGCTATTTTTAGCATGACCCAGATAGTTTGTAGGTCAGCTTCCTTACTCACATTATGAATTCTCAGACTACCCAGCTCCTGGCCGTTTGGGTCTGAGTCTGAATTCTGTTCGTCTGAACTCTTCTCAGCCACCTTGTGTACCTTGTTGTACTTTTCCTGTGATGGCTTCCTTTGGTTGTTGGTCTTCTTCCCTGACCGGCATACCTTAGCGATGTGACCCAGTTTGCCACATTTCCTACATTCCTGGTTCTTAAACCAGCATTGGTTCTGATCGTGTGTTGTCTTCCCACAGCGATAGCATTTTGTTATACTCGAGGTAATTTGGTCCACACCGAGTGCCGCTGCATTTCCGCAGTTCCTTTCGCTGCGGCTTCGTGCGATGCTGCTATAAGGACAGCCCTGTCAAGTGTAAGGTCGTTCTCTTCGAGTAATCGCTTTTGTGTCCCTTCCTTGGACAGTCCGCATACGAACTTGTCTCGCAATGCCTCTGTCAGATTCCCTTCAAACTGGCAGTATTTCGCTAGTCTACGCAGTTCGACCAAGTATTCCGCGTTGCTTTCGTCTTTCCGTTGCGTTCTCGCATAGAATTTGAATCGTTCAGCCAACATCAACGGTGTGGGGTTCAAGTGATCCTTCAGAACAGCCACTATCTCATCGAAAGTCTGATCCGCCGGTTTAGCTGGTGATAGTAGATGCTTCAAGAGCCCGTATGTCTTTGCGCCCATCGAGTTTAGCAAGGTTATAGCTTTGTCGTCGTCTTCTATTTTGTTGGCCTCACAATAGATCTCGATGCGTTCCACGTACGTGGCCCAGTCTTCTATCTCCGAATTAAAATCGTTGATGTTACCACGCTTAGGCATCTTCCTCTCTTTGGGAACAACACAAGTATTTCTTTAAATTATTATTTCTTTTTTTTTTTCCTAAGATGGCGGTTTTCCCGCGAAAATGGCGGTTTCCCGCTCTTATCTTCTCTCCCCGCCCACTTCAATGGCGGTTTCCCGCTTCCCGCGTTTCTTCCCTGGCGGGAGGGGTACACTTTCCCCACGGGCGACGGCCACTGGCTTTCAGGTTCACAGCCTGCGCGTCGGCTTCAAGGCTTTCCCTTTTTTTAAATTTTATGGCAGGGCGACCGGCTCTGGGTACCCCGTTGACGGCGAACAGGTTCAGCCGCTGGACTGGCTCTCGCACAGTTCCCCTTGCTCGGCTCTGTCTCTCTCCCGCTCGCTCGGCTCTACCGGCGCTGGGTACACCCCGTTGACGGAGGACAGTTCAGCCGCTGGACTGGCTCTCGCACAGTTCCCCTTGCTCGGCTCTGCCTCTCTCCTGCTCACTCGGCTCTACCGGCGCTGGTTACACCCCGTTGACGGAGGACAGTTCAGCCGCTGGACTGGCTCTCGCGCAGTCTCTCTTGGTCGGCTCTGCCTCTCCCGCTCGCTCGGACCCCAATCGCGCCTCCCAGCCCTCTCGCAGTCCGGTGCTTCTCTCCCCGGCTGCGGCTGAGTTTCTCTCTTCCCGCGCCTACGCCCCCGGTCGCAGCGCTTCGTGGCTTCAGTCACCGCCCGGCTTTTCCCGCCGGTTGCGGTCTCTCACGACGCCGTTGGACCCGACTTTTTGTCCGGCTCCTTTTCCCCCTCGACCGTGGTCGAGTGCCCAGCCCTTATCCTCCAGCTATTCTTTTCACTTTCCCTTACTCACAGTCACCGTGGCAGAAGGGACAGTCAGTGCCTGTTGCTGATGGAAGTTTTTGTCGCTAAAGTTTTCCTCCTTTCTATTGCTGCAGCCTTGAGTTTTCTCCCAGCCGAATGACGAGGGCGGTTGCCTCTTTTTGACGCTCTTTCGTTGCTTTGAAATTATTGTTGCCGCAGGGTACGATCGGACTCGTCGCCACTGTAAAATCTGTGGGTTGTGCAGTTAATTACGACACAGACTTCAGGAGTAACATACAACAGGACTTTACTATTCGAAGGTCAGGGCGAATCTGCCCTATAAATCATGCCACAGCACTTATATACCGGTGTGGTCACCGTCGGTATTACCGTATACAGAAGCCAAACAAGTAGTGCCACACCTAAAATAGTTCTCTTAAAGGTGAACGGTTACATACAATAGTCTCTTAAAGGTAGACGGTTACATACACTACACACCCCATCCACCACCTTAAACATTCATTCCCTCCATCACCGACGTACCGTGGCTGCAGTGTGTATCATCTACAAGATGCAATGCAGAAACTCGCCAAGGCTTCTTCGGCAGCACCTCCCAAACCCGTGACTTCTTCCACCTAGATGGACAAGGGCAGCAGGCGCATGGGAACACCACCACCTCCAAGCTCCCCTCCAAGTCACACACCATCCTGACTTGGAAGTATATCGCTGTTCCTTCATCGTCACTGGGTCAAAATCCTGGAACTCCCTCCCTAACAGCACTGTGGGAGTATCTTCACCACACGGATTGCAGCGGTTCAAGAAGGCAGCTCACCAGCACCTTCTCGAGGGCAATTAGGGATGGGCAATAAATGCTGGCCTTGCCAGTGACGCCCACATCCCATGAACGAATAAGAATAAAAAAATCTTCTAAACTCTAGAGAATATAGGCCTAGTCTACTCAAATTCTCCTCATAGGACAATCCACCCCATCCCAGTAATCAGTCTGGTGAACCTTTGTTGCACTCCCTCTGGCAAGTATATCCTTCCTTAGGTAAGGAGACCAAAACTGTACTCAATACTCCAGGTGTGGTCTCACCAGGGCCCTATATAATTGCAGTAAGACGTCTTTACTCTTATATGCAAATCCTCTTGTAATAAAGGCCAACATACCATTTGCTTTCCTAATTGCTTGCTGTACTTGCATGTTAATTTTCAGTGATTCATATACAAGGACACCCAGGTCCCTCTGAACACCAACATTTCCCAGTCTCCATTTAAAAAATACTCTGCTTTTCTATTTTTCCTACCAAAGTGGATAACTTCACATTTCTCCACATTATATTCCATTTGCCATGTTCTTGCCCACTCACTTAGCCTGTCTATATTCCCTTGAAACCTCCTTACATCCTCCTCACAACTTACATTCCCACCCAGCTTTGTATCATCAGCAAAGTTGGATATATTACATTTGGTCCCCTTATCCAAATCATTGATGTAGATTGTGAATAGCTGAGGCTCAAGCACTGATCCTTGCGGTACCCCACTAGTTAAAGCCTGCGAACCCAAAAATGACCCATTTATTCCTACTCTCTGTTTTCTGTCTATTAACTAATAGAAACACATAGAAGATAGGAGCAGGAGTAGGCCATTCAGCCCCTCGAGCCTGCTCTGCCATTCAATGCGATCATGGCTGATCATCCAAATTCAGTACCCTGTCCCTGCTTTCTCCCCATATCCCTTGATCCCTTTAGCCTTAAGAAATATATCCAACAACTCCTTGAATATATTTCATGTATTGGCCTCTACTGCCTTCTGTGGTAGAGAATTCCACAGGTTCACCACTATCTGGGTGAAGTAATTCCTCCTCATTTCTGTCCTAAATGGCCTACCCCTTATCCTTAGACTGTGACCCCTGGTTCTGGACTCCCTGACCATCGGGAACATCCTTCCTGCATCTAGTCTGTCCAGTCCTGTCAGAATTTTAAAAGTTTCAATGAGATCCCCCTCATTCTTCTAAACTCCAGCGAGTACAAGCCCAATTGATCCAATCTCTCATACGTCATTCCTGCCATCCCAGGTATCAGCCTGGTGAATCTTCGCTGCACTCTCTCCATGGCAAGAACATCCTTCCTCAGATAAGGCGACCAAAACTGCACACAATACTCCAGGTGTGGTCTCACCAAGGCCCTGTACAACTGCAGCAAGACATCCTTGTTCCTGTACTCAAACCCTCTCGCTACAAAGGCCAACATACCATTTGCCATCTTAACCACCTGCTGCACCTGCATGCTTACCTTCAGCAACTGGTGCACAAGGACACCCAGGTCTCGTTGCACTTCCCCTTCTCCCAATCTATTGCCATTCAGAAAATAATCTGCCTTCCTGTTTTTGCCACCCATGTGGATAACCTCGCATTTATCCACGTTATATTGCATCTGCCATGCTTCTGCCCAATCACCCAACCTGTCCAAATCATCCTGGAGTTTCTCGGCATCCTCCTCACCGCACACATGCCCACCCAGCTTTGTGTCGTCTGCAAATTTGGAGATATTGCATCTAGTTCCCTCGTCTAGATCATGAATATATATTGTGAATAGCTGGGGTCCAAGGACCGATCCCTGCGGTACCCCACAAGTCACTGCCTGCCACTCAGAAAAAGACCCGTTTATTCCAACTCTTTGCTTTCTGTCTGCCAACCAGTTCTCTACCCAAGTCAATACCTTGCCCCCAATCCCATGTGCCTTAACTTTACACGCTAATCTCTTATGCGGGACCTTATCGAAAGCCTTCTGAAAATCCAAATACACCACATCCACTGGTTCTATTCTGCTAGTTACAACCTCAAAAAACTCTATCAAAGTAACTGAAGTCCCTCATTCTGGGAATCATTCTCGTAAATCTTTTCTGCACCTTATCTAAGGCCTTCACATCCTTCCTAAAGTGTGGTGCCCAGAATTGGACATAGTACTCCAGTTGGGGCCAAACCAGTGTTTTATAAAGGTTCATCATAGTTTCCACACTTTTGTCCTCTATATCTCTTTTTATGAAGCCCAGGATCCAGTAAGCTTTTTTAACTGCTTTCTCAACCTACCCTGCCACCTTCAACGATTTGTGCACACATACCCCCGCATCTCTCTTTTCATGCACCCCCTTTAGGATTGTACCATTTAGTTTATATGTCCTCTCCTTATTCTTTCTACCAAAATGCATCATTTCTGCGTTAAATTTCATCTGCCACGTGTCCACCCATTCCACCACCCTGTCTGTCTTCTTGAAGTCTATCACTATCCTCTTCACTATTCACTCTACTTCCAAGTTTTGTGTCATCTGCAAATTTTTTAATTGTGCCTTGTACAAACATGTCCAAGTCATTAATATATATCAAAGCTAGTTTCGACCCCTAGGGAACACCACTGTATACCTTCTTCCAGTCCGAAAAACAACCATTCACCACTACTAGAGTCAGAGTTTTACAGCACAGAAAGAAGCCCTTCGGCCCATCATGTCCGCGCCGGCCATCAAGTCCTGTCTATTCTAATCCCATTTTCCAGCACGTGGTCTGTAGCCTTGTATGCTATAGTGTTTCAAGTGCTCCTCTTAATGCTTCTTGAATGTTGTGAGGGTTCCTGCCTCTACCACCCTTTCAGGCAGTGAGTTCCAGATTCCAACCACCCTCTGGGTGAAAAAGTTTTTCCTCAAATCCCCTCTAAATCTCCTGCCCCTTACCTTGAAACTATGCCCCC
This sequence comes from Somniosus microcephalus, assembly GCF_052327205.1. Taxonomy (NCBI): domain Eukaryota; kingdom Metazoa; phylum Chordata; class Chondrichthyes; order Squaliformes; family Somniosidae; genus Somniosus; species Somniosus microcephalus. The sequence goes on along the minus strand of NC_140990.1, from coordinate 273,578,501 downwards.
TGGTTATTGACCCCTCTACTAAGGGGAAATGTTCCTTTCTATCTACCCTATCTATGCCCCTCATAATTTTGTACACTTCAATCAGGTCCCCTCTCAGCCTTCTCTGCTCTAAGGAAAACAACCCCAGGCTGTCCAGTCCCTCTTCATAGCTGAAGTGCTCCAGCCCAGGTAACATCCTGGTGAATCTCCTCTGCACCCTCTCCAATGCAATCACATCCTTCCTATAGTGTGGCGAACAGAACTGCACACAGTATTCCAGCTGTGGCCTAACTAGTGTTTTGTACAGCTCCATCATAACCTCCCTGCTCTTATATTCTATGCCTCAGCTAATGAAGGCAAGTATCCCATATGCCTTTTAACCACCTTATCTACCTGTCCTGCTGCCTTCAGGGATCTATGTACATGCACACCAAGGTCCCTCTGATCCTCTGTCCTTCCTAGGGTCCTACCATTCATTGTGTATTCCCTTGCCTTGTTAGTCCTCCCAAAATGCATCACCTCACACTTTTCAGGGTTAAATTCCATTTGCCACTGTTCTGCCCATCTGACCAACCCGTCTATATCGTCCTGTAGCCTGAGGCTTCCCTCCTCGCTATTTACCACTCCATCAGTTTTCGTGTCATCTGCGAACTTACTGATCATACCTCCTACATTCATATCTAAATCATTAATGTATACTACAAACAGCAAAGGACCCAACACCGATCCCTGCGGTACACCACTGGACACAGGCTTCCAGTCACAAAAACAACCTTCGACCATCACGCTCTGCCTCCTGCCACTAAGCCAATTTTGGATCCAATGTGTCAAATTGCCCTGGATCCCATGGGCTCTTACCTTCTTGACCAGTCTCCCATGTGGGACTTTTTCAAAAGCCTTACTGAAGTCCGTGTAGACTACATCAACTGCAATACCCTCATCCACACACCTAGTCACCCCCTCTCAAAATTCAATCAAATTGGTTAGACATGATCTCCCCCTGACAAAGCCATGCTGACTATCCTTGATTAATCCTTGCCTCTCCAAGTGGAGTCTAATTCTGTCCCTCAGAATTTTTTCAAATAATTTTCCTACCACTGATGTTAGGCTCACTGGCTTGTAATTCCCTGGTTTATCCCTACTACCCTTCTTGAATAATGGTACAACGTTGGCTGTCTTCCAGTCCTCTGGTACCTCCCCTGTGGCCAGAGAGGTTCTGAAAATTTGTGTCAGAGCCCCTGCAATCTCCTCCCTTGCCTCACACAGCAGCCTGGGCTACATCTCGTCTGGGCCTGGGGATTTATCCACTTTTAAGCCCGCTAAAACCGCTAGTACCTCCTCTCTCTCTCAATACTAATTTGTTCAAGTATATCACAATCCCCCTGCCTGATTTCTATGCCTCCATCGTCCTTCTCCATAGTGAATACAGATGCAAAATATTCATTTAATACCTCACCTAGATCTTCCAGCTCTACACACAGATTGCCACTTTGGTCCCTAATGGGCCCTGCTCTTTCCCCGGTTATCCTCTTGCCCTTAATATACTTTTAAAACACCTTGGGATTTTCCTTTTATTTTGCCTGCCAGTGCTTTTTCATGCCCCCTCTTCGCTCTCCTAATTTCTTTAATGGAGGATTGGAATATTATGGCCAGAACCTCCATGTTTTCTGCCCTCAATTCCCTCAGCACCCTAGGATGCATCCCATCTGCTCCTGGTGATTTATCTACTTAAGTACAGCCAGCCTTTCTAATAACTCTATCAATTTTTATTTTATCCACTGTCTCCACTACCACCTCCTTTACATCCTCTTCCTTGGTGAAGACAGATGCAAAGTACTATTTAGTACCTCAGCCATACCCTCTTCATGCACAGGTCTCCTTTTTGGTCCCTAATCGGCCCCACCCCTCCTTATTACCCTTTTACTATTTATATGCCTATAGAAGCCTTTTGGGTTGGCTGCCATTCTATTCTCATAGCCTCTCTTTGTCCCTCTTATTTTCTTTTTCACTTCTTCTCTAACCTTTCTATATATAGCCTGATTCTCAGATGTATTTGCAACCTGACATCTGTCATACGTGGTCTTTTTCTGCTTCACCATATTCTCTCTCTCTCTTTCGTCCCTGACTTTAGTTGCCCTACCTTTTCCCCAAGTGGGAATGTACTTTGACTGTACCTGAACCATCTCTTTAAAGGCAGCCCATTACAGTTTTGCCCGGGCCAGATTGATTCTCATCCCACTGAAATTGGTTTTCCCCCAGTTAAAATGTTTTACTCTAGATTGCTCCCTATCCTTTTCCATCGGTAATCTATGATCACTGTTCCTTAAATGTTCACCTACTGACACTTGCTCCACCTGACCTACCTCATTCCCCAGAACCAGATCCAGCAAGGCCTCCTCCCTCGTCGGGCTGGAAACATACTTCTCAAGAAAGTTCTCCTGAACACACTTCAGAAATTCTTCCCCTTCTCTGCCCTTTACACTATTACGATCCCAGTCTACATTAGGATGGTTGAAGTGCCCATTATTAATGCTCTATTGTTCGTGCACCTCTCTGTAATTTCTCTGCAAATTTGCTCCTCCATATCTTTCCCACTAGTTGGTGGTCTATAGTGTAATGGTACCTCTATTATTTCTTAACTCTAGCCATATAGATTCTGTCCTTGACCCCTCCAGGACATCCTTCCTGCCCTCTGACGTAGCCTCGCAAGCTGCTCAGTTGAAGAAGCTGTCCCACCACCTTCTCAGGCCAGTTCAGGATCGGATTTAATGTCTAGATTTGATTAAATAATTGTTTGAGGATAAAAGTGCCATTTTTGTTTTCAAAAGAAAATATAGTATTTTAGCATTATCCACCTTTTGTCCCATTTACTTGTGACAGAATAATTGTCTGTCAATGTCCACTTTAGGGATTTTCAGATGCTGGTCTTCAATTCAAACTCTTTCAAATTACAATAGAAAGTAACAAACATGCCTTGAGATAACTTGACTGATACAATTGTAAAGGCATATTGCAGTTGTGTAGAGAAAATAAGAAATAAAATTTGAAAAATTAGTTTAACCACTACAGTATTTCATGTTAAACTATGACTGCAGGACAAAGGGACATCGGTAGGAACTGGTAAAGGGAAGTTCAATGCTGAAGTACCTCCATGCAAAGTGTGAAGCAAAATCTCTGGAGTCATTCAAGAAGCACGCAGATGCTGTACTGAAGGATAGTAGATTTGTATGGCAAGATAAACTGCATTCCCAGTCCTCCCTAAAAACAAAATTGACCCAATGCTACTAGACCCAAGTACAGTACTCCCTCCCAATGCCCCTCGCTCACTAAATCTCAGGATCTGCCCCAGTGTTCCTAGAACTTCCCTCTCTCGTGTTCCTGGAAACTTCAAATCCATCTCCTCAACCTTGCGATCCTGCTCACATACTGATAGTCCCTGAGACCCCACCCATGTACTGCCAGAGTGAGGACCTCCATTCCAGAACTCCTACATTCCAGAGCTGTGCCCGAAGCTGCTAAGTCAGTGTCCCTGGTAAGAACCCCTCTTAAACCTGTGAGGAATGAGGATCTGTTATTATTTATGGTCCAGTGTCATCAGTTGCTCCCATCAACAGTCTGAGCATCTTTTACATAGAATTATATAGTATTTTACATCACAGAAACAGGCCATTCAGTTGAACAGGTCTACGCCGGTGTTTATGCTCCACATGAGCCTCCTCCCACTTACTTTTATGGGAGTTAAATCACACTGCCCAATATCTATTTTACATAGGATTACATAGGATATACGGCACAGAAACAGGCCATTCAGCCCAACTAGTCCATGCCGGCATTTATGCTGTACACAAGTCTTCCCCGCCCGCCAACCACCCAACCCCTGTCTTTCCTCATCTAAGTCTATCAGCAGATCCCTCTATTCCCTTCTCCCTCATATGTTTGTCTAGCCTATCCTTAAATACATCTATACTATTTGCTTCAACCACTCCCTGTGGTAGTGAGCTTCACATTCTCGCCACTCTTTGGATAAAGAAGTTCCTTCTGAATTCCCTATTGGATTTCTTGGTAACTATCTTATATTGATGGCCTCTAGTTATGCTCTTCCCCACAAGTGGAAACATTCTCTCCCTATCCACTCGTATCAAAACCTTTCATAATTTCAAAGACCTCTATTAGGTCGCTCCTCAGCCTTTTTTCCAAGAGAACAGAGACCCAGCCTTTCTTGATATGTATACCCTCGCATTTCTGCTATCATTCCTGGTAATTCTGTTCTGCACCCTCTCCAGTGTCTCTATATCCTTTTTATAATATGGTGACCAGAACTATACACAGTATACTTAAGTGTAGTCTAACCAAGATTCGATACAGGTTTAGCATAACTTCCCTACTTTTTAATTCTGTACCTCTAGAAATAAACCCTAGTGCTTGGTTTACTCTTTTTATGGCCTTGCTAACCTGTATCGCAACTTTTAGTGATTTGTGTACTTGTACTCCTAGATCCCTTTGTTCCTCTACCCCACCTAGACTCCCACCCTCCAAGTAATAAGTGAGCTCCCTATTCTTCCTACCAAAATGTAATACCTCACATTTATCTGTGTTGAACTTCATTTGCCAATTATATGCCCATTCTGCAAGTTTATTAATGTCACCTTGTAATTTGTTGCGGTCCTCCTCAGTACAGTATTGATTATCTCCCCCCCAATTTGGTGTCATCTGCAAATTTAGAAATTGTATTTTTGATTCCGAAGCCTAAATCGTTAATGTAAATTGTGAACACCAGTGGTCCCAGCACTGACCCACCTTCTGCCCCTGATCCTTGTGGAGCACCACTACCCACCTTCTCTTATCTGCTCTGGTGCATTCCCCATTACTCGATCCAATAGCGAATCCTTCCTTGTCTGCTTTTTACATATTGGGTTAGAAAAGAGTCCTGTACACATTGTAGGCACTCCATTCCCTTATCCCCTTTACCTACCTCTTCTGTCTGGTCACTTGAATTGCAAACTAACCTCCATTACCTCCAGGACGTTAATTTGAGATGCCTCATCTGCAACCCAGTACACACCTGGGAGCTCTGCTGTCCTGTGATTTTAATCCCTTTAAAGCAAGCTTAAACTTAAAACACCTTTTTAACATAACTAGTTTCAGGATTCTTACATCGAAAAATGGCCATGGAATCCTTAAATGTGACACTCGCCATAAGGAATGTCATGGGAGATTTGCTAGTTTGTGAATGACCAAATGCAGTATACCCCGATAGATATTTTGCTGAACATTATCTATTTTATGTCTGTTATAGAAGAAAAATGTCTGTGGAACTTGCCATATATTATTGCAGGTAATTTTTCTCATGCAAGTAAACTGATCAGATTCTTTGCTTACGTTTCAGTTGAAGAACCAGCAATTGCAGAAGATACAAACAGTGAGATGCATCAGAAAGATTCTGATGAAATGTCAAGCTTAAGCTCCATGATTCCACCAGATAAAGGAATAGCAGAAAAGTTGACCCAGGCTTTAGAAGTGGCGAACATTTCTAGAGATACAAGAACAAGACTTGTGCCAAAAGATTCTGCCAGTTTTCAGTCATCTAATGTAACTGTTAAAGACCAGCAAAAACATTCTGACAAACCGGAGGTTAATGAGATGAAAGTTGAAGAAATTAATTCTGAAGAAGTTGTTAAAACACTGGATTTCCAGAATGCTCGAAGTAGTAATAAAGTGAATGGTACCATTATCCCATCGCCTGATACGACTTTGAAAAGTACTTCTGGAAGTGTACAACACCCACAAGTCAATAATTTCACTCTGCCAGTGTCTTCTGAGCAACAAAAGTGTGTGTCTGCTGCAACTAAGTCTACTGACCCAACTGGACAGGGACTCACTGGTAAGCAAGGTATACCATCTGTTGTTAACCAACCAGCTACAGAATCTTTAACAATCACTGACTCTCATGGACCATTGTCAACCAAAGATACAATTAAAAGTCCAGAAAGTCCAACAAAGATTCCAATAATATATAAGTGTGAATCTGAGCCTAAGCCTAAGCCTTCTAATGAAATCACAAGAGAGTATATACCAAAGATTGGAATGACTACCTATAAAATTGTGCCTTCAAAGTCATTAGAAAAGGGAGCATTTGTTGCATCAGGAATCATGCTGGAAGCTGAAACCGTAGATCAACAAACTCCCACTTCTGATTATGCCCCAGAGTCTGACACTTCAAAAAAGTCAAGAAAGCCGTCTAAGACAACAGAAGAACCTCTATCAAGCATTACAAGTGAGCCGGCTGCTTTTCACCAAGAGGCTCACTTTGATAAAACTGTAAAATGGGTGCCCATTAATTCTACAACCCAATCCCATCACCCAGAAGCAACAGTTCCCAAATTGTTAGCTGACAGTGAATCTGCACAGCCCAAGGTAATAGTTAATAGAAGAACCGAGAGTACTTCAGATAGAAAAATGAAGCCTGGATCCGTCTTCCTCCAGCTACATAAAAGGAGCTCAGGACAATATGTTACCTCTGCACTTGCTAGAAGTTCTAGTTTACCTTCCCAATCTAGCTTTGATGGGGAGAAAACATTTTCAACAAAGGAAGAAAATGGAGTGCCATTTCAGGAAGTTAGTCCTACAAATACAGATGTTGCAGATGTCATAATTCCTCCACCACCAGAATTTGCTAGTATTTCTGAAGAGAATGCCCAGAAAGAATTGTCCAAATCTGGTGAGAAATCTGCATCTCGATCTTCAAGACCTCCAAAAGTAGCAAGCAAGCCATCCATACGTGTAAAATTAAGTGACACAAAAGCTCTCAGAACTACTGTTGCTGCAAAAACATACACCACTACCTCGCCATCGCCCTTTGCTCTTGCGGTGTCCTCTGCAGTCAGGAAAACTCAAACAAAAACAACATCTTCCTTTAAACCCAAGCCTGCTGAAACAGATTCATCACCCCTGTCTTCTCCCACTAACCTTGCAGACAGAGAATTGCATCAACCTTCATCAATTCCTAAAGAGTCTAATTACAGCAACATATTAAAACAGGTAACAATATTACAACAATGGAGGATTATTTACTGATGTTTGACTTGCAACAGATAACTAGATCTACATGTAGTTTTAAATGTTATTTTATATTCTTATAATTTGACAAATGCAGCTTAAATTCCAATAAGTGCCTGATCATAGTGATACAATTACTTCTTTTCAGTGTTGCAATGATTTGGAGAATTTCGATTTGAATCAAATATTAAGCTCTTTTTAGAAATTTGTGTAAAAAAGTGTAGTGATTTTGAACAGATGATCTCCCGGGACATTGCATCATGTGATTTAACATGAGCCTTGTCATATAATAATAGGAATATTAAACCATGTAATGCAAAATCTATTATTCTACTCCTAAGGTCATCTGTGTTTAATTTGGCCTGCCCTTTTTAAGGCCATAAGGCCTAATTGATGTAAATAGCAGCATCCTGAAGAAAATTATGCATTAACTGCTCCTGCTGAGAAGTTTGCAGATTGGCAAATGCAAGTAAATTCCTTGGTCCAGTTCAGAATAAACGAGCTTGAACTGGCTGCCATTTTTATACTTCGATAGTCTGAAGCATAACTACCTCAAAACGCTCTGGCTTAGAAATTGGATCGCACGTAAATCTGCACATGATCCAGGTGCAGCGCATGATCTAGGTGCAGTGACTGCTGCACATGCTTAAAGAGGTTGATGGCAGAACCACGGGAAATTGGTCCGCCAGCCTCATTTGAATAGTACTGGCGAGCTGTGAGCACCCGCCGCAGCCCCGGAGGCAGCTCCCCAGTAATGGGGGGGAGTAGATAAGCCTGAGAGCTGAGGCAATTGGGTGAGGTCGGGGGTGGGGGGCTCCTCCTGGTTCCACATTCAGGTAAGTAAAGACCACTGTTTTAGCTGCTGTGCACCTGAGAAAACTGACTCCAGCATGCTGCAGGCAGACGTGAACCAAAGTTGGAACGGGACCTAAATATGCTAAATAAGCTCTCCCTGACCACCAATTAATTTAATTCAGTTTTAGTATGTGGACAATGAGCTGATATAAAAATATAAGCCAATAAATTTTAAAGGATAGCTGCTCGTGTAAGAGGCGATAAAACTACCCCTTATTCAGTTGTCTTTCACTTGCCATTGACATGTCTGATTTTTTTGCTAGTTAGTGCTTTGAATGATTTTTTGATCATCTGCTCCTCAAATAGAGTCACTATTGGTGGTGGCCCAAATAATTTTCTTTAATGTCAGTTCAAACAACTGAATGAAGTCCTGGAATTAAGGCAATAGTGGGAATGCACTAAAAGTAAAACTCTGTTACAAGCACCTGCCATAATTGTCCATATTATCTATGTCAAAGTGGCCACTATGCTCAAGATAGGCAACTATGATGTTGCATAGGAGTAAGAGATGGCATAGCATTTACTTAACTCTTGAAAGGATGGTAACCCTTCAAAACCTGTTGCTGCATGTGCTGGGGGTGTTGTTGGGAGAACCATTACATGAGCTGTCTTTCATGAATAAATTTCTACGGCTGGAATTTCTCCTGTGAAAAGTGGTATCAAAATAGGATACTGTGAAGCTCCAGTCCTGGAGCCCTAGTGAGATTTAGATGTCTTTTTAGATGCTTCAGGTACCACCTCTACAGCTATAGGCTTTGTATGATTATGACATCTTTAGCTCTGGAGACGTCCATGGCTTTAACATTACAAATACCAACAATACTAAAAAGCAAATAAGGTAATTCTTCAGTTACCTATTTCCCACATAGAAAGCCACAGCCGTGACAGACATATAGATCCTATACCCAAGGCAACAACCATTTTATTGTACAAAACTGCAGTCCACAGCAGAGTTTAAATGATCACAATAGTGACATGGTCTATTATCCTGCTGCAAGAAGAAACCATGTGCAAGGTCCCAAATGGAGCAAATTATACCTTGATGGAAATATCCAATGTCAGTGGTATTTGCAAGTAGCAGGCAAGGTAACAGACAAATAATTCTGGCTTAGTCCCACTCAGAATCTTCACATTTGCCTTGTCTGTAACTCGACAACTAAACCGCCAAAAAATATAATTGTGCTTGTACCTTGACAATTAACTGTGTCGGTATCCTTCATAAAAGGGGCAAAGATACCACTGCAAGGATTATATAAATCTTCAAAAAATCGAAATTCTTACTGAATGTCAAGAAATTCCAAATAAATGTCAGGAAGTTCTAATTTCACAACTTCAGGACATTCTTCTCAGTCCAGATTTTATATAATGCAGTGCAGCTATTAGCAGAATAATACAAACGTCTAGACCTACATGATCAGTTACACTAAAAGGGCCAGAAGTACAACTGGACTTGCTTGTAAGGATTGCAATTGGTGGTCATCTCTAGTTCTGGAGTGAAGGCTCTTGGAGATATTTGCACCATTTCACAAGAAACCTTTTTTTCATTAACCAGTAAGACTCCACCTTCTTAAGTGAAATTTCCCCAATGGTGGCTAATCAGAAGGAATGGTCTAGAGACTGTGCTTATAGTTGTCTCTATCTTTCATCATAACAGCTGTATCTACAGCTAAAGAGTTCCTTTGCAAGGCAGGTGGGCACTTAGTCCTGACATCAGTTCACCGGGTTGCCAACAGCTACACTCAAAAACCCAACAAAAGCAGAAAGCAACAATTTTAGGAAAAATATTAATTGTGGAATTTATTAAGTCTGAATTTATGCTGCCACTACTTTAAAAAAGGCACAGATTTGTTCACAAAAAGGAGGAAATAACCAAATGACTTTACAACCATAATTTGTAATAACTTAAAGATAGCATTGAAAGTGATTTGAGAGACACCCAAGAGAATTGGAGAGGAATGTGTTGAAAAATCGGCTTGTATCAACCATGCCTTTTCTGCAATGATACAAAAAAGTCAGCTTTTGGCTGGAAGGCCACTTACACACAAGTAAATCTCTCTCTATATAGTGCCCGGCGGTGCCGAGGGTTTTTTGAGGGCATGTTATGAAAAAAGTAGAAATAATTTTTTTATATATATAAATGAGTTTGTCTGTCTGTGTGGGAAGAAGAGAGAGAGAGACTGGGGGGGGGGAGGAAGAGAGGCCCGGGAATCGAGAGCGAGACTGGGGGGGAGAGAGAGCGAGAGACTGCGGGTGAAGAAGGGCGGCCGGTATTTTGTGAGGTCGGCAGGAAGTTCCCTCACTCCCCGCCCCCCCTCTCTCTCTCCCCGCCCCCCCTCTCTCTCTCCCCGCCCCCCCTCTCTCTCTCCCCGCCCCCCTCTCTCTCTCCCCGCCCCCCTCTCTCTCTCCCCGCCCCCCTCTCTCTCTCCCCGCCCCCCTCTCTCTCTCCCCGCCCCCCTCTCTCTCTCCCCGCCCCCCTCTCTCTCTCCCCGCCCCCCTCTCTCTCTCCCCGCCCCCCTCTCTCTCTCCCCGCCCCCCTCTCTCTCTCCCCGCCCCCCCCTCTCTCTCCCCGCCCCCCCCTCTCTCCCCGCCCCCCCCCTCTCTCCCCGCCCCCCCCTCTCTCTCCCCGCCCCCCCTCTCTCTCCCCGCCCCCCCCTCTCTCTCCCCGCCCCCCCCTCTCTCCCCGCCCCCCCTCTCTCTCCCCGCCCCCCCTCTCTCTCCCCGCCCCCCCCTCTCTCTCCCCGCCCCCCCCTCTCTCTCCCCGCCCCCCCCTCTCTCTCCCCGCCCCCCCCTCTCTCTCCCCGCCCCCCCCTCTCTCTCCCCGCCCCCCCCCCTCTCTCCCCGCCCCCCCCTCTCTCTCCCCGCCCCCCCCTCTCTCTCCCCGCCCCCCCCTCTCTCTCCCCGCCCCCCCTCTCTCTCCCCGCCCCCCCCTCTCTCTCCCCGCCCCCCCCTCTCTCTCCCCGCCCCCCCCTCTCTCTCCCCGCCCCCCCTCTCTCTCCCCGCCCCCCCCTCTCTCTCCCCGCCCCCCCCTCTCTCTCCCCGCCCCCCTCTCTCTCTCTCCCCGCCCCCCCTCTCTCTCCCCGCCCCCCCCTCTCTCTCCCCGCCCCCCCCTCTCTCTCCCCGCCCCCCCCTCTCTCTCCCCGCCCCCCTCTCTCTCTCTCCCCGCCCCCCTCTCTCTTGAGGGCATGTTGTTATGAAAAAATTAGAAATAATTTTTATATATATAAATGAATTTGTCTGTCTGTGTGGGAAGGAGAGAGAGGGAGGGAAAGAGAGAGAGGCCGGGGGATCGAGAGAGAGAACTGGGGGGAGAAGAGAGAGACTGGGGGGGAGCGAGCGACTGGAGGGAAGAGAGAGAGAGAGACCGGGGGGGAGAAGAGAGAGACTGGGGGGGGAGAGAGACTGCGGGTGAAGAAGGGCGGCCGCCATTTTGTGAGGTCGGCGGGAAGTTCCCTCACCCTCTCTCTCCCGCCCCCCCCTCTCCCTGCCCCTGTCTCTCCCCTGTCTCCCCGCCCCCCTCTCTCCCTGCCGCTCTCTCTCTCCCCCCTCCCTCCCCGCTCTCTCTCCCTCCCTCTCTCTCCCTCCCTCTCTCTCCCTCCCTCTCTCTCCCTCCCTCTCTCTCCCTCCCTCTCTCTCCCTCCCTCTCTCTCCCTCCCTCCCTCTCTCTCCCTCCCTCTCTCTCTCTCCCTCCCTCCCTCTCTCTCTCTCCCTCCCTCTCTCTCTCTCCCTCTCTCTCTCTCCCTCTCTCTCTCTCCCTCTCTCTCTCCCTCCCTCTCTCTCCCTCCCTCTCTCTCCCTCCCTCTCTCTCCCTCCCTCTCTCTCCCTCCCTCTCTCTCCCTCCCTCTCTCTCCCTCCCTCTCTCTCTCTCTCTCCCTCTCTCTCTCTCCCTCCCTCTCTCTCTCTCCCTCCCTCCCTCTCTCTCCCTCCCTCTCTCTCCCTCCCTCTCTCTCCCTCCCTCTCTCTCCCTCCCTCTCTCTCCCTCCCTCTCTCTCCCTCCCTCTCTCTCTCTCCCTCCCTCCCTCTCTCTCTCTCCCTCCCTCTCTCTCCCTCCCTCTCTCTCCCTCCCTCTCTCTCTCTCTCTCCCTCTCTCTCTCTCTCCCTCTCTCTCTCTCCCTCTCTCTCTCCCTCCCTCTCTCTCCCTCCCTCTCTCTCCCTCCCTCTCTCTCCCTCCCTCTCTCTCCCTCCCTCTCTCTCCCTCCCTCTCTCTCTCTCTCTCTCTCTCTCCCTCCCTCTCTCTCCCTCCCTCTCCCTCCCTCCCTCTCCCTCCCTCCCTCTCCCTCCCTCTCTCTCCCTCCCTCTCTCTCCCTCCCTCTCTCTCCCTCCCTCTCTCTCTCTCCCTCCCTCCCCTCTCCCTCTCCTCTCCCTCCGACTCACCACGGTTCCAGAACGGAGCATATCCGACACCGGGAGTCCGGGTGCCCATCGCTCTGAAGCGAGCTCAGGGTTCCTCATGGTTAACGCGCCGGCCTTTGGACCCGGTTGGCCGGGCAGCAGTGGAACGCCTTTCGTTCCGGACTCCTGTGTCCGATATCGGTCGGGGACGGCTCGTGTGAAAGCCCCGGTTTTCCCGGTCCTGCACTCACAGCAAGGAAGAGAGGGAAGAGGAGAAAGAGAGAGAGAAATGTTTTAAGCTTCAGGCCTGGCCGGCCTGTAATGGCCGCCACTCACCTCGGTAACGGCAGTTTGAAGGATTAGGCCCCACCCACAAACATCATGAAACGCCCCCCGTGACGCACCGATTGGTCAACCATCAGGTCACTGAACTGTAGGATTGGTCAACCATCACGTCACTCAACGCTAATGAGCGGTAGGATTGGTCAACCGCTAATGAGCGGATTGCTTTCCGTTTTTTGAACGTTTTTTGTCTACTGTCCGAACAATTTTTGTCTGACCAAAAAGTAAAGACGCCTAGTAGACTCCCCTAATCATAAGCTTTCTTTTGATATAACATATGTGTAGGTACGCTCTAACTTTTGAGTGATGCCCGGACAGACAGACAGAACTATCCTTTTTTTATATATATATATATATATATATATGTGTGTGTGTGTGAATGTGTATGTATATATGTATATATAGATATGTTCAATATGTTTTTTCATTAGTTATGATTTTAAAAGATGAAATTTCAAGAAAGGGCGATGATGGTTTCATTTACAGGTACTCCTTCAATATGTACGTTTTTGTTTGCATAGGACAACACTGTATGCTTAATCTTGGCTTTGGTGCTTCGAAGTAAATTACAAATGATCCTGGTTTTTTATAGGTTATTATCTACCATATGTTGTAATTATCCTATAATCTAAGAATAAGCTATGCGTCCCAACTCACAGGCTGCTTCATTATAACATTTAATTTGTGCAGCATTTCAGTGCAATAATTCACTTGTAATAGTTCGAATGTAGGTTCAAAAGGTGAGCATATGCTGCTTACTGGGAAGAAGAGGCAGGCATTTCCTTATAAAGTTGAAAGAAAAATTCAAGGGTGCATCTCACTGGGCTTCTCTGGCATAAACATTAGAGCAGGTTGGCTGCTTATCTTTCAGTTAGGAAATGATGCAGAAGATGGGGGGAGAAAAATAGATTCAAATCTGATATTAGTCTCTACACTTGCAGAATTTTTCAAATTTTGCAGTAAGTTGATGCATTTTGAATTGCAGTTGTCTTGTAATCTTTTACAGACTAGGTCTCCTGAAAGAGAAACGCGAAAGGATTGCTACAATAAAGCGGCAGAAACCCAGACACAGCACATCCAACCACCTTTGCCATCTCCTTTAACAAAGCCAAAGCCTACTTTAATTTCCCAAATCAGTGACCCAGGGGAAATTCATCAAGCTGTACTGGATGCTATTCGCTCAGGAGAAGGCGCTGCCAAACTTAAAAAGGTGGACACATTTACCACAGTGTAATACATGCACTAATAATTTACTAAAACTAAGTTGATCACTATATTTTGAAATTTATCCAATTACAACTGAGAAATTGACCAGCGATTATTAAATGGTTACAGCACACAGTCATCAGTATCTTTTTCTTGCACTATATATTGCATTTCACTGGAATATGAGGGGTCCTGTCTCAAAATTGACTTGATGTGATAACTCAACTGTAATTGTGAACCTGAAGATACAAATATATGTTGTATGTGAAAATTATGTGCACTTATAATCAAACCAATCTCAAGTTCACACCTTTATTATGAATTCAGTACAAAATCTACATTTTTGCATACAAATTTTAAGCTGTACATAAAGATGCAATAATAGTGAAAACATTATTGTAACGAGGACTAAAAATATTTTAAATGCAATTGAAAAATATATCTATTTTGCCATATTTTTTTAAATCCAAATTTTGTCTTCAAACTTTCAGGCTTGTATAGTTTAGTGATATGACTTCCAATTGTTTTTCAAACATGTACCAGAAACAAACCAACCAATATTTTGATTTCCCTGGTGAACATTCAGCAGTGTTGTATTTCCACGTCATAATTTCAGGTCTCTGTTGTTCCCAAAACTATGTCTCTAAATGGAAGCTCTGTAATGAATCCTTCCTTCCTTCTCCAAGTAGAAACATTTATGGGACCACTTGGCTTGCACTTTACTGCAAACTCAAAGCCAAATCAATAGGTACTTGATTGTGTAATAAACATAGAAAACATATCAGATATTTGGTGGAAGCTTTTTGTAGATAGAAACTAGCTTGTTCTGTTACTAAACTGTTACAAGGATATGTGTTATACCAAGGAATACATGCAATGGATTAAAATTGATCTATATCTTCCACCGTTAATATATCTTCCACCGTTAATATTTCAAAGATAATTTTGATCCAAAAATATCAGTTGATGAATCACTTGTGAAGAAATTTGTAGTTCAGATAAATGCTTTTTTTTGGCTTCTTAATGTGAAAGTAAAATTAAATAATTGAAAACTATGTATCTAATGATCACTGTTTGAAGCAATCCATTCAATGTATATGTATTCAATGTTTTATTCAATCTTTGGAAAGCTATCTTTTGCGGGGGGGGGAAAGGGAAATCTAATGTATAAAATGGCTTAAGTTAGCTGATAAGTAATGCTTGTCTTTGCAAAATTTGTGGAATATTTATGTTGAAGTAAAAACACTGTCCGTATCACTTGGTGTTATAGTTGGATATGTCTACTTTCAGATTTGCAATATATATCCTGATTTAGCACTGTATTTAAGAATTAACAACTTCATAAGTCCTGCAATATTCGATGTTTCCATTTCTGTACACTAACAGCATATATAATACATATTTGAAACCAAGTCCTATCCTTCCAAATTTTCTTTCAATCGACATTCTCAATGTTAAATTAGAGGGATCCATTGTGAATTAATTTTTAAGCAGCAAATACTGGAGGTCTGAAAGATTATAAATAAATGGAAGCTGATGCAATTTCCTGGATTAGAATTAATGTACCAATTGTGAGTATTACTTTCCTACTTAACTGTATGTGCTAATCTCAATAGTAGAGTTACTGGAGATAAGACTGTTGCAGTACGTTTGTAGAAGTTGAAGTCTACAATTGAAAGTTTAATCAGATTTTGTTAGTAATGGAGTTGTACTGATAGTTATGAAGTGCAAGATAATCTTTCCAACAACATACAAAGAGCCACATTTCCCCATGCCAACATCGTTGTCTTACTCACAGGATCACTGAGTAAAGTTTCTCTATACAGTATTACATATTATTTCCAACAATCAAATTTAAAAATGGCTGCCCTGATAGCTCAGCTTGTTAAGGCAGTGAGTAGCTGGGCCAAACAGACCAGGAAAATTTGATCCCAAGTCTGTGTTGAGCTAGCTGATTTCAAGCAGATTGGTGATGGGGGTGTTGAAAGTGGCCGAAGTTCCCCTGGGCTATGGAGAAAGAAGAAAATCCCTTTGTGGAATGCTATCTACTAACTACTGCTGGAAGGTATACATGTGTGGATATCTGGTGAGAATATAATGGGGCTCATATGTGTTGGAGTTTGCAATCAAAATAGTATCTCTAAACCCACATTGGGCTGGCATCTGTGGTACTGCATGAATTCAATGCCTTCAAGAGAGAGGAAGGGGAGAGAGTCACAGAAAATAAACTTTATAGTTGATAATCTTGTACCATCAAGAATTGTATGATGCTCTGCCCTTCTCCATATTGAGAAATCTTTGGTTGCTGTCTCCTCTTGTCCTAATCCCAAACTGGGCTCATATACTGGAAGTTTGAGAACATATCAGCCCAGAATTTGCCCAGAAGTATGCTTCGCACAATGATCTCACAATCCCTGTGTCGAAGTTCGGGTTTTCTGACCTTCAATTCAATTCAACGGACTGTAGTGAGGATTCCCTTGTTCTAACTGCTGTGATGTCAACAGGCTGTCTAAGCAGCCAATCAAAAGGCAGAATTCTCAGAGACCGTGAAGAAGGAAGTGAGTAAGCCCTTAAAATTCTAACTTTTTCAATGATTTATGAGATTTTGACTCTGGCACAGGGGGAGACCACACAGCGAGTTTCGGAGCAATCAGTGACGGACCGCAACTTCGGGATTTCTGCATGCGCCTGTGCGTGCGCCAAATCCCGAAGTTGCGGTCAGTTTCAAAGATGGAATGACTGCGAACGCTGCCCAGTTTCAAAGGCGGAATGACTGCGAACGCTGCCCAGTTTCAAAGGCGGAATGACTGCGAACGCTGCCCAGTTTCAAACGCGGAATGACTGCGAACGCTGCCCAGTTTGCTGTCATCCCGAACGCAAATTCTGGACCATCTTGTTTTGGTTTCTGAACACTGAATTTTGAGTAGTCCCATTATCTCCTTATACTGTTCCAGAAAGTCTGACTTCTAAGGGATACTCATTTCATTGTTTTCTTCACTAGTGTATTACAGGGGTTATTTGTCCCAAAGCCTTTCGGGTTCATCTTAAAGACTACTTGATGTAAATAATAGGTTTAAATGGGTGAGTTCACTGTAGCTTCTTGAACTGCAGAGTAGCTATTTGATTATCTGCCCACATCTTTAACAAACATTACATAGAGAATACTTTGGGAACTGTTTGAGGTGCCAAGTAACCCACCCCCCTGAATACAGTGTGTTTCCAGCATATTTGGGCACTGGGAGTTCCTCAATAATATGTAGATGAAGTGAGCTTGCATTCTAGTTTTAGGTCAGCTCAACAGGCTGCAAGCACATTGTCCACCACCAATGTACTAGCACCTCTACTGATTCCAATATTAAGATCGGTGCTGTAATGAGCAATATAATACAACAATAACTTGTATTTACATACTGATTTTAACAAAAAACATAGATAAAGATTTAAGAGATGATCAAACGCATTGTGGAGGAGATGGAGAGAGTAGATTCAAAGGTTTTAGGAGGAAGTTTGAAAAAAGGACTGAGTTAGCTGGAGGTTGTTTCAGGCTGAGCGAGTGGCTGGTGAAGGGGATTGAGTTGGGCGAGGGTTACAGAGCTTTTGTAGTAGCTGAACAAGGGGGCTTCAGTCTCCTCAGTGTTACTAGGAAGAAGATATTTCTGGCTCGTACACCACACAAGGTCAGGCAAACACTTTGGCACCACCATGGTACTCATGAAGTTGAGGGTGGTTGCTGAGAGGTAAAGCTGTGTAT
This sequence comes from Somniosus microcephalus, assembly GCF_052327205.1. Taxonomy (NCBI): domain Eukaryota; kingdom Metazoa; phylum Chordata; class Chondrichthyes; order Squaliformes; family Somniosidae; genus Somniosus; species Somniosus microcephalus. Next base: position 273,560,983 of record NC_140990.1, on the reverse strand, counting down.
CATCATACATTGGAAAACGGGCTCCTTGCCTACAGTTAATGTCACCGAGGGGTCGCTCTCTTCTGGGTGCCCTTCCAAAAAGGTGCCTGTCTCGTGCACCAACAAGAAAATAAGGTGGTACAACTTGCCTCTTCACCTCATTTTCAGGGCGGCACCTGCTTTGAATGTAACACCATGCCCAGCGATTCCCCAGAAAATCCTGGAGTAACGCGAAGGAGCCAGGGACCCATCGCAACATATTTCTGTCCCTTTTTCTTCTGCTTTGTGCCGTAGAACTAAGCACATCCTGAGCATAGAGCAGAAGAAAATTGGCCCCGTACAGTTTTTAATAAACATAAATTTCTATAAACAAAAAAAATTCTTAAATGCTCCGAAGTTCATTGTTTAGACAAGTTCTAAGTTTTTATACAAACTCATCTTTTAAACTGTTAAGAGAAAGGCAAAACCATTTGGGGCATTTAAAAGATAAGTTTCTGAAATGACGAGGGAAAGAGCTTGTTGTGAAAACAGCCTATCAAAAGGAACCCAATATTTAAATTTAAATCACTTGGAAAAATAAAGTGAAATATTCAGAGGAGGATGGGAAACACTCTTACTTCAGAGAAACCTACTGATTAATGTTGGGAAATTCTGAAAGCTACACAGAATCAGAATGCAGAGGTCCAGTTGATAACTCCAACTATTCTGTCTGGAAAAATAGCAAGTTGAAGCTAGGCTTTTCAGACAGCCGGGAACTTCAAGTAAAAGGTATTAAAATACACACAAGAAAATTACATTGCTAAATTTAATCATATTAAATGTATTTTTTTGCTAGAAACCTTATTTTTAATATTGGAAATTTCAATTACTAGGGAAAAATAGCAAAGAAATACTTGTATTTTTTTTTTGCAATGAGATTAGTTTGCCTTCTGTTTTATTTTATAGGTTCTCCTGACTGGTCATTCAAGATTTGTTGTTTCCATAAGTCCTTACGAGGCATTCTCTCTCATTGGTAGTTGTCTAGTCACTTTCTTTTCATTTGATTGGTATGTTCCCAACATTTTCAGTTCTGATTTGTTTAATCAACAAAGACTAATGGAAAAAAATTACAGGATGTAACACTTACAGAAATAATGTGCTGTCTTCAAGGTGTTGTTCAGTGACGTAAAAGTTATAGGGAGTAATTTTAACTTTTGACAATAGTGTAAAATGGGCGATAGAGGATTGGCCGCACGTTAAACACCTCTCCCGATTTTCCCTTCCATTGAAAGCAAAAGATAAAATTACCCCCTTACTGTTTTATCCTACACTATGTCTGTTTCCTGTGGGTTTCAAAAATGAAGAACAAAAAATGTTTCTATGATGACTAAAAAGAATGTGGTATGATTCTGGTAATTGCTAAATCACACCTACTTTGTAAGCAATATATTATCTGAATTACACTATATAAGTTAATAGGCAAGAATAACTATGCTTCAGAACAAGGCATCATTGGTGCCATAGCAAAATTGTGTCCAGACTTGGACATATATCGCTGTTGTTTCATCGTTGCTCGATTAAAATCCTGAAACTCCCTAGCTCACAGCATTATGGGAGCATCTTCACTGCTTGGAGTCCAACTACTTTCAGCTGCTTCACTGATGACTGTACCACTGTCACAATGTAATGAATCCATTGTTTTCCTCCACTAATGAAACAGCTCGGGCAATGCCCATCTCCAACAAGAAAAAGCTTAAACACCTCCCCCGCTCTTCAGTGACACCAGCATTGCTGTGTCCCCACTATGAACATCCTAGAGGTCACCGTTGATGAGCATCACTGGATCAATCATATCAAAACTTTGGCTCCAAGAATACAGCAGAGGCCTACGATGAGTGGCTTACCTGCTGATCCCTCAAAGGCACTTCACCTACAAGATTTAAAAGTGTGATGAAATACTATTTGCCATGATGGCAACAAGGCACAAGAAGCTCCCAATGATCCAGCACAACGTCGGCCACTTGACCGGTGCCCCTATCACTGAACTCCATATCCACCCGCTCCAGCATTGGCATACTATGGCTGCAATATGTACTACCTACAGGATGCATTATGGCAAATCAAACTTACTTCAACATCACCTTCCAGACTTCTAACATCTATCCCCTCGAAGGACAAGAATAGTAGGGAATCAAACTGGCCTGCGTCAGCAATGTGAAACGGGCTCGTCGTGAATTGGGAGCCCGCTTTACAATGTGCCCAATTTAAGAACATAAGTAATAGGAGCAGGAGTAGGCCATATGGCCCCTCAAGCCTGCTCCGCCATTCAATAAGATCATGGCTGAACTTCTACATCAACTCCACTTGCCTGCCCTGCCCCCATATCCCTCGATTCTCTTAGTGCTCAAAAATATATCAATCTCAGTCTTGAATATACTCAACTACTGAGCATCCACAGCCCTCTGGGCTAGAGAATTCCAAAGATTCACAACCCTGAGTGAAGACATTTCTCCTCTCAGTCCTAAATGGTCGACCCCTTATTCTGAGACTATGACCCCTAGTTCTAGACTCTCCAGCCAGGGGAAACAACCTCTCAGCATTTATCCTGGCAAGCAGTTTTATACAGAATTTTATATATTTCAATGAGATCACCTCTCAGTTTTCTAAACTCGAGAGAATATAGGCCCATTTTACTCAATCTCTCCTCATTGGACAGCCCTCTCATCCCTGCTATTGAAGACAATGGAAAAGATGGGCTGCCAATTCACTATGAGCCCATTTCACGCTACTGGTGCAGACCAATTTTACTCTCGTAATGCCATTGGAACACAATCATCTCAAAAGTTCCTTTCTCGGTCACGCACCCTCCTGACTTGGACATATACTGCTGTTCCTTCACCATAGTTGGGTCAAAATCCTGGAATACCCTACCTAACACCAGCATGATAGCACCATTAGCACAAAGACTGTACCAGTTCAAGGAGAAGGTCCACCACCACCTTGTCGGGGCAACTAGGTTGAGCAATAAATGCAGTTTTGCCAATATTTCCCACATCCTATGAACAAATGAAAAAACATTGGATCAAACTTTGTCCTTTTTCTTAAAGTATACATTGGAACTTCTTCTGTATATATCTAAGGTTTATAAAATGCCTAATTTAGCTCATTTCTGAAATATACCTAGTCCAATGTATGTTAATTATGCATTGAAGCAGTCACCACATAATTACAGTACAATCCTGAAAAGAATGCCAGTCATCAAAGATGAAGTTAGGCACAGAGATACACTAATATTCTATTCACAAAATCTAAGTTAACACAACTAATACCATGACCAGATTAAGCATTGAAAATTACAGTCAACACTAAAACGGAAATAAAAACAGAAAATGCTGGAAATACTCAGCAGGTCCAGCAGCATCTGTGGAGAGAGAAACAGAGTTAATGTTTCAGGTCAATGACCCTTCGTCAGAACAGAACTAAAACAGAAGTTACTAATTGATACATTAAAGTAATTATAGGCACAAATGTAATGTGAGTGTATTGCAGCATTTCTGTTGCATCTCTTGATTACAGAATAACAAAGCTATGTTGAATTTATGAGGTTACTATATGGCTTAGCAAGGTTAAGTTTATCATTCATGGTCGACATGTTGCTGACAAGTTAAAAGCTGAGTTTCCAGGCTATCTCCACTATCAGGTGAGTCCTTCTGCTAGATTGGCTTTGTGGCTCCAACTGTTTGATATTCCCTTGGATTCTCAGCTTCATCCTGAGGATGCCAGCAACGAGTTGCTGCCTGTGGTGGTGCTCTTTCTTTGGTTATCGTCTTGTTCTGGCTTAGCTAATGTTGCATGTACATGTTTCTCTGTATTGCTATGCTGTCTTTATATTCTCTCACTATACCCAAAGACATAAGCTATTAAATACAATTGTAATGCATTTTACAGGTTTACTTCAGTCAGTTTAAACTCTTAGGGCCCGATTTTGTGGCTTGTGTGGGAAATGGTCGGATTCCCCCGAATGTAGGGTTCTGACACACACAAAAATGTCAGCCAGCTCCACGCAATTTTCCCTCAAGTGGCCAATTAATTTCCAGCATGTGGGCAGCCTTGCTAATTGTCCATTTCTAGTCAGGAAGCCCCACAGTATGATGTCATCATTCGTGGTGCTTTCAAGGTCCACAGCAAGCATTGCTTCCTCTGTTGGCTTCCAAACGAACCATACAGGATGGCAGAGGAGCCTGCAGCAGCTGTGGCCAGTGCCAGACCCCGAGCTGCCTCCAAATTCGATGAAGCTTCACTGCAGGCATTAGTTTATGGGGTTAGGGCCCACAGGGAGGTCCTCTTCCCTAGGTCAAGCAGGAAGAGGCCTCCCACTGAGACCAAGGCTGCATGGATGCAGGTGTCAGCAGATGTCAACTCGAATGTGCATGTCACCTTGACATCACATCTCTAACTCCTTCCTCTACTCCCCCACAGGACCATCCAGAGCCCCCATCCCCACTGTGGAGGAGGAAGAGGCTGTGCAGCCAGACTCCTCAGAGGAAGCTCCAGCCTCTGAGGGCGCAGCGTCAGCAGAAGTAAGCGCACCCAGCACCAGCGCAGACACTCTTCGGGGGGACCTTTGGGGCATAGAGTAGTGTTGTCACCTGGTGTATCACAGCTCACAAGTGAGCCTCAGCAGATTCTGGAGACAGAGACAGCAGTGGAGAGTCCTCGTCGGAGGGCACAGGACTCTGCCAGCTCAGTTCAGCTGCACTGCATGTCGACCCTCTGCCTCTGGGTCCATCCGCAAGAGAAGAGGTGATGGATCTCCATGCACAGATGCAGGAGTCTCTGGCAGGTTTTGTCTCCAGGGTCGCTGCGAGTGTGGAGCAAATGGAGGAGTCCATAGCAACCATGAGCAGAGCCTTTGTGGAGTCATTGGCGCATGAACGCATCACCATGGAAAGGTTGGCAACCTCCATGGAGGAGATAACTCGCCAGGGTACAGAAAACATGGTGAGTGCTCATAAGAGAATGACATCTCTTGAGCAGCGTTGGCCATCTATTGAACAGAGAAACCAGACCTTCATGGAAGTCCTTCTGAGTAGGACTGCCAGTGCAGAAACTGGTCCCCATAGCCCCCTAAAGCGCAGCAAGGTGCTCAAGCCACTTCCAAACACTGGCCCCTTCTGGCCTGTGCAGCTTCAGGTGAGTGAGCAGCAGCCTGGTGCTCATCCTGCTGTTCCTGGTTCTGCTGCTGCCGCCTCTGCTGTTGGAGATCCTCTAATGGCAAGAAGGGATGGAAAAAAAGGCGTCCCATGTTTCTCGTAGATGCCTCCGCTGAGGAAGCGCTGAGTGAGGGTGGCGAGAGGGGCTTCCCAGGAGATCACATTGGAGAAGTGTGTGAGGCTCCAACCTTCCACAGCTGTGCCTAAGCCTTGAAGTAGCCCCAAGCCTTCAGCAACAAGGTCCTTCACCAAATAAATGCTGTCCCTTTAAATCGCAGCTTTCCCGAATGACCTGCAGCTGACAGCAAGCAAGCCTCACACCAGGTTTCATCAGCGGGGTTCCCCGCAGGCGTGTTTAGCGTGGGGAACCCCACAAAATCGCAACGGCCCCATGAAAATCGGCTTAAACATGGAAATAATTGGTAATTAGTGTTCCGACAATCAGTCCCGCCAGCGGCGGGCGAGACTGAATCGGGTTGCGGAGAAACAGCGGTCCAAAAGTCGGACAGGGCTGGCAGGCGGGTCGTGACCCGCTTTTTCGGTGATTTTCAGCCCCCGGCCGCATGAAAAGCCACCCGACGGTTGGCAGAAAATCGGGGCCTTAATGTTTCTTAATACCACAACTTAGAACAATTTCACTCTGCTTCTGCAGAACTATTTCAAATGTTCTTTACAACTCCTGTTGAACTTTTTGTCCTTGCTCGAAAGTTTCCTCATACTTTCTTGGAATCTTCTCTTTGTTTGGCTCTTTCTGTCGTCTCTACCATCTCTGTTTTGCTTTACAGGGATGTAGTTATTCTTGCCTTGTCCTTCCTTTTGCTAGCCTGGGGAAAAGCATGTCCTTATACTTTAAATTCTACTAGGACAAACCCACTTTTGTGACTAAATCTTAGTGGCCAAGTGAAAAAGAATTAACTTTGTCACATGGATCCTTGCCAAAGAATCTGTCAACTGGACAGGCATCTTTTCAGCAAGTATGATGGTCAAATTACAAGCAGTCCTTTTGAAACTGTGCTATGTCCCTTTGGTTATAGTTTAGGTGCTGGAAAAGCTAAGGGCCATCTCATGACCCTAATATATTCTTAAAAGCTTTTCTGTTTACTTAACAGTTGTTGATGCAAATGCTCTAACCTGTCAATTAGCCTCTTAGGTTTGCTATTTTGACAGGTTTACTGCCCTGTGGTTCCAGGCTTATTGGAAACACCTGTGCCTAGAACTCCTGTGGGGGTTCTCCTGATCTCCCACCATAACTTTGGCAGGAACCCTGGAGAAACAACTAAAAATAGCAATTTGCACCATTTTTCCAGCGTTTCCACCAAAGTTGTGGTGGGAGATAAAGAGAACCCTATGGAAATTCTTCCTCGATGCCTGAGAGTGTGTATGTAAGTCCCTTTGTCTCAGCTCTCTGCAAGACTGCTAGCTGTTCCAGCATTCCAGTCTTAATATTTTTAACTTTCCTAAAATTCAGTCGTATGGTTTGGAGAGGCATCTTCCACAAACTCTTGCCAATGACTCAGTGAGTTTATCCTCTCAATATTTAAGCCATGGAGAGAGGAAGGCAACTGGTTCAATTCTTGATCTGTGTTGAGTCAGCTAATCTCAGATGGGCCACTATTAATGGTAATGCAGAAGAAGTCTTGTGGGGAAGATCAAAATTAGAGGCCATCAATATAAGATAGTCACCAAGAAATCCAATAGGGAATTTAGAAGGAACTTCTTTCCGCAGAGAGTGGTGAGGATGTGGAACTCGCTACCACAGGGAGTGGTTAAAGCAAATAGTATAGATACATTTAAAGGGAGGCTCGAGAAGCATATGAGGGAGAAGGGAATAGAGGGTTATGCTGAGAGTTAGATGAGGAAAGACTGGAGGAGGCACAAGTGGAGCCTAAATGCCAGCATAGACTGCTTGGGCCAAATGGCCTGTTTCTGTGCTGTATATCCTATGTAATGCCAATGGATGTCTTGTGGGTGATGAGGCCTACCCCCCTGCTCCCATTGATAATGACCCCATTAAGCATTGCATGAACAGCAGCAGAGGAGTACTACAATGAGGCACAACAGAGTTCATTCCAGTATCCACTGGGAACATCATAGAAACAGGAGTAGGTTATTCAGCCCCTTAAGCCTGTTCTGCCATTCAACTAGGTCATGGTTGATCTCTAAAGCAACTCCATTTGCCTGCCTTTGATCCATATCCTTTGATACCCTTATCTAATTTTAAGATTATGTCCCCTTCTGGATTGCCCAACCAGAGGAAATAGCTTCTCTGTATCTAATAAGGTATCAGTGGGAGGACGGTCTTAAAGTGATGCTTTCACTACCTTAAGTGATCAGGAGAGGCTCTGCAGTATGTTCCAGCTCATTTATACCCCATAGTGAAACTTGCTCTGCCCTGCACACCACCTTCATCCAAAAAAGTTTGAATGTGAACATTTCTGGGAGATGGACCTAATTGCTTGGAGGCAGAAATATTTAGATGAAATGATTAAATGTCTTTTCTATGTTACTGCTGACATTGAACACAACTGATCACTGATGTCTTCTCTTTAACATAGTCACCTTTGTCGCTACTGCTTTTGGAAATTGCAGTTCACCCATGACTGGGTATTGGACAAGTAGTCTGTCAACACAAAGGGAGCGCAGACGTCAAGAGAGGTGCTGGTGAGGTACAGCTGGATGTCGTCAGCATACATGTGGATGCTTCAGTTCCTTATCCCACCTTAAAATAAAGGACTAATCCTTCATTCCAGTATCCACTTGGAACATCATAGAAACAAGAGTAGGCTATTCAGCCCCTGAAGCCTGTTCTGCCATTCAACTAGGTCATGGTTGATCTTTATAGCAACACCATTGACCTGCCTTTGATCCATAACTCTTGATACCCTTATCTAATAAAAATCTGTTCATCTCCGACCTTAAAATTTCAATTGACTTCTATAGTTATTTTGGGAGAAAATTCCAGATTTCAACTACCCTTTGTGTGGAAAATGCTTTCTGATTTCACTCCTAAATGGCCTGACTCTAATGATTGCTCAACCAGAGGAAATAGCTTCTCTGTATCTACTGTATCAAATCCTTTAGTCATTTTAAACACATCAATTCATTCACCCCTCAGCCTTCTGAATTCAAGGGAATACAAGCCAACTCTATGAAAACGGTTGTTGCCCAGAGACTTTTTGCGGGCTTGTCAGGAGGGCTTTCCATTAATTGGCATCTGTTTCAGTGTGATGCCCTCTACAGGACATCTGTGGTGTCTTTGAACAGGGAAAGCAACAGCGAGGCTCTTCAATCAATCAGATTGAAGTATTCTCACTGAGCCATTCAGACTGCAAACCAGGAAGTAAAAAACAGAAAATATAAATTACATTTAAATCATGTACAGGAAGAAAGATAAAGATTGAAAAATACAGATAGGATTAAGGGAGAGAGATGAGATAAATGAAAAAGTAAAACAAAAAATCTGAAACATTAATTTTCTTCTGAGGGAATGAGACTTCACACTTGTAAAATTATTTTCTTCAGGGCCAGAGAGGTTATTCAGCAGTAATGATCACTTATTACACTGTTTAAAAACTCACTCCTAAATGCACCAGCCCTAACTTTTTCAGACATTTTTAGTGCAGAACTAATGGGTAAGTACCCAAAGTTCATGCTATTACAGTGATTTCAGTACTGAGTCTATCAGCGAGGACTGCAACAGTGCACCCTGTGGAGGAGCAGGGTTTCTCTGACAGCAACTTCTGGATTTCAGCGTTTAACTCACTTATTACAGCAAAATCAGGGCCAAAACATCAGATTCCTTTGCCCCTCATTGCATGGTCTCACATTTACGTAGGTTGTAAAACTCGGCTGCCCGTATCCTAACTCGGACCAAGTCCCGTTCACTCACCACCCCTCTACTCACTGACCTACATTGGTTCCCGGTTAAACAATGCCTCAATTTTAAAATTCTCATCCTTGTTTTCAAAGCCCTCCATGACCTTGCCCCTCCCTATCTCTGTAATCTCTTCCAGCCCCACATTCTCCCGAGATATCTGCACTCCTCTAATTCTGGCCTCTTGAGCATCCCTCTGAAGTGCCTTGGGATGTTTTACTATGTTAAAGGCACTATATAAATACAAGTTGTTGTTTTTCAAGTCTCTGGAGTGGGACTTGAACCCTCAACATTCTAACTCCGAGGTAAGAGTACTACCAGTGGAGCCATGGCTGATGCACAAATTCCATTTTAATATAAACAAACTCCAAAGTAAACATAAGCCAATTGATTCTTTCCTGATATTGTCTTTTCCTTGGCTGTCTAAACCTGCTTTCTTTCTCTTATTCTTGTGCTTCCCCTAGGTTCCGCCTGAGGTCTAGAATTGTAGTTGGCTGCTCCTGTGCTACAAAAGGAGATTGAGGTGACCCCCCCCCCCCCCCCATCATGGTAGCTTGCTCCTTGGCAGTAGCTCTTACGTGCTACTGGTATGGTGCTCTGAAGGAGAAGGCTGGATAATTGCTGTCCTAAAAAGGGCAGCCTCAGACAGGTCCGCATCAGCCATTGATATTCTACTGGGCCCTGGATCTGTGTCCCACTAACTAATGAGATGCCTAGTCTAAAAGTAGCCTGTATCCTGGCTCCCAGAATTGGAAAGCTGGTATGCAGATTGCTGACCATTCTGTCCCCTATGGCCATTAGAGCTGCGACTGTGCTTCCATGGAGGAGGAGGCACATAATAGTCCTTGGCCGCTTCTTAGGTGGAGGGAGGCTGCCAAAATTTCCAATGAACTGCCAAACAGTCCATTGGAGTCTGCAATGAAGAAAAAACATCCCTGATGTTGTCACAAATAAGGGCTGTGGACTCTCATGTCTCACCACATCTTCGGAGACTGGCCATCATGTATAATAAAGATATTTTTCTGTTTCAGTCAATTAAACACTCACATTAAGAAAAACAAAATTGTCAGCTAATTTAATTTTAAATGCAAAAAGAATGTAAACTATGAAGTGTGGGACTTTTATCTGAGGTGAGCTTTACTCTTGTCTTGATAGACTAGCGTGTTTTTGTGTGTGTGCGAGAGACAGAGAAAGGAAAGAGTGTATATGAGTTACAGACTTAATGTGACCTGACCTATTCCTAGGCATCAGGTGGTGTAAGTGTTAGGTGTGGTTCAGTGATAGCACTCTTGCTTCTGAGTCAGAAGGTAATGGGTTCAAGTCCCACTCCAGAGAATAGAACACAAAAATCTAGCCTGATACTCCAGTCCGGTACTGAGGGAGTGCTGCACTGTCAGAGATGCCATCTTTCAGGAGAGACATTAAAACCAAGACCCCCATCTACTCTCTCAAGTGGGCATAAAAGATTACATGGCACTATTTTGAAGAAGAGCAGGAAGTTATACCTGACGTCCTAGTCAATAGTTATTCCTCAACAAATATCACTAAAACAGATTGGGGTAGAGTTTGCGCTGAGTTGGCAATCTGGGCAGAAATTGAGCTATTTTTCCGAAGTGAAGTTATGGCTCAAGTTTCTGCACAAACTCATTAGCATAATCAGAAATGTGACCGCTTCCTTGAACCAACACAATCGGGCAGAGTAATAGAATGTAATTGTTCATTTTTTTCCCTTGCATTAAAAAATATTCATTGATGTATTTAAGTGTGGTAACCTGGGAGAGTTTTATTAATACAGCTGAAAATGGGTTTATCACAAAAAAAACATTTTTAATAAGAGTGTCTAGTCCACTACCTGCAAATAATCTGATTTTAAATCACTGAAAATGACTTTAAAAAGCTACACTGAACCATCTGCTAGTTTCATTGGTGTACACTAGTCAGTTTCTTAGTAAATTAAAGGATTTTTAATATTTAAAAACTTTTAAAGCGTGCCTGCGTGCCTAAAAAAAACTAACTTAACTTGAAGAGCCTCCTCAAACATTCGCAAACAGGCGCAATTGCTGGAAACACGCTATCCTCATTATTTCGATCTGGGTAGTGGCCAGTTTTGTGGGCGGGGCTGGCTTCCAGCACCATGTTTTTTAAACAAGCATTAAAGATCAGGGAAACTCGATTTACGCTTGACATAACTTGCGTTTAAAATTCTGCAATCTTTTACGCTACTTTGGCCGATTTCAGGCGACTAGCGGAAACTCTAGGCCATTATCTGCTTCACGCGATCTTGGTGTGTGCAAATTGGCTGCCTCATTTCCTACATTACAACAATGATGACACCTTAATGTACTGTAAAGTGTTTGGGACCTCCTCAGTTCATGAAAGGTGCTTTATAAATACAAGTCTTTCTTCATAAACTCCACAAATAGCATAACAGCAGAGTTTGCTCTTAAAATTAGCTTCATGCCAGGAGCCAGTAAAGGCTGGGATTAGTTCAGGCCCTGGATTCCTGCCCCCAACTTGTAGCTCCCAGACCCTAGGGGTCACATCTTCGTGCTCTCAGACCCCTGGGTGCCCTCTCCCAGACATAAACTGGCTCCTCTCTAATGTTACTAGACTCCCATCACTTCTCTTCCCATTGCAACTAGCTAGTGTTCCCACACTCTGAGACCCTCTTCTTCCTATACTACTTCTTATCGTAAAAAGTCACACAACACCAGGTTATAGTCCAACAGCTTTATTTGAAATCACAAGCTTTCGGAGCGCTGCTCCTTCTTCAGGTGAAGTGGAGAAATGCATAAAGACACAGCTTATATAGCCAGAGAATCATGTCAGATGTTTACAGGTAACCTTTCCAACTGCCATTTATCACACCTCGGCAGAGAGATAATCACAGCAGTCAAAGGTGTGAATGGTGTCCAAACAGGTCAGTCAGGGAAACATTACATCAAAGAACAATGAGGTGGGGTCACAAGGGGTCAAATATTGCAGATGCTGGGGTCTGTATGGAAAAACAAAAAAAGACAAAAAACATTTTTTTGTTTTTTTTGTTTTTTTTTGGCTGGAAATCACAGCAGGTCCGGCCGCATCCGTGTAGAGAGAACAAGCCAATGTCGACTCGAGTCTGGATGACCCTGCATCAGGTGGGGTTACATGTAGCGTGACATGAACCCAAGATCTCTGTTGAGGCCGTCCTCATGGGTGCGGAACTTGGCTATCAGTTTCTGCTCGACGATTTTGCGTTGTCGTGTGTCTCGAAGGCCACCTTGGAGAATGCTTACCCGAAGATCGGAGGCTGAATGTCCTTGACTGCTGAAGTGTTCCCCGACTGGGAGGGAACACTCCTGCCTGGTGATTGTTGCGCGGTGTCCGTTCATCCGTTGTCGCAGTGTCTGCATGGTCTCGCCGATGTACCATGCTCCGGGGCATCCTTTCCTGCAACGTATGAGGTAGACAACGTTGGCCGAGTCACATGAGTATGTACCATGTACCTGGTGGGTGGTGTCCTCACGTGTGATGATGGTATCTGTGTTGATGATCTGGCATGTCTTGCAGAGGTTGCTGTGGCAGGGTTGTGTGGTGTCGTGGTCGCTGTTCTCCTGAAAGCTGGGTAATTTGCTGCGAACGATGGTCTGTTTGAGGTTAGGCGGCTGTTTGAAAGCGAGTAGTGGAGGCGTGGGGATGGCCTTAGCGAGGTGTTCGTCGTCATCGATGACATGTTGAAGGCTGCGAAGAACATAGCGAAGAACACGACAACGCAAAATCGTCGAGCAGAAACTGATAGCCAAGTTCCGCACCCATGAGGACGGCCTCAACAGAGATCTTGGGTTCATGTCACGCTACATGTAACCCCACCTGATGCAGGGTCATCCAGACTCGAGTCGACATTGGCTTGTTCTCTCTACACGGATGCGGCCGGACCTGCTGTGATTTCCAGCCAAAAAAAATAAAATAATGTTTTTTGTCTTTTTTTGTTTTTCATACAGACCCCAGCATCTGCAATATTTGACCCCTTGTGACCCCACCTCATTGTTCTTTGATGTAATGTTTCCCTGACTGACCTGTTTGGACACCATTCACACCTTTGACTGCTGTGATTATCTCTCTGCCGAGGTGTGATTAATGGCAGTTGGAAAGGTTACCTGTAAACATCTGACATGATTCTCTGGCTATATAAGCTGTGTCTTTATGCATTTCTCCACTTCACCTGAAGAAGGAGCAGCGCTCCGAAAGCTTGTGATTTCAAATAAAGCTGTTGGACTATAACCTGGTGTTGTGTGACTTTTTACATTTGTCCACCCCAGTCCAACTCCGGCATCTCCACACCACTTCTTATCGTGTCCACGGACAGTCTATACATAGCCCAGCCAGAACTGGACACATTTTTGCGCCTTGTTGTTGAATTCGACAAGATCTGCAACAGTGCAGGGTTCCTCTAACGATGGGCATTGCAGGAGATGTTGCATAGTCTGTGCCTGCTCCCAAATAATGAAATGCTATTCTTCAGAGCTGCCAGACCAAGACAGCTTCCTCACAGTTTTGCCAGTTCCCAAGAATTCCCTCTCCCAGTGCTGCCACTGATGTTGACAGATCCCGGTATTTCCCACCAGTGTTCCCAAAGTTTGGGAGCCACTGCCCACAGTGCTGCCAAAACTTAATATCCAGCCCACTTCTCCAGACACCAGGAATCGTCCAGTAAGCCAATGCTCCTCATTCTATATGCCAATGCTGCTAAAGTCCAGCAACTGTAACAGTTGCTAAAACCCATACCTGCCCCTGTACCCACTGCAAAATCTGACATGCCTGCATCCAATCTACTGCGTTGCTTACGATCTTCCTGTGTGCCCTGGTTCAACATTAAACTTATTTATTTATGGATAGAATTGCAAAATACCATGCCAAAACAGGTAAAAGGGACATATTTTGACTCATATAGGATTTGAACCTGATAAATCATTAAACCAGAGGGATATAAAGGTGGAGCTGGTGAGGATTCGCCCACCCTTACCTATTATAATTCGATAAATAGGTCAACTGAGTTAGTCAACCGAGTGATAAATCTGCATAGGAACTTGATGCGAAATCTTTTCGTCGCTGATGATTATAAACAGCGACGGAAGGATTGTGCATTTTGGTAGAAGTGATATACTGCAGAAACTACGGGTAAGATGCAGGTTCCAGGCACATGCGGTGCAGGTGAGGGAGTGGACGAGTTGCGTCAGATCTTTGCTTACGTATCGCGACACTTGTTAAAATTCACGAGCCACAGCTGGGCTTGGCGTTCATTCATTGAGCTGGCGGGGTCCCCGGGACAGCGCGAGCGGCTCGGTTGCACCTCCAGGCGCTCTAAGGTCAGCAGTTCTACGGCCATTTGCTTTTAAGCGAGCTGAGAGAAAGTGGTGTCGGTGCTTGGTACTGTAGCAAAAGCCCAAGTTCAAGTGTTTCACCCAGTGCGCTGACCGGAATTCAGAGGCTTAGTTGCTGCTGGTTTTTAATCTGTGGCGTTGCATTGTGTAGGGCGTTTACTTACAGGTTTAGCTTTAATATTATTGGTTGACACTAGTTCAAAAAAAACATCATATGGTACGCCTTGAACTGGTCGTGACCGTCTGAAATAAAAATAGTAACCGGGTTGAAGTGCGACGCTTTAAAACGAAGCAAACTTTGTGTTAGCGTTCTGGAGTAATCTTGCATTTTAAAAGCCAGTTGCTGTGCATTTCCTAATACTTGGTATCCGAGTCAAGTGCACGACTGATAACATTTGCACTTTTAGCTCGTTAACGTTAAGTGAAGATAACTCTTATTTCTGGCGTTTGTTTTGCTTCTTTTGAATCTTGAAGCATTTAGACTTGGTTTAACGAGGGAGGAAGAATCTGTGTTTTGCTTTCCTCCCGTCCTAATTTTTTAGTTTTACTACTTTCACCCTTCCAGGTAAGAGTGGTGCAATTCTGTGAACCTGTCACCGCCACACAGCTCCCTGAGTGGATGCAGGTGCCATTTTAAAGGGGCTCGCTTTTGAAGTTGAACTACCTTGGAAGATGTTTTGGGTTGTGATGCTGTCAATGTCTTTGTCACTGTATCTCCTTTTTGTTTTTGTTAAAGCTTTTTAATTAGATTTGAAGAGTTTTTTGATTTTCAGCCTGGTGTCGTGGCAGCATTATTCAAAGCATTAAGAACTGTTTTGGGAACTGAATTTTTCCCCAAAAAACCTCCCCCAGGATGCAATAACGTGCTTTTAACTGTTTTGGCTGACAGCTTCTATATTTGTGTCACAATGTGGAGCAGAATAACTGACACATTATCCTCAACTATCTCTTGCAGATTGAAAGCTTGGCTTTTAGTAGTTTGTCCTTATTTATTATTTCCCAACCAGGAAACTAGAAGATTTGTGTTTTGGAGAGGCCATAGAATAAAAATCTTTAACTATTTCAAAAAACTTAGCTTTTTTAGAATGCACGAAGGAACTTCACATGATTAGCAGTGCATGGCTGTCAACCAAATATAACTAGTTGTTTCCTCTCTCTTCAATTTATATTCACTTTGTTCAAATTGTAGATTTTACCTTGTTTTATATTCAATGTGTTTGTGCTATTAGCTAGATGGGGTGGGAGAAGATCCATATATGCTCATCACAAGCTGTTTGTACTTTGTCTCCTTGGGGGTAAAATTCAACTTCTTGGTACAAAACAGTTGGTAGTGGATCAGCTACCTGTGATACATCTGTCCAATTTTCCTTCCATTGAAGTCAATCTTAAGTTTGGTTAGAGATTGTGTAATGCGAGGCACCTTGCATCTAAAGGGTCTCCAAAGATGAAATTCTTTAAATTTACCTGAATTTTATTTGCGTGGTATGCAATATATTGAGAAGCAACTATTGCTTATGTTAAGACTGTGGCTTTATCATATATGAAGTTTTTAATTGTGTGCAGAACAAGTGGCTGTTTGCTCACTTATTTGTGGGGTGGGTGGTGTTTGAAGAAAGAAATCCTCATGGAAATGCAAGTTGAAGAGATGTTGAAGGCCATTAACTTAAATGGTATTTGTGATGTTGACTTACACCTTCATTCCATGATTCTTCTCTGGCTGGTAGGATTTGGAAACTGAAGTTAATGCAACAAGACTGGAACCTATTATGTCATCAAGCTCAACTTGGAAAATCTAAAGACCTTATTACAAATTACTTTAGTGCCACAAGTATATTTTTAAATATTTAGATAAGGTTTTCGTGACTTTTTTGCAAAGATGAAAGGGAACTATGATTTTTAAAAAGTAGTATTACATGTTAAACACTTCTTTCCCCACTCCATCATACACGAGTGAATAATAAATTAAGTGCCTTATTTAATCTCTGGTATGGTGCAATAAGTTATATGTAATATTTTAATAGGCACTTTCAATGGTGGTAATGTAAATCATTTCAAAGTAAGGTGCTTGGCTGATACAAATCTAAAGGGGGGTGTTGTAACTATGTTTATATATTTAAAAAAAAGCATAGCAATTGTACTTTTATCACATAGGTAACGATGTAATATTACAAAAGCATACTTCAGTATTTATGGCAAGACACTGTTCAGCTCTGCCAGATAACTGAAAGATGGTCTCTTTATCCAATATGCTTCTAGCAGTTAACCTATTCTGAACTGATTCTTTTGAGGCAGATTCATATTGTACCTTGTGTGTTTTCATTTCGGTACACAATTGTACAAGATGTATAACAATGTAGCTTGTTGCTCTGTAGCAGGAACAATCATTTCACACTTAAACACTGGACACTTCTAACTTTTTTTATTTGGTTCAAACTGGGGTTACTGTTATAGGAACAGCTATTGTATCTGCTGCAGTAGTTAATTGTTTACTGGCCACCTCCTCACAAATGGAGTGCTTTTAGACAGGTCTTCAGTATTTAGTCTTTAACTGAATATTATCATTGTGTATACCATGTCTATGAATACACCATGATTGGGGGGCGGGGGGGAGATCAGTTAACCCAATAGACTTTAATCTTGTGCTATTTATAATATAACTTCAAATTGTTCTTCCATTACTGGCATCACTGACTTGTTATCACCATTACTTCACCCTAGTGTGTAGCAATGCTATTTTTAAATGCAGCTTAAGTTTTGAAGCATCAAGTCTAATGATACTGTTGGGTGTTTTAAACAATTCATGCAGACACAGTGTGGGGAAAATGCATATCCACTATTTCACTTTGCTGAAATCCTATTGACAAGCAGTGCTATTGTAGGAGTTAATTTGCAAAAAGAATATGATCTTGGTGGCTTGTCCATGAAAGCAATAAGTTGCCATCATACAAAGTCTGTTTATCCCTTCAATTTTAAATATTGTATTTGCACCCATGAAGGGGCAAAATCAGCTGTGGGTGATGATAGAATATCTGTTTCTGTTGCTAGTGGTAAATTCTCCATGGCTCACTACATTGAAGATTTGTGTTGGGATAGTGTGGAAAAAGATTGTCATGTGCTTGTGTTTTTTGTCATTGGCTGCTGAAGATACCAGCTTTGGTTCAGTAGCACTCTTGCCTCTGAGTCAGAAGGTCATGGGTTCAATTCTCCCTCTAGAACAGTACTGCAGGGGAGCACTTCACTGTCAGGTGTCATCTTTAGAATGCAACCTATCTGCCTCTCGTGAATATAAAAGATCTCAACGCTATTCAAAGAGCAGCAAGGGAGTTCACATGACCAAGCTATCCATTTATCCCCCTCAACACCACTAAAACAGTTAAATTGGTCAATTTATCCCATTGCTGCTGGTGGGACCATGTGCCTATTCCGCAACATCGGCAGTGACTACACTTCAGAAGTAATTAATAGGCTGTGAAATGCACTATATAAATGGAAGTTCTTTCTTTAAAGGAGGCGATACTAACATTGAAAATATCAATGAAGTTATCTACAAAAATGGGGTTTTAGAATGATGGGCACAAGGTGGTACCTTTTTCTTAGTTTAAAAAAAAATCTTCCACATTTCTATAATTTTTATACATAAATTCAATTTATAGCATGGAAGAACTCTTTGGTCTCCTTCTAAGGACATGGGAAAACTTAGCTATAATGTTTTCCCCCTAATGAAATGTGTATATAAACATATTTTACACTTAAAATACAAGTTAAATGCACTACAAGCTATTCAAATTATGGTAATTAAAATATTTTTCCTATCAAATTTCCACTTTGCTGTTTGTTGCTTACTTCAAATTATTTGATTGGCTCACCGCCACCTTCTCGAGGGCAATAAATGTTGGCCTTGCCAGCGATGCCCACATCCCATGAACGAATAATAAAAAAAACTGACAGTTCAACTCCTATCCTAAAACTGCTTCAAATCCTATCCTAAAACTGCTTCAAATTATCAGCCTACATGGTCTACATTGTAGAAACCTGTGGAAAAACATATAAAACCCCATGTTCATATCTAGTGTCTATAATTCTTAGTGCAATTCTTTCCCTCCTTGTGGATAAGATTTGAATAGGGCAGATTTTAGATGGTTAAGAAGTGAGCTAGGGACTAGATCAACAATGGGATATTTGTTGAAAGGAGATTGCAAAATTGTTATATTTACTTTTTAAGAATGCTGTGGAGAAAATTGGAAGTTAGAAACAAACTAACCTTGAAGAGGGCAAATGGGGCGTACAAATGATTAAAATAAGAGGGATTAGAAAAGCAGAGGGTGTGTGAGGGGAGAATCTCAAAATTAAAGAACAGTGAAGTTTTCAGTAAAAAGAGAATTGTTAAAAGATAAGCAGGAGTTGGTGGAGATACAAAACAAGTACTGTGTTTAATAGAAGTATTAGGGCAGTTAGTTAAGCTTGAGGGCAAAGTGCTTGTACAATAATCCAGAGGGAAATGAAGGAAGAAATAGTGGAAACCTCAAATTATATTCCGGGATTCTATTGAGTGGATTGGTGACGAAGGACTAGATTGGCCAATGTAATCACTTTCAGAAAAGGGGGACTGAACTAACCTGGGTAACTACAAACCAGTGATTTTTAACATCTGAAGATAAAATTGCTAAATATCTAACCAGAGAAAAGTAATTGGAAGTAGCCAACACTGATTTCACAGAGGGAAATTGTGCTCGACAAACCTGAGTATTTTGAGGCGGTGATGTACATGACGGATGGGGGAAATAGTGGATGTGGTGTACATGGACTTAGAGAGCTTTTGACAAGTTACCACACAGGAGACTTATTGAAGATTAAGGAGTATGGAATTAGGGAGGGTAGAAAATTGGATTTCAAAATTGTTAGAAAAGAAACAACTGAGTAGATGTTAAGGACTGTTTCTTGGTAGTAGATAGTGGTGTCCCACAAGGATCTCTTGACTGTTTCTGTTCGCTCTGATTTTTGGGCTAGTGAGTTGTGTCCATATTTGCAGACGATACTGAAATAGGAGGCATAGTAAATAATTCTGGGGGCCACAAGAAGCTGAGGGAGATATTCTGATAAAATGGTCAAATAAGCGACAGGTGGAATTTAAGGTCTTAAAAATGTTTAAGTAATGATTATACTTTTTGGCTGGGAATGGCTGGAGCTGACTGGAGAGCAGAGGGATTTGGCATTCAGCATCATGACATTAAAAGCAGCACATCAAGTGGAACAACCCTTATTTAAAAAGAAACCAGTTAATGGCATACTGGATTTTTAGAATATAAAACTTGATGAATGGTGAAACTATATACAGTAAAGCCTTATTTAGACTTCAATTACAGTACCATGTGCTGTTTTGAGCTTCACACTATAGAAAAGATGTAGTTTTCATTATAATTACAGGGTGTTAGTAATAGACTTCAAATTGTCTGCCAGTTTTTTTTTATGCTGAAATCTCAAAAATTACAATGTTATTTTGCTTTGAAGTGCTTTTGTTTTTTTTTTTAAAAACTCGCTGATACAAGTTGAGACAATAGAGGGTACAGTGCAGATTTTCTAGGATACTGCTTGCTATGAGGAAAGACAAATGGTGTGGTGGGTGGGATATACTGGGCTGTTTTCATTATAATTACGGGGTGTTTTTAAAATGAAGGGATAGGACCCTGTAGACAGAAACAAACTAGTAACTAAAACAAGGACACTTAAGGGACTAAAACAAGGACATAGAGGTAGATTAAATGCAAGATATTTAGGACAGAGAAAGTGAAACTTTGGTTTACACAAATGGTTGATGGGTTGTGGCATGCACAATTGGAATTAGTACTTTGAAGCAGTGTCTATGGCAACATTTAATAAGTTAGGTGGTTTATGTATGTGGGGATATGGGAGCGGAGTGGGGATATGGGAGCAGTGCGGCTGCTTGTGTGGGGGATAGACACCAACATGGACTAATTGGGACAAACTTCCTTTTCTACTTTGTTATTTCTGTGCAAGAGTTCTTCCATTGCCAGCAGTTTAGCATTATACAACTCCACTCCCCCACTATCCAAGCTGGATGAGAGTTTTATGGTCTCAAAATGAATAATGCAGTAAACATTGGGGGGGGGGGGGTGGGTGTGTGTCAGAGCAGTTTCTAAAAATTATGACCACATTTTAAGAGGAGGAAGATGCAACTTCACACATCTCCCAGCAGGTAAGTGTTTAAAACAAAAAAACCCTGGAGCCATGTTTTGATTTCTTCCTCTTTCCCCTGCACACCCTGTAGAAATGTAAGTAATAAAAACAAATGTATGCCTTGGTACCTTCCTCTTGAAATATTCAATGCGAACAGTCTAACCAGGAAATAACAGTCCACCTTAACAGTTTCAGTTGAAGAACTTTCCAACTTGGTTTATACACTCAAAACCGGAGGGAGGGAAAAAAAATGCTGATGGTGCTTTTAAACACCAGAATAGAAAGTATTGGGCTTTCACCTTTCTCAGACACTGCTCTGTAACAATCTAATTACTGAATAGTAATAGACTTCAAATTGTCATTGCCAGAGTTTTTTTAATGCTGAAATCTTAAAATAAATTACAATGTTATTTTGCTTTGAAGTGCTTTTAATAAAAAAAAACTCTCGCTGATACAAGTGTTGCTTTGCAATGTGGACTGTGACTTCAGTCTATCCTGATAGTTTCAGAAGTGCGAGACTCTGGAAAACCTTGCTATGCATTGTGTTCTATACTCCTGCATAGCGCAGGCTCTGACCAGGTCATACTTAAAATTGCAATCATTACATCCGGTGTGACTGTGACAAAAATAAACTATCCCTCCTCGTTCTTCTCTACCTGTCTTTGACATGGTTAACCACTCCACCCTCCTCCAATGTCATCCAGATGGGTGGGACTGCACTCACCTGGTTCCATTCTTATCTATCTAATCATAGCCAGAGAATCGCCTGCAATGTTGCTCTTCCCGCTCCCTTATAGTTACCTCTGGTGTCCTCCGAGGATCTATCCTTGGTCCCCTACTATCTCTGCTACATGCTGCCCCTCCGAAAACGCAATTAGTTTCCACATGTACACTGACCACACCCTGCTCTACCTCACCACCACTTCTCTCGACCCCTCCACTGTCTCTAAATTGTCAGACTGCTTGTCCGACATCCAGTTCTGGAGGAGCAGAATTTTCCTCCAACTAAATATTGGGAAGACTGAAGCCATTGTCTTCGGTCCCTGCCGCAAACTCTGTTCCTAAGCCATCAACTCATCCCTCTCCCTAGCATCTGTTTGAGTCTGAACCAGACTGTTTGCAACCTTTGTCATATTTGACCATGAAATGAGCTACCAATCAGACATCCATGCCATCACTAAGACGGCCTATTTCTACCTCCGTAACATCGCCCGCCTCGGCTCATCTGTTGCTGAAACCCTCATCCATGCCTTTGTTACTTCCAGACTTGCTATTCCAATGCACTACTGGTTGGCTTCCCACATTCTTCCCTCTAAACTTGAGGCCATCCAAAACTCTGCTGCCATGTCCTAACTCCTGTTCACCCATCACCCCTGTGCTCGCTGACCTACAGTGGCTCCAGGTTAAACATCGCCTCTTTTTAAAAAAAATTCTCATCCTTGTTTTCAAATCCCTCCATGGCTATTCCCCTTCCTGTCTCGCTAATCCCCTCCAGCCCCACAACGCCCCCCCACCACCCCTGAGATATCTGTGCTCCTCTAATTCTGGCCTCTTGAGCATCACTGATTTTAATCACTCAACCATTGGTGGCTGTGTCCTCAGTTGGCAAGGCCCTACGCTCTGGAATTCCCTCTCTACCTCCTTTCAAGACACTCCTTAAAATCTACCTCTTGACCAAGCTTTTGTTCATCTGCCCTAATTTCTCCTTATGTGGCTTGGTGCTGAGTATTGTTTTATAATACTCCGGTGAAGAGCCTTGGGACATTTTACTATGCTAAAGGCACTATAAATCGTTTGGATTCTACTTGCATAATAGGACACTGATTTTTTAAAAAGGGCCTATCATTTGAGTCAGGCGGTCGCTTTGGACACCTGGTGGATGGCCTCTTTTGATATGGTTGCATCGCGGTTAACATGGCAATAAGGCTACCGACCCCATGTGAGACCATTCACCCCAGGCGAGTGCACTCAATCGACCCAGTTTAGAGCTTTGGTTTAAATTTTTTTTTTTTTTTTTTTAAGATCAGAAGATTGCAAGAGTTTAAAGGTCTGAAGTGAGACAAGTTGTTTATTAGATGAACTTTTCCTTGGGTGTTGGGTTCTGTGACTTTCCCCAGATTTGGCAGCAACATTAAAGTGTTGGATGAATTTGGGTTTTATTATAGAGTTGTGGAGCGCCAAAGTGTTTGCTATGAAAGAGAAAGGTGAGCTACTTGGAGGAAGCTTTAGCAATTGAGTTGAGGTCTATTTGGTTAGAGAAGATGGCAAGGTCAAGAATATTGACAGGACGGAGTGTGGATTAAGAGGTAGTTAAAAGGTAGTAATTGGTTAGGCTTGGGAATATAGGAACAGGAGTTGGGCATTTGGCCCATCAACTCTGTTACATTTTTGTTAACTGTAGCAGCTCTATCTTTCTAATCCCATTGCTTGCCTTTTCACCATTTCCTTTTTATATCTTGCCTCCCCAGTTAAGTATCTCCTTTTTTAAACAGCAATTTATTTTTGCATGTATAGTTTTATGGGCATTGTGTTCCATATTCTTGCAATTTTGTGAAGTTGTTTCCTTGACCTTGCTTACATTTGGTATAACTTAAATTCAAACATTATGTTCCCTATAAGGGGGAACAATTCTTGCTATTCACCCTCATCAATTTCCTTCATTATTTTTAAATGTCTCTAAGAATAGCTTTAACCTTGTAAGAGATATAAAGGTTTTTTTTTGAAAGTCTGTTTCTTTTCATCATTGTCCTTTTTGAATAGTATGGAGCAAATGAAGATTTACTAGTTTAGCCATTTCTGAGGGGTTGAGAGTGATCTTTGCATTATGAAATCATTTTAAAGTAGTCCTCAACAGTAAGTTACAAGGTGAGTGGAGGGTGATGTTGCAGTGGGAGAGGGCAGAATCCCTTAATTCATGGAAAGATGACTCCGCTTCGGCACCAATAGGAAACTAGTTAGCCATAAATATAGCTTTGGTGGGAGGGCAACATTATTTTGATGTAAATAGTGCCAGATTTTACAGTATTGAATTTTAAAATTACTCCTCATAGGCTTGCTATTCTTTTAATGTTGCATAAAAAGTCAAGATTTAGGGTACAAGTTTCTTAAGAGCCAGAAACTCTAATACAGCTTTTAAATGTTTGGTATAGCTGTCTGTTCTGGAGAAGAAATTTAAGATCCACATTTGTTATTTGTGTGGGACTGGAGTCATAGACCAGACCGGGTAGAGGTGACTGGTTTCCTTCCCTTAAATATATTAGCGAGCCAGTTGGGTTTTTATGACGGTGTGCTAGCTTTTATGGTCATTTTTTCTTTTCTGTGGCAAGCCCATAAATGACCAGATTAATTTTCACAACTTGCCACAGTGAGATTTGAACTCACCCTAAAGTATTTACAGCACAGAAACAGGCTATTTGGCCTAACAGGCCCATGCCAGTGTTTATGCTCCATATGAGCTCTAACCCCATCATCATATCCTTCTATTCCTTTCTCCTTAATGTGCTTACCTAGCTTCCCCTTAAATGCATCTATGCTATTTGCCTCAACTACTCCTTGTGGCAAGTTCCACATTCTAACCACTCTAGGTGGAGGTTTCTCCTGAATTCTCTATTGGATTTATTAGTGACCATCTTATATTTATGGCCCCAAGTTCTGGTCTCGCCTGCAAGTGGAAACATCTTCTGTTTACCCTATCAAACCCTTTCATAACTCTGCACAGTATTCTAGGTGTGGTCTCACCAAAGCCCTATATAATTGCAGCAAGACTTCCTTGCTCTTAAATACCAACTTCCTTGCAATAAAGGCTAACATACCATTTGCCTTCCTAATTGCTTGCTGTACCTGCATGTAACTTTGGGATGGCATGAGTATCTGAAAGGCACTACGTAAATGCAAATGATTTTCTTTTAGAACATGGCTTAACTCTTCAACTGTTGGATAGTGGGTGTAGTGGCGCTTCGTAATTTCCAAACATGCAGCCACTGAGCTTTGAGGCCTTTAACAATGAGTAGACGCGTGTCGAAATAAAACGTTCCAAAACGTAACTTTGTCTTTAAACTGTTTACTGTAACACCTTACAAACAGAATTACAAAGCAAAACACGTTTAAACGAACACGGTCAAAAACTGTATTGCTCCAGCCATCAAAGCCTTTACTCCAGCCATCAAAGCCTTTACCTTCTCTCTAGCCTCGTGGAGCTTGAACTGTAAAATGGCTGGATACCATGTGACAAGCTTAAGGACTGTACCATTGTAGCAAGAATAAAGGGGGTATCTCAGACTATACTAGAACAAGAAAATAGGGGGTTTCTCAATACAATAAGTCAGTCAGGTAAATTAACTTCTATTTAACCAATATTTTAAAGTATTTTCTTTCTTAACCTTTCATGACTCTTACAGTGGGAATATGGGATATACGCTGGAATTTTATACAAATGCTGTTACGCTTGTATATGTAAATAAATTGTGGTTGGGAGAAAAACAAATTTGCCTAATGCTGCCCCCAGGTGTTGAGCCTACAGCATTCTACTTGTATAAACCTCTTATGGTAAATTCCCAACATGAACAAAGTTCCCTGTAATTTTTTTGGGGCCTTTAAGGGGCTGCACAGGCTATTAAAAATACCGTGCATGTGTGGTTTTTACATTGAAAATCCGGCTGTGTGGGTTCCCTGGAGCGCTGCACAGCTTAAAGGGAATGTTGAACATGAGTACAGTGTCTTGGAAGCAGTACAGATTCACCAGAATGTTACCGGGGCTCCAAGGGTTAGATTATGAAGGGAGATTACATAAACTAGGCTTTTATCCCCTGGAATATAGAAGACTTAAGAGGCGATTTGAGATTTTTAGGATTTTGAAAGGAATGATGGGCAGATAGAGAAACTTTGTCTGCTGTTGGGGGAGTGTCGGACAAGGGGATGTAACCTTAAAATCAGAGCCAGGCTATTCAGGAGAGAAGTTAGGAAACACTTCATCACACAAAAGGTGGTAGAAGTGTGGAACTCTCTCCTGCAGAAGGAGGCCAGAATTCTGGCATAGGTGTGCCAGTCTGGAATATCCCCCCCCCATCTTGACCTGTGCATACTTTGGTGGGGTCAGCACTGGAGACTATGGTGGGCACATCCTGTGCCTGTGGATTTTTAGTCCCCACATCTTTCATCCCAAAGGTACAGAAAGTGAAACCTTCATATTACTATATCGACAATTGTGTTCACTAGCTGCATAGAGTTACGGAGATAAAAAGTTTCAAAACCTGAAATATTTGTTTTGGGGGGGGGGGGGGGTGCGGCTGGCAGCTAAAAGGTGGATTTTCCAGTTGTACTTGATTCTAAAAGCACTCAGCAGTTTTTGCATAACCTGGCTGTCTGCCTGTATTGGGTATCTTTTGGAACATTCAAGGGGATTCACCACCACACTTGGTCAGTGCGGTACAGCTGGCTCATCTTGGGCTGCCTGGAAGGTAGGGAGGCTCAAGGCTGTTGTCCATTATGCTTCTGGGGTGGGGGGTGGTGGCTGGTATGGTGTGTGGAGGAGAATTGTTGATTACTGTTAATTTTGGTAGGAAAAAATTATCCACTTTTTTGCTTGAAAGTGGGTTTGTCTTGTCATTCTCATAACTTCTGTACTGGTGGTCTAGTGTTTCTCCTTGATGTTTCTAATTTCAGGCTTGGCTTGTTTTTTGCTTTTTATCATATTTGCTTTTGTTCTAGCTTGTATAGTGTGCACTTAAACAGCTCGCTCTTTGAGCAAAATTGGGAAGACAGTAAATTAGAACAAGGTAAGGAACATAGATTGAATCAAAAGGAAGCAAAATGAATAAGAAACTGACAGCAGCCAATCCCAGGTACCCAGTCCCACAAACAAGATGAACCAATTTTTGTGCTCTTGGTCTTTTGCTCTCAAGACTTAATAATTGTTAACTTTCTTTCTTGGCCCTTTTATTAAAGGCGGTGTTAAAATATTTCCAGGTGGATCCTGATCCCAAGTGGTGGGGAGACTGAAATTTACTTTGTCCAAGGGGACTGAAGTTCAAGCTAGGCAGATTGTATCTGCATGATTTCATGAGTACTGGCTCTGCTATAATTATTTCAAAAAACCTACTTGTCTTCAGTCATGTGTGATGAGTTTGAGAACTCCGATTGGTGCAGGGTCACCCAGGATCCAGAACTCTCAACGGTATCCTAATAGACGCGTGTGAAGTATAAATACCAGCACAGACTGGTTGGTTGTTTCTGTGCTGCATATTCTTTTTAATTCTACGTAATAGGGAATTGCAGAGCCAAAGCTTAATGACTGAAAATTGTGACTGGGTTGAATGTACTAAATGGCCCCATTAGAATGCCACCTGGAGGCATCCGAGGCTTAATTTACCATTAGAGGCAACTTGCGTGGAAATCCCCAAAAGGAATGCCGATTAGTTACAGGATGGTAACATTTTTTTATATATATTAATGGGCTAAATAGTTTCTTGATTTGAAATCTTAAGTATCAAATTTGTAGCCTAGTTCATTTCAACAAGTAGGCTTACTTTTAAAATCCAAAATACATAATTCTGCACTTCAGTACATTGTCTGTCTGTTTGATTATAACCTTTCCTATTGAACCATGGTATCTGTCGTAGTTCAAGGGCAACCAGCACCTTTTCACTATCTAGTGTGTTTTATATTCCAGTTTCTCAACGCTTGCTTTGTGTGTCATGTGCCACAAATAAGGGATACCACAAAAATATTCAAGTGCACTGACTTGACTTTATCGTGGGATGCAGCTGCTCTGGAGGAATTGCAACCATAAAATCTACCTGAGTAGTGCAATCGGCATTAGATTTATTTTGCCTGGCATTAGATTTATGTTGCCCTTCTCTGTTTCTATTGCTGTTATCCTTGGAAGTATGGCAGAGTGCAGATTGTATGCATGATTTCATAAGTACTGGCTCTGCTGTAATTTCTTGGGTTGGTCTCAATTATAATAATTTGATCTGTAAGTATTATAAATGCCTCTGGTTTGGAGCTTGCCTCTTTGGGTGTGGGAAATATTGTGCAGCAACAGGATTTAAAAACTAGCAGCTTAAAGGGACAGGCATCCTTGGTGCACACAGCCCTTGCTGCTTCTCTTTCTCTCTCCCCCCCCCCCCCCCCCCCCCCCCCAAAAACTGAAATCTTGTGACATTTGAGTAGGAGGGTAGAGAATCCCCAGGATCTCTAGCTGTGGAGGTGCAGCTGGAGGGGAAATCGGGCAGAGGAGGAGCCCCTATTTAGCACCAGGTAGTGCAGACCCGAAAGAGTTCTGTGTATGGACAGTGGAAGGAGGAAGCCAGGGCATGGCGTATGAATTGCAATACACCACATGCTCAGTGCAGGAAAACGCTAATAAACTCACTGGGTGAGGCAAAAAACGAGGAGCCGGCGGAAAAAAAAGTCCGCTAAATATATTTCTTTTGGAACATTTTCCTTTTACATCTGGAGTCTTGAATCAAATTTAGTCTAGGCAAATGGTATGAAAGTTTCTGTTCCATGATAGTTCTAAGGATCTGTAATAAAATCAGTTTGCATGGTCTTATCCTAGTACATTAGTAATTCCAAATTAATAGCACTGGACTGTTTCTAATTTGGCTCTAAATTGTCTGAGACCACAGGATGTTAAATGGAATGTTTGACTGGTACAGTTAACCCTAACTTCAGAAAAGCACCCTTGCACTGTGAATGAAGGGCTGTGCTGACTCCAACATGACAAAAGGAGATGGGGAGGAGGGGGTATATACCATTCTCCAGAATCCTCTCCTTTGGGTAAGCATGAGAATCCCTTGACTTCAAATACACAAAATAATCTCTTGTAGATTGTCCAATGTAGATCTTGAGGCTTTAATTTCTAGTGGTAATTTGGATAAGACGCCAGCTTCTCAAATCCCACTCTTCACTGTTGCTTCTGTTCTGAAGCTGACATGCCACCTGTTGGTTGCAATATTGTTGGCCTTCATGTCAACTGCTATGTTCAGAAGGAGAGGAAATAGCACATATTTTACTAATATTGGAATGATTGACCATAGTAGGTAACAAGTGTCCCAAAATGTGGCCATTATACAATAAACTTTTGGTGCAGGTTATGTTGGGTGGGCTCCAGCATCGACCATTCAATATTAAATAGTACATAATTGTAGTGGATGTGCCTTTAAGTCAGAACTACTTTTACAGCTCCTGTATACTGTAGTACCGGCAGTGACCACTGTACCCCCAGTCTAGAGATTACCCTCCTCCAGTAAAGACCTGTTATTTGTTAATGTACAGCATCCGTGTGATTATTTATCCATTGAACCATGGATCTAACAATGATCTCTGTAAACCAGAATTAAATTGTCTTCATTCGGTGCAGGCTCGAGGGGCTAAGTGGCCTACTCCTTGTTCCTAAGATGCTTGCATTCTGACAGCCTTTAAATTTGGAATTTAAAAAATAGCTAGTATCAGTGATGGCAACCATGAAACTACCAGATTGTCAGAAAAACCCATCTGGTTTACTAATGTCCTTTTTAGGGAAGGAAATCTGACGTCCTTACCCAGTCTGGCCTATATCTGACTCCAGACCCACAGCAATGTGGTTGACACTTAACTGCCCTCTGAAATGGCCTAGCAAGCCATTCAGTTGTACCAAACCGCTACGACAGTCAGCACTGCGAGTACCTTCACCACAGGGACTGCAGTGGTTCAAGAAGGTGGCTGACCACCACCTTTTCGAGGGCAATTAGGGATGGGCAATAAATGCCGGCCTTGCCACAATGCCCACATCCCATGAACGAATAAAACAAATATAATGAAATTGCAAATAATGTACCCAAAGAAATGACTATCATAATTACAGAAAAATGAAATACTGTAGTTAATACTTTCAAGGAAGAGAGCTTGCTCTGAAATTAGGCCTGAATAGATTAACGTGAAAGAGACCCACAGCACTAATAAAATGGAGATAGGATTTAGAAATTGTTAGCTGCATCTCGCTCTTTAACAATGATATGAAAATTCAATCCTCACTGGGGGGGGGGGGGGGGAAACAATTCTAGGTTCAGGTCCTGCATAATTGAATAAGGAAGTAGTACACTCCTTCCTGATTGTCAAGAGATTAAGAAGGGTTTCCCAAATCCAGCCAGTTTTGGTATATTTATAACTAACACACAGCCTATTTCTTTTAATGCCCTTCTTGGAATAATGTGACATTTTTTGGCTTTAATCCCATTAGTTTATTGTGGTAAACCACGTTCACTATCGTATCACTGTTAGTAGTTAGCACTGTTCACCACTGTTCGTTATAACTGTATCACTGACCACTATTGTATCACGGTACGAGGTCGCCTCTTGCCACACTGCTATACCTGGGATGACCACTGCCGACTCCGCCTTGGCTCCACCCACCAGGCCAGGTATAAAGGTGAGCGACTGGCTGGTATTCCTCCTGCTTGGATCGGATCACCCACGAGAGTGGGCTCTGTTATTTAGTCAATAAAAACCTTTAGTCACCTTCGTAACTCTTCGCCTTTATTGGAGGAATTGATAGGTATATCATTTATCAATTATGTTTTTTTGTTTATCCTAACTCTTGTGAATTTCTCTTTTATAGTGTCTAGTTACCTTTTTAAACAAGTGACTCTTTGTGCAAGTGTTCTTGTAGCAATTGAAGCATCAATTTTGAAAGGGTGGGCGGAGGTGCTGAGGTGTGAAAGGAGGTACTTTTCCCACAAAGGTGTGGGAAAGTGAATGCAGTTGTTGCCAAGCTTTTGTCACATTGCTCCTAATTTGCTAAAGAGCAGTTTGAGAGACTGAAGTAGGTCTACCTACTCACAGAAAACAAAATAGTCTCAAAACAAAATGGCTTTGGTTAAAATATGTCAAGTGACTGAAGTCTACAGGATCAGAACTAAACTCTCAAAATTGCTTTACTTTGTTTCTTTGTTTTTAAATCTCTTGTTAAAAGGGTGGCTGCTGCAATTGTTTTAAATAAGTGGATATTAAATTTCCCCTTCCTTGTCTGCTGTTTTAATAAATCTATTGTTCCTTGCTTTCTTACAGTGCCCTCTATTGGTTATCCACTTGCACTCCAGCTTGTGAAAGCTAGAATAAAAGACAAAAATCCCTTTGCCAAAAAATCCCTTTAATTCAACAAATCAGAAAAGAAGAATTTTTTTATGGTTGCAACAAAAACTGGCATTTATATAGTACTTTTTGAAGCAGACACCACCCCTTCACAGATGGGCATAAGGAAAATAAATGTTCCAGGAAAGGGAAGATAGGAGTGACCAAAGGCTTGAAAATGTGTTTGAGAAGATTATCAAAGGATGAGAGGCAGAAAAGTATAGGGAGGCAGTTTCGGGGAGTTGGACCCAGGCAGCTGAAGGCTGTCAGAGGTCAGTCTGGGACATATGGGTGTATTATGTCATGTGGACAAAGGGAGTACAGCGAGGAAATCATTGGATTCTGGAGGTGGTGAAGCAGGGGATATAGGCAGGTAATAGAATCATAGAATGGTTACAGCACAGGAGTCCATTTGGCCCGCCGAGCTCGTGCCAACACTCTGCAAGAGCACTTCAGCTAGTCCCACTCCCCTGCCCTTTCCCTGTAGACCTGCAAAATCTTTTTCCTTAAGGTACTTGCCCAATTGCCCAATTAGGTTGATTGGCTATGATAAATTGACCCATAGTGTTAGGGGGATTAAATACGTGGGGTTACGGGGATAGGGTGGGATATGTGTTGGTGTAAGGGTTACGGGGATCGGGTGGGATATGTGTCGGTGCAGGCTCGATGGGCCGAAATGGCCTCTATCTGCACTGTGGGGTTTCTGTGATCTGTGAATTTCCTCTTGAAAGCCATGATTGAATCTGCCTCCACCACCCTTTCAGGCAGTGCATTCCAGATCCTAACCACTCACTGCGTAAAAAAGTTTTTCCTCAGGTCACCTTTGGTTCTTCTGCCAATGACCTTCAGTCTGTGTCCTCTGGTTCTCAATCCTTCCACCAATGGTAACAGTTCCTCTCTAGCTGCACTGTCTCGACCCCTCATGATTTTCAACACCTCTATCAAATCTCCTCTCAAACTTCTCTGCTTTAAGGACAACAACTCCAGCTTTTCTAGTCTATCCACATAACTGAAGGTTCTCATCCTTGGAATCATTCTTGTAAATCTTTTCTGTACCCTCTCTAAGGCCTTCACATCCTTCCTAAAGTACGGTGCCCAGAATTGGGCACAATACTCCAGTTGAGGGCCAACCAGTGTTTTATAAAGGTTGTTCATCATTTCCTTGCTTTTGTACTCTATGCCTCTATTTATGAAGCCCAGGATCCCGTATGCTTTTTTAACCGCTTTCTCAGCTTTCCCTGTCACCTTCAATGATTTGTGCACATATACCCCCAAGTGTCTCTGTTCATGCGTCCCTTTTAGAATTGTACCCTTTTGTTTATATTGCTTCTCCTTGTTCTTCCTATCAAAATGCATCACTTTGCACTTTTCTGCGTTAAATTGCCACGTGTCTGCCCATTCCACCTTTCTCTTCTTGAAGTCGATCACTATCCTCTTCACTGTTCACTATACTTCCAGGTTTTGTCAGCTGCAAAGTTTGAAATTGTGCCCTGTATACCCAAGTCTAAGTCATTAGACATATCAAGAAAAGCAGCGGTCCTAGTTTTGACCCCTGGGGAGCACCACTGTATATCTTCCTCCAGTCCGATTAAACAACCGTTCACTACTGTTTCTTGTCACTTAGCCAATTTCATATCCATGCTGTTGCTGTCCCTTTTTATTCCACAGGCTTCAACTTTGCTGACAAACCTATTGTGTGGCACTTTATCAAACGCCTTTTGGAAGTCCACGTACACCACATCAACCGCATTGCCCTCTCTGTTACCTCGTCAAAAAACTCAATTGAGTTAGTTAAACACGAGGAACAGCACCTCATCTTTCGATTGGGCACTTTACAACCTGACGGACTCAACATGGAGTTCAACAATTTCAGATAATAATTCCTGGCCCATTTTTCATGCAGTATGATTTTGCCATTCCCATTTGCAACATTTTCACAGCATGTTCTTTCAATTCATTCCTCCCCCCTCCCCCCTGCCGTCTCTGCACCTGCTTAAAATCTGTTACATTTCCAGCTTTTTCCAGTTCTGATGAAGGGTCCCAGACCTGAAATGTTAACCCTGTTTCTCTCTCCATGGATGTTGCCTGGCCTGCTGAGTATTTCCAGCATTTTCTGTAGTTAAACATGAGTTGCCTTTAACAAATCCATGATTGCTTTCCTTAATTAATCCACAATTGTCCAAGTGACTCTTAATTTTGCCACGGATTATTGTTTCTAAAAGCTTCCCACTACCGAGGTTAAACTGACTGGCCTGTAATTGCTGGGTTTATCCTTGCACCTTTTTGGAACAAAGGTGTAACATTTGCAATTCTCCAGTCCTCTGGCACCACCCCCATATCCAAGGAGGATTGGAAGATTGTGGCCAGTACCTCTAATTTCTCCCTTTACTTCCCTCAGCATTCTGATGTATCCCATCTGGTCCTGGTGACATATCTACTTTAAGTACAGCTAGCCTTTCCATTACCTCTTTAGCAATTTTTATCCCATCCAGTATCTCCACTAACTCCCCTTTAAGCATGATTTTGCAACTGTCTTTACCAAGGAAGAAGATGCTGCCAAAGTACTCTTTTTAGTACCTCAGCCATGCCTTCTGCTTCCATGCATCGGTCTCCATTTTGGTCCCTAATCGAGCTACCTGTTTACTATTTATATGCCTATAGAAGACTTTTGGATTCCCTTTTATGTTAGCTGCCTGTCTATTCTCATACTCTCTTTGTCCCCCTTCCTTTTTCACTTCCCCTCTGAACTTTCTTTCTTCAGTCTGATTCTCATTTTGCATTCTCAGCCTGACATCTATCATACGTGCCCTTTTTCTGCTTCATCTTTCTCTCTCTTGGCATCCAGGGAGCTGTGGCTTTGGTTGCCCTACCTTTCTCCCTCGTGGGAATGTATCTCGACTGTACCAGAACAATCTCCTCTTTAAAGTCAGCCCATTGTTCAATTACAGTTTTGCCTGCCAACCTTTGATTCCAATTTACCCGGGCCAGATCCATTCTCAGCCCACTGAAATTGGCCTTCATTCAATTAAGTATTTTTACTCTAGATTGCTCCCTGTCCTTTTCCATAGTTAGTCTAAACCTTATAAAATCTTATGTGATTACTGTTCCCTTAATAATAATAATTCAACTTTATTGTCATTGTACAATGCACAAGTACATGAACAACAAAATGTGACCTTGCAAGCTCCCATGAGTCCAGTACAAATAACATTAACATTAAACGTAAATAGCACCGTCCTGGGAGAAGCAAAGCGCGCCGCCATTCCATTTCCACCATTCCTCCTGTCCAACAGTCTTCAGCCCAACGCCCGGGCCTGCTCACCAGCCGCCCCTCCCGGGGCTCCTTCCGTGACTTTCTGCACCTGGTCTTCCCTAATGGTCACCCCTCCAGGTACTAACCAGGCCTGGCTCTGCTTAGCTTCCAAGCCTTGCCAGTGACCCTGTCCCTAGTCCCAGGAACAGGGCTAATGTTTCCCTACTTACATTTGCTCTACTTGGCCCACCTCATTCCCCAGAACCAGGTCCAGCAATGCCTCCTTCCTTGTTGGGCTGGCAACATACGATCAAGAAAGTTCTCCTGAACACACTTAAGAAATTCTTCCCCCTCTCTGCCCTTTACACTATTACTATCCCAGTCCATATTAGGATAATTGAAGTCCCCCATTATCACTACTCTATAGTTCTTGCACATCTGTCATTTCCCTGCAAATTTGCTCCTCTATATACTTCCCACTAATTGGCAGCCTATAGAATACACCTAGTAGTGTAATGGCACCTCCTATTATTTCTCAACTCTAACCAAATTGATTCTGTCCTTGACCCCTCCAGGACATTCTCTCTCTCTAGCATTGTAATATTCTCCTTAATCAATACTGCCACCCCACCTCCTGACACCTTATCAGGAATATTTAGCACCCAACCCAACCATTTTTTAGCCAGGTGTCCGTTATCACCACTACATTATATTCCCATGTGGCTATTTGCGCCTGCAGCTCACCAACCTTATTTACCACACTTCGTGCATTCACGCACATGCACAATAAACCTATCTTAGACCACCTTGTATTCTTGGTCTGACTCACCTCATACTGTACTATTTCTTACTCTAGTGCTATCTGTCTCTCTCCCAATCCTTTGTGCACCTTGTTTCTCCTCTCTAATGCTACATGCTGGTGCCCACCCCCCTGCCAAATTAGTTTAAACCCTCTCCAACAGCACCCCCCCCCCCCCGCCCACCCCCCAGCGAGGACAACGGTCTTGGCTCTGCAACCCGTCTGGCCTGTACAGGTTCCACCTCCCCCAGAACCGGTCCCAATGTCTCGGGAATCTGAAGCCCTCCCTCCTGCACCATCTCTCCAGCCATGCATTCATCTGTTCTATACTCACTAACTCGTGGCACCAGGAGTAATCTGGAGATTACTACCTTTTTGAGGTCCTGCTTTTTAATCTATTTCCTAGCTCCCTAAAATCTGCCTGCAGGACCTCTTCCTTCTTTCTACCTATGTCGTTGATACTGATCTGGACCACAACCCCTGGCTGTTCACCACCCTCTTCCCCCGCCACCCCCCCCCCCCCCCCCCCAAAGAATGTTCTGCAGCCGCAAGGTTGTGATGAAGTATATTGGGTCTACAAAATATCGAATGCCAAGGTTGTGGGTGGTGTGGTGTATGTGTCTTTAAGAGCCCCAGGTGTGCGTAATGCCGGTAATTGCCACTTGGGCTATATAAGCCTGTGTATTGTGTATATCCTTTAGAAACCCCCCCCCCCCCCCCCCCCCCCCAGACTTGCTTAGTAAATACCTATGAACCAACTCCTGTCTTCAGTGTCTTTATCTACACACGGACACTACAGGTGGTTTACCTGAGCTTAAGCCAGTGGTCTGGAAGGAGGAAATAATCTGTGGCATGGGAATGAAATTTGTGTTGGGGGCAAATGAGATTTTGATTTTCCCGATTGAGCTGGTGACAGTTGGGCAAACAGCTGGAGAGCACAAGAGACATTTGATCTGGCTGTTATTGGCATATATTTGGAATCTGATCCCATGCTTCTAACTTCACCAAGGGGTAGCATGTAGACGAAGAGAAGTAGGAGTGCCAGTGATGGATCCTTGGGGAGCTTTGGAGGTGACTGCTGGGCATGTGCGTGCTGTGTTTGGTTTAATTCCTATTTATCCATTCACAGGCAGCCCTATGCAGCTACATATTAAGTGCCATCACGAAGACCACCTACTTCCACCTCCTAACATTGCCTGACTCCTCCTCTGCTGCTGAAACCCTCATCCGTGCCTGTGTAACCTCTAGACTTTACTATTCCAGCGCACTCCTGGTTGGACTCCCTTCTTCCACCCGCCATAAACTTAAGCTCATCCAAAACTCTGCCCGTATCTTAATGCGCACCAAGTCCCATTCACCCATCACCCCTGTGCTCGCTCATCTACATTGGCTCCCAATCCAGCAGCACCTTTTTAAAATTCTCATCCTTATTTTCAAACCCCTCCATGGCCTTGCCTCTCCCTATCTCTCTAACCCCCCCTCTAGTCCTACAATCCTCATATATCTGTGCTCCTCCAATTCCGGCCTCTTGCGCATCCCTGATTATAATCACTCCACCATTGGCGACTGTGCCTTCAGCTGCTGAGGTCCTAAGCTCTGGAATTCCCTCCCTAAACCTCTTTGCCTCTCTACCTTTCCTTTTTAAGACACTCCTTAAAAACCTACCTCTTTGTCTGCCCTTAAAAACTAGGCTGGGACCAGTGCCCTGGCGAATCGAATAACTAGAGCAATAGATAGGGTTTTAAACTAATGAAGAAGGGGGGGCTGGGAGTTTTCAGGAAAGGGTAAATTCAAAAGCAGTAAGAATTGTCAAGGCTGTAGAGCAGAGTAATGTTTTGGGTAAAATAAGCAGTGGGTCAGGAAGGGACAGAGCTTAAAGGTAATGGGGCATTCATGACTAAGGCGACATCAGGGAATAATGAAAAAAGTTAAAGCTAAAGGCACTATATCTGAATATGCGAAGCATTTGTAACAAAATAGATGAATCAATAGCAGATTTATTAAGCCCAATTAATAAATGGGCTTGATCGAATAGCCATTACTGAGATGTGGTTGCAGTGTGACCAAGGTTGGGAACTAAATATTCAAGGATACTTGACTTTTAGAAGAGATAGGCAAAATGGAAAAGAAAGTGGGGATGGTGTAGCCCTGATGCAACAGTAGAGAGAAAATATCTTGGCTTGGAAAAATAAGATGTAGAATCATTTTGGGTGGAGCTAAGAAACAAGGGGCAGAAAACACTGGTGGGAGTAGTTTCTTGCCCCCGAACAGTAGTAGTGTCAGGCGCAGTACAAATCAGGAGATTAAAGCTGCATGTAACAAGGGTAATAGTCGTCATGGGGGATTTTAATTTACATATAGACTGGCAAAGCAAATGTGCAGTAATAATGCTAAAGACAAGTTCATGGAATGCATTCAAGATAGTTTTCTAGATCAGTATGTGTCGAACAGGCTGATTGCGCAGTACTAAATCTAAATGAGAGGTTTAATTAATAACCTTTTTATTAAAGGAGCCCCGGGGAAGAGTGGTCATAAAATTTTATATTGGGCCAGATTTTCCGACCCCCCCCCCCCCCCAAATGGGTGCGTACGAAGTAGGGGCTGCGCAAGTGCTGATTTCAGGCATGCAAAGTGCATGCGCCGAAACCCAGTGCTTGCGATCTGTCATTCTCTTGACTGATCATCCGCAGGCCCAAGAAAAGTGCCTCTGCAGGTGGAGAGTTGTACTTTTTGCACAACTTCCGCCAGCTGAAAGCCTGTCAAATTCTTACGCCTGGTAAAAATGGGCGTAAGGTCTGCTTTTATCAGCATAAGAGTTTGAAATTAAAAAATAAAATTTGAGCACTAATTTTTTAATTAAAAATTCTCTTTAATAAAAAAAAAAAAAAAAAAATTATAAAAAAATGTTTATTTTTTGCCTCGTAAAAACATTAATTTTTTTTCAAATTTTTGTTTAAAACTGCCCAGGTATGTCCTGTCCACAAAGCAGGACAAATCCAATCACCACCCCATCAGTCGACTCTCAATCATCAGCAAAGTGATGGAAGGTGTCGTCGACAGTGCTATCAAGCGGCACCTGCTCACTGATGCCCAGTTTGGGTTCCGCCAAGACCACTCTGCTCCTGATCTCATTTACAGCCTTGGTCCAAACATGGACAAAGGAGCTGAATTCCAGAGGTGAGAGTGACTGCCCTTGACATCAAGGCAGCATTTGACCGTGTGTGGCATCTTGGAGCCCTAGTAAAACTGAAGTCAAGTGGGGGTCAGGAAACGCTCCACTGGCTGGAGCCATACCTAGCACAAAGGAAGGTGGTTGAAGGTCAATCATCACAGCCCCAGGACATTGCAGTAGGAGTTCCTCAGGGTAGTGTCCTCGGCCCAACCATCTTCAGCTGCTTCATCAATGACCTTCCCTCCAACATAAGGTCAGAAATGGGAATGTATGCTGAAGACTGCAGTGTTCAGTGCCATTCACAACTCCAGATAATGAAGCAGTCCATGCCTGCATGCAACAAAACCTGGATGACGTTCAGGCTTGGGCTGATAAGCAGCAGGTAACATTTACGCCACAAGTGCCAGGCAATGACTATCTCCAACAAGCGAGAGTCTAACCATTTCCCCTTGACATTCAACGGTATTACATCGCTGAATCCCCCACCATCATCACTAACTGGAAACTTAACTGGACCAGCCACATATATTGTGGCAACAAGAGCAGGTCAAAGGCTAGATATTCTGCGGTGAGTGTCTCACCACCTGACTCCCCAAAGCATTTCCACCATCTACAAGGCACAAGTAAGGAGTAGATGAGTGCAGCTGCAACAACACTTGGGAAGCTCAACACCATCCAGAAAAAGCAGCCTGCTTGATTGGCACTCACTCCACCACCAACGTACCATGGCTGCCGTGTGTACCATCTACAAGATGCACTGTAGCAACTTGTCAAGGCTTCTTCGGCAGCACCTCCCAAACCCACGACCTCTTCCACCTAGAAGGACAAGGGCAGCAGGCGCATGGGAACATCACCTCCAAGTTACACACCATCCTGACTTGGAAATATATTGCCGATCTTTCATCGTCGCTGGGTCAAAATCCTGGAACTCCCACCCTAACAGCACTGTAGGAGTACCTTCACCACACAGACTGCAGCGGTTCAAGGAGGTGGCTCACCACCACCTTCTTGAGGGCAATTGGGGATGGTCAATAAATGCTGGCTTTGCCAACAATGCCCACATCCCATAAACTTTTTTTAAAATGTCATTTTATTAATTTTACATGTAATTTTTTTTTAAATGTATTTAATGTTTGTTTTTAAATGTGATCCCCATTCATACTTTTGACAGTTCTGTCCGTTTGGGACTGTCAAGTGTGAAGGGGATTCCCTTCCATTGGTTCGCCTGGCCCACGTGATCCCAGGGGTGCTTACGAACTGCATGCGCCCCTGGATTACCCGAGCTTTGGGATCTACGTAGGTTCATAGATTTTTTTTTCCGATCGGAGGCATCCACCTGCAGGAAGCGTCCAATTGGAAATTCAGGGCCATTGAGTTTGAGTGTGATTTAAGGCTGAAACTAGGGTCTTAAATCTGAATTCAAGATGGCGGCGCGCACGGACACAGCGGCTTTGTCTCTCCCGAAACTGAGCGTTTTCACCCTCCTTCTGAGTCTCTTCTGGACTCTGCTGATTCGGGAATTAAAGGCTGACCTACCGTACAGCCGGCAGACGCTCCTAGACATCGGGGCCGACTGCGTGCGGCTTACACTCGGCGACATCGATTTGCCTCCCGACATCGCCCAACCCCCGGGACCAGCGTGGCGTCCTTCCCCAGCCGGAAGTCAGCGCAGACCACGCAGGGAACGCAAGCAGAAGCGGGGTAAGAGGGCAGGTATCCAAAACTGGCTGAAGAGGGCCCCACACAAACCCTCCCTCCCAAGTATTTTCCTGGCCAACGTCAGGTCACTGGTGAACAAAATGGATGAGATCAAACTGGATCTCTCCACACACACAAGGACAAAGGAATGCTGCGCCATGATCTTCACAGAGACCTGGTTGAACAACGGCATCCCTGACACCACCATCCAACTAGAAGGACGCACGGTCTTCCGCGCCGACAGAACTGCAGACTCCGGTAAGAGCAAGGGAGGTGGTTTGTGCATTTACACTAACAATGCCTGGTGCACTAACATGGACATAATCGATAGATCCTGCTCGGCTGATTTGGAATTCCTCATGGTAAAGTGCAGACCCTTCTACCTGCCTCGGGAATTCACGGCTGTTATCATCACTGCAGTCTACATCCCACCACACGCTAATGCCAAACTAGCACTGAAGGACCTCTACAGGGCCATGAGCGAACAACAAACTGCGCACCCAGACGGAGCTTTTATCGTCGCGGGGGACTTCAATCACATAAACCTAAAAACTGTACTACCGAAATTCCACCAGAATGTCTCCTGCCCCACAAGAGGGGAGAACACACTGGATCAAGTCTACACGAGCATTGTAGACGCTTATAAGGCCATTCCCTGCCCCCACCTTGGGAAGTCTGACCACCTCTCCCTGTTTCTAGCCCTGGCATACAAACCGCTCATCAAAAGAGGGAGAACATCAGCAAGAGCAGTGAAAGTATGGCCAGAGGGGGCAGTATCGGAGCTTCAGGACTGCTTCGAACGCACTGATTGGGGCATGTTTGCCCATAATGACATCGAGGAATACGCATCCACAGTGCTATTCTACATCAACAGCTGCGTCGAGGTCGTCACGACCCATAAAAATATCAGGACATACCCCAACCAGAAACCCTGGATGAACGGAGAGGTCCGCTCACTGTTGAAAGCACGCGACGCTGTATTTAAATCTGGCGACGCAGCGGCTTACAGTGCAGCTAGGACCAACCTAAAAAAGGGCATCAGGAC
This sequence comes from Somniosus microcephalus, assembly GCF_052327205.1. Taxonomy (NCBI): domain Eukaryota; kingdom Metazoa; phylum Chordata; class Chondrichthyes; order Squaliformes; family Somniosidae; genus Somniosus; species Somniosus microcephalus. Next base: position 273,520,306 of record NC_140990.1, on the reverse strand, counting down.
TGCCAAAAGGAAACAGACACTGGATAGAGGATCACATCTGCAACAACTCTGACGCCCGGCGCATGTGGCAAGGCATCCAGTCCATCACTGACTACAAGGGCAAAAACACCAGTCCCCCGGTTAGCGATGCCTCCTTCTGGAGGAGCTTAACAACTTCTACGCTCGCTTCGACCGGGACAACAGGGAGCCGGCTACCAAAGCCTTGCCACCCCCGGAAGACCAGGTGCTCACTCTGTCGACCACCGACGTAAGGGGTGTTCTACGCGGAGGTCGACAGAGTGAGCACCTGGTGTGGTCCGGATGGTGTGACTAGAAGTGAGGCAGGTACGGGGATCCAGGAGGTAGTGTTGGAGGAGCTGCAGCCCTTGCACTTGTCCAACAGGTTTGAGGCTCTTACTCCCTGTGAGGATGGGAACAGGGACTGCGGGGAGGATGAGCAACCTGACCACAGCACCGTGGAGCAGGGGGCCATTCAAGTGGGGTGGGGGGGGGGGGTTAAAAGCAATGTTGTAGTGGTAGGGGATAGTATCGTTCGGGGGATAGATAGAGTTCTTTGCAGCCGAGAGCGAGAGTCCCGAAGGCTGTGTTGCCTGCCCGGTGCCAGGGTTAAGGACATCTCCTCTGGACTGGAGAGAAACTTGGGAGTGGGAGGGGGAGGATCCAGTTGTCGTGGTCCATGTTGGTACCAACGACATAGATAGGACAAGGAAGGAGGTTCTGCTGAGGGGGTTTGAGCAGCTCGGGGCCAAATTAAAAAGCAGAACCACAAGGGTAAGGATTATTACCTGAGCCACGAGCGAATTTGGCTAGGACAAATAAAATTAGAGCGTTAAATGCGTGGCTCAAAGACTGGTGTGGGAGAAATGGGTTTTGCTTCCTGGGACACTGGCACCAGTACTGGAGCAGGAGGGAGCTGTTCTGTTGGGACGGGCTTCACTTGGCCAGTGCTGGGACTAGAGTCCTGGCGGATCATATAACTAGGGCTGTAGAGAGGGCTTTAAACTAACTAGTCGGGGGGAGGTTCCTAGAGAGCAAATAATACAAATGACAACAGAGAAGGTCATAGACTTAGGTAGCAGTGGGGAAATTAAAAACCAGAGCATGTCCGGAAGGGGCAGAAGGTATGGAGTAAAAGGTAAAGTAATAAAAAGGGCAAAAGCAGGAACTAAGTGTCACAAAACATATTTGAAAGTTCTCTATCTAAATGCACGTAGCATTCGTAACAAAATAGACGAGTTAATGGCATAAATAACTACATATGGGTATGATCTTGTGGCCATTACAGAAACATGGCTGCAGGGTGACAATACCTGGGAATTAAACATACCAGGTTATTTAACGATCAGGAAGGACAGGCAGGAAGGAAGGGGAGGTGGGGTGGCAATGTTAATAAAGAAAGGAATCACTAATACAGAGAAATGATATTGGGTCAAAAGATCAGGATAATGAAACAGTTTGGGTGGAGGTAAGGAATAATAAGGGGGAAAAAAACACTAGTGGGCGTAGTCTATAGGCCTCCGAACAGTTGCAACTCTGGGCGGAGTATCAATCAGGAAATAGTTGAGGCTTGTAATAAAGGAGCATCTATAATTATGGGGGATTTGAACTATCATATTAATTGGACAAATCAAATTGGGCAGGGCTGCCTTGAGGATGAGTTCATTGAGTGTATTAGGGATGGGTTTCTTGAGCAGTATGTAACTGAACCGACAGGGGGCAAGCAACCTTAGATCTGGTCCTGTGTAACGAGACAGGATTAATTAAAAATGTCCTAGTAAAGGATCCCCTTGGAATGAGTGACCATAACATGGTTGAATTCCATATTCAATTAGAGGGTGAGAAGGTTGGATCTCAAACAAGCATGCTAAGCTTGAATAAAGGAGACTATGAAGGTATGAGAGCGGAATTGAGTAGAGTGGATTGGGAAAATAGATTAAAGGGTAAGACGATACATGATCAGTGGTGTACATTTAAGGAGTTATTTTACAACGTCCAAAATATATATATTCCACTGAGAAGAAAAGGGTGTAAAAGAAAAGACAGCCATCCGTGGCTAAGTAAAGAAATTAAGGATAGTATTCGACTAAAAAAGGGCATATAAGGTAGCCAAATCTAGCGGGAGGATAGAGGATTGCGAAAACTTTAAAAGACAGCAAAAAATAACACAAAGATTGATTAAGAAAGGGAAGATAGATTATGAAAGTAAATTAGCAAAAAATATAAAAACAGATAGTAAGAGTTTTTATAGTTATATAAAAAGAAAAAGGGTGGCTAAAGTAAATGTTGGTCCCTTAGAGGATGAGACCGGGAAATTAATGGTGGGAAATATGGAGATGGCAAAAACACTGAATATTTTGTATCAGTCTTTACAGTAGAGGACACTAAGAATATCCCAACACTGGACAAACAGGGGGCTAAAGGGAGGAGGGGGGGGGGGGAGGAGCTAAACACGATCAAAATCACTAAGGAAGTGGTACTCGGTAAAATAATGGGACTCGAGGCGGATAAATCACCTGGACCTGATGGCTTACATCCTAGGGTCTTGAGGGAAGTGGCGGTAGGGATTGTGGATGCATTGGTAATAATTTTCCAAAACTCCCTGGACTCAGCAAAGGTCCCAGCAGACTGGAAAACTGCTAATATAACACCCTTATTTAAAAAGGGCAGTAGACAGAAGGCTGGAAACTATAGACCGGTTAGCCTAACATCTGTGGTAGGTAAAATTTTGGAGTCCATTATTAAGGAGACAGTAACAGGACATTTGGATAATCATCATTTAATAGGACAAAGTCAGCATGGTTTTATAAAGGGGAAGTCATGTTTGACAAATTTGCTGGAGTTCTTTGAGGAAGTAACATATAGGGTGGATAAAGGGGAACCAGTGGACGTAGTGTATTTAGACTTCCAAAAGGCATTTGACAAGGTGCCACACAAAAGATTATTGCTCAAGATAAAAAATCACGGGATTGGGGGTAATATTCTGGCATGGATAGAGGATTGGCTATCTAACAGAAGGCAGAGAGTTGGGATAAATGGTTCATTCTCGGACTGGCAATCAGTAACTAGTGGTGTTCCGCAGGGGTCAGTGCTGGGTCCCCAACTCTTTACAATCTATATTAACGATTTGGAGGAGGGGACCGAGTGTAACATATCAAAGTTTGCAGATGATACTGTGGTAAACCACTGCTAACTCTGTACAGGTCCGGGCATGTCTCCGCCCCTGGCTCCACCCCTAAGCCTGGGTATAAAGGTGACTCGCCACCCTTCCCCCGGGAGCTCTTAGGATGGATCCACTAGCAGAGGCATGCTCCCATTCTTAGTCAATAAAAGCCTACTTCGTATAAGTTCAACTCGTCTTTGGTGTTGTTGATAGTGCATCAATTTTATTGACTAAATTTTTGACATGGAGCAAATCTTGAAGCCGGAACGTTTAGACCTGGATCCTCAAGCAGCAGATGCAGCCAATAACTTTGAACACTGGTTGAGCTGTTTCGAAGCCTTCCTGGAGGCCTCCAGCACTACCGTCACTACAGATGATGCGAAACGGCTTGTCTTGAACTCACGGGTGAGCCACCGAGTCTACTCGATCATCCGAGACGCCACAACTTACTCGGCTGCCATCGCGACGCTAAAGGAACAATACGTGAGGCCTGTTAATGAGGTCTACACCAGACACCTCCTGGCTACCCGAAAACAGCACCCCGGGGAATCGGGCGCCGAATATTTACTGGCACTGAGAGTCCTCGGCCGGGCCTGTAATTGCAAAGCGGTGACGGCCAAGGAATGCACGGAAGACCTGATCCGAGACGCCTACGTAGCCGGCATCAGGTCCAACTATACTCGGCAGAGGCTGCTGGAACAGAGGGGGCTCGACCTGCAGAAGACGGTGGCCCTCGCTAACTCGTTAGACGTGGCCCTCCAGAACATGGACGCCTACCCCCCTGACCGGATGGCCACGTGGATGTCACGGGAGCAGCCATCTTGGGACCCGGTAAGGCCACAAGCCGCCAGCAGCCCAACTACAGCTGCAATGACCAGAGGCCAGAAATGCTACTTCTGCGGCCAGGCCAAGCACCCCAGACAGCAATGCCCAGCAAAGGACGCGACCTGCTCCAAATGCGGCAAGAAAGGCCACTACGCGAGAGTGTGCAGGGCGAAATCGACCCCCCCAATTCCAGCAGCGCCGCGTGTGAACCGTGCAGGCCGCCATTTTGGACCCCACCAACCACGTGTGAGCCGTGCGGGCCGCCATTTTGGGCACCACCAGCCGCAGGGGAGCCGCCACCTTGGACACCATTTCGGGACCAGGCCCCCGGCGTGGGCGAATACTACAGCGACCCACCGACCTCGACGATGGCCTCCATCACCCTGGACCAATCTAGGCCCCATCAACTAGCCAGGTCCATGATGAACGTAAAGGTAAATGGCCATGCCACAAATTGCCTTTTCGACTGCGGAAGCACGGAGAGCTTCATCCACCCCGACACGGTGCGACGCTACTCCCTATCGGTTATGCCCACACGCCACCAGGTCTTTATGGCCTCAAAGTCCCATACGGCGGACGTCGGCGGCTACTGTGTAGCGACTCTGACAGTGAACGGCGTGGAGTACAGAGATTTTAAATTCCTCGTCCTGCCACAGCTCTGCGCTCCCATACTGCTAGGATTAGACTTCCAGTGCCATCTGGAGAGCGTCACGATGGCATATGGCGGGCCCCTGCCCCCACTTAGTCTGCAGCCGGCAGAATTTAAACACGGCGCCGCGCAAAGTATGCAGCCTGTCCACCCTGAAGGTCAAACCCCCCCCCTGTTCGGTAACCTCGCCAAAGACTGCAAGCCAATTGCTACTAAAAGCAGGCAGTACAGTGCCGGGGATAGGAGCTTTATTAAATCAGAAGTAGAAAGACTCCTGAGGGAAGGGATTATCGAGGGCAGCACCAGCCCATGGCGAGCCCAAGTGGTGGTAGTGAAGACCGGCGAAAAACAGCGCCTGGTTATTGATTACAGCCAGACGATCAATCGATACACGCAATTAGACGCATACCCACTTCCCCGCATATCTGACATGGTCAACCAGATAGCACAATACCGGGTATTCTCGACGATTGCTCTGAAGTCGGCATACCACCAGCTCCCCATCAGGCCTGAGGACCGCCAGTACACGGCCTTCGAGGCTGACGGTCGCCTCTACCACTTCCTCCGAGTCCCCTTCGGCGACACCAACGGGGTCTCGGTCTTCCAAAGGGAGATGGACCGGATGGTTGACCAGAACGCGCTGCAGGCCACCTTCCCCTATCTAGACAACGTCACCATCTGCGGCCATGACCGGCATGACCATGACGCCAACCTAGAAAAATTCCTCCGTACGGCCCAACGGCTGAATCTGACATACAACAGAGAAAAATGTATGTTCCGCACCACGCGCTTCGCTATTCTTGGCTGCGTGGTGGAAAACGGAGTCATCGGCCCCGACCCCGACCGAATGCGCCCCCTCCTGGAACTACCCCTCCCCCACTGCCTAAAAGCCCTGAAGAGATGCCTAGGGTTCTTCTCTTACTACGCCCAGTGGGTGCCCAACTATGCGGACAAAGCCCGTCCCCTCATCAAGTCAACCTCCTTCCCCCTGACGGCAGAGGCCCGTGCGGCCTTCACCCCCATAAAAGAGGACATTGCGAAGGCCACAATGCATGCAGTGGATGAGTCCATCCCTTTCCAAGTGGAGAGCGATGCATCCGACTTCGCCCTAGCCGCAACCCTTAACCAGGCGGGGAGACCCGTGGCCTTCTTTTCACGGGCCCCGAAATTCGACACTCCCGAGAAGGAGGCCCAGGCGATAGTGGAGGCTGTACGGCACTGGAGGCATTACCTGGCCGGTAAACATTTCACCCTGCTCACTGACCAACGGTTCGTAGCATTTATGTTTAACAACAGACAAAGGGGGAAAATCAAAAATGATAAGATATTGCGGTGGCGGATCGAGTTATCCACCCACAACTACGATATCTTATACCGGCCCGGGAAACTTAATGAGCCCCCAGACGCCCTATCCCACGGGACATGTGCCAACGCACAAGTCGATAGGCTACGGACCCTCCACAATGATCTCTGCCACCCGGGGGTCACCAGGTTCTTCCACTTTATTAAAGTTCGCAACCTGCCTTACTCCATCGAGGAGGTCAGGACCATGACCAGGAACTGCCAGGTCTGCGCCGAATGCAAACCGCATTTTTATAGGCCAGATAGGGCACACCTGATTAAAGCCACCCGTCCCTTCTAACGTCTCCGCGTCGATTTCAAGGGGCCCCTTCCCTCTTCTGACCGCAACACGTACTTCCACAATATTATTGACGAGTACTCCCGTTTCCCCTTCGCCATCCCCTGCCCGGACATGACTAGCGCCACAGTCATCAGGTGCCTCAACGACCTGTTTGCCATATTTGGCTTCCCCAATTACATCCACAGCGACAGGGGCTTGTCGTTCATGAGCGACGAGCTGCGCCAGTACCTGCTCGAGAAGGGCATAGCCACGAGCAGGACTACCAGTTACAACCCCCGGGATAACGGACAGGTAGAGAGGGAGAACACAACGGTGTGGAAGACCCCCATGCTCGCCCTAAAATCCAAGGGCCTCCCAATCTCCCGCTGGCAAGATGTCCTCCCCGATGCGCTCCACTCCATACGATCACTGCTCTGTACTGCCTCAAATGCCACCCCTCACGAGAAGATGTTCGTCTTCCCCAGGAAATCCACCTCGGGGACATCACTACTGCCATGGCTGACGTCTCCGGGACCCGTCCTGCTCAGGAAACACGTGAGGAGCCATAAGACGGACACCTTGGTCAAAAAGGTTCACCACCTCCACGCCAACCCACAGTACGCCTGACGGGCGGGAGGACACAGTCTCAATTCGAGACCTCGCACCCTCAGGCACCACCCGAAACACCATCGATCACCATCCACTACCTCCACCCACCACCACTACCCACGACGCACCACTGGGGTGTCTACCATGAACTGACGACATGCCGGTGCCATCCCTACCCCGAGAGGACGACACGCCAGTGCTCCGTCCCACGCGAGAAGTGGCCGCGGGCAAAGAACCGCCGCAACCGGCACCACGAAGATCATTACGGCAGACAACATCCCCGGAGAGACTTTCGGATACGAACTTTTTAAACACTTCACCCCGCCGGACTCGAGAGGGGTGAATGTGGTAAACCACTGCTAACTCTGTACAGGTCCGGGCATGTCTCCGCCCCTGGCTCCACCCCTAAGCCCGGGTATAAAGGTGACTCACCACCCTTCCCCCGGGAGCTCTTAGGATGGATCCACTAGCAGAGGCATGCTCCAGTTCTTGGTCAATAAAAGCCTACTTTGTATAAGTTCAACTCGTAGTCTTTGGTGTTGTTGATAGTGCATCAGATACTAAGATGGGAGGGAAAGTAGTGAGTGAGGAGGATATAAAAAACCTGCAAGGGGACATAGACAGGCTAAGTAGGTGGGCAGAGATTTGGCAGATGGAATTCAATACTGGAAAGTGTGAGGTTATGCACTTTGGCAGGAAAAATCGTAGAGCAAGTTATTATCTTAATGGCAAGAAACTGGAAAGTACTGAAGTACAAAGGGATCTGGGGGTCCTGGTGCACGAAACTCAAAAGGTTAGTATGCAGGTGCAGCAAGTGATTAAGAAGGCCAATGGAATGTTGGCTTTCATTGCTAGGGGGATAGAATATAAAAATAGGGAGGTATTGCTTCAGTTGTACAAGGTATTGGTGAGACCGCACCTGGAATACTGCGTACAGTTTTGGTGCCCATACTTAAGAAAGGACATACTTGCTCTCGAGTCAGTACAAAGAAGGTTCACTCGGTTAATCCCAGGGATGAGGGGATGGACATATGAGGAGAGGTTGAGTAGATTGGGACTCTACTCATTGGAGTTCAGAAGAATGAGAGGCGATCTTATTGAAACATATAAGATTGTGAAGGGGTTGGATCGGGTGGAAGCGGGGAGGATGTTCCCGATGATGGGTGAAACTAGAACTAGGGGGCATAGTCTTAGTTTTGAAAGAGCAGCCCCTTATTCTGAGATGAGGAGGAACTACTTCACTCAGAGGGTGGTAGGTCCATGGAATATGCTGCCCCAAAAAGCTGTAGAAGCTACATCATTACATAAATTTAAAACAGAAATAGACAGTTTCCTAGAAGTAAAGGGAATTAAGGGTTACGGGGAGCGGGCAGGAATTTGGACATGAGTCTAGGTTCGGATCGGTCATGGCCCTGTGGGTAGCGGAGCGGGCCCAGGGGCCGTGTAGCCTGATCCTGCTCCTATTTCGTGTGTCTAATTCTGTTAGATTCAGGAGATGGTTCTGTGATAGTGGATTGGTTAGATTCGGGAGATGGTTCTGTGATAGTGGATTGGCGGTTAGGATCAGATCAGCCATGATCTTATTGAATGGCGGAGCAGGCTCGAGGGGCCGATTGGCCTACTCTTGCTCCTATTTATTTATGGACCTTTGGATTTAAGAACATAAGGCCAGACCAGTGCCTTATGCAATTCGCCCTTCAGTAGAAGCAGAGCAGGAGAACTTGGAGCAGTTAGGGGTCCTGTCCAAGGTGGATTGGAGTGAATGGGCCACACCTATAATTCCAGTGATGAAGAAAATCTCCAGCACAAAACCAGGAAAGCCAAGAAAAGTGCGCATCTGTGGAGACTTTAAAGTGACTGTTAACCCAGTCCAACACACAGTACAGTACCCATTGCCTCGCATTGAGGACATCTTTGCTTCCCTGTCAAGAGGGGAACGCGTCACAAAGATTGACTTGGCCCAGGCCTATCTCCAAATGGAAATTGATGATGCATCAAAGAAGTACCTGACAATAAATATGCACAAAGGCCTTTACCAGTACAATCGGCTGGTATTCGGAATAGCATCAGCTCCTGCAATCTGGCAAAGGGCAATGGACCAAGTCCTGCAGGAGATCCCAGGTACTCAGTGTTATCTTGATGACATCATCATTACTGGCAAGAATGACAATGACCACCTTTCCAACCTCGAACAGGTGCTCATCAGGTTACGGGAGTATGAGCTCCGAGCGAACCGAGACAAGTGAGTATTTCAAAAAGGAAATCTCATACTGTGGACATGTGATTGACGAGGACGGTTTACACAAGTCTCCAGACAAGATTGAAGCTGTGATTAATGCACCAACACCTCAAAATGTGTCTTAGTTGAGATCATATCTTGGACTGGTGAACTACTATCACAAGTTCTTGCCCAACCTATCCACAGTGTTACATCCACTAAATGCACTGCTACAGACAGGGTCACAATGGAAGTGGAGTGACAGCTGTGAACAAGCTTTTCAAGAGAGTAAAAGACTCATTACTTTAGAAGAGGTGCTAGCTCACTTTGACCCATCCTTACCTATTCGACTGGCGTGATGCTTCATCCCATGGCATTGGTGCCGTGTTGTCACAAGTTCCCAGACTGCTCAAAGACCAATAGCCTTTGCCTCAAGATCATTGACTACAGCTGAACGCAATTATGCACAGATTGACCGAGAAGCCCTCAGCCTTGTGTGGGGAGTCAAGAAATTCAACCACTACTTGTATGGTCAACAGTTTACACTGTTAACTGACCACCAGCCTCTCGTTTCAATCTTCAACCCAAGGAAGGGTGTTCCAGTGATGACGGCACAACGGCTGCAGCGATGGTCACTCTTCCTAGGGGCTCACCTGTATGACATTGAATACAAGGGGACCAAGCAACATGGCAATGCCGATGGTTTGTCATGTTTACCACTGCCGACCTCCGAGAACTACAACAGTTGACTCAGCAGAGGTATTTCACACAATAGTTGAGCAGCTACCAGTGACAAACTCCCTTATTGAAAGAGAAACACGCAATGATCCTACATTGTCAAAAGTTTGACATCACTGTGAAGGGATGGCCAGTGCATGGTGACACATTGTTTCCAGCATTCTCAGCTAGGCGGGAGCAGTTATCAGTGTGTCGGGGAACACTGATGTGCGGCTCACGAGTTGTGATTCCTCCCAAGCTTCGTAACCGAGTGCTAGATGAACTGCATGAAGGCCACTTAGGTACGGTAAAGATGAAAAGCCTTGCCCGTGGATACGTGTGGTGGCCGGGAATTGACAAACAGATCGAGGACCTGACCAAGAGCTGCTCAGGATGTCAAAAGGTCCAGAACGCACCACCACAAGCCCCTCTCCATCCATGGGAATGGCCCTCATCACCATGGCAACGTGTGCACATCGACTTTGCTGGACCGTTCATGGACTCCATGTTCTTGATTGCCGTCGATGCACATTCCAAATGGCCCAAGGTCATTAAAATGAAATTAACCACATCTGAAAAGACCATTTCAGTTCTGAGGACCATGTTCGCTAGAAATGGCCTACCAGAACAAATCTGCACAGACAATGGATGACAATTTGTCTCTGACGAATTCCAAGGTTTCATGAGGAAAAATGGAATCAAGCACTACACATCTGCCCCGTACCATCCAGCTACAAATGGCTTGGCAGAAAGATTCGTACAGACTTTCAAGAAGGCCATCAAAGCAATGTACAGCGAGAATCTACCACTGCAACACAAGATAGACAATTTCCTCTTTGCTTATCGGAACACAATACACGCAGCCACTAATCAGACTCCAGCGATGTTTCTGAACAGGAACCCGAGATCTCGCATGGACCACCTTAAACTGAATGTATGTCGTGATGTAGAGAACAAACAGTTCAAACATTTGAATGCTAAGCCAACAAGAAGCTTCATATTGGGACAGTCAGTTCTTGCTCGTGATTTCCGGACGGAAAAGTGGTAATCAGGGACAATATCCACAAGAGAAGGACCACTGATGTATACTGTAGATGTGGGAGAGAACATTTTGAGACGTCATGTGGACCAAATTCTGGATGTTCAGGTGGAAAACACCCCTATACCTCGCCCAGACTCGCCTGACATGGAAACAGACATTCCTGATTCATCAGCATCAGCACCAGCCTCATCCACAGCTGAGAGCTCTACCTGTGCTGATAGCTCATCTGATGTACCTGTACAGTCTCATTCCCCAAAGCAAGAGAGTCTGGAGAGACATTACCCAGAGAGGCAGAGGAGGCCTCCCCAGAGACTTGACTTGTAAAAGGGCTGTTGACAAAATAAAATGTTATGTTGGAATTTGAATTGTTACTTTTAAGAAAACAAAAAGGATACTGTAAAGACAGGCTCTCTGTTAATTATAGAAATTTTGCATTAATATACTATTACACTTCCTCCCCCTTTAGTTTAATGTATACAACATTGAAGGGACTACTTTGTTTTGTGGATGTACATCCTTAGTTGCGAGCGTATATAATAGACGCGTATCGATTTGTATAGTCGGTGCCGAAGTTCCAGTTACCCAGTAAAGATCACTTGAAGTTACACTCAGTCTCTGCTGCTTTATTATTTTATGTAGTTGTGTATAGCGGTACAAACACAACAAACAGTTTCATCACATTCCTGACCTTGAGCCTTGTAGATGTTGGATAGGCTTTGATGGGTCAGGAGGAGGTGAGCTACTCATCGCAGAGTGTACAGCCTCTGCCCTGCTTTTGTAACTATCATGATGTGCTTGGTCCAGTTAAGCTTCTGGTCAATGGGGGGGGCCTCCAAGATGTCTGAGATTCAACAATGGTGGTGCCATTGAAGGTCAAGGAGATGGCTGGGCTTTCAATTGTTTAAGACATGAGCATAATATGTTGGCCCAAGCCAGATATTATCTCTGCTGCTTGTAGGTTGGAAATGGGCTGCTTCATTATCAAAGAATTTGCAAATGGAGCACAACACTGAAATAGTCAAGTATGACATTAAGGCAGGAAGATCATTGATCAAGCAGATGATGTTTGGGCTGAGGATACTTTTCTGTGGGATTTCTGCAGTGATGTCCTAGGGCTGTGATGACCATCTTTCTTTGCATCGGGTATGACTCCAGCTATTGGATGATTTTTCTTTTTGACCCCCATTGACTTCCATTTTTGCGAAGGCTTCTTGGTGCTATACTTGGTTGAATGCCTGATGTCGAGGGTTGCTATTCGTGCTCCTCCTCTGTTGGGGCCACTTCGTATAAAAAAATTTAAAAAAATTATACATAAATGTACTGGACTTGAGAATTGAGGGAACAATATTGAAATTTGCTGATGATGCCAAATTGGGGAATATGGCAAACTGATGAGGATTGTGGAAAAACTGCAGGAAGTTACAGAATAAAATGGGCAGATAGGTAGCATATGCTTGTTAATATAAAGAATGTGAAGTGATCTATTTGCAGTTATGAATAGCGGAAGGCAATTCACCTGAAGTGGTAAGATTTTAAATGAATAGAGGTGTCGAAGCGCCTCAGTGCATTTGTGGTGTAAAATAGCAGAAATAGATAAGGTCATAACAAAATGCTGGTGGAATCCTTGGGTTTTGTTCTGGCTGGGGGGGGGGGCGATCGCAGGTGGGGGGTGAAATACAAAAGCAGGAAGGTATCTTAAATTTGTACAAGACCTTGGGCTGCAGTTGGAGTATTGTGCAGAGATATTGGGCAGCTCATTATAGGAAGAATATAAAACCGATAGAAAATGTACATTTTCACTAGGATGCTTCTACGGATAAAGGGTTTTAATTAGGAAGAGATGTGAGTAGTTGGGCCTTTTTCCACTCCTGTTAGGTGACCTGATATAGTCCTTCATAACCCTGAAGGCTTCTAATATGGTCAACGGTGATGGATTGTTTCCACTGCTTTGCGAAACAGTCATGAGGTCACAGGATTCAGTTAGAATGTGGAATTCTCTACCACATTTGAAGATTGTTTTTGTTGTTGAAGCAGAGTTAATTAACTTCTTCAAAAAAAAAGCAATTTAGATAATTGCTTGAAAAAGAGTAACATTAGAAAGTGTAGGAAGCAAGCAGAAGAGTGAGATTAGATTTAGGTGGTTCTTGGAGAAAAACACCTGTGCAGCCTTGGAGCCAAACAGTCAGTATGTGCTGTAATATTTCTGATTCTGTATACACTTCAGCCTGGATACGACTTAACATTAAAGTGGCTAAGCTTCTGTTGGGGAAAATACAGCAGTTAGTTTGTTTCTGTAAATGTAAGCATCTTATGTGCATTTTATTGAACTTTTTCATGTGTTTTGCTGTCTATCCCATAATTTTAGTTGTTCCTGATGTAATGAATGACAAGCTTACACATTTGATGTGCTTCCCTTTTGCTTTTATCTTTTTCCCAAACTCAAGTTGTGTAAATATTAGCTTTCAAAATAATTGATTTTTTTTTAGAAAGACATTTTACAAACCACCACCTAACAAGCAATGGAGAAGTACTATCCCACAAGACCAGTTTATAAGTGTGTATCATGGTTCATGTCAATTTTCAGCAATAGGTTTCACTCTACTGGAGTAGGGGTGGAGTTGATAAGTTTCTGGCATATCGCAGCTATACAGTGATCACATGATCCAATTTAAACTGTGCAAAAATACTTTTTTTTAAATTGTCAATAGACAATTGAACTAAATTTAGCAACTTGCTGTTAATATTTCTAATGCCTGATTGCCTGAGTAGTATAATTTACAAGTGTAAACATTTTTTTTAGCTGGTTAAAGTTCAATTAAGATCTCTGAGCAAGGTCCATAACAAAGAAGCAGTTGGCTTACACTCTGGAAGACTGCCAGATCTCATTACAGAGCAAAGTTGTGTAGCCCCATCTAGAAACCTTTTGTGTTCATGTTTTGAGTAGTGAGGTTTCCAGGTACAGTACTGTTAAGAAAAGTATGCTTGGGCCATATGCAACCAAAGCAACCGCTTAAGGTTTGATGTAAAGGTTTTATCAAATTTGCTGACAAATTAAGACTTCTGATTTCAGAGGTTTTTAAAAAAAAATAACTTTTTGCCATGGTTGGTTGTTGTAACATCATACAGTGCTAGCAGATAAAATCTGGAGTTGGACTGCATGCACAGTGCATGTGTTCTAATGCATCAAGGAAGTACTGTATAGTTGGAGACAGTTAACAATTGCATTAGTTGTTGGTGAGTGAATGCAACTTTTGTTCTTTACAGTTAGATGATGCTCTGGACCCAGCGAACCCGTGGATTAATATGAATAAATCACTGGATGATTTACAAACTATTGAGAGCTTGGGAGAAAACTCAGCTCAAAATGGCAAGAATACTGCAAGCAATATGTCCAATCCAGGCTCGCTTTCTCAACAAGCAACACCAACGTTACCAAATGTTCAGCCCCAGACAGTTCAACGCCAGAGAAATAGGTATGCGCACTTTAATTAATTTTCAATAATTCAAATAAATATATCAATGTTCAATTTTACTTTAATAAAGCTGAACTTTGGCTAATGGGTATATCTTTATTAAATGTTTTAAAACAGTACTTTTTTGGTTATTCTCCACTTCTGATATATCATTCAAAGAGGAAGGAGGCTTGCAGCTGGCCATTTTTTTTCAGAACTCTTGCACTATATTGGCTGCTTTTTAAACAAATATATTTGGGACTTTGAACTTGTAAATACAGTTGACAAAAAAGCTGCACTTGTTGAATATTAAATGAAGCATACAATTGTGAATATTTAAATATTGTATACTCTGGCTAAATGCTTGTAGGAATTTTTTTCCCCCCTCATTTCAAGAAAAACTCTGGTTTTCATGATATTGTTTGTGATCAGTACATTATTTCTTGCTGCAATAAATGAGCCAAATATAGCATACAGCTTAAATATATATCATTTAACTTTCTATTAACTTATCAAAATATTTCAGTAAAGCAACAATTTTCAACTGACCAGTGTGTAGAAAATTTCATGTTTTTTTTAATGCAGAAAAATGCACTCTTTGGTTTGTATTGCCTTCAAAGTTTTACATTTTGCAATTTACATTTCCCTCCGCTACATTGAATTGTATCAACAAGAACTCGTTTGATTAAAAGTAAACCACATATGGCAATCAGTTACAGAAAAAGGAAACCGTTTAACTATTTTACTTATGTGGTACATCATAAACTCCTCTTCTCTTGCTCCTCCATGCGCACTTTGCACAGGCAATAGAACAGAAAATAGCACCTACAGCATAAACCTACATTGGCTTTATGCATGATTACTGAACGGTTCACAAAATTACAAATTGTATTTGGCCAACACGCATCTATCAGTTCGAGCCGTTAATACTGTTTAACCAAATTGACGAGCCGACAAATTTTCTAAAGCAGTTTGAACATTTTAGGATTATTAAGAACACAATGACTTGCATGGTACTAAACCAAAAAAAGTCAATTTTAAAGATGCTGTGCAACATGGTGACGAGCCTGAATTATAACCTGGGGAGAGCAGAGTGGCTGTCGCATCCTACTTTGTGAAACATGGACTTGACATCCCCTCTTCAGTCAGTCTGGTGACTGTTGCATTGTTTTATCAAACCCCTATTCAATTATTTTGCATATGGGAGTGTCCTCTGTTTCACAACATGTAATATGCATTACAGTAATGTATATGGATTTTAAAAAACTTGGTCAGCATGAGTTTAAAATTGTCAGCTTTTAGATCAACATTTAAAAAAAACAAACAAAAAAAAAAACTATCAACCTTCAGTTTATGCGTAGTCTGGTATCAATTCAGCAAAATTCTTGCCTTTCTATCTCTATATATGATCCTTTACCTTGAGGATCATCAAGAATTGTAACCCATTTGTTTTTGAAGGAAGACCAGATTTATCCCAACCTGATGTGAATGAAGAAGGTATAGAAACTAAAAAAGTGCACCAAAACCCATGTGGGAAACTGATCTGGGCTTCCACTGCTCAAGTGTTCAGTCCATCTTCCACAAGACCAACCCAGAAAATGGGGACAGAGTGGCCAGAGGGCACAGATGCGATTCCCTTCACCTTGCCTACCACAGCAAGGTTAGATGTCCTTTATAAGCACTTTGCAATATGGGTTTAACCATGTGTTTAGGGAAATGAATGCATTGCAAAACGTTTTGCAACATTTTAGGACACACTTCTCAAGCCAGTTGTTTCTGTTTGATGTGAGACACTTTGAGACTACCAAACGTCCTCACTGCAATAGAATGCATCAGTTCAGACCTCAGAATCGACTGAGAATCGACTATCATCTTGAGGGAATTGTTTGAACCATCCAGTGGTCTGAAGCTGACGGTGCATTGAAGCTCCCATGATATTGTCTGAAACCTGTAAATATATAAAATTGCAAATTCTGTAACTTCACTTTCACAATATAAGCACCTGACCTATGCTAAAAGTAGTTACATTAAAAGTAGTTAAATAATTTAACTTTGATGTTGAACTGAATTCTAGGATAATATTTATGCATGTTAAAATATTTTTTAAGGACAAAAGTAATGAATACTTAATTTAACATTCTTGTTTACTATAAAGTTGTGTGTTTGGAATTGATTTGTATCAGTTGCTGCTTTACCTCGTGTCATTTTTCTAGTCCTGTTGGCTTTTTCCTGTGCATTTCGTGTGCTTGAGCATGAACTTGACGGCACAACCTGATGTGCAGTCATGAATGCAATTCCATCAATGCAAAATAGAGATCTTACTTGTAGCATAGTCTGCTCCTCATCCACTACTACATCCTCCTGCTTATTTCTCTTTGCACATCTGACTCTTGCTTCCTTGCCTCTGTTCCCTCAGCCTGCCACCACTTCTTGGCAGGCCTCTTGCCTCTCTTCAGAGTGACTGCAGCACATTGGAATCGGGCTTAAGGAGCAGTGGTCCACCTAGCAGTTCATTGCAAAAATAAATGTTTGCAAAAGTCTTCAGGAGCATCGCAATAGCTAGTAAATAACTGTGGCCTTAACAATTCTAATGGGGCTTTGGGGGGGGGGGGGGGGGCGGGTGGTGGGTGTTGTATGTACGCATTAAAGCATAGAACCAGGCAGACAGGCTTACAATTACGATGTTCTCTTTATTGTGTAAAATGGCTGACTGCCGTTTTCCTGGGTAATTCCCATAATGCAATGCACATTACATTACCGTATTGACTGGTGTCAAACTCGCAATCAATACACGACATCCCCCTTTTCCTTGGAAACAAACTTGCAGTTTACAAACAGTTGCTTACAATAACACTGCATAATTTATTTGGTTTATAAACTTTTTACAAACTTGTGTCTTACCACACAACTAAATAATTCCCAAGTTTAAACATTTAACATCACCCATGCAGTTCTCGCTCAGTTTATGTTGTGACATAATCAGGCAGTCTTTGGGGTTTTCTTTTAACCCTTTGAGGTCTGGCTGTATTGGGTATGTCTGACATGTTGGTGTCAGTGGGTATTGCCTGTGTCACAGTGGTATGTGTGTCAGGGTCTACTATACTGTCCTCAGTCCCTTGTGTTTCCTCCTGCTCATGGAGTGTCTCCTTTGGTCCATTGGTTCTGTATTTCTTCACAAACTTAGTGTTCCTCGAGTAGCGTGCTCCGTCTGGAGATTCTACTACTACTTGACTCCCTGTTTTACTCAACTTTGTGGGGTGTGGTATTAAAAGGAGTGGTGAACTTGTCCACTTTGTCCTGCCGTACCAGCACCATGTCGCCAACTTCCACCTCTGAGTATTGTGTTCTCTGCTGTTCGTCTGCATACAGTTTGGACTTGCCTTTTTGTTCTGCGTCCCGGTCACGTACTTCCATGTCTGCGCGCGACTCTGTGATGTCTGGCAGCTTTCCTCTCATTTTCCGTTTCAAGAGCAGCTCGGCTGGGCTCTTTCCTGTCGTGGCATGGTCAATGCTCCTGTACACAGTCACATATTTTCGAAGTTCACGTTTCCAGTGTAGTCCTTCTGACTGAGCAATTCTGATTTCTCTTCATCAGCGATGCATTCTGGTGCTCGACTTCTCCGTTAGCCTGAGCCCATTTTGCTGTTGTTTTCAGGTGTTTGATCCTGTTGTTTTCACAGTATTCTTTGAATAATTCAGATCTGAATTGGGGACCATTATCAGATTTGCAGGTGATTGGCAAACCATGACGGCTGAAGATTGACTCTAAACTATCAATAACCTTCTCTGTTGTTGTGGAGGTCATGATGTCATATTCATAGTAGTGACTATAATAATCAACTACCACAAGAATGGAGTGGCTGGATGGCAAGGGTCCCAGTAAGTCTATAGCTACATCCTGCCAGGGGCCTTCCGGTAATGGTGTTGGTCTCAACGGTTCAGGTGGGTTGGGTCTGGCTACTATCTGACAGCCGTGGCATGCTTTAGTGTTTTTCAGCTGCCTTGTCCATGCCAGGCCACCAAACCTTGGTTCTGAGATGTTGCTTTGTTCCAACTATTCCCAAGTGTCCTTCATGTGCTAACACTACGGCTCGTGCGTGTAACACACTCGGTAGCACGATGCGTGTTCCCCGAAGAACTAGGTACCCCACTACGCACAGCTCATTTGCAATTGCTGCATAAGCTTTACAGTTCTCAAAATGTCCGTTTGTGATTGCCTTCCGTACCTCAATCAGCTCTGGGTCAGTAGCAGAGGCTTCCTCCACCTCTCTAGTAGTGAGTGCTTTTGGTGTCGCACTCACAGCTACAAATCTCACGTATTCATCTGAGCCACGAGAATGTCTCTCCTGTTTTGCTGTCTTCCCCAGCAATCGTGACAGTGGGTCTGCAATGTTTTGCTTGCCTGGAATGTGTATCACCTTAAAATCGTACGGCTGTAATCTAAGCACCCATCTCTAGATACGGGCACAGGGTTGAGTGTGGGCCGTATATCACTTGTAATGGCTTATGGTCAGTTATCAAGTTAAATTTTCGGCCATACACACATGGATGCAGCCTCTCAAGCCCATACAAGAGCTAAGGCCTCTCTCGCTGTTTGAGAGTATTTCCTCTCTCTCTGTTAAACTACGACTTATATAGCATATTGGCACCTCTTGTCCCTGTTGGTCCTGAACCAATACTGCGCCTAAACCTACAAGACTGGCATCTGCTATCACCTTGGTTGGTGCGTCCTTATCAAAATATGCTAAAGTGCCGACTCTGGCCAACTCTTCCTTGAGTGCACTGAATGACTGTCTCTGTTGTGATCCAAATTTAAATGGTGTCTCTTTTCTCGGCGGGCGTCGCAGTGGCTCTGATAGTGTTGCAAACTGCGGGATGAATCTGCTACTGTACCCAACGAGTCCCAAGAAACTCCTCACCTCTGTAGCATTCTCTGGTTCCCGAGCTTCTGCCACCGCTCGCACTCTCTGCTGTTGGTCTGATGCCCTTTTCAGACAACAGGATTCCCATGAAAATCAATCGGTCCATGTTGAATTGGCACTTCTCTTTTAGTGTCAATCCACTTTCCATTAGTCTGGTCATGACAGCGTGCAGGCGTCTGTCATGCATTTCCTGGTCGTGTGCATGCACGATAATGTCGTCTGAGATGTTTTCAACACCCTCTTCCAGCTAAGGCATTAGCTATCTCGTGCTGATATTGCTCACTAGCTGAAGATACACCAAATATCAGCCGCTTGTACCTGTATACTCCGTTATGTACTGCAAACGTTGTGATTTCTCGTGACTTGGGTCAGTTCTAGCTTACTAAACACCGTTGAGCCGTTCATCCCTTGGAGTATCTCATCAATGGTGGGGATTGGATATCGTTCCTTCACTATTGCCTGGTTTGCTCGTCTCCTGTCTAGGCATATCCTTACATCCTTATCTGCTTTTGGTACAATAACCACAGGATTTACCCATGGGGTGGGACCAGTTACAGGTTTAATAATGTCCATGTCCCTCAATTGTTTTATTTTGGCCTCTACTGCCCCCCCTTAAGTTAAATGGTATACGCCTGAGTGGCTGGGCCACAGGCTTCACTTGTGGGTCAATATACAAACTGATCTGTTTTGTGTTCAGCCTTCCTACTCCCTGGAACACCTTTTGGATACCGCTGTTCTAGTAGCTGTCTTACATTTACCACAGCTGAGACATCTGTGCCTATTTTTAAAACTCCCAGTTTCATGGCTGTCTCCCTTCCTAGCAACGGCTCTCCATGGCTTTTAACCACAATGAACTCCGCCTGCTCAGTTCTCTTACCTATTGTAATCCCACATGTGAATATACCTTTAACTGACAGTGGTCGGCTAGAAGCATAAGAGAATAACTTTCTCTCTGTCTTAGGGACATGTGACTGACACTTAATGTGTTCTGACTTTAATCCTTCCCATGTATTCTCATCTATTACATTACTAGTTGCACCCGAATCAATCAACATTCTCAGGTTTACTCCCCCCACACAAGGTAAGTCTGTCACATTATTTCCAGTAACAGCTAATGCAAAGTCATTTTGTTCACAGTGTTTCTTTGTACCCTTTGTGTGGCATACTTTGGAGAAATGATCCTTTCCCTTGCACTTATGACATGTTTGTCCGCGTGCTGGGCATTTCGGATCTCTGCCCATGTGGCCTGTGTGTCCACATCTGTAACATTGCTTTTCGTTCCCATCGCCATTTCCCTTTGGTTTCTCTGTCGAGCTTTTCGCATAATACCGTCTTTTCTGTGTAACACGATGAACAGTATCTGTCTCCGCCTTCTCTGTACATGACATGGCTGACATCTGCTCCTCGACGTTTTCACATTGTGAGGCCAATTGTAACGTGCGGGCGAGCGTTAGACCTTGCCCTTTAGCAATTTCCTCCGCACATCGGCTGACGTGCACCTACTCAGGATAGCGTCTCTTATTTGATTATCCGCAGCCCCCCCAAAAGCACAGTCTTTAGCAGCCTGCCGCAAGCGAGTAGCAAATTGTTGCACAGTCTCACCTGTCTTCTGGGACAACTTATGAAAAGCCTGTCTAGCAAATGCTGCGTTGACCTGGGGCACGAAGTAATGATTCAAAGCACTAACCGCCGCCGTGTAGTCTGCTGGCGCTCCTGTGTCCGGTAGAGTCGAAAAGATATCCTGGACATCTGGTCCTGCTTGGTGTAGAAGTGGAGCTCTTCTCCTCTGCTTTGTGGCAGCTGTAGAGGTATCGTCGATAATGAGTCCTTTGCCATCAGCATAAAGCGCAAAAGACGTTGACCACCTCGTCCATCTTGGACTCAACGTGGCTGGCTCGGCGAAGCATTGAAAATTTTGAATGCCGGTCTTCTCCATCCTAGCTAACTAAAACTTGGGCAACTACTGTACCTATCTAAAGTGATTCTGTTCGTTATACTCGTTGCTAATGTTGTATGAACGCATTAAAGCATAGACTCAGGCAGACAGGCTTCTAACTCTGATCTTCACTTTATTGTGTAAAATGGCTGACTGCCGTTTTCCCGGGTAATTCCCATAATGCAATGCACTACATTACCATATTAACTGGTATCAAACTCGCAATCAATACACGACATCGGGGAGCGAGTTCACCAGCAATTTATTAAATAAATCTGACTCGCATACTGCAGTCAGAAATAAGAGAAACAGCTAGCAATTTATTAAATTAATGAACCTGCCACACATTTATGCATTCAGGTTTCAGTGGCACCAGTCCAGCCATCAATTAATAAATTTGCCCTTGATGCTCGGAGAACCATGCCAACCACTAATAGATGTGCCCTGAATACATGTATTTGTGCTCTGGGGCAAGTGTGCCAGCTACAAATTAATTAAATAATGAGAATAGATGCAGTCAGGCCTCAGAGACAAGAGGACACCCACAAATTTAGTAATTGATTTTCTCACTTTGTCAGCTCCATCATATCTGTTTCCTTATGATCTATTGTTACCTGGAACATCCTGCCAACAATTCAGTGGAAGATCCACTAATGTATTCAGTATCTGGCTTGTGGTGTGCACTTCCTGTCTACAAATGTTACTACTTGTAACATCTCTCATCTCAACATATATAATGGAAAAATGATATAAATATTTCACACTGACTTTTATTCTTGATACACCAAGTGAAGCACTCAATATTTTTGGAAATATTTTCATTTGTTTTGTCTCAGTAACTGAAATTTCTCATGTCTATAATGTAAGGTTTTAAACAAACTGAGATGAGCTATTTCACAAATGTCTTTTTAAAGCCTCTCTCTCAACGTTGCACTTAAGACATAACTTTTCTGATGTTGAAGGGATAATTACTAGTCCTAGCCCTTTTCGGGCTACCCCAGATCGGGCGTATTCCCCAGACGTTCACCTTCAACTAAAGTTACAGATAGCCGAATTCTATAAGACACTTAATTGGGTCTGAAGGTCCAGACTATCTCTCCCTAAAGGAAAGGAATGACTTGAAGATATTACCGTCCTCCAGATAGCACTTTTAATAAGTTTAACTAGACTGTAACCTTCCGGATATTATGAGGGTCCGGAACCCCCCCCCCCCCCCCATTCAGGCCATTCAGCCTCTCGAGCCTGCTCCACCATTCAATGAGATCATGGCTGATAATCCAAACTCAGTACCCTGTCCCTGCCTTCTCCCCATATCCCTTGATCCCTTTAGCCTTAAGAAATATATCTAACTCCTTCTTGAATATATTTAATGAATTGGCCTCAACTGCCTTGTGTGGTAGAGAATTCCACAGGTTCACCACTCTGGGTGAAGAAATTCTTCCTCATCTCAGTCCTAAATGGCTTACCCCTTTATCTTTAGACTGTGGCCCCTGATTCTGGACTCCCCTGCCATCAGGAACATCCTTCCTGCATCTAGTCTGTCTAGTCCTGTTAGAATTTTATAAGTTTCAATGAGATCCCCTCTCATTCTTCTAAACTCCAGTGAGTACAAGCCCAATCGACCCAATCTCTCCTCATGCGTCATTCCTGCCATCCCAGGTATCAGTCTGGTGAATCTTCGCTGCGCTCCCTCCATGGCAAGAACATCCTTCCTCAGATAAGACGACCAAAACTGCACACAATAATCAAGATGTGGTCTCGCCAAGGCCCTGTACAACTGCAGCAAGACATCCTTGCTCCTGTACTCGAATCCTTTCACTAAGGCCAACATACCATTTGCCGCCTTAACTGCCTGCTGCACCTGCATGCTTACCTTCAGCGACTGGTGCAACGAGACTTGGGTGTCCTTGTGCACTTCCCCTTCTCCCAATCTATTGCTGTTCAGATGATGATCTGCCTTCCTGTTTTTGCCACCGAAGTGGATAACCTTGCATTTATCCACATTGGGCAGATGCATGGCAAATGCAGTATAATCACCCAACCTGTCCAAATCATGCTGGAGTTTCTCGGCATCCTCCTCGCAGCACACACACACCCACCCAGCTTTGTGTCGTCTGCAAACTTGTAGATATTCCATCTAGTTCCCTTGTCTAGATCATTAGTATATATTGTGAATAGCTGGGGTCCTAGGACCGATTGATCCCTGAGACTCAAAGACTTAAAAACTTAGAGCATGCCTCTGAAGTTGAGAATCGCTTGCCCTTTCCAGCGACTTCTGACTTTCCATCTGAAAAGCTCTTTTTATCTCTCTTGCAGTCGTAAATCCTGCTTTTCTGCTGATGTAAGCTAATTATCTCTAGTCATTCTTTCTCGACTTTTTTCTATACTTGCTGTCAATTTAGCTGTTAACTTGCAGACTTCTGTTTGTTTAGGTGTTTCAAAACTTATCTTAAAATGGTTATAACATTTATCTCTTTGATGTCATTCTTATCGAAGGTCTTCAGTTCAATTAATATTGGCTTAACTGGTTATAATCAGACGTTGTCTCCTAACTCTTCCACTTTCAATACAAACACAATATGAATGCTTGGTGCGTCTATTGAAGTCATGTTTTCAAAGTCTTCTGCAGGTACTTTTTACAATATGTAAATTGAAAACACTTCAACCGAGTGTTTGTTTGTTTTCCTAGCCATCTTAGTTGGTTATATTCCTGACTTACGTTTCCTGTTTTTCATTTGATGTTACTTTAATCAAAGGCACATGGTTTTTTATTATTGTGATTCTGTTCGAAGTGTTAGTTTTTAACACTTTACTTGGGCATTGCTATTGTGTTGGTTCCAATGTTCGGACATAGAGGAACCTCCAGCCTGCTGTTTCAATAAGGCCATTGTCTTAGTATTAAAAATCAATTCTCATTTCAAAAGCTTGTGTGGTGTTCACAACTTTTGTGTTAACACTTCATTTTATCTCCAAAGCCTGTATTGACAGCCTCTGTCGCCGAGGCTTTCCAGACTTTTAAACCCAGTATGTCATGTATTATCAGAAATCTGTTCATAGGATGGTGTATCTCTTGAAATATGGCTATTTCCTTTACAATGTCTGCCCTGACTCCAATTGAGGAGGTGCAGCCATGTACGTTGCATGCAAATATTCAGAATTTTGCACTCCAATTTTATTTAATGGCACCAAGTGCACTTCGGGCCCAAACTACCCCCCATAAAAACCTGGTGCTACTGGTTTCTGAACTCCTGTTTAGATGCCATCAATCTTGAGGGATAGACTGGTATTGTCAAAATAGATCTTCACATTTGATTTACTGAATAAAAAATAATTTTGTTGCTTCAGAACTTGTTGCAGAATGTTATCGGTATTTTATACGTGATGATGACGGCCATGTTTGGTCTCTCTCTCCCCACCCCAACCACCACCCCAACTCCTGTTCCTCTACAATACAGCCTATTTGAAGTAAGACCGAGACGACCACAAGCCCATTTAGCAGCTGCTGAAGTCATTCTCCTGGGCTACTCCTGAGCCGCTAACAATTATTCCTCTACTAGAGTAGGAATCCACCCCTATCCCTAATCATACGCCTGCTCTAGGCCACCAGGAATACGAAAGTAAGCCTGTCAAACCAGTGCTGCCCTCCTATTCCTGAACCATCATTTCTTCAACCCTACACTTGCTCTCCCTATTCCTCATGCGCTGTTTGACCCAACAGTGCTACCGTCTTACCTGTTCCTTCCAAGGCAGATAGAGGAAAAAAGACATGATAGGCTGTACTAATTACATACCTTTTTTCATTTATGGGATCTGGGCGTCGCTGGCAAAGCCAGCATTTGTGGCCCATCCCTAGTTGCCCTTGAGAAGGTGGTGGTGAGCTGGCGCCTTGAACTGCTGCAGTCCGTGTGGTGATGGTACTCCCACAGTGTTGTTAGGGAGGGTGTTCCAGGATTTTGACCCAGTGACGATGAAGGATCGGCGATATACTTCTAAGTCAGGATGGTGTGTGACTTGGAGGGGAACTTGGAGGTGGTGATGTTCCCATGCACCTGCTGCCCTTGTCCTTCTAGGTGGGAGATGTCACTGGTTTGGGAGGTGCTGCCGAAGAAGCCTTGGCGAGTTGCTGCAGTGCATCTTCTAGATGGTACACATTGCAGCCACGGTACGCCGGTGGTGGAGGGAGTGCCAATCAAGCGGGCTGCTTTGTCCTGGATGGTGTTGAGCTTCTTGAGTGTTGTTGGAGCTGCACTCATTCAAGCAAGTGGAGAGTATTCCATCACATTCCTTACTTGTCCCTTGTAGATGGTGGAAATGCTTTGGGGAGTCAGGAGGTGAGACACTCGTCGCAGAATACCTAGCCTCTGACCTGCTCTTGTTGCCACAATATTTATGTGGCTGGTCCAGTTAAGTTTCTGTTTAATGGTGACCCCCAGGATGTTGATGGTGGGGGATTCGGCGATGGTAATGCCAAGGGGAGGTGGTTAGACTCTCGCTTGTTAGAGATAATCATTGCCTGGCACTTCTGTGGCGTGAATGTTACCTGCCACTTATCAGCCCAAGCCTGAGCGTCGTCCAGGTTGTGTTGCATGCGGGCATGGACTGCTTCATTATCTGAGGAGTTGTGAATGGTGCTGAACACTGTGCAGTCATAAGTGAACATCCCCATTTCTGACCTTATGTTGGAGGGAGGGTCATTGATGAAGCAGCTGAAGATGGTTGTGCCTAGGACACTGTCCTGAGGAACTCCTGCAGCACTGTCCTGGGGCTGTGGTGATTGACCTTCAACCATCACAACCATCTTCCTTTTGTGATAGATATGACTTCAGCCAGTGGAGCGTTTTCTCCCGATTCCCATTGACTTAAGTTTACTCGGGCTCCTTGATGCCAGACTCGGTCAAATGCTGCCTTGATGTCAAGGGCAATCACTCTCGCCTCACCTCTGGAATTCAGCTCCTTTGTCCATGCTTGGACCAAGGCTGTAATGAGGTCGGGAGCCAAGTGGTCTTGGCGGAACGCAAACTAGGCATCAATGAGCGAGTTATTGGTGAGTATGTGCCGCTTGATAGCACTGCCGACATCACCTTCCATCACTTTACTGATGATTGAGAGTAGACTGATGGGGCAGTAATTGGCCGGGCTGGATTTGTCCTGCTTTTTGTGGACTGGACATACCTGGGCAGTTTTCCACATTGTCGGATAGATGCCAGTGTTGTAGCTGTAGTGGAGCAGCTTGGCTAGAGGCCCAGCTAGTTCTGGAGCACATGTCTTCAGCACAATAGCCGGAATGTTTCGGGGCCCATAGCCTTTGCTGTATCCAGTGCGCTCAGCCGTTTCTTTATCGCGTGGAGTGAATCGAATTGGCTGAAGACTAGCTTCTGTGATGGTGGGGACCTCGGGAGTAGGCTGATATGGATCATCCACTTGGCATTTCTGGATGAAGTTAGTTGCAAATGCATATTCTTGGAGCCTCCTCCTCCGTTAGTTGTTTAATGACCCATCACCATTCACTTGTTGCTGATTTTATTGTTGAGTTGTAAATACTCCATTAACTTCAGAAAGCTCATGAAGCTGAGAGATACACAAAGATTATGTCCATCTTAATTTGTTTTAAGTTGGATTTTGTAAGTAAAGAGTTTATCCCCTGTTTTGATAGAACATTTAAACATGTTAATTAGTGTCACCAGTGAGAGTGGTAGGTAAACTTCGAGATGCACTTCCAAGAACAAATGACGATGCCAAATTTAATGTATGTGAAAATCTTTTAGAAAGTTTAAAAAGCAGAATTGCTAGATATAAGACCTGCTTTGCCAGCAATGTCTGGCCCAATTCTGTCCCCTCATTATTGACAAACACCAGGAATCCATCAAGAGCTAAACCCCATATTTACATTGGTAAATGAATGTATCTACTATATTTGAATGCGCTTCAGTTATAATTTCCTGTCTACATTTATACTGGAAACTTGTAATACCGTAATTACGACCTCTCACCAGTGGTGATGCTGTAGTGCTTCACTTGTTTCCCAGCTCCTCATCCCATTTTGCAGTGAAACTATTATGCTGCAGCCAACTCTACTTTTCTGATTCTCAAATTGATGCAATTTTTGTCAAATATATGAAAATAAGGAAAGAACATATGACTTTAAAATGGGGCTTGAATTACCTTTTCATGTGCTGGTCTAATTATCCCCTTTTGCCTGAAGACTATCCTTAATCTTCATTCCCTTTGTCCAACACCACAGGAGATTGACTAGCATTTTATAAATGTAGTAGTAAATTGACCATGGTCACTTGATGAATAAAAGCTTTTAATACAGAAGATGGCTAATAGAGATGGGAAAAGGACTTTTGAAACTTCGCCCACAGCCATCTTGTGGCCAGAGCTTGCAACTACTGACAATTTGCATTACAACAATAACTGCACTTCAGAAGTATTTCATTGGCTGTGAAGCACTTGGACATCCTGAGATGCTATACAAATGAAGAAGAAATCTTGCTTTTGCATAGCAAAATTAAATGGGGTAATTTTGATTTGGCAATTTACAGTAGTAAATACTGACAATAGAAGTAAGGTTCATGGGCAAGAAGTGTGTGCTGTGCCCTACCCTACACTACATTTAATAGTGCACAAATATACATGATGTCTTTGTTGGACAGAGCTTTTGCTGCCTGGCATTCTTCACACTGGGTAGGGTATCCAAAGGATTTTTAGCACATGCATGGGGTTTGACTCCATTGCAGTGGGGGTTCTGAGGTTTTGCAACACTGGAGGTGATCCCAGGATTTGATCGTATTGAAAGAGGGCCTTCAGACTCTGAGCACAAAGTCTGTGGGTGAGGGAATGTTGGAGAGGGTGTAAGAGGAGAGATTTCTGGGCCTTTATAGTACTGAATAGATGGCCCTGGAATATGTTTGGTTCCTGGAAAATCAGATGCTGTACATATGGCATAGACTGGTTAGGTCAAATGGCCTGTTTCTGTGCCGTATATCCTATGTAATGCAAGTTTCAGTTCATCAAGGCTTTGGTGTACTTATGGAAACTGCCATTCTGATGTAAATACAAGATGTAGTATTGAGCAAAATCCCTAAAATGTAACACCAGTTGAATTTTTTTCTAATTTCCTCACATGTTAATGTTGCTGCCATCATCATCCACATATCATCTAGAGCCATCTTTTGTTTCTTTACTTGTCCCATTACACCTCCTTTTGCCTTGCACTATTATCCCTTTTGTCATTCAATCTCTCCTGCCTTCCATCCCATCACAGACCTTCCCTTTGTTCTTTCTTCCCCTCCTCCCTGCCCCTGCTTAAAAATCTCTTCTCCCTAACCTTTTCCAGTTCTGACTAAGAGTTCGACCCGAAACATTTACTGTTTCTCTTTCCTCGATGCTGCCTGACCTGCTGAGTATTTCCAGCGTTTTCTGTTATTTCAGATTTCCAGCATCCGCAGTATTTTGCTATTGTACCAGTTGAATTTTAGTGTTTTCAGTAAGGGGTTACGCTGAACTAAAGTTGGATTAATTTGTAGTAGTTCTTCCACTCTTTACATTAACTTTTTTTACATTTACTTATCAATTTTTCATACCTAATGTGTTACAAATTTAGGCGCTTGTCCTAGATATTCTAACATAACCCAGAGGTGTAACAGTCGTATCCTTCATTAACCTGATTGGGAACTCTTGTCTTGCACAAATGTTGCTACAATCTCTTGGAAACTATAACAAAAAAGCACCTGATAAGACCTGTCTGATACAAATCATTAAGCTGCTTTATTTCACAGCAAGTTAACAAACGGGAACAGTTCTAATCGGGCTCTAATCAGTATATTGTTGCAAAGGGACTATACCTTTTTACTGTTGGTTGCTACAGTTCATCCATCTGCAGGGCCACCTGCTGCTGAATATGTAAATATATAACTAATTTCATTGTTTATTCACAGTACATAGGAATATTAAACTGCATGGAATATCACCTGATCAAAAGGCCCACAAATCCTTGATGCCACCTGCAGCCAATCTACTTTAGAGCTTGAACAGTTGCAAGCAAGGAATAGAGATATGCCTAAAAAAAATTATATCTGGTCTAACATATAAAATTAGTAATTTTCAGAAGCCAGGCCCCACAGATTACATCAATTCTAAACAGAGAAAATATGAAATTCATCGAAAAATGATGGCATTTGTTCTCTGGGGTGGAGGGCAGAATGGAAACTGAACCAACAGGAAAGTTCACATTTTCTTTCACTTGACTTGTAAGAGCACTCGTTCAAATAATGTGGGAGGAGGGAAAGATTAACACTTTTTAATGTTTTTTGCTATTAATGTAGTAACCAATTCCAATTTTTTTTGTTACTACGCCTACTGAAAGTAGTTGCAGCCTTCATCATAGAGTAAAACGAGCAGAGAGCTGTGGTTATATGGCGCATCTCATTGCTGCAAAATGTAAAGTATAGGGCCATTTGGATGTAGAGTCTTGATTATTGATGTTGCAAGATTGGTCAAAAGAGTTGACAAATATTTTAGTTCGGAGCATTCTTTCAAGTTGCAGAAGCTTTTTCAACATAAATCAATGGTTGATGAAGCTCCTGTTGATATTGTCAGATGGTTATTCTATGCAAGAGCCTTCATTTTAGTTGCAACATTACATGAAGTCTTAAGCTTGTGATACTCCAGCTAAAGTCAGTGTATGCATCTCTCCCATTGGCCCATATCTGTAGCAAGGAGTACTGTTTCCCATCTGAGCTGGCAAAATGGGAAAGCCCAGTCGTGTATTTGTTAGTGGGTTAGGAAGCAATACTATGAGGAAACTCAACTTTGAGGTGGGTCTAGCTTGATCTCAGTCCATGTGATTCTACTGAGCCAGTGTTCTAGTAATGTTAACTGATCCAGTATGTTATGGTGCATGGTGGTGTTATCCACTCCTGTGGTCCTGGCAAACTTCAGAGTTAGTGATTGAAGCAGAGATCATGTCAGCATTTAAAGTGGGTTACATAGGTGGTTGAAGGAAAGGATAATCAAGGTATATGGGAACTGAAAGGGCATATGTGATTAGGACTACTGCTCATATGGAGGATAAACACCAACATGGACTTATTGGGCCAAACCGCTTGCTTCTGTGTTGTAATTTCTATGTAATTCTGAATGCTTCCTTGGTGGATGTAGTTTTGGTCTCCACTTGGACACTTTTTAAGGAAGGGGGAAGGTTGATGGGCCATTTTCCAGGCATGAGAATTACCTGTATTGCATTTGTGCAAGGAATAGTAACTGGGGGATAAGTCCTGTCAGTTAAAATTATTTGACTGCTTTGGTGATGTGAAGAAGGGGCATAGTCAATTTAGTCAAGAATTTTGGCATGTAGAGCATGGAGGAGGAGAAATCAACTAGAAAAAGCTGATTAACACTTCCATTTTCCTCTTTCAAAGTCATTAATTTCTCTCAGCAAACCCTTTTATTCCTCCTTTGCCTGACAACTGTTCCCTCTTTAATTGCCTTCCAGATACCCCTTCATTGTCATCTATTTCCCCCCCCCCCCCCCCCCCCCCACCACCACCACCGCTCCTGAGTTTGGTGGCTGATGCACTGGGGCAGGTCCTTCTGCCCTCCTGTTCAAGAATTTCTATCTATGGTATACAGGGGCCACAAGCCCTACCATTACCACTGGGAATGTCATTGAGACAACAGCAGGATTTGTTTTGGCACATTAGCCACTAGAGTTGGGAGAGGAGTGGGACGAGGACTAAGGGGCTTAGTCTGTGTTGCTTTTGTAAAATCAGTAAATGCAGAATGGGCCTCAAACAGTGTGGAATGCCACTTAATGGCATATATATGACTTTATTGGGAATCTGTTTCTACTTGTGTGAGCCAATGTTTTAAGAGGTCTGAGGAGAGAGCACACCTATATGCAGTAAAATAGTTTCAGAATTTAAGGATATGTAGGTGTTGCATGAACTGCATTTATATATTTAATTATGAAAATAGTGCCATTTATGATAAATAAAAGCACATTATTCTTGGTTAATCTAGGGACATAGAGGAGAAAGAAATGTTGGCTTTGTCATCCATTCCAAATCCTTTTCCTGAGCTATGCGGTTCTCCTACTTCAGTACTATTTGCAACTGCTTTGCCTATGGCAAGACAACATAGTTCTTCGGTAAGTACGATCACTTTTTAATCCTGTATGCTTTGGCTTGATGTGGATATTTTGTACCAGATTTATAAGCATTAAAATAGTTTAATTTAACCTAATTTAGTGTTGAGTTTTCAGTTTGTTTTAAATAAAATTATAGTTAATGCTCACCATCCTAACGTGTGGCAAAATTCTGTTGATCTCTTGAAAGTACTTAATGCTACATGACTTGGTGTCTGGTTTAAGTAAAATAGATATATGAACACAAGAGAACTAATGGTATGTAATTTCAAAAGTTTTAGTTATTTGACTTTACAGGTAGACTATCCTTTATCCGAAAACCTCGGGACCAGCCGAGTTTCGGATAAAGGAGAATTTCGGATTTCGGAAGGGGGGTCGGCGGGGGGTTGTGCGCACGACTTACGCTGACGCTCAGCGTAAGTCAGTCGGGGCCGGCGGGGTACGCGGGGGGGTCGGGGGGGGGGGGGGGGGGGGGGGGTCGGGGCTGGCGGGGTCCGCGGGGGGGGGTCGGCGGTTGTCGGGGGCGGGGGGGTCGGCGGTTGTCGGGGCTCGCGGGGTCGGCGGTTGTCGGGGCCCGCGGGGCCGGCGGGGTCCGCGGCGGGGTCGGCGGTTGTCGCAGCTGGCGGGGTCCGCGGGGGGGGCCGGCGGTTGTCGGGTCCGCGGGGGGGTCGGGGCCGGCGGGGTCCGCGGGGGGGGTCGGCGGTTGTCGCGGCTGGCGGGGTCCGCGGGGGGGTCGGCGGTTGTTGGGGCTGGCGGGGTCGGCGGTTGTCGGGGCTGGCGGGGGGGTCGTGCGCACGACTTACCCTTTATCCGAACTTCCGCAACCGGAACCCTCTAAAAACCGAAGGTTTTTTCGTTCAGCGTAAGTCGTACGCACGACTTACACTGAACGAAAAAACCTTCGGTTTTTAGAGGGTTTCGGTTTTCGGAACTCCGGATAAAGGGTAGTCTACCTGTATTAATAACTTGCATTGAATGATTAGTATTTGGAAGTAGTTGTGTGCATTAAAATCTGTTTGGTATAATGTGTTGCAATGTTCAAAGTAATAATGGGAGAAGCTACTTTGAATTTTGACCTGTTAAATTTTTGTATTTTGTGGATTAGTGTTCTTGCAGAGATTTAATGATGGAAAAACTGTTTTTGCAAAGTGCAAATAAAATCCTGTATCTGTTATTTCTGTGGCAATAGGTGATATTCTTTTGGTCATGCTTGCTTTATACAACTAATCAAAAAATAGACTATGCAAAGATATTGGCTCTGATTTTGCGTGGAGAATAACGGTGAGGCTAACTGCGCTATACAAATTGTCTTTAATCCCAGAAACTGCCATGAAGCATCAGAGTAGATGCTGTGCTCTGAAGCCTAAACAATAGGTGTTTCACTTGATGTAATGGATAATAAAGAAGCATACCTCTTGTTCTCTGCACTGATGGCATTGAACAGCTCTACACTAGGACAACTTCATCATCACCGTTAATTCATGTGTGCTCCAATTTCCCCCCAACAGCAACTAGTTACTTAGTTGTGTTTTTAATCAGTCTCATTGTATTATATTGATACTCTTGTGCCTATGGTATAGAAAAGGAAATGTCTCCAGACAGAAACAAGAGAGGGTGGATGAAAAAAATATGTATAATGTATGTGTAGTATAGGATAAGATGTCATGAGATGAGGATAATGCATTTATTCTAGTTTACCTGATTTTTGAAGACCTAGCAAAGTGTCCCCTGCAACACTCTCCCATCCAAAACTTGGCGATACAGTACTTGCTTGCAACTTGGTACGTGTTGATTAAAATATTTTTGTTTACCGGCACTCTGGTCTGCCATAATTTTTCTCTCACTAGCTCATAAATGTAAGACATGACTTGTACCAAGTAACGTAATGTTCTTTCAAGGCTAATTGATTCCATAAATTAATTTGTTCTGCCTGGTTGATTGGATGGAAATCCTGTCTCTTTACCCATGCATTAGCAGTTCCTTCTCTAATTAGCTAATTGGGCTGAGAAAATTTTGCCACTGTTGAACCACTTTCTGCATTGTGTATGAATGACAATAATGCTGTCTAAAACAACATGCCTGAGATACATTCACTGCAAGTTACAGACCGTTTTAAGGCTACATGTGTAAATTAGACTGATTAATCCTTGAAATCCATAAAAATCAAGTCACTAGCTCCATAATTTTCTTTTTCTTTAAAACAGACTCTGATGTAGACGTGCCATTACAATAGTGCAAGTTTCCAGGAATTTCTCCCCCAATAAGTTATTCTACTGCAGATTACATAATTGTGTTTGCCAAACATTTTCTATTGTAGGTTTGAAATTTGGGCCGAAAACTTTGAAACCTCTGATCCAGTTAGTATACTTCTTGCCTTCAGTGCTGTTTGTCACCAGTGCAAGATAGAATGTCACATTGAGAAATGATCAACTGGTATGAGTACTTAAGTAAGGTAATTATTTAATCTGCCTAAATCAGTTTATTGTTGCCTTATGCCATAGTTGGAGGCAGTTCTTAAAATGTTAAATATTACTCTGTAGGAACGGAGGTTCCTAGCTGAAGAATTGCGATCGACGCAGAGAATCAAAAACAATAAAAATTTAATGAACAAACTAAGTTAAACAGTAAACTGCTGGATACAATACAAATAGGTCTGCTGAAAGCCTCTCTAGAACTGCTAGAAGGTTCCGAGCACTGACGTCATGATGTCATCACGTTCTTCCTGCCGTTGGGGGAATCACGTGACGGGCGGCATGATGTCATCACACGGAGTAAAGGAAAGAAGCCATAGTACAGTTAACAGATACATTAAAGGTGCAGCCCCCGGTTGCACTACATTGCTGTTAAAGGAATTATAAACAATTATCCTGAATCCCCTGGTGGCGAGGGGTTGCCCGTCCCCAGTTCAGGTTTGGGAGGGGAGGGACCCAAGGGAGAAGGCCCCCAGCCAGCAAGAACTGTGACCTGAGCCAAGGGTCCGCTCGCCAGGGTAGCCCCACTGGTAGTACTCCCTAGAAGGTCTCCTCGGCCACCCCAGCCCAGAAAAATATGGTCACCGGCTCTTCAGTTAAAAAGGGCGGCCTCTCGTGTCGGAGAAGCCGAAAGACAGGTCCCCAGCCAGCAGCCATAAGCTGCGAGGGACCAGAAGTGGAGATTGGTCCAGCTTCGCCGCAGGTAGTAGCCTGCAACAGTCCTAACAGAGATTAGGCTGGCCGCTCGTAGACGGGCGGCAGATGTACATAGCTTTGTTTAAGTTTAGTAATGTGTATGAGGTTAAGTTAGGGTGTTTTAATTTAATTCTATGTAAGGAACCGGCCGTCTAAGTTTTAAGTATGAAACTGTTCCAGAGTGCTGTTTACGTGAGCCGAGGTCGCGGGACCCGATCACACCTCCCCCTGAGCCAGGGAGCCTCCAGGGAACCTGGCTAGATGCTTTTGTGTCTTTTTCAGAATTTCGAAATGTGCAGAGGCATAATCCTGCTCGCCCTGTTCGGGCTGAGCCTCGCGAGAAGGGGCGATGTCGAGGACCATCATATCTTCGGATGCTCAGGGAAGAGAGCGCCCCTAGCACACGACGGAAGTGGCCTACGAGAGGCGGATGAAATCACCTCGTATGTCCACGAGGGGAGCTGGCCAGGATGGCTGGGATCCAATTCGACCCAGTATTCTAGCGAGACTGGCTTCACATATGGGGAGGCCTCCCTCCAATGCCCGAGGATACGAATTGTCACCCCCAAGGATTAGCGTCACCGTGGGCAAAAGAATATGTTTGACGTGTAAAGGGGACGTTCCTCTGGATAGGTGGTGGTGGCTCAAATTTAAGCAAAGACATGGGGAACCCCAGGGTAGAGTGGGAAAGGTTAGGGAATGACACTCACAGGACCATTACAGGGACCCAGGGAGGGTTAAGTGTGTGCTGGGATAAATGGTGGGATCCGGATCAGGGGATCTACGTCTGTATGTGGGGATCAGTGAAAGTCTGCCCCACAAGCGTTTCCATCATTTTCCGCAGCCAGTGGCAAAATAACGGGAGGCGGATGGACTGGGAGTCCCGCCAGGACGCATGCGCAATCCCGTACTCCCCAATCTCGGTTAATGCCACTGAACTAGTGACCCGCCCCCGACCCCGATGTCACGGACAGTAGCAGAGGGATGCCCCGCCACCACCAAGGGACCAGGGAATGGCCTGGTGCTAGTACCCACAGACCAGGTGCTGTACCAAGGGGTGCATTACGTGGTGGCCTCGGTGGTTTTAAACCTCACCTGAGGTACACTTGCCCGCGTGGTGCCCCGCAGAGACTGCCAAATTGTATCAAGCCCTATTAACAGATGTTTCGAAAATTCCATGAATTTGACTTTTCGGAGGTCAACAAGACCGAATTGTATACTGACCATGAGATTTGGGACGGGATTGGGAGGCAAAGAAGGGGTGTTCTTAATGATTTAACTGGTTTTAACACGGGATCCTCGGTCATCAACAGTTTAGATGACATCGAGCTGCAGACCCAGATTAATGGTCTAAAAATGCAATTAAAGGGTATTTTAACTGATGAGAATAAGGTGGTAAGTTCTGAGTTGCATGAAGACCAGGCCATGACACTCCACTTAAAGGAGATCATAGCGGAGCTGGAAAAACATGCAAAGACGGTAAATGCTCTCATCAGGAAGGACAGAATGAAGTGTGCGTGCTGTACGGGGCATGGTTGCTGGGCGAGGGCCGCAGTAATCTGGAGGATTTAAAACAAGGTTTAGTCCCCTCCTGGATCAGCAACAAACACCTTGCAGCTCTCCACCCTTTTGAGAATGCATTAAGCCTGTGCCAGCTCCGGTTAGCTTCTGGGGCCTACCAGTCCCAGTGGACTGTGGGCGTTCCAACCGCACTGTCATGGGGATCGTTGTAAGAATGCCGGTCATGGGCGGGATGGCCCAACCCCCACCGGTATACAGGGTGGAGAACATTGGAATCATTCAAGGGGGTGCACACATTTGTTTGTTTCTGCTTCAAACCCGAGGCAGAAGTTCAAGTGGCACAGACACGAATTGTCCCCATTTCTGAACCGTCCACTGTTCACCTCACTGTGGAGGAGAGTTTTACCCACCTCCAAAAATATGTCGCCCACTTCGGTTACCCGATTCCCCCTCTCCCAGAGCACCTTACCAAATTATTAAAAGCCGTTCTAGTATCACAAAAGCACTTCTACACTTTGGAATAGAAGACTGTACAGCTAGGGGCCGACATTTTAGCTATTATGACCCCACCCTGGTGGGACGTTTTTGAAAGTAGAGGTCCCCTCCTGGATTGTATTGTATCCCACATCTTAGTCGTCTGTAAGCTAGGGATCGTCCTCTACCTGGTTTGTGTCCAGTGTAGGAGAAAGGGCCCCGAGGTAGAATTTAAAGCGCAAAGGTTGTGGAAGGACCGGTATGCCCGGGCGGAAGGAGAAACACCCGTGTGAGCTTTGTGTCATATCGCTGCCGAGTGATGGCAGATCCGTTTGTTATTTTTAATAAAGCTCGTTCCTTCCGTTTGTTATTTTTAATAAATATGGTTTTGGCCTGATAATTTTATTAATGATTGTGTGTTGTAATAAAGTTTTATGATGTCCTAAGTAGTGCAGGGGTATTGGACCCCTTCCGTGCTTGGATTATTGTAACAGATTATATTTTCTATCAATAGATACCTGCTGCGCATTACAGTTTTCTCTAAGTAAGGGGAAATCTATGTGTCGGGGGATCGTGGATATATAAATATAGGGGAAGGTTGTTTGTGGGGGGGTCAGAAATGTTGCTCACCTTGACTGGACACTTCAAGCAAGTTTCAGTATCCTAGGGGGGACTGAAAGGATTCGCAAATTTCATGTCTCCCCCGAAGATTTACTTTTGGTTTATTAAAGAAACCCTGGTTGGACTGAGTTTAAAATCCAGGGCACAACAAGATGGCTGCGGTCAGCCTCATGGCAAAAGCCTGTAAGTTTCAGTTTGGACTGATAGCTTGTATTCTGATGACTGTGAGAAGGAACTTTCCAGAACTCGAATGCAGACAGACCTTCTGCATTTATGCATTAGAAGCAAACCCAGTGGCATTTGGGCCTCTGATTATAAGCCATCAAGGTTGTTTGCACAAACAATCAACAGCAGTCGGGGCCTATTGAATATGTAGTGGGACAAGCTGAGCAGCATTCAGGCCTTTGTTTAGAGAACATCAACACTGTTTACAAACTAACAACGGGGCATTCAGACTGGAATGGCCCCATCACGAAACCAGTTGGACAAAGGGGAACACTGAGATCAGTAAAACCGATTACCGGCCATCCAGGTCGATGGGCCCAGATCGGTACCTTTTGTATAAGTTTCAATACGTCCAGATTAGACAAAAGAAATGAGCTGATCTGGCAGGAGATAAGGGCTACCGGGAAGGCTATAACTAGTCCCTCGGGAAGCCGTATCTCTCTCTCTCTCTCTCTCTCTCTCTCTCTCTCTCTCCTGCCTTGAATCCGGTGCCGTGCCTTACCATCAACCCAGCAAAAAGGACCGTCGACGAAGAGCCCGTCCAGGGAAGTAGAATACCCGCAGTTATGTTTAAATTACTGGGGTATCTCCTTTGGGGTGGTGAAAACCTAAGACATCGGCAGGCAACAGGGCATGGAGCAGGCGTTTCAACATCCTAGACTGGTGAGCATCAATTTTCTGGCCCATCACAAGATAACCTAGATAGGTGTAAAGGGTGGGAGTTAAAGGGAATTGCTAAAGTGTCATTCTAGTCATTTTCCCTCGATGTGTCCGTTTCTCCTCCCCCGTTAAGTGTAATTGTGTTGCATCCATAGTGATTTTCTCTGTATAGTAATTGTTCTCTTTTAGTAAACATTGGTGTGGAGATGCTGGTGTTGGACTGGGGTGGACAAATGTGAGAAGTCACAACACCAGTTTATAGTCCAACAGCTTTATTTGAAATCACAAGCTTTCAGAGCGCTGCTCCTTCGTCAGGTGAAGTGAAGAGATGCATATAGGCACAGCATACATAGTCAGAGAACACTGCCAGAGGATTACAGGTAACCTTTCTAACTGCCCTTTATCACACCTCGGCAGAGAGATAATCACAGCAATCAAAGGTGTGGATGGTGTCCAAACAGGTCAGTCAGGAAAACATTACATTAAAGAACAATGAGGTGGGGGTCACAAGGGGTCAAATGTTGCAGATGCTGGGGTCTGTATAAAAAAACAAATAAAAAAAAAAAAATTTTTTTTGCTGGAAATCATAGGTCCGGTCGCATCTGTGTAGAGAGAACAAGCCGCCGATGACTTGAGTCTGGATGACTCTACGTGGGAGCCTCCGATCTTCGGGTAAGCATTCTCCAAGGCGACCTTCGAGACACACGACAATGCAAAATCGTCGAGCAGAAACTGATGGCCAAGTTCCGCACTCATGAGGACGGCCTCAACCGGGATCTTGGGTTCATGTCATGTTACATGTAACCCCACCTGACGTAGAGTCATCCAGACTCAAATCGTCGTCGGCTTGTTCTCTCTATACAGATGCGACTGGACCTGCTGTGATTTCCAGCAAAAAAAATTTTTTTTTTTTGTTATACAGACCCCAGCATCTGCAACATTTGACCCCTTGTGACCCCACCTCATTGTTCTTTGATGTAATGTTTTCCTGACTGACCTGTTTGGACACCATTCACACCTTTGATTGCTGTGATTATCTCTCTGTCGAGGTGTGACAAAGGGCAGTTAGAAAGATTACCTGTAATCATCTGGCAGTGTTCTCTGACTATATATGCTGTGCCTATATGCATCTCTTCACTTCACCTGATGAAGGAGCAGCGCTCTGAAAGCTTGTGATTTCAAATAAAGCTGTTGGACTATAACCTGGTGTTGTGTGACTTCTCTCATTAATAAACATTGGTTTTCTTTGCACCGAATCACTGGTCTCGTTTGTCTGTATCGCTACTTGTAAATAAATCCGGTGGTCAGAACCAAAGGGGAAGCGATTCAAACTGCACGGGGCTGGGGCAGCTCAGGCACACGACTGACTGACCGGACACAAACCCCAAACCAAAACCCCCTACATCTATTTTGAGAATTTTTCCTATTCTCAGTTTGGGCCACTAGGTGGAGAGTTTCAACGTGTTGAACTCAACCTATTCCCAGAAAGAGCAGTCGAAGAATTGAAGGCTGTACTGTTATGTTTGGCTTGGAATTATTATTTCCACTCGTGCTCAAGACCTGCAAGGGTCATTGGACAGGATTCAGGAATCCGGCTGAACTTTACTCTCTCTCTAGCCTGGGAAACTGAGGCCAATTGGTTCATGCCAACTTCTGCTCTGGCCAAGAATCAGCTAACTTAGCACAAATTATGCATCAAAGTTGAGATCTTCTGGTTTGTATAGTTTAGAATTACATTAAATGGTGATTTTTTGCTCACTTGGGGAACCTACTTATACACTTGTTTAGCTTTTGCAACTATTTTAACACCTAAATGGTAGCCAACCTGGAGGATAAACCACTGAAGTTGAGTGAGCTGGCTATAGGAGAGTGTGAATGAGTAATAGCCAAAGTGGCCGTGCTTTATTCCCAACTGCCAGATTATCAACTATCCAGTTTAAGCTCCAAATGCCATTTCTAGTCAACTGAGTTGTCAATAAAATATATTTGTTAAGCATCTCTGGGGATTTAATGTGATTCGTACATTGACTGATAACATTTTCCCAGTAACTTGAATAAGCAGTGATAGTAATGTTGTGCTTTGTAATGTGAGTAACTAATGAAATTCAATGGTAATACCCACTCACCTGAAGATTAAGGCTGGCCATCCACTGAAAGAACAAACTTATTTTATGCTGAGGTCTTGGAGTGAGGCTAGAATGTTACCAGCTGATCTTGGATGACATTGGAGGATATTTTAGAGGTAAGTTGACGTGCAAGAGTTCATAAATTTGTCAAAGGAGGAATCTGTTTCACTCCAATTATGGCAGTGTTCTGTTTGAACACAGCTGAACAAGGAGAGGTGGTGTGCTGTTTAGAACTTTTTTAGATTTTTAGGTTTTCATCTGTATTCATTTTAATTTGGTAAATTCGCTTATATTCTTTGACAAGAGAAGGGGAATGTTGTAATTTTAACCTAACTCTCATGGCAGGAAATTGACTGGATCGGATTGGACAAAATTAACTTTAATGGAAAATAAATTGGGCGGGGCGTAAAATGGACAGTTGATCCTCAGTTTCCTGCTGCGTGAGTTAGGTTAAAATTACCTCCATTGTTTCTGAACAGTGAAGCATTGAATACAGAATGTTAGTAGATTCTCTTCAGACCCATATTTAGACAGAATCCAATAAACCTCTGATCATTTGCTTTTAATAATTCGTCAAACAAACAAATCACAGAAATCACAGAAACCCCACAGTGCAGATAGAGGCCATTTCGGCCCATCGAGCCTGCACCGACACATATCCCACCCGATCCCCGTCACCAACACATATCCCACCCTATCCCCGTGTATTTAATCCCCCTAACACTAATGGTCAATTTATCATAGCCAATCAACCTAACCCGCACATCTTTGGACTGTGGGAGGAAACCGGAGGAAACCCACGCAAACACGGGGAGAATGTGCAAACTCCACACAGACAGTCGCCCGAGGCCGGATTTGAACCCGGGTCCCTGGCGCTGTGAGGCAACAGTGCTAACCACTATGCCACCGTGCTGCCAATCACAGCACAAAAAAAAGCCATTTTACCCCTCATGATTCTATTTGCTAATTATGTATACCACCATCAACAACAACTACTTGCATTTATATAGTGCCTTTCTTGTGGGAAAACATCAATGCTGCGCAGGAGTGTAATCTGGCACAAATTGACACCCAAGCCAAAGATATTAGGAGCTGTGGCCAAAAATGTAGGTGTTAGAGGGTACTAAAAGAGAAGTGGAGAGGCGGAGAGCTTTGGGGAGGGAATGCCAGAGCTTGGGGGCCTTGATGGCTGAAAGCACAGTAGCCAATAGTGGGGGATGCAAAGGAGGCCGGAGTTAGAGGAACGCAGAGTTCTTGGAAGATTGTAGGGCTGGAGGACGATGGGGAGAGGTGAGGCCACGGAGGAATTTTAAAGCCTCGGGTGACTGTCTGTGTGGAGTTTGCACATTCTCCCCGTGTTTGCGTGGGTTTTCTCCGGGTGCTCCGGTTTCCTCCCACAGTCCAAAGATGTGCGGGTTAGGTTGATTGGCTATGATAAATTGACCCTTAGTGTTAGGGGGATTAAATACGTGGGGATAGGGTGGGATATGTGTTGGTGAAGGGGTTACGGGGATCGGGTGGGATATGTGTCGGTGCAG
Organism: Somniosus microcephalus; assembly: GCF_052327205.1. Lineage (NCBI taxonomy): Eukaryota > Metazoa > Chordata > Chondrichthyes > Squaliformes > Somniosidae > Somniosus > Somniosus microcephalus. Next base: position 273,478,676 of record NC_140990.1, on the reverse strand, counting down.
GCTCGATGGGCCGAAATGGCCTCTATCTGCACTGTGGGGTTTCTGTGATTTCTGTGATTCTGTGAGCAGTTTAGAATCAACTGATTGGTGGACTGGGAACCAATGTAGGTCACCGAACATAGGTTAATAGGTGAGTGGGACTTGGTGTGTGTTCGGATATGGCTGGCAGAGTTCTGGAAAAGCTCACGTTAATGGAGGGTGGAAGTTGGGAGGCCAGCTAGGAGAGTGTTGACATGAGTCTGGAGATGAGCTGAGGCAGGGGTGGAGACAGGCGATATTAGAGGTGGAAGTAGGTGGTCTTCGTGATGTAGAAGATATCTGGTCAGAAGCTCAGTTAAGGGTCTAAAAGGCTCCCAAGTGGACCTTCTCTCCATTCATTCTGTCGCTCACCCCGTACACACACTACCTCAGATTACCGACCCAAGGTCTGATACAATAGCAGTGGAGCTCCTGTACATTCAGTCTGTCCCTCTCTGGCAATGTTAAGGTGGTGAAAGTAGACAGTCTTTGTGATGGAGAGGACATGGTGGAATGTTCCCATGAAACTTTTTTGGGTGCACTGCCCCTTTAAGTGGTTGCGCAGCCCAGTCACCGTTTCGTGCATGTTTGAAATTTAACATTGGAAAAGCCAGTCCTGGGGTGTGCAGGACCGACCGAGCTGGGCAGCTTCGAGGCAACGTCGACATGAGGTCAAGGACAGAAGTAGGGCACAGTTTGTGAAGTGTCTGGTTCAGCCTGAGACTGGTCAGGGACTGGAATGGAATTATTGGCATGGAACTTTAGGGCAGCCCCTAAAGGTGGTGGCTTCTGTCTTCCTAATGTTTAATTGGAGGAAAATGCAGCTCATCCGGGACTCTAGATGTAGAGAGCTTGATGGGTCAGGTGGCATTTGCTCATGCTGGATTTTAAGTCGATATAAATCGAAATCCAAACTTTCAATATTAAACTAAATACAACCGAGATTTCTTTTAGTGATTTAAAAACTTAGTGCCAACCTAGAGAAGAGTGAGTTGAGGTTTAGTGGACTTGATGCATTTTATCTCCTGTCAAACCTGAGGTTTTTTCCCCTTTGAACTTCTCCTTATACACTCAATTTAGTGCCAGGTATTCTTTCTCTACCTCTCTCTCTGTGCCAGTGAAGTACTGATGTTCGAGCAGGCAAAGAAGTCTTCATACCTCACTTTTCATCTTGTTAGATTTGTCATTATTTTTTCGGTTCAGTCATGCCTGTTCTGTTTCTTGTAAAAATTCTACCTATTGCATCTGGGGTATCAATTATTCTGAAGCCGCAATCTTGCTGCTTGTAACTTCTATAAATCCACTATTGGGAGTTGAAAGTAACTTTATTGCAAAGAAGTGTCAACTGCTGTCTTTCTGACATTCCAGGAACTGTTCCTTCTGTTTCAGAGCTGTCTTTACTGTCAACCCCAGTCCACCCATCCCAATTGGAAATTTATGAATGTTCATTGTATCCCCAAGAAAGGTAATCTCTTGCCTTTCTAACTACTGCCCAATTTCCCTTGCATTGGTATTTCCTTGTGTCATCCTACTAAAACTATTGCTGGGTATTTCATTGAGTTTCTCCCGCGCAGTCGCTATAACTTCACCAGAAACCTTGTTTATGCCAAATATCCACTGAAGTTATGGTGGTGGAGCAGGAGAAGCCCTGAGGAAATTGCTGGTGTATGTTCATCCAGTTTCTGCCTAAATCACTCATTTGTGCTCTAGTTGATTGCTCATTTTTTTTCTATTAGGTTGGATGTTCACCAGGGTAGTTTCTTCCCATTCTTTTTTCTCTCATTCTATTCTTCATTTAATGCATTCATCAACTCCCTTCTGATTGTATACATACCTATAATAATCACAACTTGCCGTGTAAAAGGCTGGTCACAACTATTTGATTTACTCCATACTATTGAATAAGGTAATTAAAACCCTGCTCCTTTTAATTGTTTGTCATACTTTCTTTACATTTGTTTTGTCTTACCAACAGTGTTTACCTCTTGTAATTTTTAGGTTATTAGAAAGAGAAAAGGCCTTTGGCCTAACGAATTTTTGTTGATGTTTATCATCGATACGAGCGGTAGTTCTAATTTCATGTGCCTGTTCTGTTCCCAAATCCCTTTAACCCCCTTTTCCTTCCACCAACTATCTAACCTATTCTTAAATGGTGACGTGGTCTCTGCTTCAATCACTGATTTCTGTAATGTATTTCACAAACTTGCATCCCTCTGTGCAAAAAGTTTTTATCCTGTTCTGTCCCAAATCTGTGTTTAATTGTTATCCCCTTGTTCTAAGCCCCTCAATCACTGACAACAGTCTGTTTCTATCACTCTGTCCCATTCTGGACAATCATTATTGTAAACACTATCAAATCACCATGTAATTTTCTTTGTTCTAACAAAAACAGCCAAACTCTTGCCCTTCATCTATTGATATTACGTAAGAACATAAGAAATAGGAGTAGGCCAATCGGCCCCTTGAGCCTGCTCCGCCATTCAATAAAATCATGGCTGATCTGATCCTAACCGCCAATCTACTATCACAGAACTATCTCCTGAATCTAACAGAATTAGACACATGAAATAGGAGCAAGATCAGGCTACATGGCCCCTGGGCCCGCTCCGCTACCCACCGGGCCATGTCCGATCCGAACCTAGACTCATGTCCAAATTCCTGCCTGCTCCCCGTAACCCTTAATTCCCTTTACTTCTAGGAAACTGTCTATTTCTGTTTTAAATTTATGTAATGATGTAGCTTCTACAGCTTTTTGGGGCAGCATATTCCATGGACCTACCACCCTCTGAGTGAAGTAGTTCCTCCTCATCTCAGTTTTGAAAGAGCAGCCCCTTATTCTAAGACTATGCCCCCTAGTTCTAGTTTCACCCATCATTGGGAACATCCTCCCCGCATCCACCCTATCCAACCCCTTCACAATCTTATATGTTTCAATAAGATTGCCTCTCATTCTTCTGAACTCCATTGAGTAGAGTCCCAATCTACTCAACCTCTCCTCATATGTCCATCCCCTCATCCCCGGGATTAACCGAGTGAACCTTCTTTGTACTGACTCGAGAGCAAGTATGTCTTTTCTTAAGTATGGACACCAAAACTGTATGCAGTATTCCAGGTGCGGTCTCACCAATACCTTGTACAACTGAAGCAATACCTCCCTATTTTTATATTCTATCCCCCTGGCAATGAAAGCCAACATTCCATTGGCCTTCTTAATCACTCGCTGCACCTGCATACTAACCTTTTGAGTTTTGTGCACCAGGACCCCCAGATCCCTTTGTACTTCAGTACTTTCCAGTTTCTTGCCATTAAGATAATAACTTGCTCTACGATTTTTCCTGCCAAAGTGCATAACCTCACACTTTCCAGCATTGTATTCCATCTGCCAAATCTCTACCCACTTACTTAGCCTGCCTATGTCCCCTTGCAGGTTTTTTATGTCCTCCTCACTCACTACTTTCCCTCCCATCTTAGTATCATCTGCAAACTTTGTTACACTCGGTCCCCTCCTCCAAATCGTTAATATAGATTGTAAAGAGTTGGGGACCCAGCACCGACCCCTGCGGAACACCACTAGTTACTGATTGCCAGTCTGAGAATGAACCATTTATCCCAACTCTCTGCCTTCTGTTAGATAGCCAATCCTCTATCCATGCCAGAATATTACCCCCAATCCCGTGATTTTTTATCTTGAGCAATAATCTTTTGTGTGGCACCTTGTCAAATGCCTTTTGGAAGTCTAAATACACTACGTCCACTGGTTCCCCTTTATCCACCCTATATGTTACTTCCTCAAAGAACTCCAGCAAATTTGTCAAACATGACTTCCCCTTCATAAAACCATTCTGACTTTGTCCTATTAAATTATGATTATCCAAATGTCCTGTTACTGTCACCTTAATAATGGACTCCAAAATTTTACCTACCACAGATGTTAGGTTAACCGGTCTATAGTTTCCAGCCTTCTGTCTACTGCCCTTTTTAAATAAGGGTGTTACATTAGCAGTTTTCCAGTCTGCCGGGACCTTTGCTGAGTCCAGGGAGTTTTGGAAAATTATTACTAATGCATCCACAATCCCTACCGCCACTTCCCTCAAGACCCTAGGATGTAAGCCATCAGGTCCAGGTGATTTATCCGCCTTGAGTCCCATTATTTTACCGAGTACCACTTCCTTAGTGATTTTGATTCTGTTTAGCTCCTCCCCCCCCCCCCCCCCCCCCCTATAGCCCCCTGTTTGTCCAATGTTGGGATATTCTTAGTGTCCTCTACTGTAAAGACTGATACAAAATATTCAGTGTTTTTGCCATCTCCATATTTCCCCCCATTAATTTCGCAGTCTCATCCTCTAATGGACCAACATTTACTTTAGCCACCCTTTTTCTTTTTATATAACTATAAAAACTCTTACTATCTGTTTTTATATTTTTTGCTCATTTACTTTCATAATCTATCTTCCCTTTCTTAATCAATCTTTTTGTTATTTTTTGCTGTCTTTTAAAGTTTTCCCAATCCTCTATCCTCCCACTAGATTTGGCTACCTTATATGCCCTTGTTTTTAGTCGAATACTATCCTTAATTTCTTTACTTAGCCACGGATGGCTGTCTTTTCTTTTACACCCTTTTCTTTTCAGTGGAATATATCTTTTTTGGAAGTTGTAAAATAACTCCTTAAATGTACACCACTGATCATGTATCGTCTTACCCTTTAATCTATTTTCCCAATCCGCTCTACTCAATTCCGCTCTCATACCTTCATAGTCTCCTTTATTCAAGCTTAGCATGCTTGTTTGAGATCCAACCTTCTCACCCTCTAATTGAATATGGAATTCAACCATGTTATGGTCACTCATTCCAAGGGGATCCTTTACTAGGACATTTTTAATTAATCCTGTCTCGCTACACAGGACCAGATCTAAGGTTGCTTGCCCCCTGGTTGGTTCAGTTACATACTGCTCAAGAAACCCATCCCTAATACACTCAATGAACTCATCCTCAAGGCAGCCCTGCCCAAATTAATTGGACAAATCAAAATGATAGTTCAAATCCCCCATAATTATAGATGTTCCCTTATTGCAAGCCTCAACTATTTCCTGATTGATACTCCGTCCAACAAATTTGCAACTGTTCGGAGGCCTATGGACTAGGACCACTATTGTTTTTTTCCCCTTATTATTCCTTACCTCCACCCAAACTGTTTCATTAACCTGATCTTTTGACCCGATATCATTTCTCTGTATGGTGTGGAGATGCCGGAGTTGGACTGGGGTGGACAAATGTAAGAATGTAACCTGGTGTTGTGTGATTTCTTACATTTCTCTGTATTACAGTGATTCCTCCCTTTATTAACATAGCCACCCCACCTCCCTTTCCTTCCTGCTTGTCCTTCCTGATAGTTAAATAACCTGGTATGTTTAATTCCCAGGCATTGTCACCCTGCAGCCATGTTTCTGTAATGGCCACAAGATCATACCCATTTGTAGTTATTTGTGCCATTAACTCGTCTATTTTGTTACGAATGCTACGTGCATTCAGATAGAGAACTTTCAAATATGTTTTGTGACACTTAGTTCCTGCTTTTGCCCTTTTTATTACTTTACCTTTTACTCCATACCTTCTGCCCCTTCCGGACATGCTCTGGTTTTTAATTTCCCCACTGCTACCTAAGTCTATGACCTTCTCTGTTGTCATTTGTATTATTTGCTCTCTAGGAACCTCCCCCCGACTAGTTAGTTTAAAGCCCTCTCTACAGCCCTAGTTATATGATCCGCCAGGACTCTAGTCCCAGCACTGGCCAAGTGAAGCCCGTCCCAACGGAACAGCTCCCTCCTGCCCCAGTACTGGTGCCAGTGTCCCAGGAAGCAAAACCCATTTCTCCCATACCAGTCTTTGAGCCACGCATTTAACTCTCTAATTTTATTTGTCCTAGCCAAATTCGCTCGTGGCTCAGGTAATAATCCAGAGATTCTTGGCCTCATTTCCATAGTTCCTCCATTGCTAAAGCTGCCTTTATAAAACATTTTTTTCTCTTTTGTGCTTAACATTTATTTTCCCATCAGTTCTTGCTTTTCTCTGTAAAGCTAAAGCCTGCCCAAGATTTCATACTACTCCCAAATCTGGGAGGTTCTTCTGCACTCCCTGGACCGAATACAAGAAAAGGTTTGTTGTGAGACAAATTATTCTTTCATCTCCTAGCCTTCAAATTTATCCTAGCCTTCAAATTTATCCTGACATTTCTTAGTCATAGAATTATACAGTACAGAAAGAGGCCCTTTGGCCCATCGTGTCCGCGCTGGCCATCAAGCCCTGTCTATTCTAATCCCTTTTTTCCAGTACTTGTTCTGTAGCTTTGTATGCTATGGTGTTTCAAGTGCTCATCTAAATGCTGCTTGAATGTTGAGGGTTCCTGCCTCTACCACCCTTTAGGCAGTGAGTTCCAGATTCCAACCACCCTCTGGGTGAAAAAGTTTTTCTTCCAATCCCCTCTAAACCTCCTGCCCCTTATCTTGAAACTATGCCCCCTGGTTATTGACCCCTCTACTAAGGGGAAAAGTTCCTTTCCATCTACCCTAACTATGCCACTCATAATTTTGTACACCTCAATCGGGACCCCCCTCAGCCTTCTCTGCTCCAAGGAAAACAACCCCAGCCTGTCCAGTCTCTCTTCATAGCTGAAGCGCTCCAGCCCAGGTAACATCCTGGTGAATCTCCTCTGCACCCTCTCCAATGCAATTACATCCTTCCTATAGTGTGGCGACCAGAACTGCATACAGTATTCCAGCTGTGGCCTAACTAGCGTTTTGTACAGCTCCATCATAACCTCCCTGCTCTTGCCTTCATTAGCCGAGGCATAGAATATAAGTATCCCATATGCTTTTTTAACCACCTTATCTACCTGTCCTGCTGCCTTCAGGGATCTATGTACATGCACACCAAGGTCCCTCTGATCCTCTGTCCTTCCTAGTGTTCTACCATTCATTATGTATTCCCTTGCCTTGTTAGTCCTCCCAAAATGCATCACCTCACACTTTTCAGGGTTAAATTCCATTTGCCGCTGCTCTGCCCATCTAACCAACCCATCTATATCATCCTGTAGCCTGAGGCTTACCTCCTCGCTATTTACCACTCCACCAATTTTTGTGTCATCTGCGAACTTACTGATCATACCTCCTACATTCATATCTAAATCATTAATGTACACTACAAACAGCAAGGGACCCAGCACCGATCCCTGTGGTACACCACTGGACACAGGCATCCAGTCACAAAAACAATCTTCGACCATCACCCTCCTGCCACTAAGCCAATTTTGGATCCAATGTGCCAAATTGCCCTGGATCCCATGGGCTCTTACCTTCTTGACCAGTCAAAAACCTTGCTGAAGTCCATGTAGATTACATCAACTGCACTACCCTCATCCACACACCTAGTCACTCCCTCACAAAATTCAATCAAATTGGTCAGACATGATCTCACCCTGACAAAGCCATGCTGACTATCCTTGATTAACCCTTGCCTCTCCAAGTGGAGACTAATTTTGTCCCTCAGAATTTTTTCCAGTAATTCCCCTACCTCTGATGTTAGGCTCACAGGCCTGTAATTCCCTGGTTTATCCCTACTACCCTTCTTGAATAATGGTACAACGTTGGCTGTCCTCCAGTCCTCTGGCACCTCCCCTGTGGCCAGAGAGGTTCTGAAAATTTGTGTCGGAGCCCCTGCAATCTCCTCCCTTGCCTCACACAGCAGCCTGGGATACATCTCGTCTGGCCCTGGGGATTCCCTGCTCTATTGTACTGGAATCTGGGTGCAAAACTAGTGGGAAGAAACAGAAACACTAACTTTTTTATCATCTGATAATAAAAAGTGCCTTATATTAGGGGATCTTCTATATGGTGAAAATATCACGGTAGTTTTGGGTCCCAATCAAAACAGAAGTCCTTGTTAAAACAGGCTACAGAGGGGAAACCAATTTGGATAATGGGATCTCTTTCTGTACATATTTTATATATCATCAAAATATGGAGAGCTTACCCAGCTTTTGTTATGCTACAGGGCCATTCAGGCTGCCACAGGGGGCATCATTAAGCTAAGTCAAACAACTGTACACTAAGCAAGTGACCGATGCATTGGTTGCTAGAGTGTAGATTATCATCTCCTTTCCCATGGGCAATGGGAGGCATCAGGAGAGGGTACTGCAAGAGTGGCAGGATTTCTGAATGTCCAAGAAGTCACTGGGGGTGGGGGGAGAGTATTTGCTCCTCATGCCTGTTTAGTGGACAAAATATGGGGCCAAAAAGAACCAATGTCAGGGTGCAACATCCTATGTTCTCTCATCATCTAGGTTGGGACTGCCACCATATTGGCAAAGGTGGCTTTCCAGGCATACATCCTGCCTGAAATGGGCATTGGGTCCTCTGCATGTGCAAATAAAGGGCTCCACATGCAGCTTAACCAATGGTCCTTGGAGACTCCAGAGGCCCCCCAAAAATGTTTTTTCCTTATGCTTAACTTTTTATTTGGAACTGGAAGGAGCATTCCTGATGGCTGCTGCTGTCCTGCTCTAGTCCCTCCCCCTTTCTTCCCACTCACCACCCCCACCCCAACCCTATCCTCCCAGGACTTATTCAAGAGCCTCTGCTGGTGAGGCAGGCAGCCTAAATTGGTCCCACGATGTCTGGCGAGCTGCCTCTAGGGGGCAACATCTCACCGCAGTTATTACAATGAGGCTCGAGGCCCAATCTCCGGCGAGAACCAGGCCTTTAACTTCTGGTGTGCATTGACTTTTTTACCTGAAAATGGGCCAAGATGAATTTCTACCCTACTGATTCCACATGCATGGCCCTGCTGGTTCCCTTACTCCATGCCATAACCTCAATAACAAAGCTTTGTCAGCACGCTTGCAATCATACAATTGAGTGCTTGCTGGGTGTTCCCATGATGCCTTTATTTTAAGGTATTCCATCATGTCAGCGTTCTTTGAACTGGGAAACTACATTAAGAGAGATAATCTTAGGCAGTCCCTCGGAACCGAGGATGACTTGCTTTCACATTAAAAATGAGTTCTCAGGTGACTGAGTCCAATGTGGGTCCTCCAGTCTCTGTCACAGGTGGTGGGCAGATGGTGGTTGAAGGGACCGGTGGGGTGCTTGGGTTGACTTGCGCTTGGCTTCTTTCCGCTTGTTCCTGGCGAAGAGACTAGAGGTATTCGCCGCCTTCCTGGATGCTGCTTCTCCTGCACTTTGTGTGGTCTTGGGCCAGGGATCATCGCACCAACGCTCTTCCCTATCTTCTTTGCTGCAATGCTCCATCTCACCCTCAGTAAGCTCCCGGCTGGAGTGGAGCTAATTTACAAAACAAACGGGTAACTGTTTAACCTCCGTCACCTCCAGTCCAGATCCAAGGTCGTCCCATCCTCGTCGAATTACAGTATGCAGACAACGCTTGCGTCTGCGCTCACTCAGAGGTCAAACTCCAAACCGTCGTCAACACCTTCACCAAAGCGTACAAGAGCATGGGCCTGACGCTAAACATCCGTAAGATAAAGGTCCTCTCCCAACCTGCCCCTGCCACACAGTACTGCCCCCCCCCCCCCCCCCCCCCCCCCCTGCTTATCAAAATCCACGATGAGGCCTTGGACGACGTGGACCACTTTCCATACCTTGGGAGCCTACTGTCAACAAGGGCAGACGTCGATGACTAAGTCCAACACTGCCTTCAGTGTGCCAGTGCAGCCTTCGGTTGCCTGAGGAAGAGTGTGTTTGAAGACCAGGACCTCAAACCCAGCAGCAAGCTCATGGTCTACAGAGCAGTAGTGATATGACAGTAGACAAGCAACGGCTAGTATTTAAAGAATTAATACATAATTTACACCAAATATAGATTCCTTTTAAGGCACAAACTCCACAGGAAGAGTGTTCCAACCATGGTTAACGAGAAGTTAAAGATAGTATTAGATCAAAGGAAGAGGCTTGAAATGTTGCCAAAAAGAGTAGTAATCCTGAGGATTGGGAGAATTTTAGAATTCAGCAAGGGAGGGCCAAGAAATTGATTTAAAGAAAGGGAAAATGGAATGAGTAAACTTCCCAGAAATAGTGGAGAACCAAGGGTCTAGTGAGAATGAGGAACTGAAAGAAATCTAGCATTAGTAAAAAAAAAATTTTTTTTAAATGGTACTGGAGAAATTAATAGGACTGCAAGCCACTAAATCCCCTGGACCTGATGGTCTACATCCTAGGGTTTGAAGAGATGGCCATAGAGATAGTGGATGCATTGGTTGTCATGTTCCAAAATTCCATAGATTCTAGAACGGTTCCCACAGATTGGAAGGTAGCAAATGTAACCCCACTATTTAAGAAAGGAGGGGGAGAGTAGTAGTGACATCAGTAGTAGAGAAAATGCTAGAATCTATTTATGACATGGTAACAGGGCACTTAGAAAATAATTGGTTTGGGCAGAGTCAACGTATGAAAGGGCAATCATGTTTGATTAATCTGTTAGCTTTCTGAGGTTGTAACGAGCAGAATAGATAAGGGAACCAGTGGTGTATTTGGATTTTCAGAAGGCATTTGATAAGGTGCCACACCAGGTTAGTAAACAAAGTTAGGCCTCATGGGATTGGGGTAATATACTAGCATGGATTGAGGATTGGTTCACGGACAGAGAACAGAGAAGGAATAAACAGGCCATTTTCTGGTTGGCAGGCTGTAACTAGTGGGGTACTGCAAGGATCAGTGCTTGGGTCTCGGCTATTCACAACCTATATCTATAGCTGATATCAACTTACATTCTCATCTAGCTTTAAGAGGATGCAAAGAGGCTTCAAGGGGATTTGGACAGGTGAGTGGGCAAGAACATGGCAAATGGAATATAATGTGGAGAAATATGGTTATCCACTTTGGTAGGAAAAATAGAAAGCGGAGTATTTTTTAAATGGTGAGAGATTGGAAAATGTTGGTGTTCAGAGGGACATGGGTGTCCTTGTACACGAATCACTAAGTTAACATGCAGGCACAGCAAGCAATTAGGAAAGCAACTGGTAATAAAGGCCAACATACAAGAGGATTTGAGTATAAGAGTAAAGACGTCTTACTGCAATTATATAGGGCCCTGGTGAGACCACACCTGGAGTATTGTGTACAATTTTGGGCTCAACGAAGGAAGGATATATTTGCCATAGAGGGAGTGCAACGGAGGTTAACCAGACTGATTCCTGGGATGGGGGGAATGTCGTATGAGGTTGAGTAGACTAGGCCTATATTCTCTAGAGTGTAACCTCATTGAAATATATAATTCTTACAGGGCTTGACAGGATAGATGCAGGGACGATGTTTCCCCTGGTTGGGAAGTCTAGAACCAGGCATCAGTCACAAAATAATGGGTCGGCCATTTAGGACTGATGAGAAATTTCTTCACGCCAGAGGGTGGTGGAGGCTCGGTTATTGAATATGTTCACTACCAAGATCGATTTAGATTTTTGGATATGGGGAAAGTGCAGGAATTTGGAGTTGAGGTAGAAGATCAGCCATGATCTTATTGAATGGCAGAGCAGGCTCGTGGGGCCGAATGGCTTACTCCTGCTCCTATTTCTTATGTTCTTATCTTAAGGATAATTAAGAATGGGTAATTAGAAGGTGGTGGTGAGCTGCCTTGAACCGCTGCAGCCTGTGTGGTGAAGCTGCTTCCACAGTCCTGTTCGGGAGGCGCTATATTTCCAAGTCTCAGTGTAGAACTTGGAGGTGATGGTGTTCCGATGCGCCTGCTGCCCTTGTTCTTCTAGGTGGTAGAGGTTGTGGGTTTGGGAGGTGCTGTCAAAGTAGCCTTGGCGAGTTGCTGCAGTGCATCTTGTAGATGGTACATACTGCAGCCACGGTACGCCGATGGTGGATGGGGTGCCAATCATTGGGCTGCTTTGTCCTAGATGGTGTTGAGCTTCTTGAGTGTCGCAGCTGCACTCATCGAGGCAAGTGGAGAGTATTCCATCACACTCCTGACTTGTGCTTTGTAGATGCTAGAAAGGATTTGGGGCATCTGGAGGGGAGACAGTCACTGCGGAATACCTAGCCTCTGACCTGCTCTTGTTGCCACAGTATTTATGTTACTGGTGACCCCCAGGATGTTGGTGGGGTATTCAACGATGGTAATGCCATTGAATGTCAAGGGACAGTGGTTAGACTCTCTTGTTGGAGATAGTCATTGCCTGGCATGTGTGGTGCAGATGTTACTTGCCACTTAGCCCAAGTCTGAATGTCATCCAGGTCTTGCTGCATGCAGGCATGGACTGCTTTATTATGAGGAGTTATGAATGGAACTGAACACTGCAATCGTCAGCGAACATCCCCACTTCTGACTTTATGATGGAGGGAATGTCATTGATGAAGCTGCTGAAGATGGTTGGGCCTAGGATACTGCCCTGAGGAACTCCTGCAGCGATGTCCTGTGGCTGAGATGATTGACCTCCAAGAACCACAACCATCTTCCCTTGTGCTAGGTATGACTCCAGCCAGTGGAGAGTTTTCCCCCTGATTTCCATTGACTTCAATTTTACTAGGGCTCCTTGGTGCCACACTGTCAAATGCTGACTTGATGTCAAGGCCAGTCACTCTCCCCTCACTTCTGGAATTCAGCTCTTTTGTCCATGTTTGGACCAAGGCTGTAATGAGGTCAGGAGCCAAGTGGTCCTGGTGGAACCCAAACTGAGCATCGGTGAGAAGGTTGTTGGTGAGTAAGTGCCGCTTGATTGCACTGTTGACAACACCTTCCATCACGTTGCTGGTGATTGAGAGTAGACGGATTTGGGGTAGTAATTGGCTGGATTGGAATTGTCCTGCTTTTTGTGGACAAGACATACCTGGGCAGTTTTCCACATTGTTGGGTAGGTGCCAGTGTTGTAGCTGTACTGAAACAGCTTGGCTAGAGGTGTGGCTAGTCCTGGAGCACAGGTCTTCACAACAGCCAGGATGTTGTCTGGGCCCATAGCCTTTGCTGTATCCAGTGCGCTCAGCTGTTTCTTGATGACGTGGCTTGAATTGATTGAAGATGGACTTCTGTGATGGTGGGGACCTTGGGAGGAGGTGATGTGGATCATCCACCCGGCACTTCTGGCTGAAGATGGTTGCACTCGAGTGCTGGGCTGTGCCATTATTGAGAATGGGGATATTCATGGAGCCTTCTCCTCATTGGTTGTTTAATGGTCCACCACCATTCACGACTGGATGTGGCAGGACTGCAGAGCTGTAATCTGATCCATTGATTGTGGGATTGCATAGCTCTGTCTATAACATGCATGTAGTTCAGTGTTGCAGCTTCACCAGGTTGGCACTTCATTTTTAGGTATGCCTGGTGCTGCTCCTGGCATGCTCTTCTGCACAACTCATTGAAACAGGGTTGGTCCCCTGGCTTGATAATGGTAGAATAAGGTTACAGATTCTGGTGGAATACAATTCTACTGATGGTCCACAGCACATCATGGATGCCCAGTTTTGAGCTGCTAGATCTGTTCTGAATCTATCTCCTTCAGCATTGTGTTTTTGCTACATAACACGGTGTCCTCCATGCGAAGATGGGACTGTGTCTCCACAAGTACTGTGTGGTGGTCAATGCTGTCATCGACGGATGCATCTGCGACTGGTAGATTGGTGAGGACGAGGTGAAGTCGGTGTTTCCTTTGTGTTGGTTCTCTCTCCACCTGCTGCAGGCCCAGTCTGGCAGCTATGCCTTTCAGGACTCCGTCAGCTCGGTCAGTAGTGGTACTACCCAGCCACTCTTGGTGATGGAATTTGAAGTCCCCCACCCAGAGTATGTTCTGTACCCTTGCTACCCTCCCGTGTTTCTTCCAAGTGGTGTTCAACATGGAGTCCTGATTCATTAGCTGAGTGAGGGTGGTAGGTGGTAATGAGCAGGATGTTTCCTTGTCCATGCTTGACCTGAAGCCAGGAGACATCATGGTGTCTGGAGTCAATGTTGAGGACTCTGAGTCACTCCCTCCCCGACTGTATACCACTGTGCCACCACCCCTGGTGGATCTGTCTTGCCGGTGGGACTGGACATAAGCAGGGATGATGGTGGAGTCTGGGACATTGGCTGAAAGGAATGGTTCTGAGTGTATAACTGTCCGGCTGTTGCTTGGCTAATCTGGGACAGCTCTCCTAATTTTGGCACACGTCCCCTGTTGTTGGTGAGGATGTGAAGGAATATACTGTAACCTTTTTAGAAAACCATACTATATAGCCTTTTTAGAAAAGTACACTACCTTATGAAAGAATTCTGGCCTTGTTGAGAAGACAGTGGTTGACCCTGAAGAGTACCTTTTATAAGGAATTCTACCTTATAAATTCTTTAAAACCTGACCAACTGGGTTTGGAAATTTAAAAACCTAACTATGAAATAGCTGAGAGAATAATGGCTATTGAAACCGGACAAGTTGTTGACCCTGAATAAATAACCTTATTGAAACGGAAGAATGGGATGGCTGAGTAGCTGACCTTTTGGGAACAACACAATAGTCAACCCTGGATATGTGATATAAATTAAACTTTGTAAAGATGGCACATAAGATAAGGAACATCTGCCCTTGTAAAGATGACACACAAAATAAGGGACATCTGTCTTTCACACCTTTTTTATATGGTGAACCCAGAACACTTGGTGATGTGGCAGATTCTGGAATATTACAAGCTGATGTGGCAGTAAAGAATTGCAGAGGTCAGCAGAAAGATGAATAGTGATAATTAACTTGCATCAGCAGAAACCTTTAAAGGAAATACAACTGAAAAAAGGTATAAATATTGAAGTCTCAAATGAGATTTCAGAGTCTCTTTAATCGGGCAAGGCAATTCGCAACTACAGAGGTAGCTCTGTGGTCTTCCACTCTTGGTACTTTGGGTATCAAAGGTATTTTGACATTGATGGATATCCTGTATAGAAAATTAAGAACTAATACTGTAGTGCAGTTAAGATTTAAAAGTAAGATTCTCTGTTAAAAGTAAGATCGTATTTTTTCTCTTTGGAACTGTTAACATTGCGATTGACTGATTCACCAACTGTAAATTGCATGTCGGTTCTTTTAATAAATCTTTTTTTAGCATTGTCTCAAGTCTTTTGTATCAATAAGTTGCGAAATCAATCTCTGTACACTCTTTGGTGAAGAGGTACATTTTTCTATGGGGAGATCTCCAGACCCTCATAATATCCGGGATGTTAGTCTAGCTAAACTTATTAAAAGCGCTATCTGCAGGACAGTTCTTGGGTTGTTCCTTTCCTTTAGGGAGAGATAGCCCGGACCTTTAGACCCAGTTAAGCGTCTTTAGGATTCGGCTACCTGAAAGTGAACATCTGAGAAATACGCCTGATCCGGGATAGCCCCAAAGGGGCTATGACTAGTAAATATCTTTTTCAAGGAGGACTTTGCAGGGTCGACTAGGCAGGGTGTGCCATTGTCATGTCCGAAGCCGATGCTGAGGTCGATATCGGGTGCTCGTCCGGTTTTTTGTAGCGGTTTGTTACAACTGAGTTACTTGCTAGGCTATTTAGAGGGCAGTTATGAGTCAACCATTTGCTGTGGGTCTGGAGTCACATAGGCCAGACAATGTAAGGATGGCAGATTTCCTTCCCTAAAGGACATTATTGAACCAGATGGATTTTTAGGACAAGGAGTTTCATGGTTACCATTACTGATAGCATTTTATTCCCGATTTTATTTAATTAACAGAATTTAAATTCCACAGCTGCCGTGGTGGGATTTGAACTCTCGTCTCTGGATCAATCGGCCTCTGGTTTACTAGAACAGGGAGAGGCAATATACACTTAATGGCACAGTTTTAAAGAGTGTGTAGAGTTATTTGCATAGGTCCCTGAAGGTGGCAGGACATATTGAGCATGGTTAACAAGACATATGAATTCTTGGGCTTCATAAATAGAAGTATTGAGTACAAAAGTAGAGAAGTTATGCTGAACCTTTATAAAACGCTGGTTAGGCCATAACTGGAGTATTGCGTCCAGTTCTGGTCACCACACTTTAGGAAGGATGTGAAAGCCCTTGAGAGGGTGCAGAGGAGATTTACTGGAATGGTTCCAGGGATGGGGGATCTTGGCTACAAGGACAGTTGGGAGAAGCTGGATTTGTTTTCATTAGAGCAAAGGAGTTTGAGGAGTGATTTGATAGAGGTGTACAAGATTGTGGCTAGACTGGGGAAAGGCTGTTCCCATTAGTTGATGGTACAAGGACAAGGGGACACAAATTTAAGGTTCGGGGCAAGAGATAAGGGGGGGATGTGAGGAGAAACCTTTTTACGCAGCGAGTGGGGAGAACCTGGAATTCGCTGCCGACAGAAGTGGTGGAAGCGGAGACATTCAATGTTTTCAAGGGGAGACTGGATAGGCACTTCAGGGAAATAAACTTGCAGGGCTACAGGGATAGAGCGGGGGAATGGGACTGATTGGATTGCTCTAGAGAGCTGGCATAGACTTGATGGGCCAAATGGCCTCCTGTGCTGTATGACTCTGACTCTATGAATAGGTCATGTAGCATAATTTCTGATATATGCACCCAAGCAATGCTGTGTGCAAGTCCTTGCATAGAGCATTTCTAAGGGCAGTGAAGGTGGATTTAATAATGAGGTTTTTAGCATGTGCAATTGATTACATATGCTAGAGCACGTTTAGAATAAATTTAATCATCTTTTCAGGTAGGACAGAAGGACGGGGGTGCAAGCAGACTTCCATGAGGGATTGCTTATATAGGCTTTATGTTGAGCCAAACCTCTTATTTATCATGGAGCCATCATTTCCCAGGCTGTCACTGACCTCATTACCTCCTGGAGAAATTTCACTCAACGGCCTCCAAGCTCAAACCCGCAAATTCCGCTTCTACCTCTTTCCCAAGATCCACAACCAGGACTGTCCTAGCAGACCCATCGTTTCAGTCTTCCTTTTTTCCTCAACCGAGGGTTCCCCTCAACTATGTCTGTCCCATTCCTGCACTTGTGCTCTTACCCCTTCCCTTCCCTCCCCAGAACCACAATAGGGTTCCCTTTCTCACCTTCCACCCCGCCAGCCTCCACATTCAACGGATCATCCTCTGCCATTTCCACCATCTCCAGCATGATCCCACCACCAAACACACCTTCCCCTCCCCTTTCAGCATTCTAAAGGGACTGTTCCCTTCACAACTCCCTCTCCCTTCACCTTCTCGTGCAAGCACCGGAGATGCAATACCTGCCCTTTTACCCCCTCCCTTCCCACCGTCCAGGGCTGCAAACACTCATTCTTCCAGGTGAAATGGCATTTACTTGTACTTTGAATTTAGTGTACTCTATTTGCTCCTCTACATTGGGGAGGCCAAACGCAGATTCGGTGATTGCTTTGCGGAATACCTCCGTTCAGTCCACAAATGTGACCGAGCTTCCGGTCGCCTGTCATTTTAATTCTCTGCCCTACTCCCATTCTGACCTCTCTGTCCTCTGCCTCCTACACTCTTCTAATGAAGGTCGAGGAACAGCACCTCATCTTTTGGTTAGGCACTTTACAGCCTTCTGGACTCAACATTGAGTTCATCAATTTCAGATCATAATCACTGCTCTTTTTTGGACAGCAGGTGATGGTAATATGTTGTTGCTATTTACACCTCCTCCTCCAGACCCATTTTTTATATTTTTACTTGCCCCATTACCATCCCCTGTTGCCTTGCACCATCATCCCTTTTGTCATTTAATCTCCTGCCTTCCACCCTATCACAGACCATCCCTTTTTGTTCTTTCCTCCCCTCCCTCTGTACTTGCTTAAAACCTGTTACATCTCATGACCTTTCATCAGAACTGGAAAAAGTTATCGACCTGAAACGTTAACTTGGTTTTTCCACAGATACTACCTGACCTGCTGAGTATTGCTAGCATTTTCTGTTTATTTCAGATTTCCAGCATCTGCAGTATTTTTTTGTGCCAGCAGTTAACTAGATATGTTCCAGCAATCTAGTTACACACTCTAAGGTTTTCGAAATGTTGAGGCAAATGGCTCAGATTTTGTGCTAAGTACTGAAAAATTTCCATTTCTGCAACATGTAACAGTGGATTGCAGGTTGACCAATTTGTAGCCACATAGCAACAATCATCAGCAAAGTGATGGAAGGTGTCGTCGACAGTGCTATCAAGCGGCACTTACTCAGCAATAACCTGCTAACTGACGGCCAGTTTGGGTTCCGCCAGGGCCACTCAGCTCCTGACCTCATTACAGCCTTGGTCCAAACATGGACAAAAGAGCTGAACTCGAGGTGAGGTGAGAGTGACTGCCCTTGACATCAAGGCAGCATTTGATGGAGTGTGGCATCAAGGAGCCCTAGCAAAACTGAAGCCAATGGGAATCAAGGGGAAAACTCTCCATTGGTTGGAATCATACCTAGCACAAAGGAAGTTGGCTGTGGTTGTTGGAGGTCATTCATCTCAATCACATGACATCACTGCAGGAGTTCCTCAGGGCAGTGTCCTAGGCCCAACCATCTTCAGCTGTTTCATCAATGACCTTCCCTCCATCATAAGGTCAGAAGTGGGGATGTTCGCTGATGATTGCACACTGTTCAGCACCATTTGAGACTCATCAGATACTGACGCAGTCCGTGTCCATATGCAGCAAGACCTGGACAACATTCAGACTTGGGCTGACATGTGGCAAGTAACATTCGCACCACACAAGTGACAGGCAATGACCATCTCCAACAAGCGAGACTCTAACCATCTCCCCTTTTTTTTTATTCATTGATGGGATGTGGGCGTTGCTGGCTGGCTAGGCCTGCATTTAGTGCCCATCCCTAATTGCCCTTGAGAAGATGGTGGTGAGCCACCTTCTTGAACCGCTGCAGTCCATATGGTGTAGGTACACCCACAATGCTTGACATTCAATGGCATTACCATCGCTGAATCCCCCACTATCAACATCCTGGGGGTTACCATTGATCAGAAATTGAACTGGACCAGCCGTATAAATACTATGGCTACAAGAGCAGGCCAGAGGCTGGGAATTCTGCGGCGAGTGTCTCACCTCCTGACTCCCCAAAGCCTTTCCACCATCTACAAAGCACAAGTCAGGAATGTGATGGAATACTCTCCACTTGCCTGGATGAGTGCAGCTCCAACAACACTCGAGAAGCTCGACACCATTCAGGATAAAGCAGCCTGCTTGATTGGCACTCCATCCACCACTTTCAACATTCACTCCCTCCACCACTAGCGCACTGTGGCTGCAGTGTGTACCATCTACAAGATGCACTGCAGCAACTCACCAAAGCTCCTTCAACAGCACCTTCCAAACCCGCGACCTCTACCACTTAGAAGGACAAGGGCAGCAGACGCATGGGAACATCACCACCTACAAGTTCCCCTCCAAGCCACACACCATCCTGACTTGGACCTGTATCGCCGATCCTTCACTGTCGCTGGGCCAAAATCCTGGAACTCCCTTCCTAACAGCATTGTGGGTGTACCTACACCATATGGACTGCAGCGGTTCAAGGCAGCGGCTCACCACCATCTTCTCAAGGGCAATTGGGGATGGGCACTAAATGCAGGCCTAGCCAGCGACGCCCACATCCCATCAATGAATTAAAAAAAAAGCTCAGGGTCGGATCAGCTTGTTCCTTCGAGTTTTGAGAACTGAAGCATCTTAAGCCTTTGAAGGAAATGTTTTAGTTTCCTTGTGTCTGCTCTTGATCTGATTCATTTGCAACTTCAATGGGCCTTCTGGAGCCTAATCTTGACTTTTCAAAAGACTGTTTAGAAAATATTGTATTCAGCAACTCTTATCAACGGAAGGGTGGCATATTTCTCTGATTTCAAGAGGAGACAGTGAAATTGAGTAATGAGCCAGATTTAGTTAACAGCCTCACTGAACATTTATCCAATAGCAATCATAACATGATCGAGTTCAACGCAGCGTTTGAAAGGGAGAAACACCCAACAGCTACTAAGATTATAGATTTGGGTCTGGCTGTCTTCAGCAGGATGATGCATAGACTGTCCACAGTAAACTGGGCAAATCTGTTAATGGGTAAAATGACAGATGATACAGAACCAGTTCATGTCCCTGAGGGACAAGAACTCTAGTTGCCAAAAAAAAAGCCATGGACGACTAAAGAGGTAAGGAACAACATAAAACTCGAAGGCAAAAGTATACAAAAATGCAAAAAATAGCAGATTCTGGTGAATGGGAAAGATACAAAGAACAGCAAAGGGTCACAAAACAGACAGCAAGAGCTACAAAAAGGGAGTATGAAAACTTGCAAGGGATATCAAAATCAACGCACAGAATTTTTACGATAGTAGGAAAAAGAGGATAGTCAGGAGCAATGTTGGCCCCTTAAAAACTGAAAGCTGTAGTATTGTCAATGATAAGGAAATGGCGGACATGTTGAATAATTACTTTGCGTCAGTATTTATAGTAGAGGAAGAGGATAACATGCAAGAAATCCCAAGGAAACTAATATTGAATAGGGACAGGGACTCAATAAAATTAACGTAAGTAAAATAACCATAATGAAGAAAATAATGGCATGAAAGAGTGACATCCCCAGGACCAGATGGTTTCCATCCCAGGGTTTAAAAAAAAGGTGAACACATTACAGATGCCCTAACTAGAATCTATAAATTTCTCGATTCAGGAACCGTTCCTTTAGATTGGGAAAATTGTGCATGTCACGCCGCTATTTAAGAATGGCGAGAGAGAGAGAAACTGAGGAATTATAGACAAGTTAGCCTAACATCTGTTGTCGGGAAATTGCTGGAGTCTATAATTAAGGATAGGGTGATTGCCTCAAATTTTCAGTTGATCAGAGCGTATGGATTTGTGAATGCCTGACAAACCTGATTGATTTTTTTTGAGGAGGTGGAGGTAAAGTAGTGGACAGGGGAGTGTCTAAGGATGTTATTTATATGGACTTCTAGAAGGTGTTTGATAAAGTCCCACATAAGAGACTGTTAACTAAGGTAGAAGCCCATGGAATTGAGGGAAAATTATTGACCTGGTTAGGAAATTGGCTGAGCGGGACAGAGAGTAGGGATAATGGGTAGGTACTCAAATTGGCAGGATGTGACAAGTGGTGTCCTGCAGGGATCTGTGTTGGGGCCTCAACTATTGACTATTTATTAACGACTTAGATGATGGCATAAAAAGTCTTGTATCCAAATTTGCCAATGACCCAAAGATAGGCAGCAGTGTAGGTGAAAGCATAAAATTACAAAGGGATATCGATAGATTAAGTGAATGGGCAAAACTGTGGTAAATGGATTTCAATGTTGGCAAATGTGAGGTCATCCACTTGGACCTAAAAAGGATAGAACAGGGTATTTTCTAAATGGTGAAGCTAGAAACAGCGGAGGTCCAAATAGACTTGGGGGTCAAGGTATATAGATCATTAAAATACCATGAACAGGTACAGAAAATAATTAAAAAGGCTAATGCAATGCTGGCCTTTATATCTAGGAATACAAGGGGGAGTGGGGTAGAAGTTATGATGCAGCTATACAAAGCCCTGGTTAGACCACACCTGGAGTACTGAGAGTAGTTCTGGGCACCGCACCTTAGGAAGGATATATTGGCCTTGGAGGGAGTGCAGCGTAGGTTTACCAGAATGATACCTGGACTTCAAGGGTTAAGTTATGAGGAGAGATTGCACAATTTAGGGTTGTATTCCCTAGAATTTAGAAGGTTAAGGGGTGATCTGATCGAAGTTTTCAAGATATTAAAGGGAACAGCTAGGGTAGATAGAGAAACTCTTTCTGCTGATTGGGGATTCTCGGACTAGGGGGCATGGTCTAAAAAATTAGAGCCAGACCTTTCAGGAGTGAAATTAGGAAACACTTCTAGACAAAGGGTGGTAGAAGTTTGGAACTCTCCCGCTAACAACAATTGATGCTAGATCAATTAATTTTAAATCGGAGATTGATAGTTTTTTGTTATTAACGGAATATGGGCCAAATGCAGGTATATGGAGTTAGGTCAGCCATGATCTCCTTGAATGGTGGAACAGGCTCGAGGGGTTCAATGACCTACTCCTGTTCCTATGAAATTAGTTTGTTCTTGGAAACAGATCCATTATCTTCAAATAACAACAGAAAATGCTGGAAAAACTCAGCAGGTCAGGCAACATCCGTGGAGAGAAATTTGAGTTGACGTTTCGGGTCGAACCCTTCTTCAAAACTGGAAAGAAAAGAAACTAGATCGAAGGCAGGGCTCCGATCGGACAAAAGAAGTGAAAGAAACAAAAGAAGTAAAAGAGCTAGACGAGATGGTAATAGGCTGAGATTAGGTGTAAAGTGTACTGGCAGGGCAAGAGATAGCTGCCAGGTGTGAGAGAGAAACAAAAGGAAAGGGCGGGGGGGGAAAGGAGTGGAAAAATTACAAGAAAAAATGTGTAATAGGGGCCGAGGTTATGATCTGAAATTGATGAACTCGATATTGAGTCCGGAAGGCTGCAGAGTGCCTAATCGGAAGATGAGGTGCTGTTCCTCGAGTTTACGTTGAGCTTCCGTGGAACAATACAAGAGGCCAAGGACGGTGAGGTCCGAGTGGGAATGGAGCGGTAAATTAAAATGACAGGCGACCGGAAGCTCGGGGTCACCCTTACGGACTGAATGGAGGTGTTCCGCAAAGAGGTCACCCAATCTGCATTTGGTCTCCCCAATGTAGAGGAGACCGCATCGTGAGCAGCGAATACAGTATACTAGATTGCGAGAAGTACAAGTAAATCGCTGTTTCACCTGGAAGGGGTGTTTGGGGCCCTGGACAGTGGGAAGGGGGGAGGTATAGAGGCAGGTGTTACATCTCCGCTTGCACGGGAAGGTGCCAGGCGAAGGGGAAGGGCTGTTTGGGGTGATAGAGGAGTGGACTAGGGTGTCTTGGAGGGAGCGGTCCCTACGGAATGCTGAAAGGGGAGGGGAGCGGAAGATACGTTTGGTGGTATCACTTTGGAGGTAGCGGAAATGGCGGAGGATGATCTGTTGAATGTGGAGGCTGGTGGGGTGAAAGGTGAGGACAAGGGGAACCCTATTGTGGTTCTGGGAGGGGCAGGGGTGAGGGCAGAAATGCAGGAGATAGAACTGACACTGTCGAGGGCAGTGTCAACCACGGTAGAGGGGAATCCTCGGTTGTGGAAAAACGAAGACATGTCTGAAGCACTGGTGTGGAAGGTGGCATCATCTGAGCAGATACGGCGGAGACGGAGAAACTGGGAGAATGGAATAGAATCCTTACAGGAAGCGGGGTGGGAGAAAGTGTAATCCAGGTAGTTGTGGGAGTCCGTGGGCTTGTAGTGAATATTGGTCGATAACCTATCACCAGAGATGGATACGGAGAAGTCGAGGAAGGGAAGAGTCAGAGCTGGACCATGTGAAGGTGAGGGAAGGGTGGAAATTGGAGGCAAAGTGAATGAAATTGTCAAGTTCGGGGCGAAGCAGGAAACTGCACCGATATAGTCATCAATGTATTGGAAAAAGAGTTGAGGGAGGGGACCCGAGTAGGACTGGAACAAAGATTGTTCCACATAGCCCACGAAAAGGCAGGCATAGCTAGGACCCATGCGGGTACCCATGGCAACACCTTTGATTTGGAGAAAATGAGTGGAGTTAAAGGAGAAGTTGTTCAATGTGAGAACAAGTTCAGCCAGACGGAGGAGGGTGGTGGTGGATGGGGACTGGTCGGGCCTCTGTTCAAGGAAGAAGCGGAGCGCCCTCAGGCCATCCGGGTGGGGGATGGAGGTGTAGAGTGATTGTATGTCCATGGTGAAAAGGAAGCAGTTGGGGCCAGGAAACTGGAAACTTTTATCTTCAAGTCTTTTGAGCCTGTTTAATCATTAAATTTGAGCTAATCTGCGGCTGATGTCTTTATTCTGGACTATTTAAATTGAAACTCAAATAGCAGTCCTGGTGCTGTGCTGCTGGAAATGCAGTAGGATGAAAGTTCCTCCAATCCATATGTCTGTGATGAACCCAGCCCAAATCTTGGAGATGGTCATTTGCATAATGAAACAAATGCTCATGCCATTTACAGTGTTACTGGGGCACCAGCCCTGTGGGGACTCCGGAGTTCCTGAGCAGCAGCTTCTGTTTCATTAGAAGTGTGGGCCAGTCTGACCTGTGTTGAAAGATTAAAATTAAAAAAAAAAAAATAGTTCCTCCCTGGTTGCTGTCAGTCTCATAATGGCAATTGATTTTGCTGGTTGCATATGGTACTGTGGGGCCCTTGTGTAGCCATTGTACAGTAAGTGCACCTGTTTCATGCAGGTGTATTTACTGTTGGCCATATGCTGGGCAAAACTAGAAACCATAGAAAAATAGGTTAGCAAAATACTGCGGATGCTGGAAATCCGAAATAACACAAAATGCTGGAAAAACTCAACAGGCCAGGCAACATCCATGGAGCGAGAAATAGTCAACGTTTCAGGTCGAAACCCTTCTACAGAACTGAGAGAAAAGGCAGGAAATGAAACAAAAGGCAGTTTGGGGGCTGGGAAATGGGGGAGGGGATGAAAGAAGAGACATTAAGAGATATTCAAGGTGAGACGAGATAGTAATAGGATAAGTAAAGAAACAGACAATGGCTTTAGATGAAATGTGAAATGCGCTGGCAGAGTGAAAGACGGCTGCCATGTGGGAGAGAAAAAAAAAGAAAAGTCACAAACTAAAAATGTGGATAAAAAATATAAAAATATAATGGGGGCCGAGGTTATGATCTGAAGCTGTTGAACTCTGTATTGAGTCCGCAAGGCTTTAAAGTGCCTAATTGGAGGACAAAGGGATTAATTAAGAAAGGGAAAATAGAATATGAGAGTAAGCTTGTAGGGAACATAAAAACTGACTATAAAAGCTTTTATAGATATGTAAAGAGGAAAAGATTGGTGAAGTCAAGCGTAGGTCCCTTGCAGTCAGAATCGGGGGAATTTATAATGGGGAGCAAAGAAATGGCAGACCAACTAAATACATATTTTGGTTCTGTCTTCACAAAGGAGGACACAAATAACCTCCCAGAAATACCGCGGAACATAGGGTCTGATGAAAGGGTGGAACTGAAAGATATCAGTATTTGTAGGGAAATGGTGTTAGGAAAATTGATGGGACTGAAGGCCGATAAATCCCCAGGGCCTGATAATCTACATCCCAGGGTACTTAAGGAAGTGGCCCTAGAAATAGTAGATGCATTGCTGGTCATCTTCCAGAACTCGATAGACCCTGGAACAGTACCCATGGATTGGAGGGTAGCTAATGTTACCCCACTATTCAAAAAAGCTGGCAGAGAAAAAGCGGGGAATTATAGACCGGCAAGCCTGACATAGTGGGGAAAATGCTAGAGTCCATTATAAAAGATGTAATAGCAGAGCACTTGGAAAGCAGTGACAGGATCGGACAAAGTCAACATGGATTTACAAAAGGTAAATCATGCTTGACTAATCTACTGGAATTTTGAGGATGTAACTGGTAAAATAGATAAGGGAGAACCAGTGGATGTGGTGTATTTGGACTTTCAGAAGGCTTTCGATAAGGTCCCGCATAAGAGGTTAGCATGCAAAATTAAGGCACATGGGATTGGGGGCAAGGTATTGACTTGGATAGAGAACTGGTTGGTGGACAGAAAGCAAAGAGTTGGAATAAACGGGTCGTTTTCCGAGTGGCAGGCAGTGACTAGTGGGGTACCGCAAGGATCGGTCCTAGGACCCCAGCTGTTCACAATATATATTAATGATCTGGACGAGGGAATTGGATGTAATATCTCCAAATTTGCAGACGACACAAAGCTGGGTGGGAGGGTATGCTATGAGGAGGATGTCGTGAAACTCCAGTACGATTTGGACAGGCTGGGTGATTGGGCAGAAACATGGCAAATGCACTATAATGTGGATAACTGTGAGGTTATCCACTTTGGTGGTAAAAACAGGAAGGCAGATTATTATTTGAATGGCAATAGATTGGGAGAAGGGGAAGTGCAAAGAGACCTGGGTGTTCTTGTGCACCAGTCGCTGAAGGTAAGCATGCAGGTGCAGCAGGCGGTTAAGAAGGCAAATGGTATGTTGGCCTTCGTAGCAAGAGGGTTCGAGTACAAGAACGAGGATGTCTTGCTGCAGTTGTACAGGGCCTTGGTGAGACCGCACCTTGAGTATTGTGTGCAGTTTTGGTCACCTTACCTGAGGAAGGACATTCTTGCCATGGAGGGAGGGCAGCGAAGATTCACCAGGCTGATGCCTGGGATGGCAGGAATGACGTACGAGGAGAGATTGTGTCAATTGGGCTTATACTCACTGGTGTTTAGAAGATTGAGGGGGATCTCATCGAAACCTATAAAATTCTGTCCGGTCTGGACAGACTAGATGCAGAAAGGATGTTTCTGATGGCCGGGGAGTCCAGAACCAGGGGTCATAGTCTAAGGATAAGGGGTAAGCCATTTAGGACTGAAATGAGGAGGAATTTCTTCACCCAGAGAGTGGTGAACCTGTGGAATTCTCTGCCACAGAGGGCGGTGGAGGCCAGTTCATTAAATATATTCAAGAAAGAGTTGGATATATTTCTTAAGGCTAAAGGGATCAAGGGATATGGGGAGAAGGCAGGGACAGGGTACTGAATTTGGATGATCAGCCATGATCTCATTGAATGGCGGAGCAGGCGCGAAGGGCCGAATGGCCTACTCCTACCTTCTATGTTTCTAATGACAAACTATGACTTTGGTGGGGTGGGAGAGTGATTTTTGTCTGTGCAGTAAATAGTCATGACAGTGGCTGAGGGCAGTGTGAACATATGAAAATGTCAGACAGGAAAAGACCAGCTGGTCCATCTAGTCTGTCTCCTGCAGTTGTGATGCCTTATGCACTAGGTCAAGAGACTCCCTACCCACTAGATGCCATGAACCCAAGGCCAATTAGGGTGAAAAAATCTGAGAAATGTCTCTCCAATCCCTCTAGGTGATCGAAACTAGTTCAGGAGACCATATTAACCATGACCTGTATTGATGGGTACCTAATTCTCATGTGCTGCAATCTCTGCCCCAGCCAGGAACCAGTGCAGCTCTCTTGAAGGGATACACAAGCCGGCAGCCTGTTGCACAGGTCATCTACGATCTGGGAGAAGAAAATTCGCCTAACATCTAATCTACTTCCCTTGCGTAAATTATATGCATGGCCCCTTGTTCACTACCATTCCCCCACCCCCATCTATCAAATTGAAAAAAATTGTCAGTATGCACAGAATCTAGCCCCTACATTATTTTGTAGACTTCAATCAAATCGCCCCAGAGACTATATTTCTCTAAATTAGAGACGCAGCTCCTTAAGCCTATCTGGGTAGTGAAGGCATTTTAAATTGTCTCTCCTCTGAACCTTTTCCAAAGCTTTGATATCAAATACCATGTGAGGGGACCAGAAATGGACAGTTTTCTAAATGAGGCCTAACCAAGGTTTTGTACAAGAACAAAACAGTATGTTTGGTTTTGTAATTAGCCCTGTGAACACAGCCCAGTACCATAGTTGCTTTAGTTGAAGCTTCTCTGCATTGGTTGTGAATCTTCAGAGTTGTGAACTATGATGCCAAGATCTTTTTTCTTTCACCACAAGGCTTCAGCTCTGTTCTTTGTAAGGTGTAAGTGCCCACATGCACAATATTGCACTTGTCTAAGTTAAATAACATTTGCCAAATTTGGGCCTATTCCCCCAACACACCAAGATCTGCTTGCAGTTGTTTAGTCTCCTCCACACTCTTAAAACACACAGCAATCTTGGTATCATCTGCAAACTTGCGGGTCATTCCTCCAATGCCTTCAGTTAGGTCATTAATGCAGATAGTAAAGAGCCAAGTTGCTAACTCCAATCCCTGCGGGGCACCACTAGTAACTGGTCACCAAGCAGATCCATAGCCATTGCTAACTTTATGCCTAAGGGCATGCAACCAAGTCTTAATTTACTGTAGCAGCATCCCACTAATTCCAATATTCTATCAGTGGCATGAATTGTGCTCCCAATTGGTAACTGGCTGATTTGAAGGTGGTTATTTGGGTGGTGCAGCCACTTGTCAAGGGCAACAGCTTAAAGGGGAGGTGGCTTTTTGTGAGAACAGAAAGAAACAACACTGGGGAGCAGCTGGCAACATGAGTGCAGGAACTATATAAACTTTCAAATCCTTGAAGGTGAAAAGCCCACAGACGACTGCCAGAAAGATATCTCTGAAAGCTCTCTTCAGTTTTACCTGATAGCAGCGAAGATTCACCAGACTGATAGCTGGGATGGCAGGAATGACGTATGAGGAGAGATTGGGTCGATTGGGCTTGTATTCGCTGGAGTTTAGAAGAATGAGGGGATCTCATTGAAACTTATAAAATTCTAACAGGATTTGACCGACTAGATGCAGGAAGGATGTTCCCAATGGCCGGGGAATCCAGAACCAGGGGTCACAGTCTAAGGATAAGGGGTAAGCCATTTAAGACCGAGATGAGGAGGAATTTCTTCACCCAGAGAGTGGTGAACCTGTGGCATTCTCTACCACAGAAGGCAGTTGAGGCCAATTCATTAAATATATTCAAGAAGGAGTTAGATATATTTCTTAAGGCTAAAGGGATATGGGGAGAAGGCAGGGACAGGGTACTGAATTTGGATGATCAGCCGTGATCTCATTAAATGGCGGAGCAGGCTCGAGGGGCCGAATGGCCTACTCCTGCTCCTATCTTCTATGTTTTAGTATCGTTCGAAATGCTCGTCTCCTGATCTGTACCGCCCATGGTTGGAATTGATGGTAGTCAGGTGGGCAGAGAGAAAAATGGTATGGGGTCCAAATGAGGTCACCTGACCTCTTTTTGCACATTGCATGAGGTACCACCTATTTCTGATGCAGCTCTACCACTCGGGATTCAATTCTGCCCAAAAATTGGAATGGATGTGTAGGGAGTCGCGGGTGGCGTGTGCGCCCAGTCAGTTATGCCCCTGACTGCCTGTGAGCGGTTCGAATCGCTCCCATGCCCCTGGGTTCTAGTGGTGTGGAGATGCCGGAGTTGGACTGGGGTGGACAAATGTAAGAAGTCACACAACACCAGGTTATAGTCCAACAGCTTTATTTGAAATCACAAGCTTTCGGAGCGCTGCTCCTTCTTCAGGTGAAGTGGAGAAATGCATAAAGACACAGCTTATATAGTCAGAGAATCATGTCAGATGTTTACAGGTAACCTTTCCAACTGCCATTTATCACACCTCGGCAGAGAGATAATCACAGCAGTCAAAGGTGTGAATGGTGTCCAAACAGGTCAGTCAGGGAAACATTACATCAAAGAACAATGAGGTGGGGTCACAAGGGGTCAAATATTGCAGATGCTGGGGTCTGTATGAAAAACAAAAACAGACAAAAAGCATTTTTTTTGGCTGGAAATCACAGCAGGTCCGGCCGCATCCGTGTAGAGAGAACAAGCCAATGTCGACTCGAGTCTGGATGACCCTGCGTCAGGTGGGGTTACATGTAGCGTGACATGAACCCAAGATCTCTGTTGAGGCCGTCCTCATGGGTGCGGAACTTGGCTATCAGTTTCTGCTCGATGATTTTGCATTGTCGTGTGTCTCGAAGGCCGCCTTGGAGAATGCTTACCCGAAGATCGGAGGCTGAATGTCCTTGACTGCTGAAGTGTTCCCCGACTGGGAGGGAACACTCCTGCCTGGTGATTGTTGCGCGGTGTCCGTTCATCCGTTGTCGCAGTGTCTGCATGGTCTCGCCGATGTACCATGCTCCGGGGCATCCTTTCCTGCAACGTATGAGGTAGACAACGTTGGCCGAGTCACATGAGTATGTACCATGTACCTGGTGGGTGGTGTCCTCACGTGTGATGATGGTATCTGTGTTGATGATCTGGCATGTCTTGCAGAGGTTGCTGTGGCAGGGTTGTGTGGTGTCGTGGTCGCTGTTCTCCTGAAAGCTGGGTAATTTGCTGCGAACGATGGTCTGTTTGAGGTTAGGCGGCTGTTTGAAAGCGAGTAGTGGAGGCGTGGGGATGGCCTTAGCGAGGTGTTCGTCGTCATCGATGACATGTTGAAGGCTGCGAAGAACATGGCGTAGTTTCTCCGCTCCGGGGAAGTACTGGACGACGAAGGGTACTCTGTTGGTTGTGTCCCGTGTTTGTCTTCTGAGGAGGTCTATGCGATTTTTCGCTGTGGCCCGTCGGAACTGTCGATCGACGAGTCGAGCGTCATATCCCGTTCTTACAAGGGCGTCTTTCAGTGTCTGTAGGTGTCTGGGTTCTGGACACCAGACTTGGGTACAGGCGGCGATACAGAGACTGGAGTAGGCAGGTGGTTCTGTGTAAGAAAACCAAGATTTTATTAAAACAGAAACGAAAACAGTCTTGTGAGAAAAATTACTGGTAGAGAAACAATTACAGGCATATAACACTAATATACTTATACAGGGAATGGGGAACACATGGCACATTGAGGGAAAAACAACTACTTTGACAATCCCCTTATCCTTATCCCACCCCTATACCTAACTAGATTAAGCTATGAGGGGCCAGGAATTCATGCTCACCAATCCAAAGCAAAACCTGTTGTTTTAGCAATCACAATTTTGAGGTCTGGGCTGCTGTCCTTTGGGGTGCTCCGTCGCCACGTGGTCTCGGGGCGCGGTGCTGGAGCTGCTGCTGCGACACACCTTTCTTCTCCTCGGCTACAGTCGTCGCCTTGTCATGATGGGTTCTCTTCTTCTCCCTCGGGCGGTCGTCGGCGGTAACGTTGCGTCAATGGGACGATTAGCAATCTTTACCGCTTAGATTTTACTACCCAAGCGTCAAACGCCAGTATATTCATTATGGCGTGGACACCTGTGTTTATTTGCAGTGTTCAGCAAGAGTCTTGTCCCCCAACCGTCAGCTTATTTGCAGGGTTCGCCGAACCAACTTAGTCTCACTGTCCTCAGATATTTTCTTCCCCGAGCGTCAGCTTATAACTTGGCGCTTGGTCTTAATTAATACCTCTTCTGCTGCCCCTCACTGCTCTTTGTCGGGTCTACCTCACTCTTCGTCTCGGTTCATCTTGCCTCATATTTCCTCTGCCCTCTTGTGGCCCGGGTGTCCTGGGTGACTTTGGACTTGGGTCTCATTCCCCTCTCCCGCGTTTGGTCCTTGGTTGCTTGCACAATGCGGGGAGCGAGAAGAGAACCTGCCACGAGGCCGGGGCTCGAGTGCAAGCGGCGGTAGCCCAAGGCCCGCCAAGAGACAAGACGAGAGACCAGAGAGCGATTACCACTAAGGGCCTCCAGTTATATTCCTTTTGATGGCCCTTATCTGCGTGCCAAATCAGGTCAGTCCATTGTTTCAATTTTGGCAGGCTGTTTTAAATGATTATACCAATCTAAAATAACTGTTTTTAGATGGCCGTTTATCGCACCTAATGGCCTGATGTCATTAATGCATTTTAATCGGCCTGTCCAGCCTTGGTGGCTTCCTTAAGCTGTTTCCGATTATTTGTGGACAAACTAATGGACTCCTGTTTAGGCCTAACTGGGTTGATCTGTTCCAATTTGACGAAAATGCTATTCAAATGTTTGCTTAGCTGTCTGGCCCTTCAAACACAAGTCCTTTTCACAGAAATGCATTTTAAGTTTTGATTTCCCAGAGCTGCTTGTTCTGTGCTGCAGAGTTCAGGCTTTTGGTCACGAGGTGCGGACGCCATCTTTGGGTACCCTTTTTAAATCGTCCATAGGGTCCCTTTTATTAATAACCTTGGGAGAATGTGGAAATTTTGCGAATCCTACAGATGTCAAAACCGCAGTAAGTCAGCAGGACCAGCAGTCACTCCATTTTGGTTCATCCACTGTCTAGTTTTTGTAAGTAAATGGGACGATTTAGAGTTGAAAATTGTATTTGTGGTATCCAAACAGATCTTGTGATTCATAATTCTTAGACGTGCAACAGAAAGGCTTTCTTTGGTCCATTTGTAAGATTGAAGAGTGAGAGGAGGCTCTGATGTACACTGGTTTGCCATTAAGCACGTTAAAGTGTGACTTAGCCTCATGGGAACATGCTTCTTTGCCAAATTTCCTGACAATCATTTTATTTTTCTACTGGTAGTAATTTTCATGTCACCATGATCTGTTTGGTTGAGCAGATTTTCTGCTTAAAAGTACCCTATTGCCCAGAACTGCAAGTTATTAACCAAGGCTGTTGACATTTCTGATACTGTAACACATTCCCTGGGTCCCAACATGTGATTCAGATTTTTGCCTCGTTTTTCATTCAGCAGGCAAGAACAGTTTATTGCCTTGTAGCTCAACAATGTATGTCTGATTCTAGACTAGTGTATTTGTGTATGATTGCAGAGGAACAGATTTGAACAGAACTATGAAGACTAGATCATAATTTGAAATTAATTTAGAAATTTTAGAGAAATGAAAAACAATTACAGGAAACTTTTTTTTAAATCCGGGACCGGTGTGGTGCTGGTTGATCAAAAAGTCCGGATTACAGAGAGGTATACTTACCAAGGTACGAGAGCCCCATACACGGCCACAGGTGCAGGAGCCCCGGTTACACGGCCACAGGTGCAGGAGCCCCGGTTACACGGCCACAGATCCAGGAGTCCCGGTTACACGGCCACAGATCCAGGAACCCCGGTTACACGGCCACTAATATATAGTAAACCTTACCTGAACCTCCTCCTGAATTTTGCCGGTTAAGAGAGATTTCTGGATATTTAGGTGCCGGTTAAGAGAATTTCCTGTATTTAGATTCTCATTTAGAGGCTTAAATGATGCCAATTATTACCTTGCTAGATATCATGAATTTTAGGTGGACTCCACCTCTGCTATTTGACTTGCCCAGTTGAACTAGTTGCGTGGCTGTGACCTGGCCTGCTCCAGTTGAATACTTAAAGTAGATTATGGGCCAGAATTTGCTGTCAAAATAACGGTGAAGCTAATGGTGCTTGCTGATATATATATATATATATATATATATATATATATATATATATAAAACTGTGTCTCTCTCTCTCTCTCTCCCTCTCCGGCTATACAATCAAAAGTTATAGAGCGTACCTACACATATGTTATATCAAAAGAAAGCTCATCATTAGGGGACTCTCGTAGGCGTATTTACTTTTTCATCACACAAAAATTGTTAGGACAATATACAAAAAATGTTCAAAAATCCTACCTGTCATTGGCGTTGACTGACATCCTGCTTGACCAATCCTACAGTTCACTCACCTGATGGTTGATGAATCAGTGCGTAACAGGCGGGTCCTAATCCTCCACTCTCCCTAAACTTCGCTGCCATTTTTTCCATCCCCACAGGGACAGCAGCACCAAAACAAACCCCCACATTCCGGCTCCCGCCCCGCTGGAGCGGCAGGTAAGTTGGGCTCACTCGGGCCGTGCCTCGCAACCGCTCGGCCCGACACACACACCGGTCGGGGGAGCCGCAGTGGCCGGCCGTCAGCCGCGCGATCCGTGGGGGAGCTCAGCTCGGGTCCGTCTCGGCCTGACAGCCCAGCCGCGCCTCAACCGCTAGGCCCCGCACGGCCGCTATCACAACGGCACCGGGCCTCGGGCGCTAGACAGGGAGAGGGGAGGGAGGGAGAGGACAGCACAGGGAGACCAGGAGAGGGATAGAGAGGGGGGACAGACAGGGTCACCGAGACCGCGCGGCCCAAAATTGCACTGGCAACGCTGGGCTCCCCTGCTAGTTTATGTATAAATGGTGCAGCAGCTTCAGGCGATGAGCAGCTAAGCGGTTAAATGGCGATATCCAAAAGAGGTGTCTGAGTTTCACCGCTCCACTGTTAGCTTCAAAAATGGCATTTTTGCTTCCCCATTGACGTGCATTGAATGTCATGACGTTGCTGTATTCGTGCGGTAGATACGAACTAAGCCCGCTGCAGTTATTTAGAGCTACTAACTAGTGCAAGTACCCTTTTAATGACTCAATTGTGAATTACTGCCAATCAACCCCTCTGGCACTGAAAATTAACTAATACAAATGTGGAGTCTCATTCCTTCAGGTTGTGCCTTTTTTGGGGAGATTTTAAAAATGTCAAATTTTAACTTGAAATATTTAAATTTTCCTTTGTCGCTTTTTAATCTCCATCCAATTTTTCTTTCCCCCTTTTTTTGTACCTGATTTCATATTGAATTCACCCTCCATCTCAGTCCTTCTGCTGTTTATTTCCCAATCCTTAAATCTCTTTGTTGAAGAAGCTACCCTGTTGGTTGCGATGTTCACTCATGCCCCAGACGCTGTGTTTCCCTCGCTGCGCCATTATCAGGTCACACCTTCAGCAACTTTGTGGGCAAAAATGTTTTGAGCTGAAGGTTTTACATGGTATGTATGGCACAGAAACAGGCAATTTGGCACAACCTGTCCATACCGGCATTTATGCTCCACTCAAGCTTCCCCTCGTCTTTCCTCATCTAACTCCAGCAGCGTAACCCTCTATTCCCTTCTCCCTCTTATGCTTATCTAGCCTCCCCTTAAATACATCTATACTAATTGCTTCAACAAATTGGGTAAAGAAGTTTCTTCTGAATTCCCTATTTGATTTCTTGGTGACTAACTTATATTGATGGCCTCTAGTTATGCTCTTCCCCACAAGTGGAAACATTCTTTCTGTATCCACTCTATCAAAACCTTTCATAATTTTAAAGACCTCTATTTAGTCACCCTTCGGCCTTTTTTTCAAGAGAAAACAGACCCAGCCTGTTCATCCTTTCCTGATATGTATACCCTTGCATTTCTGGTATCATCCTTGTAAATCTTCTCTGCACCCTCTCCAGTGCCTCTATATCCTTTTTATAATATGGCAACCAGAATTGTGTGCGCTACTGTGTGGTCTAACCAAGGTTCGATACAAGTTTAGCATAACGTCACTGATTTTCAATTCTATCCCTCTAGAAATAAACCCTAGTGCTTGGTTTGCTGCTTTTTTTTATGGCCTTGCTAACCTGTGTCGCAACTTTTAGTGATTTGTGTATTTGTACTCGGCAATCCCTTTGCTCCTCTACCCCACCCAGACTTGCACCAGCCAAGTAATAAGTGACCTCCCTATTCTTCCTACCAAAATGTAATATCTCACATTTATGTGTTGAAATTCATTTGGCAATTATATGCCCATTCTGAAAGTTTATTGTTCTCTTCAGTATTGACTCTTGCACCCCCACCCCCCACCCCAATTTGGTGTCATCTGCAAATTTAGAATTTGTTTTTGATTCCAAGGTCTAAATCATTAATGTAAGTTGTGAACAGCAGTGGTCCCAGCACTGATCCTTGTGGAACACCACTACCCACCTTCTGCCACTGTGAATAGTTACCCTTTACCCCGACTCTCTGCTTTCTTGTCTTGAAGCCAGCTAGCTATCCATTCTGTTACTTGTTCCCCTGACTCCGCATTCTCTGACCTTGTTCATTAGTCTATTATGTGGTACCTTATCGAAGGCCTTTTGAAAATCTAGATAAATTCTACTGCATTACCATTGTCTACTCTCTCTGTCACCTCTTTGAATTTTTTTTTTAATGAGGTTGGCCAAGCAAGACTTTCCCTTTTGAAATCCATGTTGACTGTTCATTATACTATTTTTGGTTTCTAGGTGTTCTATTTTCTCCTTTTTTAGTAGGGATTCCATTATTTTTCCTACCACCAAAGTTAAGCTGACTGGTCTATAGTTCCCTGGACATGTTCTACCTCCCTCCTTAAATAGCCCTGTGATATTATCCTGTCCATTCCTTAGTGGTCCTATTTCCATCCTGGCTTTCCTTTTTTATTGACGTGCCTGTAAAATATTTTACTATTTTTTGTTTTATGTTCCTTGATAATTTAATTTCATAGTTCCTCTTTGCCTTCCTAATTTTTTTCAACTTCTCTCCTCATCTCTTATTCTCCCTTAGTGTGCTCTCCCCTGCTGTCCATGTACTTAATGTATGTCACTTTCCTTGCCCTTTATTCATCCATGGTGTCTCATTAGTGTTTAGTTTTTTTTAGTGGAATATATTTTTCCTGGACTCCATTGAACACCGTTTTAAATGTTTCCCATTGCTGTTGTAGGGGCAAGTCTAATGGCAAAGGCAGTTAGATGCCCTGCTACAGCAAAATCAGGCCCATGAATCACAGAACTTTATGGCAATTTTTTTTCCACCTTTGATATTTGTTTGCATTTTGACGGCTGAATTAGCTTTAATGGGAAATGCGTCAATTTTGCAGTTTTTACAATTTCCTTTTGCCGATAGCTTCCTACAATATTCTTGGCTGCTGTTGCAATTTCAATAGCATTAAACAAAGTGGTGAAGACGTAAAATTCTTCTGGGGTTTCAGATAATGATGCATGATTTCAGTGAGGAAAAGGAGTTCATGTGGAGATAACACAAACTTGGATTGATCTAGCATCTTTTTAAAATAGAAAAATGTCCCAAAGTGCTTCACCGAAGCGTAATCATACAAAAATCAATGCTGAGCCAAAGAAGAGGTGACTAAAAGCTTGTTCAAAGGTGGAGAGGCTTAGGGAGGGCATTCTAAATCTTCTGGTCTAGACTGCTGAAGCCAAAGCTGCCAATGGTGGGGTGAAGGGAGTGGGGATGCAGAAGAGTCTATAGTTGGAGGAATGCAGAGCTCTGAGGGTTGTAAGACTGGAGAACCCCTGATGGGATAGAAACATAGAAACATAGAAGATAGGAGCAGGAGTAGGCTATTCGGCCCCTCGAGCCTGCTCTGCCATTCAATGAGATCATGGATGATCATCCAAATTCAGTATCCTGTTCCTGCCTTCTCTCCATATCCCTTGATCCCTTTAGCCTTAAGAAATATATCCAACTCCTTCTTGAATATATTTAATGAATTGGCCTCTACTGCCTTCTTTGGCAGAGAATTCCATAGGTTCACCACTCTGGGTGAAGAAATTCCTCCTCATCTCTTTCCTAAATGGCTTACCCCTTATCCTTAGGCTGTGACCCCTGGTGCTGGACTCCCCGACCATTGGGAATATCCTTCCAGCATCTAGTCTGTCTAGTCCTGTTAGAATTTTATCAGTTTCAATGAGATCCCCTCTCATTCTTCTAAACTCCAGCGAGTATAAGCCCAATCGACCCAATCTCTCCTCATACGTCATTCCTGCCATCCCAGGTATCATAGAAACATAGAAGATAGGAGTAGGCCATTCGGCCCTTCGAGCCTGCTCCGCCATTCAATGAGATCATGGCTGATCATCCAAATTCAGTACCCTGTCCCTGCCTTCTCCCCATATCCCTTGATCCCTTTAGCTTCAAGAAATATATCCAACTCTTTCTTGAATATATTTAATGAACTGGCCTCCACCGCCCTCTGTGGCAGAGAATGCCACAGGTTCACCACTCTCTGGGTGAAGAAATTCCTCCTCATTTCAGTCCTAAATGGCTCACCCCTTATCCTTAGACTATGACCCCTGGTTCTGGACTCCCCGGCCATCAAAAACATCCTTCCTGCATCTAGTCTGTCCAGGCCTGACGGAATTTTATAGGTTTCGATGAGATCCCCTCTCAATCTTCTAAACTCCGGTGAGTATAAGCCCAATCGACACAATTTCTCCTCATACGTCATTCCTGCCATCCCAGGTATCAGCCTGGTGAATCTTCGCTGCACTCCTTCCATGGCAAGAACGTCCTTCCTCAGGTAAGGCGACCAAAACTGCACACAATACTCCAGGTGTGGTCTCACCAAGGCCCTGTACAACTGTAGCAAGACATCCTTGTTCCTGTACTCAAATCCTCTCGCTACGAAGGCCAACATACATACCATTTGCCGCCTTAACTGCCTGCTGCACCTGCATGCATGCTTTCAGCGACTGGTGCACAAGGACGCCCAGGTCTCGTTGCACTTCCCCTTCTCCCAATCTATTGCCATTCAGATAATAATCTTCCTTCCTGTTTTTGACACCAAAGTGGATAACCTCGCATTTATCCACGTTCTATTGCATCTGCCATGCTTCTGCCCAATCACCCAACCTGATTTAAATACAAGAATGAGAATTTTTAAGTTTGGGGACTGGGTGTCCATGCAGGTCAACGAACGCAAGGGTGATGTGAGAGTGGAACTTGATGTGGGATAGGATATGGGCAGCAGAATTTAAGCTCAAGTTTATGGCGGGTGGAGGATGGAACACCAGCCTGGAGAGAATTGTAAAAATAGCATCTGGTTGTAACAAAAGCATGGATGGGCTGAGGCAGCGATGGAGACGTGCACTGTTATTGAGTGGAAGTAGTTAGTCTTTCAAATGGAGAGGATAAAGGTTGGAAGCTCTGCTTGGGATTAAAAAGGATGTCCGTTGCAACATTCCGGTTCAACCGGAGACAGCGGTCGGTGTTGGGGAATGGAATAGAGAGCAACAGCACTGAGTTTATGGTGGGGCTTTAAGACTGGATTTGGACTTGATGGTTAACTGGAGGAAATTGTGAATCATCCAAGGCTGGATATCTGATGACCATTCTGACAACACCAAAG
The DNA here is from genome assembly GCF_052327205.1 of Somniosus microcephalus. Classification (NCBI taxonomy): domain Eukaryota; kingdom Metazoa; phylum Chordata; class Chondrichthyes; order Squaliformes; family Somniosidae; genus Somniosus; species Somniosus microcephalus. The sequence continues at coordinate 273,440,214 of NC_140990.1, read as the reverse complement.
CAGCAGATTGGTCGAGGGAAGTGATGGCGAGTTAAATTGGATATAGTCAGTGTCAATGTTCCCTCAAATTTTTTTTCCCTGCGCGGGCCCTTTAGATTTACGAGGCCGCTGTGCACGGTATCTCTTCCAGCAGCAGCGCTGGTGTGTGGCCTGCATGGGATCTCATGATTGCCACGCACCTTATGGGGAACATGGGTTCCACATGTATGCTGAACAGACCCCAGGTCTTTGGATGATGTTGATCTGTGTCTGAGGTAGGGTGACCATATTTTCTAAACCAAATCTGGGATACACAGGATGGGAAGACCACAAAGTAGCCAGGATGTGTTTCAAGAAAACTGGCATGACGACTTTGTTGCTTCGGCTAGTAGAATACGTGCAGAGATGATGCCATTTTTACTTTACACCAAATCTCTCATCTTGCGTGTGTTCTGGCAATAGTGCTGTACCATCTATACTTGTCCCCAAATACCCTAACTTTTAATTTCTCAATTTTAAATCAGTTCCAAACAGGCAGATTTTCCATTTAAGGTATGAAACACCCTCTGTCTCAGGAGGTTTCAGAAACCTCTTCCTGGTGGGACAATTTAGAGCTTGCCTTATTCAGTGGGGAAAAAAAAACAAAGCACCATACTAATCGGAGGAAAAATAAATCCACTCACCCACCAGCACTCCATGCGCCCTCGGCTTCTCCCACGCATTTTAAAGGTTCTGCACTCTGGCCAGTCACTACTGGCTGAAACATGGGGTCAGATGACTCAATCACCCAGTGGAGTGCGGCCCAAGCTATCAATGAGACCTTTTCTCCACCACGCGGCATTGTGGGAAGGTGGGGCTGCCATCGTTGTCTCTTTTCAACCAGCTTCTGGAATCCGTTCCTGAGCTCAAACCGGGTGGGAACGGACCGAGAATCTTTCTTCCCCCCCTCCCCCCCGGGGGTTTCTGTACACTCGTGTTTTACAAAACAAAGATGAGTTTTCTGAACTGGGGGCTCTTCCGTGGACATTGTTTACCCAGGACACGCTACCTCATCCGGGGACTGTCCCTGGGAAATGGGGACATACGGTCAGCTTAATCTGAGGAGAGGGAACCATTTTATAATATCAGCTATCAGGGCCAGGAAGTGAAGTTGGATGGTCAGTAGTTTAGTGTGAATGGAGTTAAGAGTGCAGAAGGTGGGTTTTGTGAACATGAGCTCAGAGAAGGCATGAGGGGCGATGGGAAAGAATCTAGAGGAAAAACAATGGTTCAGAGCTAGGTTAGGGAGGAACTTTGGGGGAGATTTTGCTTGGGGTGGGGTGGAGGGGATGCAGCTGAACAGATGGTCTCAATCTTAGCGACAAAGTCCATGAGTTGCTTGCACTTGTTGCAGGATGGTGAGGGTGGAGGAGGGGAAGATGGATTTAAGGAGATGGTTGGTAGTGAAGAAAAGAAACAGAAGACTGCCTTTGCTTTCCAAGATCATCCTGGAGTAGTGAAGGGTTTTGATAGAGGAGAGCTAACCTGAGAGCGCATGATGTTGTCCAGCCAGAACTGGCAATGGATGGTGTAAAAAATCTCTGCCGCTTGGACTTGGGGGCCATACTAGGGGGAATGACCAGGTTGGGAGAGTATAAGGGTTGTACTGGGAACAAGGGCAGTGGAGGTGAGTGAGTAGTTGAGCAAATTAATAGCTGCAGAGGAATTGTGGCAAATAGAGGGCCAAAGACTAGATAGTTGGAGTTTGGAAACAACTGATGTAGGTGCAAGGATAGCTGAAGCATTGAGGGGGAATTTTAACCCCCTAGAAACAGGTGGGTTTGGGCCGGGTGGGATGTTGGTGTTAAAAATCTCAACCTGACCACTTCAGGTTTTAATGGAAGTGATGGGGGTGGGGAGGGGTGTGGGGTGCAGGCAATCAACCTGCTCTCAGGAGGTGGGTCGGCCATTTAAATATTATAATGAGGCTGTGTTACTCAGATTTAATCTCCATTTTATAGTTTACCCAGCAGCTAAAGGGAGGCAAGGACTGCTGGATCCAGCAGGTAAGAATCTTTCCACTTACCCACTGAATCCAGCTTACCTGCTTCCCTGACCGTGATCGGACAAACTCGCTGCCCCCCCCCCCCCCCGGGACTGTGATTGATCTACCTACCCCTCTGAACTTTCCAATCCCCCTCTCCCTCCTCTGCACTCCCCTGCTGTGGCCCTCCAATATTTCCCCTCCCCCGACACCTCCGATCTCGCTAGCACAAATTGTGCCAATTTCTCTGCCCTTTGCCTGATGAACACTGTTTTTGTTAAATTTAAATGATGGGTGCATCTTGAATTAGAGCTCATTAACATTGAACTAATTCATACTGAGTTCTAAACTTTTTAATTTTTGCTACCAGATTCAGATATGTTTTAAGGAAAAATTGGTAACACAGGCGCTTTGCTTATTTTTGTTTTGCTTATTTGTCATTCTGCACAAATGCAGCAATATCTTCATGTTTGCAAGGCTTAAAGTTTGTGCCAAACTTGGCAATAGAAAATGTGCTTTGCCAAAGTAGGTGGCTTAAGTTCTGTTTTTGATCATTTGCCAGTAAGTTGGTGTGCATCAACTTTGCATTCTGTCTAATTATTTTAAAGCAGATGGGGCACAAGTCAATGCAAAAATAAAAATGACCTTTTCATTTCATGAACATGACTGAAATGAACCATTAAGAGTTAAAATTATTGCTTTAAAAGCTTGACCAGCAGTCAAGTTTTGGTTCTACAATTGTTTTCTTCAAACATCTAAATATATTCAGTTATTTTTCTCAAGGACATTATGGTTAATGATTTTAGTGGTAGTTTGGATTAATTCTGGAGGAAAATTTGGTCTACAAGGATAAAAATAGAAATTAAAGATTACAAAGGAACAAGTGGATATAAAGGCAAAGATAACATTTTTCTCCAAGAATAATATGTTCTTTTCCTTGAGACTTTGTTTTTCATATCTTCTTTGAACTTAATTTCAAGGAAACTTATGGCTCCAAAGTTGCCTTGAACTACTTGAAGTATGAAACAATTGTTGCTCTATCCTTGAACAAAAACACATGGCTATCGGTTTGGAACAAAGTGCTCAGCCATTATATGTGAATACATTATGGTAGGTGTTCAGGAGCTCCATGTGCCTGTGCTGGGATGAGCTGACCTCACTCAATGAAATCAGCTCATTTATGGTACTCTTGGTGCTGCCTGTCATGCAGTGGGAGCAGAACAAGCAGCTGGTGATGGGCTGGCAGTTTTGCATGTGGTGGAGGGATGGGAAGGGGAAAAGGTGTGGAAGGCCATGGCAAGGGAATTGGGTTTTTTATAAAAACAAGTTACAGCCACTCCATTAAATGGCTGCTGGGCGACTAAAGCACTGATCAAGCACTCCAGTGGTGTTTTGGCCAACATGGATTTGTTAAAGGCAAATCGCCTCGAAGTCTCTGTTATGATGGCCGGAACGTTCAACTTCAGCAAGGGCGAAAAGCGGGCAATATTTGATCGGCGACAGAAAATCAGGTGGTGTACAATGGACAGCCTATCCGATATTGACGCTTTATGCCCTTGTCAAAGTTGAAAGGTTTTGGTGGATGTTTGTATGTGGGTAAGATGTTAGTCCTGCTTATTGCATGTCGTGTCAATTACAGAAACTGCAACAGTGCTGAACTAAAAATTACAGGAAAAGCTGCCATATATATTCCCAAAACAGGCTGTTAGATTTTTTTATTCCAGATATTCTCCCTGGGTCAGCACTTCAGATCACTTCCATAGGCACACCCTTACTCCCTACAATTCAAATTTTGCCTTTATCTCCAATTCTGGCCTCTTGAGCATCCCTGATTTTGAATTGCTCCTCCATTGGCAGCCATGCCCTCGGCTGCCAAGGCCCTAAGCTCTGGAATTCCCTCCCTAAACCCCTCTACACCTCTCTCCTTTTAACACACTCCTTAAATGCGACCTCCTTTTTCCCCTAATATATCATGTAGATCGGTGTCAAATTTTGTTTTGTGACATTCCTGTGAAGCGCCTTGGGCCGTTTTACTACGTTAAAGGTGCTATATAAATAAGTTTTTTTTAATCTGCCTAATATCTAGGTAATTTTTTTCAAAAAGCAGTTTTTATCAGGAAACGCTAATCACTGTACTTCAACTTAGTAGATCAAGATCTTCCTCGGCTTTGGAAGATGGTAGAATCAACAGTCTATTAAATTGTGGCTTGGCGAATGGGTTTGCCCCTTTTGGAATACCTGCCACAGAAATAATGGCCCTTAATTCATGGTCGGTATGACGGCGTATTCTGAGTACGCTGTCATACCGCCTTTTGAAATTGATCAAGTTTGGGATTTCCCAAGCGCATGCTTGAAAGAAACTTTCACTTGTTCGAGTTTGAAAATGGGGCCATTTGTGTCACCGTCTTTGCTACCCAAAAGCCTTTTGTAGTTTTGATTTAACTCCCAACTTCTATTTAGATATCCTGATTTCCTCATGTTACCAGACATTTAAACACTCGATTTTGGATTATTTAAATTAATCAAGTTTTTTAGACTAATAGGAGAAACCAATTTGATAGGACTATAAGACTAATTATAGGTTTGTGTATTGTGGTTTTTATATTAAATGTTATTGCAATGATTGTAATTTATTAATAAAATAGCATTTCTAGCGGCTAAATTATTTAAAATGAGCTGTGGGCAAATCAGCAATCTCCTCTGTTTTCTGATTGGCTAAGAGTCAAGAAGTGAAAGGAGCACCGCCCCACGTGATCCCAGGTTCGCATACGCACAATGGTGCACCCCTGGGATCTACTCTGCAGCGGTTGAAAGCAACTTTTTGAAGGGAGGGTTTGCATGAGGTAAGCACAGATTTCGTTCGGCTGTCAGCTGCATTCTCCTTAGCTATGCCGTTGACCGTGAATTCTGGGACTTCTATGCATCAAAACAAACTGGGTCAATTTCTGAGTGAACATGGCTTTAACTCATCATGACAAAAGAAGCTAACACTGATGTCATTTTTGTCTCTGGCCTCCTGACCGCACTTCATCTGGCAGTCAAATCAGTTCAAAAGCACAATGGTAGGTGATTAATTCAATCCATGTTGATGAGCAATTCGACATACAACATTTTCTTTAGCTAGAACTTGTAAATGATATCCGTGCACAACTAGGCATTTCCTTAGAAAGATCGATCATTTTGGTGACTTAGCCAATAGAGATAAATGTGTGTAAGCTTGCACTCCTTGATACATGTCAACAATCAAAACTATCTACAAATAAAATACCCATTGTCCTTCAAAGAATCAATAATTTGATTAGCTTGAGTTCAGATGTTACTGTAGCTGCAAGTGACTGCAGTTCTTGTAACAGTGAATCGCCTGAAGCTAATGTTTAAAACTTATTAGATCTACCTACCTAAAGTCCAATAAGAGAATAGAGTTACTAACGATAATATTCCAAAAATGTTTGGAAAAGTTTGAATTGTCCCAAAAAGACTGGAGGGTGGCAAATATTGTATGCCTGTCCAAGAGGACAAGTATAGCCAGGAAATGACAGACCAGATAGTCTTACCTTGGTTGTTAGGGGCCATATGGGAGTGCTTCTCATTTTACTGGGCTGGAATTTAGAACTGGATCCAATTCTGGTGGGTTTAAGCCCCATTTTCATTTCATCAAAATTCCAGTCTGCTTGGAAGGGGCAAATTCTTCTGCCCACATTACCAGTGCAGACATTCAAAAGAGATGGATGGCAGATGGCATAAGGCATCAGAATTCCTGTGCCTTCCATCCCCACTAGATATCCTTTCTGTTGGTGCAACTTACAAGTTGATGAGAGTTGTAACCTTGTCAGAAGCAGATCTGCAGTAGAAGTGATCCATTTAAAGGAGTTCACTGCCTGGACAACGTTTAACCATCTCTGGTTTGCCTGCATGTTTCAAGATTTTTTTTGTCGTGTTAAGCTTCTGCTTCTGAGGTACAGAAGTGAAGGATTGTCAGGCCACCAGCATATTTGTGGCCTACACAGTAAGGGGTACCGTAGAGCACTACAGGTTTTCCTGTGGGAATTTCCCCGTTTGTAATCTTGATCAAGGAGTATGAGAACAGAAGGCAGCACAAGGGAGTGAAGCAACATCAAAGGAAGATGAGGCCAACTTGCTACTACCCCTCTTATCCCACAGTGGGTTTGGGTCCTGGAGATCTTGTGTTTTTGCCTTTTGATTCACGAAGGAAGCCCTGGATGAATTATACCACTGCATGATGACCTGCAGCTAGATCAAGAAATCAAACTACTCTGCCTGTGGTAGTTAAAGATAGCATAGCTCTAAACTTTTAAGCTACTGGCTTCTTCCAAGCAGCTGTGAGGGGGAATTTCTCCCATCTTGAGATGATTCTTAGGCAGCAGCATAACAGGATCTTTCAGCTCTATCACATTGTTGGCTTCCCAAGTTCAGGGAGTAATAAGATGTATTTTGTATTGCAGGCTCCTATTGTGGACCCATTAAATTTCCTGAATAGAAATCAATTCCACTCACTTAATGTTCACATTGTCTGTGACCAGCTACAATGAATCCTACATTTCAGTGCCAAATTTGCGGAGTTTAGATTTTCTTCGAGGTACTGCAGCCTCTCGCTGTATTTGGGGAAGATGGTCTTGTCAGGATGGCTTCAGGGAGACATGATGTACCCCTCGCTCCCATGGCTTCTGAACCCACTTCATCTACTGAACACACCAGCAGAACATTGCCACAATGAATCCCATTCATTAACAAGATTGATCATGGAGAGGACTATAGAGCTTTTCAACACAAGGTTTTGCTGCATTCTGGAGGGCTCTGCTTCAGAGTGTGTTGCTTGCATTGTTGTTGCTTACTGTACCCTTCAGAATCTCAATTCAAAATGAACTAGACATGGAATCGCAGGAGGATGTAGGTCTAGATGTAGAGGAAGCCATGGGACTTGGAACTTGGCCTTGAGGATCAGTACTGTGAAGACCCTTCCATGCCTCCTGCCAGCAAAGTACATGGGAACATTTATAAGTCATATATGTTCTATTCAGATTAACATCTTACCCTTTGAAACATTCAATCACTACATAACCCCAGCCTTCACGTGAACTCCAGTCATTCCATATCTAAACATCTATTTTCACATCCCCATTAACAGAATAAGCAACCAGACCCCTTGATGCCATCAAAATTTGGGGGGTGTAGTTAACCGAGGAGGACTGCGACAAAATACAGGAATGCATTAAGAAACTTGCAGAATGGGCATGTAATTGGCAAAAGAACTTCAATATAGGTAAGTGTGAGGTGGTACACTTTGGTAGGAAGAATGGGCTGAATGGCCTGTTTCTGTGCTGTTAATACTTGTGATACCTCATACTCATTAAACAAAAAAGCCAATTCAAAGTGCAACAGCATATTAATTTTTCAAAAACTGTTCAAATCTACTAATGATTACCCTGAATGCCTAGATGTGCTTTTCTGATGCCTACCCTGGTGTTCTGTCTTGGTGCCTTGTCAGTCAACTCTAACTATGTCACTGAGTTCAAATCCGATTCCTGGATTTGAGCACATGATCTGTAGTGCAGCACTGATGGAGTGCCCCATCAGCATTATTGTAACATAAGCAACCTAATAGATTTTTGGGTCCCGCGATAAATACAAGATCAAACTGAATACTTAAAGCATGCGCTAATCTGGAACAACTGGAATGAGTTTATACAAAGGTGAACATGTTTTACTAATTTAATTAAAACATTTCTAAGAAATTATCGTGTATTGCTGAAGGGAATGTGGTGAATGTTGTACATGTGGACTTTCAGCAGGCATTTACTAAGGTAGCTGCATGGATAAATAGATAGCTAGGGACAAAGCAAATACTGTAATGGGAGTCAATGGATGTTTTTCAAATTGATGGCCTGTAGCCCCAGGAATCTGGCACTGGGCAGGCAATGTGACCACTCTGCCCACTACATACCTGCTTTGGCTGGAAGCTGAAAATCGCCCCTCTTATGTTTCAAATACTTTTTTAATCAAAATAAAATTTGAAATATGTAATTAAAATGTTATATACAGTAAAACTGGTTTGTGTATTGCAATTGTAACTGACCTATTAAATTTAGAATAATAGGGGATAATCAAGATTGGGGACCTTGCCTGATTTTTCCCTCCCTAATTAGTTGATAGTGAGGTCAACGGAAGTCTCCCCACCACTGCCCTGGTTGGAATCCGTTAACTCAGAGGATTGAATCAGAGAATCTCTTGATTTTATATGTTTAAGTATTCTTTAGTTTATCAGCTGAGCCATTACGGAGTTAAAAGCAGCAATTAAAAAAACAAAAAAACTACTATTTGGCTTCTTGTATTATATACATGTGTTACCAAAATTTAAAGCATCTACTTGTCTACATGTTCTGTATAATCAGGGATTATTCTAAAGAATAAAAACAATTGGGTTTCCAGCTATTGGCCTGAATGGGAGTGTTTGCTAGACTTTTTTCAATGGAAGTCTTGGAATGCAATTTGAGATTTTACCTTGGGTTATTTTTGAAGTGTCTTAACAAATGTCTACCTTTTGACTTGTGGCATGTAACTTATATTTGAGATTCAAGTTTGTGGCAAAAATGTTGTTCTGCTTTTGTAACTAGTCACAATTCAGCTCTAGGTTCTCTTAGCATAATGTTCTGGTTACGTAGTTATTGTAGTTCAGTGCGAGATGCAGAGGCTAACCTGCATTTTATCCAGATTTAAATGCTGCCAAGATGGAAACACAGGTATACTACTCTGATTAATAAATGTTTTAGTTTATACCTCCCCATACTTCAGAAGAGACTACAGTAATGTTTTAAAGTTGGATTATTACCAAATGAAAGTGAGGCCTGCTGCTGTGGCTTCTCATGAAGTGGGTTGAAAATCAACATTCATAATTTGCATCTTTCATTCTGCAAACTAGACTCTGCCCGTTGCACCAGTAATATTTTTATGTTAAATAAGCTTTCCTCGCTGCAGTAAATAGGATCTTGGTCTATCCAGTGACACATGATTTATTTATTATTCCATTTAGTTTTTTTAGTGCTATTTCACCCCCAGCAAGTATCAGACCACAGTGAGCCTTGAATTATGTTATACTGGGTCATTTTAAATACACAAACTGTGGTATGTGCTGGATCATAAGTTTAATCTCTCTATAACATAGAGACAAATAAAACTCAAGTGATATACTTTTTAAATCAAGAAGCTATAATGAGCTTTGCAACAGTAAGCTCTTAAAGACACACTTTTTCTGCAAAGTTGATATTGTAGTATTTATCAAGATCTTAATTTTTAAAATATACCCTGGAATCAGTATGTCTGTTTTCTTTAAACAACAACTTGTATTTATATTATGTCTTTAACATTGCAAGGCACTTCACAAAAGCATAATCAGTCAAAAATCAATGCTGAGTAAAAGAAGGATCTAGTTGGAGTGACCAAAAGCTTGATCAGAGGTGGGTTTTAAGGAAACACTTGAAGGGAGAGAGGGAAACTGAGAGGTTTAGAGATGAATTCCAGGGCTTAGACAGCTGAAAAGTCTCTTGGGGTTCTAGGGATGAGGCCATCAAGGGATTTAACCATGAGGATGAGCATTTTAAATTGAAGGCATTGGGGTAAAGTAGGCTGGCATTGGGGTAAAGTAGGCTGACATAGGTCAGAGAACACAGGGGTGATGGGACTTGGTGTCTGATAGGATATGGACAATGTTCCCTTTAAGCTGCGTGACCACACAGTGCTCTGGCGCTCCTGCACAGCTGGCTCACTGGCTTTTAAATGCAAAAGCCACACATGCGTGGATATTTGAATGGGCCACGCAGCCTGTTAAAGGGGATGTGCGGCCCCACAAAAAATTAGAGGGAACCTTGGGTAAGGGCATCAAAGTTCTGGATGAGCTGACGTTTCTGGAAGATGGGACACTCGAGCATTAGAATAGTAAAGTTTGGTGACAGACATGTACTGACCCCATGTCTTCGGATGATGTCGCCATGGAATAGCATTTAGTGGAGGGGACCACAGATAGATCCTTGAGGGACTTTGGAGGTAATGGTACAAGGGAGAGAAGAGAAGCCATTACTGGAGATTCTCTGGCTATGATTGGATAGGTAAGAGTGGAACCAAATGAGGGCCTATCCCACTGAGCTGGGCAATGGAAGAGAGGCATTGGAGGAGGATGGTGTGGTTGCCTGTGTTAAAATCTGCAATAACTAGGGGCATAGTCTCAGGATAAGGGATTGGCCACTTAAGACTGATGAGGAATTTCTTCACTCGGAGGGTTGTGAATCTTTGGCACTCTCTACCCCAAAAGGCTGTGGATGCTGAATTGTTGCCTATACTCAAGGCTGAGAGAGATTGATTTTTGGACTAGGGGAATCGAGGGATATAGGGATTGGGTGGGAAAGTGGAGTTCAAGTCCAAGGTCATCTATGATCTTACGGAATGGCGGCGCAGGCTCAAAGGGGCCATGTGGCCTACTCCTGCTCCTAATTCTTCTGTTCTGATAGTTTCAGCTCTGTTAGGCTTAAAGTCCACAGGTCATAACACTATAGTAACAGTAGAAGCACTTTGGTACCAAATGGTTGCTATGCTTGGTGAAGTCATTTACAGTGTGTATTAAGACATACATCATGAAGCAGTTTTATTGACCCATGTAGAGAGTTGACTATTTTAGTGATGGAGAGGGACTGGGGAGTATTGTGGGAGATTACAGTCTCCCGCGTAAAGAAATAGGCAACACAGCGAGCTACAAGAAATAGGTCTTTACTCCAACTCTCACAATACAGTACTGAATTCGTAAAGCCCGCGAGCCTGTGATGACTCACGGATTGGTCACCTGCTGGAACCTGATTGGTTTTCCTTCTCTCAGCAGCAGGCAAGTCTGAACATGCCTTATTCCTCTCGGCTTGCAACTGTCTTGCGGGGGGAGGGGAATACAGCAGTTAAAAGGGGATTATACAGGTTTATCTACATACAGTGTTTCCCCAATGTGGCAACATACGCCCCCCCCCCCAGAATCCTCGCTAACTGTAAAAGTCAGTCTCTGCGGAGGTTTGACCAAACGGCCGTAGCGGCTGTAGTAGCCATCTGGCGTGTGAGGAGGACTGTCTGGGAGGTCGGCCGGTTGGTTCGTCGGCTGGTCTGGCGGCTGGTCTGCCGGTGGGCTGGCTGGACGGGCTGCCGGCGAAGGTGGGGCGGCGGCCGGGAAGTAAGGTTCTGGCGTGTCTTGTTCCTCTTGTGGGGCCGCCGCCAACGCGGGAGGTCTGCCCTGCCGTGGGGGGAAGAGCCGGACGAAACGGGAAGCTGAGGTCCAGGTGCGCCAGTTTGAGGCGGTCTACTGAAATAAGGTCCGGCTTCCCGCCGACGTCGATAAGAAAAGCTTTGTCCCCCGTCTCCAATACTGAGAAGGGGCCGGTGTATGGTGCCTGCAGCGGGCCTCTGTGCGCGTCCCGGCGCACGAAGACGAACTCCGCATGTCGTAAGTCCCGAGGCACATAGGACGGCTGCGGGCCGTGTTGCGAAGTGGGCACTGGACGGAATTGCTGGGCCGCGTCCTGGTGCAGGGAAAGCTGTCTGGCGGCCGACCATGGCTCCGTTGTCAGGGGGAGGAAGTCACCTGGTACTCTGAGCGGTTGGCCGTAGACCATCTCGGCCGCGGAGGTCCTCTTTGGGCGCGGTGCGCAATCCCAGGAGGACCCAGGGTAGTTTGTCGATCCAGCTGGTGTCGGCCAGGCTGGCGCAGAGGGAGGCTTTCAAGGAACGATGAAAGTGCTCGCAGAGCCCGTTGGCCTGCGGGTGGTAGGCTGTTGTCCTGCGCAACTTGGTGCCGAGGCCGGCGGTGATGGCATTCCACAAGTGGGACGTGAACTGGGGGCCTCTGTCCGAGGATATGTCGGTCGGCACGCCGAACCGGGCCACCCATGTCGAGACGAATGCTCGCGCAACGTCGATCATGGTGGTGGAGGCGAGGGGAACCGCCTCGGGCCATCTGGCGGTGCGGTCGACGATCGTGAGCAGGTGTGTGAAACCGTGCGACAGCGGCAAGGGGCCTATCAGATCGACGTGGACGTGGTCGAAACGCCCCTCGGGCACCGGGAAACACTCCAATGGCGCCTTGGTGTGCTGCTGGACCTTAGTGCGCTGACACGCCACGCATGTGTTGGTCTAGTCTCTCACATCCTTGTGGAGTCCAGGCCAGACGAACTTGGCAGACATGAGTTTCTGAGACGCACTCATCCCTGGATGTGAGAGGCCGTGGATGATGTCGAAAACTCGCTTGCTCCAGGCGGATGGGACGACCGGCCTAGGCGAGGGGACTGAGACGTCGCACAAGAGGGTTGTGCCGGCTGCGTGGAAGTGGATGTCGGCCAGAGTGAGGCTGGTGGTTGACGTCCTGAGGGCCTGGATCTCCGCGTCGGCGGCCTGGTCTCTGGCCATGCTGGCGTAGTCAACGCCCAGGTGCACTGCGTGGAGCGAGGGTCTTGAGAGGCAGTCGGCCATCAAATTGTCCTTGCCGGCGACGTGGCGGATGTCCGTGGTGAACTCCGAGATGAAGTTGAGTTGGCGCTGTTGGCGCGCGGACCAGGGTTCGGTTACTTTGGCCATGGCGAAAGTGAGCGGCTTGTGGTCCACGAATGCGGTGAACGGCCGGCCTTCCAGGAGGAAACGGAAGTGCCGGATTGCCAGGAACAGGGCCAGGAGCGCTCTGTCGAACGTGTTGTAGGCCTGCTCGTTCTTGCGCAGCTGTCGGCTGAAAATTGCCAGTGGCTGCCACGCGCCTTCGACCCACTGTTGCTGGACAGCGCTGACGGCGTAATCCGAGGCGTCCGTGGTGAGGGCGGTCTTGGCGCCCGGGATGGGGTGGGCCAGTAGTGTGGCGTTGGCCAAGGCGCTTTTGGTCTGGTGGAAGGCTGTCGCCATCTCGCTGGACCAGGTGAGTTGCTCATTGCCCGTTTTGCCCCTGGTGGCTTCGTAGAGGGGGCGCATGAGTGAGGCGGCCTTGGGCACGAAACGGTGATAGAAATTGACCATCCCCAAAAATTCCTGCAGCGCCTTGACCGAGGTGGGCTGGGGAAAGTCCGCCACCGCCTGCACCTTGGAAGGTAGGGGAATGGCTCCCCTTGGCGAGATTCTGTGGCCGAGAAAGTCAATTTGGGCTGCTCCGAACTGGCATTTGGCCGGGTTGACGATTAGCCCGTGTTGGCTGAGGCGCTGGAAGAGAGCGCAAATGCGCGATGTGCTCGGCCTTGCTGGTGCTGGCCACGAGGATATCATCCAGATAGACGAACAGGAAGCTCGGGTCCCGTAGGACAGAATCCATGAGCCGTTGGAAGGCCTGTGCGGCGTTCTTGAGCCCAAAGGGCATGCGCAGGAACTCGAACAGTCCGAAGGGGGTGATGACCGCCGTCTTCTGGACGTCTGCGTGGTGGACGGGGACCTGATGGTAGCCGCGAATCAGGTCGACCTTGGAAAAGACGGACTTTCCTGCTAGGTGTGCCGAGAAGTCTTGGATGTGCGGAATTGGGTATCTATCGGGTGTGGTGGCGTCGTTGAGCCGTCTGTAGTCGCCGCAGGGGCGCCAGCCACCGCCCGGCTTGGGCACAATGTGGAGGGGGGACGACCAGGGGCTGTTCGAGCGGCGGATGATGCCTAGTTTCTCCATCGTGGCGAATTCTTCCTTGGCCACCGCCATCTTAGCTGGGTCCAGGCGTCTGGCTTGGGCAAACACTGGTGGTCCCGTAGTGGCGATGTGGTGCTCGACACCATGCTTGGCTGCCGCAGCTGAGGTGGTCGGTTGTGTGAGCCTCGGGAAATCTGCGAGTAGGCGGGCGTAGTCGTCATCCGCCGGGGCAGAGCAGGACCCGACTAGGGCCGGGCTGTTGCTCTGCTGGCAGGCCAGTGAAGCGAAAGTTGCTGCGTCGATCAGGCGCCTGTCGCGGACGTCGACCAGGAGTCCGTGGGCGCAAAGAAAATCAGCGCCCAGCAAGGGATGTGCCACCGAGGCTGTCACGAAATCCCATGTAAATCACTGGCTGTTGAAACAAACCTCGGCCCGTCGCTTTGCAAAAGTAGCGATGGCTGCGCCATTTGCCGCCACGAGGGGTGGGCCGCTGCAGCCTGCCTGGATGTCGAGCTGGGAGGCAGGAATTATGCTGCATTGGGCTCCGGTGTCGCAAAGGAATCTGCGCCCTGAAAGGGAGTCGGTTATGTACAGCAGTTTACCTGCGATGCTGATGGCCATCGTGGCAGCGGGGGTGCGGTCGAGCGGGCCTAGACGGCGGCGCGGGGCTGGCACGTTGGGCCGGGCGGCCATCTTGGTTTGATCGAAAGAGCAGGGTGCTCTGCAGCGTTGGGCCTTGTGGCCGAAACGCGCGTGGTAGTAGCATAGTTCTGCGGCCTGGCGTGGCGGCGCGCACTCGGTGGTGTCGGGGAGCCTCGCGGCTGCACAGCCGAGTTGGGCGACGGCGAAGACTTTGTCCGCGGCGGCTGCCAGCTGTACGCAGTCCGTGATCGGGGACCCCGCGAGGGCAGTCTGTACCTGCTGAGGAAGCAGGCGGAGGAAAAGGGCCCGAAACAAGAAGCACTGCGGTTCAGAGCCCAGGAGCGCAAGCATCCGGCTCATCAACTGGGTCGGGGTAGAGTCGCCGAGGCCTGGTAGTGAAAGAAGCCTACGGGCCCTCTCTTCCCCGGACAGGCCGTAAGCCTGCAGCAAGCGGCCCTTAAAGGTTGAGTACTTGCCGGTCTGTGGTGGGTTCCCCAGCAGGTCGAGAACTTCGGCGGCGGTGGAGCTTGCTAGTGCTGAGACTACGTGGAGGTACCTTTCTTCATCGTCTTGAACCCTGCGAAGGGTGAATTGAGCCTCCGTGTGCGCGAACCAAGCTGGTGCTTGGTGTTCCCAGAAGGTGGGGAGCTTCAAGGACACGGCGCCGGCCGACACCGGGCTGCTGCTGGTTGCCGTCGGGTCGTTGCTGGCCTCTGTAGGGCTACGTGAGTCGGGGGCTTCGGCCGCCGACATTCGGGGTCACCAATGTGGGAGACTACAGTCTCCCGTGTAAAGAAATAGGCAACACAGCGAGCTACAAGAAATAGGTCTCTACTCCAACTCTCCCAATACAGTACTGAATTCGTAAAGCCCGCAAGCCTGTGATGACTCAAGGATTGGTCACCTGCTGGAACCTGATTGGTTTTCCTTCTCTCAGCAGCAGGCAAGTCTGAACATGCCTTATTCCTCTCGGCTTGCAACTGCCTTGCGGGGAGAGGGGAATACAGCAGTTAAAAGGGGATTATACAGGTTTATCTACATAGTGTTTCCCCAATGTGGCAACGCCACAGTACAGTCATTTGCTTTACAACAGCTTGTATTTAAGTAGCGATTTTAATGAAGAAAACATGTAAGGGATATGGGGAAAGAACGAGGAGTGGGACTAACTGGATTGCTCATCGAAAGAGCTGGAACAGACTCGATGGGCCGAACGACCTCCTCCTGTGCTGTACTATTCTATGATTCTAAAAGTACACTTTGAAAGAGTAAAATGTAATCACTGTTTTAGCAGGTGGGGCGTGGAAAAAAGAACTAAACAGCAGCTTTCCTTCATACAGATTTTCATTCTCGAGCAATTTTCCATTATGTGAAAAAATGTTAACAAGCATTTGGGTAAATTGTCGAATCTAAAACTTAGGCTTTCCAAATTTTAAATCCGAATTT
The DNA here is from genome assembly GCF_052327205.1 of Somniosus microcephalus. Lineage (NCBI taxonomy): Eukaryota > Metazoa > Chordata > Chondrichthyes > Squaliformes > Somniosidae > Somniosus > Somniosus microcephalus. The sequence continues at coordinate 273,424,495 of NC_140990.1, read as the reverse complement.
TAAAGCAGCAACTCCAAATGCTGGCAGTTCTTGGCAAATTACCAAAATCCTGCAGTCCTTTCTGCATTGTACCACTGATTCCAGTTTTTTTAGTTGAAGTTGTGTCCGAGGATCAATAATACTCAGACTGCAGGAGAACAATAAAACAGGTATTTACTGAACAGAGAGTAATTCAAGACTGAAGTACAGAAGACTGAAGTACAGAAGCCTGCTATGGCTTTATATACAGGGGTGGTCACTGCTGGTACTGCAGTATAGAATCAGTTCTTCTCTTAAAGGTACATACACAACAATTCCTCCCCTTTTAGATAAGCAGTACATAACATTCATTTAACAACTAAATAATAACTAATTACAATTACAATTTTCTCTGTACTATATACATCAACTGAAATAATCATTTATAAGTTCAGTCTTTGAGGAGGCTTCCTGATCCTGACTGGATAGCGCCTTTCTCGAGTACTCTGTTCTTGCGGCGGAGTTGATTCTGGCTCATTGTCATTGGTTGGTTCGTCAGCTTCCAATACCACTGCTTCTGAGGTAGACGCAATCTGTACTTTGGGTTGATTACCAGGCGCACCTGCTCGTGGTATGGGTTTGGCTTGTTCCTGTGACTCTAGAATCTGGTCAGCATGGCATCTCACGATGCTCTCTCCAACGTCCACTGTGTACATTAGTGGTCCCTGCTGTGTGCATATCGTTCCTGGCAGCCATTTTTCTGTTCGGTAGTCACGGGCCAAGACTGGTTGCCCTATCTTGAAGCTCCTGGTTGGCTTCTCATTGATGTGCTGGAATTGCTTATCCTCAACATCTCGTCTTATGTTTGGTTTGAGCAAATCCGGGCGACATCTTCGCCTTCGGTTGAAGAACATTATGGCTGGAGTTTGGTTGGTGACTGCATGTGTCGCATTCCGGTAAGCAAACAAGAAATTATCCACCTTGTGTTGTAGTGGTATGTCGTCATTATGTATTGCCTTTTTAAAGGTCTGAACAAACCTCTCAGCCAATCCATTTGTGGCTGGATGATATGGGGCAGATGTGTAATGTTTCACCCCATTATTCCTCAGAAACCTCCGGAAATCCTCTGACACAAACTGTGGCCCATTGTCGGAGCAAATCTGTTCTGGCAAGCCATTCCTGGCGAAGATGGTCCGTAGGACTGCAATAGTTTTCTCCGTGGTGGTGGAGGACATTTTGATGACGTCTGGCCATTTCGAATGGGCGTCCACAGCGATTAGGAACATTGAGTCCATAAATGGACCAGCAAAATCAATGTGTACCAGTTGCCATGGAGATGAGGGCCACTCCCATGGATGTAGCGGGGCCTGTGGTGGAGCGTTTTGGACCTTCTGGCATCCAGTGCATCTCTTGGTCATATCCTCTTTCTTTATCGATTCCCGGCCACTACACAAACGCCCTGGCTAGGCTCTTCATTTTTACCCCTCCCAGATGACCCTCATGAAGCTCATTGAGCACTCTATCTCTCAACTTGGGTGGAATTACCACTCGGGATCCACACATCAAGGTCCCCCGGCACACTGACAGCTGTTCTCTCCTTGGCGAGAATGCTGGCAACAGTGAGTCGCCATGTGCTGGCCATCCCTTCACCGTCAAATCATAGACCCGAGAGAGTGTCGGGTCATTTCGGGTTTCCTTCTCTATATTTGAGTTTGTAACAGGTAGACATTCGACAATGGTCGCATGGAATATCTCAACAGGGTCCACTGCAGGTGCTTCCTCTACCGTAGGCAACGGTAGGCGTGACAGCCCATCAGCGTTTCCATGCTGTTTCGTACCCTTGTACTCTGTCGTACTGATGTGCCCCTAGAAAAAGTGACCATCTTTGCAGCCGTTGCGCCGTCATCACCGGAACGCCCTTCTTTGGGTTAAAAATGGAGACCAGGGACTGATGATCAGTCAGTAGGCTGAATTTCTGCCCGTGCAGATAGTGATTGAACTTCTTCACCCCCCACACCAGGCTGAGGGCCTCCGTGTCAATCTGGGCGTAGTTACGCTCGGCTGAGGTTAACGAGCGCGACGCAAAGGCTATTGGCCTCTCTGAACCGTCAGGGAATTTGTGTGACAGCACCGCTCCGATGCCATAGGGAGACGCATCACATGGTAACCGAATCGGTAGTGTTGGATTGTAGTGGGCCAATACTTCTTTTGAAGTGATTAGGCATTTACATTTCTGAAAGGCACGCTTACATTCATCACTCCATTTCCATGTTACTCCAGTTTGCAGTAGGGCGTTCAGTGGGTGCAGAATTGTAGATAAATTCGGCAAGCACTTATGGTAGTAGTTCACCAACCCGAGGAACGACCTCAGTTGCGACACATTTTCCGGTGTTGGAGCCTTGACTACAGCCTCAATCTTGTCCGGCGACTTATGCAACCCTTCCTCATCAATCATGTGGCCACAATACGAGATTTGTCTCCTGAAGAACTCTCATTTGGGGCGGTTGGCTCGTAGCCCATATTCCTGTAATCTCGTGAGCACCTGCTCCAGGTTGGCAAGGTGTTCACTGTCATTTTCGCCCGTAACCAGGATGTCGTCCAAATAACACTGGGTCCCCGGGATCCCTTGCAGGACTTGTTCCATTGCCCTCTGCCAAATAGCCGGGGCTGATGCTACCCCGAATACCAGTCTATTGTACTGGTAAAGGCCTTTGTGAGTGTTTATCGTGAGGTATTTTCTAGATGCTTCTTCCACCTCCATTTCTAGATACGCTTGGGCCAGATCAATCTTTGTAAAACGTTTCCCTCCAGATAGTGAGGCGAAAATATCTTCTATCCGTGGAAGTGGATATTGTACTGTGTGCAGGACTGGGTTCACAGTTACCTTGAAGTCCCCACAGATGCGAACCTTCTTCGGTTCCCCAGGCGTGCTGCTCAATGATTTCTTCATTACAGGAACGATGGGTGTGGCCCACTCGCTCCAGTCCACCTTGGACAGCACACCCGAACGCTCCAGACTCTCTAGCTTTGCTTCAACGGCTGGGCGGATCGCGTAAGGTACCGGTCTGGCCTTAAAAAATTTTGGGTTTGCGTTATCTTCGATTTTTATCGTTGCTGTTACTCCTTTTAGAGTCCCAAGTCCTTGTTGGAACATCTCTTTCACGTCAGTTAGAATTTTTGACAGTCGTCCAGGAGTGACGTCATCATCCTTTTTATCAGTCACAGTTAGCGCCTGAATGGAATGCCAATCCAATTGTATTTTTCGGATCCATTCACATCCCAATAGTGGTGGTCCTCCATCCGGTAGTATATATAGATACAGTTTCTGTGTTTCCTTGCCGTTATATTCAACTGGCACCCTTATTTTTCCTCTGGGGTAGACTTTTTGCCCCGTGTATGTCTTCAATACAATGGACGTGTCCTTCAAGGGTATGTGTGAGAATAGCCGCTCATAGTCTCGTCGATTCATGACAGTTAAGGCTGATTCTGTATCCAATTCCATCTTTACTTGGGACCCTGCTATCATGAGGGTGACCCAAGTGGTTTGGTGATCCTCCTTTGTGATCACGTTGTGTAACTTTAGACAACTTAGTCTCCTGCTCCCAGAGTCATTATCACTCTCCTGATCTTCCGAACTACTGTCCGTCATTTTTTTTACTTTCTTGTACTTTTCCTTAGTAGTTCTTGTAGTGTTGGTTTTCTTTCCCGACCTGCAGACTCTTGCTATATGTCCCATTTTCCCACATTGCCTGCATACTTTGTCCTTAAACCAGCAGTCCTTCTGCTCATGGGTTGTTCTGCCGCAGCGATAGCACTTTTCTGCTCCATACGCCATTTCGTTAGCGCTGTATTCTTGTGGTTTCTGTTGTATTTCCGCAGCTCCCCGTGCTGCTGCTTCGTAGGATACTGCCACGCTGAAAGCTTGTTCTAGCGTCAGGTCCTTTTCCGAAAGTAGTCGTTTCTGGGTTCCTTCACTCTGGAGCCCGCAGACAAACTTATCCCGTAAGGTGTCTGCCAGTCCTGCTCCGAACTGGCAGTGCTTCGATAACTTGCGTAGTTCCGTAAGATAGTCAGCATTGTTCTCTTCTTTGTGCTGGTTTCTTTTATGGAACTTGAATCTTTCTGCTATCCGCAGCGGTGTAGGGTTTAGGTGTTCCTGTAAGATATTAACAATCTCTTCAAAACTTTTCTCCATTGGTTTAGCGGGGTAATTAAATTCCGCAATAGGCTGTACGTTCTCGCGCCCATCAAATTTAATAATACCGACGCCTTCTTTCCATTGGCCACCTCATTGGCGTTGTAGTACACTTCAATTCTTTCCACTTACGTGGTCCAGTCTTCTACCTCATTGTCGAAAGCAGTGATACTGCCACTATTCGGCATTTGGGTGATTTAAAATGGCGCCTCCCGTGCTTTTTCTTCCCCAATGTAATAAAATGGCGCCTCCCGCGCTTTTCCTTCTACCCCAATGCAATAAAATGGCGCCTCCCGCGCTTTTCCTTCTTCCCCTTGCTGCTACGCTGCTCCAAGCGTTCTACAGGGTAATGGCGGCGACCCGCAACTTCGGCGCGTCTCACTTTTCCTTCCCTGCGTTCTATCCTCTCCACGCTGCCCTGTTCTTGAGCACCGACTGCGCCCTGTGCGCTCCACCCTCTCTCTTCCTCCCGACGACGCTGCACGGCCCCTTTGCAGAGCCGCTTGATCGAGCCCGCCGCAGTCCGGAAGGGTCAGCGCACTAACGGCTACCAGCACGACTTGCTGGAGCACCTTGACTGGGGAGCCAGGCCCAGCTCTCCACAGCCTCTCCTGCAACTCTCCGATGGATCCCTGGGCGGTTGCCCGCGGTCGACGCCCGCCGTTCTGACTTCGACCTCCAAGAAGCTTCTCTTCAGGGAAAAGATCCCCGTGAGGTGATGCAGTACTGCAGGTGAGTTCAAACCTGCCCGTCGCCAGTGTAGTGTCCGAGGATCAATAATACTCAGACTGCAGGAGAACAATAAAACAGGTATTTACTGAACAGAGAGTAATTCAAGACTGAAGTACAGAAGACTGAAGTACAGAAGCCTGCTATGGCTTTATATACAGGGGTGGTCACTGCCGGTACTGCAGTATAGAATCAGTTCTTCCCTTAAAGGTACATACACAACAGAAGTTATTAGGGGTCTCTAATGAAGAAAAACTCCTTTGGAAAATAAATTGAAGGGATCTATGAAATATTTTAAACAGTAGAAAAACCTGCAATCTATCCCAGAGATGACCTTGCTCACAAGCACTTTTTTCCAAGGTCAGAGATTTTAAATGGCATTTTCTCATGAACTCTTTGTCAAACTCTTAGGGAAAAAGCTCCAAAAGCACCTTAGTTAAGCAGAACTTTTTCTTTGGGTCAAATAATCTGTTCCTCCCAACAGCACTCTTTTGAAAGGCATTGCATAGAATAATTGAAACTATAGCACAGAAGCAGGTCACTTGGCATATTGAGCCTAATCTATTTGTGGCACTACTTTGTAATCTAGAGAGCAATTTATTATTAGGCCAAGAAAGTTGAACGTCTTGCTCTTGATATTTTATATAATTCTTAAAACAGCCAAATTTAATTACTCAATATTGGGCCTTGCCCTTTAAAATGCTTCAGAAGATAAACTCAGGCTGATGTTTAATTTATATATGTAAATTTGCAGTCATCAGAAGATCTTCTGGCTTGGTCAGCTATAGAGTTTCGGGGGTCAAAATTATTTAAATGATTGGTGGATGCCATGCTGTCCCTTGCATCTACCTGGAAATAGTCAAAAAAAATATCTCTGGCAGGCATCAAAGGTCATTTGCAATGTAACATGGCCATTGAAGAAGCACAGATTTGGGAGGGGGGTGAAAATCAAAAGTGTGGGGCTATGATTGATTCAGCTCCTTTTGATGGATTTAAATTTTAAACCCCCTCCTCTGCTCATAGCATTATTGGATGCCAAGTATGCGCTGCTAAGGTGCAAATAATGGGAAATATGTCGTATGATGTATTCCTGTCATTATTTCATTATATTTGTCCTCCAAGTATGGGAAGACATTATATATGCTCAACCTTACTTCTGGCAGAAAATTTTGGAAATAGCGAGGGTGAGTAGAGATCTAGGCCAAAATCTAAATGTATGAAATATCTGAAGACAAAGATACAGGTAATTGGTCACTGATGCAATTAATAACTAGCTGCAAATGTGGTGTTGTCAGAAAGCTGCTCTCTCTGCTTTGTGAGGATGTGAACTGTCCAAACTTTTATTTATTTGTGCCACTGTATTAATAAATGGATATCATTGCAGAGTTAACAAGTTCTTAGCTTGATTTCAAAATGAGCCAAATAAGTACCTACGGTTATGCATACAATTAAATAGAATTCTTTCCTCTCCTCTTGTCAGCAATTCATGAGAACACAAGCCTGCCAAATACATTTTAGAAGTTTGTTCTTCAAGAAGGTAACAATTCTTTAGTAGTCCCACTATACCTGTACTTCTGGTTGCAAAGATTCTTTCAAATCTGTAGTGAAAGTAGAGCAATCATGACCCCAGTAATGAAAGCTTGATTCTTGGATCTAAGATTTTTTGCCTCCCAGCTGTTCCTTGCAACCTAAGTGCCTTCAACAACATGGCCAAGAACAAATTGTTGTAAGTGCCAAACCACCACAGTTCCTCTTGACTTTCCACTGCTGGCTTGACTTAAAAAGAACATATTAAATGAAGGTCTTTTACTTCAGCAGTGAATATAATTCAGTGTTCAATGTGTATTGGCTGTAACAAAACACATTCAGGGGGTGGCATTTTATGCTGGGAGTGGAGTGGCAGTGGGGGATGGGGGGGTGGTAATGGATAGAAATCCATAGATTTTGAGATGAAATCCCACTATGGTAAGCTATGAAATTGAATTGACTGACTAAATCTGGTAATTTGTGTGCTAGTCCCAGAAAAGAAAACAACCATTAAAAAAAATCCAGATTGTTGTCAAAGCCCCAACTGATTCATATTAATGTCCTTCAGGGAAGGCAACCTACCATCCTCCCTAAATAACAACAGAAAATGCTGGAAAAACTCAGCAGGCTAGGCAACATCCGTGGAGAGAAATTAGAGTCGACGTTTCGGGTGAACCCTTTTTCAAAACTGGAAAGGAAATGAAATAGATCGAAGGCAGGGCTGCGATGGAACAAAAGAAGTAAAGAGACATTAAGAGGTATTCAAAACCAGACGAGATGGTAATAGGACAAGTGGAGACAAAAGACGGTTCAGATTAGGTGTGAAGTGTACCGGCAGAAAGAGAGACCGCTGCCATGTGGGAGAGAGAAAAAAAAGGGAAGGTTGTGGGGGGGGGCGCGAGGGAAAACCCAAAACAAAGGGGTGGAAAAAAAGAAAAATGTAATAGGGGCCGAGGTTATGATCTGAAATTGTTGAACTCGATATCGAGTCCGGAAGGCTGCAAAGTGCCTAATCGGAAGATGAGGTGCAGTTCCTCGAGTTTACGTTGAGCTTCCATGGAACAATGCAAGAGGCCAAGGACGGTGAGGTCCGAGTGGGAATGGAGCGGTGAATTAAAATGACAGGCGACCGGAAGCTCGGGGTCACCCTTACGGACTGAACAGAGGTGTTCCGCAAAGCGGTCACCCAATCTGCGTTTGGTCTCCCCAATGTAGAGGAGACCACATCGTGAGCAGCGAATACAGTATACTAGATTGCAAGAAGTACAAGTAAATCACTGTTTCACCTGGAAGGGATGTTTGGGGCCCTGGACAGTGGGAAGGGGGGAGGTATAGGGGCAGGTGTTACATCTCCTGCGCTTGCATGGGAAGGTGCCAGGCGAAGGGGAAGGGGTGCTGGGGGTGATAGAGGAGTAGACTAGGATGTCTCGGAGGGAGCGGTCCCTACGGAATGCTGAAAGGGGAGGGGAAGATGCATTTGGTGGGATCACTTTGGAGGTAGCGGAAATGGCGGAGGATGATCCGTTGAATGTGGAGGCTGGTGGGGTGAAAGGTGAGGACAAGGGGGACCCTATCGTGGTTCCGGGAGGGAGGGGCAGGGGTGAGGGCAGAAGTGCGGGAGATAGAACGGACACGGTCGAGGGCCGTGTCAACCACGGTAGAGGGGAATCCTCATTTGAGGAAAAAGGAAGACATGTCGGAAGCACTGGTGTGGAAGGTGGCATCGTCGGAGCAGATACGGCGGAGACGGAGAAACTGGGAGAATGGAATAGAGTCCTTACAGGAGGCAGGGTGAGAGGAAGTGTAGTCCAGGTAGCTGTGGGAGTCAGTGGGCTTGTAGTGAATATTGGTCGATAACCTATCCCCAGAGATGGAGACTGAGAAGTCGAGGAAGGAAAGGGAAGAGTCAGAGATAGACCATGTGAAGGTGAGGGAAGGGTGGAAATTGGAGGCAAAGTGAATGAAATTGTCTAGTTCGGGGCGAGAGCAGGAAATGGCACCGATAGTCATCAATGTATCGGAAAAAGAGGTGAGGGAGGGGACCCGAGTAGGACTGGAACAAAGTATTTCAGATTTCCAGCATCTGCAGTATTTTGCTATCCTACTATCCTCCCTGCTTGCTGCAGCTTTGTTCCTTTTCTCATATCTGCCCCATGCTCCCGCTGTCCTCACTTTCTAACACCTAGAGTTAAAGGACAGGCTAGGAATAAATTGAATGAACCGCAGGTGCAAATTCAAATTGGAGGGTATGACATGGTAGCCGTTACTGAGATATGGCTGCAAAACAGTCAGGACTGGGAACTAAATATACCAGGTTATAAGGTCTACAGGAAAGATAGGGAAATGGCAGAGGGGGAGGAGTAGCCTTGGTGATTAAGGATGAAATCTGTACTGGTCTCGCTAGACGTGCTCCTATCTAGTTATCCAGCCAGCTAAACACTCATTCAAATAATTCCTCGACGAGCGGGTTTGCTGTCTTGAAGCTTTACTTGAACAAATTTGTGAAACTGTAAACAAAGACAAAGTATGTTTTGTACATAGAACTGAGTACTATACATTAGATGTTACATAAGATTTCAACATATTTATAACAATAGAATAGACTAATTGTATAACTAAATAGCACTTGAGCTAAACTTCTCTAGCTAACAACTAATAACTTCTTATAAACAAAGTATTGTCAAATACTGCATTGACAAAGTTGCTATCATGTTAACAAACAAAGATACTCACAGACATTGCGTCCCGCCCAACGTATGAGAAGAGATGGAACCGGATTGAGAATCTCACATGAGGGATTCTCCATAACTCTGCCAGGTTCTTCCTTGAATACTACTTCCGGGTTAAAACAGGAACAATGTCAAATGACCTATTGCAGTATACTAGCACTGCTATACACTAACTACCACTAGAGGGTGCTATCTGCGTGTAAGAAGTCCAGAACAAAATCACTTCAATGAGAGGCTATAACGAGAAGTAAGGAGGCAGTGGAGTCTTTATGGGTAGAATTAAGAAATAGGAAATGATTTATACTGTAATGGGAGACGTGTATAGGCCCCCTGGTAGCAGCTGTGAAGTGCTATGTTGTATAAATGCAGAGATTAGACAAGTGTGTAGCAAAGGCAGGGTGGTTTTAATGGGGGATTTTAACTTTCATATAGATTGGGATAAACAGACTAGCACATGTCAGAAAGGTAGTGAATTTCTTGTGTCCGGGATAGTTTTCTACAACAATATGTCCTAGAAGCAACAAGGGGGCATGTCATATTAGATTTAGTAATGAGCCAGATTTAGCTAACAGCCTAACGGTGCGTGAACATTTATCCAATAACTATCATAACATGATTGAGTTCAATGTAGCGTTTGGAAAGGAAGAAATGCGAAATGGCAACTAAAATTCTAACTTTAGGTAAGGCCAACTTCAACGGGATGAGGCAAAGACTGTCCACTGTGAACTGAACAAATCTGTTTATGGGTAAAATGACAGAAAATGTTAAAAAAAAAATAAAAAAAAAGTTGTTAATTTAAAGTGATACAGAACCAGTTTATACCCCTGAAGGGCAAGAGCTCTACTTGCCAAATAAAAGCCATGAACGACTGAAGAGGTAAGGGACAGCATAAAACTAAAAGGAAAAAGCATGCAAAAATGGAAAAAAAAAGCACAGATCCTGGCGAATGGGAAAGATACAAAGAACAGCTAAGGGTCACAAAACCGATAGTAAGAGCTAAAAAAGGGAGTATGAAAAGAAACTTGCAAGGGATATTAAAACCAGTACAAAGAATTTTTACAATTATATTAGGAAAAAGAGGGTAGTCGGGAGCAATGTTGGCCCCTGAAAAACTGAATGGTGATAATGTCCGCTATTTACTTAGCATTGACGTTGAATAATTACTTTGCATCAGTATTTTCAGTAGGAAGAGGATAGCATGCGGAAATCTCAAGGAAACTCGTTGAATCAGGGACTCAACAAAATTTACATAAGGAAAATAACAATATTGAAGAAAATAATGGCACTGAAGAGTGACAAATCCCCAGGACCAGATGGTTTCCATCCCAGGGTTTTAAAGGAAGTAGGTGAGCACATTGCAGATGCCCTAACTAGAATCTTCCAAAGTCCCCTAACTAGAATCTTCCAAAGTTCTCTCAATTCAGGAACCGTTCCTCTAGATTGGAAAATTGTATGAGTCATGCTGCTATTTAAGAATTTATTTATATTTTATTATTTATAACAATGTAATATGAATTGAATCCCACTCGGCCATCTAGTTTCCCCCTATTTTGTAAACTATTTTGTATTGTAACACCTTAATAGCAAGTCTTTAACATTTATTGAAGATTCATATTTTATGTTGCCCCATTTGACAGAACAAAACAAAAATACTGCCGTGGAGAATTGTATGCAGGCAGCAGGAGCAAGTATTCAATATATGTAGGAATTGAATTTGTATGGATAAAGTTGTATATAAATTGAGACAGCAATAACTAGTTAAAATTAGGGTTGCAAAGGGGTGGAAAGTTTCCGGTAAATTTCCGGAAATTTTCCACAGGAAGTTTAGCTTGGGAATTTTGCCCAAAAAAGCACATGCTAGCATAATATTGTTTTTTTTGTATTTTTTTTTCCCACAGGTCCTCTCTTAAAATTACTAACCGAGATGGAATCTTAATTATTAAGGAATTTCTTAATCAATATATATTTATCTTCTTACTTGGCTTGTTTTAATAATTACAAGTTTTGTGTGTGACTGTGAACAAATGTGTCCTGATTGGTTGGATGCGCGATTAGCTCCCTCTATTTGTAATATTTGCATATAAAATTGTGATTGGCCTGCAGGCATCTGTAAGACTGCTATAGTTTTTTTAAGATCCAGGTTAGGGGTCCTGAGGGAAGTCGTTTTGTTTTCTGCTGATGTTGTGATGATGCAGTAAGTAAATCAGACTTTATACCAAATAAACCAGTTACTTGTTGAACTCTGTTGTCCTTCAATTTAAAATATACAAAATAATACACTATTGGTGATGTAGCGTCGTGTGTGTACAGGTCATGCTTCCATCACATGGAGCATCAGCAAAAATGTACTCATCCTGTTGCTATCGTGCTGATCGACCGCAGTTCGACACAGAAATGAATGCCCTTTATTTCTCTGCATAGAACAATGCCACGTTTACCGTCGGATGTGTGGAAGCATTTTACCCCAGGCATTAAAGATGGAAAGACTGTGTACGTGTGCAAACACTGTAGAAAGCCATATGTAAAGAATGCCACAAAGATGCAGCAGCATTTATCCAAATGCAACAACTTCACTCAAAGCTCACAGCAGTCAGCCCAGAGTTCCTCTGCTTCCATTCAAGATGATGATGGTTCTCATTCAGCATCAGGCTCCTTATCATCAGCAACTCCTGGCCCACTTGGAAGGTTCTTTGATACAATGGATAACCATAGCCAGAAGAATGCAGATGAGTGCCTTGCTCGAGCTGTATATGCAACAGGCTCACCCCTCATGCTCACAGCCAATGTGTACTGGAAGAGATTTTTCAATGTTATTCGCCCTGCATACTGTCCTCCCACCAGACATGCTTTGTCTACTTATTTGCTGGAGGCTGAGTATAACAGAGTCCAAGGAAAGCTCAAAGAAACAAAGGACAACAGACACACAGGCACATACATTGCTGATGAGCTGAAAGCGGTCATCAACGATCTTGGATCACAAAAGGTCTTTGCAGTAGTTACTGACAATGCTGCGAATATGAAGGCTGCTTGGGCTCAAGTGGAGGAGGCCTACCCTCATATTACGTCTATTGGGTGCGCAGCTCATGGGCTTAACCTGCTCCTCAAGGACATCATGGGTTTGAGAACCATGGAAGCACTGTACAAGAGAGCCAAGCAAGTTGTTAAGTATGTCAGGGGAAAACAGGTAGTTGCAGCAACCTACAACTCCAAGCAAATGACAAAGAACAAGAACACCACACTGAAGCTGCCCAACAACACTAGATGGGGTGGTGTTGTCATAATGTACAACAGCGTTCTGGAGGGTAAGGAGTCGCTGCAAGAAATGGCAATATCCCAGTCTGGGGATATGGAAACCACCATCAAGAAAATACTGCTGGATGATGTGTTTTGGGAGAGAGTGGTTAGCAGCCTTAAACTACTCTCACCAGTAGCATCTGCAATTGCTCAGATTGAAGGAGATGACGCTGTCTTGTCAGATGTTCTCAGGCTTTTTACTGATTTAAAAGAACAAATCAGCATTGCCCTACCCACATCCCTGCTGCTCAAAGCAGAGGAGAAGGCAATTGTTCAATTCATACAGACGCGTCAAGAATTTTGTGTCAAGCCGATTCATGCTGCAGCATACATGCTGGACCCAAAGCATGTTGGGAGACCAATACTTTCTGGAGAACAGATCAACAGCGCTTAGTGTGATTCCTACCCTCTCACACCATCTCAATCTGGATGTGGGCAAAGTTCTGGGAAGTCTGGCAAAGTTCTCTACCAAGCAAGGTCTTTGGAATGGGGATGGGATATGGGAATCATGCAAGCATATCAGTGCACATACCTGGTGGAAGGGACTTTGTGCATCTGAGGCCCTGTCACCTATTGCATCGGTGATACTCCAAATCCCACCTTCATCAGCGGCCTCTGAACGAAACTGGTCACTTTTTGGGAATACGCATACAAAGGTGCGCAACAGGCTGACTAACAAGAGAGTGGAGAAACTGGTGGCTATCCGGGCGAACCTACAACTTATTGAGCCAGATACAGAAGTGTCCACCACACAGCTAGACACTGACACAGAGGAGGAAATGGACACGTCAGAGCCAGAGTCAGAGAATCAGGAGTAGAAGACGTAGAAGGCTCAAAGGGACAAAATAAGGACAAATTACAGGCTAAATAAGCTGACGCTCTTTTTATTTTATTTTAGATGGGTCTTTTTTGTGGGGGTTCAATAAAGTTCAAAATTATAACCTAAATAAAGTTTTGAAAGCCTGTTTTTATTTGTATGGAACAGTATGTCTATTTTGACGACAAAGATAATATAAGGGTCAGAGACAAAAACCATCAGTGTGCAAAAAAACTCAAAATTCCCGAAAATTCCCATGGAAAGTTTCCTCTTTTAAAAATTCCCAGAATTTTGCAACCCTAGTTAAAATATTATCTAAGTTTCATTTTAAATTTATACATGCTGTAATTTTTGTTCTATCCATCAAGGCGAGTGATGCCAGTACAATGTAATAGAATATGTTTTCATTTTTGGCAACTGATTTCATTATCAACCAACTCAAGGTCAGGTATAATTTATGCTGGATGCAGCATAAATCTCGCTCCACTTTGTCCCAATAGTGTGCCTTAACCCTAATGCCACAACGTTCCCCAGTTCATTTTATGCACCTCTCTTCCTCTCCATGCCCCCTATTTCCCACCCCCCCCGCCCTACCTCGTGTTAGTTTGCTGATTTAGTAGTAGTTCTACCAGATTGCAGTTGTTTTGGGACTTGAGTTGAGATTACACAAACTTGTTCTACTTGACATCCTTTACAACTGTGAGAGTATTTTGGGATGGATTCAAATCCAAGTCACTAAAATGAAAGGATAGTTTGCTAACTCCACCACATCTTACAGCTGTATAGTAGCTTGTAAGATGGCTCCTCCCAGTACATGTGTGTAGTTGTACAATGCACAGGTCTTACTTTAAAAATTAGCCTTCAATGGGTAATATAAAAGTGCCTTGAGAGAAATCTCATTGAGGTTCCTTTGGTGCAATCATGTTATGTACTGTTGTCTGCTAATTTTTAATGACCTGTTAAGTATGAGTGTGAATAGTGAAAATGTATGGTTGAAATTCATTTCATTAATGTAGATGTAATTTTGTTTGATAATCATGCTTTATTATTTGAATGGTGTGGGCTGTGATTTGTCATACGCCAAGAACGTGTGCTGCTGTTCTTGTTTGCAAACAGCTGGACTGACTCAGCCATATCTTCTTCACCAAAGTTTGTTTTTAAATTCTTGGATTGTGGAAATATGTCAATGATTACATGTACTGTTATGATTTAACTATTTTAAGGAATGTCTTTTATATTGGGTAAACAAAATAATAACTGCCGAATCCAAATTTCTTTGAGGGGGAAGATACTTCTATTGTATTAATGTAACAATTCTGTAGGAATAATGTGCTGATACAGAAAAGACAACAACTATTTTAATACTTTTAAAAATGGTATTTTCCATGGTTTCCCCCCCCCCCAGAGTTTAACAGGATTTTGAAGTGAAATGCTGCAACCAGTCTAGAGTTTATTATATGCAATAGTGCACATTTTCTATCTATTTCACGATTTCTGTAACATTTTCAAAGGTGGGTATTAATTTTAACCTAATTAGTCAGTCTCCTGTGGGATCACGTGGGCCATGGGGAACCAACCACAAGGGAATCTCCCTTCATACATTTGACGGGAAGACCTGTCAAATATATGAATGGATATCACCCCCAAAATATAGTAAAACTTTAAATAAATTTTTTAAAAATCACATTTTTAAAATGACTTGAAATTACAATGAAGTATTTTAAACAAATTTAATTTTTTGAAAAAAATTAGTTTTTACGGGGCTAAAAATAAAAAGTATTTTTAAATGTTGAATCAGTGGAAAAAGAGGATTCTTGACCGATCGGAAATGCCGGTTTTCAGTGCATGCGCTGTGCATGCCTGAAACTGGCATTTCCGATCTCCCTACGGGTGGGTACACCAGCGCGTACACCCCCGTAGCGATTGGAATATCTGGGCCAATATCCCTGCTCAGTGTGGCAAGTGCAGGTTGGAGGCTTCATTCCACATATTTCTTCATTAGGGAAACTGGCAATTTAGTTTTAGAAGTGTTTAGAGCACTACAAATATAGCACTTTAAAAGCAAATTGCACATTTCCCAGTTTTAGGGCCACAATGATGGTTGGTGGTGAGGGGATAAGGAATAGGAATGTTTTTCTAAAATTCATTCACTGAGATGTGGGCGTCGCTGGCAAGGCCAACATTTATTGCCCATCTCTAATTGCCCTTGAGAAGGTGGTGGTGAGCCTTGAAGCCTCTTTGCATCCTCCTCAACTCTCAATCCCACCTAGTTTTGTGTCGTCAGCAAACTTGGAAATATTACATTTGGTTCCCTCATCCAAATCATTAATATATTGTGAATAGCTGGGGCCCAAGTACCGATCCCTGCGGTACCCCACTAGTCACCGCCTGCCACCCTGAAAAAGACCCATTTATTCCGACTCTATTTCCTGTCTGTTAACCAATTTTCAATCCCATGTGCTTTAATTTTGCACACTAACCTCTTATGTGGGACTTTATTAAAGGTACATTTGGATTTTATTTACAGTTCAGAGGTGTATTCTTGTACACCTGATTGCAAATTCAGGGCCCTTATGTTGAGGTTTCTGTCTTGCACTTTTGCTTTCTCCTGCCTTTTTAATATTGTTGGCTCTTTTTCTCTCATTCTTTATTCTACCTGAGGGATAACAAAATCAGAATATTAATGTTTTGTGTGAAATTGTGTTTAAGAAAAAAAACCTACCTTTATACATTTGGGCACGTTGTTTACGTTCTAAGTCAATGGCCGGATGTTGCGGTAGGCCTAACGATGAGGCTGTTGGCGCTCACCATTTATTATGGTGTAAATCGGACTTCTGGCATCAGCACATGTGTAATAAAACGTGGGAACCAGGAAGTTGCTGTCTGATTTGCCCTACTCCTCCACAAGCTTCGATGTACCTTGCTGATACTCTTAATTAAAATACATGTAAAGGCATGGATTTGTGGTACTTGCCCATTTGATACCCACTAAGCATGCCAGAAATAGTTATGGCTTGTCCATTCAAGTGTAGGTGAACTTTTAAAAGTGTAATAAGTCTTAATTACTGTCAAACAGCCTCTCTGTTACTGAAAATTAACTTTTACAAGTGTGGAGTCTCATTCCTTCAGATTTTAATTATTGTTGGAGATTTTAAAAAATTAAACTTTTTTAACCCTTGCTGTCTTTTTTTTCTCTCATCTTTCTTTCCCCCTCTTGCTTTCTATACATGATTTTACATATTCTAACCTGCATTTCCTGGTTTAGACTCTGTCTGTGAGGATTCTTTGATCTGATTGGTTGAGGAGACGTGCTACTGCATGCCCTATTCACACCGGTCCTAGATCCCCGTAGAAGGCGCCGTACTGTTTCAGGTGCCCAATGACCATAAATTGCTGCTCAAATCTGTGGACAGCTGTAAGGGTAATGCACAGTGAGTGCCATTTGTCCACCGTTGACTGCAAAATCTGGCCCATTCAGTAATTTATTTTCAATAAAACACTATTTACTGCCACATTTTCTATCAATCCACTGATTTTAAAATATAAGTAGTGCATACTGAATACAAAGTACAAAATTACAGACATACTATTGAAGGCTCAAAGCAATGCTGTTTCATTAGAAAAATGTCTCAAACTTAAAATAATCAACCCACACGTAAAGGTTGTGTTTAAGGAACCAATTTTCTTGTTACTGATGTGCACACTATAATCTACAATTGACGATACACATTTACTGCAAGAACAGTATAAATTGAAACCTCTATTTTGCTACATTTATACAGTTGGGCATTACCAAGTAATACAGGATGTATATTTTTAATTTCTCAAGACTTGAAACATTTTACTGTTTCCCAGAGGATTTGTTGACTTATCATAAATGGAATAGTCAGAAAAACTTCAGACATTTTTCATCACAGCAGAACACTAAATTAGCTTAAATGAAGCTCTTTCATTCCTCCTCCTTTCACCTCGAGTCGAGGCTGCAAATTTGTTTTGCAGCCAAGGTGCTCCCTTACTAAAAGCAAAGTTGTGCAGCACACCAGGCACTGTTGATCTTTGATACTGGAGGAATTGACAAATTCCTAACCAATAACTGAGGTCGACTCAGGAGATCAATCACAGGTCTTTAATGTAAGACTAAACGAGTTCAAACAGTTTGTTGAGATCAATACAGGAGAACCACGAAAACAGGTCTTAACAAGATGGAGATTCCACAAGGACTGCCCGGACAGTCACGTGATTTGCGACGTGACGTCATCGCGTTTGCCCGCGCTCTTAAAGGGGCCACGCCCCCTACATACAAACACTATATACAAAACACAGTAATGTCTAACACAATGGTAATGGTACAGGCTCAGGCTGGTGTTAGAACATCGTTAAAGGGAATTATGTACAGTTGCCAGTTGCCCAGAGTCATTCAGTGGCTCCGCCACATGCGCCCCCCCAGAATTCCCTTTAATGGACAAAGTCAAATGGTGAGGGGGTCTGATGAGCCTGTCAGAACGACTCCTGTACTCCTGAGGCCGTTGGGCGGCTGGCGGTCTGGCGGGCGGTTGCACTTGGTCTGCTGTAACGGCGATGGGTGGCCGACCTCATCTCGGCGGTTGTGCTGTCTCGACAGGGCGGTCGAGGTCCAGATGTGCTGGCTTTAAGCGATCAACCGAAATGTGGTCCGGTTTACCACCGACATCCACCGTGAAGGTTTTGTCCCCTGCTTCCAACACGCGGAAGGGACCAGTATATGGGGCCTTGAGTGGATCCCTATGAGCATCATGGCGAATAAAGACGTACTCAGCCTTGTGAAGCTCCGGGGGAATGTGCGAACTCTGCAGCCCGTGGTACGAAGTGGGCACCGGTGCGAAGCATCTGGCCGCCTCCTGGTGACTAGTAAGCTGGTCAGACGCGGACCATGGCTTCGTCGAAGCTGAAAGGAAATCCCCCGGGACACTCAGGCTGACCGTACACCAGCTCCGCTGATGAAGAGCGAAGGTCTTCTTTGGGGGCCGTGCGAAGGCCCAACAGGACCCACGGTAGCTTGTCTGCCCATCCAGCGTCCTGGAGGCTGGCCCTCAGGGCGGCTTTCAGTGATCGGTGGAAACATTCACAGAGGCCATTCGCCTATGGGTGGTAGGCTGTGGTGCGATGTAATTTGACACCGAGTCCTTGGGCCACTGCATTCCAGAGTTCGGAGGAACACTGCGGTCCTCTGTTGGAAGAAATAGCTGCGGGCACTCCGAACTGGGCGACCCAGGTGGAAATGAACGCCCTGGCCATGTCCGCTGAAGTAGTGGATGACAGGGGAACCGCCTCCGGCCATCTGATGGTGCGGTCAACCATGGTCAGGATGTGTGAAAAACCATGGGAGGGTGGGAGTGGTCCTACCAGGTCCACATTGACATGGTCAAACCGTCGCTCTGGAACTGTGAAGGTGGCCAACAGAGCTTTGACGTGGCACTGTACTTTGGCCTTTTGGCAGACCACGCAGGTGTTGGGCCAGTCGCGGACATCCTTGTGCATGCCATGCCATTCGAATTTCGCTGACATCAGCTTCTGAGAGGCCTTCATTCCTGGGTGTGACAACCCATGTATGGCGTCGAACACTTTACGGCGCCAGACAACCGGCACGACCGGGCGAGGGTCCTGTACGGAGACGTCACACAACAGCGTGGTACCTGCCGAATGGAACTTGATGTCGGCCAACCGGAGGCCAGTGACGGTCGTTCTGCAGGCTTGGACTTCTGGGTCTGAGGCTTGGTCCACTGCCATAAGGGCGTAATCGATGCCTAAATGAACCATATTGACGGTCGCGCGGGAGAGGCAGTCTGCCACCAGGTTGTCCTTACCGGCCACGTGCTGTATATCCGTGGTGAATTCGGAGATGTAGGTCAGTTGACGTTGCTGTCGGGATGACCACGGTTCGGCGGTCTTGGCCGTGGCAAAAGCTAGTGGCTTATGGTCTACAAAGGCGGTGAAAGGACATCCTTCCAGGAGGAAGCGAAAATGGCGGATGGCCAGAAAAAGGGCGAGCAACTCCAGGTCGAACGTGCTATACGCGCTCTCGTTCCGCCGTAGTTGACGGCTGAAGAATGCCAACGGCTGCCACGTCCCAGTCACCCACTGCTCTTGCACGGCGCCGATGGCATAGTCTGACGCGTCGGCAGTGAGGGCGATGGTGGCTCCTGGCAGCGGGTGCGCCAGCATGGTTGCGTTGGCGAAGGCGCTTTTGGTGTCGTCGAACGCTCGGACCATGTCCGTCCAGTCTACCGGGTTCTTGCCAGTCTTGCCCTTGAGGGCCTCATACAGGGGCTGCGTGAGTAGTGCTGCCTTAGGCACGAAACGGTGGAAAAAGTTTACCATGCCTAGGAATTCCTGCAGGGCCTTAATGCTTTGCGGGCGTGGGAAGGATATCACCACCTCTACCTTCGCTTGTAAAGGAACCGCTCCCTCTGCGATGATGCGATGTCCCAGGAAATCAATTTGGCGCAGGCCAAACTGACACTTGGCCGGGTTGATAATCAGGCCGTGTTGGCTGAGGCGTCGAAAAAGGGTGTGTAGGTGACATATATGTTCTTTAGTGGGATTGGCAATTAGGATATCGTCCAGGTAGACAAAGAGGAACTTGAGGTCCCGCAGCATAGAGTCCATCAGGCATTGGAAAGCCTGGGCGGCGTTCTTTAACCCAAACGGCATTCGCAGAAACTTGAGAGGCGAATGGGGTGGTGACTGCGGTCTTCTGGATGTCCTGTGGGTGCACTGGGACCTGGTGGTAGCCCCGTACGAGGTCGACTTTCGAGAAGACTGTGCTCCCTGCCAAATGGGCAGAGAAACCCTGGATGTGGGGGATCAGGTACCGATCAGGAGTGGTGGCGTCGATAGTCGCCGCCATCCGCCACCAAGCTTCGGGACGATATGGAGGGTTGAAGGCTAGGGACTAGTCAACCGGTGAATAATCCCTAACCGTTCCATGGTCCCCAACTCCGCCTTTGCGACCGCCAGGTTCCAGGCGCCGGGCCTGCTCGTAGACCGGGGGGCCGTTGGTGATGATGTGGTGTTCCGCACCATGTATCGTGGCTGTGGAGGAGAACGTGGGTCTTGTGAGGTCGGGAAATTCGGCGAGCAGACAAGCGAACTCGTCAGGAGTTGGGAAAGCACAGGCAACAGTGCGCGATGTACTGTTACTGCGGTAACAAGGGATAGAATTGAAAGTTGCCACATTGATCAACCGCCGGTTCTTCACATCGACCAGGAGGCTGTTGGCGCACAGGAAATCCGCGCCGAGAATGGGTTGAGAAACCTTGGCCGTCACAAACTCCCAGTGAAAACGTTGCCCCCCGAAGCACACCTCCACTCGCCGTCTGCCGAAGGTCCGAATCGCTCCGTCATTGGCCGCTTCAAGGGCGAGGCCATGATTCCCTGCCTGCACATAGAGGGCGGACGCGGGCAAAATGCTGCACAGCGCTCCGGTGTCGCACAGAAAACGACGACCGGAGAGCGTATCGGTGATGAAAAGCAACTTGCCCGCGTTGCCGATCGCCATGGCGGCTGCGGGGCGCCCGTTAGGCCCATTCCTCAGTAGTCACAGTTTTTTGGGGGGGAAAGCTGCAGGGAGGGCGGCAACTTCGCGCCGAACTGCGCGTTGCAGAAACACAGCCCAGCAGGCTGACGAGCTGGGGCGGCGTCTGTGGGGGATGGGCGCCTCATGGCGGTGCAGTACTGCTGCGTTACCGCGAAAATTTTGTCCGCTTCTGCCGCGAGTGTCGCGCAGTCTTCCACCTTGGATCTGGCCAGGGCAGCTTGCAGCTGCTCAGGCAGCTGGCTGAGGAATAGTTCACGGAATAGGAAGCATTCCGGTTCTGAGCCCAGGAGTGTGAGCATTTGGCTCATCAACTCCGAAGGCTTGGAGCCCCCGGGCACAGCGAGCAATTGACGGGCGCGCTCCGATTTAGTGAGCCCGAAAACTTGCAGCAACCGCGCCTTGAGGGTTTCATACTTGCGCTCCGTTGGAGGGTTCTCGAGGAGGCTGACTATCCGCGAGGCTGTCGAGTGCGGAGACCACATAGAGATATTTGGTCTGATCCGCAACGATGTCCCTCAGGGCGAAATGTGCCTCGACCTGAATGAACCACGAGTTTGCTTGCTGCTCCCAGAACTGCGGTAGCTTCAGCGAAACGGCGTTGGCCTCCATGCTGTGTTCTTTTTGTGAAAAACGTTCACAAAAAACGGGGTCACCAATGTAACCAATAACTGAGGTCGACTCAGGAGGTCAATCAAACAGGTCTTTAATGTAAGACTAAACGAGTTCAAACAGTTTGTTGAGATCGATACAGGAGAACCACGAAAACAGGTCTTAACAAGATGGAGATTCCACGAGGACTGCCCGGACAGTCACGTGGTTTGCGACGTGACGTCATCGCGTTTGCCTGTGTTTTCCCGCGCTCTTAAAGGGGCCACGCCCCCTACATACAAACACTATATACAAAACACAGTAATGTCTAACACAATGGTACAGGCTCAGGCTGGTGTTAGAACATCGTTAAAGGGAATTATATACAGTTGCCCAGAGTCATTCAGTGGCTCCGCCACAATACTTTCTCAGATCTGTAGTGTCTGATATTTCCAGACATCAGAAGCACTGCTTTAACATACTAATAGTGTGTTACACCAGAATTCAGGTGGAGTGCATGAGCTTCATTGTATTTTCTTTCTGGCTTGGTGTGGGAGTTGCAGCCTGGTACCAATAGCCAAGGAAGTAAGGGTTGACCCTGGTCCCCTCCCAGCAGCCATTCATCTATTTTACATGCTTCTTCAAATAATTGTGGTACAGTGGACTGTTGCACGATGAAAGCATCATGGCTACTGCTGGAATATCTTGCAGTCATTTGGATTATTCCATTGTGGTGTTTGGAGACCAGCTGGATATTAATCAAATAGAATACTACCATTCTTTCAGCTGCATGGATTCCTCCTCCTCCTTCATAGAAACATAGAAGATAGGAGCAGGAGGAGGCCATTCGGCCTCTCGAGCCTGCTCCACCATTCAATGTGATCATGGCTGATCATCCAAATTCAGTACCCGGTCCCTGCTTTCTCCCCATACCCCTTGATCCCTTTAGCCTTAAGAAATATATCCAACTCCTTCTTGAATATATTTAATGTATTGGCCTCTACTGCCTTCTGTGGTAGAGAATTCCACAGGTTCACCACTCTGGGTGAAGAAATTCCTCCTCCTCTCAGTCCTAAATGGCATACCCCTTATCCTTAGACTGTGACCCCTGGTTCTGGACTCCCCGACCATCGGGAACATCCTTCCTGCATCTAGTCTGTCCAGTCCTGTCAGAATTTTATAGGTTTCAATGAGATCCCCTCTCGTCGTTCTTCTAAACTACAGCGAGTACAAGCCCAATCGACCCAATCTCTCCTCATGTCATTCCTGCCATCCCAGGTATCAGCCTGGTGAATTTTCACGGAACTCCTTCCATGGCAAGAACATCCTTCCTCAGATAAGGCAACCAAAACTGCACACAATACTCAAGATGTCTCACCAAGGCCCTGTACAACTGCAGCAAGACATCCTTGTTCCTGTACTCAAACCCTCGCTACGAAGGCCAATATACCATTTGCTGCCTTAACCGCCTGCTGCACCTGCATGCTTACCTTCAGCGACTGGTGCACAAGGACACCCAGGTCTCGTTGCACTTCCCCTTCTCCCAATCTATTGCCATTCAGAAAATAATCTGCCTTCCTGTTTTTGACACCAAAGTGGATAACCTCACATTTATCCACGTTATATTGCATCTGCCATGCTTCTGCCCAATCACCCAACCTGCCCAAATCATCCTGGAGTTTCTCGGCATCCTCCTCACAGCGCACACGCCCACCCAGCTTTGTGTCGTCTGCAAATTTGGAGCTATTACATCCAGTTCCCTTGTCTAGATCATTAATATATATTGTGAATAGCTGGGGTCCAAGGACTGATCCCTACGGTACCCCACTAGTCACTGCCTGCCACTCTGAAAAAGACCAGTTTATTCCAACTCTTTGCTTTCTGTCTGCCAACCAGTTTTCTATCCAAATCAGTACCTTGCCCCCAATCCCATGTGCCTTAACTTTACACGCTAATCTCTTATGCGGGACCTTATCGAAAGCCTTCTGAAAGTCTAAATATAACACATCCACTGGTTCTCCCTTATCTATTTTACCAGTTACATCCTCAAAAAATTCCAGTAGATTAGTCAAGCACAATTTACCTTGTGTAAATCCATGTTGATTTTGTCTGATCCCGTCACTGTTTTCCAAGTGCTGTGCTATTACATCTTTTATAATGGACTCTAGCATTTTCCCTACTACCGATGTCAGGCTTACCAGTCTAATTCCCCGTTTTCTCCCTACCACCTTTTTTGAATAGTGGGGTAACATTAGCTACCCTCCAATCCATGGGTACTGTTCCAGATTCCATCGAATGTTGGAAGATGATCAGCAATGCATCTACTATTTCTAGGGCCACTTCCTTAAGTACCCTAGGATGTAGATTATCAGGTCCTGGGGATTTATCAGCCTTCAGTCCCATCAATTTCCTTAACACCATTTCCTTACAAATACTGATTTCTTTCAGTTCCTCCCCTTCATCAGACCCTATGTTCCCCGACATCTCTGGGAGGTTATTTGTGTCTTTTGTGAAGACGGAACCAAAATATGTATTTAATTGATCTGCCATTTCTTTGTTCCCCATTATAAATTCCCCTGATTCTGACTGCAAGGGACCTTCGCTTGACTTCACCAATCTTTTTCTCTTCACATATCTATAAAAGCTTTTACAGTCAGTTTTTATGTTGCCTGCAAGCTTACTCTCATATTCTATTTTCCCCTTCTTAATTAATCCCTTTGTCCTCTTTTGTTGAATCCTAAATTGCTCCCAATCCTCAGGTTTACTGCTATTTCTGGCCAATTTATATGTCCTCTCCTTGGATCTTATGCTATCCCTAGTTTCCCTTGTTAGCCACGGTTGAGTCACCTTTTTTGTTTTATTTTTATGCCAAACAGGGATGAACAAATTCTGTAGTTCATCCATGCGGTCTTCGAATGCTTGCCATTGCCTATCCACCGTCCACCCTTTGAGTGACATTCCCCAATCAATCCTACCCAACTTGCGCCTCAGACCATCATAGTTTCCTTTATTTAAATTCAGGAACCTAGTCTCTGAGTCAACTACTTCATTCTCCATCTTAATGAAGAATTCTATCCTATTATGATTGCTCCGACCCAAGGGGCCTCGTACAACAAGATTGCTAATTAATCCTTTCTCGTTACATAATACCCAGTCTAAGACAGTCTGATCTCTGGTTGGTTCCTCGACATATTGGTCCAGGAAACTATCCCGTAAACACTCGAGGAATTCCTCCTCCACAGTATTGTTAATAATTTGGTTAGCCCAATCTATATGTAGATTAAAGTCACCCATGATGACTGCTGTGCCGTTATTGCACGCTTCTCTAATTTCCCTTTTAATACCATCCCGAACCTCACCATTACTGTTTGGAGGTCTATATACCACTCCCACTAACGTTTTCTGCCCCTTGTTATTTCTCAGTTCTACCCATACAGATTCCACATCATCAGAGCTAATATCCTTCCTTACAATTGTGTTAATCCCTTCGTTAACCAGCAATGCTACCCCACCTCCCTTTCCTTTTTGCCTATCTTTCCTGAATTTTGAATACCCCTGGATGTTGAGTTCCCAGCCGTGGCCACCCTGGAGCCATGTTTCCGTATTCCCAATCAAATCATATTCGTTTACCTTTATTTGCGCAGCTAATTCATCCACCTTATTCCGAATGCCCCTCGCATTAAGACACAAAGTCTTCAGGCTTGTTTTTTTAACACTCTTAGACCTATTAGAATTATTATTTACTGTGGCCATGTTTGATTTAAACCCTTGATTTCTCTGACTGCCACTTTTGTTTTTCTCCTTCCTCTCTCTTTTTTGCTTTTATCCTTGTTTCCCTTTCCTCTGTCCCCCTGTTCAGGTTCCCAACCCACTGCCATTTTAGTTTAAACCCTCCCCCAGAGCACTAGCAAACACTCCCCCTAGGACATCGGTCCCGGCCCTGCCCGGGTGCAAACCATCCGGTTTGTACTGGTCCCACCTCCCCCAGAACTGGTTCCAATGTCCCAGGAATTTGAATCCCTCCCCCTTGCACCATTCCTCTAGCCACGTATTCATCTGAAATATCCTTCTATTTCTACTCTGACTAGCACGTGGCACTGGTAGCAATCCGGAGATTACTACCCTTTTGAGGTCCTATTTTTAAATTTACCTCCTAACTCCCTATATTCAGCTTTTAGGACCTCATCCCATTTTTTTACCTATATCGTTAGTGCCTATATGCACCACGACAACTGGTTGTTCACCCTCCCCTTCCAAGATGTTCTGCAGCCGCTCTGAGACATCCTTGACCCTTGCACCAGGGAGGCAACACACCATCCTGGAGTCTCGTTTGCGGCTGCAGAAACGCCTATCTATTCCCCTTACAATAGAATCCCCTATTACTATAGCTCTCCTGCTCTTTTTCCTCCCGTGCAGTGCAGCAGAGCCACCCCTGGTGCCAGGAAGTTGGCTGCTGCTCCCTTCCTCTGATAAGCCACCCCCCCCCCCCAACAGTACTCTTAAGTGGTGTATCTGTTTGAGAGGGGGATTGCCACAGGGGACCCCTGTACTACCTGCCTGCGCCTAGTACTCTGTCTGTTGGTCACCCCTTCCCTTTCTGCCTGTCCAACCTTTGCCTGCGGTGTGACCAACTGCTTAAACGTGTTATCCATGAATTCCTCAGCATTGCGAATGGTCCAGTATGCATCCAATCGCAGCTTCAGCACTGCAATGCGGTCTGCCAGTAGCTGCAGCTGGATACACTTCCTGCACACGGTCGTTAGGGACACAGGAAGTGTCCCTGAGTTCCCACATAGCGCAGGAGGAGCATGCCACGAGGCCGCGCTCTCCTGCCATGGCTTACCTTTTAATTAATTTAAATTAAATCAAATCAATCCCACCAATTACACTAGTTTAAATTATGTACTTAAGGGCCCTGGTTTACCAACGGTCCCCGCTACACCACAGAGAGCTAAGAAACTATAAACCACAGAGTTAAAGTTTTGGAAAAAGAGAGAAATACTCACTTACCTGCTTCCTGGTGACGTCTCACTTTGATTACTTTTTACTTCCCTCCCTCTGAGCTCGGAGACTGGTATGCCTCTTGAGCCTCGCCGCCGTTTAAATTTGCCTCCGCTGCCTCGCTCCAATCAGGTCCAATCAAATCCAGGAAACCACTGTCCTGTCCAGTGGAATGCCCATGCTGAGCATCGTTTACAGCTGCTAGGGGCAACTGATGGCAGCAAAATTTCTGCATTTGGGGGTGTGCACCAAAGGAGTGCTGAAAAACAGCAAACAAAAAATCTGAGCTAAATGGTGCAAAGTTTGGTTTGGCAAGTCAAAAAATTAGCCAGTGAAGTTCTGGAGTGAACAGGCTGGAGATTTTCCAGTACCCATTTAATACAAGCATGTAGCAAATTGGGAGCTGTACTGCAGAACAGCATGGAGAATTATTTGTGGCAACAATTGATGCCTGGTCTGATCTCTTACCACTTTGTAGCTTCTCCTCCCCACTTATGAGACTCTGCTTCTGTGCTTTCTATTTCCTCCTTGCACAACTCTCTCCTTGCTTGCCGATATTAACCCATAACTTCTCCATCCTTTCCAACTACAGCCCTATCTCCAAATTTCCATTGCTCCATAAGACGCTTAAAAAGCATTGTGACCATCCGAATCTGTACTTGCCACTCCTATCATTCCCAGTTTGAATCCGTTGAATGACATTTCCACTTTGCTCACAGTACCAAAACTGCCTTGGTTAAAGGCATCGGTGACACATTTTCTGACTGTGACCATGGTATGCTATGCTATTCCTCCTTCTCCTTGTTCACGACCTCTGCACAGCGTTCAAACGTGTCGACCACTCCATTGTCTCTCCTCTGGCCTATCTCCGTGGCATTGCCTTTGCATTGTTCCACTCCTCCTACCAGTCCCAGTGCATATGGCACATTGTCAGTAACAGCATTTATTCTTCTCTAGCCCCTCTTTCTTGCCCCCAAGCCCCCCAAAAAAGCATGGTTACCTTGGGTGTGGCCTAAAATTCTATTCCTAGCCTTACTTCCTTTTCCTCTATGTCCTGTCTCTCCACTCTACAAACATCACTGCAGTCCAACTGCTTGTCCAACATCAAGTTGTGGATGAGCAGGAGCTTTCTGCTATTTAACATTGGAAAGACTGAAGCCATCCACCTCTGGTTTGAGCTTAGCTTCAAACCCACACTGCAGCTACCACGAAAATTGCCTATTTCAGCCTCTGCAATATTGCCCATCTGCTGCTACAGTACTCCCTCCTTGTGCTGATACTTTGGAGGCACTGCAGAGAAGAATAACAAAGGTGATTCCAAGTCTTAGAATTATGAAGATTTTAACAGAATTGGACAAAAAGTTTGAGGGAGGACAATGGACTTGTTTTTACTTTAATTTATATAGAACTTTTTGCATCCTTGCTATGTCCCAAAGCACTTTAGCCTTCAAAGCCAATGAAGTACCTGTGTAGTTATTGTTGTAATGTGAGGAACATGGCAGCAAAATTTGCACACAGCAAGGTCCCACAAACGGCAATTAAATAAATGATCACAGTCTGTTTTAGTGATGTTGGTTCAGGGACAAATTTTGACCAGGACATTGGAGAACTCCCCTACTGTTCAAATCCTGCCATGTGGTCTTTTACATCCACCTGTTCAGGCACATCTGGACTTTTTAATGTCTCATCTGAAAGATGGCACCATGGACAATGCGACACTCCCTCAGTACGGCACTGAAGTGTCGGCCTAGATTGAGCTTTAATCCCTGAAGTGGGGTTTGAACCCATGACATTCATTACTGATTTCCACCAATAAATTCCCAGAATTTAATTTTAAAAACTGATTCCCTTCTGATTTTCATCTGCAAAAACCCAAATTCGCTGACTTTATTGGTCCTGAGATATGCCTGTATGTTAGTGACATCATTTGAGTCGAGACTTTAGGGAAGTTCATTAAATTTTTCACTAAACACCACTTCAAATATTGTATGAATTTGTGTTGACGTTGAACACGAATTATTCTGCAAGGAAACTGCCCCCAGTTCTGAACTTTGTCTAACCGTTCCCTCATTGGCTACTTATTGCAGAGCTGCCAATTTACTGGTTGTTTTAGTCTGTATTAAAAATTTATAAAAATAATTTAAAGACTGTTTTAGAACTTGCTTTCAGTACAAATGAATATGAAGTAAAAGCGATAAAACATTCTGTTCCATTAACTATTTATTGTTTACTATGGAAACTTAGGATTTCAACCTTGAAGGTAGACCCACCCAAAACCTGATGTGGCAGGGCACTTAAAAAAAAAACTGTTTGTCATTTAACTTGACTACCTTTTTGTTGGTATCTTGCTTGTTGCAAATAAAAACTGATTTTACTAATTTTTGCTGAATTTACCTTGTTTTTTGGGGGCTTTAATCATTACTGAAATTGATTTTTGATCCAAAAAATAAAATCTGAAAAATGCCTGATTTCAGTTTTAAATTTACAGATGTATACAGCTTTTATTATTAAAAAGAACTCCCCTCCAATGCGGCAGAGGGCACGCACAGGTATGTTGTTTTGGCTGACCTTCAGGCTCTCTGCCCAATGCTACAATGTAGGTAATCCTCCCTTCATCCCACTCCCAACAAAGGGGCACAAATGAATGAAGTGAGCTACCTGTATAAATGAAAAGTGCTGGCTTCTTGAAAAACCACAGCTGATCTGCTGGTGAGCAATAAAATAAACAAATAATGCTGCTGCTCTCACTCAGTAGGACAGCAGATGGCTAGCATCCTGCTTCCTAAAGTGCTGCTCTTTCCCTCCAGTCAGGATCTGCTTTAGGAATCCATAATACTGCTTGATTTGCTACTGGAGGCCACATTTTTCAGCTTAAATAGCCCGGCAAGAGCCTCATAATATCCTGAGTCCCATAAACTGAGAAAATGCAGACTGGAGACCTAAGGACACAAGCCACACAAATGCCTCTTTCTGTTGTACAAAAATACAAGAGCACAAAGTAATTTGGCTAACACACAGCCAAATGATTGTGTATGTTTATTATTTCCATGATTTTGACATTGTTTCCATGATTTTCTAAAATTGATAGCCCTATTCATGGTCTATGGAAAAGAACTGGATTTATTGGCTTCATCGCCTTTTCCTGTTCCTAAAAGTTGTGTGTGTGCTTATGACATGATAGAGTTTAAAAATGGCAAGCTATGCAGATACTGTAGGTTTAAGCAGACTATTTAAGTTGGACTGTGAGTAGAGAACTAAAGAACTGAAGTTTAAAATTAACTAGCTTCAGAAGAGATTACAGATGTGAAAATGTTTGTATTCTTGTAGGGTTTTGGATCTGTAGAACAGACTTTAAAAAAAAAAAATTCAGTTAATGTGCTGTGTTGATTAACTTTCAAACAAGAGCAGGAAAAATAGGTCATAAGGATAACTATGGACTGAAGTAATGAAATACTCAATACAGCATGATATTGTACAGCTGTGAACAAGGACTTTTCATTTTTGGAATGCAATCCGCCAAGGTTGAATGATGGAGATGTGGCGATGAATAAATATGCTAGAATTTTGCTTGATTACCATTTTGAAGCTGAATAAGAAATATTGTAAGACATTCCTCATTAAATGAATGGACCAGAGTCCATGGTGAGATAAATTGTATGTGATCGATGGAGAATGGAGGTTTAAAGAGACAAATGTATGTTGGCTCCTATTTACTTGGATCAACCATAGGAGTTGACCCATAGTAATTGAAGCAGAATTTTCATTCATGTAATAGATAAGAATAACTTTCCCAATGGCTCAATAATTTTATCCAATAAGTGGCTGAGCCACACAGATCAAAAAGGTCCCAGATTTGATTTTGATCTGTTTTTTGTTCCATGTTTTCTAATCTTGTATAGACTGAAATATGTTCCCCATAGAGAGGTTACATTAAGGTTTACACCAGCCTGGTTCAGATTTCTTGTACTTCAAAATATTTCTCAGATCATGTTTGATCTCTGTAGGGACTATATTTTGCATTGATTTGGTTCCAATTAGGTTTACTAAAAAAACAATGAAGACTGATGAGGATTGCGGTGCAGAATTAAAAAAAAAACACAGCCTTAGTTTTGGGACAGTACCATGCTAACTATATTCTAATAGCTTACTGCGCTCTGGAATCGTTCTATAGACTGGAAGGAGGCTAATGTAGTCCCCATCTTTTATAAAAAAAAAAAAAAAAAGTTGATGAGACAGAACCGGGTAACTATAGGCCCATTAGTTTAACATCGGTAATAGGTAAGATGCTTGAAGGAATCATTAGGGATGCAATATATGAATACTTAAATAGAGAATGACATATTAGGGACACACAACATGGCTTCATTAAAAGGTCATGGGCCAGAAATTCAGTGGGCTTTGCGCCCAGTTACCGCCCAAAGAGGGCTTCTGCGCCAGTAGAGGAGTTTGCGCTGATATTCAGCGATGCGGTAATGGCGGCGGTAGCCGGTAGCACTGCGCCGGCACCGATGACGTCACCGGTGTGCGCAGTGCCCCGGTTCTGCCCCGCTACCGGGCTGTGCTGCAGCCTTAGTGGCGCTAGTTAAGGCGGAGGTGCGGCCGGCCGCTTTTTCGGCGGCCGCCTGCCCGCACCTCCTTCCCCGGCCTCCTCCACCACCCCCCCCCCCCCCCCCCCCCCCCGCAGCATTGCCGGCTGCTTTCCGGGAGCCCGGCACTTCTCCGTGGTGCCGGGCTCATTTGCCGGCACTAGCGAGCGGCGATCTCCGAGTTGCAGGCACCTCCCCCTTAAGAGAAGGAGGAGGCCTGCAGTACCGCAGCCTGCCGCTCCGCAGCGGGTGGCGCTGCGGCACCTACAGCGCTGAAATTCAGTTTCAGCGCCCCAAGCGGGGGCGGGCACACCCTGGAATAGCGCCCGGTTCCGACTTGGGGCGCAAAAACTGAATTTCTGATGGGCGCAACTGGCTCCGCGCGCAGCGCTAACTTTTGGGCGCTAGCCAGCTGGCGGGGCCAAAGTGAATTTCTAGCCCCACGTCTTTCAAATCTAATTGTATTTTTTTTGAAGAAGTTACAAAGTTGGTGGATGAGGGAAGTCCAGTAGACGTTGTCTAATTAGATTTCCAAGGTACCACATAAAAGGCTTCTCTAAGATCGAAGCCTCTGGTATTAGTAGTAATCTATTGAGCAGGATTCAGAACTGGCTGGCAGGATGTAGGCAAAAAGTAGTTATAGATGGATTTGGATCTGTTTGGAGACCAGTGGTGTCCCACAGGGATCAGTGTTGGGACTGTTGCTATTTGCTCTTTATTAATGATCTGGATGTAGTTGTTGGGGGCACAATCTGCAAATTTGCAGATGATACTAAGATCTGGGAGTGTTAAAACTGTAGATAATGCTTGTCTGCTTCAGGCAGATCTTAATGTGTTGGGAAATTGGGCTCAAAACTGGAAAATTATGTATAACTTATTTAAGTGCAGTGTTGAGCATTTGCCCTGCCCACATGCATAACATTCCTGAACCCTTTAGGGAAAGGCATTAAAGATGGTGGAGATAGAAAGAGATTTGGGCATTCTAGTGCACACATCCTTAAAGCTGCATGAGCAATGCCGTGTAGCGATAGCTAGAGCAAATAGGGTGTCGGGTGTATCCATAGGACAATGGAGTACAAGACGAGGCATACTGTTGTCCGTGTACAAGACTTTAGTCAGGCTCCACTTGGAATACTGTGTCCAGTTTTGGTCGTCTCACATGGTGGGTGATATTGAGGCTTTGGAGAGGGTGCAGAGGAGGGCCACTAGACTAATTCCCAGTCTAAAGCATCTTGGTTATCAAGATAGGCTAAAAGAGTTGGGACTCTATACCTTAGAGGAGTGTAGATTTAGGGGGGATCTGATTGAGGTTTGAGATAATGAAGGGAATAGGTTGTGTTCCAGCCGACAGTTTATTTCAATTAAATAGGTTAGACAGGACCTGGGGTCACAAATTTAAGTTGTATTAGGCCAGATCTAGGTTAGATGTCAGGAGGTGGTTCTTTACCCAGAGAATAGTGGACCTCTGGAACAGGCTGCCATCTCGTGCGGTGGACGTGGACTCTCTGAATTCCTTGAAGCGAGAGCTGGATTTGTTTCTGGCTGGGGCAGAGATCACTTCTTACAGAAGGTAGGTACTGCAGAGCATTCGGGGCCAAAGTGATCTGGACTAGTTTCGATTGCCTAGGTGGGTCGGAGAGGAATTTCCCAGATTTATTTTTCCCCAAATTGGCCTAGGTTTTTAAATCTCTTTTTGCCTCTCCCAGGAGATCACATGGTTTCGGGTGAGGTGCAGTATATAGGTTGTGATGCACAAGGTATCGCACTTGTGTGGGACAGGCTCGATGGACCAGATGGTCTTTACCTGTCCGTCATTGTTCATATAATTGTGAAGTGTGTACTGGGGTTAATGTGCAGTTTGGTTAGCTAAAAATTTGTCAAAATATTCTATTTATTTTTAAGAATTACAAATATAGTTTCAGAAAGAAATAATGTATTGAGATATTAACAGGATATCCATATTATTCTTTATAGAAGGTGTCTTTCTTCAAACTGTTTTTCTCCCTTTTCACCATCTGAAGGTGTGACACCCTTACTTGGGTACTCTTCCATGAGTGCCAGTTGACTCTTTTTACCTTGTCCAAGGGGCTTGTTATTCATGTGAACCTTGGTGAGCGTCTACAGGCAACTTGACTGCAGGGGACAGTTGTAGCTGAGGCTGATGCACATCTGATGTTCACTGTTGCATACTTCCAGTAATGGTTACTGGATAGTTATAGGAGCAGGAGCTCCGACATAATTTTCCCATCCTGCATTCAGGGGTACTGAGGCCAATGGTTGCACCACCATCACTGATCTCAGCTAAGTCAGTAAAGAACAGACATCGAATCGGAGACCTTCCTGGTCTGCATGGCTCAGCTACTCGCTTGTATTCAGGTATTGCATTTATGAAAATTCCACATCACTTATTTACGCGCCAGCTCCTCTGGTTGATCAGGTTAAATGGGAGACGAGTTGCATCTGTCCACCTACGTCACTGAGCTCTTAAGTGCCACAATAAGAAATAGCCCCCTTCCTATACTGTAAATCTTTGCTAGCTTGTACCATTTAAATTTTACTTCTCGTCAGTCATTTCATATTGGCTATGTTGCTTTGCATAGTATCTTAGTAACCTAAACGTTAGGAATAACTCCTGCTGGTAGGTGCTAACTTTCATGAAACTTTTGGGGCGTCACAATGCTGCTGCTTCTAGCAGTGTGCCTAATGTGTAGGGAGACCTTAAAAGAATAGGAAACTACATTAACTTTAGTGAATAATGTACTTATCTTTCTGTAATTTTAAATGTTACATTATTCAGAAACATTAATACAATTTAAAAAAAAAAAAAGTGAAATGTCCATTTTTTGGGGGGATTAAGTTATTTTTCTTTCTCCATAATGCCCCAAAATGTGTTGGCAATCTAAAAGATAAGGTGCTGCTTGGAGCCACTTAACTCTCCAGCTGCCAAGTTCCAGCTGTTACTGACGGGCAGTAATAATATAACAGCCAGGTTATAAAATTGTGTATGTTATTCAGCCATTTTAATCTTGTGTTTTTATTTTCTGTTTTAAAATAAAGTGGAAATGCCAAGAAAGGGTTTTGGGTTAGAAATTTCTTGAGAATTTTAAGCCACTTTTGTCAAAGAGCTCTGCATGGAGTTTTAGGGGGGAGAAATTCGGTATTGCCCCATTTGGAGCACAATTATCGGGTGGGTGCAAAGTTTAGCGCCTGGTGCTAATTATCGCCTCCGACTGCAAACTTTGCCTCTATCGCCCTTGGCGGTGATTTGAGCACTAAATCAGGCGCTACACACCTCAAGGCGCTAACGCCGAGGAGCAAGGCGCTACCTCAGAGCGCTGGCGAAGCTCAGGTGATGTCAGTCAGCAATGGAACACAGACTGGCGCCGGCCAGTTCTTAAAGGGGAGGGTCGATCTTACTCTCCATCCACACCCTGCTCATTGCAGCCTTGAATCTCGGCCTGGAGAGACCTGTACATCAATTCTGCTGGAAAGAACAATGTAGCGCCCCAGGGCAAGAGCTCAGCGTGCAGCCCCCAAAGTCTCTTCTAAATCGATGTAAGGAAGGTCAAATCAAAATGAACCTGCAAAGTGCTGCTCAGTACCCAACACTCCTTCACACAGCATTGAATCTCTCCAGAAGTCTTTCTCTCTCTCAATGCGTGGTGCAAAAATGTCGCTGACAAAAAAAGGCAGGAAGTGGCTGCTTTTAAATAGCACTCCCCCAGTCCTTTCCTGACTGCAAAACGTTCCCCTCTACCTGTCGTTGCTAGCGGCAGGCGGTGCCACTCCATATCCGGTCTGGGGTGTTGCACGCTCGACTGACGTCACAATCTGCAGGCGCAGGGGATCATGACGGTAGTGTTTAGCGCTGCCGCAAAATGTCTGGTCAATTTCACGAGCGGCGCAAACATCGCCGCGCCCAGGCGCTAGTTGCTTTGCCCCCCGTTAGCGCCCTGAGGCGCTAACGGGAAGCACTAATCAACCGAATTTTTCCCCCTTAGAATAAATAAATATATGCAGGAGAATATTCTTCATGTAGGATACTCGCAAACAATTGCTAATGCTGGAAAGGAAGTTTTCAGATTTTAAACTATTACAAATATGTGGTGCCTAGCCAGCTTTAATACTGGATTTGAGAGGACAAAAACTAGAATTTCCTGACTAGCAACAGATTTAAAATTGTGCTCTTATTTTAGCAGTCAGGAAACCTTGTGTTCTTGTTGCTTTAAAACCATAAACCGAGTTGGAATTTGTTTTCAAGGGCAAAGAAGGAGTTTTGTCGTGACTGTGATTGGCTGCTGATTTGTCCTGTCCTATGATCACCTCTTTTAATTAGTTTGGGTAGTATAGGATTCACGTAGGCTGGGTGACATTTGTTGATCCTTTAACTCAGTATTGTGCTTTGATAGCAGCCTCTATGCCATGACAAAGGAATTTTGTGTACAGTGTATTGAGTCTGCAAGGAATTTTGTCAAGAGTTTCCATCAACCACGTAACAGATTGGTCTTTCATGGTTGCTGAATGGTTATGCTTTTTGAAGAACAGACATGAGCTTGTATGCCCGACGAGTGACATTGCCTGCAATCACTCCACTTGTACTGCAGAAACGGGTAAGATAGCTTTTGGTATCGGTGTTCAGTTTCTTTTTTCCAAACTAATTATTTGCAAGTCTAATGCTTAAATAGGGAATTCTCTTAACTCTCTAGTGAACCAGCCCTTTTTAACTGTTTAAAGATCGAAGGGCTTTGCAGTTTGTGAATATTTCATATAAAGTCTTGCAATAGTTTATAATGAATCTTGTATGTTCAGTGGTTTCATTTTGCTTGTAAATCTGTGCTGTAACTCAATAGGGAGGAAATGGCACCAACTAATGCATCTTTTTATTACAAAATACGAGATGACCATTAAAATGCTTAGTGTTGAATTACATTTCAATTACAAATAGATCATTAATATGAGTCATGAATAATCAACAATTATAGAAGCTATGGGCTGGATTTTCTGATCTGACGGATGGTGGTGCGATGGACTGTGTGCCTGTTTGTTCTGGTGAAGCTTTTGGAGTCAGACTCCTTTACGAGTTGGCAGCCGTCTGCTGGTATTTGCACTGCTGATTCACACCTCCGGTTGTGTGGTGGGGGGAGGAAAATGGCTGCAGTATCTGCTATTGTGTAGCATGGCAAGAGGCCTCAGGTGAAGAAAATATATTTTTTACAGAATCTTCTGCCTTGCTTGGTGAAATTAGCCACCTAGCAGTTGGTTGCAATAGGCATGATGGCCCTTCCATTTTAACAGCCCTGCACAGTTCTCTTTCCCCCCCCCCCCCCCCCCCCCGCACCAGTTGCCTTAGCAATGCTGAGCACCACCTGCTGGCCAGAGTTGTTAAGATGGCAATGCCAGGAAATCTGCTGTATGGCACTTTCCCACCATTAACAACTAGTATGAATAAATTATATGGGTAGATGTATTCAACGTCCATTGTAATTTTCAGCTAGAAAACCTAGAAGTGATGGTGCTCGTCAGGGAATTGATGGAACATTTCACAGGCCTGTCTGGTGACTGACCTGCCACTACCTGAAATCAGCAGTAGTGTTGTGGAAAATCTGCCTCTTATCATCCTTTTCATGAGTTTGGTAAACACCTGAATAATTGAGTTCTGTCGATAAATAAATGTTACTACATTTTCAAAGTCTAGTTTTTTTAGCTGTTTTACTAATAACTATTAGTAGATAGAATTAATTGTTTTGGAGTTTGGATTTAGATTTCTTATTGCCCCTACAATATAGTCCTTTAAGACCTCAAAGATCATGGTTCAGTGCCAAAAGCTGTACAAATTTGCCTGACTAAGATGCCTCATCATGAATATCCTGGAGACTGGCTGCGAGAGACATGCATGCCGCTCTTATTGAAGACCATCTTTTGACTATATCTAGTCGAATCAAGAATCTATTGACTAGATATGGTAAGTTTGCAGGACATGTATCTGCAATGGTGCTAATGTTGGGCACTAGTTCAGCATGACTACTGATCTGCGGGAAAGTGGACCTAATGATGGCAGTCATATTGGTGAAGCCCTGCCTCTGGCTGTATATAACTGGTGCCAAGATTGGAAAAATAATTTTTTATAAAATAAAAGGTTAATGAAAAATAAACTGGCCAAGAAAGGATTAGAAAATACTTGAAAACACTCGCCCTTTACATCGGCATGTCTTTTAAAGCCCCTCCAACCTGATGGTCCATTTGGAGGTCCCCTTTCCTCCCAGATTTCCTGGGCATGGTGAACATTTAGCATCTACCCTTACCCTTCTGCATACATTAATGAAGCTCCCACCTGCTTTAGATGGGAGAATTTAAGGCCTGCCCAGGCCCAATTAGAAAATGGGGCGAACATTCCATGTTAATGCAGCAGGATGCCCTACCACCAGGATGACATTTCGCAATTCAGCATGACCTGTCTGTGCCCGATATTGGGGAGTGCTGGGCACAAAAATTGGCCTTTAATATGAGGTATAATAGAACGAGGAGGAAGAGCAGCAGAGTGTCATCATAACCTGCAACCGCCATCTGTCCTACTTCCTGTTCTCCCACTCCCTCGAAGGCCGTGTTCTCCAGAATTTGAAGTGCTTCCTTCCTTCTGAGTCAAAAGGTGAAAGTTTGTGGGTTCTCGCTCCAGGTCATTGTGG
This sequence comes from Somniosus microcephalus, assembly GCF_052327205.1. Classification (NCBI taxonomy): domain Eukaryota; kingdom Metazoa; phylum Chordata; class Chondrichthyes; order Squaliformes; family Somniosidae; genus Somniosus; species Somniosus microcephalus. The sequence goes on along the minus strand of NC_140990.1, from coordinate 273,386,812 downwards.
GCAGCCTTATCCTTGAAAAAGAAAAGGTCAAGTTACCCATAAACTTTTTGTAGTTTATTTTACCACCTTACAACCTAGGTCATGACATTTGCATAAATCACCTTTGATCTGTAAGAGAACTTTTCTTATCTTACAGCCAACTATAAGTTTAATTCTCAATCGTTGGTAGCTCTGGGAGTAACATTCAGTTCAAAATAAATAGGAGGGAGGAGTTCAAATGCCATAGTCTGTTAATTTCATTTTACTGCCAAAACAAATTTGTGATAGATGTCTTGATAACTAAATGACTGTGTAAAACTCAGTAAAAGCATTTGTCAAACGATTTGAAATTCTTCCATCAATCCTTAGCAGTTGCCTTGCAGTAAGTCACAATATTAAATTTTAATGCAGTATTCTACAAAGACTTTCCTTTTTACACATGGAAAACTTTGTTAATTGCCTAAATAGTATTATGAATCATGGGTCATTTTGACAGGGAGTGGTTGTTAACTTGACTGCATAGTGTACACTTAGCTGTATCCTGTAGAAGGACTATCAGATCATATTGGATTGAGAAAAATGTTGTGTGCCAATGTGATTTGTTTTTAGATGAAAATGGTAATAGAAATCAGCAAGAATCTCTAGTCTATATAGTTTCTAACCTGTTTCAATTTTCCTAACCCTTACTCTAGAGCTGATTTTAACCCTGCCTGCCCAACAGTAGGCAGGCATTTAAAATGGCTGCCTTCCCATGGGTTGCTATTTTAACCTAATTTTGAATTGTTGAACAGGTTACCTGCTGGAAGGTAGCAGGGTCTATCTTTTTTTAATCAGTTCAGGCTCCCCCACAGGCCAACTTGGCTAAGTGATTCTGGGGCCACAGGAGGCCGAGAAAGAGAAGCTGTTTTCTTGTGGGCAAGGAGGAGCAGGACTGCTCCTCTGTGCCCACAAGGAAACTTTAGTCCTCCCCCCTGACTTTACCTCATGTGCCACTCCCCCCGCCCCCCCCCCCCCAACTAAAAAAGAGCACTTGATTGTCTGCTGAGCTCTGATCGTGCGGGTCTCTGGCAGTGGGCTCCGGTTGCCTGATATCTCGCTCCCACCTACAAGCCAGTTAGTGCTTCCTGCCAGGTTCGTGCAGGAGACTGATGCGGTCTAGGAGTTAAAATCTCATGGGCCTCACTCTGCAGAGGGCCGGATGATTTCTCAACTGCCTCGGCCCCCGTCTTCATGAATCCCACCAGGAATTAAATTGAGGCTATTGTATTTGCTATGATCTAGCAGCTGATGCATTCAGAGTAGAAGCATTACTCCATAGAAATGAATATTATTGTTGAAACTGTGCCAGTGGGGAAAAGAATTGCGAAAGGCACAATGGTTAATAGTCTAGAAACTATGTTGAGATAAAATTATTGTAAACATAAATGTAAAAATCTGCAGGCGCTTTTCACAATTTGGATATTTTTAGTGTGCATCAGCATTTTATCGTGTACTTTTAAGCAATATGAGACAGGAAATGAAACTGGACTTAACAGCCACTTAGCATTATCACAGATTAAAACTTTACAAAGATATGTTGCAGATGTCATTTCTGTTTCATATTTTCTGGAATTGTCACTTTTGATGTGCTGTGATCTTTATATATCAAAAAAATAATTGCTACAAAAATGTTTCAAGAGAATCCAAAAACCACAAAAAATGTAACTACTGGAAGTAAAATGTTTACTCCAAATTGAGAGTATGGCCTGATGGTAAGCTCTTGAAAACTACTGTTAAACATTATTGCTAAGAAAAATAGTGAACTTGCACATTTCAGCCCCACTTGTGTACTTCACCTAATCTTTGTTTCTTATAAAGTTTAATTTATCTAAAATGCCTGGTTATCACAGAATCACAGAAACCTCACAGTACAGATAGAGGCCATTTCGGCCCATCGAGCCTGCACCGACACATATCCCACCCGATCCCCGTAACCCCTACACCAACACATATCCCACCCTATCCCCGTAACCCCACGTATTTAATCCCCCTAATACTAAGGGTCAATTTTTTTTAAATTTTTTTTTTATCATAGCCAATCAACCTAACCCGCACATCTTTATAATGTATAATGTAGAAGGAAGGATTAAACTGCAAGTATGTAATTATGAAAAATATTAAGCAAATTATTTCTCATTTTGAGGGTCCTAATGAACTGTGGGCAAACTATGTAAAATGAATAGTTTATAACAGAATAGAAGTATAGGCTTGTGGAAGCTGGTATATGAAATGCTGAAAACTGAATGAGCTGGACCCCCTAACCTCTTAATAACCATGTATGATCTACATGCCCATTTTACTCATTTATATATTTAATTCACTGGACTACAGATCTCTAATCATGCAATTGCAAGATACTTAACTGATGAGGAAGGCCATTCAGTCCATCTTAATTAGTCCATCCAGAAAGATCCTGAAGTTCCCCCTCCAACCCATCATCATTGCATCTAATAGTTTCTTAAATTATTCCAGGGCCTTTGCCTCCAGCACTCTGCTGCAATTCCATTCCAAGTGTTGATCATTATCTGTATGGAGAACCACCTCCTGATAGCTCTTAAAATGACCATTTACTACTTTGAACCGGAGTCCCCTTCTCCTACTGTTAACGTATTATTCTGCATTAATCTTTTCCATACCATTTATTATCTTGTATACCTTTTTATAAGAGCATGTGACAGACCTCTCTCTCTCTTCCAGGATGAAAACATGAACAGAAATAGCCCATTCAGCTACTTGAGCCCGTTCCACCATTCAGTTAGATGATAGCAGATTTGTACCTCAACACTTTTTTACCTGCCTTCAATAGCTTTTATTCGGCAAGGGTATCAATCTCTGCATCCACAATTTTTGGGGAGAAAGTTCCAAATTTCCACTACTCTATGTGGAAAAAGTGCTTCCTGATTTCAATAAACCCTAAATGGCCTCACTCTAATTTTAAGATTATGCCCCCTTGTTGTGGATTTCCCCATAAAGGAGGTAGCATAGGTACAGGGAACCTATCGAAAGCCCAATGCCTCCACTCTTTCCTCATGTCAGACCCCTGAAACCATGGATCAGCCTCATGGCTCTTCTCTGCACTGCCTCCAGTGCTTGAATATCTCCTTTATTTCTTGGTGACCAGAACTGGACATGATTCTCAAAGTGGGGTCTGACCAGAGCACTGTACAGTTTGATCATGACTTCCTCTGACTTGTATTCTATTGTTTTGACTATGTAGTTGACCCTTCTGTTGACTTTGTTTGCTGCTCTGCATTGGCTATCCATTTTGACTGAGTCTATGAAGATTCCCAGGTCTTTTTCCAAGTTCATCCTTGACTTTTTCCAACACCCTTCATGGAGGAAATGGGTCACTTTTTTTTGATATTTTATACTTGTCTATTAAAACTCCTGTCACTGTTTAGCCCACTCTCAAATAATGGCTCAGATATTCCGATCCCGCCGGGTGGGTACGTGCTGTGTACCCACCCGTAGGGACATCGGAAATGCCGGTTTCAGGCATGCGCTGAAAACCGGCATTTCCCATCTGTCAAGAATGGTCTTGACAGATCTTCCGGCTGCCCTGGAGAAGGGCCTCTGCGGGCGGATGGTTCCGCTTTTTGGAGACCCTCCGCCTGCAGAAAACCCTTACAATTCTTACGCCTGGTAAAAGCAGGTGTAAGGCCTGCTTTTACCAGGATAAGAGTTCAAAAAAGTAAAGGAATTTTTTTCCACTGATATTTAAAAATACTTTTTTTTAAAGTAAGTTTATTTTTAGCCCTGTTAAAAAAAAAACTTCAATTTTTTTCAAAAAATTAAATTTTTGTTTAAAATACTTAATTTATTGTAATTTTAATTTTTTTTTAAATTTAAAGTTTTACTATGTTTTTGGGGTGATCTTCATTCATATATTTGACAGGTCTTCCTGTCAAATGTATGAAGGGAGATTCCCTTCTGTGATTGGCTCCCCATGGCCCATGTGATCCCAGGGACCCTGCGAACTACGTGGGCCCTGCGCACTTCAAGTTTGGAGAGGCCCAGGAGCGGAAGCGTGTGCGTCCTGGGAGCACTCGGGTAAGGTCTGCGATCGGAAAATACGGGCCTTTATTTAATTTGTTCTGCAATTTTTGAGATGCTTCTTGCAATTTCACTGTCCCTTCTAGTTTGGTGTCTCCAAATTTGGCTAATTTGTATTTTTTTAATCGAAATCATTGACTGGAAACAGTTCCAACGCTGAGCCCTGGGGTACCCCACTCAAACTTCTTCCTGCATCACAACATGACTTTTCTAACCAATGATCATTGTTTTCCACCCTTCCACCATTTTTTAAATTTAGTCTCTAGTTTTACCCTGAACTCCATAGCTTGGAGCCTTTCGTGTGGATCTTTATTAAATACCTTTTGGAAATATTAAGCACACATCGTTATAGGGTTTACCACACTCCACTTGGATTGTTGCTTCCTCAAAGCACAAGGAAATTGTTAAGATCCATCTTCCCTTTCTAAAGCCAAGTTGACTGCTGTTTACCGATGGTTGTTGTACAGATAATCCTCGTTTTTACCTAATTGATTCTATCATTTTACATAGAATTGAAGTAAGAGTAATGGATTTGCAGTTGTTTCCGTCTGTTTTGTCATCTTTGTTGAATTTGGGTACCACATTGGCCTGTTTCAAATCTACTGGTGGCTCGCCAGTATGACTTCCTCAATGATATTCATTGTCTTAAAATCCCTTTGCTAGTGTCTCTTAACACTCTGTATAAATGTAAGTTGTTGTATTTATCCTAATGTCTTTAACATAGTAAAACATCTCTAGGTGCTTCACAGGACCATAATAGGACAACATTGACACTGAGCCAAAGGAGGAGACATTAGGACAGATTGAGGTAGGTTTTAAGGAGCGTCGTAAAGAAGGAAAGAGCAGTGGAAAGGTTTTAGGAAGGGAATTCCAGAGTTTAGGGCCTAGACCACTGAAGGCACAGCCACCAACGGTGGGGCGAAGCAAGTCTGGGAAGCACTAGAAGCCAGAGTGGCAGGAACGCCGCATTCTTGGAGGGTTGTAGAGCTGGAGGAGGTTAGAGAAATAGAGGGGCGAGGCTAAGTAGGTACAGGTACACTATCCCTTATCCGAAAGCCTTGGGAGCAGCTGAGTTTCGGTTTTTGGAATTTTTCGGATTTCAGAAGGTATTATAAGACTGGGAAATTTGTATTTAATACAAATTTCCCAAAGTTCAGGCTACCTCTTGTGACTGTTCCGTGTCTCATTCCCCTTCCTGCTTCTCTGGAAAGCCGGATATCGGCTGACTCCTACTAAGCTGGCCCGCAAATCAGGTCGGGTGGTGGGGGGGGGGAGAAAAAATATTGGGGGGGGGTCGGGGTCGGGGGGGGGGGGGTCCGGGGGGGGAAAAGAATATCGGACGGGCCGCGGTTCGGGTCGGGTCGGGAGAAAAGAATATCGGACGGATCGGGGGTCGGGTCAGGTGTGTGGCGGAGAAAAGAATATCGGACGGGCCGCGGGTTGGGTCGGGGGAGAAAAGAATATCGGACGGGCCGCTGCAGCTATCGGACCGGCCGCTGTATTGTTGGGTTCACTCTCCCGGTACCTCCTTCACACTGCCCGGCTTGGCCTGCAATCTCCTACCCAGGAGGGAACTCTGTGACCCTCTGCCCTGCTCAGTGTAAGTTGTGCGCCACTCTGGTCATGTCGTGCGCACGACTTACGCTAAACGAAAAACCTTTTGGTTTTTAGAGGTTTTCGGTTTTCGGAAGTTCGGATAAAGGATAGTCTACCTGTATTTAAATATTAGGATGATTTTAAGAGGTGATGGGTGAGATGGATTTGATGCAAGTTAGAATATGAGTAAGAGAGTTTTGATGACCAAGTTTATGGAGGGTGAAAGATTCAAGGCTGACCAAGGGAGCATTGAACTAGTTGAGTCCGGCAGTAACAAAAGCATGAATATGGGTTTCAGCAACAGATGGTCTGAGGCATGGGCAATGACTGGCAAACATGGAGATGGAAGTAGGCGATCTTTGTGGTGGAGAGGATATGGGGTTGGAACTCTGCTCCAGGTTAAATAGGACACCTAGGTTAGGAACAGTCTGGCTTCAGCCTGAGATACTGGGCAGGGAATGGAATTGATGGCTATGGGCTGAAGGCAATGGCTTCAATCTTCCCAACACTTGATATGAGGAACTGTCTGGTCATCTAGTGCTGAATGGACAAGCAGCATTTCAAGCAGTGGAGGGGTCGAGAGGTGGTGGCGGTCTGTGTACTTGTGGAACCTGGTGATGTGTTTTCAGATAATGTCGACAAGGAGCAGCATGTAAATGAGGAATAGGAGGCGCCAAGGATAGGTTGTTGGACTCCGGAGGTTACTGAGTGGGAAGAGAAGCCATGGCACAAGATTCACTGGCTACAACTGAATAGATTAAAAATTGTAACCGGTTGCGGGCAGTCCCACTCAGCTGGACAACAGAGGAAGAGACATTGGGGAATGGTGTGGTCAACTGTCAGAGGCTGCAGAGGGGTTGAGGAGGGATCGTGCCCCACAATCATACAAAAACATAAGAAATATGAGCATAAGTAGGCCATTTGGCTCTTCGAGCCCGCTCCGCCATTTAATAAGATCATGCTGATCCACCTCAACTCCAGCTTCCCACACTATCCCATACCCATAGGACGTGACAGTGCTGTGGCAGGGGTGGAAAACCAATTTTGAGTGTTTCAAAGATGGAATTACCACCTAATACAGCGGATTTATTTAAGACTTTTCAGTTTGTTTAGGACTTCATCTCATTTTTATCAAAGTCTTGAAATTGCCTTGGTACAATTTTTTTGGGGTGTATGTTTTTCATGTCTTTCCTTGTAAATACTTTGCAGAGGAAGTAATCATTCAGAATATTTATTGTTTCGTGCTCATTATCAATTTTTGTCTCTTTTGTACGTTTGATGTCAAATACCCCTCAGCCTGTCGGTTAATACTATTTCACAGAAGTTTATCCAAATTTTATTAATTTCTTCCACTAAACTACTGAGGGCCTTTTGATAAAGTTTGCACTCATAATTGTTTGCAAGTATGTGGCTCACCGCCTCAACAACTTTTCGCCAAACTCTAATCTAAACAGTGTTTTACCCCTCATTGCGGTCTGGGTTCGCTTCAAAAATTCCATTGTTTAACAAGTCCCAAAAAATGTGATTACTTATTGATATCACAATGCACAATAATATTTATAAATTAAAATTTCAAATGTTATGCTTTGTATGTGAGGCACTACTTATGGATAGTGACTGTCACATTAGGTGGTTCTTAACCTGCTGTCCAGATTTGCACTGGTCTCTGAAGCAGTAGGAGATAATGGGACCTGAGAATAAGTGTCAATTTGGAAAATAAACAAAGTACATAGCTAGGTGTATTCCTCAGACAAATACTTCATTCCATTAGTATGTTGTGATTCTATTAGGAAGGTATATAATGCAAGCCACCTTTATGCTGCAACTTTGGAATGTTCCTTTGTGACTAGAAACTTAAACTTTTTGGAAAAGGAACCTAAAACTCTGCACTCAAAGTAAATGAAATTGGGAGAATTTTACTCCTGAGCAGGTTTGTTTCTTTTAGCGATTCAATGTAATTGTATGATATGTATTGTAGTCGTTTAACAGTACTGTACCATAGTGTTAAACATTTCTCCAATAAAGAACACATGGGCCAGGATTTTCTGCTTTGGGGGAATCCAGCCACAACTTCTTGGGTCATAGTAATTTTAAATAATGTTTGCAGACTCCTGGCAGCAAGACTCCTTAGATACTCTGAAATTGATTGCTTAAGCTGATCTGACATTTCACATTTTTAAAGCTCCCCTCCCTAACAGTGTTACAGCAATATTGGATGCCAGGACAACATTGGAATTCCTAGTGCCCAGTGTTGGAGAATCAAATGACCGGAATTTGGATGGCATTCCCATTATATGCATGTGACGAGAATACTCCACCCACATTAAGGCTGACTAAATCTATGCCCCCTGTCACCTCTGATGGAAAATCCCAAAAGTGGCAGGGTGAGCAGAAAACCTCTGGAGAGGCTCGTGAACAATTTCCACCAGATGGTACTCAAGTTATGCTGAGGAGCTGTCAATCATAGTCATAACGGCACAGAAGGAGGCCATTCAGCCCATCGAGTCCGTGCCAGCTCTCTGTAGAGCAATCCAGTCAGTCCCATTCCCCCGCTCTTTCCCCGTAGCCCTGCAAGTTTATTTCCCTCAAGTGCCTATCTGTGGTGTATGTAACCTGTACCACCTTAAGAGAACTACCTTAAGAAGATGGACTACTTTCTCTTGCTACTGTATATTGTAGTACCGGTGGTGACCACACCGGTATATAAGCTCTGTGTAGTAATTTGTAAAGCAGTTCAGCCCTGACCTTCAAGTAGTAAAGACCTGTTTAAGATTTTCCTGTTGTCTGTGTCCAGTTATTTAAAATAAGTATATCTGGAACACACATACTCAACACTATCCAGTCTCCCTTTGAAAACATTGACTGTTTCTGCTTCCACCACTTCCGTCGGCAGCGAGTTCCAGGTCATTACTACTCGCTGTGTTTTTAAAAAAAAAAAAAAAAAAAAGTTTTTCCTCACATCCCCCATACTGATGCTAGCTTTTTATTCAGATTTATTTAATTAACTGAATTAAATTCCCCAGCTGCCATGGTGGGATTTGAACTTGCGTTTCTGGATCATTAGTCTAGGCTCTGGAATACTAGTCCAGTAAGATAAGCACTATGCTACCATTCCAAGTATAATTCCCAACAGAAAATCCTGTCTATGCTTTTATAAATTTGGCCCAGAATGTCCTCGCATTTTGAAGTGTGGGGCAAGGGGGTGATTTTCCTTCGTGCTTCTCTCGCTGTGCTGCTGTAACTTCAGCAGAACCCTGTTAATGCGCATAAAAGTAGTTTCATCCAAGCTTCCACTGAAGTTGCATTGCACAGTGAGAGGCCCTGAGGAAATTCACCACCTCCTCGTGTTTTTGGAGTGGGCAGGGTCATGGGTAAACACTCTGTAGCTGGACCTGGTTGTACGGGTCCCTATCCCATTTTGGCCCTGTCAAAATTCCTTCCTGAAGTTGTGGTGCACGCTTCCTTTGCTGGCTGCTTTTTAAATGGGCATAAGTCAAAACAACAAACCAGAGAAGAATAAGTGAGAAGTTCCAATTGTCATAATTACATGGTAGTTTGTTCTTTCCTAGCTCCTTCCTGACTCATTGCTTCACACTTTCAACCCAGAGTGTGGCTGCATATGTGGAGCATTGTAGGTATCCAGCACCACCATTGTACCTTGCTGGTTTTAGTATTGAAAAGCACTTCTGCACCCAGGAGGGAGCTCAGTTTGATGTGGGAAGGAACACTACCCACATTTAAAGCACAATCAAAACTTCTCTCTGGCTGAAAACTAGGGACTGACATTATCCTTGGCAGCACGGTGGCATAGTGGTTAGCACTGTTGCCTCACAGCGCCAGGGACCCGGGTTCGAATCCGGCCTCGGGTGACTGTCTGTGTGGAGTTTGCACATTCTCCCCGTGTTTGCGTGGGTTTCCTCCGAGTGCTCCGGTTTCCTCCCACAGTCCAAAGATGTGCGGGTTAGGTTGATTGGCTATGATAAATTGACCCTTAGTGTTAGGGGGATTAAATACGTGGGGTTACGGGGATAGGGTGGGATATGTGTTGGTGTAGGGGTTATGGGGATCGGGTGGGATATGTGTCGGTGCAGGCTCGATGGGCCGAAATGGCCTCTATCTGCACTGTGGGGTTTCTGTGATTTCTGTGAACATAAAATATAAATGTACCAAAACCCATGAACCACTGCTCGCACGTCACTTGCATTGCCTACTTTGCTGAAGCTACCCCACCTGCCTCAAGAGCTCGTCATCTCCCTTTATACCAAACATTTCTTTCCCTCAACAGTTCTCAACTCTACTGATGCCAACACCTCTGACGTACCCCAGACTGAATCCAACAAAAAGATCTCCATGTACAATCATTCCTTTTGTCATTTAATCTCTCCTGCCTTCCATCCTATCACAGACCTTCCCTTTTGTTCTTTCCTCCACCCCCTTTTCCTTGCCCCTGCAATTGCTTAAAATTTGTTATCTCTAACTTTTTCCCGTTCATCGACCTGAAAAGTTAACTCCTGTTTCTCTGTCAACAGATGCTGCCTGACCTGCTGAATCTTTCCAGAATTTCTGTTTTCATTTGAAAAAGATCTGTCGCCTCTGACCTTCCATTCTCTGTCTTACTTTCCTGTCTTCCAATTGCATTAATACTGTTTTGGTCATGTCAACTTTCTTGTTCCTTCTGAATTCGATACATATACAGGCGGCTCTTCCTGCTTGCATCCTCCTTGTGCTGAAAGCAAGTTTTGTCTCCATGTCTCCCACTTATTACAGGATTCCTGTGGGTTCACCTGTTCATGGGCAGTCTTCTGTGTCTTGAACTTCTGACAATTGCTGGCACAAAACCATTGGCAAAGATGCTCAACTACAAGGGACCTAAACCTTATCTGACACACCCATAGTTTACCAATGTTATGTGATCAGATGTCACATGATAAAACCTCCAGGAATATGTCCAACAAGACTTGGTAACCCACGTGTGTGAGGTAGAGAGAGAAATTGTAATTTCCACCCTGCTCCTTTGAAATTAGTGTCCAGAGTGTACGGTTACAGCCAAGCAAAACATTTACAAATAACTGATACACGTAATGGGGGAAAGAAATATCAAAATAAAAATCTTTTTTTAGCATTATAGAAACTTACAATTATGAAAAAAATGAGCTAAAAGAGTTTGGGATAAATTTTTATGCCACCAAGGTTTTATACTGGGGCATGTGAGGATATTTGAGATGTTTGGATGCTGGCAGCCAACATTGCAGATGGAGTCAGTGTGATGAAATAACTGTGTTCTGATATTTGTACTTGCACTTGTAATGTCTGGAATGTTCCACTAGGGGGAACCACTAATGCTCCTCCCTGGCCCCGCCCCTCTTGTATGTTCTACCAAGGGCTCGGTCGATGATGGACTCTGTTAACTCTGCCATGATTCTTATTTAATAAAAGGCTTCAATCTTAAGTTTTAACTTCAGATTCGGGCAGTTATTTGGCACATCAGTCAGTTAGACAGGTGCGAACCATGTAAAATTTGATTGGTGGGCATTGGAGACTTAATAGTAGGACAAACCTCTTGTGCCGTGCTACTATCTGAATTTCAGCTTGGCTTCTGAGTCAGAAGGTTGTGGGGTTAAGCGCCACTCCAGGATTTGAGCACATAAACTAGGCTGACACTTGGTTGAAGTACTGAGGAAGTGCTGCATTTTCAGAGGTGCTGGGCTTCAGATGAGATGTTAAACCTGTTCTCCTGTTCTGGACAACCTTTATCCATCAAAGGGGCAGAAAAAATCATTTGTACTCTTGTAAATAACTGAGAAAAAGGGAAGTTTTGAGCAATAAACAAATACGTAAAATGCCATTCAAAATAAGTATTGCAATTCCACCAGACAACAACTTTTGTTTAACATAGTAAAACATCCAAGGCACTTCACAGGAGCATTCTCAAACACAATTTGACACTGACCACTGTTCTAATATCTCACATGGCTCCGAAGTAGCTTTTAAGGAGCGTCTTACAGGAGAGGCGGAGAGGTTTAGGGAAGGAATTCCAGAGCTTGGGGCCTAGGCAGCTGAAGGCATGGCTGCCAACAGTGCAGCGATTGAAAACGGTCAATATGTAAGAAGCCAGAATTGGAGGAGCGCAGAGCGCAGGTAAAGTATGATTGTAAATTACTGGGAATACGGGTTTTTAGGGAAGGAAAAATAAAGCGATGTGTCTCAAGTTTTACGAATTGGTAGATAAATAAAGCAAATATTAAATGTATGAGGCAGTTGTACTCCAAGCTGTTACTTCAAGGTTAGCTTGAATCTGAGAATATGCAAAGTGCCAGCTATAACTGCTCAAATTGAAAAGCAGAAATCACTTTCCTATAATTGCGAGCATTGCTCTTTACATTTAATAAGGAATTTTATATTTGTATTACTTGTGGTTGTATTTGTGTGTCTTTTTGTCTCTTTTTACAAGAGTTTATAACTGATTTTAAAAATACCTAACCTTATTCACAAAGGAGGAAGCTACCTCCCTTTCCTGGATATACTGATAAATAATCCAATTGGGAAATAAATGTATACAGAATTAATTAAAATGGAAGTGATTAATGTCAGAGTATGAAGACGCCAAGTTTCTCCATTAGTTGGAGAGAAAAAGTTTATCTTTTAACCCGAGAGCTGTAGTCAATACATTTTTATTATGTCCTTGCATGGATTTTTTTTTAAACAACACTTTTCGCATTAATTCTGCAGCTTTGTAGCATTGGCTGAAGTCATACTGTATGATGCTTCTAATGAGTACATGGAAGTTTGTGTAAAATTCTTGTTTGCCATGTTAACAAAAGCATTAACTTGGTAATGGGTAGTGGTCTTTCGATGGGCACATTTACTCTGAACAATAAGGGGCTATCCCCCTCCCAATTGTTTTCATTTGTGCAATTACGCTGTGTAGGTGTTTAGTCTAAGATACATATTTAAATTTGCTTCTCAGTTTAAAAAAATTCTCATTGTTTTGTTAAAACTAGGTAGCCCATCTGAAGAGATAGGAGTGATAAAGGCCAGAGACACTCCATGGTTGGCAGGAAAAAAACTGCCGCACAAGGTTAATATTTAGCGATCTTGTGGCTGTTCCAGTTTGCGTTGCAGTGACCTATTAATTTTCTATCTTAAGATGGATAGTAAAAGTTATAAACACTATAATGCTAATTTTATCTTGCTCTCCCTGGCATAAATGGAGTGGTAGTGTCCCAAAAATGACATTGAGTCACTTATTGCCCTAGTTACGCTGGCACTTCAGCCGTCGCCATCTTGGGTAGGGACCTGATGTGGACAGCTCGAGCACCCTCCTGTTTCAGGCAGGAAATCACTTGTATTATGCAAATCGGGTCCTGTGACATTCATAGAATAGTACAGTGCAGAAGGCAGCCATTCGGCCCATCAAGTCAGCGCCAGCATAGAAACCTGATTCCAATTTTGAGGTACAAATGGGTGGCACCCTCCATCCATTTGTATTGGTGTTGAGTGGCCTAACCAGCAGCCCAGGAAGTTTTTTTTTTGCAAGTATGGTCAGGAAGAGCAGGAGTGCTGCTCCTGGGCCCACACACAACTCCAGCTAATTATTGGCCCATCTGGGTCAACCCCAGCTCAAGACAGTTTGATACTATGGCAGGGGTGGACACTTGATTGGAAGGGGTCAAGGGTGGGCTTTTTGTGGAGGGTGATGGTGGTTTTGAAGGAGAGGGAAAATATTTCCCCACTGGAAAACAGATTTTGTGAAAATAATTAGAATAACACTGGCAGATATTTAAAATTGTAATGACACTTAGCACTACAAATGAAAAATATCTGATGCCAAACATTTATTGTTGGCAATATTCTCTTAATTAAAGGAATAAGACCCACAAGTCTAATGTTGGCAATCAGTGTACAGGTTTGAATAGTGATCAGATCTATATTGTGCTTCTGTTACAAATAAGAATGAGTGTTTAGAAAAGCAAATTTAAATAATACTGTACTATTAGTTTTTAAAAACTTATTGCCTTAACCCTTACAGCAGTACCAACTTCTATTTGGCTAACTTTCTGGTACAACGCTCCTGGGTCCCGTCCTCGCTCCTGGGTCCCGACTTCCTTATAGTGTGTCTCCTAGTTGAGTGTGTCCCGCGGTGCGTCTCCTTCCAGTGAGTGTGGAGAGCGCAGGAGATCCAGCAGCTAGCAGACAACGACGACATGCGTGGATTCTTCAGCGCAGTCAAGACCACCTGCGACCCAAGGTCCTACCCCACTGCGGGCCAAGAACAGAGGTACTCATCAAGGACAGAGGCAGTCAGTGCCCGCTGGAAGGAGCTTGTTAAAGATCTCCTTAACAGAGACTGTCTTCGACGCAAGTGTCCTCAACTCCATCCCGCAGTATCCTACCCGCCACCACCTCAGCACAACCCCAGCCTGGCATGAGGTTGAAAAGGCCATCCAACAACAAGGCCTCCGGAGCAGATGGAATCCCCACCGAGACGCTAAAACATGGCGGAGAAGCACTATTTGGGCGAATACATGAACTCATTTCTCTTATTTGGAAGGAGGAGAGCATGCCAGGGGATCTCAGACGCCATAATAGTGACCATCTTCAAGAAAGGTGACAAGTCTGATTGCGGTAATTACAGAGGTGTCTCCCTGCTGTCTGCCACAGGGAAAGTCATCGCAAGAATCCTCCTCAATCGCCTCCTCCCAGTGGCTGAAGAGCTCCTCCCATGTCACAATGTGGGTTCTGCCCACTAAGGGGCACAATGGACATAATCTTCACCGCACATCAACTACAAGAGAAATGCAGGGAACAGCCCATAGGACCCAGGGCAAAGTGTCAAATTGGATTCAAAACTGGCTTGGAGGTGGGAAGCAGAGGGTAATGGTTGATGGGTGTTTTTGTGACTAGAAGGTTGTTTCCAGTGGGGTTCAGCAGGGCTCAGAACTAGGTTCCTTGCTTTTTGTGATGTATATATCAATGATCTAGACTTGAATATAGGGGCTATGATTACGAAGTTTGCAGATGATACTAAAATTGTCTGTGTGGTTGATACTGAAGAAGGAAGCTGTAGATTGCAGAAAGATATCAATAAATTGGGCAGAACAGTGGCAAATAGAATTCAATCCAGAGAAGTGAGGGGTAATGCATCTGGGGAGGGCTAACTAGGAAAGGGAATACATATTAAATGGTAGGACACTGAGTAATGTAAAGGAACAGAGGGACCTTGGAGTGCATGTCCACAGATCCCTGAAGGTAGCAGGCCAGGTAGATAAGGTGGTTAAGAAGGCATACGGAATGCTTGCCTTAGCCATGGCATAGAATACAAGAGCGGGGGGGGTTTGCTTCAACTGTATAAAACACTAGTTAGGCCTCAGCTAGAGTACTGCGTGCAGTTCTGGTCACCACATTGCAGGAAAGATGTGATTGCACTAGAGAGGGTACTGAGGAGATTTACAAGGATGTTGCCAGGAGTAGAGAATCTTACCTATGAGGAAAGACTGGATAGGCTGGGGCTGTTTTCCTTGGAACAGAGGAGGCTGAGGGGAGACCTTATTGAGGTGTATGAAATTATGAGGGGCCTAGATAATGTGGATAGGAAGTACCTATTTCCCTTAGCAGAGGGGTCAAAAACCAGGGGGCAGAGATTTAAAGTAATTGGTGGAAGATTTTGAGGGGAAGTTTCTTCACCTAGAGGGTTGTGGGGGTCTGGAACTCACTGTCTGAAAGGGTGGTAGGGCAGAAACCCTAACCACATCTAAAAAGTACTTGGATGTGCACTTGGGATGCTGTAACCTGCAGGGCTACGGACCAAGAGCTGGGAAGTGGGATTAGGCTGGATAGCTCTTTGTTGGGCGGCACGGACACGATGGGCCGAAATGGCCTCAATCCGTGCTGTAACTTTCTATGATTCTATGAGCGCCAACCGCTGTACATGGCCTTCTTTGACATCACAAAGGCCTTCGACACAGTCAACCGTGCGGGATTATGGAGTGTCGTCCTCAAATTCGGCTGCCCACAATTTGTCACCATCCTCCGCCTGCTTCATGATGACATGCAAGCCGTGATCCTGACCAATGGATCCACCACAGACCCAATTCATGCAAGGCTGTGTCATCGCACCAATGCTCTTCTCTATCTTCCTGGCTGCAATGCTCCATCTCATCCTCGGTAAGCTCCCCGCTGGAGTGGAGCTAACTAGAATAAACTGGAAACGGTTCAACCTCCGTTGCCTCCAGTCCAAGGTCGTCCCATCCTCTGTCATCGAATTACAGTATGCAGATGATGCTTGCCTTGGCGCACACACAGGTCGAACTCCAAACCATAGTCAACACCTTCACCGAAGCATACGAGAGCATAGGCCTTACACTAAACATCCATAAGATAAAGGTCCTCTACCAATCTGCCCCACCACACACTACTGCTCCCCAATTATCAAAATCCACGACGAGGCCTTGGGCAACGTGGACCACTTTCCATACCGCAGGAGCCTACTGTCAACAAGGGCAGACTTTGAAGACCAAGTCCCACACCCCCTTCAGTGTGCCAGTGCAGCCTTCGGTCACCTGAGGAAGAGAGTGTTTGAAGACCAAGACCTCAAACCCAGCACCAAGCTCATGGTCTATAGAGCAGTAGTGATGCCCGTCCTCCTGTATGCCTCAGAGACATGGACCATGTACAGCAGGCACCTCCAAAGCACTGGAGAGGTACCACCAATGCTGCCTCCGCAAGATCCTCCATTGGCAGGATAGGCGCACCAATGTCTGTGTTCTTGCTCAGGCCAACATCCCCAGCATCGAAGCTTTAACGACGCTCGATCAGTTCCGATGGACAGGCTACATCATACGCGTGCCCGATACGAGACTCCCAAAATAAGTGCTCTACTCGGAGCTCCAACACAGCAAGAGAGCCCCAGATGGGCAGAGGAAACGCTAAAAGGACACCTTCACAGCCTCTTTGGAAAAAGTGCAACATACCCACCGACACCTGGGAATCGCTGGCCCAAGACTGCCCAAAGTGGGGGAGAAGCATCCGGGAATGCGCCGAACACCTCGAGTCTCTTCGCCGGGAGCAAGTGGAAGGAGCGTACGTTAACCCAATCACCCCACCTGCCCCTTCAACCACCGTCTGCCCCACCTGTGACCGACTGTAGGTCCCGCATTGGATTAATCAGTCACCTGAGAACTCCTTTTTAGAGTGGAAGCAAGTCATCCTCGATTCCGAGGGACTGCCTAAGAAGAGACGACTATTAATTTGTATTCTTGACTTTTCTCCAAGGAGAATTTTAGTAAATTGACAACAATTTGTATTTATATAGTACCTTTTAACGAGGTAAAACGTCTCGAGGCACTTCATAGAGGTATTATAAGACAAAAATTTGACACCGAGCCACAAAAGGAGAAATTAGGGCAGATGACCAAAAGCTTGGTCAAAGAGGACAATTAAAAGACAACAGCCTCAAAGTACCTGAGGCCCAGGCCATGTAAATTCATTGTAATTTGGGTGGCCAGGGGAAGAATTTAGGTTGTTGGAGCTCCGACCCTTGTTTTGGATTTTATCTGCCCCGATAGCGAGACTAGGTTGCCAAGACATTGATCCTGTAGAAGTGTGGCCTAACATATTTTAAAGGCCATTTCCGCATAAGCATTGACTGATGGATCACCACGAGGAAAGTGACAAATTTGAAATTAAAGCGTTTTGAAATGTAGTTCAGATTTGAGTGGCACTATTATTTTTGTTATGGCAAATTGCAGTGCAATCCCCAGTGTCAAAAATGGTGCGGGCACCTTTCCACATTATACAAATGCTCTGACCCAGGGATTTGGAATGTGGTTAGGAACGCAATCAAGGGATTGGGTGAAGTCCTGTTTTGAGTATAGTAAAGTGAGTACATCAGCTTTTGTGACCTCATCACCCAAGACACTGCTAATACAGTTAGTGTTTTTTAACAACTATTTAATGTTTCATGACGGGAAAGGATTTAAAATTGGAGAAAAGTGTTGTATTGTGCAAAATATATTCTACCTTTTCTATATGTTAAGGGGTATGTTTTCAGTTTTTAGCAAAAATTTGGCATGTTTAAAACTGGAAACATTTTGTACGCTCGCGTATTGCTTAATAAGTGTAATATCGTGCATTATATTTAGAGGAACCAGTTGGATTTATGCCCGTTCATACTCAATGGACACAAATTCTAGCTCTAAGCTTCTTTCTTTGGCTAATCCTGTGGACGTGTCAAAGTACAGCTCTGGTTTGTAAAGCCTGCGTTGTATGTCACTAAATATCTATTATTTTGATGATAAATAAAGGACTAAACCTGGAATTTTTAAATTCTAAAATCTGAGCCCTCCCTTGTGCTTTCATTTGTGATGCAAGTCAGACACATGCTTCTTATAGTATCTGTGACTTGGTCCCCTGAGACAATAAATGTTTTCTTAAACATCTACTGATATAGCTCAGTTGACTGCAGTGAAACCACCATTGTGGAGGAATGAAAGTAATTGTTCTAATCACACTAGACTGACTCTCATACATGCCTATCTACTTAAAAAGAAAGATAATAGAGCTACCAAAATGAGAGTAATGATGTGGCAGGCCAAATAAATAATTTTGTAGTTAAAAAATGGCAATGTCTCCTTCCTGTGACATAAGAACATAGGAACAGGAGTAGGTTCTTCAGCCTGTTTGGCCATTCAATTAGATCATGGCTGATCTGAACCTTGATTCTTATTTACCTGCCTTTGCTCCATATCCCTGGATATCCGAACCTAACATAGAAACATAGATAGGAGCAGGAGTAGGCCATTCGGCCCCTCGAGCCTGCTCCGCCATTTACTGAGATCATGGCTGATCATCCAAATTCAGTACCCTGTCCCTGCTTTCTCCCCATATCCCTTGATCCCTTTAGCCTTAAGCAATATATCCAACTCCTTCTTGAATTGGCCTCAACTGCCTTCTGTGGTAGAGAATTCCACAGGTTCACCACACTCTGGGTGAATAAATTCCTCCTCATCTCTGTCCTGAATGACTTACCCCTTATCCTTAGACTGTGACCCCTGGCTCTGGACTCGCCCGCCATTGGGAACATCCTTCCTGCACCTAGTCTGTCTAGCCCTGTTAGAATTTTATAAGTTTCAATGAGATCCCCTCTCATTCTTCTAAACTCCAGCGAATATAAGCCCAATCAACCCAATCTCTCCTCGTACGTCATTCCTGCCATCCCAGGTATCAGTGTGGCGAATCTTCGCTGCATTCCCTCTATGGCAAACACATCCTTCCTCCGATAAGGTGACCAAAACTGCACACAATAGTCAAGGTGTGGTCTCACCAAGGCCCTGTACAACTGCAGCAAGACATCCTTGCTCCTGTACTCAAATCCTCTCGCTATGAAGGCCAACATACCATTTGCATTCTTAACTGCCTGCTGCACCTGCATGCTTACCTTCAGCGACTGGTGCACAAGGACACCCAGGTCTCGTTGCACTTCCCCTTCTCCCAATCTATTGCCATTCAGATAATAATCTGCCTTCCTGTTTTGACACCAAAGTGGATAACCTCGCATTTATCCACATTGGGCAGATGCAGTATAATCACCCAACCTGTCCAAATCATGCTGGAGTTTCTTGGCATCCTCCTCACAGCACACACACCGACCCAGCTTTGTGTCGTCTGCAAACTTGGAGATATTACATCTAGTTCCCTCGTCTAGATCATTAATATATATTGTGAATAGCTGGGGTCCTAGCACCGATCCCTGTGGTACCCCACTAGTCACTGCCTGCCACTCTGTGAAAGACCCATTTATTCCAACCCTTTGCTTCCTGTCTGCCAACCAGTTCTCTAACCAAGTCAGTACCTTGCCCCCAATCCCATGTGCTTTTAACTTTACATGCTAATCTCTTATGCGGACCTTATTGAAAGCATTCTGAACGTCCAAATACACCACATCCACTGGTTCTCCCTTATCTATTCTACCAGTTACATCCTCAAAAAATTCCAGCAGATTAGTCGAGCACGATTTACCTTTTTGTAAATCCATGTTGACTTTGTCCGAAATAACAACAGAAAATGCTGGAAAAACTCAACAGGCCAGGCAACATCTGTGGAGTGTAAGTCTAGGGTTCTCAAAATTCCCGCACTCCCCGAAATTATGGATCAAGGGACCCTGTTTGGACAAGTTACTAAAAACAGGGTACCCAAAATGGCTTCTGTAACCTCATGACCAAAACCGACAGGATTTTTAAAGCAGGGCTCTGCAGACAGGCAGGCCCGGAGATGAAACTTAAAATGCAGGAATCTGTGAGGACTCTGTGGAGACAGACAGCCAAAGCAAACACACAATATGCATTCATTCGCCTTGAAACAAATCAAGCTAGAATGGGCCTAAAATCGTGGCCATCAGGTTTCTGCATATTTAATCGGTAACAGCTCACCGTAGCCATCAAGTTAGGATGGGGACAATTAAGTTTCATCCATGACACAACCAGGACATCGGGGCCATTACACCCGGAGACAACCGCTCCACAAGTCGTTAAAGTAAATGGCTGTAATCAGTTTAAACGAGCCCGCCAAGAGTAAAACAAAAGACTGACCTGATTTGGCGCGCAGATAAGGATTTGAAGAACGGGTATAATTGTAGGCCCATCAGTGGCAATCGCTCTCTTATCTCTTGGCTCTTGCCCTTCGCTATTGCTGCTGCCTCTCGTTCTCGTGGCGGGCTCTCTTCTCGCTCCCCACACCGTTCAACAACCAAGGACGCCCATTACACTGGGGCCAAACGCGGGAGGAGAATGAGACCCGAGTTCAAAACCACATAGGCCACAAACGGGCAGACGAGATGAAGAAGGTAAACTGGTAAAGGCAGAGAAGGGCAGCGGAAAGACGCATTTGGGGACAAACGCTCAGTTATAAGCTGGTGTTTGGTGAATATAGTGTAACCCCAATTTAAGAATATGCTGGCATTCGAAGGATGGGTAGCAAAATCGAGACAAATGGCCTAGTTATAAGCTGGCATTTGTCACATGGACAGTAATAGCCCGGTTACAGAATAAGCTGGCGTTCAAAGAATGGTTAGCGGTGCCCGTGACGAATAAACTGGCATTCGAAGCTTGGATAGTGAAATCATTCAGACGGTAAAGACCGCCAATCGACCCCCGACCATAACATTACCGCCGACGACCGCCCGAGGGAGAAGAAGAAAACCCATCGCGACTCGACGACTACGGTAGCTGAGGAAAAGAAGGGTGCTTCGCATCAACAACTTCAGCACAGCGCCCTGAGACTACGTGGCAATGGGATACCCCAAAGGACAGCAAGAGTGGACCTCAAAACAACCCAATTAAGCAACAGGTTTTGGATTGGTGAGCATGAATTCCTGGCCCCTCATAGCTTAACCTAGTTAGGTATAGGGGGTGGGATTAAGGATAAGGGGATTGTTAATGTAATTGTTTTCCCTCGAAGTGCCGTGTGTTCCCCATTCCCATATAAGTGTAATTGTTTATGCCTATATTTTCATACCAGTAATTTTCATAAGGTTGTTGTATTCTGCTTGTAATAAAATTTTGGTTTTCTTACACCAAACCACTTTTCTACTCGCTTTTCTGTATCGCCGCCTGTACCTAAGTCCGGTGTCTAGAACCCAGGGGTGTGGGAGTGATTCGAACCACTCAAAAGACAGTCAGAGGCGAAGCTGACAGGGCGCACACCAACCCCCTACAGGAGAGAGAAACAGAGTTAACGTTTCGGGTCGAAACCCTTCTTCAGAACTGAGGAAAAAAGCAGGAAATGAAAACGATTAAAAGGCCAGTTTTGGGGGCTGGGAAATGGGGGAGGGGATGAAAGAACAAAAGGGAAGGTCTGAGAGGTGAAGAGACATTAAGAGATATTCAAGACGAGACGATAATGGGACAGGTAAAGAGACAAAAGATGGCTCTAGATGAAGTGTGAAATGCGCTGGCAGAATGAGGCACTGCTGCCATGTGGGAGAGAGAAAAAGGAAAAGGCACAAACCAAAGGTGTGGATAAAAAATATATAAAAATATAATAGGGGCCGAGGTTATGATCTGAAATTGTTGAACTCTATATTGAGTCCGGAAGGCTGTAGAGTGCCTAATCGGAAGATGAGGTGCTGTTCCTCGAGCTTACGCCGAGCTTCCATGGAACAAAGCAAGAGGCCGCAGACGGTGACGTCTGAGTGGGAATGGAGCGGTGAATTGAAATGTCAGGCGACCAGAAGCTTGGGGTCACCCTTACGGACTGAATGGAGGGGTTCCGCAAAGCGGTCACCCAATCTGCATTTGGTCTCCCCAATGTAGAGGAGACCACATCGTGAGCAGTGAATATAGTATATTGTACTAGATTGCAAGAAGTACAAGTAAATCACTGTTTCACCTGGAAGGGGTGTTTGGGGCCCTGGACAGTGGAAAAGGGGGGAGGTATAAGGGCAGGTGTTGCATCTCCTGCGCTTGCACGGGAAGGTGCCGGGGGAAGGGGTGCTGGGGGTGATAGAGGAGTGGACTAGGGTGTCTCGAAGGGAGCGGTCCCTACAGAATGCTGGGAGGTGAGGGGAAGATGCGATTGGTGGTGGAATCACATTGGAGATGGCGGAGGATGATCCCTTGAATGTGGAGGCTGGTGGGGTGTAAGGTGAGGACGAGGGGAACCCTATCGTGGTTCCGGGAGGGAGGGGCAGGGGTGAGGACAGAAGTGCGGGAGATAGAACGGACCCGGTCGAGGGCCATGTCAACCACGGTAGAGGGAAATCCTCGGTTGAGGAAAAAGGAAGACATGTCAGAAGCACTGGTGTGGAAGGTGGCATCGTCGGAGCAGATGCGACGGAGAAACTGGGAGAATGGAAGAGAGTCCTTACAGGAGGCGGGGTGGGAGGAAGTGTATTCCAGGTAGCTGTGGGAGTCAGTGGGCTTGTAGTGAATGTTGGTCAATAACCTATCCATGGAGATGGAGAAGTTGAGGAAGGGAAGAGTCGGCGATGGACCATATGAAGGTGAAAGAAGGGTGAAATTGGAGGCAAAGTGAATGAAATTGTCTAGTTCAGGGCGAGAGCAGGAAACAGCACCGATAGTCATCAATGTACCGGAAAAAGAGGTGAGGGAGGGAACCCGAGTAGGACTGGAACAAAGAGTGTTCCACATATTCCATGAAAAGGCAGGCATAGCTAGGACCCATGCGGGTACCCATAGCAACACCTTTAATTTGGAGGAAATGGGTGGAGTCAAAGGAGAAGTTGTTCAATGTGGGAACAAGTTCAGCCAGGTGGAGGAGGGTGGTGGTGGATGGTGACTGGTTGGGCCTCTGTTCAAGGAAGAAGCGGCGCGCCCTCAGGCCATCCTGGTGGGGGATGGAGGTAGAGGGATTGTACGTCCATGGTGAAAAGGAGGCGGTTGGGACCAGGAAACTGTTAAAGTGGCGGAGGGCGTCAGAAGAGTCGTGGATGTAGGTGGGAAGAGACTGGACAAGGGGAGCAAAGATAGAGTCGAGATAGGAAGAGAAGTTCCGTGGGGCAAGAACAGGCTGAAACGATGGGTCTACCAGGGCAGTCCTGTTTGTGGAGCTTGGGAAGGAGGTAGAAGCGGGCTGTGCGGGGTTGGGGAACTATGAGGTTGGTGGCCGTGGGGGGGAAGATCTCCAGAGGAGATGAGGTCAGTGACAGTCTTGGAAACGGTGGTTTGATGTTCGGTAGTGGGACTTTGTCCGATCCTGTCACTGTTTTCCAAGTGCTCTGCTTATTACATCTTTTATAATGGACTCTAGCATTTTCCCCACTACCGATGTCCGGCTTACTGGTCTATAATTCCCCGTTTTCTCTCTACCAACTTTTTTGAATAGTGGAGTTACATTAGCTATCCTCCAATCCATGGGAACTGTTCCAAAATTCTATAGACTCTGGAAGATGACCAGCAAGATGACCAGCAATGCATCTACTATTTCTATGGCCACTTCTTTAAGTACCCTAGGATGTAGATTATCAGGCCCTGGGGATTTATTGGCCTTCAATCCCATCAATTTCCCTAACACCATTTCCCTACAAATACTGACTTCATTCAGTTCCTCCTTCTCATTAGACCCTATGTTCCCCGACATCTCTGGGAGGTTATTTGTGTCCTCCTTTTGAAGACAGAACCAAAGTATGTATTTAATTGGTCGGCCATTTCTTTGTTCCCCATTATAAATTCCCCTGATTCTGACTGCAAGGGACCTACGCTTGACTTCACCAATCTTTTTCTCTTCACATATCTATAAAAGCTTTTACAGTCAGTTTTTATGCTCCCTGCAAGCTTACTCTTATACTCTTTCCCCCCTCTTAATTAATCCCTTTGTCCTCCTTTGCTGAATCCTAAACTGCTCCCAATCCTCAGGTTTGCTGCTTTTTCTGGCCAATTTAAATGTCCTCTCCTTGGATCTTATGCTATCCCTAATTTCCCTTGTTAGCCAATGTTGAGTCATCTTTTTTGTTTTTTATGCCAAACAGGGATGAACAAATTCTGTAGTTCATCCATGCGATCTTTAAATATTTGCCATTGCCTATCCACCGTCAACCCTTTAAGTAACGTTCCCCAATCCATCCTAGCCAACTCGCGCCTCATACCATCGTAGTTTCCTTTATTTAAATTCAGGACCCTAGTCTCTGAGTCAAATATTTCGCTCTCCATCCTAACAAAATTCTGTTGATCTCAATCTTGAAAATTTCAATTGAACCAGCATCCACATCCTTTTGAGAGGAGTGTTCCAAATTTCCACTATCCTTTGTGGAAAAAGCACTTCCCGATGTCACTCCCAAAAGGACTAGCTCTAATTTTAAGATTATGCTCCCTTGTTCTGAATTCCCCCACCAGAGGAAATAGCTTCTCTGTATCTATCCCTTTATCCTTTGAAACATCTGAATTTGGTCACCCCTCAACCTTCTAATTTCAAGGGAATACAAGCCAGGTTTATGTAACCTGGCTCATAATTTAACCTTTTAAGCTCTGAAATGTTGGCATTGATGCACTGGGAACCAGTGGCACTTAGTACAAGTCAGAACATGGCCTGCAAAATTTTAAATGATTTTAAGCTTGTGGAGGCCAGCTAGAAGGGAATTAGAAGTCAAGCCTTGAAGTGATGAAGGCATGTGTAAAGTCTGTGGGTTGTTTAGTTAATTAATACACAGACTACCAGAGTAACTTAAAACAGGACTTTACTATTCGAAGGTCAGGGCGAATCTGCCCAATAAATCCTGACACAGCACTTATATACCGGTGTGGTCACCGTCGGTATTACAGTATACAGAAGCCAACAAAGTAGTGCAACACCTAAAGTAGTTCTCTTAAAGGTGGACGGTTACATACAATAGTTCTCTTAAAGGTAGATGGGTACATACACTACAATCCTCCCTTTTTAGCTTACAACATACTGATTCCCCATTAAACATACATTATAACATATATACAACTTTATGCAAGACAGTTCACAGATTCAGTCTCTCTGGAGGTTTCCGGACTCTGTCCGGATAACGCCTCGGTGGTGTCGTAACTCCCGGCGGGGTAGTAGGTGCTTCTGGCAAGGTCGATTCGGCTTGAAGGACAGTGTCAGGTTCATCTGATTCCAGTATTACCAGATCGGAGGTAGGTGTTCTGGGTATCTCTGTCTCAACATTAACCGTGTAAGGTGGTGGAGTAGGTTGGCCATTTGTGGCTGACCCTATGATCTGGTCAACATGGCGCCTTATTATACTGTCCCCAATGTCCACCGTATACATCAACGGCCCTAGCCTTTTTCCAATAGTTCCAGGCTGCCATTTCTCGGTACGGTAGTCCCGGGCCAAAACTTGTTGACCTATCTGAAAAGATCTAGTTGGCCTTTCATTCATGCCCTGGAATTGCCGGTTCTCTACGTCCCTTCTGACGTTTGGCTTAAGCAAATCCAGCCGGCATCTTAGTCGTCTATTAAAAAACATCATGGCGGGAGTTTGATTTGTGACCGCATGTGTTGCATTCCTGTACGCCAACAAGAAGCTATCCACCTTATGTTGTAAGTTAATGGCTTCATTACCCATGGCCTTTATGGCCTTCTTGAAGGTCTGGACAAACCTTTCAGCCAATCCATTGGAGGCGGGATGGTATGGGGCTGACGTGTAGTGCTTAACCCCATTGCTCTTTAAGAATTTCTTGAATTCTTCGGACACAAATTGCGGTCCATTATCAGAACAGATCTGTTCCGGCAGCCCATTCCTAGCAAACATGGTCCTTAACACTGTGATGGTTTTTTCCGTGGTGGTGGTGGACATCTTTATTACCTCCGGCCACTTGGAGTGTGCATCCACCGCTATTAGAAACATTGAGTCCATAAATGGACCAGCAAAGTCGATGTCTACCCTTTGCCAAGGAGATGAGGGCCACTCCCATGGATGCAGAGGAGCCTGTGGTGGCGCGTTTTGGACCTTCTGGCATCCTAGACAGCTCTTAGTGATTCCTTCGATGTCCCCATCAATGCCTGGCCACCACACAAACGCTCTTGCTCGGTTCTTCATTTTCACTCCACCCAGATGTCCCTCGTGCAGCTCCTTTAACACCTTCTGTTGAAGTTTGGGTGGAATCACCACTCTAGATCCACACATCAGGGTTCCTCGACACACTGACAGCTGTTCTTTTCTCTGCGAAAATGCTGGCAGCGTTGGTTCGCCCTGTGCTGGCCATCCCTCCACCGTTAAATCATAGACTCGTGAGAGAGTCGGGTCATTTCTTGTTTCGTTTTCGATCATCGAAT
This sequence comes from Somniosus microcephalus, assembly GCF_052327205.1. Taxonomy (NCBI): domain Eukaryota; kingdom Metazoa; phylum Chordata; class Chondrichthyes; order Squaliformes; family Somniosidae; genus Somniosus; species Somniosus microcephalus. Next base: position 273,360,391 of record NC_140990.1, on the reverse strand, counting down.
TTGTTACTGGTAGACATTCCACTATGGATGAGTGGAACATCTCTACCGGGTCCACTGTAGTCGCTTCTTCAACTATCGGCAATGGCAAGCGCGATAACCCATCAGCATTTCCATGCTGTTTGGACCTTTTGTATTCGATGTCATATTGGTGTGCCCCAAGTAACACGGACCACCTCTGTAACCTTTGCGCTGTCATGGTGGAAACGGCCTTGTTAGGGTTGAATATGGACACCAACGGCTGGTGGTCTGTCAGTAATGTGAACTTCTTGCCCTGCAGGTAATGATTGAATTTCTTTACGCCCCACACAAGGCTGAGGGCCTCCCTATCTATTTGAGCATAATTTCGCTCCGCGGAGGTCAATGATCGGGACGCGAATGCCACTGGCCTTTCCGAGCCATTTGGTAACTTGTGTGAAAGTACTGCTCCAATTCCATAGGGGGAAGCATCACAAGCTAGACGAAGAGGTAACGTTGGGTTGAAATGAGCCAACACTTCTTCAGAGGTAATCAACGCCTTGCTTCTGCGAAAGGCCTTTTTACATTCCTCACTCCACTTCCATGGCACTTCTTTCCGCAACAGAGCATTCAGCGGATGCAGCACCGTGGATAGATTCGGCAGAAACTTGTGATAATAATTAATCAACCCCAAGAATGATCTTAACTGTGATACGTTTTCCGGAGCGGGGGCCTTCATGACAGCTTCTATCTTGTCAGGTGACTTGTGCAGCCCCTCTCGGTCAATGACATGACCGCAGTACGAGATCCGTTTTTGGAAGAACTCACATTTCTTGCGATTAACTCGAAGGCCATATTCCTTCAACCTAGTGAGCACCAGTTTCAAATTTGTGAGGTGTTCTTCCTCGTCTTCTCCCGTAATCAGGATATCGTCTAAGTAACACTGCGTGCTTGGAATTCCTTGTAATACCTGCTCCATGGCCCTCTGCCAAATTGCTGGAGCCGAAGCTACCCCAAAAACCAGTCTATTATAACGATACAAGCCTCTGTGTGTGTTGATGGTGAGGTACTGACGCGACTCTTCCTCGACTTCCATTTGTAAGTATGCCTGTGCCAGGTCTATCTTGGTGAAGTGTTTCCCTCCAGCCAACGAAGCAAAGATATCTTCAATCCGCGGAAGCGGGTATTGTACTGTGTGAAGCACCGGATTCACTGTGATCTTGAAGTCTCCGCAGATGCGGACCTCCCCGGTCCCCCTGGCTTGTTACTTGGTGAAGACTTCATGACGGGAACAATGGGCGTGGCCCACTCACTCCAGTCCACTTTTGACAGTATCCCTGATCGTTCAAGTTCTTCCAGTTCTGCCTCCACAGCAGGTCGTATCGCGTAAGGTACCGATCTGGCTTTGAAAAATTTTGGGCTTGCATGTTCTGCAATCTTAACCTTTGCTTTAATTCCTCGCAGTGTTCCCAGTCCTTGCTGGAATACCTCTTTAGCTTCGTCCAATATTCTGGACAACCGTTCAGGTTTGACATTTTCCTTTCCGGAATCTACCGTCATGGTGTTTAGTGAATGCCAGTCTATCTTTATTTTCCTGATCCACTCCCGTCCCAGAAGTGGTGGACCTCCCTCAGGCAACACATATAGGTCCATCCTTTGGTGACCTTTGTCCTTGTATCTCACCTTGACTTCTATCTTTCCGATGGGGTATACTTTGTGCCCCGTGTATGTCTTCAATACTAGTTCCGTATCCCGTAGGGGAATATGCTTGAATAACTTTTTATAATCATGCTTATTCATGACCGTCAACGCCGATCCGGTGTCCACTTCCATTTTCACTTGGACTTTTGCAATCTGTAGTGTGATCCAGATAGCTTGTCGGTCAGCTTCATTACTCACATTGTGAATTCTCAGACTATCCAGTTCCTTGCAGTTGGAGTGTGAGTCCGAATTCTGTTCTTCCGGACTCTTCCTAGTCACCTCATGTACCTTTCTGTACCTCTTTTGTGGTGACTCATTATTGTTGGTCTTCTTTCCTGACCGGCATACCTTAGCTATGTGACCAAGCTTGCCACATTTCCTACATTCCTGGTTTTTAAACCAGCATTGGTTCTGGTCGTGTGTTGTCTTCCCACAACGATAGCATTTCGTTGTACCCGAAGTAATTTGCTGCACCCTGAGTGCCGCTGCCTTTAGCTGCATTTCCGCCGTTCCTTTCGCTGCGGCTTCGTTCGATGCAGCAATAAGGACAGCCTTCTCAAGTGTAAGATCGTTCTCTTCGAGCAGTCGTTTTTGTGTTTCTTCCTTCGACATTCCGCACACGAATTTGTCTCGCAATGCCTCTGTCAGATTCCCTCCAAACTGGCAGTGTTTCGCTAGTCTACGCAGTTCGACCAAGTATTCTGCGTTGCTTTCGTCTTTCCTTTGCGTCCTCGCATAGAATTTGAATCGTTCCGCCAACATCAACGGTGTGGGGTTCAAGTGATCCTTCAGAACAGTCACAATATCATCGAAAGTCTGATCCGCCGGTTTAGCTGGTGCTAGTAGATGCTTCAAGAGCCCGTATGTCTTCGCGCCCATCGAGTTTAGCAAGGTTATAGCTTTGTCATCTTCTATTTTATTGGCCTCACAATAGATCTCAATGCGTTCCACATACGTGGCCCAGTCTTCTACCTCGGAATTAAAATCATTGATGTTACCACGCTTAGGCATCTTCCTCTCTTCCTGATAACACCACGAATTATTTCTTTAAATTTTCTTTTTTTTTCCCCAAGATGGCGGTTCCCGCGAAAATGGCGGTTTCCCGCGCTTATCTTCTCTCCCCGCCCACTTCAATGGCGGTTCCCCGCTCCTGTCTTCTTCTCCGCCTAATGGCGGCTTCCCGCGTTTCTTCCCCTGGCGGGAGGGGTACACTTTCCCCACGGGCGACGGCCGCTGGCTTTCAGGTTCACAGCCTGCGCGTCGGCTTCAGTGCTTTCCCTTTTCTCGGCAGGGCAACCGGCGCTGGGTACACCCCGTTGATGGCGAACAGTTTCAGCCGCTGGGCTGGCTCTCGCTCAGTTCCCCTTGCTTGGTCTCTGTCTCTCTCCCGCTCGCTTGGCTCTACCGGCGCTGGGTACACCCCGTTGACGGCGAACAGTTTCAGCCGCTGGACTGGCTCTCGCTCAGTCTCCCTTGGTCGGCTCTGCCTCTCCCGCTCGCTCGGCTCCCAATCGCGCCTCCCAGCCCTCTCGCAGTCCGGTGCTTCCCTCCCCGGCTGCGGCTGAGTTTTTATATCTTCCCGCGCCTACGCTCCCGGTCGCAGCGCTTTGTGGCTTCGGTCGCTGCCCGGCCTTTTTCGCCGGTCGCGGTCTAGCTGTCTCACGACGCCGTTGCGTCCCCAGCCTGTCTGTACCGCGGCTTCCTTGCTCCACGCTGCCCCAGTCTCAGCGCCTCTGGGCCCGACTTCTGTCCGGCTCCTTTCCCCCTCGACCGTGGTCGAGTGCACCGCCCTTATCCTCCGGTTATTCTTTTTACTTTTCCCTTACTCACAGTCACCGTGGCCGGCTTGCTTCTCGTGCTGATCGGCTCACTCCTCACCGTGGCAGAAGGGACAGTCAGTGCCTGTTGCTGATGGAAGTCTTTGTCTCTGAATTCTTCCTCCTTTCCAGCTCTGCAGACTCGAGTTTTCTCCCAGCAGAATGACGAGGCGGTTGCCTCTTCTCGATGCTCGTTAACTGCTTCGGAAGTATTGTTGCCGCAGGGTACGATCGGACTCGTCGCCACTGTAAAGTCTGTGGGTTGTTTAGTTAATTAATACACAGACTACCAGAGTAACTTAAAACAGGACTTTACTATTCGAAGGTCAGGGCGAATCTGCCCAATAAATCCTGACACAACACTTATATACCGGTGTGGTCACCGTCGGTATTACAGTATACAGAAGCCAACAAAGTAGTGCAACACCTAAAGTAGTTCTCTTAAAGGTGGACGGTTACATACAATAGTTCTCTTAAAGGTAGACGGGTACATACACTACAGCATGGAGTTGTGTTTCAAATGGCAGAAGGAGAGGTGAGCAATATTGCAGAGGTGGAAGCAGGCAATTTTGGTAATGGAGCAGAAATGGAGATAAAAGCTGGGCTGAGCAGAACACCAATATTCCACACTTGTGACTCCGCTTAAGGTTAGAGGAGGTTAATAATCAGGAGACATTAGGTTCCATGCTGCTAGTGGAAATCAAAGTTTAGTTTTGTTAGCATTCAGCTGGAGGAGGTTTTGGCTTGCTAATTTTTGATTGATTAGGTAGAGCTGGGTGGTGTCAGCATACATTTGGAAGCTGACCCTGTTTTTCACAGTTGTTGCATTGCGTTTCCATGCTGCCTGTCCTAGGAACTAAGCCTGGTCAAGAAAATGTTGAGAAAGTGATATCAAAAAGAGTAGTTAGAGGTTAGGTCCACTCAAACAATGAAGAAGGTACTAAAATCATGCAGAATCAAGGTATGGGGGAAAGATAATGGCGTTTTTTGTTACTACCCCTTTGAAACTGGCCGCAGCTTAGGATGCACATGCGCTAAACCCTTAACATGGAAATCCTGAAGTTGCTGTCAGTCTTGCACTGCTCAGACATTGGCTGTGCTGTCCCCCCCCCCCCCAGCTGACAATCCATGTAATCAGGGAAATCAGTGAAACTGACGAGCTTCGGTTTATCCATGGTAATATTGCTGTTAAAATACCCCATTAAAAGTTAGACCTTGTTGGATTTGGTGTAACTGGGGTTTAAACTGCTAAACAAACATTGTGGCCCTGAAAAACTAATTTTGCGGTGTGTCGAATTTATCTATTTTAATAAAAAATTAGAATTTAAGAATTAATTTTTTTAAGTTTCAAATTTATTTTAGGTTTACCTTTTCCCCATGCGAGAGCCCCAATTTTTGTTTCGCTCTAACATTTTAAAGTCAGAATAAAAGGTGCTTCTTCACTTCCTCGTTCCCCATCTGAGAATTCTGCATTGTGATTGGCTGCTTAGACAGCTTGTTGATGTCACTGCAGCTCGTGTTAGGGATTCCCCATTAACTTACACTGATCGCAACTGAAAAGCCAAACTTCTCACCAGAGAGCACAAGGTCTTTGTGGAAAGCTTACTTCAGGAGAGTGGCGAATGCCTTTGCTTTGCCGCTGACCACAAATTACAGGCCATTCAATCCATTAAAAAAAAAAAATTGTGCAAGAAAGAACATATTTAGAGGCCACTGTAGAAAATAAATTAATTCTGGGAAAAAGTAGCAACTCAAATTGATAAGATAAGCCCTACTTGTGTACATCCTAGGTTATTTGAAAAAAGTCTGAGGAGATGGAGGGTTCTTCCATGATTTTTCAATCCTCCTTAAAAATGCAAACTGTGCCTTTTAGACTGGCGAATTGGTAATGTAACACCACTGTTCAAGAAGCGAGAAGAATAAATCGGGTAACTATAGATAAGTTTGTCTAATATCAGTTGTAGGCAGACTCTTTGAATCCATAATTTGAAATAAAATTAGTGACTATTTAGAAAGGCATGACCTAATCAAGAACAGCCAGCAGAGGTTTAAGAGCAAGTCATGTTTGACAAATTTTGAGTTGTTTTAAAGAAGTGACCAATTGGCTAGATAAAGGGAATGCAATAGGTGTTGGAAATGTAGTAAACAATGAGGTGGATAGTAACAGACTTGAGAGGAAATGGGCAGACATGGCAAATGAAATTTAATTCAGAGAAGTGTGAGGTGATCTATTTTGGTAGGAAGAATGAGGAGAAGCAATATGAACTAAATGTTCAATTTTAAAGAGGGTGCAGGAACAGAGACCTGGGAGTGTATGTACACACAGCTTTTGAAGGTGGCAGGACAAGTTGAGAAAGCTGTTAAAACATATGGGGTCCTTGGCTTTATTAAGAGGAAGAGTGCAAAAGAAAGGAAGTTATGCTAAGCCTTTAGAAAACACCGGTTAGGCCTCAGCTGGAGTATTGTGTTCAATTCTGGGGATCACCCTTTTTAGAAAGGATGTCAAGGTCTTGGAGCGGGTGCAGAATAGTTCTCGGGGATGAGGGACTTCAGTTATGTGGATAGACTGGAGAAGCTGGGCTTGTTCTCCTTAGAGCAGAGAAGTTTGAGAGGAGATTTGATAGAGATGTTCAAAATCATGACTGGTTTTGATAGAGTAAATAAAGAGCAACAGTTTCCAGTGGCACAAGGATCGGTAACCTGAGGACATGGATTTAAGGTGATTTAGTGAAAGAACCAGAGGTGACCGGAGGAAACTTTAACACAGCAAGTTGTGATCTAGAATGCACTGCCTGAAAGGGTGGTGGAAGCAGATTTGCAGATTCAGTAGTAACAATCTGAGAATTGGATAAATACTTGTATGGGGAAAAAGTTAGAGGGCTATGGGGAAAGAGCAGGGGAGTGGGATTAATTGGATAGCTCTACCAAACAGCCAGCACAGGCACGATGGGCTGAATAGCCTTCTTCTGTACTCTATCATTGAGTGTATATGGATTTTCAGAAGGCATTTGATAGTGTTTCAGTTTGCTTGAAAAATCCAGGCATATGATGTAAGTGGAAATGCAGCAGCTTGGATAGAAATTTTGTTGACAGACAGGGAACAAAGAGCTGGGCTAAATGGGTGTTGCTCTGATTGGAGGATGGTTGGGCTTGGCCCATTTATTTTTTTCTCTCTCTCCTCACTGTTTGCTAAGCCTCCTATTTCTGACTCATTAGCAAATTGCAAAATTGTGCTCCCTGTGCCAAAGTCCAAATGTATATAATTGGGCATAAGGAGCACAATCTTGAAAGTTGCTGATGACATGAAAGTAGGAGACTTGGCAAAGAGTAAGGAGGACTGTAAAAGACTTTAGGGTGACAGACCGATTAGCAAAAGGTGATGGGAGCGGTTTAATGTGGACAGGTGTGAAGTAATATAATTTGGGAGGAAAAACAAGGACCGGGGGGTGAATTTCTGTGGGGGGAAATGCAATTTATCTGCCATTTCCACAGTCTTCCATCAGTTATTGTGGCTGCGCAAGAGAATCCCCATGGAAGTTCACTCCAGTTTCCTGAATGTAGGAGTGCAGGTAGATGAGCTACATAAAACAAAAAGCCATTGAAAGTTTGTGTTGCATGAATAGGGGCATAAAGTGCAGGAGTAAAGAGAAAAGTTTGTACAAAATGTGGTTTAGGCCAGAATTAAATTACTGTGGGTAGCTTTAGTTTTGGAGAGCAAATATGATGGGCTGAATGGTCTCTATCTGTGCTGTTAACTGGTTCTATAGGCAAGCAAAACATTTTAAATTTAAAATGGTAAAAAGGATTATATTGATGGAAAAGAGTAACACTAAAGTTAACATTAAAAATGGATGAAAGGGAGAATAGGAGGGTGAAAGGAAAATTTGAGCTTGGGTATTTATTTAAAATGTTTAAATTTATGGTAAATATTGTAGTGATAATGCTATTGATGTTTGAGTAGCTTTATTGGTATAATTTAATAATTGCATAATAGCCCAGGGAGATGGAAGTTGTTGGCAGTTTTTCTGATGTAATTTTATCAGTAACCTATAACTGAGAAATTGAATACATTTTACTTTTGTTTAATTAGTGCATATATTTTGAATTGGAATATTTTAAAGCACTGTATAGTGCCAACACAAATGCTCAGTACTATTAAAATCTAGTTTTATAATAAATGACAAGTTCAAGTTTTATTACATTCCTCTAAGTTTTCTGAATTTGGCATTTAAATAGTAAATGTAATTTGCATGCACTAAATACAGTTTGAGAATTGACCGTTTTCTGTTTGATGCGGCAATATACTTATATTTTGACATTTATTTTGTTAGTGTTGCTTTTAAAAATATCTTGTCTTGCACAGCTGTATGTCTTGAATTACAAACTAAGTTACTGTTTAACTATAAAAGTTATTTTTAAGCATGGTTGTGAACCATGTATCTATTGCATTGCAATTTAATTTATCAATGACTGACCAAACTTATTTAAATAGTACTGACCAAAATTTGAAGTGGAATTCAATAAATGAAAACTTCTGTGTGCTTTAATTCTCATTACATGATTGTGTTGATGGAAATTGATATCTTAATTTAAGTAAGTACTTCTGCGTAATGAGTTAATCTAGTTTTAATGCCATTTATGCAGTTTGTTTATGCATGCGCAGCTGTTGCATGATTTATTGGCAGATATCAGTATACGTAGCTAAACTCTTCGAATGGCAGGTGTGGTGCAGTGAAGGGGAGAGATTATGGATTTGAATGATGGACAGGAAAGGTATTGGCAGAAGATAGTTGAATCCCCTCTGTTTTGCATTTTTATACTCCATAGTTGTACACCCTTCAGGGATTGAGGTAGCAGTGACGAGCGTACATGATTGACAGATTTATGTAATTAAGAGTAAAGTGCATGTTCAGCAATTCTACTCGGTGTCTTTCCCCAAGAGCATTATATTGTATCTTTTGCTCTTAAATATTTGTTTTTGATTACTGCAGCATCAGTTGCACTAAACTAAATATTTCAGCTATAATCAGACAAATTTATTTGCCTATTTTATTTTCAATTTCACAGTAACAAACTGAAAATAGGGAATATTTTAGTTTGAAATTATTAAATTTGATCTTCAAATATAGCCATTTAATTTTGGATTGTACATTTCAACATACACACTTTTTATGTACTGATTTGTTTTGTGTTCTGACATTTTAGACAGACTGAAGCAAGGTTACTCCAGTTACACTAATTAAAAAGTTTTCAGGGAAAGATATGGGTATTGAAGCATTGTGTGTTCTGCACCTCATGACAAAATGAGCACTGTTCCTCATGAAATATGATCGCTCTGAGCTTTGGTTTGGCAGAACCACTGTAATTGAAATGCACACTGGGACACAATTGGAATTAAGCCTGACTGCAGTTCCTGTATCATTTTGCTACATGGGAAGTAACTTTTTTAGTGTAGTAACAGGTTATCATTTTAGACTTTTATTGTTCACAAACAAATTACTTTAAAGAAATTGCAAGTATTTTGCTGTGCTGCATTATTATTTGTAAGGTAGTTAAGATAACAATAGTTTCAATTTTGTACTTCTCCTATCTAAAAATGCTTGTTGATCATGCAGGAGAATGGGCCATGAAAAGGACTGCTGTACATAAGCTCTTGTGTTTTGTTTGCAGTCTGTGACTGGAGATACTTCAGTTTTTGTCTTCTAAATCTCTGTGCTGACTGATTTTAAATAGCAGCTCATTTACCTCTGTTGGAATGGCATCATAACAGAACCTTCCCATTTGCTGGAAGCTCTTGAAGGGTGCTTAACCTAACCTAGCCCAGCAGGAACACACTGACATGATTTCTTCTGTATAGACAGACTGACTTGTCTTGCCCCTTCTGATCTCCTATTGAAACTGAAAAGAACATAAAGGCTGCATCACCAAGTCTCTGTTTAGTGCCTTCTAACCCCTCCCCCAATCCCCCCTCAACTTTAGGTAAGGTTGAACTATCTAACATTACAATCGGGACCTATCTCCATGACTGTTTGATTAACTTGTGTGGTGTATTATGTTCGTAACCATCATTTGAAAAGAAATGTGAATAAGAGGTGTAATTAACAGTGCTTTCATTTTTTTAACTAAGTTTATGCAGTAAGGGAGGTTTAGCCTATGCTGATTGCTGGAAAGGTAGCAGGTGATTGGGTAAAATCTCTGATGACATGCAGCTGTGGAGTCAGGAAACTGCTGTTCACAGGCAGCACCATATAATCACCTCATTTGAGTTTGGTGCAGTAGCAGACACCTCCAAGGCTGATCTAATGTATCCTAATGTGCAATTCTAAGTTACCTGTACAATGATTTTTTTATAATGCTATATACACGTACTCACTAACTGCAGAGCTGGTCAATATGCAAGTCTATTTGTCGTCATGTCTGCTGGTAAGTAGGCAAAGCTAATGTAAATAGTCGAGGAGAAAACATGGAAGTTTGTAGAGGCATGTAAAGGACTTTAAACATTTGTTTAAAAATCTGGCTTTTATTATAGTAGGTGCAATGATGGTGTATATGAAGCATAGATTATTTTTTATGGGTTACAAAGAATAATATTACACTATTTTGGAAAGTCTTTGTTTTGTACTTGTGTAAAAGCAAAAATTTGAAGGGATTTAAAATTTCAACTCATCAGTTAACATGCTAAAGGATTCATCCATTTGGATTGCCAACTGGATTAATATATGTAAACACAAACTGTAAAAACTGCAAACAAAAGGTTATTTTTCTTGGGTGCCTTATATATATCTTTTTTATGCAGGTAATTAAAGTATTTAATGAGGATGGCAGCAGTCAAGCATTGGAGGTGCCGAATGACATCACAGCCTGCGATGTGTGCCAGTTGTTCATACTGAAAAATCACTGTGTTAATGACAATACCTGGACTCTCATTGAGCATCTTCCTCACATTGGCGTAGGTAAGCGTAGACATTAGTGTTACAGAATACTTTGAAGCTTAATAAAGCAGTTTGTATTGTACCCTTCTACTTGGCCACCACTTCAGTGGTTACCCAGAGCAAATTCTAGGCCGTATAGGAAAGTCACATCAATAAAATGCAAACATTTGAATGCATTTATTTACATATAAAGATGAATTTATCTTTGTTTAGCTTTATAGCAATATAGTTTGTAATGCATGGTATTTAATGTAAAAAAATCTTTTTTTTCCTGAACATATGGAAATCATACATTTACTTTACAATTGTATTTTACCTCAACTGTGTCTGGTATAACTCCTCTACAGCAAAACACCTTTTTAGAGGCAATTGTTTTATTACACAGAAGCAATTTTAGTGCCAGTCACAGTAAGTGCTTACAAGAGCATCCATTAGAAGCAGTGAGCAAAAAGGTTTTAATGCCCAGTCTTTTGCAAACAGCCAGCTACTCTGGCTCAATTTTCATACAGCTAGTCAATCGGGATAATTTTAACTTCAACCATCCAGCGGGATTCTAATGGTATCAGATCGGCCGACCATTTTACATCCTGCCCAATTTAACTTTCTAATAGTCGGGTGGGTTGTGAAATCGACAATGTATCCAATCCCAATACTTTCCCACTGGACGGGGTTAGGTTAAAATTACCTACGTTTCAGGAAAATATCCCTTGTTACCCATTTTTTGCACTCCCAAAACTAGGAAGGTAGTGCAGGAGTCCCCTGGGTCCATCTCACTCTCTCCAACAGATTTTCCATTTTGGATACTGCTTGGGGGGGATGGTTTCTCAGGGGAATGCAGCAAGAGCCAAGTCCGTGGCACTACGAGTGGTTCAGCTGCACAGGAGGGGAGGAAAAAGAGTGGGAGAGCAATAGTGATAGGGGATTCTATCGTAAGGGGAACAGAGACGTTTCGGTGGCCACAGATGTGACTCCAGGATGGTATGTTGCCGTCTGGTGCCAGGATCAAGGATGTCACTGAACGGCTGCAGGGCATTCTGAAGTGGGAGGGCGAACAGTCAGAGGTTGTGGTTCACATTGGTACCAACGACATTTGAAAGAGGGATGAGGTCCTGCAACAAGAATTTAGGGAGCTAGGTATCAGATTAAAAAGCAGGACCTCGGAGGTTGTAATCTCTGGATTACTCCCGGTGCCACGTGCTAGTGAGTATAGGAATAGGAGGATAGAGCAGATGAATGCGTGGCTAAAGAGTTGGTGCAGGAGGGAGGGCTTTAGTTTCCTGGATCACTGGGTCTGCTTCTGGGGAAGGTGGGACCTGTACAAGTCGGACGGGTTGCACCTGAACCGGAACGGGACCAACATCCTTGCAGGGAGGTTTGCTAGTACTGTGGGGGGTGGTTAAACTAACTTGGCAGGGGGATGGGATACGGAGTGGAGCTATAGAAGGGGGTGATGCACAGCCAAATATAGAGGAAAAAACAAGTCAACCTGGAAGGCAGAACAAATATGTAATGGCACAAGGGGGTATGGCATTTATTTTAATGCAAGGAGTCTTGCGAGTAAGGCAGATGAATTGAAGGTGTTGATGAACACATGGGAGTATGATATTGTTGCTATCACAGAGACATGGTTGAGGGAGCGGCAGGATTGGCAGCTCAATATTCCAGGGCACAGAATCTTCAGGCGAGACAGAGGGGGTGTAGAAGAGGAGGGGTTGTCACAATAATAATCAAGGAGTCAATTACTGCTGTAAGGAGGGATCATATCTTAGCAGGTTCCTCTAATGAGGCCATATGGGTAGAACTTAAAAACAAAAAGGGGGCAAGGACTTTGCTGGGAGTGTACTATAGGCCCCCAAACAGTCAGGGGGAGATAGCGGAACAGATATGTAGGCAAATCTCAAAAGTGTAGAAATAATAGGGTAATAATAGAAGGGGATTTCAACTTCCCCAATATTAACTGGGATAGTTAGAGTGTGAAAGGCTTAGAGGGTGCAGAATTCTTAAAGTGCATCCAGGAGAGCTTTTTGAGCCAGCATGTAGAAAGTCCTACGAGAGGGTGTGGTACTGGACCTAATTCTAGGGAATGTAGCCGGGCAAGTGGTAGAAGTGTCAGTAGGAGAGCATTTTGGTGACAGTGACCATAATTCGGTGAGATTTAAGGTAGTCATGGAAAAGGACAAAGATGGACTGAAAATAAAGGTTCTAAATTGGGGGAAGGCTGATTTTAATATGATGAGGCAGGATCTGGCCAAAATGGACTGGGATCTGCTACTTGTAGGAAAATCCACATCAGAGCAGTGGGAGTCTTTCAGAAAGGAAATAGAGAGTACACAACGCCAACATGTTCCTGTAAAGGTCAAGGGTGGGACCAACAAGTCCAGGGAACCCTGGATGTCAAGGGATATACAAGAAAGGATTAGGAAAAAAAGGGAAGCTTTTGGCAGATACAAAAGACTAAACAGTGGAAGCCCTAGAGGAGTATAGAAAGTGCAGGGGGGTACTTTATTTAAAAAAAAAAAAAAAAAAAGAAATTAGGAGAGCGAAGAGGGCATGAAAAAGCACTGGCGGGCAAAATAAAGGAAAATCCCAAGGTGTTTTATAAGTATATTAAGAGCAAGAGGATAACCAGGGAAGAGTAGGGCCCATTAGGGACCAAAGTGGCAATCTCTGTGTAGAGCTGGAAGATGTAGGTGAGGTTTTAAATGAATATTTTGCTTCTGTGTTCACTATGGAGAAGGACGATGTAGGCATAGAAATCAGGCAGGGGATTGTGATATACTTGAACAAATTAGTATTGAGAGAGAGGAGGTACTAGCGGTTTTAGCAGGCTTAAAAGTGGATAAATCCTCAGGCCCAGATGAGATGTATCCCAGACTGCTGTGTGACGCAAGGGAGGAGATTGCAGGGGCTCTGACATACATTTTCAGAACCTCTCTGGCCACAGGGGAGGTGCCAGAGGACTGGAGGACAGCTAATGTAGTACCGTTATTCAAGAGGGGTAGTCGGGATAAACCAGGGAATTACAGGCCAGTGAGCCTAACATCAGTGGTCAGGAAATTATTTGAAAAAATTCTGAGGGACAGAATTAGTCTCCACTTGGAGAGGCAAGGATTAATCAAGGATAGTCAGCATGGCTTTGTCAGGGGGAGGTCATGTCTAACCAATTTGATTGAATTTTTCGAGGGGGTGACTAGGTGTGTGGATGAGGGTAGTGCAGTTGATGGAGTCTACATGGACTTCAAGGCTTTTGACAAAGTCCCACATGGGAGACTGGTCAAGAAGGTAAGAGCCCATGGGATCCAGGGCAATTTGGTACATTGGATCCAAAATTGACTTCGTGGCAGGAGGCAGAGGGCGATGGTCGAAGGTTGTTTTTGTGACTGGAAACTTGTGTCCAGTGGTGTACTGCAGGGATCGGTGTTGGGTCCTTTGCTGTTTGTAGTGTACATTAATGATTTAGATATGAATGTAGGAGGTATGATCAGTAAGTTCACAGATGACACAAAAATTGGTGGCGGTAAATAGCGAGGAGGGAAGCCTCAGGCTACAGGACGATATAGATGGGTTGGTTAGATGGGCAGAACAGTGGCAAATGGAATTTAACCCTGAAAAGTGTGAGGTGATGCATTTTGGGAAGACTAACAAGGCAAGGAAATACATAATGAATGGTAGGACCCTAGGAAGGACAGACGATCAGAGGGACCTTGGTGTGCATGTACATAGATCCCTGAAGGCAGCAGGACAGGTAGATAAGGTGTTAAAAAGGCATATGGGATACTTGCCTTCATTAGCCGAGGCATGGAATATAAGAGCAGGGAATTTATGATGGAGCTGTACAAAACGCTAGTTAGGCCACAGCTGATTGTCATTTTATTTCAGTGATTAGGACAGGCCTGAACAATGCATTTAGCAGCCCCCATTAGGGGATGATTACAGACTATTATCTACCATGCAGTTGATCTGTTTGTAGACACATTTAGGAGTTGTTGGTCTTAACTGGAGTTCTTGCAAAAAATTTGGTTTAATTGACAACCTTGGGTGGGGAAAAATCAGTGCAGACTATTTGACACACACTACAAGGATTCCACCAGCTCAGTGTTAATAACAATGGGATTGATTATAACTCTCCCAGCCTGGCGGAACCAGGCGGGGTTGGGGGACTTGCCCCTCTTTGCCACCCTGATCTGGCCACCTGCAATTTAAAATTACAGGCAGCAACGACATCTGTCCAAGCCGATGGGGTCCTCTTTTTAAATATGCAGACTAGGTTCCAATGATATTCGGGCCCAATCTGCTAACTTAACGTGAGGCTTGAGCAGGGCAGTGGTGGTGATGATGTCCTGCCAGGCACGGCAGCAAGGGTTAGAAGCCCAGTTATAGGAACATAGGAATAGCAGTAGGCCATTCAGCCCCTTGAGCCTGTTCTGCTATTCAGTTAGATCATGGCTTACCCACCTTGGATCTGTAACCCTTAATTCCTTTTCCTAACAAAAACCTATTGATCTGAGTTTTGAAATTTTCAATTGACCTAGCCTCAACAGCTTTTTGGGGGAAAGAGTTCCAGATTTCCACTACTGTGTGTGAAGAAGTGCTTCCTGACATTGCTCTTGAACCTCCCCTCCAGAGGAAATAGTTTGTCTCCATCTACCCTATCAAATTCTTTATCATCTTAAACACCTCAATTAGATCACCTCTTGCTCTTCTATACTCCAGGGAATACAAGCCTAATCTATGCAACTTGTCCTTATAATTTAACCCATTCAGCCAGGTCAGTTTTTAAAATGTTTTGGCCCAGATTTTGCTGTAGCAGGGCATCTAATGGCGTTTGCTGTTGGTTAGACTTGCCCTTGCCCATTTAGGTTATTAAATGTTTTGCATTGCAAGTTGCTGAAAGTGCGAGCTGATAACATCGCAGTGAGGAAACTGGGCATCTGGGACCTGAGTGAACAGGAAAAGCATCTCCTTAATCAATCCGATTGAAGGATTGTGAAATTAACAGTGCAAGGATGGAGAAGGAAGTTTAAATGAGTGAATTCAATGTCAAATTGGGTATCGAGGGAAAGAGTAGATTAAGAGAAATTGATTTAAACTAAATTTTACATTTCAAAAAAATCTCCAACGACAGTAAAACTTGAAGGAATGAGATTCCACACTTGTAATTGTTAATTTTCAGTGCCGGAGAGATTGATTGACAGTAATTAACATCATCACCATAAAAGGGTACTAGTAATTGAAATAATTTAACTTTCTGTGGCGAGTAGGTCGTGTCCACTAGGCAAATACAGCAACTTCATGCCATTCAATGCATTTCAGTGGTGAGCTAGATAACTAGATGCTGTTTAAAGAAAGAAAGAGACTTACATTTATATAGCACCTTTCATGACCACCAGACATCTCGAAGCGCTTTACAGCCAATGAAGTACTTTTGGAGTGTAGTCACTTGTAATGTGGGCAACGCAGTAGCCAATTTGTGCACAGCAAGCTCCCCAAAACAGCAATGTGATAATGACCAGATAATCTGTGTTTGTTATGTTGATTGAGGGATAAATATTGGCCAGGACACCGGGGATAACTCCCCTACTCTTCTTTGAAATAGTGCCATGGGATCTTTTATGTCCAACTGAGAGCAGACGGGGCCTCGGTTTAACATCTCATCCGAAAGACGACACCTCCGACAGTGCATCACTCCCTCAATACTGCACTGGAGTGTCAGCCTAGCTTTGTGCTCAAGTCCCTGGAGTGGGATTTGAACCCACAACCTTCTGATGCAGAGGCAAGTGTGCTACCAACTGAGCCACAGCTGACACAGTTTACGCAACGCTAACAGCAGAGTCGCGCAACTCAGATAGCAACTTTTGGATATCCACGTTTAACATTAACGACAAGATTTGTAAGCAAAATTAACGTGGAGTGTGAAGTAGTTCATTTTGGTAGTAAGAATGAGAGGCAATCTAAACAAAATGGTACAATTTTAAAGGGAGTGCAGGAACAGAGAGATATGCATACAAGTCTTTGAAGGTGGCTGGACAAGGTGAGAAGGCTATTTAAAAAAGCATATGGGATCCTTGGCTGTATTAATAGAGGCGCAGAGCACAAAAGCAAAGAAGTTATGCTAAACCTTAAACACTGGTTAGGCCCCAGCTGGAGTATTGTGGCCAATTCTGGACACCACACTTCAGGAAGGATGTCAAGTCCTTGGAGAGGGTGCAGAGGAGGTTTACTAAAATGGTACCAGGAATGAGGGACTTCAGTTACATGGAGAGTAGTGAAAATGGGCTTGCTTTCCTTAGAGCTGAGAAGGCTAAGTGGAGATTTGATAGAGGTGTTCAAAATCATGAAGTGTTTTGAAAAGAGTAAATAAGGAGTATCAGTTTCCAGTGGTGGAAGAATTGGTAACCAGAGGACACAGATTTAAGGTAATTAGCTAAAGAACCAGAGGCGACATGAGGAAAACACTTTTTACGCAGTGAGTTATGAAGTGGAATGCACTGCCTGAAAGTTTGGTGGAAGCCAATTCAATAATAACTTTCAAACTGGAATTGGATAAATACTTGAAGACAAAGATCAGTGGAGTGGGACTAATTGGATAGCTGTTTGAAAGAGCTGGCCTAGGCACGATGGGCTGAATGGTGGGTGGCCTCCTGTGCTGGAGCATTTTATGATTCCATGGTTTTCAAAAAGCTTAAGTTGCCACACATTAGGCTATTTAAGATACTCCTGTGGGACTAGTAGTCAAGAGTTTGGGTTGGATAAGGAATTGGTTGCATTCCTGTAGGCAGAAAGTTGTTATTAATAACTGGTTCTGTGTGGGGACCAGTTATTAATGAGATAGAGGTCATAACGGCACAGAAGGAGGCCATTCGGCCCATTGAGTCTGAGCCGGCTCTCTGTAGAGCAATCGAGTCAGTCCCATTCCCTTGCCTTATCCCCGTAGCCCTGCAAGTTTATTTCCCTCCAGTGCCTATCCAGTCACCCCTTGAAAACATTGTGTTGCTGCTTCCACCACTTCCTTCGGCAGTGAGTTCCAGATCCTCGCCACTCGCTGCATAAAAATGTTTTTCCTCACATTCCTCCTGTATCTGTTGCCCAAAACCTTAAATCTGTGTCCTAGTCCTTGTACCATCAACTAGTGGGAACAGCCTTTCCCCATCTAGCCTATCCAAACCTGTCATAATCTTGTACAACCTGATCAAATCACCCCTCAACCTCCTTTTGCTCTAATGAAAACAAATCCAGTTTCTCCAACCTGTCTTTGTAGCTAAGCTCCCCCATCCCCGGAACCATTCTGGTAAGTCTCCTCTGCAACCTCTCAAGGACCTTCACATCCTTCCTAAAGTGTGGTGACCAGAACTGGATGCAATACTCCAGTTGCGACCTAACCAGCGCTTTATAAAGGTTCAGCATAACTTTTCTACTTTTGTACTCAATACTTCTATTTATGAAGCCCAAGATCCGATATGCGTTGCTAACCACACTCTCAATATGTCCTGCCATCTTCAGGGACCTATGCACATTAACTCCCAGGTCCCTCTGTCCCTGCACACCCTTTAAAACTGTGCCATTAAGTGTATATTGCCTCTCCCTGCTCCTTCTGCCAAAATGCATCACCTCGCACCTCTCTGTATTAAATTCCATCTGCCACTTGTCTGCCCATTCTGCTAGCCTTTCTATGTCCTGTTGCAGTCAATTGGTATCATCCTCACAGTTTGCCACACCCCCAAGTTTGGTGTCATTGGCAAATTTAGAAATTCTACTCTTCCAATATCCAGGTCATTTTAAAAATATATATCTATCTATCTATCCCTTGGGGAATGCCACTGTCTATCATCCTCCAGTCTGAAAAGCAGCTGTTTACCACAACTCGCTGTTTTCTGTCCTTAAGCCAATTCCTTATCAAAGCTGTCACTGACCCACCTATTCCATGAGTCTCCATTTTGTTAACCAGCCTTCTATGTGATACTTTGTCAAATGCCTTCTTAAAATCCATATAGACAACATCCATTGCATTCCCTTAATCAATTGTCCCTGTTACTTCATCAAAAAATTCAATTAGATTAGTCAAACACAATCTGCCTTTTACAAATCCATGTTGGCTTTCCTTAATTATCTTAAACCTCTCCAACTGCCCGTTAATTTTATCCTTGATGATTGTTTCTAAAACTTTACCCACCACTGATGTTAAACTGTAGTTACTAGGATTGTCCTTACACCCTTTCTTGAACAATAGTGTCACATTTGCCACTTTCCAATCCTCAGGCACCTTCCCTGCATCTAGGGAAGATTGGAAAATTATAGCAAGTCCTTCTGCTATCTCGTCCCCTAATTCCCTTAGCAACCTGGGATGCAAGCCATCTGAACTGGGCGACTTATCCACTCTAAGCATACCCAATCTTTCTAGTGCATCTTGTCTATCAGTTTTCACCCCTTCCATTGCTTCTACCTTTTCCACTTCTACTGATATTTATTCAGCATCCACCTCCTTAGTAAACACCGATACAAAGTACTCATTGAGTATTCTAGCCTTGCCCTGTGCCTATAAGCATATATCACCTTGTTTGTCCCTGATAATAGACCGCACCATTCCTCCCCCTCCTTTCCCTTTACCCTAGCATTATACCAATCGATATTTGGGTAATTAAAGTCCCCCAATATCACCACTCTATATAGCTTTTGCATTTCTCTGCGATTTCCCTGCAGATTTGCTCCTCTACCTCCCTCTCACTATTTGGAGGCCTGTAGAAAGCTCCAATTGTCCTCGCACCACAGCTTTTTCGAGAGAGGATTCCAGATTTCTCCTACCCTTTGTGTGGATCATGATTTCTCTTTTAAATGGCTTTGCTCCAGTTTTAGGTTGATGTCCCTGCATTCTTGATGGGTTTTTTCCTCCATCAAAGGAAATAGTTTCTCCATCTTAACATTTTAAACATTTCTATTACAGAAACATAGAGCAGGGATAGGCCATTCGGCCCCTCGAGCCTGTTCCGCCATTTAATGTGATCATGGCTGATCATCCAAATTCAGTGCCCTGTCCCTGCTTTCTCCCCTGATCCCTTTAGCCTTAAGAAATATATCCAACTCCTTCTTGAATATATTTAATGAATTGGCCTCAACTGCCTTGTGTGGTAGAGAATTCCACAGGTTCACCACACTCTGGGTGAAGAAATTCCTCCTCATCTCGGTCCTAAATGGCCTACCCCTTATCCTTAGACTGTGACCCCTGGTGCTGGACTCCCCCGCCATCAGGAACATCCTTCCTGCATCTAGTCTGTCTACTCCTGTTAGAATTTTATAAGCTTCAATGAGATCCCCTCTCATTCTTCTAAACTCTAGGGAATATAAGCCTAATCGACCCAATCTCTCCTCATATGTCATTCCTGCCATCCCAGGTATCAGTCTGGTGAATCTTCGCTGCACTCTCTCCATGGCAAGAACATCCTTCCTCAGATAAGGTGACCAAACCTGCACACAATACTCAAGGTGTGGTCTCACCAAGGCCCTGTAAAACTGCAGCAAGACATCCTTGCTCCTGTATTCGACTGGTGCACAAGGACACCCAGGTCTCGTTGCACGTCCCCTTTTCCCAATCTATTGCTGTTCAGATAATCTGTCTTCCTGTTTTTGCCACTGAAGTGGATTACCTCGCATTTATCCACATTGGGCAGATGCATGGCAAATGCAGTATAATCACCCAACCTGTTCAAATCATACTTCTATACTGTCCAGATCACCCATCAACCTTCTATACTCAAGCGAACGCTGCCCTGGATTTCCATGATTTCCCTAATTGAGCAGAGTAAGACCTGTGCTTGTAATAGATGCAAGCCCATCATTGGAATGTTACTGGCATCAAGCTCATTGTCTACAGAGCAGCAGTGATACCCACCCTGCTGTATGCCTCAGAGACATGGACCATGTACAGCAGGCACCTCAAAGCACTGGAGAGGTACCACCAACGCTGCCTCTGCAAGATCCTGCAAATCCGTTGGTAGGATAGGTGCACCAATGTCAGTGTTTTTGCTCAGGCCAACATCCCCAGCATCGAAACTTTGACCACGCTCGATCAGCTCCGATGGGCGGATCACATTGTCCGCATGCCCGATACGAGACTCCCAAAACGAGCGCTCTACTCGGAGCTCCGACACGGCAAGAGAGCCCCAGGTGGGCAGAGGAAATGCTTCAAGGACACCCTCAAAGCCTCCTTGAAAAAGTGTAACATCCCCACCGACACCTGGGAATCCCTGGCCCAAGACCGCACAAAGTGGAGGAGAAGCATCCGGGAAGGCACCGAACACCTCGCGTCTCTTCGCTGGGAGCAAGCGCAGGCAGCGCAAGGAGCGCACGTCAACCCAAGCACCCCACCCACCCCTTCAACCACCGTCTGCCCCACCTGTGACAGAGACTGTAGGTCCCGCATTGGACTAATGCGAACTCATTTTTAATGTGGAAGCAAGTCATCCTCGGTTCCGAGGGACTGCCTAAGAGAGAGACTGGGGTGGGAGGTTCAATGGTTGGAGAGTGTTTTTAAAAAAAAAAAAAAAAAAAAATGCTGTGGAGCCCTTCACACAGTTTTACAACTTAACTGAGGGGTGTAGATATTCTTATAAACTACAAGATTAAACTCAATGAATATGTTGTAGGCTTGCAACAAACTCTGCTTTTTAACCTAATGAACATAATTAACTGTTTCATAAATTGATACCTTTTTGAATTCTCGTAAAGCGGGTAGAAAAAACAATAGGACTTTTACAGTTTCCTTCTGTTAACTCATTTGTTTCTGTTTGCTGAAAATCAAATTATTCAGAAATTCAAATTTAAATAAAACAACACGGTGTGGTTTATTGGCAATTTGAATTTGAATTAAGCAACTGCAAATCAGGAGAAGACTATACATGGAAAATGTGTTTTAATGTGTAAGTAGCTTTTTTGAGATGGGGTTCTTAGCGGGTGTTAATATTCTGCTGCAGAAATATACTGTGAACGTGAATTAGATAGTCCATTAGTTTGTGTAATTTTATTGCACATTGAGGTTAAACAGTGTGATTTTTACACTGTAGTTTAGCCCTAAAAAATCTGTAATGCAATAAAAAAATGTAGATAATGAGCTCCACTTTCAAAGATGGGCTAAGTAGTATGGGTATTGAGACATGCCGAAGGGTTATCTATCTTCAACTAGAAGGGTAAGTTAGTTTATTAATCAAATGTGTCGTCTTGTTAACAACAATTAAGTGGTGTTCATTTGTGATTAAGATTTTAATTTCAAAACAGAGGTATTTTGGAATTACTGCATTAGATACTTATTCATGCAAAGACTAAACAGGCCATTTGTGTTCCAGGACTTGATGTTTATCCCTGGTAAAACATTTTAGTAAAATGTTAGAAATAACAACAGAAAAAATGCTGGAAAAACTCAGCAGGCCAGGCAACATCCATGGAGAGAGAAATAGAGTCAATGTTTCAGGTCGAAACCCTTCGTCAGGACTGAAAAAGCACAGGAAATGAAACAGATTAAAAGGCCAGTTGGGGGCTGGGAAATGGGGATGAGCGAACAAAAGAGAAGTGAAGAGACATTAAGAGGCTTTGCGGAACACCTCCGTTCAGCCCGTAAGGGTGACACCGAGCTTCCGGTTGTCTGTCATTTTAATTGGGTTGACGTGTGCTCCATCCGCTGTTTGCGCTTGGCTTCCGCTTGCTCCCAGCGAAGAGATTCTGTGTTCAGCAGCTTCCTGGATGCTTCTCCTCCACTTTGTGCGGTCTTGGGCCAGGGATTCCCAGGTGCCGGTGGGGATGTTGCACTTTTTCAAGGAGGCTTTGAGGGTGTCCTTGAAGCATTTCCTCTGCCCACCTGGAGCTCTCTTGCCTTGTCAGAGCTCCGAGTAGAGCGGTTGTTTTGGGAGTCTTGTATCGGGCATGCGGACGAAGTATACAGGAGGGTGGGTATCACTACTGCTCTGTAGACCATGAGCTTGGTGCTGGGTTTGAGGTCCTGGTTTTCAAACACTCTCTTCCTCAGGCGACCGAAGGCTGCACTGGCATACTGAAGGTGGTGTTGGACTTCGTCATCGACATCTGCCTTTGTTGACAGTAGGCTCCCGAGGTATGGAAAGTGGTTCACGTTGTCCATGGATTTTGATAATCAGGGGGCAGGTTGGTGGAGGATCTTTGTCTTACGGATGTTTAGTTTAAGGCCCATGCTCTTGTACGCTTCGGTGAAGGTGTTGATGATGGTTTGGAGTTCAGCCTCAGTGTGCGCAGATGCAAGTGTCGTCTGTAATACTGTATTTCAATGACAGAGGATGGGACAACCTTGGATCTGGACTGGAGGCGACGGAGGTTGAACAGTTTCCCATTTATTCTGTAGATTAGCTCCACTTCAGCGGGGAGCTTACTGAGGGTGAGATGGAGCATTGCAGCCAGGAAGATCGAGAAGAGTATTGGTGCGATGACACAGCCTTGCTTGGCCCTGGCCTGTACGTGAGTTTGGTCTGTGGTGGATCCGTCGGTCAGTATCACAGCTTGCATGTCGTCGTGAAGCAGGAGGAGGATGGTGACAAACTTTTGAGGGCAGCTGAATTTGAGGACGACACTTCATAATCCCTCATGGTTGACGGTATCGAAGGCCTTTGTGAGGTCAAAGAAGACAATTTACAGCGGTTGGTGCTGTTCCCTGCATTTCTCTTGTAGTTGAAGTGCGGTCAAGATCATGTCCATTGTGCCCCTTAGTGGGAGGAATCCATATTGCGACTCTGGGAGGAGCTCTTCAGCCACTGGGAGAAGGCGATTGAGGAGGATTCTTGCGATGGCTTTCCCTGTGGCAGACAGCAGGGAGACTCCTCTAATTACCGCAATCGGACTTGTCACCTTTCTTAAGATGGTCTCGATTACGGCATCTCTGATATCCCTGGCATGCTGTCCTCCTTCCAAGTAAGAGAATTGAGTTCATGTATTCGTGCCAATAATGTTTTAGCGCCTCGGTGGGGATTCCATCTGCTTCCGAGGCCTCCTTGTTCTTCAGTTGTCAGATGGCCGTTTCAATTTCATGCTGGGCTGGGGTTGTGCTGAGGTGGTGGGCAGCATGCTGCAGAATGGAATTCAGGACACTCACGTCAAAGACAGTCTAGTTTAAGGAGATCTTGGTGCTCATTCCAGCAGGCACGAACTGCCTCTCTGTCCTTGATGAGTACCTCCTTTCTTGGCCCGCAGTGGGGTTGGACCTTGGGTGCTTGGGCCGTAGGTGGTCTTGACTGCGCTAAAGAATCCACGCACGTCATGGTTGTCGGCTAGCTGCTGGATCTCCTGCGCTTTCTCCACCCACCATCTGTTCTTTAGGTCACGAGTTTTTTGTTGGACCTCTGCCTTCAGGCGTCTGTAGAGCTGCTTTCTTGCTCTCAAGTTCTGTTACTGTTTCCAGATCAGGAATGCCTTGCGCTTGCGCCTTATTAGCGCCTGGATCTCCTGGTCCTTCTTGTCGAACCAGTCTTGGTGTTTCCTGGTCAAGTGGCTGAGCGTCTCTTCACAGGTGCTGATTATGGAGGCCTTGAGTGCAGACCAGGCACTGTGGACACTCTGCCTCTGAATCACTGGGTGTCGTCCGGTTGGTTGTGAGGTGCAAGCTGAATAGAGCTTTCTTAGCAGGATCTTTGAGTGCTCCAGCGTTTATTTTCTTGCGGCATTGCTTCTGTTGCCGCCACTGTTTTGGGGCTACGTTGATGGAGATGACAGAGCGGGTTAGGCGGTGGTCTGTCCAGCAGTTGTCCGCTCCTGTCATGGCACGGGTGATGCGGATGTCCTTGCGGTCCCTCACTCGGACGATGACTTAGTCCAGCAGATGCCAGTGCTTGGAACGAAGGTGTTGCCATAAAGCCTTGTACTTGTCTCTCTGACTGAACAAGCTGTTGGTTCTGACGAGGACATGTTCTAAGCATTTCATCAGGATGAGGGAGCCGTTGGAGTTGGCTTTCCCTACCTCCTCTCTGCCGATCACACCTCCCCAGAAGTCTGTGGGAGGTGTGATCGGCAGAGAGGTGCTAATGTAACATATACAACAGTATAAAACCCAATGAAAGGACACATTATTCATTAAAGCTCTGTTGCAATCCAGTTTTAACCTTGCAATTTTGTGAACCCAACATCCTTCCTGTTGCACAATATGAAACCTGCATGAATTTGATTGTAATGGTGATCGATGGCAGTGGTCAGTGTAAGTGTATGAATGCCAATGGTAAACCACAAACAGTAAGTTCTGTTTATCCAAAAACTGTAAAGCTGTCTTGCAGAATACTTGGTGAAATGTGGCTTTTGCAACTCTCAAACTACTTGAGCTTGCATCTTACAGCATTGTTGAGTATGTTCTAACTTTGTAATGTTCACCCAGTTTTTTTTTTTTGTTTTCTGTGAAAATAACTGATCATTTGTATCTTTTTATTTCTCATTTCCTCCCTTTCTGAAAATGCCAACTCTTTTCTGGTCCATGGTATCATGCTACCAGTTGCCCTCAGGCAAATTGCCCAACAATGTGGGGCATCAGAATTGCTGAAGACCATTGTAGTGCTTCGAGCACCTCACCAGCTGAGATTAGCTAACTCGGCATAAACCAACAGTCGAACCTGGGAAAATTCTGGTCTAAGATTCAGCTGCTCCCAGAGTAAACCTGTTATGTTGTCAGGGAGCACAGAGCAATTATATTTTTAACTTAATGGCCCAGAAATTCGGGTCGGGGGGCTTCCCGCGGGGTGTAAGCCCCCGACCTGCACTTAACTTGCGTGCCGGCAGTTGAGCTGTAGGGCCCCGTGGAATTCCACTCCGGGGCCTGGCCCAGCTGCCGGCGCGCTGTGCTTGCGTGTCCCAGGGGCGTAGTTAGTGCGATGCGTCCCCTGGGATCACGTGAGCCATGGGCAGCCAATCGGAGGAAGGAAAAGCCCATTCATAAGATTGACAGGTAGACCTGTCAAAACTTATAAATATTACGGGCCCAAAATAGCAGTAAACCTTCAAATATTTTTTTTTTTTTAAATCACACTTTTTAAATAAACTGTAAATTACATTTAAATTATTGTTTAAAGGTTATTTAATTTTTGAAAAAATAATTTTATATTATAACTGGGCTAAAAATAATAAACCTGTGGAAAAAATGTTTTAATTTTAATGAATTGACCACTTACCTTGCAAAAAGCAGGCCTTACGCCTGCTTTTTAAATGTGTAAATCCTGCAGGCTTACCCTCCCGGGAAAACCTGCAAAAAAAAACCTAAGCCTCCCCTGCGCGCTCGTTCGACCTCTGAACCTCTTCGTTCAGAAGATCGGAAGTGCCGGTTTCCCGCGCATGCGCAGTGCATGCAGGAAACCGGCACTTCCATTCGGCCTACGGGTGAGTACCCCGTGCGTACCCACCCGGGGAGAGCCGAATTTCTGGGCCCAGGTATCAAATGCATGCAATGTGTAGACAGTTGATTCCTTCCACTGTCGTCTTTTTATTATCACAGCTAAGAGATGGTAATTCTCTATCCAGTAGTAAAATAACTGACACTTTAATCTAGTCATGTGGGACATGGGTGAAATCCAACTTCTGCCATGTCCCCTCCATTGGCTGTTTTTATGTTTTCAGTTTTTAAGAACTGAATTGTAAAGGAAAAACAAAGGATTAATGCTTCTGGAATTATGTTTTTCATTTATTCTTTTGATTTTTTGTACAGAAAGAATTGTAGAAGATCATGAATCAGTGATTCAGGTGCAATCAACTTGGGGAATGGACACGGACAGCAGATTATACTTCAGAAAAAATTATGCCAAATATGAATTCTTTAAAAACCCATCGGTAAGTGAAATCAGCAATTTTGCAAGGAAATGAACCAGGGTCATGGACATTATTTTCAGATTTTATCAATGCTGATGTGGCTTGTGTTTGCAGTGGATTATCTTTAAAAGGAAAACAACATTGTGAAAAAGTGTTTGACAAACCTATTTTTGTTTCTAAACATGCAATGTGAGGCCATGTTGGGGACATTTTTATGTCGGTGCTCTTGGAATGGAGCCTTGCTCACTGGCAGTGCACATTGGAAATTCAGGTGTACATTGCATATGGTTTTCCATTCATGGTTTGAAGGAGCAGATTGTATATGACCTAGTGTAATAATGTATATGTTCAACTATTACAAATGTCATCTTTTGTTACTTTATATTTTTGTTACACCTCCTATAAAAGGGTATATTTATGCACAATGGAATATTAAAAAGGTAATAGGCCAGATTTTCCTCTTGTTACATTTGGGAGTAAGGGATTGCTAGGTGGCGCACAGAGGAAAATTAGCCAGAAAGGATTATATGCCTGCAAAATGAGTCCATCCAGTTTAGCTTCAATTAAAACAATGGGTAGAAAATTGGGCAGGCACCATTATAAGCATGCATCCAGCCTGCCCAATTTTCTAATATGTGCTCTGCCCAGTTGACTCTTTACACCTAAGTGCTATAAGAGGAAAAGCTGCCCTAATATGTCACAATGAGTTTCGAACAATAATTCAGTCTTGTTGATCAAAACTAATTAAACACTGCTGTCATATTTTGTGATTTTAAACACTCAGCCTTTTAAACTCATCAGCTTCATCCATTATCTTGTAAAAGGTGTTTCAAATGGTAGCCTGGATTTTCCACCTCTACACCTACCAACCCAGGATTTAGTTTGAAAATTCTCACATTGGAGAAGTGGAAACCCCTGGCTGATGTATGGAATGTCTAAATATTATTGTGAAAATGTAGCTGTATTGCAATTACAAGTTACACAGCTTGAAGGTAATAAGAAAATATATAGTGGCCTGGATTTTCCTTTGCTATCTGGCCCCAAAGGGGGCAGGATAATAGCAGAATATACAGGGAAATCACACTGCGAGGCCTAGCACTATGTTCCTGCCCCAACTTCTTTTCCTCGCCCTACCAGCTGCCCCTTCCCAATATGTCAGTTGCAAGCCGCCAAATTTACCTGACTTGTACTCGTCATTGCCACCATCAGGGACCGCAAGGTTGGTGGTAGTCCATAAGGCAGTGGTGAAAGGCCTGCTAGAAATATAGAACTTCATGTAAAGGTAAAATTCACTTTTTTTACTGCAAGTGTCATAATGTGCATCAGAATTTAATATATTTAAGTTATAATACTTTTATTGTATTCTGCTTTCAACTTGCGAAATATCCCATGACATTTTGATTTTTTTTTCCTCCAGTTTTTTCCAGAACACATGGTGTCTAGTTGCAGTGAAACAAATGGAAGTTTAAGTCATTCACAGTTAATACAGGTGTGGCGATATTTTTGTACAAACAGCATTTCTAAAATTGTGGGATGGAAAGTATATATTTAAAAAAAAAACACTTGTTCTGCGGTAAATAACAAAACATACTGGGGCCAATTATCCACCCCTCTGCTGGCACTAGGACCCGATGAAGACGGAACAAACCTGATGTGCACTCTGACTGACATTGTGTGAACCTGCTCGTATTTGCAGATTCAGGTCATTAGCCTGGACCCCCACACCACACATGCAGGCCTGCCTCTTGGCCAGTCTTGCACCTGAAAAAAAGGGGGTGGGGGGGGAAATGCAACTGCTGCAGGCCCCAGAATCTTGCAGCAGTCATAATGGCCACCAGCTTCATGGTATTGTGGCTGATGTCCAGAAACAGCAGCCAGAAGGCTTCCAGTGCTGATCCTTGTCCTACTAAAGAAAAGATTTTGGTCTTGTGGTCCTTGCTGCTCAATCCTCTGAGAGGAGCTAGGCACAGGGTCCAAGTTACACTTCCAAGTGCCTCTAAAATGGGCATTGGGAGAGGAAAAGGAGGTTGACGGACTTGTTACACCCACCCTCACCTCCCTAGTATGTCTAACCTTTGCTGCAGGCACAGCTGAACAGCTGGTCTTAATCTTGATGACAAAAGTCTGAGCGCCTAGCACGTGTTAGCAGTTTAAGATGATGGTTGGTATTAGAGAAAAGAAGCTGGAGGTTATCTTGGCTCTCCATGATGACCATGGAGTAGTGGATGGTTTTGACAGAGGAAAGTGAAGCCAATAGCACTTTGTCCAGCCAGATCTGGTGATTGACAACTGATTTAGCCATCCATCAGCTACACAAGATTGTGACCTTTGGACTGAGGGAGTGAAGATGGGGGTCACATTAGGGGAATGATCGTGATGGTAGAAAATGAAGCTTTTATTGAAGACCAGGACATTAAAGGTGGAGGTGGGAATGGTTGAGTAGATTGACAGCTGGCAAATAGAAGGCCAAAGGCTAGACAGTTGGCAGCTTGAAAATGCAATTGTAAGTGACTTGGGGTGAATGCAGAAGAAAGTGGGGTTGTAAGGAGGTAGGGAGGTGTGGGTGGTGAGAGATACAGGAAAGTTGTTGTTGACCTCAACAGTGATTGAGATCATGGGAGTAGAGGACATGTGACATAGCAAGGTTGAGGGGTGGCTGTAAATATGGGTAGGAGAGTTTATATAGAGGAAGAGGTTAAGGGAGGATGGGGAGGGCAGTGAAATCAGATGAGAAAGGGGCAAGAGGAGTTGAGATGATTGTCGAGGATCAGGGATCGCTCTGTGCAGAGACTGAAGGAAGAAAGTGAAGAGGATATCTTGGTGAGAAACTCTGGGTGGTACTTGAGGCATTAGACAATGAGGATGTTAAAGCAGAAGCAAGAGGTGTGGAACAAGGCGAGGTGCTCAAAGGCGGAGAAAGGACTAGATGAGTTGGAGGAGAGATCAATATGTGGTTTGGTGATGAGAGCCACACTGCCACCACAGTGGTTTGGGCAGGTCCAGTGGTGGAAAATATAGCCAGGTGGGGAGTCTTCAGTTAGGGGCAAGGTGTAAGGCATCGCCACCTGTGAGCTAAGTTTCAGGCCAAGCCAGGATATCAATCCAATCGGATCGTGGCTGGCGAAAGCCTTGTTTGCAAGTGAATGGAAATTTTGGAGGGAAATGCGGAGATATTATTGATCCGCTGGCAGATTCTAAGAGGGCATTTGTGGATGAGTGCGACCAAAAGGAAGTTGGTGAGATTATGCCCCAGCGGGTGTGTTGGATGGGAAGGTAGTTGAGAGCTTTGCTGAACTGTTGGGGTTGCTGCTCGTAAGTAGGCAATGACGAATGCCTCAATGGCCTCTTTGGGAGAAACACAGGTTCACCACTGCCTTATCCAAGGGGGCTTCAATCCTGTGCTGGTAGAGTAGGCAGGTAGAGTATTAGTTTGTGGTAGGGATTTGGGGTGGGTGGTGGTGGGGGAAGAGAAACTACCAGAGAGGGTCAAAATGAAAGGTGGCATGACTGGGAGACAGGAGAGAAGGACTTGAGGGGCCAGGAGAAAAAAATAAGGGAGATGGACGTAATGGGCTCGTGGTTAAAGTGGCAGCCAAAATCCGCGCTCAAATGGAGACACAGGGAATTCAGGTTACATAGGCGTGGCAGAGAATTAGGAGAGATATGTCCTGGTCATAAACAGAGAATAGGGAGGGCACAATATGAGAGTCCAAAGAAGTTTGAAGTCCAGTGGTAGGATGAAATTGATTTGTGACAGGTTTGGGGACAGTTGTGGAGAGGGAATGAATCCAGGCACTTTGAGGGGCAGAATATTGGTGACCCCAAGCAGCTTTCTGTCCAGGCTCCAACACAGCTGGCTGACTTGAAGAAATCTAAATTAAAGGAAATAAGTAAAATTGTGTTAATCTTCTGTCTTTTCCTACATATTGGTTAACTTTAACTTTAAAATTCTGAAATTTGTGTGTTTTAGAATTTCCTGAATTCAAGCATGTGTCCTGAGATTCATGGCTACCTTCATGCTAGAGAGCAGGGAAAGAAGACGTGGAAGAAATGTTACTTTGTCTTGCGACGATCTGGATTGTACTTTTCTACTAAAGGAACATCCAAGGTAAGAAAATAGCACTAAGTGACAGCCGATTTTAAAAAAAAGCCTTGCTCAATTTTTATTTATAGTCATAATCTTATGTGGAGTCTGGATACTGATTATTCAATGTAATTTTTAACTCCTAGTCTGCCAGTAACTCCAGGGAATTTCAGGATCCATGAGCTTTAAGGTCATGCACTTCAATACTAGAATATTAATGTTTATTTCAGTAACGGTTATTAAAATGTTAGTAAGAGCTTTGCTACTGTAATAAGCATTTACAGCTTTTATTTGCTTCTGCTCATCCTTTTCCCATCACTCTCCTGTTTGTCCATTTTTTCCAGTTTCATTATTTTAACTCCACTTTTACATTATTTCTCATGCTCTTTCAGTTTTTCTAAGTTTTTAAGCAGACATGTTTCCTTCTATATCTGATGTTTCAATATCCAATTTTGAATTTCAACCTATAAAATGTTGACTTTTGGTTGGCTTATTCCCAACTCCAAAAGCAGTCATTAGTTCCAAGAGCTCTTATGTTAGCTTTTCGAGGCTCTGAAATGTAAATATTTGACATGTTCATGTCCAAGAAAACCAGGTCAAATTTTTTGATGCAATTTTCAAGCATTACAAAGTGAGTGCTACTGCTTGAAAAGCTGAGCTAGATTTCCTCGCTTGGCTTTTTTAATTGGTGAAAAAGCACCAAAACCACACTCTGCTAACCAGTGCCAACAACCAACTGATTTTTCCTTGGTATAGCTTCATTCAATATTCAGAGTGACTACTGACAATGTGGCTGACCTGCATAATCAATGGTGGCATGCTAACTATTGACACCAGTCACCCTGCAATGCACTAATGATATCATGTGATTTAGGATTTGATGTTGGGATTCAGGCTTAAGGATTAGAGTTGGGACTAGTGGTTAGGGCTAGAAACCATGTATCTATTTTTATATTATTGGCAACATGTTAATAGATGGTGATTCAGCAGTAGGCCATACCGTCCCATATTACTGGTGTTGGCACCCTAACACCAGAAAGAGAGACTTGCATTTATAAAGCACCTTTCATCATCACCGGACTTCCCAAAACGCTTTACAGCCAATGAAATACTTTTTGAAGTGTAGTCACTGTTGCAATGTAGGAAATGCGGCAGCCAAATTGCACACAGCAAGCTCCCACAAACAGCAATTTGATGAAGACCAGACAATCTGTTGTAGCGACGTTGACTGAGGGATAAATATTGGCCAGGACACCAGGGATAACTTCCCTACTCTTCAGAAAAAGTGCCATAGGATCTTTATGTCCACCCGAGAGGGCAGATGGGTTCTTGGTTTAACGTCTCATCCAAAAGATGGCACCTTCGACAGTGCAACATTCACTCAGTGCTAGATTTTTGTTCTCAAGTCTCTGGAGTGGGACTTGAACCCACAACCTTCTGACTTAGAGGTGAGAGTGCTACCAACTGAGCCACAGCTGACACTATAAGCAATGTCGGTGCCAAAGAATGGAACCACTACCAAATAGGTGGTAAAAAGAAGGAAAATCCAGCCCTTTAATTACAACCAAGTTCCCGAGGTGGAAGGACTACATGGTAATTCACTGCACGACAAAATCTCCAGGTTTCCATTTTTTTTGAAGTAGTTAACCATTTCAAATCCTCAAGGAATTAACAAAAACCTTTCAGAATAATCTACTGAGGTGGTTTGAAATTGTTTTTTTTATTTGAGATTGGATTTAATTAGTAAAGGATCATCAAAGTTAAGTAATTCATTAAAAGGAAAGACATTTGCGCGTAACAGAAAGAAAACAAAAAATTGTTGCCTCTGTGGAATCAAAGCTCCGAACCAGCATACAAGTCATCCATGCTGGGTAGACCCTGTCATGTGCCAAATAGAATCAGCCATTTGGACTGCAGAAGTTGTTGCCTAAATACAGGCTCCAGCATAAAACGAGATTATATCAGTGACTCCCACCACTACTTGGAACAAGAAGTTTTTGTTCAAAACTGCCAATAAGCATAGCTTTGCTGGTTGGCCACATTTCTGAACAAAAACAAATGAACTGCTGTTCTGTGTCAATCGAGATTTTCTAACTATGACCGTGTATTTGTAAATATTTTTAAAAATCCACAGCTATTGCTTATAAAAGTTGAAATATTTGATCACCTCTATAACACAACACACTATTAGTACAATAAATAGTTTTACGATGTAGAGTGCAAAAATATAGTATAACATTTTTCAAGCTCCTATTGGAATTAGCAAGGTGCTCCTTTTGCCCATTTTAAGAAATTGTATCAAATTAGTATATTCTGTCAAGATATTATGTAGTATTTATTTTCTAATGAATACACCACTAATTTTGTTTTATCATTGAGCTTTTCAGTGTTGCTTTGTTGATTTTGTTCTGCAGTGTTGGGAAATGTTGAGCATCAAATCAACTAAAATCCCTAGGGCTTTTTCAACTTCATCCTTTGCTATTTTAACAAAGGTGATAACTTTCATTTGATATAACACCTTTAACATAGAAGAATGTTCCAAGGCACTTCAAGCATCATTGGGTTTAGCTTGAGTGAGGAACTGGAGCTTCTGAGCAAAGTTTCTGATGGAGCCAAACTATGTGGCTTCAGTTTTGTCATCCATGAATAGCACGAGATCAAAGCTGCTGGCTGAGAAGTGAAGCTGACTGCATGTTTTTTGTCTTGCAGATTATTTAAAAAATCATAAATCGAGGGCAAAATCTGCATTTAATCTGAGTGCACTAAATAGAAGTAGTTTCCTGTACAAATAGAATACTGTTGATGGTGAAAAATTGGAACTTGTATTTATAGAATATTCATGTTGCAGCATAGAGGGAGGCCATGTGGCCCATTGCACCTATCCCAACTTCCTGAAAAAGTTAACTACTTAGTCCACTTCTTGCCTTTTCTCCATACCCTGTTAAATTTCTGTTTATCCCCTTCCCTTTTAAAAGTGATTATGGACTCTGTTTCCACCCGTTTCTGGTAGGGCATTCCATTTCCAAACAGCCCTCTGCATTTTTATTTTGAAGTACACTTCTCCCCCTCCTGTCATTCTTTTGGTAATTTTATGCAATGGTTACTGACTCATTGGCTAGTGGAAGTAATATTTACAAATATTTTATTTTGAGAAAGCTGATCTGTCAGCCCAAGCTATCTACCTTTACATCGCCGATTTCCCTCATTCACACCAGCGGATAATGCTCTGTTACTGCGTATGCCTGTGGTTTATCAGTGTCTTCCTGAGAACTTTGACTTCAATTTTTTGAAGGAGAAATTTGTGAAAAGTTGTGTGGTGGATAAGGCAGGACGATTTAAAAGACTGACTTGACATGAGTGCCAAGAGATGATGGTGCATAGTGTTTTGATACTGAT
The DNA here is from genome assembly GCF_052327205.1 of Somniosus microcephalus. NCBI lineage: Eukaryota > Metazoa > Chordata > Chondrichthyes > Squaliformes > Somniosidae > Somniosus > Somniosus microcephalus. The sequence continues at coordinate 273,326,717 of NC_140990.1, read as the reverse complement.
CCAAGGCGAAAGTTTGACGAGTGCAATGAAGTTGTGTATATATTGGCCCAGAAATTGGTGTCGGGGGGCTTCCCGCGGGTGCAAGCCCCCGACCTACACTTACATAGCGCGCCGACAGTTGAAGCCTGGCCCTGCGTGGATTTCCTGTCAGTGGCCCGGTTCAGCTCCCGGCGCGCTGTGCTTGCGTGATCCAGCGGCGTAGTTAGTTCGATGAGCCGGCTGGGATCACGTGAGCACTGGGCAACCAATCGGAGGTTGCAAAAGTTCATTCATGAGTTTGATAGTAAGAACTGTCAAACTCATGAAAACTCCGGGCGCCCAAAACAGTACTTAAACTTCAAATAAAAGTTAAAAAACATCCCACTAATTAAATGAACTATTAATAACTGTAAAAAACGAATTTAAACAATTATTCAAATTTTTGAAAAAAATAATTTTTTAACAAATCGGGTCTAAAAATACACTTACCTTACTGTAAAGTCTTTAAAAATAATAAACCTGTGGAAAAAAATGTCTAACTTTAATTAATAGACCACTTACCTTTTAAAACTAAGTACTTACATCTGCTTTTTTCTCGCGTAAAAACTGGTGGCCTTATCGCACGGGCAACCCTGTTTATAAAAAAAAAAGGAATTTCAGCGCGCGCACGCATTCGACCTCTGAACCCCTTGGTTCAGAGGATCGGAAATGCCGGTTTCCCGCGCATGCGTTGTGCATGCAGAAAACTGGCAATTCCATCGGTCCCACATGTGAGTACACGATGCTGACCCGAATTACTGGGCCATTGTGTTCTCCATTACTACCAATTGCTTGGTTAGGTGACATCTCAACTTTACCAGTGAGGATTGAATGGTTAATACAAAGGATTAAAATTCCCCATTCAACCACTGTTGATGCTGATGGATAGCCATCAGTTAGATCTGAGAATGAGAAATATTCAAAGCAATAGTCTACCAGTGATTCTGATACCTACCCACTTCTTAAATCTCTACAGCATTAGATGTATCCCACTGAGTAAAATGCTAAAGTGTAGTGCTTTTGAAGTTGTGGAACATCCCAAAGTGCTTATAAAAAGCATGAGTTCATTAGTGGCGTGCCTCAGTTTCACAAGATTACTGACCTATTACTGATTTCAAATGAGGCAACCTTTTTTAATGTCAAGAACTAGTGGTGTTTGTTAAGGGAGATCTGTTAATCCCAAACTTGATCCATCTAGGTGAGCCATAAAACTATTGGTGCAGTGTTAACATGCTATTGTACTTGTTACCTTCTAATCAATTGATGGTTAGTTCTTTATATTTGATTAAGAAACAACTGCCAGAAATTCTTTAGAAATAAGTTAACATGTTGCCTGCCTGCACTTTATGATCCTGCTGATTTTAGAGTTAGATATATTTCTTAAGGCTAAAGGGATATGGGGAGAAAGCAGGGACCGGCTACTGAATTTGGATGATCAGCCATGATCTCATTGAATGGTGGAGTAGGCTTGAGGGGCCGAATGGCCTACTCCTGCTCTTATCTTTTATGTTTAACTGAGGGACATTGCTTTCTCCTCAATTTGGCCACAATAGAGGCTGAAATATGTATTTTAAGACCGATCTCTGGCAATCATAAATGGCAGGATATTGGAGCTCAAGGGCTAACAGAAACCAACTTGGAACCATCTTGTGTGTAGAGAAATTGCTACACAACAGATGGAAAGGCCAGCAAAATGAGATTGTTTTCACAATTGAGACAAGAGGAACAATCTATGACTCAGCTCAATAAACATATGGCAGCCAGAAGTTCTCCCCTCCCTCCCCCCACCCCCCCCCCCCCCTTCCCACTGTCCAGGGCTCCAAACACCCCTTCCAGGTGAAACAGCGATTTACTTGTACTTCTTGCAATTAGTACACTGTATTCGCTGCTCACGATGCGGTCTCATAAGAACATAACATAAGAAATAGGAGCAGGAGTAGGCCAATCGGCCCCTCGAGCCTGCTCCGCCATTCAATAAGATCATGGCTGATCTGATCCTAACCGCCAATCTCTACTATCACAGAACCATCTCCTGAATCTAACAGAATTAGACACACGAAATAGGAGCAGGATCAGGCTACACGGCCCCTGGGCCCGCTCCGCTACCCACAGGGCCATGACCGATCCGAACCTAGACTCGTGTCCAAATTCCTGCCCGCTTCCCGTAACCCTTAATTCCCTTTACTTCTAGGAAACTGTCTATTTCTGTTTTAATTTCTGTTTTACATTGGGGAGACTAAACGCAGATTGGGTGACCGCTTTGCGGAACACTTCCGTTCAGTCTGTAAGGGCGACCCCGAGCTTCCGGTCGCCTGTCATTTTAATTCACCGCCCCATTCCCACTCAGACCTCACGGTACTCGGGCGCTTGCATTTTCCCACGGAAACCCAGTGTAAGCTTGAGGAACAGCACCTCATCTTCCGATTAGGCACTTTACAGCCTTCCGGACTCAATATCGAGTTCAACAATTTCAGATCATAACCTCGGCCCCCATTACATTTTTACATATTTTTTATCCACACCTTTGTTTTATGCCCTTCCCCCTTTTATTCTCTCCCACATGGCAGCTGTCTCTCTGTCAGCGCATTTCACACCTAATCTAGAGCTATCTTGTCTCTTTACTTGTCCTATCACTATCTCGTCTCATTTTGAATACCTCTCATGTCTTTTTACTTCTCTCTCGTTCTTTCATCCCCATTACCCAGCCCCCAAACTGGCCTTTTAATCTGTTTCATTTCCCATGTTTTTTCAGTCCTGACTAAGGGTTTCGACCTGAAATGTTGACACTTTTTCTCTCTCCACGGATGTTGCCTGGCCTGCTGAGTTTTTCCAGCATTTTCTGTTATTTCGGATTTCCATCATCCGCAGTACTGTATTTTGCAAATGCTTTAGTGTTTCTTTGGCACTGTAAAGTGGGGCAAAAATCTGCAAAGAAGATTTAACTTTTTAACAAAAATTCTTGTTTCTGTATTTAATTCAATTCATAATGATGGAAAACAATGGCTTTGTCTTCAATTTATTAAATAACTCCTTTCCCTTGTCATAATATTCTTCAGATATTTAGGATATACTTTTTCTGATTTAATTTATCTCCTCCCCAGAATCCAGGGACAGTGACAATTTTTAAAATTATTTTCTCACTCACTCTCTGATTAAAAATCAACTCAATGAAGTACATTATTGAGCTTGAGGATTTCACCTATTTTAAATTGATGGATTTTAGTTGCTGCCTTCCAGTTTTATGCCACTTCTGCAGCTTCCAGTTCAAATGCCTTCAACCCAGATTCCATGTTGCTCACATCACAGAAACCATCTTGGTGAATGTGATGAATCCATTAAGTGGAACAAGGACTCTAAGAGGCAATATCGTAGAATTAACACGAGTACTTTATTAACAACTGGGAAACACGTTTACAGACAGCCTGCATCAGCATCCTGGCATTCCACCTTGTGCTGACCTATACAGGAAGCAAACCTCTGACCTTAACAGGAAGCAGACCTCTGACCTTAGTAGCAGCATTGGCTACAGCACCACCTGGTGGATAACCTTAATCATAACATCCCAGATTACTATATCCCTCCCCCCTTAAGATATCAGTATGAATTTCTTAAACAACCATTCCTGAGGGTCACATAAGGAGTCTCCATTCATCATGTTCCATACTTGACAAATCTAACAGTTCAGTATCAATCTCTCTGGTGGCTTGCGAGTCCTTTGTGAACATCTAACAGTAAAGTCCCTGCTTGTTTGTGGTGAAGCCACCAGCTGCTCCTGAGCAGTACTCAGAGTATCTGACTCTGCAACGATGGTTTCCTCTTGACGGATAGGTTCCTGTGGAATTATCTCTGTCCCTGGTGGTGGCACCACAGATGCACTTGGATAACTGGGGGCAACCCTGTCTTCAGTCATTGCATCTGGAACCTTCATTTCAATTTCCCCTTGTCTGGGAAGTATCTGATCTACGTGTCTGCGTACTACCCTACCATCTCCCAACATGACCTTGTATGATACTGGACCTGTCATTGAGTCTATGAAGCCAGGAATCCACTTTGGTCCATAACTGAAATTCCTGGTAAGGATCGCATCTCCTTCTCCAAAACTTCAGCTCTTTGTTCTTTTGTCATGGTTCTCTTTTTGTTTGTTTTGTCTGTTTTCCATTTTCCTTTTTAGGTCTGGGTGGACAAGGTCAAGAGTGGAGCGTAGTCTATGACCTAATAACATCTCAGCAGGAGAGAGTCCTGTGGTGGATTGAGGTGTTATTCTGTAGCTGAACAGAACCCGTGACACTTTGGCTGCTAAACTCCCTTCTGCACTTTTTTTCATCATCTCCTTAAATGTTTGTACGGCTCTCTCCGCAAGTCCATTCGAGGACGGATGATATGGAGCCGAGGTCACCTGCACTATGTCATTTTTTCTCAAGAACTCTTTTGTCTCTGTACTCACAAAACAAGTGGCATTGTCACTCACCACGATCTCCGGTAGCCCTTGATTACTGAAGCTCCGACGCAGGCAGTCTATAGTAGTAGTGGCGGAAGCAGAATTTACAGGATAAACATCCATCCGGAATGTGCATCAATGATTGAGGAACATCTTCCCCATGAATGGACCCGCATAATCTAAGTGTAATCTTCTCCATCGTTTATTCGGCCACTCCCAGGGGTGGAGAGGAGCCGCTGCTGGTGCCTTCCGGTGTTCCTGACAAGTGCTGCATGTCTTGACTAGATTTTCTATCTCCTCATCTAGCTTTGGCCACCACAAGTAACTCCTAGCCAAGGCTTTCATACGCGAGACCCCAGGATGACACTGATGTAGTTGCCCTAGGATAGACTGTCATGCTGGCTGTGGAATAATCATTCGTGCTCCCCACAACACGCAACTATCCTGCACACTCAGCTCTGTTTTCCTGACACTGTAGGGTGTGAAGTCAGCCCCTTCCGGATGCTGTGGCCATCCCCTCACCACATATTCTCGAACTCTAGACAGTACTGGATCTTTACCTGTCCATGTTCTTACTTGCTCTGCAGTCACAAGTGCCGTGTCAGTGTCCTCCAACATCAAAACTCTGTCCACTGGAGCTGCACGGATAGGTGTGCCTGGCAGTGGAAGACGGCTCAAGGCATCTGCGTTCCCATGGTACTTGCCCGCCTTGTAGATGATGACGTACTCATATGCCCTCAACGTCACTGCCCACCTGTGGATCTGGGGTGACACCATCTGTGGAACTGCTTTCATTTCGTTGAAAAGAGAGAGAAGAGGTTTATGATCGGTGCATATGGTGAACTTCCTGCCATATATGTACTTGTGGAACCTCTAACCCAAACATTACTGCTAACCCCTCTTTGTCTAACTGGGAATAGTTTATTTCCACTGGTGTTATTTTGGGACATAAACCCTATTGGTCTTTCAGTTCCATCTTCCATGCAGTGTGAAAGAACTGCCCCCACCCCGTAAGGTGAAGCATCACAAGAGAGAATGATGTCTTTCTCTGCATTGTAGTGAACCAGCACATCCGACGACAGCATCAGTTTCTTGGACTGTTCAAATGAAACCCCCTGCTCCTCTCCCCATTGCCACTGTGTCTCCTTGTGCAGTAGTTTGTGAAGAGGTGCTAACACAGTTGACAAGTTTGGTTAAAAACCTGTTATAATAGTTTAGCAGTCCCAGGTAAGCTTTTAACTCCGTCACATTGGTAGGAGCTGGGGCCTCCTGCAGTGCTTGTACCTTCTCCTTGATTGGATGGAGCCCGGTGGCATCCACTCTGTGTCCCAGGAACACGGCCTCATTCCCCAGGAAAGTGCACTTACTCCTCTTCAGCCGTAACCCAGCCTTATCCAATCTTTGTAGTACCTCTCAGAGTGCTCAGATGCTCCTGGTCGGTTCTTCCCGTCACCAGAATGTCATCCAGATAGATGGAAACATGTGGAATCCCTTGCAGTACACCTTCGATTGTCCTCTGGAAGATAGCTGGACTAGATGAGACACCAAACGGTAAGCGGTTATATGTAAACAAGCCCTTGTGTGTATTTATGGTGACATACTTCTTTGATTCGTCATCCAGTGTAATCTGCAAGTAGGCATGACTCATATCCAACTTTGTGAATTTCTTTCCTCCAGCCAGGTTTGCAAAGTGATCCTCTGTTTTGGGAATAGGATACTGCTCTAGTTTGGACACCCGATTGACAGTCAATTTATAGTCTCCACAGAGTCTTACCGAATTGTCTGGTTTTAAAACAGGTACTATGGGAGCTGCCCATTCCGAACATTTCACTGGCTCCAGTATGTTCTCTCTCAATAGACGGTCAAGCTCAGCCTCTACCTTTGGCTTCATGGCATAAGGCACAGGTCATTGTTTAAAAAACCTTGGCGGTGCGTCCTTGTCTACATAAATCTTAGCTGGGGGGGCCATTAAATGTGTCAAGTTCCTCCTTGAACACACTCTCATGTTCACTCAACACTTCTTGCAAAGTCAACTGTTTGCCCGCATCTATTTGATGTACTGCTCCCCAGTCTAATTTAAGTTCTTTTATCCAGCCCCGACCTAACAGGTTTGGTCCGGTACCCGATACTATAACTACAGGTAGTTGTTATACTGTGTCCCTGTGTTGCACAGTTACCTTAGCTGTACCTAATGTCGCTACTCGTTCACCTGTATATGTTTTAAGATGCAGGGAGCAAGGCTTTAACTCTGGAACTTTTGCACGGTTCCACAATTTTGAGTACTCTGCCTTGTTTATTATGGTCACGCCGCACCCTGTATCCACTTCAAAGTTCACCTTAGAGTCATTTACTGTCAGTTGCAATGTGATAGGAGCCACTTTTGGAATGTTCTCTAACATGCTATACATTATGAACATGTCCTCTTCTTCCTCGGCTTCCCCGCTGATGTGGTGTGCTCCATGTTTTTTCACTTCTCTCCCTTGGTTTTGCTGTCCTCCCCCTTTTGGTTTGGATTCCTCCACAGGTGATTTCACCCTGCAAGCTCGTTTTAGGTGTCCTTGTTTCCCACACTTGTAGCACTTTTCCTCCAGAAACCGGCATTCACTCGCCAGGTGATCGCCCTTGCATCTATAACATGCCTTCACATGCTCATGTTGTGGTTTCTGACACATGTTCAACTTGTGCACAACAACCTGACCTGCAACTTGCGTAGCATTAGCCCTGTCTGAACCCTGTATTTCTTTTACATCTCGGTTCGCTGTCTCTATGGCTTGAGCAAGTTCCAATGCTTTTTCATAAGTAAGCCCAGTCTCGGATAATAATCTACGCTGCATTTGGTTGTCCATAATTCCGCAAACTAGCCTATCTCGCAGCATTTCCTTCAAGTTGTTCCCATAATTGCGATCTTGTGCTAATTTACGCAACACCGCTACATAGTCCATTACGCTCTCTTCCTCTTTCCTGTTCCTTGAATTAAACTTGAACCACTGTACAATCTCATAGGCTTAGGGTTGAAATGTTCTTTTAGCAAAGCCACTAATTCAACGAATGATTTGTCTCCAGGCTTTTCAGGACTGGGCAGATTTTTCATCAAACTGTATGTTTGGCTTCCCACTGAAGTAAGCAGAATGGCTTTCCTTTTTCCGGCGTCATTTATTTCATTTGCTTCGAAAAAATAACCCAACACTTCACAGTATTCTTCCCAGGTTTGTGCTTGATTATCAAAAGCAGAAACTGTTCCTACCGTGGCAGCCATGCTCTCTTCCAGCTTGTAGCTAACTTTAGCTCGTGATTTTGTTGTTTAAACGTCCCGGCAGACTTTTCTTCTTTATGCAGGGTCCTTAAGTTGCCTCGTCGCCAAATGTGATTAATCCATTAAGTGGAACAAGGACTCGGAGGCGATATTGTAGAATTAACATGAGTACTTTATTAACAACTGGGAAACACGTTTACAGACAGCCTGCATCCTGCCATTCCACCTTGTTCTGACCTATCTAGGAAGCAAACCTTTGACCTTAACAGGAAGCAAACCGCTGACCTTAGTAGCAGCATTGGCTACAGCACCACCTGGTGGATAACCTTAATCATAACATCCCCGATTACTATAGTGAAAGTCAAAAATAATATCCTCTATGACTGTGATGCATTTATTGCTGCTTCTCCTTCTTTCCATACTGTTCAACAAGGTCAATCACCTTCCTCTAATACTACTTCTCCATGGTGCAGCTCTGTAGAACTGTCCTTTCTTGGTTCCATTCTTGTGTTTCAACTGAGCCAGCAATGGCTTCTCTTCCTCTTGGCCCTGTACAGCTCCTGGAACTTTCCTCATCTACATGCTTCCCCGCAGTATCAACATAATAGCGAGGTGAGCATCCGTAAGCCTCTTCCCTTGACCTCACTACTGTCCCTATACTGCCTGAGTATGTGTTTGACATGAAATTGTGGATAAACCAGAGTTTTCTCCAGTTGAACAGTAGGAAGACTGAGATTGTTTTCAGCCCCCTCTGTCATGAACCCCATTTACCACCTTGGCTGCTTGCTGAGGCTAAACCAAGTTCTGTGCAATCTCGGTGTCCTGTTTGACTCACAGCTGAACTTTAAATCCAATATCTTATCCATAACAAGTATACTTGGCTTCCACATTTGCAACGTTGTCTGTCTCTGCCCTACCATACCTTTTTTTCCTTGACTCAGTTTCTCCAATGCCCTCATTGTTAACTTCAACTTCATGACCCCACACTAACTCCTGTTCACCCATCAACAACAACAACTTGTATTTTATATAGCTCCTTTAACATAGTGCTCCTGTGAAGTGCCTTGGGACATTTTACGATCAAACAAAATTTGACACCGAGCCACATAAGAAATAGGAGCAGGTGTAGGCCATTCCACCCTTTGAGCCTGCTCTGCCATTCAATGAGATCATGGCTGATCTTCTGCCTCAACTCCATTCACCGGCCCTATCGCCATATCCCTTGATGCCCTTACTAGTCAAAAATCTATCGACTTCTGTTTTGAATATACCCAATGACTGAGCCTCCACAGCCCTCTGGGCTAGAGAATTCCAAAGATTCACCACACTCTGAAGAAATGTCTTCTCATCGCAGTCTTGAATGGCCTACCCTTTATCCTGAGGCTGTGGCCCCTGGTTCTAGACTCCCCAGCCAAGGGAAACATTCTCCCAGCATCCACCCTATCAAGCCCTGTAATAATTTTGTATGCTTCAATGAGATCCCCCCTCATTCTTCTGAATTCAAGAGAATACAGGCCTAGTTTACTCAATCTCTTCTCATATGACAGTCCCGCCAGCCCAGGAATCAATCTTGTGAACCTTAGTTGCACTCCCACTATGGCAAGTATATCCTTCCTTAGGTAAGGAGACCAAAATTGTACACACTACTCCAGGTGTGGTCTCACCAAGGCCCTATATAATTGGAGTAAGACTTCTTTACTCCTGTACTCAAATCCTCTTGTAATGAAGGCCAGCATACCATTTGCCTTCCTAATGGCTTGCTGCACCTGCACATTCACTTTCAGTGACTCATGTACAAGGACACCCAGGTCCCTTTGAGCATCTGCATTCCCCAATCTTTCACCATTTAGGAAATACTGTGCCTTTGTTTTTTCTACCAAAGTGGATAACTTCACATTTCTCCACATTATATTCCATCTGCTATGTTCTTGCCCACTCACTGAGCCTGTCGAGATCCCCTTGAAACGTCTTCACATCCTCTTCGCAACTAACACTGCCACTTAGCTTTGTATCATCAGGAAATTTGGAAATGTTACATTTAGTCCCCTCATCCAAATCATTGATATAGATTGTGAATAGCTGGGGCCCAAGCACCAATCCTTGCGGTACCCCACTAGTCACAGCCTGCCATCCTGAAAAATACCCGTTTATCCCTTCTTTGTTTTCTGTCTGTTAACCAATTCTCAATCCATGCTAGTGTATTACCCCCAATTCCATGTGCACTAATTTTGTTCACCAACCTGTTGATAACATGAGATATTGGGGCAGATGGCCAAAAACTTGGACAAATGGTACGTTTTAAGGAGTGTCTTGGAGAACAGAGAGGCAAAGAGGTTTAGGGAGGGAATTCCAGAGTTTAGTGCCTTGACAGCTGAAGGCATGACTGACCATGATGGAGCATCAGGGATGCTCAACAGGCCAGAATTGGCTGAGCACAAATATCTGAGGGTTGTAGGGCTGGTGGTGATTAGAGAAAGCAAGGGGTAAGGCCATGGAGGGATTTGAAAGCAAGGATGATAATTTTGAAATAGCGGTATTGCTTAACCGGGAGCCAATGTAGGTCAACGAGCACAGGGGTGATGGGTGAACGGGACTTGGTGCGAGTTAGAACACCGACCGAGTTCTGGATGACCAAGTTTATGGAGGGTAGAAGGTGGGAGGCCGGCCAGGAGTGCGTTGGAATAGTCAAATCTAGAGGTAACAAGGGCATGGGTGAGGGTTTCAGCAGCAGATGAGCTGGCTTTCTTTACATGCACTGGTTCCTGATCCCTCAGTTATCTAATAAACTGCCCTGTAAATGGAAGCGATTGATGAAGCTAAAACTGTTGTTTGGGGGAAGGGTATCTCTCACTTTGTGTTATACCCACTTGTCTTGTACATTTTCCATGAAATTCCAATGTTATCATTAGTCAACCTTGGTGAGGAGGGTTTAGAGACTGCCTCTGAAAATAACACATCCATAAATAGAAAGGCATTTCTATTACAAAACCTTTACTGACATAACCGAACTGAGTACGAGGTGTGTTTTGGCATTTTTTTCCAATTTTCTCTTCTCGTCTGTTGAAGCACTGCCTTACTTGCTGTGGTATAGTTCCATGAGCAGCAGTTGACTTGTATTATCTTGCGATGTGTCCATTATTCATTTGTTAACTGTGTCAGTGGGTGATTTCACTGTGGAGGACATCATAACCAAGCCTAATTTTTCCTCATCCAACCTCCACACGTGTGCTGGATAGGGATTACAGGTTTGAACTTTGCCCAGTTTTCCGCTTTTAATCCAATAATGCAGTGGCACATCATTGCTCCCATTGCCATTGTCCATGGTGAGATAAACTAATTTAGCATGAGTGAATGCTGATACCTGGGATATTCTTGATCTCTTTAGCTCAAAGGCTATAAAGTATTAGCAGACCCTTGTACCTACTTTTAATTTTTTTTATTGTTGAAACTCTAATTTTTTAATGTGGATAATATCTGTGAATTTCATTTCATTAACTTTTTAGTATATAAATTGTTTAATTTGGCAGGTTAAGAGTTAATCTCATCAGGCTTTACTGTACAGTACTAGCCTGGCTTCACATGCTACATAATATTAGAATGAAGGTTTTTGCCAGAGACTTTGAAATTGGAGCTACATTTAAAATCTAAATCATTGCACTTGCTTTACAAAATACAAAACTGATGCACAACATTTCTCGCCAATTCTATTTTTAAAAGCATTTTGTGGACTGTCCTTCCCAACCTGCACAAAGCTCATAAATTAAATGATCGTCACAAGCTCATGGGGTTTGCCAGGGTTTACAAACTTTAACACAAGGAAAGTAATTGTTGCTTGACTGTGTTCTTCTATTAAAAACAATATGTCAAATTAACAATTTATGGAACTGTAGATTTTATCAAAGAAGCTTGCGAGCATCAACAAAAAAGGAATGTGTACCAACTAGAAACCCCGGAAGTGCTGGATATTCTATTTTAATCCTTACTGAAAATAGAATGCACAGTCCAGTTTGCAGCTAAGGCTGAATAAGTAGCCAAGTAATTCTGAATCACAAAGATGGTGACATTTCAATCAAACAAACCTGTTGCAATTGGCATGTTTACATTGGGAACCATGCTGTGAAAGATTGACATAACTGCTTTTTAAAATTGCAACTGTTCCAGGAACACAACTATACACTTACAGAGCCAACCAATAAAAAAAGCTGCTGTGTAAATTTCAATCTTTATTTTTCAAAATTTACACTGACTTTTTAAACCAGATTCAAATAAATTTAGTTGAGTTTGAAATAATTGTTATTGAGGAAATGTAAGGAACAAAATGTGAAGCTTGTGAAACGATAATGGGTGACTTTATTCATCCAAAGATAGACTGGGGTAAAAATGATCACGTGACAAAGAATTGGATAGGCTTATAACATTTGTCCAGTACTAAGATATGATTGCACTAGAGAGGGTACAGAGGAGATTTACGAGGATGTTGCCTGGACTGGAGCATTTTAGCCATGAGGAAAGATCGGTTAGGCTGGGGTTGTTTTCGTTGGAACGGAGGAGGCTGAGGGGAGACCTTTATTGAGGTGTATAAAATTGAGGAGCCTAGATATAGTGGATAGGAAGGACCTATTTCCCTTAGCAGAGGGGTCAACAACCAGGGGGCATAGACTTAAAGTAATTAGTAGGAGGTTTAGAGGGGATTTGAGGGGAAATTTCTTCACCCAGAGGGTGGGGGGGGGGGGGGGGGTGTCTGGAACTCACTGTCTGAAAGGGTGGTAGAGGCAGAAACCCTCGCCACATTTAAAAAGTGCTTGGATGTGCACTTGAAGTGCCGTAACCTACAGGGCTACAGACCAAGAGCTGGAAAGTGGGATTAGGCTGGATAGCTCTTTGTCGGCCGGCGCGGACATGATGGGTCAAAATGGCCTCCTTCCGTGCTGTAAATTTCTATGATTCTGTGCTACTTCCTAGATCAGTGCATTTTTAATCTAGCAAGGAAGGTGTTACAGCTGGGTCTAGTTCTTGGAAATAAAGTGAGGGAAATGAATAATATAAAGAGAGGAGAGTATCTAAAACAGCAACCATAACATAATTAGGTTTGGCTATATAAACTGAAAAGGAGGGTGAATAATAAAAGATGATGGTACCTTTCTGGAAAGAAACAGATCTTCGAGGCCAGAAAAAATGGCATACAAGATGGTGGACAAATAGTAAGGCCTAGAATTTTCTGCATCACCTTCACAGAAATAATGCTGAAATTAACCCCAGTTTCTGTGCCGATTTCGGCGGACAGAACGTATGACCAAATTTACTAAGAATCACATTAGCATACACCAGAACATAAAAATCAGTGTAAAACAAGCAGAAATCAACATAAACAAGCAGGCCCAAGGCAAGTGTGGAACATGCACCACCTTCCTTCTTTAAGTCCCTCTTTATCTTATGGATGTAATAAAAATTAACGTTTCCAAACCATCATTTATGCACATTAAGTGTAGCATTAAGAAAATGCAGTTGTGGAAGCTTTTCTCTTTAATGTAACAGATTCTGATGCCAAAAAAAACCCTAGATATAAAAATATCGTGCAGGTCTCCGTAAGGAGAAATATAAAAATGTTATAAGACAGAAGAAATAGTCATTTTGGTTCCTGCTGCGCCTCAACTTTTGGGTATAAATTTATACCTGTTCAGAACAGGCATAAATGCAGGAAGCTAGTGTTCTTTGGTCTTTGGCATGGGGGTGAGGGGTGGGGGTGGGGTTGGAGCTATCTTAATGAGCCACGTGAGGTTATGGTGGATGCAACTTGGTGCGCAAGTGATCGAGAAATTCATGCATAATGTTTCAACATAAAACCAGCGTAAATCAGTTTAGCGAGTTTCCTCTGGAAAAACATGTGTAACTCTGCTGTTGTGCCATAGTTATTCTGAAATGTGCCAGGAAATTCCAGGTCTTTAAAACTTTCAAACAGGAGATACTGAGACTACAAACTAGGCCTATTCCCACAAGAAGAAAAGGGAATGCTTCATGGAATATCACCCATCCCAATACATGGGTCATCGAAGCCAGTATGCTGGATTATGCCAAGTTTATTGGATAGGTGGCATTAATGTGCAGAATAAGATGATTTGCATCGCACACCAGCTGTCTGGGACTAGTGAATAGTTGCGTGCGCTGTGAATCCAGGCAAGTATATATTTCCTGAGGTTTGGTGCCCAAAATTGATTGCAGTCCTCCAGATGGAGTCTGACCAAGGCTCTGTACAACTGAAGCATAACTTCCTCCCATTTGTAATCCAGCCCCCTTGTGATAAAAGCCAACATTCCATTAGTGTCTCTAATTAGTTTTTGTACCTGCATTAGTTTTGTCACTTGTGTACCAGGACACCCAAATCTCTTTGCACTTCCACAGTTCCTAGTCTCTCATCATTTAAAAAAAAAGTATTCTGATTTGTCTTCCTTAGATCCATAGTAGATGACTGCACACTTACCCATTTCCATAAATTTGCACACTCACTCAGCCTGTGTCGTTTTGTAACTTCCTGCTCTCATTTACACAACTTGCTGTGCCTCCAAACTTGGTGCGATTTGCAAACTTGAATATACTACTCTCCATTCATTCATCCAAGTCATTGATATATATGGTGAAAAGTTGAGGCCCCCAGTACAGATCCCTGGGGAATACCATTTGTATCACCTTGTTGATCAGAGCACATTCCCTTTATCCTCTAACCAATTACCAACCCAGGAAAATGCAAGGAACCCATGGATTTTTTGTCATTAAGACTGTGATCATCTTTTCAGCTGCCTCTGCTACTCTGTCAACGTTACTTCGTCAGAAGTGTGGTGTCGCCAGCAGAAGGCTCGATCAATTTTGGTGATTGGGCCTCAACATAATAAAACTGGCGAGCTGCCTGTGCTAAACAAACTCGCTCACTACCCCACCTTACCCCCCCGCCCCCCCCCCCCCCCCATGGTCAGTAAGATGTATATTTTTACTGAGTCAGTCCTGTGATTATGGTTCAGTGAATATCCTGTATTGCAGTGATGAACAAACTGCAGTTCCATTGATGCTACAATGGGACCATGGTAAAGTCCTGTGCAACTCGTGGGTGACACTATGGGAGATCGGATAGTCACTTAATTTTTAAAAAAAACTGTGAAATGGCTAGATTACTTTTTAAACTGTTTTAGACCAAGTTTCAGAGCCATTTTACTGAGTGTATATTTTTTGTTTAGGAATGTGAATTGGTCATTCATTGAAAAAAAGTATACTATTTGTTAACTCCATGGTAAGTTTATTTAAAGATGAATGATTAACAATGTAGTGATAAATTCACCTGAACTGTGTATTCTTACTCAATACTGGGAAGTGAACATCTGAATTAATTGAAGCATTTGTGCAGTGTGAGGTTTTTGTGTCCTAAGAAAACAAAGCAAGGTCTATCCGTATGAAATAACGCACCCTTCGTTTACTGATAACAATTACCAGTGAGAATAAATAACTGGCCCGTAACCTTAACCTTCAGATATTATCTGATTAGCAGGTTACATAAACTAAACTAAGGTAAGATAAGATAGGCTTATGAAAGTAAAATATGTTTATGTACATTGTTCTCTCAAGCATTTTTTCCATGAGGGTTTGTAAATAGATCAGCTATAATAAGTATGATTAAACATTTACTTACACTAATTAACTGAAACTGGTAACGTATTTGCATTTGTATGGCACAGCATGTTGTATTGCTGTCTCTTCTAATACACACATTTAAAGCAGATTATTATACATTTTTTTAACTTCAGGCTTCCTTATTTGTTTCAGCCAAAGTGTATTAAATACTATTTTGTTTAGAAAAGATGGTTTATAATCACTTATTTTATTTGTGTTCTATTTTAGTATTTAAGGATGTACTTGTACTGCACGTTTAGCATTGATGCAAAGTTGTTTTGGTTTAACAGCAATTCCAACTTTATTTATAGTATAAATCTGGTGTTAAGGCCTGACCTGACTTCAGAACAAAGCAGGTTGAGATTCCCTCCTTTGGGGAGATTAACTTGCTTTGCTTCAGTGTAAGTAAGATTGGGCCTTAACTCTTGATGTAGGCTACATTTATACCATAACTACTTTGCTGCAATTGTAGTGTAAATGCCCCCAAAGTATGTCTGATTTAATTTCAAAGTAAAAACACATCTTGCACATAAGATGAAATGTTGATGGTCTTACCACCATGGAATCATAGAAATTTACAGCACAGAAGGAGGCCATTCAGCCCATCTTGTCCGTGCCGGTTGACGAAGAGCTATCTAGGCTAATCCCACTTTCCGGCACTTGGTCCGTAGCCTTGTAGGTTATGGCACTTCAAGTGCATATCCAAGTACTTTTTAAATGTGATGAGGGTTTCTGTCTCTACCACTCTTTCATGCAGTGAGTTCCAGACCCACACCACCCTCTGGGTGAAAAAATTTCTCCTCCTCCCCCCCCCCCTAAACCTCCTACATAGAAACATAGAAGATAGGAGTAGGCCATTTGGCCCCTCGAGCCTGCTTCGCCATTCAATGAGATCATGGCTGATCATCCAAGTTCAGTACCCTGTCCCTGCCTTCTCCCCATATCCCTTGATCCCTTTAGCCCTAAGAAATATATCTAACTCCTTCTTGAATATATTTAATGAATTGAGCTCAACTGCTTTCTGTGGTAGAGAATTCCACAGGTTCACCACTCTCTGGGTGAAGAAATTCCTCCTCATCTCTGCCCTAAATGGCTTACCCCTTAGACTGTGACCCCTGGTTCTGGACTCGCCGGCCTTCCGGAACATCCTTCCTGCATCTAGTCTGTCTAGTCCTGTTAGAATTTGATAAGTTTCAATGAGATCCCCTCTCATTCTTCTAAACTCCAGCGAATATAAGCCCAATCGAACCAATCTCTCCTCATACGTCATTATACTGCATCTGCCATGCTCCTGTCCAAATCATACTGGAGTTTCTCAGCATCCTCCTCACAGCACACATGCCCACCCAGCTTTGTGTCGTCTGCAAACCTGGAGATATTGCATCTAGTTCACTCGTCTAGATCATTAATATATATTGTGAATAGCTGGGGTCCAAGGACCGATCCCTGCGGTACCCAACTAGTCACTGCCTGCCACTCGGAAAAAGACCCGTTTATTCCAACTCTTTGCTTCCTGTCTGCCAACCAGTTCTCTATCCAAGTCAGTACCTTGCCCCCAATCCCATGTGCCTTAACTTTACACGCCAATCTCTTATGCGGGACCTTATCGAAAGCCTTCTGAAAGCCCAAATACACCACATCCACTGGTTCTCCCTTATCTAGTTTACCAGTTACATCCTCAAAAAATTCCAGTAGATTAGTCAAGCACGATTTACCTTTTGTAAATCCATGTTGACTTTGTCTGATCCTGTCACTCTTTTCCAAGTGCTCTGCTGTTACATCTTTTATAATGGACTCTAGCATTTTCCTCACTACCGATGTTAGGCTTACCAGTCTATAATTCCCTGTCTCTACCACCTTTTTTGAATAGTGGGGCAACATTAGCTACCCTCCAATCCATGGGAACTGTTCCAAAATTCTATAGACTGGAAGATGACCAGCAATGCATCTACTATTTCTTGGGCCACTTCCTTAAGTACCATAGAATGTAGATTATCAGGCCCTGGAGATTTATCGGCCTTCAATCCCGTCAATTTCCCTAACGCCATTTCCCTACAAATACTGATTTCTTTCAGTTCCGCCCTCTTATTAGACCCTATGTTCCCTGACATCTCTGGGAGGTTATTTGTGTCCTCCTTTGTGAAGACAGAACCAAAGTATGTATTTAATTGGTATGCCATTTCTTTGTTCCCCATTATAAATTCCCCAGATTCTGACTGCAAGGGACCTACGCTTGACTTCACCAATCTTTTTCTCTTCACATATCTATAGAAGCTTTTACAGTCAGTTTTTATGTTCCCTGCAAGCTTACTCTCGTACTGTATTTTCCCCCTCTTAATTAATCCCTTTGTCCTCCTTTGCATCCTAAACTGCTCCCAATCCTCAGGTTTGCTGCTTTTTCTGGCTAATTTATATGTCCTCTCCTTGGATCTTATACGATCCCTAATTTCCCTTGTTAGCCACGGTTGATTCACCTTTTTTGTTTTATTTTTATGCCAAACAGGGATGAACAAATTCTGTAGTTCATCCATGCGACCTTTAAATGTTTGCCATTGCCTATCCACCGTGAACCCTTTGAGTAACTTTCCCCAATCAATCCTACCCAACTCGTGCCTCATACCATCGTAGTTTCCTTTATTTAAATTCAGGACCCTAGCCTCTGAGTCAAGTACTTCACTCTCCATCTTAATGAAGAATTTGATCGCTCCGCCCCAAGGGGTCTAGCACAACAAGATTGCTCATTAATCCTTTCTCATTACATAATACCCAGTCTAAGATGGCCTGATCTCTAGTTGGTTCCTCGACATATTGGCCCAGGAAACCATCCTGTATACACTCCAGGAATTCGTCCTCCACAGTATTGTTACTAATTTGGTTAGCCCGATCTATATGTAGATTAAAGTCACCCATGATTGCACGCGTCTCTAATTTCCCGTTTAATGCCATCCCCAACCTCCGCATTACTGTTTGGAGGTCTATATACCACTCCCACTAACGTTTTCTGTCCCTTGGTATTTCTCAGCTCTACCCATACAGATTCTACATCAGAGCTAATATTCTTACAATTGTTAATCTCTTTAACCAGCAATGCTACCCCACCTCCTTTTCTTTTTTGCCTGTCTTTCCTGAATATTGAATACCCCTGGATGGTGCGTTCCCAGCCCTGGTCACCCTGGAGCCATGTTTCCGTAATCCCAATCATATCACATCCGTTTACATCTATTTGCGCAGCTAATTCATCCACCTTATTACGAATGCGCCTCGCATTAAGACACAAAGCCTTCAGGTTTGTTTTTTTAACACTTTTAGACCTTTTAGAATTATTATTTACTGTGGCCATGTTTGATTTAAACCCTTGATCACTCTGACTGCCACTTTTGCTTTTCTCCTTCCTATCTTTTGCTTCTATCCTTGTTTCCCTTTCCTCTGTCTCCCTGCACAGGTTCACAACCCCCTGCCATTTTAGTTTAAACCCTCCCCCACAGCACTAGCAAACACTCCCCCTCGGACATCACTACCAATTACTTTAAATCTATCTCACACTTCTCCAGATTTAATTCTATTTGCCACTGTTCTGCCCACCTGACTAGTCCATTGATACAAAAATTAGCCATGTGGTTGATCATTTTCTATCATTTGCAAACTTTTTAATCATACTTCCTACATTCAAATCCAAATCATTGATATAACCACAAAAAGCAAAGGACCCAGTCCTGAGCACTGATAACAGCCTTCCAGTCACAAAAACACCCTTCAACCATTACCCTTTGTTTCCTGCCTCTGAGCCAATTTTGGATCCAACTTGCCATTTTGCCTTGGATCCCATGGCTTTTACTTTCGTGACCAGTCTGCCATGCGGGGCCTTCTCAAAAGCCTTGCTAAAATCCATATAGACTACATCAAATGCACTACCCTCATCGACCCTCCATGTTACCTCCTCAAAAAATTCAATCAAGTTAATCAGACACGACCTTCCCTTAGCAAATCCATGCTGACTGTACCTGATTAATCCGTGTCTTTCTAAATGAAGATTTATCCTGTCCCTCAGAATTTTTTCCAATAATTTTCCCCCCCACCGAGGTTAGGCTGACTGGCCTGTAATTACTCGGTCTATCCATTGCTCCCTTTTTGAACAACGGTACCGCGTAAACAGTCTTCTGGCACCACACCTGTAGCCAGAGAGGATTGGAAAATGATCAGATCCCCTCTGCTGTTTCCCCTCATTATTATTATATCATCATCCCTTTCCAAAAAATGTGGGTTCCAAAATGATTCGTTATTTAAAAGGTTTTATTTGTTCCTGGGATGTGGGCATCGCTGGCAAGGCCAGCATTTATTGCCCATCCCTAATTGCCCTTGAGAAGGGCACATGAGCTGCCGCCTTAAACCGCTGCAGTCCGTGTGGTGAAGGTACTCCCACAGTGCTGTTAGGGAGGGAGTTCCAGGATTTTGACCCAGCGATGATGAAGGATCGGCGATATACTTCTAAGTCAGGATGGTGTGTGACTTGGCGGGAAACTTGGAGGTGGTGGTGTTGCCATGCGCCTGCTGGCCTTGTCCTTCTAGGTGGAAGAGGTCGCGGGTTTGGGAGCTGCTGCCAAAGAAGCCTTGCCGAGTTGCTGCAGTGTATCTTGTAGATGGTACACACTGCAGCCACAGTACGCCGGTGGCGGAGGGAGTGAATGTTTAAGGTGGTGGATGGGGTGCCAATCAAGCGGGCTGCTTTGTCCTGGATGATATTGAGCTTCTTGAGTGGTGTTGGAGCTGCACTCATCCAGGCAAGTGGAGAATATTCCATCACACTCCTTACTGTGCACCTCTTTAATCTTATCCCTACGCCAATTTGCATATGGCTCGGCTAATAATCCAGAGATTATAATGCTTGTGGTCCTGTTCTTTAATTTAGCTCCTAGTTCGTGGTACTCTCCAAACAGGACCTCTTGTCTACTCTCTCTCCTATGTTGTTGGTCCCAACATGGACCACAACAACAGGATCTTCCCCCTCCATTTCCAGTATCCTTTCAAGCTAGTTTGGGATGTCATTCACCCTGGCACCAGGAAGGCAACATACCATGCGGGACTCACGATCCTGCTCATCAAGGATGCTATCTGTCATAATTATTGAACCCCATACAACTACCACATTACGCGTTCTCCCCCCCCCCCCCCCCCCCAAAAAAAAAACCTTTTGGACAGCCTCCTGCTCAAAGTACCATTGTCAGCTTTCTGGTTGTCCTTCCGACAGTCTTTATCCTTATCCTCACAGATAGCAAATACATTGTACCTGTTGGACAGGATCAGTTTCTGTGGATCCTCGTTCTCATTTCTGTGTTCCCCTTGCTTTGTACGCCAACCCTGTTCTGAACATGCACCTCTATGAGGTGTGACTGAGATCTGGAGCAAACTGCTCAGATACTCCTCCCTCCTCCCTTATGTGTCAGTGTGTCTCCAACTTGCACTCCAGTGCAATGACTGAGCCAGAAAGATTCGAGACAGCGACATCTACTGCAGATGTGTTCACTTGGGACAGTCTCGCTGTCCACAAACACACTCATACTGCAGTACAGACACACAACCTGCCCTGCCATATCTTAGACTAACCTTGTTTTACTTAATTAGTTGAAGTCTTCATTCAAATGATTGTTTTGTGTTGTTTAGTTTAGTTAAGTTATTAATTTAATAAAGTAAAGTAAGTTCTAGATTGCCAGCTCTTCGTTTAAAACATTAGGCCGTATATTCCGATCCCCACGGGTGTGTATGTGCTGTGTACACACCCGTAGGAACATTGGAAATGCTGGTTTCAGGCATGCCAAGTGCATGTGCGGAAAACCAGCATTTCCGATCTGTCAAGAATGCTCTTGACAGATCAGACGCCTGCCCTGGAGAAGGGCCTCTGCAGGCGGATAGTTCCGCTTTCGGGAGAACCTCCACCCGCAGAAAACCCTTAGAAATTTTACGCTTGGTTACCAGCATAAGATTTGAAAAAAGTAAAAAAAAAAAAAAAAAAAGTTTTCACTCATTTATCATTTAAGTAAGTTTATTTTTAACCCTGTAAAAAACTTAAATTTAATTTTTTGAAAAAAGAATTATTGTTTAAAATATTGAATTGTAATTTCAACGAATTTTTAAAAATGTGATTTAAAAAAAAAAAAATGTCTTTAATGCTTGTGTTTTTGGGGTGATCTCCATTCATATATTTGACAGGTCTATCTGTCAAGTGTATGAAGGAAGATTCCCTTCTTTGATTGGCTCCCCATGGCCCACGTGATCCCAGGGACGCTTGCGAACCGCCTGTGCCTCTGGGATACATGGGCCCTGCACATTTCGAGTTGGAGAGGCCCAGGAGCGGAAGTGTCTGAACCTCGGGTAAGTCCGTAGATTTTTTCCAGATCGGAGGCCTCCGCACGCAGGAAGCCTCCGATCGGAAAATACGGTCCATTGTCTTGGCTTAGAGGAAAAAAAACACTCATACGCACCAACCAATCCCCTACCTACTGCCCTGTGACATCACTCCTTGATTTCTTTTTGTTGTTTTTGAATTAGCTGAATATACTCCGCCTCCCGCTCTAGTTACATTCTGCCGTTCAGATCCACGCTCTGTCCTCGGTCTCCCGCTCAATTTACACTCTGCCTCCTATGCTGCCACTGCTCAGGCCATGCTCTGTTCTCAGCCTCCTGCTCTAGTTACCCTCTGCCTCCGCTGCTGCCGCCGTTCAGATCCACGCTCTGTCTTTAGCCTCCCACTAAATTTACACTCTGCCTCCTATGCTGCCACCACTCAGGCCCACGCTCTGTTCTCAGCCTCCTGCTCTAGTTACCCTCTGCCTCCGTTCAGATCCACGCTGTCTTTAGCCTCCCACTCAATTTACACTCTACCTCCTATGCTGCCACCACTCAGGCCCATGCTCTGTTCTCAGCCTCCTGCTCTAGTTACCCTCTGCCTCCTATGCTGCCACCACTCGGGGCTTATTATCTATCCAATATTTATCATATACCACCTTTTTAATCTAATTTTTGCTCTAATTTATCAATTTATTCATAGTCCTTTACCTTTTCCAGTATAAAATTGGAGGGAAATTTATATCCTGAAAAATATTTGATAAACTCTATTCAGGGAAGGAATCAGCTAAGCTTTGATTAGGTGTGGTATAGAGATTTTTTTTAGTTTAGTTCAACAAATTGCAGATTTAGTACTTTTCTGCCAAAATCAATAGATGTAAATTATTAATAATGTAAAATATTTGTAACATGTATTGATCATTCTGAAATATTTATCGCAGTAGAAAAGCAGAATATTTTTTAAAGTTGAGACTAGTAAATGTTATGCAGAGGGATTTGGGGGTCCTTGAACATGCATCACAGCAAGTTAACATGCAGGTACAGCAAGCAATTAGGAAGGCAAATAGTATGTTAGCCTTTATTTGCAAGGGGGTTGGAGTGTAAGAGTAAGGAAGTCTTGCTGCAACTATATAGGGCTTTGGTGAGACTACACCTGTTTTGGTCTCCTTGCATAAGGAAGGATATACTTGCCCTTTTAAAGGGGATGCAATAAAGATTCACTAGATTGATTCCTGGGATGAAAGGGTTGTCCCAGGAGGAGAGTGAGAATAAAATGGGCCTATATTCTCAAGTTTAGAAGAATGAAAGATGATCTCATTGAAGCATAGTGGACTTGACAGGGTAGCTGCGGAATGGCAGTTTCTCCTGGTTGGGGAGTCTAGAACTTGGGGTCATGGTCTCAGGATAAGGGGTTGGCCATTTATGACTGAGAGGAGGAGAAATTTCTTCACTCAAAGAGTTGTGAATCTTTTGGAATTCTCGAGCCCAGAAGGCTGTGGATTCTCAGTCATTGAGTATATTCAAGGCTGAAAGCGATAGATTTTTGGACACTGAGAATCAATGGATAGGGGGATAAAGTGGAGTTGATGTAAAAGTTCAGCCATGATCTTATTGAATGGCGGAGCAGGCTCCAGGAGACATGGCCGCCTACTGCTCCTATTTATGTTCTAATTTAAGATTCTGGATAATCTTGCCTGAAAAGGAGATTCATGTCGATGGGTGGGATTTCAGCCGGGAATGAAAAACATCAATGAGAAGTAGAAAGCAATTAAAATTTGCATGGCAGATGATTGAACTTGGTTAATAGACCCATGGCGATGCTCTGAAAAGCAAAATACTCTCTTTCTGCTTCATAAGACAGAAGAAAGACTTGCATTTATATAGCGTCTTTCACGACCACCCGACGTCCCAAAGCGCTTTACAGCCAATGAAGTACTTTTGAAGTGGAGTCACTGTTGTAATGTAGGAAACGCAGCAGCCAATTTGCGCACAGCGAGCTCCCACAAACAGCAATGTGATAATGACCAGATAATCTGTTTGTGATGTTGATTGAGGGATAAATATTGGCCTGGGCACCAGGGATAACACCCCTGCTCTTCTTCGAAATAATGGATCTTTTACGTCCACCCGAGAGCGCAGATGGGACCTCGGTTTAACGTCTCATCCGAAAGATGGTACCGCCAACAGTACAGAATGTCGGCCTAGATTTTTGTGCTCGGGTCTTTGGAGTGGGACTTGAACCCACAACTTCTGACTCGGAGGGGGAGGGGAAAAGTCTATCTTCAATTACAAATTGTTTGTGTTTGTACACAGAAATGAATTCTGAAGAGTAGATTTCAGGATTTTGTGACGCTGGCAAGACCTCTAATTGTGCATCCTTAGATGTCTTGAGAAAGTGGTAGGCTGTCCTGAGTAGCAGCTTTTATAATTGACTACAGTATATTGCTAGGCCTTTTGAGGGCATAAGAGTCGGCCACATCGTGTGGGACTTGAGTTCCAGGTAGGAGCGGCACTTTTCTTTGAAGGACATTAGTGAACTAATTGGGTTTTCGCAGCAGTCACTGTCAATTTGTTTTGTTGTCAGCTGACACATTATCAGTTATTGAATTAAATTTCTTAACTTGCTGTGAATTACCTACCTCTGAGCTGCTAATCCAGTACCATAACCGTTGCATCACTATATATTGAAATAATTTTCTTCCAATAACACCTGCAGATTTTGTAGCCTTGAATGTCTGTCTGCAACTAATTCCCAGGAGCACCAAAACAATGTTTAAATGGATTGACTGCAATGTATGTTCCAGCAAATACTGTGTAAGTAAAATGTGCAGTGACACAGTCAGAAATTAAAGCCAAGTTTTTCAAACTACAATTATCAGTGGCATATATACCTCAAACGTTGCATGAAGGGAATACTTGAGAGCTATAATATCCTCCTGTTTAGAAACCATGCATCCCTCACCATTTTGTATTGCGGTCCCCACTTATACTGCCCACACTAACGATGAGCATTTTGCATCACCATAGGAATCAATTACAAAGGTGCCACATACAACATATTCAGCACCTCAGCTACTTTGGGCAATTCAGTAAGCTCTTTGCACCTCGTTAAAGTGTGATTACTTGTTCTCCCATACCTATCATTTAATGGCTCTGATCATTGGTTACAGGTTGAAATAAATAAATTAACTGTGAGGACAGGTTTCCTTGTCATTTGAAATTTTCTTATTTCTTATTTGTGCGTTAATATTTGACTATTTTCATGTCAATCACAGGAACCAAGACATTTGCAGTTTGTTGCTGAGTTCAGTGAAAGCAACGTTCACACACTGTTATCAGGGAGGAAGATGTATGGAGCTCCAACAAATTTTGGATTCTGTATCAAGGTATAACTTTTTTGTTGAATGGAGTTCCAACTATGAATAGCTACCATGTAATTTGGGTGTGTATGTCTTTTTTTTCTTTTTCAAACTGGAACAAAAGATAAACGATTAGCTCTTTCTGCATTGTCATGTGTTTTGAGATACAATGCTAACTGCAGGCTAAGCTTATCCATCAATTTTCAGAAATTATTTTTCTGTAGGGAGTAACTGCGTGCATTTAAAGTATGCTAACTGAACAAAAATGGATTGAGGGGGACAAAAAGAACGGTTGTAATTGCCAGGCTTTCATTTAGGGGAATTTCAGTGATTTTGAATTTCAACAGGTGTTATTATTATTAAGGTATGCATTAATCCTAAACTATCTGCTGTGGCCTTCCAGCTTCACAAATCGGGAGGTACCAAAGACTTGAAGTTATTTTGTGCAGACGATGAACAGAGTAGGACATGCTGGGTGACAGTGGTTCGGCTTTTTAAGGTATTACAGTAGTATAGTTATGAGTATAAAAAATTGATCTTTATATTTATAAAAACTGCTTTCTTCTAAACTATATATTATGTAAATGATTTAAAGGTAGCCTGTTATCAGCTTCTTTATTCTCTAGCAGTTTTATGTGTGCACAAATGCGAGCGTATCCTTTGTGTAATGCTTTGAATGCACTTATCACCTTGGCTAAATAGCAACTTGATGTGCAAGTTTGCCCGATTACTTGAAGTATTTTAAAACCGTAAAATTTAAGTTTTGTTTTGCACTTCAACTTTGTCAGCGGAATTGCCAAAATAAAAATGTTAATTTTCACTGGAAATTAATTTTTAAATGTTCTTGTGTCCAGTACGTTGTTAAGTGATTAAGGCATTGGGTTTCTCATCCTTTGTGTAGTGTAAGAAAAGTCTCGAGTCCTGGCCTTGTCACAGGGGCAGTCATGGATGGTAATATTAGCAATAGCATTGCACCCAGTTGGGCTCAGCCTGCCAATTTGACACTTCAAACAAGAACTCTCAATGGCATTACTGCAGTACTGGGTTTTTGATCATTTGAAAATTGAGTAAATGGTACTCCCCTTTTAACAGCGAAGCAAACACTGATCTGGGCAACAGATTGTCACATAACTATTTTAATACTTGGTAAGAATCTGTAAATGGTCTCCGGAAACTGCATTTTGGAGCAAAATCTCTGCTAATTTGACTTCTCTTAGAAGGAAGCGATCCCAATTACAGGCTGGTAGAGACCATTTAATCAAAAATGACCGAGCCACCTCTGTTTTGGTGGATTGTTTAATATGGAGTTCAGGCACCGATCAGCCATAATCTAATTGTATGGTGGGACAGTCTCAAGGGGCTGAATGGCCTACACCTGTTCCTATATTCCTTCCTAATGAGTGTTGAATGCAAAGATCATTTCGGTGTTGGAAACTTAATATTGATTACTTTGCTGTGAGAAAGAAATAAAGCTAATTGTTTAGGATCGATGACATACGAGGGGGAGAGAGTCTGTTGCAGTAGACATTTCAACCAGAGTACCTGGTACTGGTATTGACTGACCGCTTCCTACTTTGAAGCCTGCCTGACCAAGAAGCCTTTTACTACTTTTACTTTTTGCTGAATTGTTTTTGGCGGAGGCAAATTCAGGACGACAAGGATATAAGCAGTTTAAATACTGCAGCGAACTGCAATAAAGGTAGTTTTGTTGCATTTTCTTTTTTTGGAGCAGATTTGGTAAAGATAGTGAAATCTTGCCGACAGAAGTGGTTCTTTACTGCCAGCATGAAGTAATATCTGCATAGTACGCATGTCCTCACACAGTGTACAGCGTCTACTTTAATTTGTTTTTGTCTGCCTGCATTGTTTAAAAAGATACCATTAAAAACACTGAATCCTAATGCCAATTTTGGAGGTTTTGGCTTGGAGAATTTGTTGATTCCAACAGACTAAAGCTGAATTAATAGCAGTTATTTGTGAGGTAATGACAAGTCATCTGAGACAATCAAAACAAAACACATGCATTTATATAGAACCTTGTCTTGGCTGTCAAATGTCTAACTGCTACACATACAATTAATTATAAATAACAACAGAAAATGCTGGAAAAACTCAGCAGGTCAGGCAACATCCGTGGAGAGAAATTTGAGTTGACGTTTTGGGTCGAATCCTTCTTCAAAACTGGAAAGAAAAGAAAATAGATCGAAGGCAGGGCTGCGATCGGACAAAAGAAGTGAAAGAAACAAAAGTAGTAAAAGAGACAATAAAAGGTATTAGAAGCCAGACGAGCTGGTAATAGGCTGAGATTAGGTGTAAAGTGTACTGGCAGGGCAAGAGATAGCTGCCAGGTGTGAGAGAGAAATAAAAGGAAAGGGGGGGGGGGGGGGGGGGGAAAAGGAGTGGAAAAATTACAAGAAAAAATGTAATAGGGGCCGAGGTTATGATCTGAAATTGTTGAACTCGCTATTGAGTCCGGAAGGCTGCAGAGTGCCTAATCGGAAGATGAGGTGCTGTTCCTCGAGTTTTCGTTGAGCTTCCGTGGAACAATACAAGAGGCCAAGGATGGTGAGGTCCGAGTGGGAATGGAGCGGTGAATTAAAATGACAGGTGACTGGAAGCTCGGGGTCACCCTTACGGATATCGAGTTCAACAATTTCAGATCATAACCTCGGCCCCTATTACATTTTTTCTTGTAATTTTTCCACTCCTTTTCTCTCCGCCCCCCCCCCCCCCCCCTTTTTGTTTCTCTCTCACACCTGGCAGCTATCTCTTGCCCTGCCAGTACACTTTACACCTAATCTCAGCCTATTACCAGCTCGTCTAGCTTCTAATACCTTTTATTGTCTCTCTTACTACTTTTGTTTCTTTCACTTCTTTTGTCCGATCGCAGCCCTGCCTTCGATCTATTTTCTTTTCTTTCCAGTTTTGAAGAAGGGTTCGACCCGAAACGTCAACTCAAATTTCTCTCCACGGATGTTGCCTGACCTGCTGAGTTTTTCCCACATTTTCTGTTGTTATTTTGGATTTCCAACATCTGCAGTATTTTGCTAACATACAATTAATTACTTTGATGTGCAGTGATTGTGATATAGGCAAACATGGCAGCTGTTTTGCATACAGCAAACTCCCACAAACAGTAATCCAGTTGATCTATCTTTTTGGTGTTATTGGTTGAGGGAGAAACTTTGCCAGGACACTGGGAGAACTTCCTGCTCTCCTTTTGAATAATGCCATAAAATCCTCAAGAACAACTATTTGCATTTATATAGTGCCTTTAACATAATAAATCGCCCCAAGGTGCTTCACAGGAGTGTTATCAAACAAAATTTGACACCGAGCCACATTGAGATATTGGAGCAGGTGACCAAAAGCTTGGTCAAAGAGGTAGGTTTTAAGGAGGGTCTTGAAGGAAGAGAGAGGTGTTTAGGGAGAGAATTCCAGAGCTTGGGGCCTTGGCAGCTGAAGCATAGCTGTCAATGGTGGAGCGATTGAGTATGTGCAAGAGGCCAGAATTGGAGGTGTGTAGATATCTCGGGCTGGAGGAGGTTAGAGATGGGGAGGGGCGAGGTCATGGAGGGATTTGAAAACAAGGATGAGAATTTTAAAAGCGAGGTGTTGCTCAACAGAGAGTCAATGTAGGTCAGTGAGCGCAGGAATGATGGGTGAACAGGACTTGGTGTGAATTAAGCTATAGGCAAAAGTGTTGGATGAGTTTAAGTTTATGGCGGCTGGAAGATGGGAGGCCAGCCAGGAGTATGTTGGAATAGTCAAGTCTAGAGGTAACAAAAGCATGGATGAGGGTTTCAGCAGCAGATGAGCTGAGGTAGGGGCGCAGTCGGGTGATGTTACTAAGGTGGAAATAGGCGGTCTTAGTGATGACCTGCATATGTGGTCGGAAGCTTATCTTGGGGACAAATATTGACACCAAAGTTACGAACAGTCTGGTTCAGATTGTTGCCAGGGAGAGGGATGGAGTTTGTGGCTAGGAAATGGAGTTTGTGGCAGGGCCTGGAGACAATGGCTTTGGTCTTCCCAATATTTACCACAACCAAAAAACTTTGATTTAATTCATTCAAAAAATGAGAGTTGATGAATGTTGAGGAGGGGCTGCTAGGTTGGAAATGAAGCTAACATTTTCGGAAAAGGTGACCAAATAGACCCAGGCAATTACAGACCTAGTAGTTATAAGAACATAAGTAGGAGCAGGAGTAGGCCATTTGGCCCTTCGAGCCTGCTCTGCCATTCAATAAGATCATGGCTGATCTTCGACCTCTTCTCCACTTTCCTGAACTACCCCCATATCCCTTGATTCCCTTAATATTCAAAAATCTATCGATCTCTGTCTTGAATATACTTTGAGCCTTCACAGCCATCTGGGGTAGAGAATTTCAAAGATTCGCCACCCTCTGAGTGAAGAAAAGTCTTCATCTAAGTCCTAAATGGCCAACTCCTTATTTTGAGATTGTGACCACATGTTCTAGACTCCCCAGCCAGGGGCAACATCCTCCCTGCATCTACCATCAAGCCCTGTAAGAATGCTATGATATTGGGTAAAATAATGCATTTTATTATCCAGAGTAAGTTGGAGGATAAATGTAGTAAACAGCAGTCAATGCAAGTTTAGAAGGCTATAAGGTCCTATTGGAGTAACCTTGACTTCTTTGAGGAAATGGCTGTGGGAAAAACTTGCATGTTTTTTACCTTGACTCCCAAAAAGTCTTTGATGTTCTGCACTAAAGGTTATTAATTAATCCAGCAGAACTTGAAGGTAAAACTTTTATTAAGGTTTAAAACACCATTATACCTAGCATCTCATCTTCAGTACTTTGGCTGGATCAATCTGCCTTAAACCAATTGCGAAGTAAAACATGTAAAGACCCTTAATCAAGTGTCTTGACATGTTTTTCTTCGTAATTTAATAAATTAATAATTTACACACACAAACTGATGCATAACATTGAGACTAGTTGCACCTGGGTGACTATGAAATGCAACCACACTCATCAGTTTGCTCAAATCTGGAAGATATCAAATGTTTCATCAACGTTGATTTCAGAATTGTTGAGTAGCAATATACCAACATTCGCTTATAGTTTGAGCAGGTCACCAGGTGGCATCCCCCATCCCAGGGGTTGCTGTTGCTTGTCCTGACAATAGGGTGGTATTGAGCGTTCAAAACCCTAACAACCTGTACAAGGTAATCACTTGCTGGAGTCTGTAGGAGCAGAAAGAAAGCAAGAGACCGTCTCTTGTTGCTTATTTCTACTATTGTCGAGAAGAGAAAATGTATTTTTTTATAGTCACAACGATATCTTGGAGAATGATGAGGAAGAGGAGAGTGGCAGGTGAACTACCTATTTGTTTTCTTTGGACAGTGAAAGCAGTGGAGGATGAAAGAAAATAATTGATCAATGACATTCATTAATTGTTTTGGTGTTTCCCCTGGGCCTAGGAAAAGAGGTTAATACGTGAGACTTGCTGCTGTTCAGAGACGGGAAGAGGAGTTGATGGACATATACATAAC
This sequence comes from Somniosus microcephalus, assembly GCF_052327205.1. Taxonomy (NCBI): domain Eukaryota; kingdom Metazoa; phylum Chordata; class Chondrichthyes; order Squaliformes; family Somniosidae; genus Somniosus; species Somniosus microcephalus. Next base: position 273,296,130 of record NC_140990.1, on the reverse strand, counting down.
TGTTTACATTAAAACTTCCCTTTACCTCAACATCACAAACAGATTATCTGGTCATTATCACACTGCTGTTTGTGGGAGCTTGCTGTGCGCAAATGGCTGCTGCATTTCCTACATTACAACAGTTGTCGTCGTACGTGTCTTCACACTGTTCCCTTTGGGGTACTGTATGAAGTGGTGGAAGGATTTCTGGCCATGATTAATGCTCCTTCTGTGACCGTAACCATCTTCGTACCAGCCATTAGGGTGGTTAGTCCTATGGCGGGAGGGTTTTACGGGCTCCCACAACCCATACGAGGTGGGGGGCCACCCACACCCACGGACGCAAGTATCCCGCTGGATGTCAACCCAGAATTTAGAGCCGGAGCTCCGACTCCACTTGCCAGGACTGTCTGGAGCGGGGTTCGAAACCCTACGCCTTCTGGCCCAGCGGTGGGGATGCTACCGCTACGCCAAAGGCCCACTCCCATTACAACAGTGACTACACTCAAAGTGCTTCATTGGCTGTAAGGTGCTTTGAGATGTCCAGTGGTCATGAAAGATGCTATATAAATGCAAGTCTCTTTCTTTTTACCTTGGCCAGGAAGTGCTTGGGTGAAGAAACCACAAAATTGCTGCACTTTCACCTGTCTGGGTCAAGATTTCAACAGTCCACATCACTACCACATGGGCAGCACGGTGGCATAGTGGTTAGCACTGTTGCCTCACAGCGCCAGGGACCCGGGTTCAAATCCGGCCTCGGGTGACTGTCTGTGTGGAGTTTGCACATTCTCCCCGTGTTTGCGTGGGTTTCCTCCGGGTGCTCCGGTTTCCTCCCACAGTCCAAAGATGTGCGGGTTAGGTTGATTGGCTATGATAAAAATTGGCCCTTAGTGTTAGGGGGGATTAAATACGCGGGGTTACGGGGATAGGGCTTGGGTGGGATGGCTGTCGGTGTAGGGACCGGGTGCTAGGGTTTGGATGATCAGCCATGATCTCGTTGAATGGCGGAGCAGGTTCGAAGGGCCGAATGGCCTACTCCTGCTCCTATCTTCTATGTTTCTATGTTTACAGTCTTTGTTGAGCCACTTTTGAGGCTGCACAGTCTTGCCCTCCCCTTTCCATAGGGTTCTGCTGTCAAATATCACTAAGAACATAAGAAATTGGAGTAGGCCATTCAATAAGATCATGGCTGATGATCTACCTCAACTCCACCTTCCCGCACTATCTCCATATCCTTTGATTCCCTTAATATCCAAAAATCTATTGCTCTCTGTCTTGAATATATTCAACGACTGAGCATCTACAGCCCTCTGGGGTAGAGAATTCTAAAGATTTACAACCCTTTGAGTGAAGAAATTTCTTCTCATCTCAGTCCTGAATGGCTGACCCCTTTATTCGGAGACTGATCCTAGTTCTGGACTCCACAGCCAGAGGAAACATCTAACCTATGAGATCACTTCTCATTCTTAGAAATTCTAGGAAATATAGGCCTAGTCTCCTCAATCTCTCCTGATTGGACAATCCCCCACCCCCCCAACAACCAATTCCAGGAATCAGTCTAGTGAACCTTTGTTGCATTCCCTCTAAGGCAAATATATCCATCCTTGGGTGAAGAGACCAAAACTGTACACAGTACTCCAAGTGTGGTCTCACTAAGGCCCTATATAATTGCAGTAAGACTTCTTTACTCTTGTGCTCCAATCCTTTTGTAATAAAGGCTAACATACAATTTGCTTTCCTAATTGCTTGCTGTATCTGCATGTTAACTTTATGTGCTTCGTGTACAAGGACACCCAGGTCCCTTTGAATACCAACTTTTCCCAATCTCTCTCCATTTAAAAAATATTCTACCTTTCTAGTTTTCCTATCAAAATAGATAACTTCACATTTTTCCACATTAGATTCCATCTCCCATGTTCTTGCCCACTCACTTAAGCTGCCTATATTCCTTTGCAGCCTCTTTGTGTCCTTCTCGCAGCTTACTTTCCCACCTAGTTTTGTATAGTCCGCAAACTTGGATACATTGGCCCAGAAATTCGGGTCGGAGGCTTCCCGCGGGTGCAAGCCTCCAACCTGCACTTAACTTGCGTGCTGGCCGTTGAGCTGTGGGCCCCCGTGGAATTGCGATCCTGGGCCTCCTCCAACTGCCGGCGTGCAGTGCTTGCGTATCCCAGGGGCGCAGTTAGTTCGATGCGTCCCCTGGGATCACGTGGGCCATGGAGAGTCAATGGTAGCAGGGAATGCTTCATTCATAAGTTGACAGGAAGAGCTGTCAAACCTATAAATACTATAAGCCCCAAAACATCACTAAAACTTCAAATAAACTAAAAAAAAAAAATACCCATAATTTTTAAATAACTAAATTACATGAAATAACTATTAAACAAATTAAATTTTTGAAAAAATTAATTACATTTTCTAACGGGGCTAAAAATAAACTTTTCTTTAAAGTATTTAAAAAATAATAAACCTGTGGAAAAAATGTTTTAATTTTAATTAATTCACCACTTACCTTGTTAAAAGCAGGCCTTGCGACTGCTTTTTACATGTCTAACTTCTGGAGACTTAACTTCCCAGAGAAACCTGGAAAAAAAACGTAAGTTCAATGCGCACGCGCTGCCTCTCCCACACACGCATTCCACCTCTTAACCCCTTCATTCAGGGGAACGGAAGTGCCGGTTTCCCGTGCATGCGCAGTGCATGCACGAAACCGGCACTTTCATTGGGCCGACGCGTGAGTACCCCGTGCGTACTAACGCCTTGGGACCCGAATTTCTGGGCCAATGTATTCGGTCCCTTCATCCAAGTCATTAATATAAATTGTAGTGAACCTAAGCACTGATCCTTGCAGAACCCCACTAGTTACAGAGATTAGCGTGCAAAATTAAGGCACATGGGATTGGGGCAAGGTATTAACTTGGATAGAGAACTGGTTGGCGGACAGAAAGCAAAGAGTTGGAATAAACGGGTCGTTTTCCGAGTGGCAGGCAGTGACTAGTGGGGTACCGCAAGGATCGGTGCTAGGACCCCAGCTGTTCACAATATATATTAATGAGGACGAGGGAATTGGATGTAATATCTCCAAATTTGCAGACGACACAAAGCTGGGTGGGAGGGTATGCTGTGAGGAGGATGTCATGAAACTCCAGTACGATTTGGACAGGTTAGGTGATTGGGCAGAAACATGGCAAATGCACTATAATGTGGATAAATGTGAGGTTATCCACTTTGGTGGTAAAAACAGGAAGGCAGATTATTATTTGAATGGCAATAGATTGGGAGAAGGGGAAGTGCGAAGAGACCTGGGTGTTCTTGCGCACCAGTCGATGAAGGTAAGCATGCAGGTGCAGCAGGCGGTTAAGAAGGCAAATGGTATTTTGGTCTTCGTAGCGAGAGGGTTCGAGTACAGGAACAAGGATGTCTTGCTGCAGTTGTACAGGGCCTTGGTGAGACCACACCTTGAGTATTGTGTGCAGTTTTGGTCGCCTTACCTGAGGAAGGACGTTCTTGCCATGGAAGGAGTGCAGCGAAGATTCACCAGGCTGATACCTGGGATGGCAGGAATGACGTATGAGGAGAGATTGTGTCGATTGGGCTTATACTCACTGGAGTTTAGAAGATTGAGAGGGGATCTCATCGAAACCTATAAAATTCTGTCAGGCCTGGACAGACTAGATGCAGGAAGGATGTTTCTGATGGCCGGGGAGTCCAGAACCAGGGGTCACAGTCTAAGGATAAGGGGTAAGCCATTTAGGACTGAAATGAGGAGGAATTTCTTCACCCAGAGAGTGGTGAACCTGTGGAATTCTCTGCCACAGAGGGCGGTGGAGGCCAGTTCATTAAATATATTCAAGAAAGAGTTGGATATATTTCTTAAGGCTAAAGGGATATGGGAGAAGGCAGGGACAGGGTACTGAATTTGGATGATCAGCCATGATCTCATTGAATGGCGGAGCAGTCTTGAAGGGCCGAATGGCCTACTCCTGCTCCTATCTTCTATGTTTCTATGTTACCAACCTGAAAATGACCAATTTATTCCTACGCTCTGTTTTCTGTCCATTAACCAATCCTCAATCCATGTTAATATATTACCCCCCCATCCCATGAGCTCAAATTTTGTGTAAAAAAACTATTGTATGGCACCTTATCGAATTATTTCTGAAAATCCAAATACACTACACCCATGGGTTACCCCTTATCTACCCTGCTAGCTACAACTTTGAAAAACTCTTGGTTTGTCAAACATGATTTCTGTTTCATAAATCTGTGTTGACTCTGCCCAATCATATGATTTTCTAAGTGCCCTGTTATCAAGTCCCTAATAATAGAATCTAGCATTTTCCCTATTGCTGGTGCCAGGCTAACTGGTCTATAGTTCCCTGTTTTCTCTCTTCCCTCCTTTCTTGAATAGCAAGGTTACATTTGCTACCTTCCAATCCGCGCGACTGTTGTAGAATCTAGGGAATTCTGTAAGATCAAAACCAATGCATCCACTATCTCGTAGCTACCTCTTTTTAAAACCGTAGGATGTTAGGCCATTATGTCCAGGGGATTTGTCGGCTTTTAGTCCCATTAATTTCTCCAGTACTATTTCTTTACTAATACTAATTTCTTAAGTTCCTCATTCTCACTAGACCCTTGGTTCCCCACTGTTTCTGGAATATTTTGTCTTCTGTGAAAACAGATGCAAAGTATTTGTTTAAAATGTCTGCCATTTCTTTATTCCCCATTATAATTTCTCCTGTCTCTGCCTATAAGAGACCCATGTTTACTTTTGCTAATCTTACATTTTTCATATCTATAGAAATGTCAATAGTCTTAGTTAACTAATTAAGCACCTGTCAGTTAGGACTAGTAATCAAGAGATATAGTCATCAACTCTTTTAAATAAATGCATAAGAGTTCTCCCCTTATAGTTTTGTTCAGCATTTTATACCATAACATTCAGGCAAAATTTGGACACCAGTAAGGAATAGAAAAGAGTAGCCACTGCCCCAGACACTTCAAATTGCTGATTTGGAAAATTGGTGTGAAGTGCTACACCCAGCTTAGCATGACCATTGAAACATGCGTGAAAGCTGTAGCTGTATAGAGGACACAAACTGAAGCAGAAAAACACAGAACAAGAGGAGAACCAGCAGCATGATTGGTGAGACACAGCACATCTGACATCTTACTCTGCACAGCACCATGGTAAATCTACAAATACATAGATATGTCTTTAACTGAAAATGTTGTCTTGTTTTTTTCATAAAGTAAACAAAAATAGATCCATGAAGAAAAAATCTACCGATTTTTACTGAGGGAAAATTGTTAAATTTCAACTGTCTTTCAATAATTATTAAATTGACTTCCTGACTGCCAAAACATCAGTGCCATCCTTACTAAATGTTTTAATCAAGTATCTGAAACATGTAAGATCACAGGTTAATTATGGGTGAGAGGCTATTCAGCCCATTTGATCCAGCAATCCAGAGAGATCCTAATATTTCACTTGCCCCCCCCCCCCCACCGCCACCAATAGTAACATCTAATTCTTTCATAAATTATTCCAGATTTTTTGCCTTATCTGGAAGTTTTTTTTTACACATGGTGGTTACTCTTTGTGTGAAGAAGGATTTCCTGATACTGTCCTAAAATTACCCTTCTCAAGTTTGAACCTGGGTGCCCTAGTTCTACTCTCAATTTCATTAAAAATAACTTGCATTTATATAATGTCTTTAATGACCTGCATTTCACATTTGTCTGCATTAAATTTCATCTACCATTGTCCTGTCCACTAACCTATCTTGTCCAACTCATTCTGTAATTTCTGAGCTGCCTCTTCAGATTTCAATGCCCCTCCTAGTTTGGTTGCACCTGGAAATTGTACCATTTTGAATTGAATTTCTGAATCCAGGTCATTTAGAAATAGTCATGGTATTAAAAAGTATTACAAAGTATTTACAGCACAGAAGGCCATTTGGGCCAACAGATCCATGCTCGTGTTTGTTCTCCACACGAGCCTCCTCCCACCCATCTTCCTCTAACACCATCAACATCTCCTTCTATTCCTTTCTCGTGCTTATCTAGCTTCCCCTTAACTGCACCTATGCTAATCACCTCAACTACTCCTTGTGGTAGCGCATTCCACATTCTAACCATTCTTTGGGTAAATAAGTTTCTCCTGGATTCCCTATTGGATTTATTCATGACTATCTTACATTTATGGCCTAGTTCAAGTGGAAACATCTGCTCAACGTCTACCCTATCAATTCTATTCCCGTAGAAATGAACACCAGTGCTTTGTTTGCTTTTTTTTATGGCCTTATTAACCTGCATCGTTACTTTGTGATTTGTGTGTCTGTACCCCCAGATCCCTCTGTTCTTCTACCCCATTTAGAGACATTTTCCAAGGAGTATATGGCCTCCTTATTCTTCCTACCAAAATGTACTACCCCACACTTGTAGTGAAGTTCATTTGCCAATTACATGCCCATTCTGCAAGTTTATTAATGACGTCCTGTTTCTTGTCGCAGTCCTCCTCTGTATTAGCTACACCCCTTCTCCCCCCCCCCCCCCCCCCCCAAAAAAAAAATTGATGTCATCTGTGTAAGGGGTGGTGTGTGGGTCAGCTTCACCTCTGACTTATGAGCAGTTCAAATCGCTCCCACTCCCTTGGTTCTAGACCTGGATTTATTTGGGGGTTGTAATGAAATTGCCGCAGACAACTGAGTTGGTGAAAAGAACTTGGATTTTATTTGAGACAAGAAAATATACACAACACAATAAATCTGATCACTCTAAAAGGGGGAAAACTTCAGAATATGTGAGGGAGAATGACAATAGACAAAATACCTTACCCCTCCCAATCCCACCTTACACTAACTGGGTTGAATTCCAGAGGACCAGGAAATGCTCACCAAATGCAGGAATAGTTTGTAGAGTGGGAAAAACTTGCAGCTCTTCGGTTTCTTCCAGGTTGGTTTCTTGTTGGTCGCAGTGGCCCAATATTACCTAGTTTTTGGTAATATTGTTGGTTGGTTGTTTTGTGAGGCCCTTGGTTGCCGCGATTCCTTTCCGTTCTCCTTCTGTTGTCCTTCCATTGATTGATTGTCCCGAGGCTGATGTCTTTCGAATGAGCTGTGCCTCTGTCCAAACTGGACTGCTGTTTCAATTCTCTGACTGAACTGTACTGATCGAACTCACTGATTTCTTGTGGAGACAGGTCTTTAGTTTATACTAATTATTAAGGCCCGCTTATCTGCTTGCCAAATCAGTCTCGGTTCATTGTTAAATTTTGGGTGGGCTTGTTAACATTGATCTGTTCAAATTGTTTAATTGGTTTTGGGCTGGCCCCATCGATTGTTTAACCTCTTGTTTAATTGTCAGTTTTGTCCTTAGTCTGAGTTTCCTGTGGGGCCTTGAGATTCTTTGTTGGTTGGCTAAACGATTTGGTTTGTGCATGACTTGGATGGGTTCTGTGAGGCTGTTCTTCTGAGGGTCTATTGTCAGCATGTAAATGTCTTGATAGGGGCTGAGTGACGTTTAGTTTCCTCCAGACAGTTTGATTACCTCGAATACTCAAACTGGCTACTGCATAGGTAGATCCCAAATTCTTTGTTGCAGCCTTTCACAGGCCTGGACATGCCTTTTGAAATAGCCAAATCCTGGGGTTTTGACTTTAAGCCCCCTTTGGCCCAATATTCTTTTAAAACAGTCCAAAATCTCTGTGGTGTATGTGCCTTTAAGAGCAATTATGGTGTATGTGTCTTTAAGAGCCCCAGGTGTGCGTAATGCCGGTAATTGCCACTTGGGCTATATAAGCCTGTGTATTGTGTATATCCTTTAGAACCCCCACCGACTTGCTTAGTAAATACCTATGAACCAACTCCTGTCTTCAGTGTCTTTATCTACACACGGACACTACAATCTCCTCTTTTCTTGGTTTGGGGGAATCTGTAGAATTTTGTGAGCCTTACATCTGCAAATTTTAAAATTGTACTTCTGATTCCCGAATCCAAATAGTTTATTTCAATGGTGAACAACAGTGGTCCCAGCACCCTTTAATCCCCTACTCTGTTTTGGAGCCAGCTTTCTTTCCATTCTGCTAGTTGTCCCCTGACTCCACTTGTTCTGACCTTAAGTCATGAGTCTACTATGCAGTACCTTATCAAAGGCTTTTTGGAAATCCAAATAAATTGTCTACTGCATTATCCTTGTCTACCATTTCAGTTATTTCAAAGAATTCAATAAGATTGGTCAAGCATAGGTAGGAAAGTAAATTGTGAAGAGGACATAAGGAGGCTACAAAGGAATATAGATAGGTTAAGTGAGTGGGCAAAGATCTGGCAAATGGAGTATAATGTGGGAAAATGCAAAGTTGTCCATTTTGGCAGGAAGAATAAAGCATATTATCTATATGGTGAGAGATTGCAGAGGGGCTGGGTGTCCTAGTGCATGAATCGCAAAAGGTTAGAATGCAGGTACAGCAAGTAATTAGGAAAGCTAATAGAATGTTATTGTTTATTGCGAGGGGAATTGAATACAAAAGTAGGGAGGTTATGCTTCAGTTATACAGGGCATTGGTGAGACCACATCTGGAGTACTGTGTACAGTATTAGTCTCCTTATTTAAGGAAGGATGTAAATGCATTGGAAGCAGTTCAGAGAAGGTTTACTAGACTAATACCTGGAATGGGCAGGTTGTCTTATGAGGAACAGTTGGACAGGCTAGGCTTGTATCAGCTGGAGTTTAGAAGAGTAAGAGGTGACTTTGTTGAAACATATAAGATCCTGAGGGGTTTTGACAGGGTGGATGTGGGGAGGATGTTTCCTCTTGTGGGAGAATCTAGAACTAGGGGTCAATGTTTAAAAATAAGGGGTTAATTTAAGACAGCGATGAGGAGAAATTTTTTCTCATAGGGTCGTGAGTTTTTAGAACTCTCTTCCTCGAAGGGTGGTAGAAGCAGAGTCTTTGAATATTTTTAAGGCAGAGGTAGATAGATTCTTGATGAGCAAGGGGGTGAAAGGTTATCGGGGGTAGGCGGGAATGTGGACTAATCAGATCAGCCATGAGCCATGATCTTATTGAATGGCGGAGCAGGCTTGAGGGGCTGAGTGGCCTACTCCTGCTCCTAATTCGTATGTTCGTATGTAAGATCTGGCAGCAAATAGTTTTTATATTTTTAAAGCGGTTATCTTGCAACCGGAACAGGCGGTCAACTTTAACTCTTTCCATGAGGGTAGAAGAGCTCGGCACCCACACACCCTCTGGCCGAGCTACCTCCACTGGACTTTCTAGCCTTGCTGCTATGGTGCATGCTCCAGATCTCCACCTATTGGTGCAGGTGCCTGCCGATGGTAGGCAAATGGAGACCTCCCCTTAACTTGTGAACTTTGGCAGAGGGCCAGGCACGAAACAACACTCCGCTGCTGTGAATGATAATGGGCACAACACCACCAGTACTAACAAAAAAGCAAAATACTGTGGATGCTAGAAATCTGAAATAAAAACAAGAAATGCTGGAAATACGACTCAGGCAGCATCAATGGAGAGAGGAAACCGAGTTAACGTTTAAAGTCATTGACCTTTCCTCGGAACTGGCAAAAATAAAATGTAGCAGTTTTTAAGCAAATAGAGGCAGGGAAAGGAAAGAACAAAAGGGAAGGTCTGTGATAGTGGAAGGAAGGAGTGATTAAATGACAAAAGGATGATGGTGCCAGCAAAAGGGTGTGGTAATGGGACAAGTAAAGAAACACAAGATGGTTCTAGAAGAGCTGTAAATGGCAACAGCAGAATCATCCCCAGCACTTGCTGTCTTTTGGCGGGGGGAGGAGGGGAAATGGGAGCAGTGGTTATGATCTGAAATGGTTGAACTCAGATTAGTCCAGAAGGCTGTAAAGTACCTAATCGAAAGATGAGGTACTGTTCCTCAAGCTTCATTAAAACAGTGTAGGAGGTCGCAGTCAGAGTGGGAGTGGAGCAGAGAATTAAAAAGGCAAACGACCGAAAGCTCAGGGGCACACTTGTGGACTGAATGGAGGTGTTCAGCAAAATGGTCACCCAGTCTGCATTTGGTGGCCTCAGTGTAGAGGAGACTGAATCGTGAGCAGCGAATACAGTATAATCAATTGAAAGAAGTACAAGTAAATCACTGTTTCACCAGGAAGGATCGTTTGGGGGCCCTGGACGGTGGGAAGAGAGGATGTGAAAGGGTAAGTGTTGCATCTCCTGCGCTTGCATGGGAAGGTGCTGTGGGAAGGGGAGTGGGTGTTGGGAATGATTTGAAGAGTGGACCAGGTTGTCGCAGAGGGAACGATCCTGTCTGAATGCTGAAAGGGAGGGGAAGATGTGTTTGGTGGTGGCATCATGCTGGAGGTGACAGAAGTGGCGGAGGATGATCCGTTGAATGTGGAGGCTGGTGGGGTGAGAGGTGGGGACAAAGGGAAACCCTATCATCGTTCTGGGCGGGGTCACCATTACTAAGAATAGGTACACATTGTTTTTTTTAAGAAATGTACAAGTTTGGCTTCATGTCTGTTGCAGTTACAACTCCCGGAGATGATCTTGCACTGAATGTAAAATGCTGAACTAACATCAACTAAGATATAGTTATACTGCCATTCTTACTCTGTGTAGTACTAGAAACTGCTAAGACTATTTGCACCCAGAGACAATGCAGTTTGCAGCAATAAGTGAAACTATGAACTCAATGAAGAAAAACAATTTATAAGCATTGCATTTTTTCTCCTCCTAATCTCTCTTGTTGTGAATGCTGGCACAAAGCAGAACCTTCAATTATAGAATGATACAGCACAGAAGGAGGCCATTCAGACCATCGTGCCTGTGCTGGCCCTTTGGTGGAGCTATCCAATTAATCCCACTCCCCTGCTCTTTCCCCATAGCCTTGTAATTTTTTCCCTTCAAGTATTTATCAAATTCTCTTTTAAATGTTGCTATTGAATCTGCTTCCACCACACTTTCAGGCAGTGCATTCCAGATCACAACAAGTCTTTATTTACTCTGTCAAAACCATTCATGGCTTTGCACAGCACAACTGCGATCTGCAGTAGAATCAGCGCCAGGATGCAGCGGTGCAATATGATGCTGTTCATCAAACAGAAATCAGTATTTTTATATCAGTACCTTCATGCACTGATGGTTTGGGTAGCACACCAATGGGTTAGGCCCCCATAACCTTGTGGGCTCAACCTTGTGTGACAACACCACTGATAAGCCACTGTGTAATCGGGGAGCAGTTTTCCCATGAACTTCACTCGGTACTATTAGTGGTGGCGGGAGTGCAGAGATCTGTGACATTCATTTTTAAGAAATTTACATTGCTGCATGCTCTTAAGGTGCAGTCAGATGCAAATACCAGAAAATCCATGCAGGTTTGTGTGCAAAGCAAAGGATTAGCACCCATTCTTCCAAGTTATTTCAGATTATTTTCTCTCTCTTTCTCCTATCCATCTCTCTCTCCTATCCATCTCTCTCTTTCTCCTATCCATCTCTCCCTTTCTCCCATCTCTCCCTTTCTCCTATCTCTCCCTTTCTCCTATCTCTCTCCCCTTTCCCCCCACCTTTCTCCCTCTCAGAAAACAGTCTCGGTATAAATGGGTCATTTTCAGGTTGGCAATCTAACTAGTGGGGTGCCACAGGGATCAGTGCTGGGACCTCAACTATTTTGAATCTATATTAATGACTTGGATGAAGGGACAGTGTGTACTGTAGCCAAATTTGCGGACGATACATCAAAGATGGGAAAGCAAGTTGTGAGGAGGACATAGTCTGCAAAGGGATATAGATAGGTTAAGTTAGTGGGCAAGAATTTGGCAGATGGAGTATAATGTGGGAAAATGTGAAGTTATCCACTTGGGTTGGAAGAATAGAAATGAAAAATATTTAAATGGAGAAAGACTACAGAATGCGGCGGTACAGAGGGATTTGGGTGTCCTCTTACATGAAACACAAAAAGTTAACATGCAGATGCAGCAAGTAATTAGGAAGGCAAATGGAATGTTGGCCTTTATTGCAAGGGGGATGGAGTATAAAAGTAGGGAAGTCTTGCTACAACTGTACAGGGCATTGGTGAGACCACACCTGGAGTACTGTGTACAGTTTTGGTCCCCTTATGTAAGGTGGGATATACTTGCATTGGAATTGTGGTGTATGTGCCTTTAAGAGCCCCAGGTGTGCGTAATGCCGGTAATTGCCACTTGGGCTATATAAGCCTGTGTATTGTGTATATCCTTTAGAACCCCCCCAGACTTTGCTTAGTAAATACCTATAAACCAACTCCTGTCTTCAGTGTCTTTATCTACACACGGACACTACAGTGGCGACGAAGTGGAAACGGACTTACCTGCAATTCGGCAGCACCTCAAGGACATCGATTCCTCGGGCGTCCAGAAGACTCAAGGAAGTGAGAGAAACTGTGGTTTCACCAGCTGGCCAAGCTGGTGGCAGGTACTGCGCTAATCCTTCCTGGGCGTCAGGCTGGGGCTCCAGCAGCTGGCTCTACAGCTGAGACAGGCAGCGAAATCGGAGGCAAGCAATAACGGACTGGGAGGGAGCACTCGGGAGACGGCCGGCGCAGCAAGCAGGTCAGCGTTCAGACCTCCGGCGGGAATGAGTCTCCAACAGTGAATAAACGGAAACCGCAGTAAAACAGCGTTGTTATCGGCAGCAGCGGCGGGAAAGTGCGGGAAGCGCCATATCTTTGCTACAGAAAAAAAAAGTGCTGGAAGCGCCATATTTTTTCTGAAATGCCTAAATCTGGTAATATTGATGCTTTTGATAGCGAAATAGAGGATTGGACCACATACGTGGAAAGAGTAGAGGTATATTGCACTGCAAATGGAATAGAAGATGGAAAAAAAAGCTTCAGTGCTTCTGAACTTAATGGGCGCAAAGACATACGGGCTGTTACGAAACTTAATCACTCCAGCCAAACCAAAGGACAAGAATTTTAAAGAAATTGTTGATACCCTGCAGGAGCACTTAAACCCAACACCGCTGCTGATAGCGGAACGATTCAAGTTCTTCAAGAGAAATCAACACAAGAATGAAAGTAACGCTGATTACCTAACCGAATTAAGAAAGCTATCAAAGTACTGCCAATTCGGGGCAGGACTGTCAGATTATCTTCGAGACAAATTCGTTTGCGGTCTCTTAAGTGAAGGAACACAAAAAAGACTGCTTTCTGAAAAAGATTTAACATTGGATAAAGCTTTCAGTATGGCTGTATCATATGAAGCAGCAGCAAAAGGAGCTGCAGAGATACAACAAAAGACACAGGACTTCGGCACCCATGAAATGACACAGGGGTTCGGAAGATGTTATCGCTGCGGCAGATCCACCCATAACCAGAGGGACTGCTGGTTCAAGGACAAAGCATGCAGGCAATGCTGGAAGATTGGACACATTGCACGGGTATGCCAATCTGGACAAAATAAATCCACTGACAGAAAACAAAAAATCAATAAAGAAAAGTACAGGAAGGTACAAATGATGACGGACAGTAGCTCCGAAGACCAGAAGAGCGATAGCGACTTCAAAAACAAGAGACTAAGCTGTCTCAAATTACATAATGTACTTGCCAAAGAGGATTACCAAACCATTTGGGTTACCCTCACAATAGCAGGGTCCCCAGTTAAAATGGAGCTAGATACAGGATCAGCTCTAACCGTAATAAATCGACGGGATTACGAGAGGCTGTTTTCGCATATACCTCTAAAAGACACATCCATTATCTTAAAAACATATACGGGGCAGAAAGTATACCCCAAAGGAAAAATAAGGGTGCCTGTTGTATACAACGGCAAAGAAATACAAAAGTTGTATTTATACATTCTACAAGATGGTGGTCCACCGTTGTTGGGACATGAATGGATCAGGAAGATGCGTTTAGACTGGCACTCCATTCAGGCACTGACGGTGACCAGTAAGGAAAAAAACAATGATGACATCATACCTGAACGATTAAAAGGCATCTTGGCCAACGCCAAAGAAGTGTTTCAAGAGAAACTAGGAACCTTGAAAGGCATCACCGCCTCAATAAAAGTGGAAGATGCAGCAATTCCAAAAATGTTTAAGGCAAGACCGGTGCCATACGCAATACGTCCAGCAGTCGAGGCAGAGCTGGAGAATTTGGAAAAAGCAGGCGTATTATCCAAAATAGATTGGAGCGAATGGGCAACACCCATCGTTCCAGTCATGAAAAAAGCATTGAAAAATAACTCTGAAGAACAGAGAAAAATTCGCATCTGTGGTGACTTCAAGGTGACTAAACCCGGTCCTTCACACAGTACAGTATCCTCTTCCGAGGATAGAAGATATTTTTGCCTCACTATCCGGAGGGAAACGTTTCACCAAAATTGACTTGGCACAGGCATATCTACAGATGGAGGTTGAGGACGCCTCTAAAAAGTATCTCACAATAAACACACACAAAGGCCTGTACCAGTACAATCGACTGGTTTTTGGAGTAGCATCACCTCCAGCTATCTGGCAAAGTGCTATGGAGCAAGTCCTGCAAGGGATTCCGGGGACTCAATGCTACCTAGACGACATCCTTATAACAGGAGAAAATGACAACGAGCACCTTGCCAATTTGGAGCAGGTGCTCACTAGGCTGAAAGAACGGGGCCTACGAGCAAATCGCCCCAAGTGCGAATTTTTCCAAAATCAGATATATTGTGGCCACATAATTAATAATGAAGGGTTGCATAAGTCACCTGAAAAAATTGAAGCAATTATAAAAGCCCCAGCACCTGAAAATGTTTCACAATTAAGGTCATTCCTGGGATTAATAAATTACTATCATAAATTTTTACCGAACTTATCAACTCTTCTACACCCCCTTAATGAACTTCTACAGACAGGAGTGATTTGGAAATGGAACAAAGATTGTAAACGTGCCTTCCATAAATGCAAAGACTTAATCACATCCGAAGAAGTTTTGGCTCATTACAACCCATCACTACCAATCAGACTGGCATGCGATGCATCCCCTTACGGCATAGGAGCAGTATTATCCCATAAATTCCCTGATGGCTCAGAACGGCCGATAGCTTTTGCGTCACGCTCATTAAACTCAGCTGAGCGTAACTATGCCCAAATAGACAGGGAAGCACTCAGCCTGGTATGGGGAGTGAAGAAATTCAACCATTACCTACATGGACAAAAATCAACCTTGTTGACTGACCATCAACCCCTCATCTCCATATTCAACCCTAAAAAAGGTGTTTCCATTATGACAGCACAAAGGCGACAGAGGTGGTCCCTTTTTCTAGGGGCACACCAATACAACATAGAATACAAAGGGTCAAAACAGCATGGGAATGCTGACGGTTTATCGCGCCTACCGTTGCCAACGATAGAAGAGGCACCTACAGTAGACCCAGTAGAGATATTCCACTCTACCATAGTGGAATGTCTGCCAGTGACCAATTCTGCCATTGAAAGGGAGACGAGAAATGACCCGACACAATCTCGGGTCTACGATTTAACAGTGAAGGGATGGCCAGCACATGGTGAACCACTGTTGCCAGCATTCTCGCAAAGAAGAGAACAGCTGTCAGTGTGCCGAGGAACCTTGATGTGTGGATCCAGAGTGGTGATTCCACCCAAGCTCCAGGATAAAGTGCTACAGGAGCTTCACGAGGGGCATCTGGGTGGAGTGAAAATGAAGAACCTAGCTAGGGCGTTTGTATGGTGGCCAGGTATCGATGGAGACATCGAAGACATGACCAAGAGCTGCCTCGGATGCCAGAAGGTCCAAAACGCTCCACCACAGGCCCGTCTACATCATGGGAGTGGCCCTCATCTCCCTGGCAAAGGGTGCACATCGACTTTGCTGGTCCATTTATGGACTCAATGTTCTTAATCGCGGTTGATGCGCACTCCAAGTGGCCGAAGGTAATAAAGATGTCCTCCACCACCACGGAAAAAACCATCACAGTATTAAGGACCATATTTGCCAGGAATGGGCTGCCGGAACAGATATGTTCTGATAATGGACCGCAATTTGTGTCCGAAGAATTCAGGAAGTTCTTAAAAAAACAATGGGGTAAAGCACTACACGTCCGCCCCATACCATCCCGCCACCAATGGATTGGCTGAAAGGTTTGTCCAGACCTTCAAGAAGGCCATAAAGGCCATGGGTAATGAAGACATAAAACTTCAGCACAAGGTGGATAACTTCTTGTTCGCATACAGGAATGCAACACATATGGTTACCAACCAAACTCCCGCCATGATGTTCTTCAATAGAAACCTAAGATGCCGGCTGGATTTGGTCAAGCCCAACATCAGAAGGGACGTGGAGAACCGGCAGTTTCAAGGCATGAATGAAAGGCCAACTAGAACCTTCCAGATAGGTCAACAAGTTTTGGCCCGGGACTACCGTACCGAGAAATGGCAGCCTGGAACTACCTGCACACGACTAGGACCGCTGATGTATACCGTGGACATCGGAGAAAGCATAATAAGGTGCCATGCTGACCAAATCATCAAGTCATCCGAAAAGGGACAACCTACACCACCACTCTATACATCTAACGATGAAGTAGAGATACCCATATCTACCTCCGATCCGGTGATACTGGAACCCGATGAACCCGACACTGGCATTCAAGCCGAATCAGCCTTGCCAGAAGAACCTACTACACCACCAGAAACTACTACACCCCCAAGGCGTTATCCGGACCGAGTCAGGAAGCCTCCTGAGAGACTAACTTATAATTAATTAATTACAGCAATGTATATTATTTTGCATATAACATGTAATTAATAATTACTTCAAATATGATGTACTGGTTAGCTAAAAGGGGAGGAATTGTGGTGTATATGCCTTTAAGAGCCCCAGGTGTGCGTAATGCCGGTAATTGCCACTTGGGCTATATAAGCCTGTGTATTGTGTATATCCTTTAGAACACCCCCCAGACTTTGCTTAGTAAATACCTATGAACCAACTCCTGTCTTCAGTGTCTTTATCTACACACGGACACTACAGGAGGCAGTTCAGAGAAGGTTCATTCCTGGGCTGGAAGGGTTGTCTTGTGAGGAAAAGTTGAGCAGGTTGGGCCTACACTGGAGTTTAGAAGAATGAGAGGTGATCTTATTGAAACATATAAGATTCTGAGGGGGTTGGACAGGGTAGATACTGAGAGGATGTTTTCCCCTCGTGGGGAATCTAGAACGAGAGGGCATAGTCTCAGATTAAGGGTTCGCCCATTTAAGACGGAGATGAGGAGGAATTTCTTTCTCAGAGGGTCGTGAATCTTTGGAATTCTTTACCCCAGAGAGCTGTGGAAGCTGAGTCATTGAATATATTCAAGGCTGAGCTCTCTCTCTCTCCCCGCCCCTCGCTCGCTCGCCCGCTCTGGCCCCGTCCCCTGCCCGCTCTGGCCCCCCATCTCTGTCCTCCCCTGCCCCCCCCCCCCCTCTCTGTATGGGCCAGATGTCTCACTGTGCCTCACCTAAAGCTAAATAAATTATTTTTCTAATTGTATAGCATGGTACTTTGCTTTGATAGGGTGGCGTAAAATCCTGGTACAACTATTGCATTGGCTACTGCACCAGACATTGTCTTGCCTGCCAATTCCCAACATTTGTGTAAATTAATTGTCTTGGGCAACTCGGGAAAGGACTTGCATTTATAGAGTGCTTTTCACAACCTCAAGACATTGCAAAGTGGCTTACAGCCAATGAAGAGTTTTTTGAATTGCAGTTGCTGCTGAAGTTATTGCAAGAGGGATGGAGTATAAAAGCAGGGAAGTCTTGCTTCAGTTATACAGGGTACTGGTGAGGCCACACCTGGAATACTGTGTACAGTTTTGGTTTCCATATTTAAGAAAAGATATACTTGCTCTCGAGGCAGTTCAGAGAAGGTTCACTCAGTTGATTCCGGATATGAGGGGGTTGACTTATGAGGAAAGGTTGAGTAGGTTGGGCCTCTACTCATTGGAATTCAGAAGAATGAGAGGCGATCTTATCGAAACATATAAGATTGTGAGGGGGCTTGATCGGGTGGATGCGGGGCGGATGTTTCCACTGATGGGTGAGACGAGAACTAGGGGGCATAATCTTAGAATAAGGGGCTGTCGTTTCAAAACTGAGATGAGGAGAAACTTCTTCAGAGGGTAGTAAATCTATGGAATTTGCTACCTCAGAGAGCTGTGGAAGCTGCGACATTAAATAAATTTAAAACAGAGATAGACAGTTTCCTAGATGATAAGGGAATTAGGGGTTACGGGGAGCGGGCAGGGAAGTGGACGTGAGTCTAGCTTCGGATCAGCCATGATTCTATTGAATGGCGGAGCAGGCCCGAGGGGCCGTATGGCCTACTCCTGCTCCTACTACTTATGTTCTTATGAAATGAAGGAAACCCGGCAGCCAATTTGTGCTCCGCAAGTTCCCACGAACGGCAATGAGATAACATGACCAGATAATTTGTGTTTTATAATGATGATAGTTGAGGGGTAAATATTGGCCAGGACCCTGGGAGAACTCCCCTGCTGCTCTTTGAATTATATCATGGGATCTTTTACATTCATCTGAGGGGGCATACGGGTCTCTGTTTAATGTCTTATCCAAAAGATAGCACCTCAGTCAGTGCAGTATTCCTTTAATACTGCACTGTAGTGACAACCTGGATTATGTGCTTGAGTGGGTCATGGAAAGAAGCATGAGAGATGGCCCACTCTCATTTGTCCTTCCTTTACTTTGTACCAGCCATGTGTATAGTTCCCACATAAGGGGTCTCCTTTGCAGGAGTATTTTGATGTGTTTAACCTTGCTGTCCAAGATAATTTGGTGTATATTTTTGCCTACTATTGCTCCTTCATAAAATGTTGGGAGATTATAGCATAAGTGAATGATAGGACTTTATTGGTGACATATGGTTTGCTAAGATGTTCCTGTAGAATTCTGTTTAGCTGGAAGTGTGTGCGCACGTATGCTTCTATCACTCTCCCTCCCACATTACCCTGCATCATTTATCCCTTCATCATTTATACTATGCTGTTGAGCAATTAAAAAAAAAAAGTGTGCCCACAAATTTGCACAGGGATGCAAGCCTGGCAGTTAAGATGAGGTTGTGCCCACTGGTGCCCTTTAACATTGATCCTGCCAGTGTACATTGGCATGCAGGCACAAGCTGGGTCCAATGTTAAGCTTGTATAATTTGCATGATTATGTTGCTTTTCTCATTTCAAGGTTACATTTTGGTTTTTGGGTTAAGGATGATGCAAAGTTATGGGTCCTTCCGCTTTCTTCATGATACCACTGTGAGTGAAGAAGCACATGTGCCCACCAGCTCCCTTGGGCCAGAAACTCCAGTGCCCTGCTACTATCCTTCTACACCCCCCCCCTCCCCCCTGGCAAAACTGTTTTAGTCCCTTCAGCCCCATTCCAAATTGGGATGATAATGGTGCCCATGTCACCTACCTGCCTTGCACCCCACTTTCATCCTTCAGGACTTCACACCTCATTTCAGTGAGCAGCCTCCACACTTGCACCAGGTCCCACTAAGTCTGGGGAAGTAGGAAAAGCCAGTGTTTGGAATCCCTCCCTCGACCCCACCTCTTGATACTGGCAGACCAAATCAGACAAGGCACGCAGAAAAAAAAACCTCCCAGTAAAGGCTGGGACTTTATGCTTAACTCCCATCATATGTACCCAAAGGCCTGTGCATTTTCTGTGCCAATGTCTGCAGTACTTATGACAAGGAAGCATTGTTGAATGCTGTGCAACAAAACTTCAGTGATGTAGCTTTAGTTGGCAATGAGCATTTATAATTTTGTAATTAAAGGTCTTATCTCCTACATATTTGAGTATTTATTTGTAACTTTGTGTGAGAGCATCCTTTCTGTCTACATGCAGTAGAATCTGCACGCAAATGTTTGGCTTGTCTAATTTGCATGATTCAATTGATTTTCTCATACTTCAAGGCTACATCTGGGTGATTGGGCTGTGGATGGTGTAAATATATTGGTTCTACTACTTTCTTCATGATACCACAATGGGAAAAGGAGCACATGTAATGGAACCAGACTTGAGAATAAGTTGCTTTCTCCTATGAGATTAGTCTGTGCATTGTTTGTAGTCTCCCTTCAGACCCACCCCTACCCCAAGACTCTATCATGGTTCAGTTTGGTTGAGTAAAGGAAAATTCATGTGTTATAGATGTCTAACAAGCTATTGTGAAATTGAAGAATTTTGTGCATCTTGGGAACACAAATGCTTGAAAAAGTGAAACTACTGTGTATTTACATTAGTCCATCATTATTTTAAGGTGCAACACTGCTACTTTTAATAACTTTGCTTTTCTTCATATTCTTATAGAATTAGTCAACCTATTCTGGTTTTCAATCTTAATTGGATGCTTTTTATCCCCTCTTTTTATTAAAAAAAAAAAAATTTTTAAAAATCTTTTATTTTGCAGTATGGAATACAACTGTACCAAAATTATAAAATGCCACAGCAAAGGAGAGGTAGCCTCACATCACTGAATTCATCACCAATGGTATGGCGTTCAATATATAAAACTGTAGACAATTAGAGTGTGACTTTGCAGTTGGATAAATCTGGAATTAATATTGTATCTCATCCTTGCAGAAGTCACCTAGCATAATTGTATTTTAATATGACTAGAAAGATTGAAGGTGGCAAAGATGAAGAACTGATGGTTCTTTGTTTTCTTGTGCTAATTCACTTATTTAAAACTTGCATTAGACTAAGGTGTTTGTAAAGAAGCTGTAGTGTTAGCACATCAGGGTGCCTTGCTGCAGACACACAGCTGGTTGTTAGTGGTTCAGATCATACTCTCTCAGCTGTAAAAGTGTGTGCTGTTAAGTAGTCCCTGCATAAGTATAAAAAAAAGTGGAGGTGAAATAATTGTTTAATCAACTTAATCGGGTAGAATGGAAACTCAGTGATCTGCTATAATGGAATGGATCCACTGGTGAATAATGGAAATTGATGGATAATTCAAGAGTGTCCAAATTTTGAACTTTCACATACTACCCTCAGCTTGCAACGAAGACCAGTACAATACAAATAATATGAATAAAAAAGGGTTTTTTGGGGCTTTCAGTTTAGTTTATGTCAAATGAGAAAAATTTGGCGCAGTCTGCAATGCAATGCGGCAAAACTCAAGCAAGGCTTTATTCTAACACGTTGAATAGATGGAAAAGCAGGTTACTTGTGGTTCCACTCTAATCAAAATACTTAATTGCACATCTTGCCTTACAACTGACTCCCGTGCATTACCAAGCTTACTAAATTGAAAGTATGCTCCTAACATTTAAAAAAAACTGTTGAGCAAAACAAAGATTGGGGCTCACATGGGGAAAAGGTAGACCTGAAATAAAGATGAATAAAAATGTTTAACATTTTTTAAAAAAGTTTCTTAATTTTTTTATTAAATGTATCAATTTGAGACTCCATAAAATGAAAACTGGTTTTTCAGGACCGTAACATTTGTTTAGCAGTCAATACTATAGAATTTATAATCTTTATAAATTTGTTCTTGAGATGTGCGTAATGCTGGGGCAAGGCCTCATTTATTGCTCATCCTTAGTTGCACTGACATCTGAGTGGCTTGCTCGGCCTCTTCAAAAAGTATTAATAGTTAATCACAGAGCATTGGACTGGAGTCAAGTGCAGGTCAGAACAGGTAGTGGTTGCAGGTTCCCTTACCTTCCGGACATTAGGACATCAGTAATTCAGTTCTTCTGACAATCCAGCAGCTTTCTTAAACACAAATTCGATTTTAGTGAATTCAGTTTAACAACTGAGGAAGTTAAACGTTCAAGATTGTTGTACAGTACTAAACTACAACACTACTGTAATGCTATCAAAGACATCTATATATTTTATTTTTGTAGTATTTTCACCATCAGTAAAGATACAATCTTTGCTTTCTTTCCAATGTATTCTGAGAATATTTAATTGTGGACTGATTGGTGTTTCTATTTTATTTTGAAGCTGTGCGGTCTTGAATTTTGACTCATTAGTGATGCCTGAATGATGATTACTTATGGATTATTCAGACTTTCTCACTTGTTTAAAAACTGTTATTTGTTAGTTTAAAACAGATTTTTGAAAGAATTTCTTTTGTCCTCATAGAGGAGCATCTCAGAAAATTCACTGGTAGCTATGGACTTCTCTGGACACAAAGGAAGAGTAATTGAAAACCCCACAGAGGCGCTTACAGTTGCTGCCGAGGAGGGGTTGGCATGGCGGGTAAAGCATTGGTTTTAACATTAGCCAACAAAAGCTGTAGTTTTTTTTAAATTTGGTGATACAGAAGAGAATAATTTGAAGTGCAACATTATTTCTGTCCATTAATCTCTTTTCCTACAATTAATCAGTTGTAACTACATTTTAATTACCAACTGTACAGTGGAATCCTTTTTATAGTGATTGATTTGGCCATTAGCCCTCCATTGGATCAGTATAATTGACTGATCAGAAGATAGCAATTCCTGATGTGTACTGTCGTTTCCTGATCTATAATGTGTAATATATTACTAAGCAATGCTGCTGAGCACCCAGCAGCAATTTAAACAGCTGATTGGTCACCTCCATAAAAAGAGTGACTCCTCTTCAAAGTGGTTCATTGTATGTGGAGTGCTATGGTACATTTGAGAGCTGTGATCAGGCATTGTATAAATGCAAAACAAAAAACAGAAGTCTGTCAGTTGACACCTCTGGTCTGAGACCCTTCCCCAGGACTGCCTGACCAGCTTGAAGTTTTTTTTTCTGGTTTTGTTTTCAGATTTCCAGCATTTATATAGCTTCTTGATCATGCAAATGCAAGTTCATGCTTAAATAGCTCCTCAACCTTTCTCCTCTTATGCTGCTCAGAATGGCAGTCTTACTTTGCTCCTTTCATTGTTCTTAATCCAAAACCCGAATTTTGAATAGAAAACTGTTCATTTGATTGGTGGTGAAAATTGAGCACCATTGCTCAGTAGTGCAATAACTGAGTCAGCCACAGGATCCTTTGCAGTTAATAATTTAGGACCAGTTAAGAATATTTAGCAATAACAGAAAACGCTGGAAAAACTCAGCAGGCCAGGGCAGCATCCGTGGAGAGAGAAACTGAGTTAACGTTCCAGGTCGAAGACCCTCCATTTCTCTCTCCACGGATGCTGCCCTGGCCTGCTGAGTTTTCCAGCGTTTTCTGTTATTTTGGATTTCCAGCATCCGTAGTATTTTGCTATCGTAAGAATATTTAGCAGTCCATTTTTAATGTTGTTACCCATTCACATGCTGGATTGTGCAGTTTAACAAATCTGCAATTGAAAACAATTGTTGTTCAACACTGGGGAGCTACCACAGAAGTGATCTCTGTAGTCAAATTGCACTAATCACTATAAATGGTTAGTGGCAGGTGGTTGTGGTTTTTGCAATGCATATTTTAAATGTTATGAGCAAATGATAGGATTCCACTGAAACTGTTTGAGGTAAATTTGCAAAGGGATAGCTTACAAATCAATTTATACTTGAAATTCAGTTTAAATATGTTTAATAATGCATAGTAAGAATGAAATTGATATTTTTAAATTTAAATTCTTATAAAAACAGAGGAGAAGCTGTCATCGTTTGAACGCATATGGAAGTCCAACCACGTCGCAGAGCACTACTCCATGCCAAGGTTGTTTCAATATGTACTTTGTGCTTGAAAAAATCATATTGTATAAGCTAAACAAATTATTAGTGTCAGTTAATTTTAAATGAAAAATGTTTGCTGATGCTCTTAAATACTGACCCACTATTGCCAATTGTTTGAAGAACTGGAGACTATTAGCTGAAATTCAAACATTCAAGTCTTTGCCAATTATATTGTGGTTATGATGGGACAAATTATTTCTGAGACATGAAACTAGTATAAAAATAACAATGTAGTAATGCCATTTTTAGGAATTCTGTTTTGCCTTTATAATTTAGCCATTCACAGGATGCAGCTATGGTTTCATCACCGAATCACCAGAGATGAAGCTCAAAAACTGATAGAACAACAAGGTCTTGTGGATGGGTAAGCATCATTTTTAAAAGAATGTTATATTTAGATGGGGCGTTATTCCATAATTCACTTCAAATGCTAATACTTGTAATATTATAACAGCAAGTGTTTCCAGTTAGTTTGAATTTGGAAAAATGTTCATCTTGAAACCAGCAAATATTTCTATTAGATACATTTGTGATTGTTTTCGCTTAAAGCTTCTATAAGATACTGGCACTGACACTGGGCTTTATGCCTTTTTGGAGCTAAGCCTTTAAAATGTTGATAGTTAAGCAAAATATTAACACTGGTAATGTGAGATTCAACCTTCTAAATAGTCTTTACATAATAAAATCAATCTATTACTGTGATTGTGTTGAAGTCTTGAATTGAATTATTTCTCCTTTGTAGTCATTCAGGTCTCCGCTTCTAAACTCTTTATTTTTTGTATGTCACTTAATGGAAGATGGAATAACTTTTTTGTTTCACATTTTTCATGCACTGTCTGTGTTGTCATTTTAATGGGGTTCACATAATTGGTGTGGTGTGACACTTATCCTGTATGTTGATTGAAACATTTGCATAAGAACATAAGAATTCGGAGCAGGAGTAGGCCATATGGCCCCTCGAGCCTGCTCCGCCATTCAAAAAGATCATGGCTGTACTTCGGCCTCAAATTCACTTTCCCGCCCGATCCCCCATATCCCTTGATTTCCCCATGACTCCAAAAATCTATCTATCTCAGTCTTGAATATACTCAACAACTCAGCATCCATAACCCTTTCAGGAAGAAAATTCCCAAGATTCACAACCGTCTGAGAAGAAGTCCCTCCTCATCCCAGTCTTAAATGACCGACCCATTATCCTGAGACTATGCCCCCTAGTTCGAGACTCTCCAGCCAGAGGAAACAATCTCTCAGCATCTACCCTGTCGATCCCCCTCAGAATCTTTTATGTTTGAATGAGATCACCTCTCATTCTTAACTCGAGTGTATAGGCTCAATCTCTCAGGACAACCCTCTCATCCCAGGGATCAATCTAGTCAACCTTTGTTGCACTGCTTCTAAGGCATGTATGTCCTTTCACAATGATGAGACCAAAACTGTGCACAGTGCTCCAGGTGTGGTCTCACCAAAGCCCTGTACAATTGCAGCAAGACTTCCTTACTCTTGTACTCCAACCCCCTTGCAATAAAGGCCAACATGCCATTTGAAACATAGACACATAGAAGATAGGAGCAGGAGTAGGCCATTCGGCCCCTCGAGCCTGCTCTGCCATTCAATGCGATCATGGCTGATCATCCAAATTCAGTACCCTGTCCCTGCTTTCTCCCCATATCCCTTGATCCCTTTAGCCTTAAGCAATATATCCAACTCCTTCTTGAATATATTTAATGAATTGGCCTCTACTGCCTTCTGTGGTAGAGAATTCCACAGGTTCACCACTCTCTGGGTGAAGAAATTCCTCTTCATCTCTGTCCTAAATGGCTTACCCCTTATCGTTAGACTGTGACCCCTGGTTCCTGGACTCCCTGACCATCGGGAACATCCTTCCTGCATCTAGTCTGTCCAGTCCTGTCAGAATTTTATAAGTTTCAATGAGATCCCCTCTCATTCTTCTAAACTCCAGTGAGTAAAAGCCCAATCGACCCAATCTCTCCTCATACGTCATTCCTGCCATCCCAGGTATCAGCCTGGTGAATCTTCGCTGCACTCCCTCCATGGCAAGAACATCCTTCCTCAGATAAGGTGACCAAAACTGCACACAATACTCGATGTGGTCTCACCAAGGCCCTGTACAACTGCAGCAAGACATCCTTGTTCCTGTACTCAAACCCTCTTGCTACGAAGGCCAACATACCATTTGCCTTCTTAACTGCCTGCTGCACCTGCATGCTTACTTTCAGCGACTGGTGCACAAGGACACCCAGGTCTCGTTGCACTTCCCCCTTCTCCCAATCTATTGCCATTCAGATAATAATCTGCCTTCCTGTTTTTGACACCAAAGTGGATAACCTCGCATTTATCCATGTTATATTGCATCTGCCATGCTTCTGCCCAATCACCCAACCTGTCCAAATCATCCTGGAGTTTCTCGGCATCCTCCTCACAGCACACACGCCCACTTAGCTTTGTGTCGTTTGCAAACTTGGAGATATTACATCCAGTTCCCTTGTCTAGATCATTAATCTATATTGTGAATAGCTGGGGTCCAAGGACCGATCCCTGCGGTTCCCCACTAGTCACTGCCTGCCACTCGGAAAAAGACCCGTTTATTCCAACTCTTTGCTTTCTGTCTGCCAACCAGTTCTCTATCCAAGTCAATACCTTGCCCCCAATCCCATGTACCTTTACACGCTAATCTCTTATGTGGGACCTTATCGAAAGCCTTTTGAAAGTCCAAATACACCACATCCACTGGTTCTCCCTTATCTATTTTACCAGTTACATCCTCAAAAAATTCCAGTAGATTAGTCAAGCATGATTTACCTTTTGTAAATCCATGTTGACTGTCCGATCCTGTCACTGTTTTCCAAGTGCTCTGCTATTACATCTTTTATAATGGACTCCAGCATTTTCCCCACTACCGATGTCAGGCTTACCAGTCTGTAATTCCCCATTTTCTCTCTACCACCTTTTTTGAATAGTGGGGTAACATTAGCTACTCTCCAATCCATGGATACTGTTCCAGATACTGTTCCAGATTCCATCGAATGTTGGAAGATGATCAGCAATGTATCTACTACTTCTAGGGCCACTTCCTTAAGTACCCTAGGATGTAGATTATGAGGCCCTGGGGATTTATCGGCCTTCAATCCCGTCAATTTCCCTAACACCATTTCCCTACAAATACTGATTTCTTTCAGTTCCTCCCTTTCATCAGACCCTATGTTCCCCGACATCTCTGGGAGATTATTTGTATCCTCCTTTGTGAAGACAGAACCAAAATATATATTTAATTGGTCAGCCATTTCTTTGTTCCCCATTATAAATTCCCCTGATTCTGACTGCAAGGGACCTACGCTTGACTTCAGCAATCTTTTTCTCTTCACATATCTATAAAAAGCTTTTACAGTCAGTTTTTATGTTCCCTGCAAGTTTACGCTCATTCTATTTTCCCCTTCTTAATTAATCCCTTTGTCGAATCCTAAATTGCTCCCAATCCTCAGGTTTACTGCTTTTTCTGGCCAATTTATTTGTCCTCTCCTTGGATCTTATGCTATCCCTAATTTCCATTGTTAGCCACGGTTGATTGACCTTTTTTGTGTTATTGTTATGCCAAACTGTGATGAACAAATTCTGTAGTTCATCCATGCGGTCTTTGAATGTTTGCCATTGCCTATCCACCATCAGCCCTTTGAGTGACATTCCCCAATCAATCCTACCCAATTTGCCTTCCTAATTGTTTGCTGTACCTGCATGCCAACTTTCTGTGTTTCCTGTACGAGGACACCTAAATCTCTCTGAACACCAACATTTAATAGTTTCTCACCATTTAAAAAATATTCTGTTTTTCTATTCTTCCTACCAAAGTGAGTAACCTCACATTTCCCCAAATTATACTGCATTTGCCACCTTATTGCCCACTTACTTAACCTGTCTATATATCTCTTTGCAGGCTCTGTGTCCTCCTCAAGCTTACTTTCCCACCTAGCTTTGTATCATCAGCAAACTTGGATACATTGCACTCCGTTCCTTCTTCTAAGTCATTAATATTGATTATAAATAGCTGAGGCCTAAGCACTGATCCTATGCTTTTCTAAGTGCCCTGTTACCACTTCCTTAATGGATTCCAGCTTAACTGGCCTGTAGTTCCGTTTTCTCTCTTCCTCCTTTCTTGAATAGCGGGGTTACATTTGCTACCTTCCAATCCGCTGGGACTGTTCTAGAATCTAGGGAATTTTGGCAGATCACAACCAATGCATTCAATATCTCTTCAGGCACCTCTTAAAATCATAGGATGTAGGCCATCAGGTCCAGGAAATTTATCGGCTATTAGTCCCATTAGTTTCTCAAGTACTTTTTCTCCACTGATATTAATTACTTTTAAGTTCCTCACTCTTATTAACCCCTTGGTTCCCTGCGATTTTTGGTATAATAAATGTATCCTCTGGGCTCCACAAAGAAAATACAACAAAGGAGGACAAAGGGATTAATTAAGAGGGGGAAAATAGAGTATGAGAGTAAGCTTGCAGGGAACATAAAAACTGACTGTAAAAGCTTTTATAGATATGTGAAGAGAAAAAGATTGGTGAAGTCAAGCGTAGGTCCCTTGCAGTCAGAATCAGGGGAATTTATAATGGGGAACAAAGAAATGGCAGACCAATTAAATACATACTTTGGTTCTGTCTTCAAAAGGAGGACACAAAGAACCTCCCAAAGATGTCGGGGAACATAGGGTCTAATGACAGGGAGGAACTGATAGAAATCGGTATTTGTAGGGAAATGGTGTTAAGGAAATTGACGGGATTGAGGGCTGATAAATCCCCAGGACCTGATAATCTACATCCTAGGGTACTTAAGGAAGTGGCCCTAGAAGTAGTAGATGCATTGCGGTCATCTTCCAATATTCGATAGACTCTGGAACAGTACCCATGGATTGGCGGGTAGCTAATGTTACCCCACTGTTCAAAAAGGGTGGTAGAGAGAAAATGGGGAATTACAGACCGGTAAGCCTGACATTGGTAGTGGGGAAAATGCTAGAGTCTATTATAAAGGATGTAATAGCAGAACACTTGGAAAAAAGTGACCGGATCGGACAAAGTCACATGGATTTACAAAAGGTAAATCGTGCTTGACTAATCTACTGGAATTTTTTGAGGATGTAACTGGTAGAATAGATAAGGGAGAACCAGTGGATGTGGTGTATTTGGATTTTCAAAAGGCTTCCGATAAGGTCCCGCATAAGAGTTTAACGTGTAAAATTAAGGCACATGGGATTGGGGGCAAGGTATTGACTTGGATAGAGAACTGGTTGGCAGACAGAAAGCAAAGAGTTGGAATAAACGGCTCTTTTTCCGAGTGGCAGGCAGTGACTAGTGGGGTACCGCAGGGATCGGTCCTTGGACTCCAGCTATTCACAATATATATTAATGATCTGGCTGAGGGAACTAGATGTAATATCTCCAAGTTTGCAGACGACACAAAGCTGGGTGGGCGTGTGTGCTGTGAGGAGGATACCGAGAAACTCCAGTATGATTTGGACAGGTTGGGTGATTGGGCAGAAGCATGGCAGATGCAATATAATGTGGATAAATGCGAGGTTATCCACTTTGGTGTCAAAAACAGGAAGGCAGATTATTATCTGAATGGCAATAGATTGGGAGAAGGGGAAGTGCAACGAGACCTGGGTGTCCTTGTGCACCAGTCGCTGAAAGTAAGCATGCAGGTGCAGCAGGCAGTTAAGAAGGCAAATGGTATGTTGGCCTTCGTAGCGAGAGGGTTTAAGTACAGGAACAAGGATATCTTGCTGCAGTTGTACGGGGCCTTGGTGAGACCACATCTGGAGTATTGTGTGCAATTTTGGTCGCCATATCTGAGAAAGGATGTTCTTGCCATGGAGGGAGTGCAGCAAAGATTCACCAGGCTGATACCTGGGATGGCAGGAATGACGTATGAGGAAAGATTGGGTCGATTGGGCTTGTACTCGCTGGAGTTTAGAAGATTGAGAGTGGATCTCATTGAAACTTATAAAATTCTAACAGGACTGGACAGAATAGATGCTGGAAGGATGTTCCCGATGGTCGGGGAGTCCAGAACCAGGGGTCACAGTCTAAGGATAAGGGGTAAGCCATTTAGGACAGAGATGAGGAGGAATTTCTTCACCCAGAGAGTGGTGAACCTGTGGAATTCTCTACCATAGAAGGCAGTAGAGGCCAATTCATTAAATATATTCAAGAAGGAGTTGGATATATTTCTTAAGGCTAGGGGGATCAAGGGATATGGAGAGGAGGCAGGAACGGGGTACTGAATTTGGACAAGCAGCCATGATCTCATTGAATGGCGGAGCAGGCTCGAGGGGCCGAATGGCCTACTCCTGCTGCTATCTTCTGTTTCTATGTTTAACCATTAACATTTGTTATACAGTGGTTATCAAGGTTTTCTCTGTAGAAATTGGATGCTTTGCTGATGTTGCCACTTTAAAATAAATGCCATAATATAAGTGGCTTGGAATAGCTACAGAAAAAATGCAGAGCTCTGCATTAACAAAGCTGTTTGGTAGCTTGTGCTCAGCAGAATTAAAAGTACCTGATATTTTTGTTCCATATTGCATCTCAATAAGAAAGAAACCACCCAATAGCTTTGCTATTTGGTATTAAATGAAAGTGATTTGAAAAATGCAAGTTGTAAAATTGACTGCTGGAGTCTTGAGACCAGCACTGAAAATAGCCTCATGGTTTGGTAGAAACAAGCATTTAGATTTTATGCTTTAACTCCATCAGTTGACATTTGGGATTTGGCTTTGGCTTTGGGCCAATCAAATGTCATTGAAGGCAGATGTGCGGATGACCTTGATTGGTTTGGCTCTCAAAATGAAGTTCAAGCTGTCAGAAACCAGGTGGTGGGGAAACTTGTTTGATAGCAGAGAAATATGAAATTCCTATTCCCATACAAGAGTTAACAATTATTTTGCTTTTGGGGTGGAGGGGGAATTATCGCACTCAAGGTGAAGGATTTCAGTGCTGAGGAAAGGGATGTGTTTCTATTTTGATTACCCAGTTTCAGCATCAAGCAATCTTGCATCAAACACACGACAAGCAAGAACAGAATAAAACACTTCTATTCTGCATCAGCAATCTGCCTTAACACTAGCATCACAACCATGGTCTAATCATACCAATGAGATTTCTTTCATTTCCCACTCAAGTCCTGTAGCCTTTTCTTAATGAGCCAGATTGTGAGTATTCTATGCTGTGGACTCATGGTTATGAAGAGCTAGGCTAGGCTTAGACTATGAAATTAATTTTATAACGGGAACCTGGCATCCAGAGAAGAAAGGACGTTTGCACCCCATCAGTCTGGTCTATATTGAAACACTCTTTGCCAGAAGTGAGAGAATAGTCAGCTGCAAGCCCACTGACTCACACAGCTACCTCGACTACACTTCCTCCCACCCCACCTTCTGTAAGGCCTCTATTCCATTCTCCCAGTTTCTCCGTCTCCGCCGCATCTCCTCTGATGATGCCACCTTCCATACCAGTGCTTCCGACATGTCTTCCTTTTTCCTCAACCGAGGATTCCCCTCTACTGTGGTTGACACGGCCCTCGACCGTGTTCGTTCTATCTCCCGCACTTCTGCCCTCCCCCTTGCCCCTCCCTCCTGGAACCACGATAGAGTTCCCCTTGTCCTCACCTTTCACCCCACCAGCCTCCACATTCAACGGATTGTTTTCCGCCACCTTCAGCGTGATCCCACCACCAAATGCATCTTCCCCTCACCTACTCTTTCAGCATTCT
Organism: Somniosus microcephalus; assembly: GCF_052327205.1. Lineage (NCBI taxonomy): Eukaryota > Metazoa > Chordata > Chondrichthyes > Squaliformes > Somniosidae > Somniosus > Somniosus microcephalus. Next base: position 273,264,696 of record NC_140990.1, on the reverse strand, counting down.
GTAGGGACCGCTCCCTCTGCGACACCCTAGTCCACTCCTCTACCACCCCCAGCACCCCTTCCCCTTTGCCCGGCACCTTCCCATGCAAGTACAGGAGATGCAACACATGCCCTTATACCTCCCCCCTTCCCACTATCCAGGGCCCCAAACACCCCTTCCAGGTGAAACAGCGATTTACTTGTACTTGCAATCTAGTATACTGTATTCGCTGCTCACGATGTGGTTTCCTCTACACTGGGGAGACCAAATGCAGATTGGGTGACCACTTTGTGGAACACCTCCGTTCAGCCCGTAAGGGGGACCCCGAGCTTCCGGTCGCCTGTCACTTTAATTCACCGCTCCATTCCCACTCAGACCTCACTGTCCTCGGCCTCTTACATTGTTCCACGGAAGCTCAGCATAAGCTTGAGGAACAGCACCTCATCTTTCGATTAGGCACTCTACAGCCCTCTGGACTCGACATAGAGTTCAACAATTTCAGATCATAACCTCAGCCCCTATCTTTTTTTTATTCACACTTTTTGTTTGGCCTTTTTTTCTTCCCTCCCACATGGCAGCTGTCCCTCATTCTGCCAGCGCAATTCACACTTCATCTAGAGCCATCCTTTGTTCCTTAACCTGTCCTATTACCACCTCCTCTTGCCCTGATTATCTCTTAATGTCTCTCAATGTTTCTTAATCTCCTGCTTTCTATCCTATCACTGACCTTCCCTTTTGTTCTTTCATCCCCTCCCCCTTTTCCCAGCCCCTAAACTTGCTTTCCATTTCCTGCTTTTTTCCAGTTATGACGAAAGGTCTTCGACCTGAAATGTTAACTCTGTTTCTCTCTCCATGGATGCTGCCTGGCCTGCTGAATGTTTCCAGCATTTTCTGTTATTTCAGTATTTTGCTATTAGAATAGTATCCACTATCACCAAATCTTAAATGTACTTTTATTTTGAACTCTTGAACCATGTTAAGATCTCAAAAGAAATACAACTCTGAATGGCTATGCCATTTTCTACAGACTTGTGTTGTACTTTATTAGCATTGTAACATTTGCATTCATATAGCACCTTTATCACAGAAGGTTGTTTTCAAGACACTACACAAAGGAGAAAAATAATAGATGGCAAGTCTTTGTCAAAGGTTTGGTTGAAGAGATTGATTTTTAGGAAGCTTTTAAAGCTGGAGAGAGAAGTAGAAAGATGAAGGGTTTTAGGGAGGGTGTTCCAGAAAAAAACAGCTGACACAGCAGTCGTCTCTGTCATTGGTAATGGAGTGGAGGGTGGAGTGGTTACACACAGTTAGTCAGAGGATCAGAGAGCACTGCAACGGACATGAGATTAAAGAAGGTTGCAGAGATGGGTTTGGCGGAGGCCATGGAGGGATTTGAAGATGAGGACTCTGATTTTAAATTTGATCCACTAGGGACAGATCAATGAAGTTGGGGGTGATATGCAAGCAGGATTTACTATGGAATTTCATGTAGCCATCAGAATTTTGGACAAGTTGGAGTTTGTGGGGGGTAAAATAGAGGCTGACAATTAGGGCATAGGATGAATTGAGTCAAGAGGTGACCTAACTGTGGATTAGTGTTTCAACACTGGTGGGGATGCGTGGGGGTGGGGGGGGGGGGGCGGGGAGAGAGAAAGAGTCAGGCAAAATTGTCAAGGTATGCAGTTTGGATGATTAATAGGATATCTGGTTAAAATTTAGCTCTGGATTGAACATAGTGCCAATGCTTTGCACAATCTGTTTCAGCTTGAGCAAGTAGTCAGAGGAAATTGAGTTGGTCAGAGCAGAGTCTTTGGTAGAAGCTGAATCAGAAGTTTCTGTTTCTGATATTTAATTGGTCAACACTGAGATGGTCTTAACATTTAAGGAAGCCGTGAAGAGGTACAGCTGGTACTGTCACCATATATATGAAAGCTCACAGAGCCTATGGATGATGCCAGAAGCAGCATGTAAATGAAGAGGGAACTGAGGATATATTGTTTCTATTAAGGCTAAAGGGATCAAGGGATATGGGGAGAAAGCAGGGACAGGGTACTGAGTTTGGGTGATCAGCCATGATCTCATTGAATGGCGGAGCAGGCTCGAATGGCCTACTCCTGCTCCTATCTTCTATGTTTCTATATATTCTCATGGAACACGGGTGGTGACTGGGGGTGGGAGGAAAAGCCATTTTTGGAGATGCAGTGGCTGCATTGAAGCAAGGGCAGTCCCAGGAAGCTGAATGAGAGAGTTGATGGAGAATGGCTTGATTTACTGTGTTAAAGCACCAAGGAGAAGTCAAGGAAGACCATAAGGCATAACTTGCTGCAGTCACGGAAAATAACACTGACTCTGATCAGGATGGTCTCGCTGTAAGAGAGGCAAAAAATGGAAAGGAGAAATTCATAAAGGGAGGCGAGTGGAGATGGGCATAGAGTTGAGAAGTGATGACATGTTCAAGAACCTTGGAGAGGTTAGACTGGTCAAGGGTTGGTGTTTTGAGGAGGGAGTGATAATGATGGTTTGGAAAGGAAATGCAGTATCTGAGTGAAGTTATTCTTTCACTTCCTGCCTCTCCTTCACTCCACCTGCCTCTCCTTCACTCCACCTTTGTGTCAGAGCCTTCAGCTACTTTGGTCCTACTCTTGGCACTTGCTCCCCAAAAACACCTTTGCCTTTCTACCTCCCTTCCCACTTTAACAAGCATTCTCAAACCATATCTCTTTAGCCAAGCTTTCAGTCACTTCACAAACTCTCCTGCAATGGCTTGGCCACTCCATTTTTTCTGCAAAGCATCTTTGAATTTTTTTTCTACATTAAAGGAACTACTTAATTACAAATTATTAACAATGTTGGCAAGCATAGAGGCTAGGAAGGCAAATTGAGCAGTCAAGAGTTGGGTGGGGAGAACATCAAGGTACGTTTAATGGATGAGACCTACTATTACTTCAGCAAAGTGCACTACTGTTCCAATTATATGCCTCTCCCTTCTAAATATATTGTGCATGTACTTGCAGTGTAGCTTTCTGGTTATTGGCTTATTTCATATCTGATGTTGTTAAAGATCTTTGAGGCATTTTTCTCAAAACTCATCACATAAAAGGAATAAGCCTAGTAATACCTTTTCCCCATAAATAAAGCCAAGTTTCAGTTAAACAATAGTGTGCAAACAACTTGATGTGTGTATATATAGATTTTATTTTCCTCCTTTTCGCCCCATGTAGGATGTTTTTACTGCGGGATAGTCAAAGTAATCTGAAAAGCTTTGTTTTGTCACTGTGCCATTGTCAGAAAACGAGACATTTTCAGATTGTTCCGGTAAGTAGATGGAAATAAAAATTCAACAGTAATTATTTATACTTGAGGTTATGGGCATGTGCTTGATAATGCATGATTGCAACATGACAAAATTGTCATTTTTAAAGTGCTATTTTGATTAATGGGAGGACTTTGGAAGAAAATAAAACTTCCTTCTCTTTAGCTGTCACAGATTAAGTTAATTCTGCAAATTGCACCTTGCAGCAATCAATATGTTATGTCCCAAGGATTTCGGTAGTTGCCAGAGGTTGTAATGGATGCAGCTTTGAAGAGATGGGTGCTAACTTCTAAGGAACTTGTGGTAGTGTTGGTCATGCATTACACTGAATGGCAATAGGGTGATGGAACACCACATTCAGCTAATATGAAAACAAGAGTTTCCATATCTGGAAGTAGACAAAGTATAACTAATACTTGCACTAATACAAAAGCTTTGCATTCTTGATAGTTGTCAAGTGCAGTGTGGGATCAATTTGCTTAAGTTTATTGGAAGGAAAATAAGATGTTACATAGTAATATAGACAAGTGCAGGACCAAAAAAAGACACTGGAATTCACATGACCAGTGTCAAATTTAATAACTTTCCAAATACCCACTCTCTCAACTATCTCCAATTCTCTCTTAATTAATATCTCACATGCGCCTTCTCTCTAGATTCTTCCATCACTCCTCATATAGATCAAGGGCTAAAAATTCAGTTGGGCGCCAAGCTCGCCTGGGCGCCGGAATTACCGCTGCGAGCGGAGCCACTTGCGCCATCCCGATATTCAGTTTCTGCGCCCCAAACGGAAGCGGGCCACTACTCGAGGCTCCCCGCGCCCCGCTTGGGGCGCTCACCCTGAATATCGGCGCGCTAAGGGCCGCAGCGCCACACGCTGCGGCACGGCACACTGCGGTACTGCAGGCCTTCCTCCCACTGTTAAGGGGGAGGTGCCTGCAACAGCGCGATCCCCGCTCGCGAGTGCCGGCAAATGAGCCTGGCACCAAGGAGAAGTGCCGGGCTCTCGGGGAAACAGCCGGCAATGCCGCGGGGGGGGGGGGGGGTTTAGGAGGCCGGGGACGGAGGTGCTGGCAGGCGGCCGCCGAAAAAGCAGCCGCCCCGCACCTCCACCTTAACTAGCGCCACTACCGCCACAGGTAGGCCCTGTGAACCGGTCGCGATTTGCGGCCGGCGTTAAAGAGGCGGGCGCAACCAAATATGGTCATCGGGCGGGAGCGGGGCGCTGCGCACACCGATGACGTCATCGGTGGCGGCGCAGCGCTACAGGCTAACGCCACCATTAGCGCCCCGCTAAATATCGCGGGAGGTGTGGCCAGTGGCGCTAAAGCCACTGAGTGCCCTCTTTGGGCGCAAACTGGTGGCGCAGCCCACTGAATTTCTAGGCCCAGATGTTTTAGGTACTGTCATGGCTCCAGTGCTGGTTATCCTTCTAGTACTGCAACCAAAATTGAAATGTGGCCATATCCTCAAATTTGTGCTCTAACCTTTAGCTGTGTATCCCAGGATCCAGTAAGTTTTACTTTACTGCACTGTGGTTTTCATTGGATTATCTACCGAAACCTTTATGTTCCGCTCCTGTGTTGCACTTGCAGCCAAGACTCATTTAGTTTATATTTGCTCTGTTTATTTCTCTTGTCTCATCCCATTACTTTGCATTTGTTCAGACTAAATGCCAATTGCCACTCATCATTCCCAACCTATCCGAATTGCTTTTACATTTGGTTTGCGTGTTCGCTATTGTTTGAACCCCCACCTCCAAATTGTGTCAGACCACTGTGTCTGTCCCAGCTCCAGATCATTTATATACACTGCCACAGCGATGGCCACAGCACTGACTGCTGTTTCATCCCACGTAACCCCTTGTCCTCTCAATACACTTCCATTCACAACAACCATTTGCTTTCCCTAGTTTAGTCAATTTTCAATCTACCTCAGAACCTTCTATCCTATTTCAGACTTGTGAACTAATAGCCTCTGTGGCACAGTGTTAAAAAGCCTTTCTGAATTCTAAATATATCACAACCACAATTTCCATTGTAAACTGGTTCATCATTTAATTGAATAACTCCAGTAAACTTGTCAGGCAACATCTACCTCCCATAAATCTGTGCTGACTCCTACCATACCTATCAAAAGTTTTATTATCCCCTCTTTCAGGATGCTTTCCCTAGGTTGTACCTAAGCCCCTTTTTAAAGATTGATGTTCTGTTCTTTCAATCTTTGGGCACTACTTCTTTCTAATAATTCCCTAAAGATAGTGGCAAGCACGTGACCAATTATGCTAGTTACTTGTTTAAATACCCATGTATGAAGTTCATCTGGTGTATGGTGCCTTGTCTTCCTTTCACTATTGGTGACCTCCCATATCTTAAATTTCTATTTCTTCTTCCACCACACCAAAAATTCAACTTTGATGGGGAGGTTCCCCATGGTCTGCTCCATGATTACTAAAAAGATTTAGTATAGGTCAATTGATACCATGTCACTTTTGGGGTCTTTCAATGACTGCACTGTTTCCACTTTACCTGCTAGCTGTGAATATTTTTTTTCAGAAATTTACTTCTTGTATTCATCTCAGTACACCATGATACCAGTAGCTTTGTAGTTCAAGAACAATTTCTTTGTTTCTTTTACCTTTTATTTCTCATTATTTCCATCATTAACCCACATCAGCTTTTTTCCTCTGTTGCACTACACTAGGTAAAAAGGGTATCTGTTTCTGTACTGTGTGTAGCATTTCTAAACTGGATCCACTTTTCTTTCCTGATTTCCCCCTGTTGCTGTGCTGTCCAGTCTTTTTTAGTTTCCCCCAAAATCTGCGTTTCTGGAGTTGAATATTTTTACTGTAGTCATTGGGGGTGAATTTCCACATGATTTCAGTTTTTATGCCAGTGGAAAAATATTTGCACCTGATCCTGGTCTGGAATCGTGTATACACAAGGGCTTCCTGCCTCCATCCTTCTCCCTTAGAGCATCACGAAAGTGGGAAGCGACACCAGGCTGCCCAGAAACCAGGTTCAATCGATAGTCAGCAATGGCTCCCTGCCAAAAACATGCTGCTGTGAGAGGAGAGCCTTCCGAGCCCCAGACCCTTTTGTAGACCATGAGCAGCAAACCAGCTCTCATGATACTGGCCCTCGTATTGCACCAAGGAGAAGCACTAGAATAGGTGAAAGAAAGGCAGAGCTTGGGGCCTAGACAGCTCATGACTTACATAGAAACATAGAAGATAGGAGCAGGAGTAGGCCATTCGGCCCCTCGAGCCTGTAGTCATTGGGGGTGAATTTCCACATGATTTCAGTTTTTATGCCAGTGGAAAAATATTTGCACCTGATCCTGGTCTGGAATCGTGTATACACAAGGGCTTCCTGCCTCCATCCTTCTCCCTTAGAGCATCACGAAAGTGGGAAGCGACACCAGGCTGATCATCCAAATTCAGTACCCTGTCCCTGCTTTCTCCCCATATCCCTTGATCCCTTCAGCCTTAAGAAATATATTTAACTCCTTCTTGAATATATTTAATGAATTGGCCTCTACTGCCTTCTGTGGTAGAGAATTCCACAGGTTCACCACTCTCTGGGTGAAGAAATTCCTCCTCATCTTTGTCCGAAATGGCTTACCCCTTATCCTTCGACTGTGACCCCTGGTTCTGGACTCCCTGACCATCGGGAACATCCGTCCTGCATCTAGTCTGTCTAGTCCTGTTAGAATTTTATAAGTTTCAATGAGATCCCCTCTCATTCTTCTAAACTCCAGTGAGTATAAGCCCAATCGACCCAATCTCTCCTCATACGTCATTCCTGCCATCCCAGGTATCAGCCTGGTGAATCTTCACTGCACTCCCTCCATGGCAAGAACATCCTTCCTCAGATAAGGCGACAAAACTGCACACAATACTCAAGATGTGGTCTCACCAAGGCCCTGTACAACTGCAGCAAGACACCCTTGTTCCTATACTCAAACCCTCTCGCTACGAAGGCCAACATACCATTTGCCTTCTTAACCACCTGCACGCTTACCTTCAGTGACTGATGCACAAGGACACCCAGGTCTCGTTGCACTTCCCCTTCTCCCAATCTATTGCCATTCAGATAATAATCTGCCTTCCTGTTTTTAACACCAAAGTGGATAACCTCGCATTTATCCATATTATATTGCATCTGCCACGCTTCTGCCCAATCACCCAACCTGTCCAAATCATACTTGTGGGATGAGGGGCGTAGCTGCTAAAATATTTCCCAGCTATGGAAATTGCTAATGAAACTTGCCATTTATATGTCAATGCGGGCATTTGGAACACACCAGGTTGATTGTGGAAGGGCCCAAAAGTGCGAGGGAACTCTGGGAAGGGGGAATGGAGGCAAGTTTAAGATGAAATATCCACACAAACCAGCTTCTGCTTGATTTTCCTTGCCCTGATTATGCACCAGAAATATGTCAAAAGCTGGAGAGAAAAAAACACAAGGTAGGTTCATAGAAAGCTTACGATGGCTATGGACAATAAATTACTGTATTTATTAAGTCAGTTGGAGGAAGGGCACGGGAAAGGTATTCCTTTGGGAATAGTAAAACCTACCATATTATTTTTTCACAAATGAGGAAATTCTGACCAAGAAGTAACTAAATGTTAATTTATAGCTGCCCTGTGTCATTGAACATTTTATGGAATAACTATTTGTCCCTTTTGTTTGATATGAACCAGTCTTAATTTTTTTTTAATTGCAAGTGATTGGAAGGATGCTTGTGTTAATGAAGCTGTGTAAGAGTTTGACTATCATGTTGCCCATTTTTATAATCTTTGAATAATTCATTATAACAAATACCTAACAGTGAACATGTCCTCTAGCATGGTTGTCTTCTGATACATATGCATGCATATCGTAGATTGATGCAGCACAGGAGGCTGTTCAGTCCGTTGTGCCTGTGCCGACTCTTTGTAAGAACTATCAATTTTTTCCCATTGTATTTATCCAATTCCCTTTTGAAAGTTATTATCGAATATGCTTCCACCACCCTTTCAGGTAATACATTCTAGATCATAACTCACTGGATAAATTCTTTTTTCCTTGTGTCACCTCTAGTTCTTTTGCCAATTACCTTAAATCTGTGTCCTCTGCTTAGTGATCCCTCTGCTACTGGAAACAGTTTCTCCTTATTTGCTCCATCAAAACCCTTCATGATTTTGAACACCTCCATCAAATCTCCCCTTAAACTGGGGTTGTTCTCCTTGGAGCAGAGAAGGTTCTCTCGTGTCTCGATGTTACTGAAGTCTTTCATCCCTGGTACCATTCTAGTACTCCTCTGCACCCTCTCGAAGGCCTTGACATCCTTCCTAAAGTGTGGCACCCAGAAATGGCCACAATACTCCAGCTGGGCCCTAACCAGTATTTTATAAAGATTTAGCATAATTTCTTTGCTTTTGTACACTGCCTCAATTTTATAAAGTCAAGGATCCTGTATGCCTTTTTCAGCAGCCTTCTCAACTTGTCCTGCCTCCCTCAAAGACCTTTGTATGTACACCCCCAGATCTGTGTTCCTGCATCCCCTTTAAAACTGTACCATTTAGTTTATATTGTCAAACCACTCTTGTATAGGCAACAAAGACCAGAGTTTCGGAAAATAACTGAACTTGAATACTGCTGAAAAAGGTTTAATGCTGAAATATATAAACGTATATTGTGCTCATGCGATTTACCTGCTATATGGATTGTAGCATTGAAATAACTCCTGTAGTTGTTAACCGTGCGAACAACTGATTGAAGCTGCCTGAAATCTCCATCAGTTGTTCGCACTGTGAGCAACTATGGGAGACAGCTGATTGAAGCTGCCCGAAGACCTGACTCTGCCTGAAATCAGCAGCGCTTTTAAATCGTAAGTTACTGAACTGAAAAATAGCCGTCGTGCTTAATAAGTTTTAAGCGGCGCCTTTGTAATTGACTCCTATGATATTGACACATGGTCAGCTCCATTTGCTTGATATAGGCGGCTGTCCGTGCTAAGTGTGGATGCTGGAAGTGGTGGGGACTGTATATAATTCTATAATAAGTGGTTTACATGCATTGTTTATGCAAAAAAAAAAGCCTTGTCCTTTTATCACTGGTAATTGTTTCATTGAAATAAAAGTCTGAAAATTTACAAAATAACAAGGTTGAGTAATTATACAGAAACTGTGTTGCATGCCTACAATCTCATTGGAACTGTTTCATAACTGCTATGTAATCAATGCAGCTAGAAGAAGATGGAGAACTTTATTATTCCCTGGATGAGGGTCACACCAAATTTACTGATCTTATCCAGCTTGTGGAGTTTTACCAACTCAACAAGGGAGTGCTGCCCTGCAAGCTGAAACACCACTGTGCTCGAGTTACACTTTAATCTTTGAAGCCATCAGCCCATCTGGAATTTGTGAATAATAAATGCAGTGTGGGCTCAGAACTAATACACCAGAACTGTGAAAACGTATTTGTGATAATGTACATTGTGCCTCAGACCAAGGAAGGACTGTCAGTGGAATCGGATGGTTAGATTGATGCTACTCAGTACCTGATTTTATCCAATTTGTACATGTGGAATCGGTGTTTCATTGTGCACTTCTCAATGGCAGAATTATCAAAACAAAATCAATAAGGCATTACTAAAAGCTACACTGCTCCAAGGGAGAGATCCACAAGAAAATGTTCTCTGCTCAACAAGTGATTTTTGTCATTAATGTAGTATTATAGTTCAGTGTGCTTCAAGACTCAGCATGCAATGTTTTGCCAAGAGATTGATTCTACAAATGATAAAAAAGAACACCAAAAGAGCCTGTTTTTGTAACATTTTAAGAAAAGACTACAAATGTGCAGATCCAGACAAATGCATTCTTTAATTTTTTTTAGAATCTGCCTGATATTGTGTGAAGGTACATGACTGCAATGTGTTAGAACATCCAGCATCACTTTGCACAATGCAGTTTAAATATCTAGCTTTCTTTAAAATATGTTGAATTCACTTAAAAAGTATTTCATTGTTTCCTCAAAAGTACTACAAATGATCACCTAAATTGAGTTTTGTGGTTCAATATTTTAATTGTTAGTACAGAGTACGTACATTAATATTAAATGTATTGTAGCAGTGAAACTGACATTTTTCACTGCTACCAAATCATTACTTGGTTATTCTGATATAAATCTAATATTCCAGTCTTTATGGTTGATTGTCAGAATAGGCTTTGCTATAAAAAATGATTTGGTCATATGTGCACCCATTTCCAATATAACTTATAAATCCAACCCATGAATGGTGTCTGATTGAGAACTGGCTTTAATAGCTTTTGAAATTAAAATGAAGCCAGTTTCTGACAGCCCTTGTCCCCATTTTTTATAATGGTGTTAAAGAAAGCTTGTTGTAATCCTAAATATTTTCATACATTAAATATTGTGTTCTGCCCAATTTCTTGCCATGCTGTTTAAAAATACTTGCATGCCACCAGAACATTGTAGTAATGAAATAATGTATTACCCACGAGTCAATTTGAATTCAAATCTTTCTGTAGAATGGCAAATTTGCAAATTGTGCAATTTATTTTTACAGCTAAAGTATTCATGTTTCTTGTAACAGATTTTTAACATCCTAATGTTAGGACTTTTTTATCTCTAACCTCAAGAAATGCAGACACCTTACAGTATTTCTACGTGCACCTATTACTATTTCCACAGAAGTCTTAACTCTCATGGTTGTTCCACTGAGAAAGTGATTTATGTGCTTGAAAAAAGAGACCTTTTTAATGTGAGTTTTCTGTTGTATAAACTTTTCAAAATGTTCTTCTATAGATCAGCCTGTGGGATTAATGATGAAAGAACCAGCTGCAGACTAGCCTATTTTCTGTTAAAATGAACTATGTTTCATTGCCCTTTTTCTACATGATGAATAAAGTTTTCTTCAATTATGTCTTTCTATCAATTTTATGATGTTGCTATCCAGAGGAGCATATGAAATTAATAATTAAATTTTTCACTAAGTGATTTAGCATTGTGGCTAATTATATAAATATTGATGAAAATTTCTTCACCTATTTTAAGTTTTTTTTATTGTTTGTGCAGCATATCATTTCCACCCTCATTCATGTCAGTGTTTGGAATTTATAAATTGACAGACAAAAGATCAAAAACATACTGGAATTTGGAGCAAGCTGAATGAACAGTAGTTGTATGCCTCGTGTGATTTCTTTTGGATACTGCTGAAGATTATATTTGCTAAACTAAAATAATGTATTTGATCATATTAAGTTGTGTTGCTAAAACTTCCTTTTCAGTTATTTTAGCAGCTTTGACCATTGTAAAATTAATCATTTTTGGAATTTTGCAATCAGGTAACAAAGATGTGAGCATTTACAATATCTTTTTTATTATTCTTTCTGATGGTAGGATGATGGAATATGAAAAGAATTACAGTTGTAATGGGACTGCAGCACACACACATTGAATGAGGAGCTCAATCATTGCTGAGTTTGTGAAGTTACCTTATTTAAATAATTAGAATACGCTCCGTGTTCGGTGGCTCCGACATGGAAACGTGAATGATGTGTTGGGAAGGCTGCTTGGAAAATTTAAATGGATGCAGCCACTGCAAAATAAGTGATCACAGAGGGAGGTAAAAGTTACTGGACCCTACGAGGGTGCATCAGTAGCACTCACCCCAACATCAGCCTGGAACAGTAGAGTGGCACCATGCCACTCCAAGGTTGGGAGAGATGCCCAGGAAGGGCTAAACGAAGAAATTAATTTTCTTCATCTTGTGCTCCCAATGGAGCTATTGGGGGGATTTTCTTAAGCCAATTGATCACTTCCAGAATCCATTACCTTTTGGCTGCGAATGTTTTAGGGCTTTATCTGGGGCCACAGTGGAACTAGAGCTGGCATGAGTTCTGCTGTCTCCTGCTGTGGGCATAGCCCAGAAACATTTCCCCAGACACATCCCTTTTAACAGGGGGAGGTAAATGAGCCACCCACTTTCCCTCCTTCCTGACCAGAATTTTGCAGCCTGGTCTTCACAGGGTGGAATGCTAGCAAAACTGGGTTATTTTTGTTTAGGAGAGGCTTGAAGTATTTCAGGCTTTACCATACACCTCCCTCCCCCCCACAATACAGATTTTCAAAAGAAGTAGCATGAGAAAACCAATGGAAGACAAACTCTATGTGGAGGCACAAAACTGATGGTTTCCACTCCAGGGTATTACAAGAAGTAGATGAGGAAGTTGCAGATGCTTTAGTCATGATCTTCCAAACTCTCTTCAGAAATTGTCCCCTAGGATTGGAAAATTGCCAATGCCACTCCATTATTTCAGAAAGGTGAGAAAGAGAAACCAGGAAATAACAGAACTTAGATTCTATTAACTTCCCCATAACAGACATTAAACTGTCATTCGGAACAGAGTGGCTGAGCAACAGGACAAATGAGAACTAATTTGAGTCCGTGTGAAATTCTAAAGGGCAAGTCATGTCTGTCTAACGTAGTTGATTTTTTTGCTGAGGTCATTAATTAATGTAGATAAGGGAGTATCTATGAATGTGATTTTATATGGACTTCCAGAAGGTGTTTGATAAGGCTCCACCCAAGAGACTGTTGGCAAAAATGAAAGTACATCACTATGTAAGAATACTGGATTAATATTCTGACAAAAGTATTCCAGGGGCAGTAGAAAAATCAAATCCTTAATCCTTCACACTCCTAGTCAGGAAAGCATCTGAGATTTACCATTCAGTCTATGCCTAGGAGTTAATGAAAGCTAAATTTGGCTGGCCAAACTTGTGAATCAACCGGTTTGAATTTTTTTAGCATTTACAGTACCAACCTCATCAGGTTCTGTACAAATTACTGAATGAATAAATTAACCCATTCTTGCCAATTATCAAATAAGACAGCCAACAAAGGTGTGAATTAACAATTGATTTTTAAAATCCCTTAATCTTTGGGAAACTTGTACATCTAAGTGACACACCCATACAACTCTGGTACCCTGTAAATCAATGAAGCACTGGTACCTAGACATTTCAGGTCACTTGTTTACTCCCTAGCTTCAGGTTGTTGCTAACAAAGAACGTTAAACAAGTCACAACAAGGTTGGACAAATTTATGTCCCCTTTAATGAGCAATCTCTTGTCCAGTGGATTTGAAGGCTTGTCTTCTGTACCTGGTAAGCAATGTTTGTTTGCATAAGCCTTCATGTTTAAATGAGCATTAGGCCTTTCCTTTCCTTGCATTGTCTGACTACTGATTATATTTTGAGAATACATTTAAGGCAATCCTATGGGCTTTTTCTGACAAGTTTGCAAGGAGATCAGACTGATGGAATAAATGCCATCTCTTTGCTAATTAAACAGGTCTTGTGTGAAATTACTTTGGCTAATTGCAACACAGTTCCTGGTGGAGCTGTAGTCCATAGTCAAAAATTGGCCATGTCTAAAGACTAATTTCAGCAGATGGCATAATGATGGATGCAGAAAATTAAAATGTTACACTAATGCAGTAATCAATACTCTTGTGCAATTGAGAGCAAGGTATGGTTTGCCAGTATACATGGAATTTTATGCATGGTGTAACCAGTTCAGTAGTGGAATTGGAAATGCTTCATGCTGACTGCAAAATATTCCATTCTCTAGTTTGGCATCTAAGCAAGCACCTCTTCTTGATGGCCATAACATTTTGTTAAGAATCTAAGCAAAAAACCCACATCTTCATTCTTCAGGAAAGCACAATATTGAAATTTGCTGTCACTATAAACTAGGAAGTTTGGCAAACGAAAAGCAAGACTGTAGAAGACTTCAGGAGGCCATCGGCAGTTTAGTAGAGGTAGCAGATGCAATTTAACATGGATAAGTGTGACATGATGCATTTTGGAAACTATTAGACTATATACTCAAGATTCTGAATTGTGTGAAAGAACTTAAGTGTGAATGCAGCTGGATAAAGCCATTTTTTTATAAAAATGCCAGAGTGTAGTTAAACAGGGATTTCTTTACTAAGTTATTAGGAATAGGAGTAGGCCATTCAATCCCTCAAGCCTGTTCTGCCATTCAATAAGATCTGTTGGTTATCAGAGACTACAAGAAACATAAGATCATGGCTGATCTGTATTCTAACTCCATCCACCTGCCTTGACTCCATATCCCTTTATACTCTTGGCTAGCAAAAATCTATTGATCTCAGCTTTAAAATTAATTGAGCTAGCATCGACTGCTTTTTGTGGGAGAGTGTTCCACACTTTGCGTGAAGAGGTGTTTCCTAACTTATCTCCTGACTGGCCTGGCTCTTATTTTAAAGTTATGTCCCCTTGTCCTAGAGTCCCCCGCCAGTGGGAAAAAATTATCTCTCTACCTTCTCAATTCCTTTCAAAATCCTAAAAACCTCAATCAAATCACCCTCCTCATAATCTAACCCCTGGAGCCCTGGTAACCGTCCAGTGAACCTGAATTGCACTCCTAAGACCAATATATAGTTTCTAAGTTGCGGTGCCCAGAACTGTACACAATACTCCAGATGTGGTCCAACCAGGGCTTTGTATAGCTGTAGCAAACCTTTTCCCCCTTTTATATTCTAGCCCTCTAGTTATAAAGGCTAACATTTCATTAGCCTTTTTGATTATTTTTTGTACCTGACTACTACAATTTAGTGATCTTTGGTCCATTGTTCCTAGCTTTTCGTCATTAAATAATACTCAGATCTAACCTTTTTGGTCCAAAATGGATGACCTCATACTTTACTGCATTGAAATCCCTCTGCTACAGTTTTGCCTGCTGGATAGAATGCTTTGTTGTGGATTAATTAAGGCAGAGGCTATTGCATAGAGTAAAGTTGACAATTGAAGCAGAAAAACAGACAAGTCTGTAGGGAAGGAGCAGGGCAGTGGGATTAGTTTTGGATTGCTCTAACAAAGAGTCAACCTTTTCCTGATGGGCCTAATGGTATCCTTCTATTCTATGGCTTCTATTTTGGTTTCTCCTTTTATGATTCTATGGTGATAGAATATTTTAAAGTGGTTTAAATGGTCAAAGTATCCCAGCATGCTTTGTTAGCATTTTAGCCCGAGTGTGAATATGGATGAAAGGGGAAATTGAATCTTGTCTCTATGAATAAAAGACAGTTTGGAAACTCAACGACAGAGAATGATAAACACCCAGGTCAAGAGATGGTCCATACCTAGATAAGGGACTAGTTGCTGAGACACCACAGACCACAATGAAAGATGATTAGCCTATGCATTACAGTACAATAAACAAAGCTTGTAGAACAGAGTTGGAGGCCGAATTAGAACACGGTGTTCGGGGGCTTGCCGCGTGTGCAAGTCCCCGGTGTGCACTTACCCGGCGCGCCGGTCGTTCTGCTCTCGGGACGCGTGGAATTCCTTTTTTCAGTTGATTACTGCCGGGCAGCGTCTGACGTCACGCCGCCCAGGAGTGCAGCCAGCGCGAAGCCTCGAGTGCAGAGTGTAAGTGAGACACGCCCCTTGAGGTCTCCTTACCATAGGACATGCCCCCAATTTTTATCACAAGCTGCAAAGCATTTTTACATGCAGAGCAGCATTTTAAATAGGTTTTTTGTATTTTTATTAATCTTTTGCTAACTTTTATAAAGTTATAAATACTTTTACATTATTTTGAAGAATGTGAAGTAGTTTTAAACAGAATTAAAGCGTAGTTATTTTGATCCGGCTGGGATCTCGTGAGCGCTGGGCAACCAATGGGAGGTTGCAAAATAGTAAGAACTGTCAAACTCATGAAAACTCAGGGCGCCCAAAACAGCACTTAAACTACAAATAAAAGTTTAAAAAAATCCCACTAAATAAATGAACTATGAATAACTGTAAAAAAACTACTTTAAACAATTAATCAAATTTTTGAAAAAAATAATTTTAACAAATCGGGTCTAAAAATACACTTACCTTACTGTATATTCTTTAAAAATAATAAACCTGTGGGGAAAAAAAATTCTAAATTGTATTAATAGACCACTTACCTTTTAAAACTAAGTACTTACGTCTGCTTTTTTCACGCGTAAAAACCGGAGGCCTTTACGCACGGGCAACTCTTTACA
Organism: Somniosus microcephalus; assembly: GCF_052327205.1. Taxonomy (NCBI): domain Eukaryota; kingdom Metazoa; phylum Chordata; class Chondrichthyes; order Squaliformes; family Somniosidae; genus Somniosus; species Somniosus microcephalus. Next base: position 273,248,330 of record NC_140990.1, on the reverse strand, counting down.
AAAAAAGGAATTTCAGCGCGCACGCGCTGCCTGAAACGTCGCACGCATTCTGCCTCTTAACCCCTTGGTTCAGAGGACAGGAAATGCCGGTTTTCAGCGCATGCGCTGTGCATCCTGAAAACCGGCACTTCCATCGGGCCCACGCGCGAGTACCCCGTCCGTACTCACGCGTTGGGACCCGAATTACTGGGCCGATGTAAACACCTCAAACATGGTTTCAGCTGGGTGGAATACTGTTGTGTATATAGGTGCAGCCCAAGGTAGCTGAATAGTACAAGAATAGAACCTCAAAGTTAGTGCTCTCTGGAGAGTCAACAGTCCATTTGCCTTAATGGTAGCCCAGAGAATCGGAACTGATCACCCAGGGCCTAGAAACCAGGTTGTATTACGTGCTTGCTATCTAATGTTAATCTGCAGAACAGTTCTAGAAGAACAGTACTGTTATTAGTCAATGTGTATTAAAGTTTGTTTAAAACCGTTCTTGTTGTGTCTGTGTATAATAAGACACAGACTGCAGGAGAACGGTACAACAGGTGTTTACTCAATGTGGCTCACACTGGAACTGATCTGTACAGATTACTACTCAGTGCTATATACAGGTGTGGTCACTGCCGGTACTGCAGTATACATGAGCTGTAAAAGATAGTTCCCCCCTTAAAGGTATATACATTACAATTCCTCCCCTTTTAGATTAACAGTACCATAAAACCCATTTAACAATTAAATATCAAACTAATTACAATTAACACTTTTAACATGCAACATTAGCTGAAAATAGTCTATTTATATATTCAGTCTTTGGGGAGGCTTCCTGATCCTTTCTGGATAGCGCCTTTCCCGAGTGTCTTGCTCTTGGTGCGGAGGCGATTCTGACCCCCTGTCATCGGTTGGTTCATCAGCTTCCGATGCTACTGTTTCTGGGGTAGATGCGACCTGTACATCGGGTTCATCACCAGGTACGTATGGGCGAGGCATGGGGTTGACTTGTTCCTGTGACTCTAGGATCTGGTCAGCATGGCGTCTCACGATGCTCTCCCCAATGTCCACTGTGTACATTAGTGGGTCCTGCCGTGTGCATATCGTTCCTGGCTGCCATTTTTCTGTTCGGTAGTCGCGGGCCAAGACTGGTTGCCCTACATTGAAGCTCCTTGTTGGCTTCTCATGGATGTGCTGGAATTGCTTACTCTCAACATCTCTTCGTACGTTTGGTCTGAGCAAATCCAGGCGAGATCTTAACCTTCGGTTAAAGAACATTATGGCTGGGGCCTGGTTGGTGACTGCATGTGTCGCATTCCGGTAGGCAAACAGGAAATTGTCCACCTTGTGCTGCAGCGGAATGTTGTCACTGTACATAGCCTTTATTGCCTTCTTAAAGGTTTGTACGAACCTCTCAGCCAATCCATTTGTGGCTGGATGATACGGGGCGGATGTGTAATGCCTTACCCCATTCTTTTTCAAGAACCTCCGGAACTCTTCGGACACAAACTGTGGTCCGTTGTCGGAGCAAATCTGTTCTGGCAAGCCATTCCTGGCAAAAATGGTCCGTAGGACTGCAATAGTTTTCTCCATGGTGGTGGAGGACATTTTGATGACCTCAGGCCATTTCGAGTGCGCATCCATGGCTATTAAAAACATTGAGTCCATGAGTGGACCAGCAAAATCAATATGCACCTGTTGCCATGGAGATGAGGGCCACTCCCATGGGTGTAGAGGGGCCTGTGATGGTGCATTTTGGACTTTCTGGCATCCTGAGCAGCTCTTGGTTAGGTCCTCGATTTGTTTATCGATTCCTGGCCACCACACATAAGCCCTGGCTAGGCTTTTCATTTTTACCCCTCCCAGATGACCCTCATGAAGCTCATTGAGCACTCTATCCCTTAACTTGGCTGGAATTACCACTCGGGATCCACACATCAAGGTCCCCCGGCACACTGACAGCTGTTCTCTCCTTGTCGAGAATGCTGGCAACAGTGAGTCGCCATGTGCTGGCCATCGCTTCACCGTCAAATCATATACCCGAGACAGTGTCGGGTCCTTTCGGGTTTCCTTTTCAATACAAGCGTTAGTTACCGGTAGGTATTCAACTATCGTTGAATGGAATATTTCAACAGGATCCACTGCTGGTGCTTCCTCCGCAGTAGGCAGCGGCAGGCGTGATAGCCCATCAGCATTTCCATGCTGTTTCGTGCCCTTATATTCAATCTCATAGTGGTGCGCCCCTAGAAAAAGTGACCATCTTTGTAGTCGTTGCGCAGTTATCACCGGAACACCCTTCTTCAGATTAAAAATGGAGACGAGGCTGGTGATCAGTCAACAATGTGAATTTCTGCCCGTGCAGATTGTGATTGAACTTTTTCACTCCCCACACTAGGCTGAGGGCCTCCCTGTCAATCTGGGCGTAGTTATGCTCGGCTGAGGTTAGTGATCGTGACGCAAAGGCTATTGGCCTCTCTGAGCCGTCTGAGAATTTGTGCGACAGCACCTCTCCAGTGCCATAGGGTGACGTATCACATGCCAACCGAATTGGTAATGCCGGGTTGTAATGGGCCAATATCTCTTTCGATGTGATTAGTGTTTTGCTCTTCTGGAAAGCTCGTCTACATTCGTCACTCCACTTCCATGGCACCCCAGTTTGCAGTAGGGTGTTCAGTGGGTGTAGTATTGTAGACAAATTTGGCAAGAACTTATGGTAGTAGTTTACCAGCCCAAGGAACGACCTCAGTTGTGACACATTTTCCGGTGCTGGAGCCTTGACTACTGCCTCAATCTTCTCTGGGGACTTATGTAACCCCTCTTTATCGATAATGGGGCCACAATATGAGATCTGTTTTCTAAAAAACTCGCATTTGGGCGGTTAGCTCGGAGCCCATATTCCTGCAATCTAGTGAGCACCTGCTCCAGGTTGGCAAGGTGATCACTGTCATTTTCGCCCGTGACCAGGATGTCGTCCAAATAACACTGGGTCCCTGGGATCCCTTGCAGGACTTCTTCCATTGCCCTCTGCCAAATAGCCGGAGCTGATGCTACCCCGAATACCAGCCGGTTGTATTGGTAGAGACCTTTATGGGTGTTGATTGTGAGGTATTTTTTTGATGCTTCTTCTACCTCCATTTGCAGATACTCCTGGGCCAGATCAATCTTAGTGAAGTGTTTCCCTCCAGATAGCGAGGCGAAAATATCTTCAATCCGCGGATGTGGATATTGTACGGTGTGAAGGACCGGGTTCACTGTTACCTTAAAGTCCCCACAGATGCGAACCTTCCTTGGTTCCCCAGGCGTGCTGCTCAATGACTTTTTCATCACTGGGATGATGGGTGTAGCCCACTCACTCCAGTCTACCTTGGACAGTACACCTGAACATTCCAGACTCTCCAGCTCTGCTTCGACGGCTGGGCGGATCGTATAAGGTACCGGTCTGGCCTTAAAAAATTTGGGGCTTGCGTTTTCTTCAATTTTAATCGTCGCTGTCATGCCTTTTAGTGTTCCGAGTCCTTGCTGGAACACTTCTTTTCTTTCGCGTCAGTTAGGATCTTTGACAGTCGCCCAAGTGTGACGTCGTCATCCTTTTTGTCAGCCACAGTCAGAGCCTGTATGGAATGCCAATCCAGTTGTATTTTCCGGATCCATTCACGTCCCAGTAATGGTGGTCCTCCATCTTGCAATACATACAGGTCTAGTTTTGGTGTTTCCTTACCGTTGTATATAACGGTCACCCTTATTTTTCCTTTGGGGTTGACTTTTTGCCCCGTGTACGTCTTCAAAATAATTTTTGTGTCTCTCAAGTGTATGTGTGAGAATAGCCGCTCATAGTCCCGTCGGTTTATGACTGTTAGGGCTGATCCTGTGTCCAATTCCATCTTTTCCTGGACTCCTGCTATCTTGAGAGTGACCCAAATGGTTCGGTGATCCTCCATTGTGATCACATTATGTAGTTTCCGACAACTCAGTTCCCTGCTTTCGGAGTCGTTATCACTCTTTTGTTCGTCTGAACTATTCTCCGTCATCTTTATAAAGTATGTGTCTATACTTAATCCAATAATGAAGAGACAGCTTGGAAGATTCAACGTAGGTCTTTACTTAATACCAACAGGCGGGAACTGAGGGGAGATCAGTACCCACAGTACTATTTATACCCCTATGGCCAGGGGTGGTACGACGGTATCACTACGCCCTACAAGTAGTGCTGCCCTGGCCATAGGTTTAAAGTAACATACCTATTACATACACAACATTCCTCCCCTTTTAATTAAAACGTACCCGTGCAATTAAGTCAATAGATGCCCCATAACTAGGGCTAATAACATTTGGTAACACAATATACATAACATATTTACATCAAGAGTTGTCTACATATATATAACAGAAACATATTATAGATTCAGTCTCTGAGGAGGCCTCCTGTCTCGACTAGGATAACGTCTTTCTCTAGTCGGTCTCGGTGTAGGCGGCGGTACTTCCGTCACCCCTTTATCGCTGGACTCATCGGTGTCTGATGGCACATCCTGTGCCGTGGAGATCACTGGAGTGCTGAACTCCTCGCAATCCTGAGACCTCTGTAACGACGAGCTGGGCCGTGATTCCGCTGTAACAATGTGCTGAGACGTTTGAGGTAGTGAATCAGTTGGGTTTCTGGACTCCACAAGTTGATCAGCATGTCGTCTGATTATGCCTTCCCCTGTCTCAACTGTGTACATCAAGGGTCCCTGGCGGGCCTTTATCGTACCAGACCGCCACTTTTCATTCCTATAATCACGGGCCAACACTTGCTGCCCCACCTTGAAGCTCCGTGTCTGTCTGTCAGGAGCCCTACGAAATACTCGGTTTTCCACATCTCTCCGAATGTTTGGTCTGAGCAATTCAAGGCGAGACCTTAACCTTCTGTTGAAGAACATGACGGCGGGAGCCTGGTTGGTCACCGTATGTGCAGCATTACGGTATGCGAATAGGAAGTTGTCCACCTTGTGTTGTAGTGGCAACCTTTCCTCCCCCATCGCCTTGATGGCCTTTTTAAAAGTCTGTACAAATCGCTCTGCCAGCCCATATGTAGCCGGATGATATGGTGCGGACGTATAATGTCGCACTCCATTCCTTTTTCGGAATGCTTGAAATTCTTCTGCCACAAATTGTGGCCCATTGTCCGAACAGACTTGCTCGGGCACCCCGTTTCGGGCAAAAATGGTCCTTAAGACTGCGACCGTCTTTTCGGCTGTCGTTGATGACATCTTTATGACCTCCGGCCATTTTGAATGGGCGTCCACTACAATAAGGAACATCGCATCCAGGAAGGGGCCAGCGAAGTCCACATGGATCCTTTGCCATGGCGTTGAGGGCCACTCCCACGGATGTAGTGGGGCTTGTGGTGGTACGTTCTGTACCATCTGGCACCCTTGGCACGCTTTTGCTACTTCCTCAATGTCCCTGTCAATGCCGGGCCACCAGACGTAGGCTCTGGCGAGGCTTTTCATTTTGACACCCCCCAGATGACCTTCGTGTAAGTCCTGCAACACTTTATGTTGTAATTTTTGAGGGACCACCACCCTGGCTCCGCACATCAATGTGCCCCGGCAGACGGACAACTGGTCCTTCCTTGCCGAAAACGCCGGCAATGATGCGTCACCCTGCGCCGGCCAGCCTTTCACGATTAATTCGTAAACCCTTGCCAATGTCGGGTCGTTCCGTGTTTCCCGCTCGATACATTGGCTGGTGATGGGCAAGTGTTCCATAACAGCCGTATGATATATTTCCACGGGGTCCTGTACTATCTCTTCGATCTCGGCAGGCAAGGGTAGCCGCGACAGGCCATCCGCATTGCCATGCTGTTTGGTACCCTTATATTCGATAAGGTACTGGTGTGCTCCTAAGAACAGTGACCATCTCTGTAGCCTTTGGGCCGTCATCAGGGGCACCCCTTTTGTTGGATTAAATATCGACACCAACGGTTGATGATCCGTCAGTAGTGTGAAACGTTGCCCATGCAGGTAGTGGTGGAATTTTTTTACACCCCACACCAGACTGAGGGCCTCCCTGTCGATTTGCGCATAGTTTCTTTCGGCTGTAGTTAACGACCTTGAGGCAAATGCTATTGGCCTCTCCGTCCCGTTGGGAAATTTGTGTGACAACACTGCCCCTATACCGTACGGAGAGGCGTCACATGCCAACCTCATTGGCATTTTTGGGTCAAAGTGTGCGAGCACTTCCTTTGATATAATGAGTTGTTTACCCTTTTTAAAAGCAGCCTCACACGCTTCGTCGCAATTCCAGGAGACTCCCTTTTGCAGCAATGAATTTAGTGGATGTAAAATGGACGATAAGTTCGGGAGGAACTTATGGTAATAGTTTATAAGGCCTAAGAATGATCGTAACTGAGATACATTCTCAGGGGGCGGGGCCTTCACTACTGCCTCGATCTTTTCCGGGGACTTATGCAGGCCTTCCTTATCTATAATGTGACCACAGTATGAGATACGTTCCTGGAAAAACTCACATTTCTGCTCGTTCGCCCTGAGTCCGTATTGTTGTAACCGCAGAAGTGCTCGCTCCAGGTTAGCGAGGTGGTCGTTATCCGTTTGTCCTGTCACCAGGATGTCATCCAGGTAGCATTGCATTCCTGGAATGCCCTGCAGGACCTGTTCCATGGTCCTCTGCCATATTGCCGGGGCGGACGCCACACCAAATACCAGGCGATTGTACTGGTACAATCCCTTGTGTGTGTTAATCGTTAGCTTTTTCAAGTCCTGCTCCACCTCCATTTGTAAATAAGCTTGACAAAGGTCAATCTTCGTAAAGTGTCTACCCCCAGCTAACGATGCGAATATGTCCTCTATCCGCGGCAGCGGATACTGTACCGTGTGCAGGACTGGGTTAATAGTTATCTTAAAATCCCCGCAAATGCGAACCTTCTTTGGTTCCCCCGGTGTGTTATTTGCAGATTTCTTTATAACTGGGACGATGGGCGTGGCCCACTCGCTCCACTCAATCTTTGTAAGGACACCTGCACTCTCTAAGACATCCAGTTCTGCTTCCACCGCTGGCCGAATGGCATAAGGCACCGGTCTGGCCTTACAAAACTTGGGGTTTGCGTCTTGAGCAAAAGTTATTTTTGCTCTAATGTCCTTTAAGGTCCCCAGCCCTTGTTGGAACACCTCTGGTGTTTTTGCCAATAGTTTCAACAGCCTGCTTGTAATGGTTGCATCATCCGTGGTGGTCTCTACTTTTAACTCGTGTATCGACTTCCAGTCGAAGTGGATTTTTCTTATCCATTCCCTACCCAAAAGTGGTGGTCCACCGTTTGGTAGGACGTATAAATAAAGTCCTGGCACTTTTCTGCCATTGTATTTAACTGTTACTTGCATTTTTCCCTTCGGGTAAACCTTTTGTCCCGTATATGTTTTTAATTTAATTTCCGTATCCTTTAAGGGAATGCATTTGAACAGCCTGTTATAATCTTGTTCATTAATTACTGATAGGGCTGAACCTGTGTCCAGCTCCATATTAACTTCGACGCCTGCTACCGTCATTTTAACCCACATTGTGCTGTGGTCCTCCGTTTTGTCTACACCATATAACTTGAGACATCCCAGACCTTTAGGCTCTGCTTTTGTGCCTTCCTGTGACTCGTCTGAGCTACTGTCAGACATCTTATGTATTTTTGTCCTTGCCTTGGTACTGCTCGGATTGCCCCCACGATTGGGTTTCGTACCAGACCGACAAACTTTCGCTATATGCCCCTTTTTCCCACACTGCCGGCATATTTTATCACGAAACCAACAATTACTTTGGTCGTGGATGGTTTTGCCACAACGGTAGCATTTACCTTTGTGAAATGTCACCTCATGGGTGTCATAGCCGGTTGTGTTTTGTTGTATTTGAGTAGCACCCTGTGCTGCTGCTTCGTGGACCGATGCTATTTCAATCGCCTGATCTAGGCTGAGCTGTTTCTTGGCTAGCAACCGTTTACGTGTATTCTCATTTAACATGCCACAGACAAATCTGTCTCTGATCGCGTCCGCCAATATGGCTCCAAACTGGCAATGTTTGGACAACCTTCTGAGCTCAGCTAAATAGGCTGCCTGCGACTCATCATTCCTTTGGTCGCGTCTGTAGAAGCGGTACCTTTCCGCTATAAATGGTGGCTTAGGGTTTAAATGTTCCCTTAACGTATCAACAATTTGGGCGTACGTTTTGTCTGCTGGCTTTTCTGGAGTAAGAAGATTCCTCAGCAGACCGTATGTTTTTGCCCCCATAAAATTTAATAAGGTTGCTACCTTTTGGTCATCTTCCACCTTGTTTACTATGCAATAAAGTTCATGCCTTTCGATATAGGCATCCCACTCTTCTGTGTCCTCAACAAATGCTGCCAACCAACCTTCTTTAGACATTTTAAACTGCTGAAGAGCTTTTCCCCTTTTGTCCACTAGATGGCGCGCTAGTCCTCGTGGCTCCGTTTGTTCCCCAGATCGCTTTTTTTTAAACTGCTGAAGAGAAAAAAACTTTTCCCCTTTTGTCCACTAGATGGCGTGCTAGTCCTCGTGGCTCCGTTTGTTCCCCAGATCGCCTGCCCGTTCTGGCCCTTGCAGCTCCCGTTCCCCGGGAAGGATTTCAGTTTACCTGGCCCTGGGTGGACTTTTGCCCCGTGGCTGGAGCGCCCGTTCAGCCTCTTCTCTCAGCTGCTGCAGCTTCTGTTGGAACCCTCTCTCTCTCTCTGTTGCTGCTGCTCCTCCCGAACCTGGAGTGCTGGGCGGTTTCCTTTGGTCTACGCTGGACTCTGCAGGCTGGCTGGTAAGAAGCGCCTCTCCTTCTCTCTCCGTACTGCTGCCGTTCCTTTGTTGCACCGTGTACTGGTGAGTTTGAACCTTACTCGTCGCCAGTATAAAGTATGTGTCTATACTTAATCCAATAATGAAGAGACAGCTTGGAAGATTCAACGTAGGTCTTTACTTAATACCAACAGGCGGGAACTGAGGGGAGATCAGTACCCACAGTACTATTTATACCCCTATGGCCAGGGGTGGTACTACAGTATCACTACGCCCTACAAGTAGTGCTGCCCTGGCCATAGGTTTAAAGTAACATACCTATTACATACACAACAATCTTATGTACCTTCTTGTACTTTTCTTTGGTAGGTTTCTTATTGCTGGTTTTCTTTCCCGACCTGCAGACTCGTGCTATGTGTCCTACTTTTCCACACTGTCTGCACACTTTTTGTCTTTGAACCAGCAATCATTCTGGTCGTGTGTTGTTCTGCCGCAGCGATAGCACTTCTCTGTTCTATATGACATTTCGTTCGTGCCATATTCTTGCGGTCTCTGTTGTATCTTTGCAGCGCCCCGTGCTGCTGCTTCATATGATACCACAATGCTGAAAGCCTTTTCCAGCATAAGGTCCTTTTCAGATAAAAGCCATTTCTGGGTTCCTTCACTTTGAAGCCCACACACAAACTTGTCCCTTAAGGTATCTGCCAGTCCCGCTCCAAACTGGCAATGTTTCGATAGTTTGTGCAGTTCTGTTAAATAATCAGCGTTGCTTTCATCCTTACGCTGGTTCCGTTTGTGAAACTCGAATCTTTGTGCTATCAGCAGCGGTGTGGGGTTTAAATGTTCCTGTAGTATCGTTACTATGTCTTCAAAACTCTTTTCCATTGGCTTCGTTGGGGTTACTAGATTTCGTAATAAACCATACGTCTTTGCACCCATTAAATTTAACAATACCGACGCTTTCTTGTCATCTGACACCTCATTTGCCTTGCAGTATACCTCTATTCGTTCGACATATGTAGTCCAATCTTTGACTTCATTGTCAAATGCGGTGGTACTGCTACTCTTCGGCATTTTGGGTGTGGTTTAAAATGGCGTCTTAAAAGGGCGTCTCCCGTGCTTTCCTTCCTCCCCCGCTGCTGCCAACGCCGCTCCCGGCGGTTCTCGTGGCAATGGCGGTGCCCTGTAGGTTTCGCGCGCTTCTCCTGCGCTGCTGCCAACACTGCTCTCGGCGGTCCTCGTGGCAATGGCGGCGCCGCGCGGGTTTCTGCGCATCCATCTCTCCCTCTTCGACGCTGCTCGGCCCCTGAACACCGGCTGCACCCTGTGCGCTCTGCCCTCTCTCTCTCTCTCTCTCTCCCCCGTTGACGCTGCTCGGCCCTTTGCTGTGCCGCTCGGTCAGGCTTTAGCCCACCGCTGTCCAGGAAGGGTCTGCGCACTACCTGTTGCCAGCCCGTTTTGCTGGACCACCTCGACTGGAAAGCCAAGCCTGGCTCTCGACAGCCTCCCCTGCAATTCTCGAGTCTCTGCTGGATGACTGGGTGGTTGCCCGTGGTTGATGCCCGAGTCTCTGGCCTTGACCTCCAATCCACTGATCTCCAGGAATGAATCCCCGGGAGGTGATGCAGAGTTGCAGGTAGGTTCGAACTTGCCTTGTCGCCAATGTTGTGTCTGTGTATAATAAGACACAGACTGCAGGAGAATGGTACAACAGGTGTTTACTCAACGTGGCTCACACTGGAACTGATCTGATCAGTGCGAAACACAGGTGTGGTCACTGCCAGTACTGCAGTATACATGAGCTGTAAAAGATAGTTCCCCCCTTAAAGGTACATACATTACAGTTCTGGCCTGAATCACATGAAGGTTATTGTTGCAGGACTAAATGCTTTGTTGCGACCGTACATGGGAAAATCTGCTAAACTGGCTTCTATGGTTCCTGACACTGAGTGCTGTCCGGGAAGAGGGAACAGCACTAAATCAGATTTAACAGAAAATGCCGGAAAAACTCAGCAGGCCAGGCAACATCCGTGGAGAGAAAATAGTCAACGTTTCAGGTGAAAACCCTTTGTCAAGACTAAAGAAGCACAGGAAATGAAATAGATTAAGAAGCCAGGCTGGGAGAGAACAAAAGAGAAGAGGAGACATTAAGAGGTATTCAAAACGAGACGAGATGGTGATGGGACTAGTGGAGACAAAAGACGGCTCTAGATTAGGTGTGAAATGCGCTGGCTGAATGGGAGACAGCTGCCATGTGGGAGAGAGGGAAAAATAAGAAAGGTGGGGGGGACGAAAGGCCAAAACAAAGGCGTGGATAAAAAATATAAGTAAAAATGTAATAGGGGCCGAGGTTATGATCTGAAATTGTTGAACTCGATATTGAGTCCGGAAGGCTGTAAAGTGCCTAATTGGAAGATGAGGTGCTGTTCCTCGAGTTTTCGGTGAGCTGCCGAAGACGGTGAGGTCTGAGTGGGAATGGGGCAGTGAATTAAAATGACAGGCGACCGGAAGCTCAGGGTCACCCTTACGGACTGAATAGAGGTGTTCCGCAAAGCAGTCACCCAATCTGTGTTTGGTCTCCCCAATGTAGAGGAGACCGCATCGTGAGCAGCGAATACAGTATACTAGATTGCAAGTACAAGTAAATCGCTGTTTCACCTGGAAGGGGTGTTTGGGGCCCTGGACAGTGGGAAGTGGGGAGGTGTTACATCTCCTGCGCTTGCACGGGAAGGTGCCAGACGAAGGGGTGCTGGGGGTGATAGAGGAGTGGACTAGGATGTCTTGGAGGGAGCGGTCCCTACGAAATGCTGAAAGGGGAGGGGAGGGGAAGATGCGTTTGGTGGTGGGATCACTTTGGAGGTGGCGGAAATGGCGGAGGATGATCCGTTGAATGTGGAGGCTGGTGGGGTGAAAGGTGAGGACAAGGGGAACCCTATCGTGGTTCCGGGAAGGAGGGGCAGGGGTGAGGGCAGAAGTGCGGGAGATAGAACGGACATGGTCGAAGGCCGTGTCAACCACAGTAGAGGGGAATCCTCGGTTGAGGAAAAAGGAAGACATGTCGGAAGCACTGGTGTGGAAGGTGGCATCGTCGGAGCAGATACGGCAGAGATGGAGAAACTGGGAGAATGGAAGAGTCCTTACAGGAGGCAGGGTGGGAGGAAGTGTAGTCCAGGTAGCTGTGGGAGTCAGTGGGCTTATAGTGAATGTTGGTCAATAACCTATCCCCAGAGATGGAGACGGAGAAGTCGAGGAAGGGAAGGGAAGAGTCAGAGATGGACCATGTGAAGGTGAGGGGAGGGTGGAAATTGGAGGCAAAGTGAATGAAATTGTCTAGTTCAGGGCGAGAGCAGGAAATGGCACCGATACAGTCATCAATGTATTAGAAACAGAGGTAATGGCGGGGACCCGAGTAGGGCTGGAACAAAGAGTGTTCCACATATCCCACAAAAAGGCAGGCATAGCTAGGACCCATGTGGGTACCCATAGCCACACCTTTGATTTGGAGGAAATGAGTGGAGTCAAAGGAGAAGTTGTTCAATGTGAGAACAAGTTCAGCCAGGCGGAGGAGGGTAGTGGTGGATGGGGACTGGTCAGGCCTCTATTCAAGGAAGAAGCGGAGCGCCCTCAGGCCATCCTGGTGGGGGATGGAGGTGTAGAGGGATTGTACGTCCATGGTGAAAAGGAAGCGGTTGGGGCCAGGAAACTGGAAACTGTTAAAAGTGGCGGAGGGCGTCCGAAGAGTCGCAGATGTAGTCTCGTCTCGTTTTGAATACCTCTTAATGTCTCTTCTCTTTTGTTCTCTCCCAGCCTGGCCTCTTAATCTACTTCATTTCCTGTGCTGCTTTAGTCTTGACAAAAGGTTTTCACCTGAAACGTTAACTCTATTTTCTCTCCACGGATGTTGCCTGGCCTGCTGAGTTTTTCCAGCATTTTCTGTTATTTCGGATTTCCAGCATCTGCAGTATTTTGCTATCGTACTAAATCAGGTTTACTGGGATGAAAATGAGCATGAACAGAAAGTAGTTAAAATATTCAGCAATTAATTCCTCAGACAAAATGTAGTACCATAAACTTCACAAATGAAGACAATCCAAGTGTACATGCTGACATTGCTATTAACAAAGATTTTAGAGCAGGTTAAAGTACTCAAACAAATAATCCCTCAGGAAATATGAGCCCTGCCCTTCCTAATACTTAGGAAAGCTCAGTTCCCACATGCTACAAAAAGTAAAAGGGGGCAAAGATTCATTATGTTGGGTTTCCACCCCCTTTACATTGTGTTGGGATTTCTGAGACATCCTCGGAGGGGGGAGGTGGGGGTGCGCAGTCATTTCAAAACCTCCAGCCTTCATTTCCTCAGTGTGTGACTGAAGAGTGTCCATTTTGAGGGGCGACCGAATAACTTGGCAAGGTCTTCTGCTTGGGGCCTCGCTCAGATTGGAGTGTCTGAATAGGCCAGACAGCAAGGCAAGGGAGGTCTAAAGTTATATTAAGCCTTAATCATCTTTGGCAACTTTCCCCCCAATCTTGGAGCTTGGATGTCTTGTGGGTACCGTTGGAGAACAGCAGCCAATCCATCAATACCGGTCTGCAGCTGCATGTGTTTTGCTGCCCCCATTTCTAGGTACAAGGCAGTGCTAGGGTCAGGCCTGTGCTGTGAGTGAGACTAGGACATATGAATGACTCAGCCCACCAAGTTGGGGTGCTCTGAGGCTTCAACAGGTGCAACACACTTGGTTAGGCCAAGCCTGCCCAACCTACAGACATCCCAAGTGGACCTTATGATTTGCTGTATCTGGCCTTCCAGAAATCCTTTGAGAAATCTTCCTCATAAAAGGATGCTATATAAGATTAAAATAGTGAGAATTCTGGATAAAAATCTTAGGCCTAGAAATTCAGTAAGGCCCCGCCAGCTTTGCGCCCAGGTACCGCCGAAAGAGGGCTTCTGCGCCAAAAGAGGAGGCTGCGCTGATGGTCAGCGCAGCGGGAATGGCGGCGGTAGCCGGTAGCGCTGCGCCGGCACCGATGACGTAATCGGTGTGCGCAGTGCCCCGGTTCCGCCCCGATACCGGCCCGACCCCCATATTTAGTTGTGGCCGCCTCTTCCGTGGCGGCCGCAAACAACGTTCAGAGACCGGGTCCATAATGCAGCCTTAGTGGGGCGCTTTAAGGTGGAGGTGCGGCCGGCCGCTTTTTTGGCGGCCGCCTGCCCGCACCTCCTTCCCCGGCCTCCTCCACCCCCCCCCCCCCCCCTGCGGCATTGCCGGCTGGTTTCTGGGAGCCCAGCACTTCTCCGTTGTGCCCGGCTCTTTTGCCGGCACTCGCGATCGGGGCTCCGGCTGTTGCAGGCACCTCCCCCTTAAGAGAGGGAGGAAGGCCTGCAGTACCGCAGCCTGCCGCTCCGCTGCGGGTGGCGCTGCGGCAACTAGCGCGCCGATATTCAGTTGCAGCGCCCCAAGCGGGGGCGGCCACACCCTGGAACAGCGCCCATCCTCGACTTGGGGCGCTGAAACTGAATATCGGATGGGCGCGAGTGGCTCCGCGCCCAGCGGTAAATTCTGGGCGCAAGCGAGCTGGCGGGGCTATAGCTAATTTCTAGCCCAAAATGTGTAAGAGACTGGCTGAAGTAAAGAAAGCAGTGAATGCTTGTTAGAGTAGTGATGTCGATGTGGGGGGAATATGGATTGGAGTGCTCAAAATTCAGGGATCGGATCCCAACTATCTAATTTATGTGTCTGGCTTTGATTCTGCAAGTTGATGCACATGGGTTATGTTTGCATCAGATACCAGCGTAGAGAGAGATCTGAGATTGCAAAAGCAATTAGATAAGATCTGTAACTGGGCAGAACAGTGGCAAATGTTATGTAGTTATAAGTGGAAGGTTATTAACATGAGGTGAAAAGCTGAGGCCCCTGTACAGATCCCTGGGGAACACCCCTTGTCACACCTGCCAATCGGAGATTGTTTCCTTTATCCCTATTTTCTGTCTCTCCTACCTCCCAACAAATTGCTAACCTATGTTACAAGGCTACCTCTAATTCTGTGCGCTTTTACATTTGCTAATAAGCTCTTGTACGGAACCTTATGAAATGCCTTCCGGAAGTCCCTATATGAACAATTATTGCAAAGTATCTGTGCCAGAGTCTTTAGAAATGGTTGGCGGCCAAGCTGGAATCCGATAATGTTAGCTTTGCATCACCTTGGCATGCCTTCTTTAATACAGCATCATAAAAGCAGAACCTCAAAGGTAATAATCTCTGGATTGTTATCTGAGCCACGTGCAAATTGGCATAGGTACAAACAGATTAGAGGTTTAAATGTGTGGCTCAAAGAGTGGTGTTGGAGGAAGAGGTTTCAGCTCATGGGGCACTGGCACCAGTTCTGGGGAAAGAAGGAGCTGTTCCGTTGGGACGGGCTCCATTTAAACCAGGCTGGGACCAGTGTCCTGGTGAACCGAATAACTAGGGCAGTAGACAGGGCTTTAAACTAATGAAGGGTGGGTGGGAGGATTCAGGAAAGTGTAATTTTAAAAGTGGTGAGAAATGTCAAGGTTCTAGAGCAGAGTAGAGTTTTGGGTAAAAATAAGCAGAGTGGGTCAGGAAGGAACAGAGAGAGTAACAAAGGTAATAAGGCCTCAGTGACTAAGAGGTGACATCAGGGATAAATAGAAATAAGTCAAAGCTAAAGGCACTACATCTGAATGCATGAAGCATTCACAACAAAATAGATGAATTAATAGTGCAGATAGAAATTAACAAGTTTGATCTAATAGCTATAATGGAGATGTGACTGCAAAGTGGCTAAGGTTGGGAACTAAATATTCCAGGATACATAACTTTTAGAAGAGATAGGCAAAATGGAAAAGGAGGAAGGGTAGCCCTGATAAAGGAAGGGATAAAGACAGTAGAGAGAAAGGATCTTGGCTCCGAAAATCAAGAAGTAGAATCAGTTTGGGTGGAGCTAAGAAACAGCAAGGGGCAGAAAGCATTGGTGGGAGTTGTTTATAGACCCCCAAACAGTAGTTGTAATGTAGGGCAGAGTATAAATCAGGAAATTAGAGGCGCATGTAACAAGGGTAATACAGTAATCATATAGACTGGGCAAACCAAATTTGCAGTAATAGTGTGGAGGATGAATTCATGATAATGTATACAAGATAGTTTTCTCGATCAGTATGTTGAGGAACCAACTAGGTAACAAGCTATTTTAGATCTAGTAATGAGAAAGGGTTCATTAATAACCTTGTAGTAAAGGGGCCTTTAGGGAAGAGTGACCATATGTTAGAATTTTATATTGAGTTTGAAAGTGATTTAGTTAAATCCAAAACGAAATCTAAACAAAGCAAACTACGTAGGTATATGGGGCGAGTTGGCTATGGTAGATTGGGAAACTACAAATGGGCAACAATATTGGCAAACAACGATGTAGAACAGCTGTTGTGTATGTACCTTTAAGAGAATAACTGGTCTCAGACTGCAATACCGGCAGTGACCACCCCTGTATAAAAGGTGCTAGTGAGCCTCTGTGTTTTTAGTTTCACTATTGACTTCCACCAGTAAAGACTTATTTTGTTCCACTCCTGCTGTCCGTGTCTCAATCATTCACGGACGTAATACTGGCGATGAGTAAGAAACGAACTTACCTGCAACTCGGCAGCACCTCAGACGACGTTATTGAAGGTCGAAGCCAGAAGAAAGAAAAAAATTAAAAATAAAATCCAAAGAAACTCTAGAAACGGGCGTCGACCGTGGGCAACCGCCCTCCAAATCGTCGGATTGAAAACTTGCAGGAGCGACTGTCAAGAGCCAGGCTTGGTTCCCCGGTCTGTGGTTTCCCAGCTAATCAGGCTGGTGGCAGGTAGTGCACTGATCCTTCCTGGGCTGCGGCGGGCTAGAGCTCGATCGGGTGGCTTTTCAACGGGGCCGGGCAGCAAGTCGGGAAGCAAAGAGAGAGGGTGGAGCACACAGGGCGCGGCCGGTGATTCGAAGCCGGGCAGCGTTCGGACCAAAGAAGAGGGAGGGAAGTGTCCCAGAGGGTCCGCTCCACGACGGGAAAATAATTTAAAAAAAATATTAAACGCGCAAGAAACCATGGAAAGCAGCGCTAACAACAGTGGGGAAGAAGGCAAAGCACGGGAGGAGCCATTTTGTTAAATTGGGGAAGAAGGCAAAGCGCGGGAGGTGCCATTTTAGATTTGCAAGATGCCGAAGACTGGCTGTATCACTGCTTTTGATAATACAATAGAGGACTGGACCACGTATGTGGAAAGAGTCGACGTATATTTCGAGGCAAACGAAATAGCGGAGGAGAAAAAGGCATCGATATTGCTAAACTTAATGGGCGCTAGAACGTACGGCCTATTGCGGGACCTGATTACTCCAGCCAAACCGAAGGCGAAGAGTTTTAACGAAATCGTTGCTGTCCTACAGGAACACCTAAACCCTGCACCGCTGTTGATAGCAGAAAGATTTAAATTCCACAGGAGAACTCAGCACAAAGATGAGAGCAATGCTGAGTATCTTACGGAACTACGCAAGCTATCAAAGCACTGCCAGTTCGGAGCAGGACTGGCAGATACACTACGGGACAAATTTGTCTGTGGACTCCTGAGTGAAGGAACACAGAAGAAGTTACTCTCAGAAAAAGAGCTGACGTTAGATAAGGCTTTCAGCGTGGCAGTATCGTATGAAGCAGCAGCCAGGGGAGCTGCAGAAATTCAACAAAAACCACAGGAATACGGCACCCACGAAATGACACGGGGATTTGCAAAATGTTATCGCTGCGGCAGAACTAACCATGACCAGAAGGACTGCTGGTCCAAAGACAAAATATGCAGGCAATACGGGAAGATGGGACACATTGCACGCGTTTGCAGGTCTGGGAAGAAGACCAGCGACAACAAAAAGGCTACTAAGGAACCGTACAAGAAAGTACAAAAGATGACGGACAGTAGTTCCGAAGACCAGATGAGCGATAGTGAATCTGGGAACAGGAGACTAAGCTGTCTCAAACTTCACAATGTAATCGCAAAAGAGGATCACCGAACCATTTGGGTCACCCTCACGATAGCAGGGTCCCAAGTTAAAATGGAATTGGATACAGGATCAGCGCTAACCGTCATGAATCGACGAGACTACGAGCGGCTATTCTCACACATACCCTTGAGAGAGACATCCATCGTCTTGATGACGTATACGGAGCAAAAAGTATACCCCAGAGGAAAAATAAGGGTGCCTGTCGAATACAACGGCAAAAAAATACGGAAATTGTATCTCTACATACTGCCAAATGGTGGACCACCGTTATTGGGACGGGAATGGATCAGGAAGATAAACTTAGATTGGCACTCTATTCATGCAATGACGGTGGACGGTAAAAAAGATGAAGACGTCACTCCTGGACGATTGTCAACAATCTTAGCTGACGCCAAAGAGGTATTTCAACAAGAACTGGGCACGCTTAAAGGCGTAACCGCCTCTCTAAAAATAGAAGAGAATGCAGTTCCCAAGTTTTTCAAAGCAAGACCGGTACCATATGCAATTCGCCCAGCTGTCGAGGCAGAGCTGGAGAATCTGGAGAAGGCGGGCGTGTTGTCTAAGGTCGACTGGAGCGAGTGGCCGACACCCATCGACCCTGTCATGAAGAAAACGTTAAGCAATAAGTCCGGGGAGCCAAGGAAGATTCGCATCTGTGGGGATTTCAAGGTGACGGTGAACCCAGTCCTTCACACAGTACAATATCCTCTTCCAAGGATAGAAGACATCTTCGCCTCACTGTCTGGAGGGAAGCGTTTTACAAAAATTGACCTAGCACAAGCATATTTGCAGATGGAGATTGAAGAGTCCTCTAGGAAGTATCTCCCGATAAACACTCACAAAGGTCTTTACCAGTATCATCAATTGGTATTCGGAGTAGCATCGGCTCCGGCGATATGGCAAAGAGTGATGGAACAAGTCCTGCAAGGGATTCCGGGGACTCAGTGTTACTTGGACGACATCCTTGTGACAGGTGAAGATGACAGTGAACACCTTAACAACCTAGAACAGGTGCTCACTAGACTACGGGAACATGGGCTGCGAGCCAACCGCCCCAAGTGCGAATTTTTTAAGAAACAGATATCGTATTGTGGCCACGTGATTGATGAGGGGTTACATAAGTCCCCTGACAAAATTGAAGCGGTTGTTAAGGCCCCAGCGCCTGAAAATGTGTCGCAACTGAGGTAATTCCTCGGATTGGTGAATTACTATCATAAGTTTTTGCCGAATTTGTCGACAGTTCTGCACCCACTGAACGCCCTGCTACGAATGGGGGTAGCATGGAAATGGAGCGATGATTGTAAGCGTGCTTTTCAGAAGAGTAAGGACTTAATCACTTCAAGAGAAGTATTGGCTCACTACAACCCAGCACTGCCGATCAGACTGGCGTGTGATGCGTCGCCCTACGGCATTGGGGTGGTACTGTCACATAAATTCCTTGATTGTTTAGAGAGGCCGATAGCTTTTGCGTCACGCTTGTTAACTTCTGCCGAGCGTAACTACGCTCAGATTGAGAGAGAGGCCCACAGCCTAGTGTGGGGGGTGAAGAAGTTCAATCACTACCTGCACGGTCAAAAATTTACTCTACTAACCGATCATCAACCTCTTGTCTCCATTTTCAACCCTCAGAAGGGCGTACCGATAATGACAGCGCAACGGCTGCAGAGATGGTCCCTTTTCCTAGGGGCACACCAATATGACATCGAGTACAAAGGAACTAAACAGCATGGAAATGCTGATGGATTGTCACGCCTACCGTTGCCAACGGTGGAAGAAGACGACCTTGCAGTGGATCCAATGGAGTTATTTCACTCGACCATAGTCGAATGTCTCCCTGTGACGAATGCAAACATAGAAAAGGAAACACGGAATGACCCAACACTATCACGGGTCTATGATTTAACGGTGAAGAGATGGCCAGCACATGGCGAACCACTGCTGCCAGCATTCTCGCCGAGAAGGGAACAGTTGTCAGTGTGCAGAGGAACCTTGATGTGTGGATCCAGAGTAGTAATTCCACCTAAGTTGACGGATAGAGTGCTCAATGAGCTTCATGAGGGTCATCTGGGTGGGGTAAAAATGAAGAACTTAGCCAGAGCGTTTGTGTGGTGGCCGGGAATCGATAGAGAAATCGAAGAGATGACCAAGAGCTGTGCAGGATGCCAGAAGGTCCAAAACGCCCCACCACAAGCTCCTCTGCATCCATGGGAGTGGCCCTCATCTCCATGGCAAAGGGTGCACATTGATTTTGCTGGTCCCTTCATGGACTCGATGTTTTTAATTGCGGTGGATGCACATTCAAACTGGCCAGAGGTAATAAAAATGTCCTCAACCACCACGGAAAAAACTATCACAGTTTTACGAACCATATTCGCCAGGAATGGGCTGCCTGAACAGATTTGCTCTTACAATGGACCACAGTTTGTGTCTGAAGAGCTCCGGAGGTTCTTAAAGAACAATGGTGTTAAGCATTACACATCTGCCCCATATCATCCAGCCACTAATGGATTGGCCGAGAGGTTTGTTCAAACATTCAAGAAGGCTATCAAGGCAATGTGTAATGAAGATATACCCCTACAACACAAGGTGGATAAGTTCTTGTTTGCCTACCGGAATGCGACACATGCGGTTACCAACCAAACTCCAGCCATGATGTTCTTCAATCGAAGACTACGATGCCGCTTGGATTTGGTTAAGCCAAACGTCAGAAGAGATGTGGAGAACAGGCAGTTTCAGAATATGAATGAAAGGCCGACCAGGAGTTTCAAGATAGGTCAACCAGTTTTGGCCCGGGACTACCGCACTGAGAAATGGCAGCCAGGAATGATTTGTACACGACAAGGACCTCTCATGTATACCGTGGACGTTGGGGAGAGCATTGTAAGACGCCATGTTGACCAGATTTTAGAGTCACTGGAAAACGTCAACTCCACAGCACGATCTGATACACCTGGTAATGAAATCGACGTTCCAATTGCAGCTACCGCAGAACCGGTAATATTGGAAGCAGATGAACCAAACAACGACATTGATCCCGACTCAACATTTCCAGAAGAACCTGATATCCCAAAGAGGCGTTATCCAGACAGAATCAGGAAGCCTCCTCAAAGACTGAACTTATAATTGCTTAAACTTAACCAATGTATCTAGCAACAGTAATTGTGATTGTAATTAGTTATCATTTAGTTGTTAAATGAATGTTATGTACTGTTTATCTAAAAGGGGAGGAATTGTTGTGTATGTACCTTTTTAAGAGAATAACTGGTCTCAGACTGCAATACCGGCAGTGACCACCCCTGTATAAAAGGCGCTAGTGAGCCTCTGTGTTTTTAGTTTCACTATTGACTTCCACCAGTAAATACTTATTTTGTTCCACTCCTGCTGTCCGTGTCTCAATCATTCACGGACGTAATAACAGCAATGATAAACATTTACAACGATGTTCAACAGAGTGCAGGAAAAATATATTCCGCTAAAAGGAAAGAACAAACTAAGGAATAAGCCATAAGGGAACAATCGAGGGTAAGGCATTTGACAAGGTGCCGCACAAAAGATTATTGCTTAAGATAAAAAATCACGGGATTGGGGGAAATATTCTGGCATGGATAGAGGTTTGGCTATCTAACAGAAGGCAGAGAGTTGGGATAAATGGTTCATTCTCAGACTGGCAATCAGTAACTAGTGGTGTTCCGCAGGGGTCAGTGCTGGGTCCCCAACTCTTTACAATCTATATTAACGATTTGGAGGAGGGGACCGAGTGTAACATATCAAAGTTTGCAGATGATACTAAGATGGGAGGGAAAGTAGTGAGTGAGGAGGACATAAAAAACCTGCAACGGGACATAGACAGGCTAAGTAAGTGGGCAGAGATTTGGCAGATGGAATACAATACTGGAAAGTATGAGGTTATGCACTTTGGCAGGAAATATCATAGAGCAAGTTATTATCTTAATGGCAAGAAACTGTAAAGTACTGAAGTACAAAGGGATCTGGGGGTCCTGGTGCACGAAACTCAAAAGGTTAGTATGCAGGTGCAACAAGTGATTAAGAAGGCCAATGGAATGTTGGCTTTCATTGCTAGGGGGATAGAATATAAAAATAGGGAGGTATTGCTTCAGTTGTACAAGGTATTGGTGAGGCCGCACCTGGAATACTGCGTACAGTTTTGGTGTCCATACTTAAGAAAGGACATACTTGCTCTCGAGTCAGTACAAAGAAGGTTCACTCGGTTAATCCCGGGGATGAGGGGATGGACATATGAGGAGAGGTTGAGTAGATTGGGACTCTACTCATTGGAGTTCAGAAGAATGAGAGGCGATCTTATTGAAACATATAAGATTGTGAAGGGGTTGGATCGGTTGGATGCGGGGAGGATGTTCCAGATGATGGGTGAAACTAGAACTAGGGGGCATAGTCTTAGAATAAGGGGCTGCTCTTTCAAAACTGAGATGAGGAGGAACTACTTCACTCAGAGGGTGGTAGGTCCATGGAATATGCTGCCCCAAAAAGCTGTAGAAGCTACATCATTACATAAATTTAAAACAGAAATAGACAGTTTCCTAGAAGTAAAGGGAATTAAGGGTTACGGGGAGCGGGCAGGAATTTGGACATGAGACTAGGTTCGGATCGGTCATGGCCCTGTGGGTTACGGAGCGGGCCCAGGGGCCGTGTAGCCTGATCCTGCTCCTATTTCATATGTCTAATTCTGTTAGATTCAGGATATGGTTCTATGATAGTGGATTGGCGGTTAGGATCAGAGCAGCCATGATCTTATTGAATGGCGGAGCAGGCTCGAGGGGCCGATTGGCCTACTCCTGCTTCTATTTCTTATGTTCTTATGAAAGAGGCATACATTAAGTACATAGACAGCAGGGGAGTGCATAATAAGAGAGAATACAAAAGGATTACAAGAAAAGTCAAAAAAATTAGGGGGGCAAAGAGGAACTATGAAATTAAATTATCAAGGAACGTAAAACAAAATAGTAAAATATTTTATAGGCACATCAATTAAAAATGAAAGGAAGGTTGGGATGGGAATAGTCAGGATAATACCACAGGTAATGATAGAGAGATGGCAGAAATATTAAATAATTATTTTGCTTCAGTATTTACCAGGGAGATAGAACAGGTGGACATGACATTGGATGACGGGATTAGTAATGAGATAAGCACATTTAAAATAAAAAAAGGGGATATATTAAATAAACTAATCAAACAAAGGATAAAACCCCTGATCCGGATGGATTGCATCCACGCATTTTACAAGAATCTAGGGAAGAGATAGCCGAGGCATTACTACACATATTTAATAATTAGTTAGAAAAAGGTATAGTGCCAGAGGACTGGCATTTAGCTAACGTAATACTGATATTTAAAAAGGGGGATAGAACATGTCCAGGGAATTATAGACCAGTCAGCTTAACATCGGTGGTAGGGAAAATAATGGAATCCCTACTAAAGGAGAAAATAGAACATCTAGAAACCAAAAATATAATAATGATGAATAGTCAGCATGGATTTCAAAAGGGAAAGTCTTGCTTGACCAACCTTATTGAATTTTTTGAAGAGGGAACAGAGAGAGTTGACTGGTAATACAGTAGATGTAATTTATCTGGATTTTCAAAAGTCTTTCGATTTTTTTTGGACTTTTCTCCTAATCCTTTCGTATTCTCTCCTATAATAAACTGATCAACAAGGTCAGAGAATGCGGAGTCAGGGGACAAGTAGCAGAATGGATTGCTGGCTGGCTTCAGGACAGAAAGTAGAGAGTAGGAGTAAAAGGTAGCTAATCAGTGGCAGAAGGTGGGTAGTGGTGTTCCACAGGGATCAGTGCTGGGACCACTGCTGTTCACAATTTACATTAATGATTTAGACTTTGGAATCAAAAACACAATTTCTAAATTTGTGGATGAAACCAAATTGGGGGGGGATGGTCAACACTGAGGAGGACTGCAACAAGTTACAGGAGGACATTAATAAACTTGCAGACTGTGCATATAACTGGCAAATGAAGTTCGACACAGATAAATGTGAGCAATTACATTTCGGTAGGAAGAATAGGGAGGTCACTTGGAGGGAACGAGTCTAGGTGGGGTAGAGGAACAAAGGCACAAATCACTAAAGGTTGTGACACAGGTTAGCAAGGCCATAAAAAAAGCAAACCAAGCCCTAGGGTTTATTTCTAGAGAGATAGAATTGCAAAGTAGAGAAATTATGCTGAACCTGTAACGAACCTTGGTTAGACCACACTTAGAGTAATGTGTACAGTTCTGGTTGCCATTTTATAAAAAGGATAGAGACGCTGGAGAGGGCATAGAGAAAATTTACAAGGATGATACCAGAAATGTGAGTGTATACATATCTGGAAAGGATGAACAGGCTGGTTCTCTTCTCTTGGGGTGGGGTGGCGGGGGGGAGGGAGAAGGCTGAGGTGTGACCTAATAGAGATCTTTAAAATTATGAAAAATGTTGATAAAGTGGATACAGAGAGAATGTTTCCACTTGTGGGGAAGAGCATAACTAGAGGCCATCAATATAAGATAGTCGCCAAGAAACCCAATAGGGAATTCAGAAGAAACATCTTTACCCAAAGAGTAGTGAGAATGTGGAACTCGCTACCACAGGGAGTGATTGAAGCAAATAGTATAGATGCATTTAAGGGGAGGCTAGATAAGCACATGAGAGAAAAGGGAATAGAGGGTTATCCTGATAGATTTAGATGAGGAAAGACAGGAGGAGACTCAGGTGGAGCATAAACACCAGCATGGACTGGTTGGGCCGAAAGGCCTGTTTCTGTGCTATATATCCTATGTAATGTGTAATTAAAAGGCCTGACGGTAGACAAGCAATGGCTAGCATTTTAAATAATTAATACATAACTTACAACAAATATACATTCTGTTAAGGCACAAAAACCCCACAAGAAAAGTGGTCCAAACGTGGCTAACGAGAAGTTAAAGGTAGTATTAGATCAAAGGAAGAGGCTTATAATGTTGCCAAAAAGAGTAGTAAGCCTGAGGATTGGGAGGATTTTAGAATTCAGCAAAGAAGGACCAAGAAATTGATAAAGAAAGGGAAAATAGAATGAGAGTAAACTAGCGAGGGACATAAAAACAGACTGTAAAAGCTTCTATAGGCATGTAAAAAGGAAAAGATTAGCAAAAGTAAATGTGGGTCCCTTACAGGCTGAGACAGGAGAAGTTATAATGGGGAATAAGAAAATGGCAGAGAAATTAAACAAATACTTTGTGTCTGTCTTCACAAAAGAAGATGCAAAAACTTCCCATGTGGAAAAAATGTTTCCACTTGCAGAGGAGACCAGAACTAGGAGCCACAAATATAAGATACTCACTAATAAAATTCAATAGGGAATTTGGGAGAAACCGCTTTACCCAGAGAATGTGGAACTTGCTACCACAAGGAGTAGTTGAGGTGACCAGCATAGATGCATTTAAGACGAAGCTAGATAAACACATGAGGGAGAAAGGAATAGAAGGATACCAGTTCTCTATCCAAGTCAATACCTTGTCCCCAATCCCATGTGCTTTACCTTTACACGCTAATCTCTTATGCGGGACCTTATCAAAAGCCTTCTGAAAGTCCAAATACACCACATCCACTGGTTCTCCCTTATCTATTCTACCAGTTACATCCTCAAAAAATTCCAGTAGATTAGTCAAGCATGATTTAGCTTTTGTAAATCCATGTTGACTTTGTCTGATCCTGTCACTGTTTTCCAAGTGCTCTGCTATTACATCTTTTATAATGGACTCTAGCATTTTCCCACTACTGATGTCAGGCTTACCGGTCTATAATTCCCCGTTTTCTCTCTACCACCTATTTTAAATAGTGGGGTTACATTAGCAACCCTCCAATCCATGGAAACTGTTGCAGAGTCTATAGACTTTTGGAAGATGACCAGCAATGCATCTACTATTTCTAGGGCCACTTCCTTAAGTACCCTAGGATGTAGATTATCAGGCCCTGGGGATTTATCAGCCTTCAATCCCATCGATTTCCCTACAAATACTGATTTCATTCAGTTCCTCCCTCTCATTAGACCCTATGTTCCCTGACATCTCTAGGTTATTTGTGTCCACCTTTGTGAAGACAGAACCAAAGTATGTATTTAATTGGTCTGCCATGTCTTTGTTCCCCATTATAAATTCCCCTGATTCTGACTTCAAGGGACCTACGCTTGACTTCACCAATCTTTTTCTCTCCACATATCTATAGAAGCTTTTACAGTCAGTTTTTATGTTCCCTGCAAGCTTACTCTCGTACTCTATTTTCCCCCTCTTAATTAATCCCTTTGTCCTCCTTTGCTGAATCCTAAACTGCTCCCAATCCTCAGGTTTGCTGCTTTTTCTAGCCAATTTATATGTCCTCTCCTTGGATCTTATGCTATCCCTAATTTCTCTTGTTAGCCACGGTTGAGTCACCTTTTCTGTTTTATTTTTATGCCAAACAGGGATGAACAAATTCTGTAGTTCATCCATGCGATCTTTAAATGTTTGCCTATCCACCGTCAACCCTTTAAGTAATGTTGCCCAATCCATCCTAGCCAACTCACGCCTCATACCATCGTAGTTTCCTTTATTTAAATTCAGGACCCTAGTCTCTGAGTCAACTACTTCCATCTTAATGAAGAATTCCAGCATATTATGATCGCTCCTCCCCAAGAGGCCTCGCACAACAAGATTGCTAATTAATCCTTTCTCATTACATAATGCCCAGTCTAAGATGGTCTGATCTCTAGTTGCTTCCTTGACATATTGGTCCAGGAAACCATCCCGTATACACTCTAGGAATTCCTCCTCCACAGTATTGTTACTAATTTGGTTAGCCCAATCTATATGTAAATTAGTCACTCATGATAACTGCTGTGCCCTTATTGCATGCGTTTCTAATTTCCCATTTAATGCCATCCCTAACCTCAGCATTACTGTTTGGGGGTCTCCCACTAACATTTTCTGCCCCATGGTATTTCTCAGCTCTACCCATACAGATTCCACATCAGAGCTAATATCCTTCCTTACTATTGTGTTAATCTCTTTAACCAGCAATGCTACCCCACCTCCTTTTCCTTTTTGCCTGTCCCTCCTGAATATTGAATACCCCTTGATGTTGAATTCCCAGCCTTGGTCACCCTGGAGCCATGTCTCCGTAATCCCAATTATATCATATCCGTTTACATCTATTTGTGCAGCTAATTTATCCACCTCATTATGAATGCTCCTTGCATTAAGACGCAAAGCACAGGCTTTTTTTTTGTACATGAAAATTACAATCGGGGTCCAAAAGCCGCCGTGGGACCCCAACTTGTACATTTAAACAGCCGTACACTGCAAACTGGTAGGCGTGCTACTCACTAATTTACAGACCCATCTGAAAACTGAATTGAGCGGGCCTTGGGCATCAATAGGAAACCAAGGTGGCCTCCCCCACCCCCCCCCACCCTTTTTTCAGCTGCCTGTTTTTCAAGTGACATTTGAAAAACATCACCTTGGTCTTTATTCTGTCCTGTGGCACCACCTAGTGGTTCAGGGACTGTTAACTTGTGGCAGTTCATTTCAGAATATGCATCATTTCGTTTAGACAGTTCTAGATATTTATTCTGTCACCAAACACTTTGACACATGTAATGTAATAAATATAACTAAGAGCTACTATTTTCTTTATTTTCACTTATTAGGGATTGATTAGTTGTAGTGTACAGGTAGACTATCCTTTATCCGAACTTCCGAAAACCGAAAACCTCTAAAAACCAAAAGTTTTTTCGTTTAGCGTAAGTCGTGCGCACGACATGACCAGAGTGGCGCACGACTTACGCTGAGCAGGGCAGAGGGTCACAGAGTTCCCTCCTGGGTAGGAGATTGCAGGCCGAGCCGGGCAGTGTGAAGGAGGTACCGGGAGAGTGAACCCAACAATACAGCGGCCGGTCCGATAGCTGCAGCGGCCCATCCGATATTCTTTTCTCCCCCCACCACACCCGACCTGACCCGACCCCCGACCCGTCCGATATTCTTTTCTCCTGACCCGACCCGAACCGCGGTCCGTCTGATATTCTTTTCTCCCCCCCGACCCCGACCTGAACCGCGGCCCGTCCAATATTCATTTCTCCCCCCGACTCGACCCCCGATCCCCCCGACCTGAACCGCGGCCCGTCCGATATTCTTTTCTCTCCCCCCCCCCCCCCCCCCCCCCAACCCGACCTGATTTGCAGGCCAGCTTAGTAGGAGTCAGCCGATATCCGGCTTTCCAGAGAAGCAGGAAGGGGAATGAGACACGGAACAGTCGCAAGCGGTAGCCTGAACTTTTAAAATTTATATTAAATACAAATTTCCCAGTCTTATAATAATACCTTCTGAAATCCGAAAAATTCCAAAAACCGAAACTCAGCTGGTCCCAAGGCTTTCGGATAAGGGATAGTGTACCTGTATATAGATTGCCCACTATTTTAGGTGAGGAAACCTTGCAGTTCGAGTGTTTGTGATTTTTCTCTTACTACTGTATCTACATCAGTGAATTCACATGTAGCTATTAATTGTCTAAGCCTTGTATGATGTGCATCAAACTGCTCCCTCTGTATAGCTTTCTCAGAATGGACATTTAATATATATTTTCTTTGGCATGAGATAATGCCTGCGTTTTTCCATGGCTGCAGCTTGTTTGTTTCCTGTCATCATGGACCTCACTCTGATGTGGTCTGACAGCATGGTGCTCTTTTTAACATTTTTTGTAATGCACGCTAGAAATATTTCAAAACTTTGAATACACTATTTTCATTGAAGTGCAAGAGAAATTCTGTATCTCTGTCAAATAGAAGAATTTAAAAGAATCTATGTGCTACTGTTATTCATAATTGTGTTTAACTCTGCACTGACACAGGCCTGGACTTTCCTCACGATGAGTTGCACTACTATTGCTCATTTAAAATAAAAGAAAATTGCACCCACCAGTAGCATCCAGAAAGAGTTACAGGTGGGTTTCCTGGGTTTGCTTATTTGCATTTCCATTGGTGAAAAATCCATGTAAAACCGGCGTAAGTAGCTGAGCTACGTGCAGATTTTAATAACAGTTCAGCCAGCAGACTAAGGGATAAACAAGTAAGAGAGGAAGAGTGCTTGGCTCTTACACTCCACTCTCATAACTTCACTGCATGTCTTGGCCAATATTTTTATTACACTTTTAGAGAAGAATATCCACTCAAGTACCACCTGTACCCAGAGGGCATCAGGCAGGGCTCCATCTAGGACTAAATCTTGACAGATGAAGACCTCCAAGCCTCTGCAAGAAGATTGAAGGCAGGAGACACATCTGGGTGTGGCTGTCACCACGAGTGCCAGAACTAGGTGTTCCCTGGAGCGAGGTGGCACTTGCACTGAGTACCAACTCCCTCACCCCCAGAACTGCAAACAAGTGCTCTGTAAAGTTCAATGATCTCACCAGGGCTGGCAAGGTAACATACTCAACATCATAAATATAGCCCCTCGGAGACTGCTCCGCCATTCAATAAGATCATGGCTGATCTGGTCTTGGCCTCAACTCCATTTTCCTGCCCGTTCCCCATGACCCTTGACTCCCTTATTGTTCAAAAATCTGTCTATCTCCACCTTAAATATATTCAATGACCCAGCCTCCATAGTGGTCTGGGGTAGAGAATTTTAAAGATTTACGACCCTCTGAGAGAAGAAATTTCTCATCTCTGTTTTAAATGGGCGACCCCTTATTCTGAAACTATGCCCCTCGTTCTAGATTCCCCCATGAGGGGAAACATCCTCTCTGCATCTACCCTGTCAAGTCCCCTCAGAATCTTATATGTTTCAATAAGATCACCTCTCATTCTTCGAAACTCCAGTGAGTATCCGCCCAACCTGCTCAAACTTTCTTCATAAGACAACCCCTTCATCTCAGGAATCAACCTAATTCTCTGAATTTCCTCCAATGCAAGTATATCCCTCCTTAAATAAGGAGCCCAAAACTGTATGCAGTACTCCAGGTGTGGTCTCACCAACTCCCTGTACAGTTATAACAAGACTTCCCTACTTTTACATTCCACCCCCCCCTTGCAATAAAGGCCAACCTTCCATTTGCCTTCCTAATTACTTACTGTACCTGCATGCTAACTTTTTTGTGTTTCATGCACCAGGACCCCCAGATCCCTCTGCACCGCAGCATTTTGTAGTCTCTCTCCATTTAAATAATTTGCTTTTTTATTTTTCCTACCAAAGTGGACATTTTCCCACATTGTACTCCATCTGCCAAATTTTTGCCCACTCACTTAACCTATCGATATCACTTTGCAGATTATTTGTGTCCTCTTCACAACTTGCTTTCCCACCTATCTTTGTATCATCAGCAATTGTGGTTACCATACACTTGGTCCCTTCATCCAAGTCATTAATATAGATTGTAAACAGTTGAGGCCCCAGTACTGATCCCTGTGGCACCCCACTATACAGTTTGCCAACCTGAAAATGACCATTTATCCTGACTCTGTTTCCTGTTAGTTAACCAAGCCTCTATCCATGCTAATATATTACCCCCAACCCTGTGAGCTCTTACCTTATACAATAACCTTTTATGCGGCACCTTATCAAATGCCTTCTGGAAATCCAAATACACTACATCTACTGGTTCCCCTTTATCCATCCTGCTCATTATATCCTCAAAGAACTCGAGCAAATTTGTCAAACATGATATCCCTTTCATAAAACCATGCTGACTCTGCCTGACTGTATCTTGATTTTCTAAATGTCCTGCTACTACTTCCTTAATAATGGACTCCAGCATTTTCCCAATGACAGATGTTAGGCTAACTGGTCTATAGTTTCCTGCTTTCTGTCTCCCTCCTTTCTTGAATAAGGTTGTTATATTTGCAGTTTTCCAATCTGCTGGGACCTCTCCAGAATCCAGGGAATTTTGGTAGATTGCAACCAATGCATCCACTATCCCTGCAGCCACTTCTTTTAATACCCTAGTATGCAGGTCATCAGGTCCAGGGTACTTGTCCACCTTTAGTCCCATAAGTTTGCCTAGTACTTTTTCTTTAGTGATAGTGATTGTTTTAAGATCCCCCCTCCCTATAGCCCTTTGATTATCTATTATTATTGGGATGCTTTTAGTGCCTTCTACCATGAAGACCAATACAAAATATTTGTTCAAAGTCTGCCATTTCCCTGTTTCCCATCATTAATTCCCCAGTCTCATCCTCTAAGGGACTTTAGTCACTCTCTTCCTTTTTATATACCTGCAGAAGCTCTTACTGTCTGTTTTTATATCTCTTGCTAGTTTACTCTCAATTTTATCTTTTTTAGTTGTCTTTTGCTGGTTTCTAAAAATTTCCCAATCCCCTGGCCTACCATTAATCTTCACATCATTGTATGCCTTTGTTTTCAATTTGATACCATCCTTAACTTCCTTAGCTAGCCACGGATGGTTCATTCTTCTCGTACGTTCTTTCTTTCTCACTGGAATATATCTTTGAGAGTTATGAAATATCTCCTTAAATGTGTGCTGCTGCTTATCTACCGTCTTAACCTTTAATCTATTTTCCCAGTCCACTTTAGCCAACTCTGTCTTCATACCTTTATAATTGCCTTTATTTAAGTTCAGGACACTAGTTTGAGACCCAAGTTTCTCACCCTCAAACTGATTTTGAAATTCTATCATGCTATGATCACTCTTCCCTAGAGGATCCTTTACTATGAGATCATTAATTAATTCTATCTCATTACATATTACCAGATCTAAAATAGCCTGCTCCCTGGTTGGTTCCACAATGTATTGTTCTATGAAACCATCCCGAATACACTTTATGAACTCTTCCTCGAGGCTACCTGAGCACTTTTCCTTTTCTTACTTGCCCACCCTAGCTACCAACATACACTTCACCCTCTTACTGCAGCACTTCCACAACTAACCCTTCACACTGCACTCTGGTCAAGGGCAGCACTAACTCTGTATCCTGCACTATGGCTACAGAGCTCACTTAATACTAAGAACTGGCATGCACCACATGAAGACCTCTTCCTCCGACTTATCAGCCTCATACTCCCACCTTTTTTACTACTCTCCCGTCACATGGCATACACTCATTAGCTGCTAGCTTTATGCTCATTTACTTTTATCTTCTTGCAGGCCAAATTGGTTCACAATGCCTGCCAAAGGCAGGCCACTGGCAGAAGCATCGCCACCTTTAAACCCCTTACTTCCTTCGAGGAGCAGGCAATGGAGCTTGTGGGCACTTACGATTCTTGCCATGGGAAATGGTGAGGTCGGTGGCATCTTGCCAGTGCTAGATTAGGGACTGAGCGCCTAACATTATCGGTCTTGCATCTCCCGTGAAGCATCACACAGATGCATCCCTCCACCCTCTTTCTGTCTCCTTAATCCCAATGGGGTAATGCTCACCCATTCTTAAAAGGTCTTTCATAAGGTGCAAATTGAATTGATAGATCCAGGTAATGTGATTAATTGTTCCTTACCATTTCTTACAGTAGTCCCTACCTACTGTGGCTTTGATCATAATCATTTTCAAAGCTATTTTCAGAAGCCCTTAAACTGTATAAGACTGTTGGATCCTCTTGGAGTCTTCAGTACTGCTATAAAAGTAAACTATTCCATGAGCAAACCAGAATTAATGTCATCCACACAAAACAATGAATCTTTAAAGTCTAATGAAAGAGCCAGATCTGATACTCCTATCATAAAGATCAGTTGCTTCTCAGAGACAGCAAGAAAGATTATTCAAGGACGGGTATAATAACTTCTTGTTCTTAAAATCCATTTTATATCTTGCTGTGCCTTTACAGCACAGGCAAATATATTGCTTGTAAAAACCCATCTGGTTCACTAATGTCTTCTAATCTGCTATCCTTACCTGCTCTGGCCTATATGACTCCAGAACCACAGCAATGTGGTTGACTCTTAACTGCCCTCTGAAATGGCCTAGCAAGCCACTCAGTTGTAAAAAACCGCTACAAAAACAATAATAATAAAACCAGACAGACCAGTCGGCACCAGCTATGGACATGACAACGGCACACCGAGTCCAGTCGACCCTGCAAAGTCCTCCTCACCAACATCTGGGGACTTGTGCCAAAATTGGGAGAGCTGTCCCACACGCTAGTTAAGCAACAGCCTGACATAGTCATACTCACAGAATACACCTCCGTCACCAGGGGTGGCGGCACAGTGGTATACAGTCGGGAAGGCGTGGCCCTGGGCGTCCTCAACATTGACTCTGGACCCCAAGAAGTCTTATGGCTTCAGGTCCAGCATAGGCAAGGAAACCTCCTGCTAATTACCACCTACTGCCCTCCCTCAGCTGATGAATCAGTACTCCTCCATGTTGAACACCACTTGGCAGAAGCACTGAGAGTAGCAAGGGCACAGAATGTACTCTGGGTGAGGGCCTTCAATGTCCATCACGAGTGGCTCGATAGCACCACTACTGACCGAGCTGGCCGAGTCCTGAAGGACATAGCTGCCAGTTTGGGCCTGCGACAGGTGGAGAGAGGGAAAAACCAACTTGACCTCATCCTCACCAATCTACCTGTCGGAGATGCAGCTATCCATGACAGCATTGATAGAAGTGACCACCGCACAGTCATTGTGGAGACGAAGTCCCATCTTCACACTGAGGACACCCTCCATTGTGTTGTGTGGCACTACCACTGTGCTAAATGGGATAGATTCAGAACAGATCTAGCAGCTCAGAACTGGGCATCAGCAGCAGCAGAATTGTATTCCACCACATGACATGGCCTGGCATATCACTCACTCTACCATTACCATCAAGCCAGGAGACCAATCCTGGTTCAATAAGGAGTGTAGAAGAGCGTACCAGGTGTACCTAAAAATGCAGTGCCTGGAGAAGCTGCAACACAGGACTGCATGCATGCTAAAGAGCGGAAGCAGCATGCAGTCGTGAATGGTGGTGGACCATTAAACAACCAACGGGAGGAGGAGGCTCCATGCATATCCCCATCCTCAATGATGGTGGAGCCCAGCACGTGAGTGCAAAAGATAAAGCTGAAGCGTTTGCAACCATCTTCAGCCAGAAGTGCCGAGTGGATGATCCATATCGGCCTCCTCCTGAGGTCCTCACCACCACAGAAGCCAGTCTTCAGCCAATTCGATTCGCTCCACGTGATATCAAGAAATGGTTGAGCGCACTGGATACAGCAAAGGCTGTGGGCCCCGACAAAATCCCGGCTGTTGTGCTGAAGATTTGTGCTCCAGAACTAGCCGCGCCTCTGTTCAAGTACAGCTACAACACTAGCATCTGTCCGCCAATGTGGAAAACTGCCCAGGTATGTCCTGTCCACAAAAATCAGGACAAATCCAATCCAGCCAATTACCGCCCCATCAGTCTACTCTCAATCATCAGCAAAGTGATGGAAGGTGTCATCGACAGTGCTATCAAGCTGCACTTACCAGTAACCTGCTCACTGATGCCCAGTTTGGGTTCCGCCAGGACCATTCAGCTCCCGACCTCATTACAGCCTTGGTCCAAACATGGACAAAAGAGCTGAATTCCAGAGCTGAGGTGAGAGTGTCTGCCCTTGACATCAAGGCAGCATTTGACCGAGTGTGGCATCAAGGAGCCCTAGTAAAACTGAAGTCAATGGGAATTGGGGGAGAACTCTCCACTGGCTGGAGTCATACCTAGCACAAAGGAAGATGGTTGTGGTTGTTGAAGGTCAATCATCACAGCCCCAGGACCTCGCTGTAGGAGTTCCTCAGGGCAGGGTCCTAGGCCCAACCATCTTCAGATGCTTCATCAATGACCTTCCCTCCATCATAAGGTCAGAAGTGGGGATGTTTGCTGATGACTGCAGTGTTCAGTGCCATTCACAACTCCTCAGATAATGAAGCCGTCCATGCCCGCATGCAGCAAGACCTGGACAACATTCAGGCTTGGGCTGATAAGTGGCAGGTAACATTTGCACAAAACAAGTGCCAGGCAATGACTATCTCGAACATGTGAGCGTCTAACCACCGCCCCTTGACATTCAATGACATTACCATTGCCGAATCCCCCACCATCAATATCCTGGGGGTCACCATTGACCAGAAATTTAACTGGACCAGCCACATAAATACTGTGGCAACAAGAGCAGGTCAGAGGCTAGGTATTCTGCAGCAAGGGTCTTACCTCTTGACTCCCCAAAGCCTTTCCACCATCTACAAGGCACAAGTCAGGAGTGTGATGGAATACTCTCCACTTGCCTGGATGAGTGCAGCTCCAACAACACTCAAGAAGCGCGACACCATCAAAGACAAAGCAGCCCAATTGATTGGCACCCCATCCACCACCTTAACCATTCACTCCCTCCACCATCGGCGTACCATGGCTGCAGTGTGTACCATTTACAAGATGCACTGCAGCA
This sequence comes from Somniosus microcephalus, assembly GCF_052327205.1. Lineage (NCBI taxonomy): Eukaryota > Metazoa > Chordata > Chondrichthyes > Squaliformes > Somniosidae > Somniosus > Somniosus microcephalus. The sequence continues at coordinate 273,213,140 of NC_140990.1, read as the reverse complement.
ATTAGCCAAGGCTTCTTCAGCAGCAACTCCCAAACTGGCGACCTCTTCCACCTAGAACAAGGGCAGCAGGCGCATGGGAACAGCAACTTCATGTTCCCCTCCAAGTCACACACCAACCTGACTTGGCAATATATCACCAATCCTTCATCGTCACTGGGTCAAAATCCTGAAACTCCCTCCCTAACAGCACTGTAGGAGTACCTTCACTACACAGACTGCAGTGGTTCAAGAAGAGCAATTAGCGATGGGCAATAAATGCTGACTTTGCCAGCGACGCCCAGATCCCATGAATGAATTTTTAAAAAGGATGGTGTCGAGCTTCTTCAGTGTTGCTCCAGTTGTACCCATGCAGACAAATGGAAATTATTCCATCTTGACTTGTGCCTTGTAGGTTGTGGAGAGACTTTGGGGGTCAGGAGGCTAGACATTCACCACAGAATACCTAGCTTCTGATCTGCTCTCGTAGCCATGCCATTTATGTGGCTGGTCTAGTTGAGTTACTGGTCAATGGCAACCCCCAGGTTGTTGAGGGTGGAGGATTAGTGCTGGTGATGTCATTGAATGTCAATAAGAAAGAATTGCATTTATACAGCACCTTTCACGACTACTGGGTGTCTCAAAGCGCTTTACAGCCAATGAAGTACTTTTGGAGGGTCGTCACTGTTGTAATGTGGGAAATGCAGCAGCCAATTTGCTCACCGCAAACTCCCACGAATACCAATGTGATAATGACTCGATAGTCTGTTTTGTTATGTTGATTGAGGGATAAATATTGGGCAGGACAATGGGGATAACTCCCCTGCTCTTCTTCAAAATAGCACCATGGGATTTTTTACAACCACCTGAGAGTGCAGACGGGGCCTCAGTTTAAAGTCTCATCCGAAAGATAGCACCTCCGACAGTGCAGCACTCCCTCAGCACTGCAGTGGAGCATCAGCCTAGATTTATGTGCTCAAGTCCCTGGGGTGGGACTATGAACCCACAACCTTCTGATTCAGAGGCAAGTGTGCTACCCACTGAGCCACAGCTGACACTGGGAGGTAGTTGGAATCTCTCTTGTTGGAGGTGGTCATTGCCTGGCACTTGTTTGGTGCAAATGTTACTTGCCATTTATCTGCCCAAGTTTTAGAAGGTGGTGAGCTTCTTGAGTGTTGTTGGAGTTGCACCCATCAACACAAGTGGTGCGTATTCCAGCATACTCCTGACTTAAACTTTATAAATGGTGCAGAGGCTTTGAAGGTTCAGGAGGTGAGCCACTCGTCGTAGAGTACCCAGCTCTTGTAGGCATGGTGTTGATATGGCTGATCCGATTAAGCTTCTGGTTAGTGGTGACCTCCAGGATGTTGATGGTGGGGCAACTCAGTGATGGCAGTGCCATTGAAGGTCAGGAGAAGGTTTTTGTGCCTTTTCTTGTTGGAGATGGTCATTACCTGACACTTACATGATACAAATGATACTTGCCAATTGTCAGCCATAGATTGGATATTGTCCAAGTCCTGCTGTAAGCTGGCATGGACTGCTTCATTATCAGGATTTGTGAATGGAGCTGAACACTGTAGAATCATCAGTGAACAGCTCCATTCTTTTGACGTTATGATGGAGGGAAGCAGTTGAAGATGGAGGACACTTTCCTGAGGAATTACTGCAATGATGCCCTGAGGCTGTGAGAATTGACCTCCAGCCACAACAAACATCTTCCTTTGTGTCAGTTATGATCCAGCCACTGGAAGGTTATACCCTTGAACCCCATTTATCTTAGTTTTGTTAGGATTCCATTGTGCCATACTCAGTTGAATGCTGCCTTAACGTTGAGGGCAGCTACTCTCATCTTTCCTTTGACATTCAGCTCATGTCCATGTCTGGATCAAGCCTGTGATAAGGTCTGGAGTGGAATGGTTCTGGCGGAAACTGAACTGAGCGTTGGTAAGCAGGTTAATAGTGAGTAAGTATTCTATGATGACACTTTAAATAACTCTTTCTATCACTGCTGATGATTGGGAGGAGGCTGATGGGGCCGTCATTTGTCAGGTTAGGTTTGTCCTGCCTTTTCTGGGTAGGACACCTGGGCAATTTTCTACATTGTTGGGTAGATGCCAGTGTTATAGCTGCATTGGAACAGCTTGACTAGGGGGTGCAGTTAATTTTAGCGTGCAGGTCCTCAGCACAACAGTAGAGATGTTTTCAGGACCTATAACCTTTGTTACGTCCTGTACACTCAGTCATTTCTTAATGTCATGTGTGAGGACTTTGCAGAGTGTTGTCATGGTTCTAAAGGCTGGACGGTAGCCGATATGATTATGATCTGTAGCAATTGTTTACAACTGAGTAGCTTGCTAGGCCACTTTAGCATTAACCACATATTGGAGGTCAGATTCCTATCTCTGAAGGACATTGGTCAAGCGATTGCGATTTTACAACAATTTTCATTATGCTATGTGATAAATGACCAAATTGATTGAACTAAATTTCAAAACTTGCTATGATGGGATTTGATCTCTTCACCTCTGTGATGGTAGTCCAATGCCATAACTACTCCATTATTATTTCCTTGGTAAACAGAGGTTTTGGTTCATAAGGGCCTTGCACTATTTATTAAAACTGGCTGCTGGTTAAGACCATGAGAGCAAGTCTTGGTAGTAGTGGTGGGGCTGGGCGAGTCGGGGGTGGGGGGCCGGGAGGCGTGGGGGGAGTGTGGTGAACTGTGACAGGCCCATTAAGGTCATAAAATTAGTATCTTTTTGGCGCTGGTCTAGATACAAGGTAAGATGGGAATTGGGTAAGATTGATTGGGTGGTGTTTCTGGGGGGATTGACAGTGGATAGACAATGGCAAGCATTCAAAGATAGAATGGAAGAATTCCAGAACATGTTTATACCGGTTTGGCACAAAAATAAACCTAAAAAGGTGACTCAACCGTGGATAACGAGGGAAATTAGGGACAGCATAAAATCAAAAAAAAGGGCATATCAACTGGCAAAAAAAAGCACCAGACCGGAAGATTGGGGGCAGTACAAGATACAGCAAAAGAGGACAAAGGGATTAATCAGGAAGGGGAAAATAGAATACGAAAGTAAACTTGCAGCAAACATAAAGACAGACTGCAAAAGCTTTTATCGGTATATCAGGAGGAAAAGACTGGTAAAATCCCAAGTCGGTCCCTTGCAGTCCGATTCGGGAGAATATATAATGGAGAATAAGGAAATGGCAGACCAATTAAACTCATACTTTGGTTCTGTATTCACAAAGGAGGACACAAATAACCTCCCAGGAATATCGGCAAACATAGGGACTAATGAGAGGGAGGAGCTGACAGAAATTAGTATCTCTAGGGATACGGTGCTGGGTAAGTTGAGGGGACTGAAGGCCGACAAATCCCCGGGGCCTGATAAACTACATCCTAGGGTACTTAAGGAGGTGGCCCTGGAGATAGCAGATGCTCTAAGGATCATCTTCCGGAACTCCATTGACTCGGGAACAGTACCCGTGGATTGGAGGGTAGCTAATGTTACCCCAATATTTAAAAAGGGGGGTAGAGAGAAAGCAGGGAATTATAGACCAGTAAGCCTTACATCGGTTGTGGGCAGAATGCTAGAGTCCATTATTAAGGATAAAATAGCGGAGCACTTGACAAATGGGGAAAGGATCGGATAGAGTCAACATGGATTTACAAAGGGTAAATCGTGTTTGACTAATCTGCTGGAATTTTTTGAGGAAGTAACTGGTAAAATAGATGGGGGAGAGCCAGTGGATGTGGTGTACCTTGACTTCCAGAAAGCCTTCGATAAGGTTCCACACAAAAGATTATCATGCAAAATTAAGGCTCATGGGATTGGGGGCAAAGTATTAACGTGGATAGAGAACTGGCTGGCGGATAGAAAACAGAGAGTTGGAATAAACGGCTCGTTTTCGGAGTGGCAGGCAGTGACCAGCGGGGTGCCGCAAGGATCTGTCCTGGGACCCCAGCTGTTCACAATATATATAAATGATCTGGATCAGGGAATTGGATGCAATATTTCCAAATTCGCTGACGACACTAAACTAGGAGGAGGGGTGGGCTCTGATGAGGATGTCAGGAGGCTACAGTGCGATTTGGACAGGTTGGGGGAATGGGCGGATACGTGGCAGATGCACTATAATGTGGATAAATGCGAGGTTATCCACTTTGGGGGTAAAAACAGGAGGGTAGATTATTATCTAAATGGCAATAGATTGGGCGATGGGGAAGTGCAGAGGGACCTGGGTGTTCTTGTGCACCAGTCACTGAAGGAGAGCATGCAGGTGCAACAGGCGATTAAGAAGGCAAATGGTATGTTGGCCTTCATATCAAGGGGGTTCGAGTATAGGAATAGGGATACCTTACTACAGCTGTACAAGGTGCTGGTGAGACCGCATCTGGAGTATTGTGTACAGTTTTGGTCGCCCCATCTGCGGAAGGATGTTCTTGCCATGGAAAGAGTGCAACGGCGATTCACCAGGCTGATACCTGGAATGGCGGGAATGACCTACGAAGAGAGATTAAATAGTTTGGGCTTGTACTCACTGGAGTTTAGAAGATTGAGAGGGGATCTCATCGAAACATATAAAATTATGGCAGGCCTGGACAGGCTGAATTCAGAGAGAATGTTTCCAATGGCCGGGGAGCACAGAACCAGGGGCCACAGTCTAAAAATAGCGGGCAAATCATTTAAAACAGAGATGAGGAAGAATTTCTTCACTCAAAGAGTGGTGAGCCTGTGGAATTCCCTGCCACAGAGGGCTGCGAAGGCTAATTCAATAAATATTTTCAAGAGAGAATTGGATATATTTCTGAAGGCTAAGGGGATTAAGGGTTACGGAGAAAAGGCGGGGACGGGGTACTGAACTGGTAAGATCAGCTATGATCTCAGACGAAGATCAGCCATGATCTCATTGAATGGCGGAGCAGGCTCGAAGGGCCGAATGGCCTACTCCTGTTCCTATCTCTATGTTTCTATGTTTCTATGTATTGCACTAAAGTTGTTACCTGTCAAACAACTAAGAGCTCAACCTTGTGAATGTGGTTTGTTAATTTGCCTCTGATAATTTTTGGTTTGATTGAATTTTATACAAATATCATTGATCAAACCAGAAACTCTCTGACCTTTTACCCTGTAATATACTTGGTAACTATGATTATTATTGTTTGCACCCTGTTTCTTTCCTTTAACTGTTCATTTATCAATAAATTGAGATTATCTATAATTCAATAATCTATAAGGCACAATGAAACTAATAGATTGTATTACTCTTGAGAATAATCTATAAACTGTCTTTTAAATTAATGTTCTGTCATGCTTACTTGTGAAGTGAATGATATATTTCCCAGTATTTCTCAGTACAGCATACATTCAAACTTTATCGTTGTACGGCTAAATGAAAGTGGTCATAAGTGTAAAGAGAGCGTTTTATTATTTATTACTATATATCCAGACTGTGAATTCTACTCCTTTGTTAAGGAACATAAAGCCTGCAAGAAGCAACTTAAACACAATGTTTTATGGCAACTACAGTTAATCGACAATTTAATATTTCATAAATTCATCACCAAAAGTGTTTGTCATTTGCACTGTATTTCACAGTTTGAAATGTGTCCACATATTTTGGATGTACACGCAATATTCCGAGATGTAGATCACAAGTTCACATTTGTAAACTAAGGATCTCTTTTAACTAAACTAATGGTATCAAGTACCCTATCTTCTGAACAAAGGAACAATCTATCAACTCACTTTTAAATTCATGTTCTTCAGTTAAAATATGACTGAAACAGAAACATAAACAGGAATCATCTTCCAGTTTTAAAATATTCCAAAATTTTCCTCATTGCCAGCTTTTTTTAAGTGCTTGCTGCATATTGAAAACCTTAATACTATTAATGGTGTTGACTGACAGTTAACCTCAAGAGCTTGAAATGATTGATCAAATTGTAACATGGTGGCAATTTTATTAAGATATATGGGATATAGAAGGAAGAACAAATCAAATGATTGTGATACATATGTCCATTAAAAAAATTGCTTATTGGCAGCTTTTCAATTCCATGAGATCAATAGGTCTGAAGTCCCCAAATGTGACTGTCAAAATATTTCTGAAAGTTTACTCAATGGTTCAGCTGGTTATGGTAATAAGTAGCTAAACTGTACAAATAAGGAAAGTTCACATTTAATCACTGGTGTATGCTGAATTACTTTGTTTCAGCCAGGGAAAGGGAAGTAAGCTTATTAACTATAATTCATTGATCTTTCTGGGATTTTTGAAACATTTATCAATGCTTGCTTTATTTATCAGGATTGCTGTAATTATTCAGTTGGCTATGATTGCCCTTAGTATTTATTTTTGGGAGGGGTGAGGAACTATTCTCCTTTAGCAGGATGCACTCTGTTCTGTATGTATGCAGGCACTTATAACTGATTGACAAAAAGCAAAATACTGCAGCTGTGGTATCTGAAATAAAAACAGAAAATAAAAACCCACAGCAGGCCAGGCAGCTCCGAGCACAGAGCACCTCACCAGTTCTGACTCGGTGGGTATTCCCACCCCAAGCACTAAGCCATTCCCCCCCACGCCCATCTCTGAAAATGATGGAACACCCATCCCACATTGCTAGCACTTACTGCCAAAAAGAAAAAGAGAGCAGTAATTAACATTTGAAATTGGTAAAGGTGATATTTTGGCCAGAGGACTGCAGGGTGCCAAGTGGGAAAGATAAGGCGCTGTTTCTAGAGTGCGTGTTGAGCTTCATTGCAGCAGTGTAGAAGGCCAAAGACAGAGGTGTCAGAGTGGGAGGATTCTGGTGATGGGGAGAGGGAGTAGGTTGGTGCGTGGGATGTTGCAACAAGGTGGTCTGCACTCTTGGTGCTGAACTGCTTTTTTTCTTCTGGACACTGGAGCCTGCTCCACTTTGCCAGTTTTTCAGGGTTCCCTTTCTACCTGCACATTGCCCACCTCTCTAGCTATTCATGCGCTCTTTTTCCGTATATTTCTGCTAAGTAGTTCATAGCCTATCTAATAGAGAGAAGTGCTGATTGGTGGGTAGCTGTTGAGTGTTTCTTGTTAAGTTTATTTCTGCTAAATTACCTCCATAGTCTGGTAAATAGAGGCATGGCAGGGCAGCTCAGTCCCATGATTTGCACATCCTGTGCCATGTGGGATATGCTGGACGCTTCTTGCTGCCTGGACGACCATGTGTGCAGGAAGTGTCACCAACTACGGAGCTTCAGCGGCAGCTGGAGTCACTACAGTGCATCCGCAAGGCTGAGAAATACTTGGAAAGCACATTTCTAGAAGTGTTCACCCCGCAGCCTCAGAATGTGCAGGCAGAGAGTGAATGGGTGACCACCAGACAGAGAAGGAGGACCAGCAGGTAGGGCAGGATTCCCCAGAGTGCATCTCGCTCGCTAATCAGTTCACAGTTCTAGAAACTTGTGGGGGTGATGGCTCCTCTGGGGAGAGCAGCCAGAGCCAAGGCCACAGCACCACGGGTGGCTCAGCTGCACGGGGGGGAGGAAGAAGAGTGGAAGAGCAACAGTGATAGGGGATTCATTGATTAGGGAACAGATAGGCGTTTCTGTGGACGCAGATGTGACTCCAGGATGCTATGTTGCCTCCCTGGTGCCAGGGTCAAGGATGTCACTGAGCAGCTGCAGGACACTCTGAGGGGGGAGGGTGAACAGCCAGAGGTCATTGTCCATATCAGTACCAATGACATAGACAGAAAGAGGGATGAGGTCCTGGAGGCAGACTATAGGGAGCTAGGAAAGAGATTAAAAAGCAGGACCTCAAAGATAGTAATCTCTGGATTATCCCTGGTGCCACATGCTAGTGAGTACAGGAATAGGAGGATAGAACAGATGAATGCGTGGCTGGAGAGATGGTGCAGGAGGGAGGACTTTAGATTCCCGAGGCATTGGGACCATTTCTGGGGAAGGTGGGACCTGTAAAAGCCGGATGGGTTACACCTCAACAGAGCCGGGATCAATGTTCTCACGGGGAGGTTTCCGAGTCTAAAGGCGGAAGTCACCCCCCCATCCACATCAATGGGGCTGTGGTGGAAAGGGTGGACAGCTTTAAGTTCCTCGGAGTCCACATCACGGAAGACCTCTCCTGGTCCCTCAATACCTCCTCTCTGGTGAAGAAGGCCCAGCAGCGCCTATATTTCCTAAGGAGGCTGAAGGGGTGTAACCTGTCACCTCTGATCCTCTCTAACTTTTACCGCTGCACAATAGAGAGCATCCTGACGAACTGTATCACAGTATGGTATGGCAGCTGTAGCTACTATGACCGGAAAGCCCTGCAGCGGGTAGTCAAAACTGCCCAACGCATTACCAGCACCCGGCTACCGACCATAGAGCACATATACCAGAAACGCTGTTTACGGAGGTCACGGTCCATCATCAAAGACCCTACCCACCCCAGCCACAGTCTGTTCGCCCTCCTGCCATCTGGGAGACGCTACAGATGCATTCGCACCCGTACAACCAGATTTAGGAACAGCTTCTTTCCCAGGGCTGTCATCCTACTGAACTCCACAAATAAACTCTAAAGTCTGCACATCTGCCAATGCACTTTATTATGGTTATGTTTATGTTAATGTATTACAAGCCAAATGTATGTTGAATGTTTAAATGTCTTAATCTAAATGTACACTCTCGGGAGCCGCAAGCCTACATTTCGTTGTACTGCACTTGTGCACTAACAATGACAATAAAAGTTGATTTGATTTTTTGATTTTTTTTAGTGCTGTTGGGGAGGGTTTAAACTAGCTTGGCAGGGGGATGGGCACCAGCATGTAGGAGTGGAGGGGAGGAATGGGGTGCATGGAAGAGTGAGTGTGTTGGATGGTACTGGAGGGCAAGGTAGTGCTGAAGGCGTACCATATTAGATAGGAGCAGATTAAGAAAGACTAGGAAAAATCCAAAAATGGGTTTAGAATGCATGTAAATAAATGCACAAAGTGTGGTTAATAAGGTTGGTGAGCTACAAGCACAATTAGCCATGTGGCAATATGATGTTGTGGCAATAATGGAAACGTGGCTTAAAAACAGTGAGGACTGGGCACTTAATATTCAAGGGTACAAGGTGTTCAGAAAAGATAGGGAAGGAAAAAAGGGAGGTGGGGTGGCAGTGCTGATTAAGGAAGACATTGTAGTGCTGGAAAGGGAGGATGGTCTTGAGGGGACAAGGACAGAATCCATTTGGTTAGAGTTGAGGAACAAAAAGGGTATGATCACACTATTGGGGGTATTCTACAGGCCTCTAAATAGTGAGAGGGAGATAGAGGAGCAAATCTGTTGGGAAATCGCAGAGATATGCAAGAGCTATAGAGTGGTGATATCGGGGGACTTTAATTACCCAAATATCGATTGGGACAATGTTAGGGTAAAGGGAAAGGAGGGGGAGGAATTTCTGAAAGGTGTTCAGGAGAATTTCCTTGACCAGTATGTTCTTGGCCCAACTAGGAAGGAGGCATTGCTGGATCTGATGCTGGGGAATGAGGTGGTCCAGGTCGACCAAGTGTCTGTGGGACAATCTAGCGTGGAACTTCTAAACTGGAATAGGGCTAACTTCAATGGGATGCAACAGGATCTAGCCAGGGTAAAATGGAAAGACTGACAGGAAAAACTGTAACCGAACAATGGGCGATCTTTAAGGAGGAGATGCTCCAAGTACAGGCTAGGTACACTCCAACAAGAGGGAAGGGTAAGGGAACCAAAGCAAGGTTTCCTTGGATGATGAGGGAGACTGAGAAGATGATGAAACAAAAAAAGAGGGTGTATGATGAATGTCAGGTGAATCCTTCAAGGGAGAGCGAGACCAAATACAATAAGTTGAGAGGGGAAGTGAAGTTGATAAGATTGGCAAAGAGAGAATATGAGAGTAGAATGGTGGTTAACATAAAAAGGAACCCAAAAATCTTCTACCAGCATGTAAACAGTAAGCGGGTAGTAAGAGGCGGGGTGGGGCCTATTCGGGACAAAGAAGGTGATATATGCTGGGCAAGACTAGAATACACAATGAGTACTTTGTATTGGTGTTTACTAAGGAGATGGATGCTGGCAAAATATCAGTAGAAGTGGAAAAGGTAGAAGTAATGGAAGGGGTGAAAATTAATAGACAGGATGTACTAGATAGGCTGGGTATGCTTAGAGTGGATAAGTCGCCTGGTCCAGATGGCTTGCATCCCAGGTTGCTAAGGGAATTGGGGGAGGAGATAGCAGAAGGGCTTGCCATAATTTTCCGATCTTCCCTAGATGCGGGGGTGGTGCCTGAGGATTGGAAAGTGGCAAATGTGACACCATTGCTCAAGAAAGGGTGTAAGGACAATCCTAGTAACTACAGGCAGTAGACCACAGTTTAACATCAGTGGTGGATAAAGCTTTAGAAACAATAATCAAGGAAAAAAATTAACGAGCACTTGGAGAAGTTTAAGCTAATTAAGGAGAGCCAGCACGGGTTTGTAAAAGGCAGATTGTGTTTGACTAAGCTAATTGAATTTTTTGATGAAGTAACAGGGATAATTGATGATGGGAATGCAATAGATGTTGTCTACATGGATTTTAGGAAGGCGTTTGACAAAGTACCACATAGAAGGCTGGTTAACAAAATTGAGGCTCATGGAATAGGTGGGTCAGTGGCAGCTTGGATAAGGAATTGGCTTAAGGACAGAAAACAGCGAGTTGTGGTAAATGGCTGTTTTTCAGACTGGAGGATGGGAGACAGTGGTGTTCCCCAAGGGTCAGTGCTGGGGCCTCTGATTTTTTTGATATATATATAAATGACCTGGATATTGGAATAAAGAGTAGAACTTCTAAATTTGCTGATGACACCAAACCTGGGGATGTGGCAAACAGTGAGGATGATACTAATCGACTGCAACAGGACATAGAAAGGCTAGCAGAATGGGCAGACAAGTGGCAGATGGAATTTAATATAGAGAAGTGTGAGATGATGCATTTTGGCAGAAGGAACAGGGAGAGGCAATATACATTTAATGGCACAGTTTTAAAGAGTGTGCAGGAACAGAGGGGCCTGGGAGTTAATGTGCATAGGTCCCTAAAGATGGCGGGACATATAGCGAGAGTGGTTAGCAAAGTATATGGGATCTTGGGCTTCATAAATGGAGGTATTGAGTACAAAAGTAGAGAGTTATGCTGAACCTTTATAATGCGCTGGTTAGGCTGCAACTGGAGTATTGCGGCCAGTTCTGGTCACCACACTTTAGGAAGGATGTGAAGGCCCTTGAGAGGGTGCAGAGGAGATTTACCAGAATGGTTCCGGGGATGGGGGATCTTAGCTACAAGGACAGGTTGGAGAAGCTGGATTTGTTTTCATTAGAGCAAAGGAGGTTGAGGGGTGATTTGATAGAGGTGTACAAGATTATGACGGGTTTGGATAGGCTAGACGGGGAAAGGCTGTTCCCTCTAGTTGATGTTACAAGGACTAGGGGACACAGATTTAAGGTTTTGGGCAAGAGATACGGGGGGACGTGAGGAAAAACTTTTTTACGCAGCGAGTGGTGAGGACCTGGAACTCTTTGCCGACGGAAGTGGTGGAAGCGGAGACACTCAATGTTTTCAAGGGGTGACTGGATAGGCACTTGAGGGAAATAAACTTACAGGGCTATGGGGATAGAGTGGGGGAATGGGACTGACTGGATTGCTCTACAGAGAGCCGGCATGGACTTGATGGGCCGAATGGCCTCCATCTGTGCCGTTATGACTCTATGGGGGAGAAATTCGGTATCGCCCCATTTGGGGTGCCATTCTCGGCCAGGCGCAAATTATCATCACCTACTGCGAAATTGGTCTGTTTCGCCCCTGGAGCCGATTGCAGCGCTAAATCAAGTGCTGCACGACTCTCTTAAGGCGCTAAGCCGGAGGAGCGAGGTGCTAACTCAGAGGGCGGGCGCAGCGCAGGTGCTGTCAGTTAGCGATTGTACACAGACACGCTGCCGCCGGTCAGCTCTTAAAGGGGAGGGTCGATCTTGATTTGCAGCTGCACCCTGCGCATCGGAGCCCTGAATCTCAGCCTGGACAGACCTGTTGCCAAATCCTGCAGCCAAGGACCATGGAGAGGGCCAGGGAGCAAGCGCAGCGTTTCAGCGAGGGGGCCTTGGAGGCTCTGGTTGGCGCGGTGGAGCACAGACGATCTCTCCTGTACCCGGACAGTGGCAGGAGGCCGCTGCCCAGCAAGTACCGAAAAGCTTGGAGGGAGGTGGCTCACAGAGTGACCTCCAGCAGCATGGTGCCTAGGACCCCTGTGCAATGCAGGAAGAAGTCCAACGACCTCACTCGGGTCATCGGGGTGAGTGCCTTTTTCAGAAACCTCTTCATCCCTCCATCTCGAACTCGCTTTATGACCAAAGGTTCTTGAAAGCCCCAATGCCCAGCACTCCTCCAACACCTTTGGCCCTTTCAGGAAACTCACATGCGCATTCAGCACTTTGCACACAGTAAGGGCTATTCGACCATGGGAGGCATTTGAGCCAAGATCATTGCTGCACACAGTAAGGGCTATTCGACCATGGGAGGCATTTCAGCCAAGATCATGGCTGCACACAGTAAGGGCTATTCCACCATGGGAGGCATTTCAGCCAAGATCATGGCTGCACACAGTAAGGGCTATTCCACCATGGGAGGCATTTCAGCCAAGATCATGGCTGCGCACAGTAAGGGCTATTCCACTATGGAAGGCATTTCAACCAAGATCATGGCGGCATCTTTACTCAGACCCCGTCCTTTTTCTTGCAGGGCAAGCTGGCGTATAATAGGAGACAGCAGCAATGGACCGGGGGAGGCCTGCCTCACCTTCAAGCCCTGACCAATCTGGAGCAGCGAGTCCACCGGATTGTTGCAAGCCGGATGCTTGGCTCCATTGTCACTGGAGACGCCGACCCCATTCTGGCCAGCAATGGTAAGGTCATCACCTTTTTGACCTCTCTCCTTCCACTTGTTCCTCACAACAACATCCTTTGACACTCTCGATCCAAATCATTACATCGCTGCACTCATTCCTCCCTTGCTGCCACACTGTCCTCATGCTAAAGCCACTCTTGTACCTCTCTGCTTTCAGATGCTGATTCACCAGGTGAGGAGGCGGGCCCTCAAGCTGCCACTGGGAGTGAATCTGATGGCGAGGAGGAAGAGGAAGCTGGACCATCAGCGCAACCCTCTGCCGAGGCAACCCATGGCCATACTGGGGACACGCCTTCCCTGGAGGGGAGCGGGGGGGAATGGTCTGATGAGGGTGAAGCTCCAGGACCCAGCGGGCTGCAGCAACAGGAGGGGGGTAGGGGAGCTCGGGGGCCTTCTCCCCGGAGGGAGAGTATGGCCTCCAGTCCTGCTACAGTGAGCACAGAAGAGGTGCGGCTCCTCGCTGAAATGAGCGCCCAGGTGGAGCAAAGGCACACTGAGCTCATGGCTGTAGTGGCAAGGATGCCCGAATCCATTGAGTCACTGGCAAGGAGTGTCCAGGACTTCGGTGCAGCACAGGCATCTGCCACGCAAATGCTAAGTGCTACAATGCAGTCAGTGGCTGGTCTCATGCAGACGCAGATTGAGGCCACGCGAGCACTAACTGCTGCCACCCTCGCTGGATCGGGCAGATTTCCCCGGGGCTCTCTCCGCGCCGCAGCAGGCCAGCAATCTTTGCTTCAGCAGATTGCTCCGCATGCTGCAGTGCTGCCCCGTGTGAGAGCCAGTGTGTCGGCTGAACAGGGAGTTGCTGTCCTCTCTCAGGATGACAGCATTCCTGCTGCCAGCACTGTCACTTCTCCACTGCAGCTGCCACCACCTGTAGGACAGACTGCTGCCGCCCATGCAGAGTTGGAGCAGTCAGCAGCTGGGCCCTCCAGGCCCAGAGCTGGTCCAGGCCGTCCCTCAAGGGCATCTGCAGTCTCAGTTTCTGACACTCAGCAGCCTTCCCCAGCCTTGCTGCAGCCACTGGGGTCCCAGTGCGGAGGAGCTGCAGGGTGGGAAGGGGGCAATTTTGCAAGGGAAGCAGATCACCCTCGAAGGGCAAAAAGTAGAAGGTGTGGCCAAATGTGGTTCATTTTTTTTTTTGAAGGCCGAGGATCGTGGTCATATTTTTGTTAGTGTTTTGGACATTGTCTTCAGGTTGTGAGAGCCAGTTATGTGATTGACTGTTTCTTTGTGTGTTTCTTTCTATTACTTTGTCATGCGGGAAGGATACACAGTTATGTTAATAAAGAAGTGTCTTAACTCAAAATGTGCATGTTTGCTCTTTGCACTCATTGTTGCCTTGACCGGCTTAGGGGTTGCGGCATGGTTCCATTCAGGTTCTTTGAATGGCAGAAACCATTCCCTCAGAGGAGGCCTAGAAGCGACTTGCTATAAGCCTTTGACGGATGGCCCTTGCACTTTGTGCCTCCCTCCCGTCTTGGTGCTGCTGCTGCTCCTCCTCCTCCTCTGCTGGTGCTCCAAGGCCCGCTGGCATTGGCTGGGTCCTGAGGATTGCCAGGTTATGCAGCATGCAGCAGACAACAAGGAAGTGGGAGACTCGCTCAGGCGAGTACTGCAGGGCTCCTCCAGAGTGGTCCAGACAGCGGAACCGTTGCTTGAGCACGCCGATTGTGTGCTCAACGATGTTCCTGGTAGCTTGATGGCTCTCGTCGTATCATTCTTCTGCAGGGGTACTGGGCGAACGGAGCGGGGTCAACAGCCAGGTGCATAGAGGATAGCCCTTGTCCCCGAGAAGCCAACCTTCTGGGTGAAGCGGGGCCTCAAAAAGGTCTGCCACAGAAGTCTGGCGCAGGATGAAGGCATCGTGGCTGCTGCCTGGAAAGTGGGCATTGACAGCGAGTATCAGCTGTCTGTGGTCACAGACCAACTGGACGTTCAAGGAATGGAAGCCCTTTCGGTTGCAGAAATCCTCGGCATTCTCTGGCGGCGCCCGCAAAGCCACATGGGTGCAGTCAATGGCGCCCTGCACCATGGGGAAGCCCGCTATTCTTGCAAAGCCCGCTGCGCAATCTTGCTGCTTGTCGGGGGTCATCGGGAAAGAGATGTACTCTCGTCTCCTTTTAAAGAGGGCATTTGTGACTTGACGGATGCAGCAATGCACCGCAAACTGGGAGATATTGGCAATGTCCCCAGTAGCAGATTGAAAGGAGCCAGTGGCATAAAAGTTGAGAGCCACTGTTACCTTCACTGCCACTGACAGAGACGTCCTGCTCCTCAGTTGAGGTTGCAGATCTGGCTGGAAGAGGTGGCAGAGCTCAGTGACCACCTCCTTGCTGAATCGCAGCCTTCGCAAACACTGCTCCTCAGGCATATTGATGTATGAGAACTGTTGTCGAAAAACCCTGGGACGGTAAGGTCTCCTGTACCGACGCCTGTTGGCCCTCCTCCGTCTGGCCATGATTGCCACTCTATCTCTGCGTCTCTGTGCCCTCTCAATGTGATGGAGAAGCACGACGTGCCCACCCATTGCAGCCCCCATAATATGTGGGCAATCAAAGTTATGCCGGTGAAAAAGCAAAGCAACTACAAAGTTATGGGCAGAAGCCAAAACTACCTCAGACAGAAGTCTCTCTCCCTTTGTCTCTGCAAACCTCTCTCTCTCTCTCAGAACGAGTGGTCCAAAAATGGCTACCACACAGAAGACAGGAAGCGCCCCCCCAGCCCCACAGCGACTGGGAAGCATTTCAGTCAACCTGTCGTTGGTAGCGACAGGCGGAAAGGAGGGGGGCGCCCCTGAACTTCCGGTCCGGGGCGCCCCAAGGGTGTTGCACTCTGGAATGACGTCAAGATCTGCGTGCGCAGGAGAGCGGGCGGTAGGGTTTAGCGCCGCCGCTAAATGTCCGCTCAATTTCACGAGAGGCGCAGGTCTCTCCGCGCCCGGGTGCTAGTTGGTTAGTGCCCCACTTATGGCCCGCTTAAGGCACTAACGGGTGGCGCTCACAACTGAATTTCTCCCCCTATGACTCTTAAGGGCTGGATTTTTCAAGCCCCGAGGAGGCAGGCATGGAGGCGGGACAGCCGGTAAAATTGGAGAAAGTGGGGGCCGATGGCAAACCCGCCCCCATCCCGCCTCCGTGCCCTTTTTCCAGGTTCTGTCTCCTGGAGGTGGGAAAGGCATTTAATCCTTTTAACTGCCTGTTAACAGGCAGAAAAAATGATTATTGTCATTTTACCTTCACATTTGAAGGCTTCCCGACCTCTGAGAAACCTGTTGGATTGGAGGAGACGTGGAGAAGGTCTGCGGCGGTCGGATGCACCTGGAAGTAAGGTGAATGATGGGTGCAAGTGTGGAGTGGTAAGTATGTAAGATGGGTGATAAGTTTAAAAAAGTGTGCACTTACCTTGTTTTCTTTCTACAGCCTTTAGCCGCCTGCACTGGATGGGGAGAGCCGATATGCTCCTTGTCAATTTCACATAATGGCTGTTGGATCCTCCGATCTTACAGACAAGTGAAATTTACAAAGTTGAAATTTACAGAGTCCTCACCACAAAGTCTCATCAAACTAAAGAGAGCGGCAGTGTTTGACAGCTTCACAGAGCAGTCAAACGCTGTCATTTCTTCTTTCAAGAAGTTTTGACAGATAGCCCGTCTGATGTTGACGTGATCTGTCAGTGACTTCCTCCCTAATTGGCCTGCTGAGCCCGCAGGGCGGGCTTAACAAGCTCAATCAGTGGAAAATCCCTCTGATTGGTCAGGCGAGGATGGAGGCGGGACATTGACACGACAAGCAGCAGTCCCGCCTCCAACTCGCCCCCATTCACAAAATCCAGCCCTCTGTGTCTTGTAAATGCCTTTTATTTGTTTGATGTCTCTCATTATGTCTCATTGTCTCATGCAAATATCACTTCTGTCATTTAACCATCTCTTGTTTGCCACTTAAACACTTTACAGGTCATTCTATTTTGTTTTCCTTTGTGTGTGGTTGTGTTTCTTCCCCTCATTCTGTTCCTTTTTAAATGCTGTTCATCTGTAATATCTTCCAGTTCTGACAGAGTTCATAATCTTAACGTCAACTTTAGTTCCCTTTATTCTCTCCACAGATGCTGCCTGAACTGCATTCTTACCACTCTTTGGGTAAAGAACTTTCTTCTAAATTCCCTACTGGATTTATTAATGACTATCTTATATTTATGGCCCCTATTTTTTAGTCCCCTGCAAGTGGAAGCATCTTCTTGATGTCTACCCTATCGAACCCCTTCATCATTTAAAGACCTTTATCAGGTCACCTTGCAGCCTTCCAGAGTAAAGAGCCCCAGACTCTTCAGTCTTTCCTAATAGTTATCATGGACTGTAGGAGCCATGAATGCCTTTCTGAAGATAGTCCTCTATTGTCCAACCCATAATTTTAATTGTAACATGGTTATTCTGTATTGTTCATGTTTTGTCTAACTTGACCATTAATCTTGCTATTGTATCCATTTATTTTGGCCTTGTTTCTGTAAAATTTCAAGTTCATGTTCATTTTACAGACCAGTTTTTGTTTGCAAAATTCAGAAATAAAAAATAAATTTTGAAAGGTAAACTTGAAAATAATTTTTATCTTGAACACGGTGGCATAGTGGTTAGCACTGTTGCCTCACAGCACCAGAGACCCAGGTTCGAATCCAGCCTCGGGCGACTGTCTGTGTGGAGTTTGCACATTCTCCCCGTGTTTGCGTGGGTTTTCTCCGGGTGCTCCGGTTTCCTCCCACAGTCCAAAGATGTGCGGGTTAGGTTGATTGGCTATGATAAATTGACCCTTAGTGTTAGGGGGATTAAATACGTGGGGTTACAGGGATAGGGTGGGATATGTGTTGGTGTAGGGGTTACGGGGATCGGGTGGGATATGTGTCGGTGCAGGCTCGATGGGCCGAAATGGCCTCTATCTGCACTGTGGGGTTTCTGTGATTCTGTGATTCTGTGAATATAATTCTAAACTACTTGTGACTTTAGTTGTGTTATAAAATTTAATAAACCACATATTTTACCCATATCACAGCCTTTGTTTTCAAGAAAATATTTCTAATTGAACTTCTTTAGCCTTGATTATAAACCATTTTCTTTATATAAAAAAAGTATTAAAATTATATACAATTCTAGTCAGTAAAATGTTAGTGGCTGTTCTTGGGCTCTAGGTAGCAGTAGTGTTTCATGAATAATATTTAACTGCATCAATGAAAGCATATGAGGCTTTCTTTGAGGTCTCAAAATAATACATAAGCTAGAAATTCGTTAAACCTAGGAATGAGCAGTGCCAGTAGAAAAGTTGGAGAATTAGCGCCAGGTGCAAATGCTTTAGACTGCATGCAAAATTTGTCCTCACTGCTCAATAAAATGATTGGAGTCCTAAATCAATAATTAAAGCCCAAGCTCGTTGGCCTTAGACTTAAAGGGTGGACCAATATCAGGTGCAGTCTAATTGCAACTCTTATTGCCACAGGCTTTTTTCATTACTCAAAGGGGAGGTTCATTGATGCTGCAGCACCTCATTCTCAGCAAGCAGAAGCAGAACAAGGAGAAGGAGCCAGACGACTGAACCAGGTGTGCTCATGGCAGTTCAACGCCTCAGGGAGAGACCCTGCAGATTCTCCGATGAAGCATTGGAGGCATTGATTTTCGCTGTGGCAAGACGGAGGGCAGTGCTCTACCCGGCAAGTGGCAGGAGACCCTCGCCACAAGTCCTCTACACCATGAGGAGGGAGGTAGCACAGCAAATCTCAGGCAGCACTGTGGTCCCCAGGAAGAAATTTAACAACCTTGCTCGGGTAGTGAGGGTGAGTGAATGCTTCAACAAATGCTACATACCACCATCTATACTACAATCTTCACACACTGCCCAAAGCATCACACCACCAGCACTCACCCACCAACAATCTCTACCTAGCAACACTCACACCCACATCTCACACCTTGCACACAATGACAGCTATTCAACTATGGCAGACACAATGGTCATTAGTTATTAGAATTCATATGATATGTTTATAGATAAATTTATTAATGGTCTTTGGAATATTTTGTGGTCTCTCTTATTTCACCTTTGCGCCCAGGAAGATGCTGTGATATGCTATGAGACAGGGATTGTATGATGGGGATGTGGTGAGCTACGGATATCTAGGGTTTCATTCATGTGTCTGATGAGCCAGTCACGGACAGCCCGTCCAGAAGGCAGATTGTCCCTCTGCCTCCTCCTTCCCTCCTGTTCCTTCTCCTGCTCGTCCTCCTCTCCTTCGTCCTCCTCTCGTTCGTCCTCCTCCTGAGGTGGTCCCACAATCCCTGGTGGCAAGGGCTTCGCCCTTATGATGGCCAAGTTGTGGAGCATGCAGGAGACCACCACAAAATGGGACATGCACTCTGGCGAGTACTGGAGGGCTCCTCCTGAGCTGTCAAGGCAGCGGAACCGTTGCTTCAATAAGCTGATGGTCTGCTCGATGATGTTCCTGGTGGCAGCATAGCTCTCATTATATGAGTGCTGGGCAAGAGTGTTGGGGTTGCAGAGGGGAGGCATGAGCCCGATGCAGAGTGGCTAGCCCTTGTCTCTGAGCAGCTACCCTCGAGCTTGACTTGGTGACTGGTAGAGTGCTGGCACACTGGTCTGGCACAGGATGAAGGCATCGTGGCTGCTGCCAGGATAGCGGGCATTGATATTAAGGATTCACTGTCTGTGGCTGCACACCAACTGCATATTAAGTGAGTGGTACCCTTTGCATTTACGGAAGATTGCAGGATTGTTATGCAGTGCCCGCAAAGCCACTTGTGTGCAGACGATGGCGCCCTGAACCATGGGAAGCCCACTATCCTGGAAAAGCCACATGTATGCTCGCCCTGATTCTCTCTGGTGATTGGGAAGCCAATGTAGTCCCTTCTCCTGCTGTACAGAGCCTCAGTGACCTCTCGGATGCAGCGATGTACTGTGAACTGTGAGATGTTAGCTATGTCTCCTGTTGCAGATTGGAAGGATCTGCTGGTGAAGAAATTGAGGGCCACAGTGACCTTGACTGCAACTGGGAGAGCCGTGGTCACCCTGGTCTGAGGCTGGAGGTCTGGTTGCAGGAGGTGGCAGAGTTCTGTGACCACCTCCTTGGTGAAGCGAAGGTTTCTAATACACTGCTCCTTGCTTAATTGAAGACAGGAGAAGTGCTCTCAGAATACCCTTGGAGCGTAAGGTCTCCTGGTGAGAGCCCTGATGGCCCTCCTCCCTCTGTGCACATGTTCCTGTATTTCGCGCTGCCTACGGTGTAGATCTGGGAGGGTGAGGTGACCTGCCAGTACAGCCCCCATTAATGTTACCAAGTGTAGCAGTTTGAATCTTTGAAGAATAAATGTAACTGCTTTTCAGTTGCCAGAAGACTCCTGATACAAAAGAACCTTGAAATTACTGAATGAAACTGTTGCTGTGGGTGAAAGTAACAAAAAAGCACTGAAACTGCACTAACCTGACAGCTGCAAGTGATTACTCATGATCCCTTTAAATAACATCCCCGGAGCCAGCTTCCTGGTGCTGCACGCCAGCTCTCCCTGTCGGTGTTTACTCTAGGCAGTGAGTAAGTGGCGAGAATAAATTTTGCAAATCGGGTGGTCAGTGAGCGTTCTACACTCGCTGACATTATGATCTACCTGGCATTGACGTTCCTGGCGATACCTCTTACCGGCGGTGCTACGGAGTGGGGGGGGGGGCGGATTTGGCGTGTGGCACTAGATTTGCCTTGCCCTGGCGATACTGATCTAGTGCCTCATTAGTGCTAACGGGAGGTGCTAAGGGGACACGTTTTTCCCCCATTGGGTCTGTTTTTTGCGTGTGTTATGCCCAGTTCACAGGGCACACCAAAGTGGAAAAGGGAGAAGATCTGTAATGCCAGTCTCTACTCCATTTGTGCTTAATGCTCTTTTCTAGTGACAGGGGAGCTTTATTTAAATATGAAATGGACAGGGAGATCCTGCGCATCATTTTCTGCTGTTTGTGTGCAGGACACTCGGTGTTAATTACATCATTGACAATTAGGCATCCATAGTTGCTAGGGACTGTGAAATAGATGACTTTTCATTTTAAGTGAACATTAATATTAAAGTAAGTGCATTTCAGCCATCTCTTAATAACAACTTTTCTTATATTGATTAATTGAATTTTTTGCCCCGGCATCATTGCTTGCACCAGTTGGAATCCCCTATCTCGGGTGTTTGGAAGGAGAAGAAAAGAACCAAGGAAGGGATGCCATGCTGCATGAAAATTGCTGTATGCCCATCCACCACTACCCTTGTACCTGCATCGCAGATAAAGATGAACATTCCTTACTTTGGTAAATGATTAGTGTTGGAGAAAGTGCCTGTTCCTACAGGAAGCTGGTACAGCAGACCCAATGGCATCATTAAGACATGTGCATGCCTGACTATCTGTAATGTTGACTACTTCCTCCCAAGGACACCAAATCACAGTATTTCATGTTTTCATTGGCACTGCTTGAAAGAAGGCATACGAGGGTGAGCAACAGCTAACATGGCCTGATTGGCCACATTTGCCAAGCTGTCACCAAAAAGTATCTGCAGGCCTTGGCATACTTACCATAGGGTCATAGATCATTAGAAAGGCAGGTGCACAGCTATGCCAGCTGCTGCAAGGACAGTAATTGTCAGCTCCGGCCTGAAACTTAGCTTCACCTCCCTGCAGGCTTGTAGCAATTCTGAGTGGCTCAAAGGACAACCTTATGCATCAGCACCTCCACTTCACTAGCCATCAAATAGAGGGTTAGGTGTTGGGCTGTTCCATCACTTACCTGCACTTATGATTTCCCTTCCCTTCATTTCTTCCTGCTACTTAGTCTTCTGCTTTTTTAACATTGGCAAAGGCTGTTAATGGCTTGAGATATCTTTTGAGTTTTTCCAAAAGTTTTCAGAATGTTTCATCACCCTCTTGTGACACTCCCTGTAATGATCAGTAACATGTCATTCTAGAATGGTACACTAGGTGGAGCTGTATGTATACGAGAGTGGGCTACCCATGATGCACTAGGCTACCCACAAGGCGGTAGTCAAGATGGATGCTGTACAGAAGTCCACATGGCTGAATAAAGTGACTAGCTCAAGCTAGCTGTTCATAATAAGAATGTCTATTTATTTATGAACATAACATGGTACCAGGAGTGGTAAAATCTCCTGAACATTGTGAAACGCGACATGGAGCATTTGAAGCCACCAGAGGGTTTGAAACTCACGGGGAATGTCGACTGCAATTGGCAGACTTTCAAACAACAATTCGAACTCTACACTGCAGCCATCGGGTTTGGTAACGATTTGGAGGAGGGGACCGAGTGTAACATATCAAAGTTTGCAGATGATACTAAGATGGGAGGGAAAGTAGTGAGTGAGGAGGACATAAAAAACCTGCAAGTAGACATAGGCAGGCTAAGTAAGTGGGCAGAGATTTGGCAGATGGAATACAACACTGGAAAGTGTGAGGTTATGCACTTTGGCAGGAAAAATCGTAGAGCAAGTTATTATCTTAATGGCAAGAAACTGGAAAGTACTGAAGTACCAAAGGGATCTGGGGGTCCTGGTGCACGAAACTCAAAAGGTTAGTATGCAGGTGCAGCAAGTGATTAAGAAGGCCAATGGAATGTTGGCTTTCATTGCTAGGGGGATAGAATATAAAAATAGGGAGGTATTGCTTCAGTTGTACAAGGTATTGGTGAGACCGCACCTGGAATACTGCGTACAGTTTTGGTGTCCATACTTAAGAAAGGACATACTTGCTCTCGAGTCAGTGCAAAGAAGGTTCACTCGGTTAATCCCGGGGATGAGGGGATGGACATATGAGGAGAGGTTGAGTAGATTGGGACTCTACTCATTGGAGTTCAGAAGAATGAGAGGCGATCTTATTGAAACATATAAGATTGTGAAGGGGTTGGATTTGGTGGATGCGGGGAGGATGTTCCCGATGATGGGTGAAACTAGAACTAGGGGGCATAGTCTCAGAATAAGGGGCTGCTCTTTCAAAACTGAGATGAGGAGGAACTATTTCACTCAGAGGGTGGTAGGTCCATGGAATATGCTGCCCCAAAAAGCTGTAGAAGCTACATCATCATTACATAAATTTAAAACAGAAATAGACAGTTTCCTAGAAGTAAAGGGAATTAAGGGTTACGGGGAGCGGGCAGGAATTTGGACATGAGTCTAGGTTCAGATCGGTCATGGCCCTGTGGGTAGCGGAGCGGGCCCAGGGGCCGTGTAGCCTGATTCTGCTCCTATTTCGTGTGTCTAATTCTGTTAGATTCAGGAGATGGTTCTGTGATAGTGGATTGGCGGTTAGGATCAGATCAGCCATGATCTTATTGAATGGCGGAGCAGGCTCAAGGGGCCGATTGGCCTACTCCTGCTCCTATTTCTTATGTTCTTATGGTACGATGCCAGACGCAAGGAAAACAGCGTTACTGCTCACGGTTGCAGGCCCACAGGCGATAGAGGTATTTAATACATTTGTATTTGATCAAGAGGAGAACAGAGAAAAGTTGGATGATGTGCGAAAGAAATTTGAACACATTGTTCTCCCAAAAAGAATGAAACCTATGAGAGGTACGTGTTCCATTCATGGACACAGCAGCAAAATGAGACTTTTGATAGCTTTGTGACTGATCTGAAACTGAAAGCACAGACATGTAATTTCTCTGAGCTGAAATCATCCATGATTCGTGACCAGATTGTGTTTGGTATTCATGATAAAAAAGTCAGGGAACGTTTGTTGAGAGAAACCGAACTAACAATGGAAAATGCTGTGAAAATATGCCAAGCCAGTGAGCTAGCTCAAAAGCACGTGAAGACTTTCAGTGAAATTAATAATGATGCGACTGTAATGAGTGACTGTGCTGCCGTCGGTGCTGTGTCCTACAAGGGGAAGAAACATGGGCAGAACAGAAATGAAAAGCAATCAGAGGAATGAATTTTTAATTGTAAACACTGTGGTTATAAACACCAGTCACGACAATGCCCAGCGTTTGGAAAAATGTGCACAAAATGTCATGGAAAGAATCACTTTGCCAAACAATGCTTTTCAAAAGTAAAAACAAAGAAAGGGCAACAAGTCAATGTGATTGAGGACACTGATTTAAGTGAGACATTTTTTGTACGAATGGTGTCATGTGACAATATAGAAAAGGATACAGAAAATGTGCAGCCCTCAGGAATGGACAATGCTGAACATAAAGTTAATGCAGTAAAAGAGGACAAATGGATAATGTCACTGCAGGTAAATGGAGCATTAGTTACATTGAAACTAGACACTGGGGCAAAAGCAAACTTAATCAGTATGAGTGACATTAAAAATATGAAAGAAAAGCCCAAAATACAGAAAAAGTCAGTACTACTGAAGGACTATAATGGACAGAAAATAGATAGCTTAGGTGTATGCAGACTTAGTGACAGTAAAAGACAAAGTGCATCATCTCATGTTTTCTGTTGTGGCTGAAGGACTTGATTCACTACTAGGTGACAAAGCTTGTGATGACTTAGAACTGGTCAAGAGAGTCTACCGTATAAACTGTGCCATAAGCAGACCAGATGACTCGATGGATTCTGTAGTGAGTAATTTCCAGGACGTGTTCAAAGGATTTGGAGTTCTACCATTCACATACAAGATCCAGCTAAAGGGGGATGCTCAGCCAGTGGTACATGCTCCACAGAGAGTTCCAGCACCCCTGCGTGACCGGCTCAAGAATGAACTGGACAGAATGACCACACTAGGAGTCATCAGGAAAGTCGAAGAGCCAACAGACTGGGTTAACTCCATGGTATGTGTAAAGAAAAAGAACAATGATCTAAGAATATGCATGGATCCAAAGGACTTAAATGCAAACATAAAACGTGAACACTACCAGATTCCCAAGCGAGAAGAAATCACCAGTGAAATGTCAGGTGCCAGATACTTCACAAAGCTCGATGCCTCAAGGATTTTGGCAACTAAAACAGGATGAAGAGAGCACCAAATACTGTACCTTCAACACACCATTTGGCAGGTATTGTTTCCTCAGAATGCCTTTCGGGATAATATCTGCATCTGAAATCTTTCATAGAGCGATGGAACACATAATTGAAGGTCTGGAAGGAGTTCGGGTCTATGTTGATGACATCATCATCTGGGGCTCCACACTGAAAGAACACAATGAGAGACTGACTAAAGTGCTACAGAGCATACGCCGGAATGGACTGAAGCTCAACAAAGCCAAGTGTCAGTTTGGCATCCAGGAAGTCACTTTCCTAGGAGATAATCTATCTGGTAAAGGAATAGAGCCAGATATGGAAAAAGTAAACGCCATACTCAAAATGCCCCGACCCACTGACAAAAAAGGAGTGCTACGCATCATGGGGATGATAAACTTCATTGGAAAGTTCATTCCTAACTTGTCAGCCAAGACAGCCTGTCTGCGAGACCTGCTACATAAAACAAATGAGTTCGCATGGACAGAAAGACATGAACAAGAGTGGATGAGCCTCAAAACAGTGCTGACAACCACACCTGTACTCACCTTCTTTGACCCAACAAAGAGAATCAAACGGAGCTGTGTCAACGGATGCATCAAAAGATGGCCTAGGCGCGGTCTTGCTACAAGCAGAGGGTGAAGATTGGAAGCCTGTTGCCTATGCCTCCAGGTCTATGACTATTCTGAGTGTCGATACACCCAGATTGAAAAGGAATGTCTAGGCTTGGTAGTTGGACTAGAAAAGTTCCATGGCTACATATATGGACTTCCCACCTTTTACAGTTGAGACAGACCACAGCCCACTGGTTGCCATCATAAAAAAGAACCTGAATGAGATTTCTCCAAGGATTCAATGACTCATGATAAAGCTGCAAAGATATGACTTTGAACTGATCTACACACCAGGCAAATACATAGTGTTAGCAGATGCACTATCCCGAGCACCCATAATGAGTCATGTGAGCTCTACTGAGGAAGACGTGGATGTTCATGTGAGTATGGTCACTGCTGTGCTGCCCGTGTCAGACACAAAATCAAAGCAAATAGCAGAAGAAACAGTAAAAGATAGTGTTACAAACAGTAATAAAGAACATTCATCATGGTTGGCCAAAAGGTTCCTGTCCAAAGTACTTTCACATCAGGTCAGAGTTGAGTGTCACAAGTGGACTATTACTAAAACAGAACAGAATAGTCATTCCACAGGCTCTACATCAAGACATGCTCAAAAGGATTCATGAGGGACACCTCGGAATTGAAAAGTGCAAAAGGAGAGCAAGAGACACTGTTTATTGGCCTGGCATAAATAAGGACATTGAGAACATGATAGGCAAATGTGAGACACGTCAGAGTCACCAAAACAAAGAAGCAAAGGAACCAATGATAGTAGCTGACTTACCAACAGCACCATGGCAAAAGGTTGGTATGGACCTTTTTCATTTGAATGGTAAAGACTATCTAATAGTGATTGACTACTATTCTAACTATCCTGAGACGGCGCTGCTCTCAAGCACCACAGCAAGCAGTGTCATAATGCATGTGAAATCCATCTTCGCCAGACATGGAATTCCCAGGATTGCCGTTAGCGACAATAGTCCGTGCTTCAACTGTAAGGAGTGGCAACAGTTTGCAGCACAGTATGACTTTCAGCACATCACATCCAGTCCTTTGTATGCTCAGTCAAATGGTAAGGCAGAGAAAGGTGTTCAAGTTCTCAAGCAGCTACTGAAGAAAGCAAGTCTGATCCTTATCTCGCCCTGCTGAGCTACCGAGCCTCACCTTTAGACTCTGGTTCTTCACCTGCTGAACTCCTAATGGGTCGCAAGTTGCGTACCACGCTACCCTGCTGTACAAAAGAAAAGCAGACTAAGGAACTGAGACAGAGACTTCAACTGTTAAAGCTGAAACAGAAATCATACTATGACAAGTCATCCAAAACTCTGAAACCATTGACAAGGGATGATGTTGTCAGGATTGAGGATCCAGATGCATGGAACAGGAAAGCTACAGTTCTTGAGGAAGTAGGACCAAGGTCATACACTGTTAGAACTGAGGAAGGACAGATTCTCAGGAGGAACCACCGTTTCCTCTTAAAAACACAAGAAACCATCCAAGAGCAAATCGATGACAATGCCGCAACTGAATCTTGTCACTCACCACCGGAACAATCTAACACAAACACACATACAGGCTCTCATGAAAACACATCAGACTTACCTGTGCTGAGAAGATCCACACGTGAAGTAAAAAAGCCTGATAGACTTAATCTTTGAGTACAAATAAAACTATATTGAAAATGTATTGACTGTTGTGAAGATGTTTATGTCGTTATGATTGATTGATATTGATTTTGTTTAACCTCAAAGAAAGGGGGATGTAATGATCAGTAACATGTCATTCTAGAATGGTACACTAGGTGGAGCTGTATGTATATAAGAGTGGGCTACCCACGATGCACTAGGCTACCCACAAGGCGGTAGTCAAGATGGATGCTGTACAGAAGTCCACATGGCTGAATAAAGTGACTAGCTCAAGCTAGCTGTTCATAATAAGAATGTCTATTTATTTATGAACATAACACTCCCCTTTAATTGTACTTCTTTCCTTAAATTTTGCTTGCGTGCAATTTTCCATTTTCTCCTCCAGTGTTCTTCATGCATCCACCCAACTTGCTCACCTAGATCTGTGAATAATTATGCTAATACACTGACCCTGGAAAATTGAGTGCTAGAAACACATTGCCATCTTGCAAGATTTACACCTCTTCTTAACCATTTTTAACTAGCTTACACCAGCACATGAAATTCAGCCCCAATGAATTCTGGATCCTTATACCATCACAGTAACTACTGCCGTATTCACTTATATAAATTATTCACAGTTTTGTACCAATTAGTTCTATCAATTGCATGGTTTCTCTCAAGCTGAACCTTCAAGGAAAGAACCTGGTCTGACAAATGATTAAAATTTAAATAATGTGAATAATTTTGTGGATTCAGAGAATTCTCATTATTAGATTTTATAAAAATTTAATTTAAAAAATACAGCAGTTGATTTTTTTTTCTTTTTGGTGCTGGTGCGTGTGCTCATTAATGTTATTGATACCAGGGATTCTTTTTTCCACCCTTGTCACTCATTATATGCCTCTAGAACTTTCAGGTGAGGTATGCTTTAGGCCAGATTTAAATTAAAATTATTTTTACTCTATCCCAACAATGTGCCTTAGCTTCAATCTCAGAGGAGCACCCTCTACTGCACCCATGTGAATTTTTCCACTTCTGATACCAGCAATCCTTATGGCTTCTCTAGGCAATATTGTTGAGTTAGTGCTGAATCCCGAATGGACCTATGGGCCTGTATCCACTAAAAGCTGGATGGAACTGGTCAAACTCATGCCATATAGAACCCGTACCAGAGAAAAGATTTTCATCCTTTCAGTCGGCTTGAATTCAAACCTAGATCCCAGAGTTGAAAGGACCCACTGTGTTGCTTGGACTCACTGAATTACTTGCGTGGTCACCCCCACCCCTCAGTACTTGAAAGGTGGTTGCTTTGTTGTGTACAAGCTGACAATAATATACAGTAATTTGACAAATTTATTTCAACAAAAACTGAAATGTGCTACTTCTGCCTGATGGGTCCCATGCTGTTCAGACTATCCATATACCCAAATTGTAGCATACCATTCTTGTTGGACAAAATATTAGGTTGTACAGTTTGGTCATGTTTTGCTTTTTGGCAACTGTACCTTAAAGGACATGCCTTCACATAACTCTGCCACCCACACCCATAGCCAGCTCCTCAACCTTGCTAGCTCATATGGCCTCTCTACTTCTTAGCTCTTGATCACAGTTAAGAAAGAAAAGAAAAACTTGCACTTATATAGCCTGTTCCATGACCTCAGGATGTCTCAAAACACTTTACAGCCAATGAAGTACTTTTGAAGTGTAGTCACTGTTGTAATGTAGGAAACACAGCACAGCAAGATCCCACAAACACCATGAGGTAATGGCCAGATAATCTGTTAGTGATGTTGGTTGAGGGATAAATAATTCCCCTGCTCCTCTTCGAAGAGTGCTATGGGATATTTACATCCACCTGAGGGGGTGGTCGGAGCCTCAGTCAACATCTGACAGTGCAGCACTCCCCCAGCACTGCACAGAGGTGTCAGCCTAGATTTGGAGCACAAGTCTTTGGAGTGGGACTGGATCCCACAAACTTCTGACTCAGCGAGAAAGCACTACCACTGAACCATGGCTGACATTAAGTCTATCTCTGACCATTTCCCTTACCACCTCTGCTGCTGTTTTTCTACTTAACTGTTCCCTCACTTCTGCTTTTGACATCATTGTTCACACCAAATTACTCACCATTTCCCACTCCTAGCATTCCCCTAGTACAGTCCCAATTTTCCCTTGCTTAGGTCGGAGGGCTGAAAGCTGGATGGCATCTAGCAGAAAACTAGTATAGTCATTCATTACCAGATCTGGCTTTATTGTTAAGCTCCACCATGCCTCTCTCTTCTTACCTAAAGCCTCCTATTACTTCAGGCTTATCCTGAAGTGCAAATACATCCATGTCTTGTTTTCTCTGCCAAACTGCCTCTCAAACCCCTTTTCCTTTGAACCTCCATCCTTAATTCCAACACTAAATGTGGATTTCTTTGTCTCTAAGATTGAGACTACCCATAAACCAATCTAACCCCCTAGTCACCCTTCCCTGATCCCCTGTCCATCTATAGTTTGTCTCCCATCTCCTCCCCTGCCTTCTAAAACTCACCTTTCTTAATGAAACCCATGTCTGCTCCCTCAATCTCCTTCCCATCCAACTCCTGACCACTCCATTATCTTGTTGAGACTGTTAATAACTCGTGCATCAACCTTCACCTTTCAAAACCATCATCATAAGCCCCCTCTCAAAATGTAGACCTTTAACCCATCCATCTTGTCCAACTATCAATCCAACTCGAACCTCTCTGGCCAAAGCCACAAATTATCTCCTTTGTGAATACCATTGCAATTGACTATTCTCCTTTATCCTCTTCAAACCTCACAGTAGTGTTCAGCACAGTTGACCATGCCACCCGCCTCCATTGCCTCTCCTCTGCTGTCCAGCTCTGTGGTTCTGTCCTTGTGTGGTTTTACTCTTATCTGTCCCAGTGAAGCTAACGCATCCCAACAACACCTTCTCTTCTCATCCCTGCACAGCCACCTCTGGAGTTCCCTAAGAATCTATTCTTGGTCCTCTCCACTTTCTCATCTACTTGCTGGCCCTCAGTGACCTCATCCACAGGCAGAAATTCAGCTTCTGTATATAAGCTGATGATACCCAGTTCTACTTCTCTACGATATCCCATGACCACATCTTCCTCGCAGGCTGCCTGAAGTCATGATGAGTTAAAGTTTCCTCACTCTAATTTTAGAGTGTTCAAAATATGTAGATTATAACCTTTTATCATAGCCCCTCTACATAAATTGTTTTCCTGTATTATTGGCATGAGACAATAATTATTACTAAGCCTCTAGTGCTCTGCAATTCTGCAACAGTGGAAAGCCAGCATGGAATTTTTCCCCACCGCTTTCTCCCCTCCCCCCCCCCCCCCCCCCCCCCACCCTGTTTATCTTTACCAAATTATTTCCCCCGTTGTATTGTTTTGGAAGTAATGCCTGGTGTTATAAATCCCAGTAGTATGAACTAGTAACAACTTTCTAACCCCATTGTATTTGTAGCTCCTTAATTAGTATGCATTTTCTACCTTGCACAATTTGCTCGCCGTTGTAACGTGGAAAATGTGAAATGCATAGTGATTATCTAGCTCCATTGATTTCAGCTCCTTAATGAGATGGTTTTATGAAAGAGCCGAGTCCAGATTAGCAAACGAATTGTATAAATAGTGAAATGCAAGGAATTTGATTGCCCAGATAAATGAGGTACACCCTAAATCTCCCCGTCTAGCATGCTGATCTTGCTATTTTGCTCCAAATTTTGCTGCTTTTCTAATTAGGATATGCCGCAGCGAGCATAGCAGCTAATCAGGCACTTGGCTCTAATTTAAGTGTTGGTCCATTCACCATCTAGAGCCGCGGGAGGGGTTCAGTGAATGGAAGTGTAACTTTGGAAATAAACTTTAATCTTCAATTATTTTA
This sequence comes from Somniosus microcephalus, assembly GCF_052327205.1. Lineage (NCBI taxonomy): Eukaryota > Metazoa > Chordata > Chondrichthyes > Squaliformes > Somniosidae > Somniosus > Somniosus microcephalus. Next base: position 273,182,053 of record NC_140990.1, on the reverse strand, counting down.
AACTGTAGTTTTGAGATTTTTGTCAGTTTTACTGCTGTTGTGATCTATACATTCAGGCCCCTCCAAGTCGCTACATTATAAATTATAAATAATTCAGGTATAAAATAATTATTGACTTTATTTTTGTGGATTACCAGGACATAAAATGAGCTAAGCAAGCTAATGGTTAATTTTTAACTTATTGCAAAGTTCTAATCATTTTGGTTTGAATGAGACTGAAGATCACAAATCTTTGTGGACAGCAAAATATACATAATGGCATGTTGACTTTCCTCTGAGTACATGGGCTTGAAATGTTCTTGAGATTCATGTACATCAATTTACTCATAACTGATTGGCTTACTAATCACTATTGTTTCAATCAGAGTTATTAGAAATGACGGCCTAGAAATTCAGTGGGCCTTGCGCCCACTTAGCGCCTGAAGAGGTCTTCTGCGCCGGCGGGGTTGGTAGCGCGGAAATTGAGTGCAGCGTTAATGGCGACGGTAGCCGGTAGCGTTGCGCCGGCACCGATGATGTCATCGGTGTGCGCAGCGCCCCGGTTCCGCCCCGATGCCGGCCCGACGCCCATATTCAGTTGCGGCCGCCTCTTCCGCAGCGGCCGCAAACAACGTTCGTGAAACACGGCCTTCATGCAGCGTTAGTGGGGCGCATAAAGGTGGAGGTGCGGCCGGCCGCTTTTTCAGCGGCCGCCTGCCCGCACCTCCCTCCCCGGCCTCCTACACCACCCCCCCTGCTGCATTGGTGGCTGATTCCCGCGAGCCCGGCACTTCTCCGTGGTGCCGGGCTCATTTGCCGGCAGAATCCAGCGGCGATCTCACGGCTGCAGGCAGCTCCTCCTTAAGAGAAGGAGGAGGCCTGCAGTACCCCAGCCTGCCACACCGCATCGGGTGGCGCAGCGGCAGCTGGAGCGCTGAAATTCACTTTCAGCGCCCCAAGCGGAGGCGGGCACAACCTGGAACAGCGCCCGGTTCCGACTTGGGGCGCTAAAAGTGAATTTCTGGCGGGCGCAACGGGCTCCGGGCGCTGCGCAAACTTTTGGGCGCAACTCAGCTGGCGGGGCCATACCTAATTTCTAGGCCGACATGTTTGTTGTGTTAGTGGATTTAGTGATGTTGAGCACTGTGGGAAAACAGAGAAGAGGTCATTTAAATTCTGAAAATTATCTCATAAATTGAATGGGCTCCAAACATATGGCGGGACAATATTAGAATTGAAAATCCAACTAGCAGGAAGTGGATACTGAAAGATCCTAGCTGCTTAATCTTTGCAATAGTAATGCATTTTTAACAACTGAGGCTTGAAACGCGATCTTGGAGCAAAGAAATCACACTGCTGCCAGCCCACCAGTGGCGGGAAAACTGACAAGTGCAGGACAATCGTGACTGCGATTGATGTTAATGGAGGTGGAGCTATGATAATTACCTTCTAACTGTTCTTGCTGAGGGTAACAGTGGAATGGAGCAAAAATCCCAGGAAAATGTGAAGTGGCATACTTAATTTACTCCATAATTTCCTATTTCTTTTGGGCCGATGAGTTGCAAACCAATAGCGATTACAAATTAGGTTTCAGAACACCAGCTACTGGAATTAGTACACCTCGTATTGGTTACCTGCTACTTAACAGTTGGTTATCCTCACACAAGGCAGCAAACTTCATTCCGAATCTGCATGTACCACTATTCCACAGCATAACAGCAAAGAAAGAACCTGCATTTATATAGCGCCTTTCACGACCTCAGGATGTCTCAAAGCGCTTTATAGTCAATGAAGTAGTTTTGAAATGTAGTTGCTGTTTTAATAGAAACATAGAAACATAGAAGATAGGAGCAGGAGTAGGCCATTCGGCCCCTCGAGCCTGCTCCGCCATTCAATGAGATCATGGCTGATCATCCAAATTCAGTACCCTGTTCCTGCCTTCTCTCCATATCCCTTGATCCCTTTAGCCTTAAGAAATATATCTAACTCCTGCTTGAATATATTTAATGAATTGGCCCCTACTGCCGCCTTTGGTAGAGAATTCCACAGGTTCACCACTCTCTGGGTGAAGAAATTCCTTCTCATCTCTGTCCTAAATGGCTTACCCCTTATCCTTAGACTGTAACCCCTGGTTCTGGACTCCCTGACCATCGGGAACATCCTTCCTGCATCTAGTCTGTCTAGTCCTGTTAGAATTTTATAAGTTTCAATGAGATTCCCTCTCATTCTTCTAAACTCCAGCGAGTACAAGCCCAATCGACCCAACCTCTCCCTCATACGTCATTCCTGCCATCCCAGGTATCAGCCTGGTGAATCTTCGCTGCACTCCTTCCATGGCAAGAACATCCTTCCTCAGATAAGGCGACCAAAACTGCACACAATACTCAAGATGTGGTCTCACCAAGGCCCTGTACAACTGCAGCAAGACATCCTTGTTCCTGTACTCAAACCCTCTCGCTACGAAGGCCAACATACCATTTGCCTTCTTAACTGCCTGCTGCACCTGCATGCTTACCTTCAGCAAATGGTGCACAAGGACGCTCAGGTCTCGTTGCACTTCCCCTTCTCCAAATCTATTGCCATTCAGATAATCTGCCTTCCTGTTTTTGACACCAAAGTGGATAACCTCGCATTTATCCACGTTATATTGCATCTGCCATGCTTCTGCCCAATCACCCAACCTGTCCAAATCATACTGGAGTTTCTCGGCATCCTCCTCACAGCACACACGCCCACCCAGCTTTGTGTCATCTGCAAACTTGGAGATATTACATCTAGTTCCCTCGTCCAGATCATTAATATATATTGTGAATAGCTGGGGTCCAAGGACCGATCCCTGCGGTACCCCACTAGTCACTGCCTGCCACTTGGAAAAAGAGCTGTTTATTCCAACTCTTTGCTTTCTGTCTGCCAACCAGTTCTCTATCCAAGTTAATACCTTGCCCCCAATCCCATGTGCCTTAACTTTACACGCTAATCTCTTATGCGGGACCTTATCGAAAGCCTTTTGAAAGTCCAAATACACCACATCCACTGGTTCTCCCTTATCTATTTTACCAGTTACATCCTCAAAAAATTCCAGTAGATTAGTCAAGCACGATTTACCTTTTGTAAATCCATGTTGACTTTGTCCGATCCGGTCAATGTTTTCCAAGTGCTCTGCTATTACATCTTTTATAATGGACTCTAGCATTTTCCCCAAATGTAAGAAAATGTGGCAGCCAATTTGTGCACAAGGTCCCACAAACATCAATGAGATAAATGAACCAGATAATCTGGTTTTGGTGTTGTTGGTTGAGGCTTGAATGTTAGCCAGGACACTGGGAAAACTCCACTATTCTTCTTCGAAATGTGTCATAAGATCTTTTACATCCACCTGAGAATTTACTAATTGTGATTTGAGAGGTGTTAGACTATACAAAAGATGGTGAATTTACAAAAAAATGTTATAAAAATTGTAGCACCCTTTTCAGGGTATTTTTTTTGTCACAATGCCTGTATCACCTGTTTCTTTCTGTCACATGATTTATGCTGAATGGTAAAACACTGGTGAGAGCAAATTTTAACTTAACATTTTAATTATTCAAGGGATGTGTGTGTATGTAAAATATATGAATAACTATAAAATAATATCTATGGTATAGTAATATGGACTCTAATTGAATAAATTCATCCATCTTTGTGGGTTCTATCATCAAAATCTCTTGATTGCATTTCATAAAGGATATTTCACAGCTATCCATATACACTGATTTATATAAATTATATTTTCTCAGTATGCTACTGTCAAACTATTTTTTTTAGAATAAATAATTCATTCTAATTAGGACTTCTAAGAGCAGAGGGCTTTAATACGCCTCCTTATTCTGTGTGAGCTGTCTCTCGCCTCGGCCAGAGCTGACTGCCCACCACCTTAAAATCTCCTTAGTGGGAGTTCTGCTAAAAATAATTAGGAGCAAGTACAGAAATGCAAATGCAATATGTAAATGTAAAATTATCCTTAATTCTCAGAGTTCGTTAAAATTCCAATCTTCTGAATCTCTGAACATTTTTTTAATGTTACCAGGGTTCGAGATTGTGGAATCATAATCTTCTTGGCACTACATATCACTTAGCTAAAATAGTAAGTGTTGAATTAAGCTGAAATAAAGAGCTCCTTCTCTTACGGGGCTGATAATAAAGCCCACACACAGCACTGCTGGTTCTTTCCAGGCACTATGCATCCGTGTACAAATAAACTGGCCTTGCCACATCACACAAGGCCAGTTCATTTGCTTAATTTTCTGTCACTCTGGGTGTGTCATCATGACAAGCTGGAAGTGCCAGGGCTGGATTGCTGAGGGTCAGTGGCCAGTGAAGGACTGCCCATTCTGCATTAGGTGATTTTCTAGCCTGGGGGTAGGGCACCTAACACAGGCAGTGGCGGGCTGGCTTCCTGATAGGGCACAGGAATTGTCACAAAGAGGGGGGATCCGATTTGCCAAAAAGCAGAAACAACGCTGCTTTACTATACACACAGCTGAGTGAATTATCAAAATGGAAGGGACAATTGTGTAAAAAAAATTATTCCTTATGTAAGATAGTCACTAATGAGCATGCAATTGTATCAGCTGTGGCTCAGTTGGTAGCACACTCGCCTCTGAGTCAGAAGGTTGTGGGTTCAAGTCCCACTCCAGGAACTTGAGCACATAAAGCTAGGCTGACACTGCAGTACAGGAATCCCGCCCCAACTGCGGTTTTGCCATACGCGGATTTCAAATATACACGGTTTCCACTCTGCGCCAACCGCGGCGGTGAATTTTGCGTATACGTGGTTTTTAATTTCAGATTAAGGTAAATAACATGATTTTATTGCTTTTACATTCTTTTTTTATTGTGTTATTTGAACATTTATACTGTATTTTCCAACCGCGGTTTTACTAACCACGGGGGTTTTCAGGGACGTATCCCCCGCAGTTGGGGAGGGATTACTGTACAGTGCTGAGGGAGTGCTGCACTGTCGGAGGTGTCGTGTTTCGGATGAGACGTTAAACCGAGGCCCCATCTGCTCTCTCAGGTGGACGTAAAAGATCCCACGGCACTATTTCGAAGAAGAGCAGGGGAGTTATCCCAGGTGTCTTGGCCAATATTTATCCCTCAACCAACATAACAAAAACAGATTATCCAGTCATTATCACATTGCTGTTTGTGGGAGCTTGTTGTGCGCAAATTGGCTGCCGCGTTTCCCACATTACAACAGTGACTACACTTTAAAAAGTACTTCATTGGCTGTAAAGCGCTTTGGACATCCGGTGGTCGTGAAAGACACTATATAAATTCAAGTCTTTCTTCCTTTTTTAATTCATTGAATTAGGGAAGAAATTTGGGAGTTCACTGGGATCATTCCTTTGATATTATCCTACATTTAACTGCATCAATCATTGGCGCTTCCCCCACCCTCCTCATCCTCATGTGCTTCTGTGGGTTTTCTGGTGATATTTCAGAATCCTCTACACCAAGTAAGCTTGCTGCTTTACTTCTTTCTGAGCCATACTTGCTCCCATTTGTGTTGATTTGAATGCTTAAAACATTTTGAAATATAGATCATTTCAAGAATTCTGTGTGTGGCAATTCTGAATGCTTAATAACTTTTAAGAGAACCACTACAGATCTACAGCGAGTTATTTTCCACAGCTACAAACTTCAGTATAAGCAAGCACCCTTACTGCTATTCATTTTCAACAGAGTGAAAATATGTTTTATGCATGACTTTCTACACTGACAGCAACACGATCTTGCTGAGGCTAGGTAATATTAGAGCCTTGCTGTGAAGTAATAGGGAAAAGTTTTATGTAAAAAAAAAATAATAAAAATTGGTAATGCAGGTTTATGTTCTGTAGCATATCTTAGGCGCAAAAGAACTGTAATATTTTCTTCAAGGGCAACTTGTCAGTTTAAGGTCGATTTCATAAATTCAGAATTAAATGAGTTCCGTGTACCGAGGATTTCTGTGGAGAGGAGCGATGAACATTGATCAAATTATCACAACTGAAATGTAGGATATCTTTTCTAGGGAAAAGGTACATATCAAGTGTTTACACTCCTTAAATCATTTTAAAACTGCACTTTTGTTGAGTTGAATCCCTATAGGGTTATGAAAATGGCCTTAAAAAAACAATGGGATTCTTTAAAATTGTATTCAAAAGATATATTTAGAATCTCTTTCCTTTCTGTTTCGTTTAATCACATAGCTGATACTCGGCAGATTTGATGTTAAACATAATGGCCTAGAAATTCGGATCCCAACGCGTGAGTACGCATGGGGTACTCGCGCGTAGGCCCAACAAAAGTGCCGGTCTCGTGCATGCATTGCGCATGCGCGGGAAACCGGTACTTCCGTTGCCCTGAAAGAAGGGGTTGAGAGGTGGAACGCATGCGCCGGAGAGGCAGCGTGTGCGCATCGAACTTACGTTTTTTTTTGCAGGTTTCTCCGGGAGGGTAAGTCTCCAGCAGTTACACTTTTAAAAAGCAGGTGCAAGGCCTGCTTTTAACAAGGTAAGTGGTGAATTAATGAAAATTAAAACATTTTTTCCACAGGTTTATTTTTTTTAAATACTTTAAAGAAAGGTAAGTTTATTTTTAGCCCCATTAGAAAATGTAATTAATTTTTTCAAAAATTGAAATTATTGTTTAAAATAGTTATTTCATGTAATTTATAGTTATTTTAAAAATGTGATTTTAAAAAATTTATTTGAAGTTTCAGTGATGTTTTGGGGCTTATAGTATTTATAGGTTTGACAGCTCTTCCTGTCAAACTTATGAATGAAGCATTCCCTGCTACTATTGGCTCTCCATGGCCCACGTGATCCCAGGGGACGCATCGAACTAACTGGGCCCCTGGGATACACAAGCACTGTGCGCCGGCAGTTGGAGGAGGCCCAAGATCGGAATACCACGTGGGCCCACAGCTCAACGGCCAGCATGCTAGGTAAGTGCAGGTCGGGGGCTTGCACCCATGGGAAGGCCCCGACCCGAATTTCTGGGCCATTAATATGTGCTAATATTCATTTGTAGTTAAAGGTTTGAAGAATGACTCAATGTTATTTTGCCTTTACAAAGTTCAGATTCTGTAAATATTTTTGTTCTGTGACATTTAATATCATACTGGTAAAAGGAAAACAACAGAGTGCATGAGTTGGATTGTTAGTAAACCATAACCTTTTTTCTCTCCACTTTCATTATTTGCCTCTCAGCAATTTATGAACAGAAAGAAGTTGCCTATAGACAAGTAAAACAGGAAATGTACTAATGATCGTGTTCCTCACCAACTTGTACGCTGCTTCGGTTTTGTATTGTTCATACCATGAGCGAACATATTCCCAACTATGAAGTCTTGGCATTTACTCTCTATGCAACCAAATAGTCACATTTACCTACCCTGTTCCAATATCCTTTCAACCTCTCTTTCTCCATCCATATATCCAATGTAATCTTGAATGTTGACATAGTTGTTGACAGAATTCCTCAACCTCACAACCCTCTGTGTAAAGAAGTTTCTCCTACCCTCTGTTCAAAATCTCTTACATTTAATCTTGTATCAATAGCCCCTCATTCTGGACTTCTCAACTCCTGGAAACAGTCTGCTTCTATTTACCCTGTTTCATCCTTTCAAAATTTTAAACCCCTCTATCATATCGCCCCATAATCTGCATTGACTATAAGGATGAGCCTTTATAGAAAGGGCTCAAAATCAAAATGGGCCTGAGAGTGAGCCAACAACAACAACTTGTATTTATATAGAGCCTTTAACATAGTAAAACATGCCAAAGTGCTTCACAGGAGTGTTATAAAATAAAATTTGACACCGAGTTACATAAGGAGGTATTACAGCAGATGACCATACGCTTGGTCAAAGAGGTAGGGTTTAAGGTGCGTTTTAAAGGTAGAGAGGTGGAGAGGTTTAGGGAGGGAATTCCAGGGTTTAGAGACTTGGCAGCTGAAAGCACGGCGGTCAATGGTGAAGTAATTAAAATCAGGGATGTTCAAGAGGCCGGAATTGGAGGAGCACAGATATCTCGGAGGGTTGTGAGGCTGGAAGAGACTAGAGATAGGGAGGCCATGGAGGGATTTGAAAACAAGGGTGAGAGTTTTAAAGTCGAGGTGTTGCTCAACCGGGAGCCAATGTAGGTCAGCAAACAAAGAGGTGGTGGGTGAACGGGACTTGTTGCGAGTTAGGAAACGGGCAGCAGAGTTTTGGATGACTTCAAGTTTACGTAGGGTAGAACATGGGAGGCCGGCCAGGAGTGTGTTGGAATAGTCAAGTCAAGAGGTAACAAAGGCATGGATGAGGGATTCAGCAGCTGATGAGCTGAGACAGGGACGGAGTCGGGCGATGTTCAGGAGCTGGAAGTAGGCGCTCTTAGTGATGGCGCAGATATGTGGTTGGAAGCTCATTTCCGGGTCAAATATAATACCAAGTTTGTGAACAATCTAGTTCAGCCTCAGACCGTTGCCAGGGAGAGGGATGGAGTCGATGGCTAGGGAACGGAGTTTGTGGCGGTGACCAAAGACAATGGCTTCGGTCTTCCCAATATTTAGTTGGAGGAAATTTCTGCTCATCCAGCACTGGATGTCAGACAAGCAGTCTGAGAATTTAGATATAGTGGAGGGGTCAAGAGAGGTGGTGGTGAGGTAGAGCTGGGTGTCGTCAGCTTATATGACGCTGCCGAGGGCAGCATATGGATAAGAAATAGGAGGGGCCAGGGATAGATCCTTGGGGAACACCATAGGTAATGATGCGGGAGTGGGAAGAGAAGCTATTGCAGGTGATTCTCTGGTTATGATTAGGTAGACAAGGATGGAACCAGGCGAGTGCAGTCCCACCCAGCTGGATGATGGTGGAGAGGCTTTGGAGGAGGATGATGTGGTCAACCATGTAGAGAAGGACAAGATGGGTTAGTTTACCTTTGTCACAGTCACATAGGATGCCATTTGTGACTTTGGTCATAAAAGCACCTGTCTTGTTTGACTTCCTGTATTCTTAATCTATTATACAACCACAACTGTCTTAGTGATTTTTAGCTATAAGCTGCAAGCACATATATCTGCTGCACATACCTTGTAAGCATTATCTATTGCTCCTTCACAGTGGGGAGGAACACTGCAAGAAGAGGGGAAAAGAAGAACCCTTTCTTTCCATGGCAATTTGTGTGATTTTCCCTAGTAATCTGTCAAGTATTACCAGATGTATCTAATTTAAAATGGTATTAATTGCAGAGCGGAGTGGCACGAGGCTGGACTGCAGAGTATGAAATGCCTGTGCAGTCAGACTGGTGGAACCCTTTGTGATCGATTGGCTTGAGGCATAGATAGTAATTTGCTCCTGCCTTAAAGCTAACTCAGAAGTCTGGGCAATATATTTAACTGCAACATTCCCCAAAATAACCAGTACAGGGGACATTGGAAAGAATCATTTGAAATGTGTCCTTTAGACAATGACAAAAAGATTGGTATCATTTAAAAAAAATTACACAGCTATTTGATTTAGTCAAAAGGCCTTTTCTCCATCAAAGTGCCTTATAGATTCACTGTATACAACATTGAAATCAATAATGCCTGTACAACCTATCCTGCATCGTGATGCGCCTCTTCAAGCTATTTGTGAATGACTTGCCCCATCTCCTTCACATACAAACTACTGGAGGGAATTTCTTCTGGTTCTTGTCAATATTGGAGTTCAGGATTAATCAGTGGATTCTTGTAATTGATTACTATTTCCCTCCTATGTGATATCCTGAAGAGAAACCATTAACAGCCTGCCTGTTGGAATATTTTATAAAAAGTGTTTTTGGGAGCCATGGCAATAATAGTGTTTATACCTATTTTTTATTGGATCAATAAGGATGACAGTGGGGCAATCCTAACAGAAAAACAGCTCTACAAGTGCCCCCTTAGCTAAGGAGGTAATACTAATATAATAAACTAAACATGAGGTCAAATCTAACTAAGAGAAGCTTTTAATGTTAAAACATGATATTATTATCCACGTTAAAGGGAGTGTTTATGCAAGTTCTCTGTCAGTGGAAAAGCTTTATTTTAGAAATTGTATATCACAGCCTTAAATCGTAACTTTATGATGATGACATTATAAGCCTTTATTTTCCTTCACTGGAAATAGGGGTAACCCACCCCCTTTCTCCCATCGCTCAAAAGACACTGACTTGGATTCCTACCAATGCAGATTCTTACTCCATGAATGAGTTCAGGAACACTTTGCTGTAACATTTTATGATGGGCTGTCTCCTCTGAAGGGAGAGACATTGTTATTGGTTTCCTCATTAATGGTGAAACCATCTAAAACCACTGAGTTCTTTCACAGCCCTCATTATCTCCACACAAAGCTCCTAGACACGGTAAAGTTATTTAAAATTATTTCTTGGAGATTGTTCTAAACACGCCTATTGTTGCTTTTGGCCAATTTAAACAAGGAACCTTTATTTGAATGTGAAAATTTGCATGCGGGTTATTAAATTAAATTGGAATAAAGGTATTTATTTGATGGGGGGGGGGGGAAAAGGTTAGGATGCTTCCTCAAATACCAATTATGGTAATTTGTTTTTAATGAGCTGATGGATGTTTCCAATGAGATTTCTTGCACTTCAGGCACTGGACTGCAAGCTGACTCTAATCACATATTCTTCAAAGTGTTAAAATATAGTTATGATGACTAAGTCCTTTTATTTTTTTAATGAAAATCTTACATTTACTTATTTTTATCACGCAAGTTATTTTGAACTGAATGCCTTCATGGAAACCATGGGATAAACGCATTATTCAATAACCTCTAATTCCCATAATTTATTCAGCTGTGAAAATTGAGATTACTTTCCCACTACTGTTGCAGTTGCTCATACAACCATTATATTTAAATAAATGATCACTAAAGTAGTTTAAATTTCCTGCTCTGACTCATTAGGACTGTAAAGAGAGTAGGTTTATAAGACTATGTTGGAGTTCCTGAAAAAGCACATTAGAGAGGATGTTTTCCAGTATTAATGGAGTCATAAAAAACATGAGTTACATCTGAGGAGATAAACTGTAAAGGAGGCTAAAGATATATGTAACCCAGGCATCTCACTGCTCAAGATCTTTCAAGACATCAGTGCCTGGAATTTCCACAGGAATTTTCTGCTGTAATTTCGCTGGAAATCTTGGAGAAATGGGGTAAGCAGGCTTCCAAAGTTATGGAGGGAAATTGGGAGAAATACTTGGGAATTCTACCTCCAGAGATCTTGAGTGACTCCAACATATAACTTAATAAATTTAGAATGGAAAGCATATTTCACACCCAGGACTCCCCATGCATAAACATGAGTCCTACCCATTTGCATGGTCAGGGACTGGTTTTAGTTACTAGGGCATGCCTGTTACACTGCAACTCATTATCCTGTACAAAAGGAACTACTTCCTTCCCTTAAACCAACATCTACATTAACCGAATCGATTGAAATAATTTGCATATATCACTACTGACTCTAATAAAAAAGAACATCCTACCTACCTCCTTTACTTATTCAAGGTGGAAGCAGTCAAAACTGTAATTTAACCATTCATCACTGGGTGTTTGATTCAGATCCAGGCTTGGCTGTAAGGATACTCTATGAAATGAGTTTGGGCAGTCTCCATCCATTTTCAGGTGGACATAGGCCTACAGTGCAAAAGTAGCATGAGTTGGCAATGTAACTCAGACAGGCCTAAGGACAGTTGCATTGGCAAATGGAAAAAAATGCCACACTGGTGCCATAGTAAGAGTTCTGCTAGAGCTGAGGCACATTGGTGTAACAGAGTAGAGGGAGCTGTACCAGAAACTTTGGCTGAATTTTTAACCTGTGAGTGGGTTCAGGTGCAGGGGGGCTGTGTAGGGGGTCACCATTGTTAGATCCGTGTATCTTGATGTTGTGTGTCCTTCAATAACTAGACACGAGACTGCAGGGAACAATCAACAGGTGTTTACTGGATGAGGGTTACTCTAAAACTAAACGTACAGATCCCTACTCAGGGTTTATATACAGGTGTGGTCACTGCCGGTACTACAGTACACAGGAGCTGTAAAAAGTAGTTCTCCCCATAAAGGTACATACACTACAATTCCTCCCCTTTTAGATTAACAGTACCATAACATTCATTTAACAATTAACGCTTTTAACATGCACATTAACTGAAAATAGTCCATTTATAAATTCAGTCTGTGGGGCGGCTTCCTGATCCTTTCTGGATAGCACCTTTCCTGAGTGTGTTGCTCTTGGTGCGGAGGCCCCCTGTCGTCAGTTGGTTCATCAGCTTCCGATGCTACTGTTTCTGGGGTAGATGCTACCTGTATGTCGGGTTCATCACCAGGTGCGCGAGACATGGGGTTGACTCGTTCCTGTGACTCTAGGATCTGGCCGACATGGCGTCTCACAATGTTCTCCCCAACATCCACTGTGTACATTAGTGGCCCCTGCCATGTGCATATCGTTCCTGGTTGCCATTTCTCTGTTCGGTAGTCGCGGGCCAAGACTGGTTGCCCTACATTGAAGCTTCTTGTCGGCTTCTCATTGATGTGCTGGAATTGCTTATTCTCAACATCTCTTCGTACATTTGGTCTGAGCAAATCCAGACGAGATCTCAACCTTCGGTTAAAGAACATCATGGCCGGGGTCTGGTTGGTGACTGCATGTGTCGCATTTCTGTAGGCTAACAGGAAATTGTCCACCTTATGCTGCAGTGGAATGTCGTCATCGCACATGGCCCTTACTGCTTTCTTAAAGGTTTGTACGAACCTCTCAGCCAATCCATTTGTGGCTGGATGATACGGGGCGGATGTGTAATGCCTTACCCCATTCCTTTTCATGAATCTTCAAAACTCTTCGGACACAAACTGTGGTCCGTTATCAGATCAAATCTGCTCTGGCAAGCCGTTCCTGGCAAATATGGTCCGTAGGACTGCAATAGTTTTCTCCGTGGTGGTGGACGACATTTTGATCACCTCAGGCCATTTCGAGTGCGCATCCACAGCTATTCAAAACATTGAGCCCATGAATGGACCAGCAAAATCAATATGCACCTGTTACCATGGAGATGAGGGCCACTTCCATGGGTGTAGAGGGGCATGTGGTGCATTTTGGATCTTCTGGCATCCTGAGCAGCTCTTTGTCAGGTCCTCAATTTGCTGATCGATCCCCGGCCACCACACAAGCCCTAGCAAGGCTTTTCATTTTCACCCCTCCCAGATGGTCTTCGTGAAGCTCATTTAGCACTCTCTCCCTTAACTTGGGTGGAATTACCACTCGGGAGCCACACAGCAAGGTCCCCTGGCATACTGACAGCTGTTCTCTTCTGGATGAGAATGCTGGCAACAGTGAGTCGCCATGTGTTGGCCATCCCTTCACCGTCAAGTCATATACCCGAGACAGTGTCGGGTCATTTCGGGTCTCCTTCTCTATATCAGCGTTAGTTACTGGCAAGGGTTCAATTATAGTCGAATAAAATATTTCGACAGGGTCCACTGCTGGTGCTTCCTCCGTAGTAGGCAGTGGCAGGCGTGATAGCCCATCAACGTTTTCATGCTGTTTCGTGCCCTTATACTCGATTTCATATTGGTTCACCCCTAGAAAAAGGGAACATCTTTGTAGCCGTTGCGCAGTCATCACCGGAACGCCCTTCTTTGGATTAAAGATGGAGACAAGTGGTTGGTGGTCAGTCAGCAAGGTGAACTTCTGCCCGTGCAGATAGTGGTTGAACTTTTTCACTCCCACACTAGGCTGAGGGCCTCCCTGTCAATCTGGGCGTAGTTACGCTCGGCTGAGGTTAGTGACCGAGACGCAAAGGCTACCGGCCTCTCTGAGCCATCCGGGAACTTGTGCGACAGCACCGCTCCAATGCCATAGGGTGATGCATCACACGCCAACCGAATTGGTAGTGCTGGGTTGAAATGAGCCAACACCTCTTTTTTGACGTGATCAATTTTTTGCACTTCTGGAAAACTCGTTTGCATTCGTCATTCCACTTCCATGGTACCCCCGTTTGCAGTGGGGTGTTCAGTGGGTGTAGTACTGTAGACAAATTCGGCAAGAACTTATGGTAGTAGTTCACCAGCCCGAGGAACGACCTCAGTTGTGACACATTTTCCGGTGCTGGAGCCTTGACTACTGTCTCAATCTTTTCAGGGGACTTATGTAATCCCTCTTCATCAATAACGTGGCCACAATACGAGATCTGCTTCTGGAAAAACTCGCATTTGTGGCGATTTGCTCGGAGCCCATATTCCTTCAATCTCGTGAGCACCTGCTCCAGGTTGGCAAGGTGATCACTGTCATTTTCGCCCGTGACCAGGATGTCGTCCAAATAACACTGGGTCCCAGGAATCCCTTGCAGAACTTGATCCATTTCCCTTTGCCAAATAGCCGGAGCTGATGCTACCCCGAACACCAGCCGATTGTATTGGTAGAGACCTTTATGAGTGTTGATCGTGAGGTACTGTTTTGAGGCTTCTTCTACCTCCATTTGTAGGTACGCCTGGGCCAGATCAATCTTAGTGAAGCGTTTCCCTCCAGATAGCGAGGCAAAAATATCTTCAATCCGCGGAAGCGGATATTGTACCGTGTGAAGGACTGGGTTCACTGTCACCTTAAAGTCCCCACAGATGCGAACCTTCTTTGGTTCCCCAGGCGTATTACTCAACGACCTCTTCATTACAGGAACGATGGGTGTAGCCCACTCACTCCAGTCCACTTTAGACAGTACTCCTGAACGTTCCAAACCTTCCAGCTCTGCTTCGACGGCTGGGCGGATCACAAGCCTTAAAAAACTTTGGGCTTGCATTTTCCTCTATTTTGATCATCACTGTTATGCCTTTTAGTGTTCCGAGTCCCTCCTGGAACACTTCTTGTGCATCAGTTAGCATTTTTGACAGTCGTCCAGGTGTGGCGTCATCATCCTTTTTGGCATTTACAGTCAGTGCTTGTATGGAATGCCAATCTAGCTGTATCTTCCGGATCCATTCACGTCCTAGTAGGGGTGGTCCTCCATCTGGCAATACATATAGGTCCATTTTTGGTGTTTCCTTGCCGTTATATATAACGTTCACCCTTCTTTTTCCTTTGGGGTAGACTTTTTGCCCCGTGTATGTCTTCAAGACAATCTCTGTATCTCTCAAGGGTATATGTGAGAATAACTGCTTGTAGTCCCTTCGGTTTATGACTGTTAGGGCTGATCCTGTGTCCAATTCCATTTTCACTTGGACTCCGGCTATCTTGAGCGTGACCCAGATAGTTTGGTGATCCTCCGTTTTGATCACCTTATGTAGTTTCAGACAACCCAGCTCCTAGCTTCCGGAGTCTGTATCACTTTTCTTTTCGTCTGAACTACTCTCCGTCACCTTATGTACCTTCTTGTACTTCTCCTGTGGAGATTTCTTGCTGCTGGTTTTCTTTCCCGACCTGCAGACTCTTGCTATGTGTCCTACTTTTCCACACTGTCTGCACACTTTGTCCTTGAACCAGCAATCATTATGGTCGTGTGTTGTTCTGCCGCAGCAATAGCACTTCACTGTTCCGTATGACATTTCATTTGTGCCATATTCTTGCGGTCTCCGTTATATCTCTGCAGCACCCCGTGCGGCTGCTTCGTGTCATACTGCCATGCTGAAAGCCTTGTCCAGCGTAAGATCCTTTTCTGATAGAAGCCGTTTCTGGGTTCCTTCACTTTGAAGCCCACACACAAACTTGTCCCTTAAAGTATCTGCTAGTCCCGTTCCAAACTGGCAGTGTTTCAATAGCTTGCGCAGTTCCGTTAAATACTCAGCATTACTTTCATCTTTATGCTGGTTCCTTTTGTGAAACTTAAATCTTTCTGCTATCGGCAGCGGTGTGGGGTTTAAGTGTTCCTGTAGGATTGACACGATGTTTCCAAAATCCTTTTCCACTGGCTACTCTGGGGTTACTAGGTTTCGCAGTAAGCCATACGTTTTTGCACCCATTGAATTCAACAATACCAGCGCTTTCCTCTCATCTGGCACTTCATTCGCCTTGCAGTACACTTCTATGCGTTCGACATATGTCATCCAATCTTCGACTTCATTGTCGAACGCTGTGATACTGCCACTCTTCGGCATCCCTGGGTGTGGTTAGACTGGCTCAAAATGGCGTTTTCCTGCGCTCTCCCTTCTTCTCCGCTATGGCTCAAAATGGTATTTTCCCACGCTCTCCCTTCTTCTCCGCTGTGGCTCAAAATGGCGTTTCCCGCACTGTCCCTTCTTCTCTGCAGCGGCTCAAAATAGCATCTCCCAAGCTTTCCTTTCTTCCCCGCTGACACTGCTCGGCCCTTGAACACCGGCTGCACTCTGCGCGTTTTCCTTTCTTCCCCGCTGACGCTGCTTGGCCCTTGAACACCGGCTGCGCTCTGCGCGTTTCCTTCGCGCCTCTCTCTCTTCTCCCATCGACGCCGCTCGGTCCTAAACACCGGCTGCGCCCTGTGTATTCTACCCTCTCTCTTCTCTCATCAACGCCGCTCAGTTCTGAACACCGGCTGCGCCCTGTGCGCTCTACCCTCTCCCGTCAATGCTGCTCGGCCTTTTTCTGTGCCGTCGGTCGGCTCTAGCCGCCACTGTCTGGGAAGGGTCTGTGCCGTACCTGTTGCCAGCCCGTTTCGCTGGACCACCGTGACTGGAGAACCAAGCCCAGCTCTCAACAGCCTCCCATGCGATGCTCAAGTCTCCGCTGGATGGTCGACGCCCGTGCTTCTAGACTCGGCCTTCTTCTTTCACTGTTCTCCAGGAGCGAATCCCTGGGAGGTGATGCAGAGTTGCAGGTAGGTTTGAATCTTCTCGTCGCCAATGTTAGACCCGTGTATCTTGATGTTGTGTGTCCTTCAATAACTAGACACGAGACTGCAGGGAACAATCAACAGGTGTTTACTGGATGAGGGTTACTCTAAAACTAAATGCACAGATCCCTACTCAGGGTTTATATACAGATGTGGTCACTGCCGGTACTACAGTATACAGGAGCTGTAAAAAGTAGTTCTCCCTTTAAAGGTGCATACACTACAACCATCAAGAACTATTCATCAGCGCGCTCTCCACTGTGTGTTTAACTTAACTAGATCAATTGACTGAGTCATACATGTTTCCCGGCCAATTAACTGGAGCGGGTCTGATGTCGTCATGGATGACTCACCTTCAGCTTGCCTATTTAAAGGAACCTTGCACACATCAGAGTTGAAGGTTGTTGTAGGGGGGTCCATGGTGGTTGTGAGAGGTGCCTGTTGCTGTTGCACCCTCACAGTCAAAGTATTGGATGTAAGCATTTATAGCCAAGGATGCAGTCACAGCAGCAGAAGGCTGTGCCAGGTTTTCTGATTCCTCCCTGGAAATCCTGCCACAGTGAGTGAGAACAAGGAAGGAGGTCCTCTTCCCTGGTGACGGCAGGTGGAGATTGCCCATGAAGTGAGCAGCAGGAGTGTTGAGCCGCTCCTGGATCCAGTGTAGGAAGAGATTTAATGACCTCATGAGGTCAGGAAAGGTGAGTGCAATGCCACACTCAACTATATCCTGATGTGCATGTCACCCCAACCCCGTCACTCTGCTTTTCTAAGCTTGCTCCTGCACATCAATCCCCACACCAACCTACCTTGCAGGTGCACCCATCCCTCACTGTCTATGCACCGACTCACATCCCCATCTGACTATCCACCACTGACACTCACCCTCATCCTAATGCAATCATAAAAAGTAACGCCACAGAAGGAGGTTATTTGGCAATGTTACGCCACTCCCTCATAGTCACCCTTTACAGATATAGCCCGTCCATCCCCTACACTCATTCCATCACTCTCACTCAAAGTTCCCTTTACATTCTTGCAGGAGAAGAGAGCGCAGAACAACAGGGAGATATGGAGAACCGGAGGTGGCCCTCCAATTTACAGTACATTGATGGCAGCAGCGGAGGAGGCACTGGAAATAAGTGGAGTGGCAGAGCTGCTGGCGGTGGGAGATGGAGAGAGAGGGACCTCCCAGCAACCTGGTGACGGAATTAAATATCATACAGCCACATGGCATACAACAGTCACTCACGGTGACTTGATGTCAACAGCCAGTGAAATATCATGATGTTCATAATGGTAACTTAAAACATTCTTATCATAACAGTTCTAATTAATGTCTTTACTCTCCCACAGGTCCATCAAGTGCCCTTCAACCACTGTCCAGTCAGAGGAGGAAGATGACTCCTCAAAAGAAGCAATAGTCTCTGAGGGTGCACCATCACCAGACCAGTGTGCACCCAGCACCAGGGCAGATATGTACACATCAATGGGTCCTGCGAGACTTAGAGTAGTGTTGTCATCTGGTGTTGCACACATCACAAATGAGCAAGAGCAGATGGTGGAGAGAGGGACAGCAGTGGAGAGTCCTCGATGGAGGGCGTAGGATGCTCCAAGCTCTTCTCCGCTGGATGCAGATGCTGAACCTCGGGGTCCGTCGACAAAGAGGGTGATCTTGGAGGAGCAGCAACAAATGCGCGAGGCTCTGGCAGCTTTTCCAGCAGTGATGTGTGCGATTGTAAGGAGAATGGAGGAGTCCATCTTCAACATGAGCAAAACCAAATCGCAGGTGATGGCGACGGTGTGCTCTTCCATGGTAAGGATGGCCACCTGCATGGAGCAGCTAATGTGCCAGTCAAAGGAGTCCATGCTCTGATTGCTGTCATCTCTAGGAGAGATACCAGTGTAGACTTGGGCGTTCATCACCCCACTGATGAGCAGCAAGGAGCTCTCCCGCTCCTTGCTAGCAGGGAAGTGTGGGTGGGCGATGAGAGGGATGATAGTGAGAAGGGACTTGGAAGTGGGGGCTCTGCTCAAAGCGTTCCCACTTCTCCCCCATTGCCTCCCCCTCAGTCAGAGCCCCACATGTTGCCTCGGATCTCAATGGCCTCACGGGCCGCCTGCCAAAAGAGGACGTCTGCCAAAAGTGTCTAAGCGGTCAGAGCAGGGAAGTGAGCAGCCTACCTGTACCTCTGTTGAAGCCACAGGGGGTGCACCTCGTAGAAGCACTCGGAAAATAAAAATGACATAATCCTAGCTGCACAAGGGTGTACTCATGGGTGTTTGCCAAAATGTTAATAAGTTTCAGTTCTATTTATGGCCCACATAAATGTATTTCTTTGCACCACTTTCCCACCTTGTTCATTTTTGCGTGCTGGGACATGGCTGTTGTCTGTGTATAATAAGACACAAGACTGCAGGAGAACGGTACAACAGGTGTTTACTCAACGTGGCTCACACTGGAACTGATCTGTACAGATTACTACTCAGTGCTATAGACAGGTGTGGTCACTGCCGGTACTGCAGTATACATGAGCTGTAAAAGAGAGTTCCCCCCTTAAAGGTATACACATTACAATTCCTCCCCTTTTAGATTAACAGTCCCATAACACTCATTTAACAAATATCAAACTAATTACAATTAACACTTTTAACATGCAACATTAGCTGAAAATAGTCTATTTATATATTCAGTCTTTGGGGAGGCTTCCTGATCCTTTCTGGATAGCGCCTTTCCCGAGTGTCTTGCTTTTGGTGTGGAGGCGATTCTGGACCCGTGTCGTCGGTTCGTTCATCAGCTTCCGATGCTACTGTTTCTGGGGTAGATGCGACCTGTACGTCGGGTTCATCACCAGGTACGTATGGGCGAGGCATGGGGTTGACTTGTTCCTGTGACTCTAGGATCTGGTCAGCATGGCGTCTCACGATGCTCTCCCCAACGTCCACTATGTACATTAGTGGGCCCTGCCGTGTGCATATCGTTCCTGGCTGCCATTTTTCTGTTCGGTAGTCACGGGCCAAGACTGGTTGCCCTACATTGAAGCTCCTTGTTGGCTTCTCATGGATGTGCTGGAATTGCTTACTCTCAACATCTCTTCGTACGTTTGGTCTGAGCAAATCCAGGCGAGATCTTAACCTTCGGTTAAAGAACATCATGGCTGGGGCCTGGTTGGTGACTGCATGTGTCGCATTCCGGTAGGCAAACAGGAAATTGTCCACCTTGTGCTGCAGCGGAATGTTGTCATTGTACATAGCCTTTATTGCCTTCTTAAAGGTTTGTACGAACCTCTCAGCCAATCCATTTGTGGCTGGATGATACGGGGCGGATGTGTAATGCTTCACTCCATTCTTTTTCAAGAACCTCTGGAACTCTTCGGACACAAACTGTGGTCCGTTGTCGGAGCAAATCTGTTCTGGCAAGCCATTCCTGGCAAAAATGGTCCGTAGGCCTGCAATAGTTTTCTCCGTGGTGGTGGAGGACATTTTGATGACCTCAGGACATTTTGAGTGCGCATCTATGGCTATTAAAAACATTGAGTCCATGAATGGACCAGCAAAATCAATATGCACCCATTGCCATGGAGATGAGTGCCACTCCCATGGGTGTAGAGGGGCATGTGGTGGTGCATTTTAGACTTTCTGGCATACTGAGCAGCTCTTGGTCAGGTCCTCGATTTGTTTATCGATTCCCGGCCATCACAAATAAGCCCTGGCTAGGCTTTTCATTTTTACCCCTCCCAGATGACCCTCATGAAGCTCATTGAGCACTCTATCCCTTAACTTGGGTGGAATTACCACGCGGGATCCACACATCAAGGTCCCCCGGCACACTGACAGCTGTTCTCTCCTTGGCGAGAATGCTGGCAACAGTGAGTCGCCATGTGCTGGCCATCCCTTCACCGTCAAATCATATACCCGAGACAGTGTCGGGTCATTTCGGGTTTCCTTTTCGATACAAGCGTTAGTTACTGGTAGGTATTCAACTATAGTCGAATGGAATATTTCGACAGGATCCACTGCTGGTGCTTCCTCCGCAGTAGGCAGTGGCAGGCGTGATAGCCCATCAGCATTTCCATGCTGTTTCGTGCCCTTATATTCAATCTCATAGTGGTGCGCCCCTAGAAAAAGTGACCATCTTTGTAGTCGTTGCGCAGTCATCACCGGAACGCCCTTCTTCAGATTAAAAATGGAGACAAGAGGCTGGTGATCAGTCAGCAAGGTGAATTTCTGCCTGTGCCGATAGTGATTGAACTTTTTCACTCCCCACACTAGGCTGAGGGCCTCCCTCTCAATCTGGGCGTAGTTACGCTCGGCTGAGGTTAGTGATCGTGACGCAAAGGCTATTGGCCTCTCTGAGCCGTCCGAGAATTTGTGCGACCGCACCGCTCCAATGCCGTAGGGTGACGCATCACATGCCAACCGAATTGGTAATGCTGGGTTGTAATGGGCCAATACCTCTTTCGATGTGATTAGTGTTTTGCTCTTCTGGAAAGCTCGTCTACATTCGTCACTCCACTTCCATGGCACCCCAGTTTGCAGTAGGGTGTTCAGTGGGTGTAGTATTGTAGACAAATTTGGCAAGAACTTATGGTAGTAGTTTACCAGCCCGAGGAACGACCTCAGTTGTGACACATTTTCCGGTGCTGGAGCCTTGACTACTGCCTCAATCTTCTCTGGGGACTTATGTAACCCCTCTTTATCGATAACGTGGCCACAATACGAGATCTGTTTTCTAATAAACTCGCATTTGGGGCGGTTAGCTCGGAGCCCATATTCCTGCAATCTAGTGAGCACCTGCTCCAGGTTGGCAAGGTGATCACTGTCATTTTCGCCCGTGACCAGGATGTCGTCCAAATAACACTGGGTCCCTGGGATCCCTTGCAGGACTTGTTCCATTGCCCTCTGCCAAATAGCCGGAGCTGATGCTACCCCGAATACCAGCTGATTGTATTGGTAGAGACCTTTATGGGTGTTGATTGTGAGGTATTTTTTTGATGCTTCTTCTACCTCCATTTGCAGATACGCCTGGGCCAGATCAATCTTAGTGAAACGTTTCCCTCCAGATAGCGAGGCGAAAATATCTTCAATCTGCCGAAGTGGATATTGTACGGTGTGAAGGACCGGGTTCACTGTTACCTTAAATTCCCCACAGATGCGAACCTTCCTTGGTTCCCCAGGCGTGCTGCTCAACGACTTTTTCATCACAGGGACGATGGGTGTAGCCCACTCGCTCCAGTCTACCTTGGTCAGTGCACCTGAACGTTCCAGACTCTCCAGCTCTGCTTCGACGGCTGGGAGGATTGCATAAGGTACCGGTCTGGCTTTAAAAATTTTGGGCTTGCGTTTTCTTCAATTTTAATCGTTGCTGTCATGCCTTTTTAGTGTTCCGAGTCCTTGCTGGAACACTTCTTTCGCGTCAGTTAGGATCTTTGACAGTCGCCCAGGTGTGATGTCGTCATCCTTTTTGTCAGCCACAGTCAGTGCCTGTATGGAATGCCAATCCAGTTGTATTTTCCGGATCCATTCACGTCCCAGTAATGGTGGTCCTCCATCTTGCAATACGTACAGGTCTAGTTTTGGTGTTTCCTTACCGTTATATATAACGGTCACCCTTATTGTTCATTTGGGGTAGACTTTTTGCCCCGTGTACGTCTTCAAAATAATTTTTGTGTCTCTCAAGGGTATGTGTGAGAATAGCCGCTCGTAGTCCCGTTGGTTTATGACTGTCAGGGCTGATCCTGTGTCCAATTCCATCTTTACCTGGACTCCTGCTATCTTGAGAGTGACCCAAATGGTTCGGTGAACCTCCGTTGTGATCACATTATGTAGTTTCAGAACTCAGTTGCCTGCTTTCGGAGTCGTCATCACTCTTTTGTTCGTCTGAACTATTCTCCATCATCTTATGTACCTTCTTGTAGGTTTCTTATTGCTGGTTTTCTTTCCCGACCTGCAGACTCGTGCTATGTGTCCTACTTTTCCACACTGTCTGCACACTTTGTCTTTGAACCAGCAATCATTCAGGTCATGTGTTGTTCTGCCGCAGCGATAGCACTTTTCTGTTCCATATGACATTTCGTTTGTGCCATATTCTTGCGGTGTCTGTTGTATCTCTGCAGCGCCCCGTGCTGCTGCTTCATATGATACCGCAATGCTGAAAGCCTTTTCCAGCGTAAGGTCCTTTTCAGATAAAAGCCATTTCTGGGTTCCTTCACTTTGAAGCCCACACACAAACTTGTCCCTTAAGGTATCTGCCAGTCCCGCTCCAAACTGGCAGTGTTTCGATAGTTTGCGCAGTTCTGTTAAATAATCAGCATTGCTTTCATCCTTATGCTGGTTCCGTTTGTGAAACTTGAATCTTTCTGCTATCAGCAGCGGTGTGGGGTTTAAATGTTCCTGTAGTATCGTTACTATGTCTTCAAAACTCTCTTCCATTGGCTTCGTTGGGGTTACTAGATTTCGTAATAACCCATACGTCTTTGCACCCATTAAATTTAACAATACCGACGCTTTCTTGTCATCTGACACCTCATTTGCCTTGCAGTATACCTGTATTCGTTCGACATATGTAGTCCAATCTTCGACTTCATTGTCAAATGCGGTGATACTGCCACTCTTCGGCATTTTGGGTGTGGTTTAAAATGGCGTCTCCCAATGGCTTAAAATGGCGTCTCCTGCGCTTTCCTTCCTTCCCCGCTGCTGCCAACGCCGCTCCCGGCGGTTCTCGTGGCAATGGCGGCGCCCTGTAGGTTTCGCACGCTTCTCCTGCGCTGCTGCCAACGCCGCTCTCGGCGGTCCTCGTGGCAATGGCGGCGTCTCGTGGGTTTCTGCGCATCTCTCTCTCCCTCTCTTCGACGCTGCTCGGCCCCTGAACACCGGCTGCGCCCTGTGCGCTCTGCCCTCTCTCTCTCTCCCCCGTCGATGCTGCTCGGCCCTTTGCTATGCCGCTCGGTCGGGCTCTAGCCCGCCGCTGTCCGGGAAGGGTCTGCGCACTACCTGTTGCCAGCCCGTTTCGCTGGACCACCTCGACTGGAAAGCCAAGCCTGGCTCTCGACAGCCTCCCCCGCAATTCTCGAGTCTCTGCTGGATGACTGGGCGGTTGCCCGTGGTCGACGCCCGAGTCTCTGGCCTTGACCTCCAATCCACTGATCTCCAGGAACGAATCCCCGGGAGGTGATGCAGAGTTACAGGTAGGTTCGAACTTGCCTTGTCGCCAATGTTGTGTCTGTGTATAATAAGACACAAGACTGCAGGAGAACGGTACAACAGGTGTTTACTCAACGTGGCTCACACTGGAACTGATCTGTACAGATTACTACTCAGTGCTATATACAGGTGTGGTCACTGCCGGTACTGCAGTATACATGAGCTGTAAAAGAGAGTTCCCCTCTTAAAGGTATATACATTACAATGGCCTTGTCAGTTGGAGTGAATGGTGAGACATTCCTTAACCTCGAGCAATGGATGTGTGTGTGACAGGAATAGTTTAGTCATTTTAGGACTACTTTGTCGAGTGGGGGTGGGGGGGCAGGGGGTTGTGGAGGTGGTACAGCATCTGGGAGCCAGATGGGTGCACTGGTGCAACCTAACTAAATCGTGCCATTATGAGGCCATCCTGGGCCTCCCGGGCAGCAATGTGTGCCTCTGCTTGGGCCATGTCCATCTCAGGTTCCTCCTCCTCCTCCTCCGAAGAGGCTCTGCACTGTGCACCTTGCTCCTCCTACAGCTCCAATCCTCGCTGCTGTGCTATGTTGTGCAGCGCACAGCATACGATGATCATTCTGGAGACCCTGGCTGGTACAAACTGAAGGGCTCTGCCAGATCTGTCAAAGCATCTAAAGCGCATCTTCAGCATGCTGATTGCTTGCTCTACTACACATCTGGTCATCATGTGGCTTTCATTATAGCACTCCTCGTCCTCATTGCTTGGCCTCCTCAAGGGTGCCATCAGCCAACTCTTCAGTGGATAGCCCTTGTCTCCAAGCAACCAGCCAGTAAGTCTGTTCGGAGGTGCGAAGAGCTGAGGGAGGGTGGACTGACGCAGAACAAGAGAGTCATGACAACTGCCAGGGAATCTGGCGCACACATGCATGATGATCTTTTTGTGGTTGCAGATGAGCTGCACATTGAGGGAGTGAAAGCCCTTCCAGTTCACGAACACTCCTGGGTGATCTGGGGATGCCTTGATGGCCACATGTGTGCAGTCGATGACGCCCTGCATCTGTGGGAAGCCAGACAGAGCCGCAAAGCTGAGCCCCCACTCAGTCTGACTGGCTTCATCAGTGGCAAAGTGAACATAAGTGCCTGACTTGCCAAACATGGCATCAGTCACCTGGGTGATTCAATTGTGGGCGGCCGACTGCGAGGTCCTGCAAATGTCTCCTGCAGATCTCTAGAAGGAGCCTGCAATGAAGAAGTTGAGGGCGGTGGTGACTTTGACAGTCACTGGTAAAGAGTGTCCACCAGGTCCATTCGGCCGCAGATCTTCTTCCAGCAAGCTACAAATGTCTGCCATGACCTGGCGCGATAGCCTGAGCTTCCTGAGGCACTGGTGTTCAGTCATGTCCAGGAAGATCATCCTCTGCCTGTATCCCCTGTATTGAGGGTATCGCCTCCAGTGAGGTGCAGCCCTATGCTGACCCCCTCCTGTGGGGCATCAGTTCGGTGAGGAGAAGGTTGCTGCTGCTGCTGGTGTTGTTGGTGCTAGGGCTCATCTTTGTCCGAGTCTGAGGTCCAAGGTGAGACAGCATAAGCGACACCCATGCTGATCTGAAAGATTCCAGGTAATGTGGAGATCAGAGGCCCAATCCTCCAATGTAGTGAGAGTGACTTCCGAGGTTGCAGAAATCACCTGCAAACTGCTCAAAGCAAATTCTCTGCACACAATGGTGTCAGCAAGAGCCTTTCCCTTAGGCAAAGAAGCAGGTATAAGGTGAGAGTATTTACGTGCTTTTTCCAGCTGTCAATTAATGAACTCGCACAATAGCCACTGACTCTCGCCTTACCTTCAAAGACGAGGTTCAGGAAGTCCATGAATCCTGTGGACAAGCAGTAAAGGCTAAAACCTCAATTTAAAAGGGAATTGGATAAATACTTGAAGGAGAAAAAAATTAAGGGTCTGTCAACGAGCTGTTAAATACTTCAATGAGGTCACCCGCCTCTCCCGAGCGGGTCCGTGGCGTGCTTGGAAATGCGTCCGAGTTAAAGGCGGAAACCAGTGGGATGAAGGCGAGTTCCCGACGCGCTTTTAACTGCTGACCCAAATGGTCTTTTTACAGGTGCAAACTAACCTGCTGTGTATTTTCAGCACTTTCCATTTTTATATCAGATTTCCAGCATAGAATCATAGACTAGTACAGCACAGAAGGAGGCCATTTGGCCCATCAAGACTGCACCGACTCTTTCAAAGAGCCATCCAGTTAGTCCCACTCCCCAGCTCCCTGCAGTTTTTTCTCCTTCAAGTATTTATCCAATTCCCTGTTGAAGGCTCCTATTGAATCTGTATCCACCACACTATCAGGCAGTGCATTCCAAATCCAAACCACTTGTTGCATAATTTTTTTTCTCCTCATGTACTTTTGCCAATCACCTTAAATCTGTGCACTCTGGTTATCGATCCTTCAGCCATTGGAAACAGTTTCTCTATATTTACTCTATCTAAACCCTTCATGATTTTAAACACCTCTATCAAATCTCCTCTTGGCCTTCTCTGCTCTAAGGAGAACAACCCCAGCTTCTCCAGTCTATTCACGCAACTGTAATCCCTCATCCTTCAAACCATTCTAGTAAATCTTTTCTGTACCCTCTCCAAAGCCTTCACGTCCTTCCTAGAGTGTGGTGTCCAGAATTGGACACAATACTCCAGCTGGGTCTGAACTAGTGTTTAATACAGGTTTAGTATAACTTCCTAGCTTTTGTACTCTATGCCTCCTATTTATAAAGCCCAGGATCCCATAAGTGCTAACCTGTCCTGCCACCTTCAAAGATTTGTGCACAAATACCCCCAGGTCTCTCTCTTCTTGCACCCACTTTACAATTGTACAATTTAGCAAGTATTGTCTCTCCTCATTCTTCTTACCAAAATCTATCACCTCACAGTTCTCTGTATTGAATTTCATTTGCTATTTGTCCGCCCTTTCCACCAGCCTGTCTATGTCCTCTTGAAGTCTATTACTATCTTCCTCACTATTCACTACAGTTCCAAGTTTTGTGTCATCTGCAAATTTTGAAATTATGCCCTGTACCTCCAGGTCCAAGCCATTAATGTCTATCAAAAACAGCAGTGGTCCTAGTACTGAACCTTGGGGAACTCCAGTCCAAAAAACACCCATTCACTACAACTCTCTGTTTTCTATCCCTTAGTAAATTTTGTATCCATGCTGCTACTGCCCCCTTTATCTCATGGGCTGCAATTTTGCTAACCAGCCTAATATGTGGTACTTTATCAAGCACCTTTTGAAAGTCCATATACACAACATCAACTGTACTGCCCTCATCCATCCTCTCTGTTACCCCATCAAAAAACTCAATCAAGTTAGACAAACACAATTTACCCTTAACAAATCCATACTTGCTCTCCTTTATCAGTCTATGCTTGTTCAAGTGGCTGTTAATTTTCTCCCCGATTATTGTTTCTAAAAGCATCCGCACCACCAACGTTAAATTGACTGGCCTATAATTGTCAGGTTTATCCTTTTCCCCTTTTTTGAACGAAGGTGTAACATTTGCAACCCTTCAGTCCTCTGGCACCATCCCTATATCTAAGGAGGATTGGAAGATTGTGGGAAGCACCTCGCAGTTTCTACCCTTACTTCCTTCAGCAACCTAGGACGCATCCCATCTGGACCTGGTGACTTATCCACTTTAAGTACTGCCACCCTTTCTAGAACCTCCTCTTTATCTATTTTTAACTCATCCAGTATCCCGACAACCTTCGCGTTTACCATAGCTTTGGCAAAGTCCTCTTTGTACACACTGTAAGAAGTCACACAACACCAGGTTATAGTCCAACAGTTTTATTTGAAATCACAAGCTTTCAGAGTGCTGCTCCTTCGTCAGGTGAAGTGGAGAGATGCCTATAGACACAGATTATATAGCCAGAGAATAATGTCAGATGATTACAGGTAATCTTTCTAACTGCCATTTATCACACCTTGGCAGAGAGATAATCACTGCAATCAAAGGTGTGAATGGTGTCCAAACAGGTCAGTCAGGAAAACATTACATCAAAGAACAATGAGGTGGGGTCACAAGGGGTAAAATGTTGCAGATGCTGGGGTCTGTATGAAAAACAAAAAACAGACAAAAAAACATTTTCTTTGCTGGAAATCACAGCAGGTCCGGCCGCATCTGTGTAGAGAGAACAAACCAATGACGACTCGAGTCTGGATGACCCTACATCAGGTGGGGTTACATGTAGCGTGACATGAACCCAAGATCCCGGTTGAGGCCGTCCTCATGAGTGCGGAACTTGGCTATCAGTTTCTGCTCTACGATTTCGCGTTGTCATGTGTCTCGAAGGCCACCTTGGAGAATGCTTACCCGAAGATCGGAGGCTGAATGTCCTTGACTGCTGAAGTGTTCCCCGACTGGGAGGGAACACTCCTGCCTGGCGATTGTTGCGCGGTGTCCGTTCATCCGTTGTCGCAGTGTCTGCATGGTCTCGCCGATGTACCATGCTCCGGGGCATCCTTTCCTGCAACGTATGAGGTAGACAACGTTGGCCGAGTCACATGCGTACGTACCATGTACCTGGTGGGTGGTGTCCTCACGTGTGATGATGGTATCTGTGTTGATGATCTGGCATGTCTTGCAGAGGCTGCCGTGGCAGGGTTGTGTGGTGTCGTGGTCGCTGTTCTCCTGAAAGCTGGGTAATTTGCTGCGAACGATGGTCTGTTTGAGGTTAGGCGGCTGTTTGAAGGCGAGTAGTGGAGACGTGGGGATGGCCTTAGCGAGGTGTTCGTCATCATCGATGACATGTTGAAGGCTGTGAAGAACATGGCGTAGTTTCTCCGCTCCGGGGAAGTGCTGGACGACGAAGGGTACTCTTGGTTGTGTCCCGTGTTTGTCTTCTGAGGAGGTCTATGCGTTTTTTTGCTGTGGCCCGTCGGAACTGTCGATCGACAAGTCGAGCGTCATATCCCGTTCTTACAAGGGCGTCTTTCAGCATCTGTAGGTGTCCATCGCGTTCCTCCTCGTCTGAGCAGATCCTGTGTATTCGCAGGGCTTGTCCATAGGGGATGGCTTCTTTAACGTGGTTAGGGTGGAAGCTGGAGAAGTGGAGCATCCTGAGGTTGTCTGTGGGCTTGCGGTAGAGTGAAGTGCTGAGATGTCCGTCTTTGATGGAGATTCGTGTGTCCAAGAATGAAACCGATTCTGAGGAGTAGTCCATGGTGAGTTTGATGGTGGGATGGAACTTGTTGATATTGTGTAGTCTTTTCAGTGATTCTTCGCCGTGGGTCCATTGGAATAAAATGTCATCGATGTATCTGGTGTATAGCATTGGTTGGAGGTCCTGTGCAGTGAAGAAGTCTTGCTCGAACTTGTGCATGAAGATGTTGATGTATTGGGGTGCGAATTTGGTCCTCCTGGCTGTTCCGTGTGTTTGGGTAAAGAACTGATTGTTGAAGGTGAAGACATTGTGGTCACGGATGAAGCAGATGAGTTGTAGGATGGCGTCTGGAGATTGGCTGTTGTTGGTGTTGAGTACTGAGGCTGTCGCAGCGATGCCGTCATCGTGGGGGATACTGGAGTAGAGTGCCGAGACGTCCATTGTGGTGAGGAGTGTTCCTGGTTCAACTGGTCCATGGGTGCTGAGTTTCTGTAAGAAGTCTGTAGTGTCGCGACAGAAGCTGGGGGTTCCCTGTACGATGGGTTTCAGGATGCCCTCGATGTATCCAGAGAGGTTCTCACACAGGGTTCCATTGCCTGATACGATAGGACGTCCGGGTGTGTTGGCTTTGTGTATTTTTGGGAGGCAGTAGAAGTCTCCCACGCGGGGAGTACGTGGGATGAGAGCGCGTAGGATTCTTTGAAGGTCTGGATCGAAGGTCTTGATCAGTCTGTTGAGTTGGCGGGTGTGTTCTTTGGTCGGATCTGCGGGTAACTGCAAGCCTACGGACAACCTCAGCTTCCACCCTAACCACGTTAAAGAAGCCATCACCTATGGACAAGCCCTGCGAATACACAGGATCTGCTCAGACGAGGAGGAACGCGATGGACACCTACAGACGCTGAAAGATGCCCTCGTAAGAATGGGATATGACGCTCGACTCGTCGATCGACAGTTCCGACGGGCCACAGCTAAAAATCGCATAGATCTCCTCAGAAGACAAACATGGGACACAACCAACAGAGTACCCTTCGTCGTCCAGTACTTCCCCGGAGCAGAGAAACTATGCCATGTTCTTCGCAGCCTTCAACATGTCATTGATGATGACGAACACCTCGCTAAGGCCATCCCCATGCCTCCACTACTCGCCTTCAAACAGCCGCCTAACCTCAAACAGACCATCGCTCGCAGCAAATTACCCAGCTTTCAGGAGAACAGCGACCACGACACCACACAACCCTGCCACGGCAGCCTCTGCAAGACATGCCAGATCATCAACACAGATACCATCATCACACGTGAGGATACCACCCACCAGGTGACTCGGCCAACATTGTCTACCTCATACGTTGCAGGAAAGGATGCCCCGGAGCATGGTACATCGGCGAGACCATGCAGACACTGCAACAATGGATGAACAATCGCCAGGCAGGAGTGTTCCCTCCCAGGCGCGGTACACTTCAGCAGTCAAGGACATTCAGCCTCCGATCTTCGGGTAAGCATTCTCCAAGGCAGCCTTTGAGACACACGACAACGCAAAATCATAGAGCAGAAACTGATGGCCAAGTTCCGCACTCATGAGGACGGCCTCAACCGGGATCTTGGGTTCATGTCACGCTACATGTAACCCCACATGACATAGGGTCATCCAGACTCAAGTCGTCGTTGGCTTGTTCTCTCTACACAGATGCAGCCGGACCTGCTGTGATTTCCAGCAAAGAAAATGTTTTTTTGTCTGTTTTTTGTTTTTCATACAGACCCCAGCATCTGCAACATTTTACCCCTTGTGACCCCACCTCATTGTTCTTTGATGTAATGTTTTTCTGACTGACCTGTTTGGACACCATTCACACCTTTGATTGCTTTGATTATCTCTCTGCCGAGGTGTGATAAATGGCAGTTAGAAAGATTACCTGTAATCATCTGGCATTATTCTCTGACTATATAATCTGTGTCTATATGCATCTCTCCACTTCACCTGACGAAGGAGCAGCGCTCCGAAAGTTTGTGATTTCAAATAAAACTGTTGGACTATAACCTGGTGTTGTGTGACTTCTTACATTTGTCCACCCCAGTCCAACACCGGCATCTCCACACCATGGTACACACTGATGCAAGGTATTCATATAATACCTCAGCCATGCCTTCTGCCTCCACCAATAGATCTCCATTTTGGTCTCTAGTCAGCCCCACTGATCTGAAA
Organism: Somniosus microcephalus; assembly: GCF_052327205.1. Lineage (NCBI taxonomy): Eukaryota > Metazoa > Chordata > Chondrichthyes > Squaliformes > Somniosidae > Somniosus > Somniosus microcephalus. The sequence continues at coordinate 273,150,704 of NC_140990.1, read as the reverse complement.
ACTTTTTTTTACAATTAATATGTCTATAGAAGACCTTTGGAATCCCTTTTATGTTAGCAGCCAATCTGTAGTGTATGTACCTTTAAGAGAATACTACTTTTACAGCTCCTGTATACTGTAGTACCGGCAGTGACCACACCTGTATATAAGCCTTGAGCATGCCTCTGTACCCCCAGTCTTGAGACTACCCTACTCCAGTAAATACCTGTTGATTGTTAAGTTACAGCATCCATGTGGTTATTGAAAAACATATTACTCTCAGAATCACGGATCTAACAGTGGCGACGAGTGTCGATTCGAATCTACCTGCAACTCTGCATTTCCCTTCGAGGATTCGCTCTGGGAGGGCGGTGGAAGAAAGTCGAGGCCAGAAACACGGGCGTCGACCACGAGCAACCGCCCAGTCGGCCGGCAGAGAGTGAACATCGCAGGGGAGGCTGTGGCGAGCCGGGCTTGGTTCCCCAGCCATGACGATCAGCAACAGACTGACGACAGGTACCAGGTACAGCGCAGACCCTTCCCGGACAGCGGCGGCTGGAGCCGACCGACGGCAGAGAAAAAGCCGAGCAGCATCGACGGGGTAAGATAGAGGGTGAAGCGCACAGGGCGCAGCCGGGGGTTGAAAACCGAGTGGCGTCGAGGAAAAACAAAATGGAGAGAGAGAGGGTAAAGCAGCAGCCGGGTTCAGGACCGAGCGGTGGAAACGGGAAAGGCGCACAGAAAAAAAAACGCGCAGAGCGCAGCCAGGGCTCAAGGGCTGAACAGTGTCCGTGGGAAGAAGGGAGAGCACGGGAGACGCCATTGAGCTGCGGAGAAGAAGGAAGAGCACGGGAGACGCCATTTTTGACAGTTAAATCACACCCAGGGATGCCGAAGAGTGGCAGTATCTCTACGTTCGACAATGAAGTCGAAGATTGGGCGACATATGTGGAACGTATTGAGGTGTACTGCAGGGCGAATGAAGTGCCAGATGCTAGGAAAGCACAGGTTTTGTTAAATTCCATGGGTGCAAAAACTTATGGGTTACTGCAAAACCTAATAACCCCAGAGAAGCCTGTGAATAAGAATTTCGAAAGCATAGTAGAAATCCTACAGGACCACTTAAACCCCACACCGCTGCTGATAGCAGAACGATTTAAGTTCCATAAAAGGAACCAACACAAAGACGAAAGCAATGCTGAGTACTTAACGGAACTGTGCAAGCTATTGAAACACTGCCAGTTTGGAGTGGGACTAGCAGATACGTTAAGGGACAAGTTTGTGTGTGGGCTTCAAAGTGAAGGAGCCCAGAAACGGCTTCTATCAGAAAAGGATCTTACGCTGGACAAGGCTTTCAGTATGGCAGTATCACACGAAGCAGCCGCAAGGGGCGCTGCAGCGATACAACAGAGACCGCAAGAATATGGCACCAATGAAATGTCCTATGGAACAGGGAAGTGTTATCGCTGCGGCAGAACAACACACGACCAGAAGGATTGTTGGTTCAAGGACCAAGTGTGCAGACAGTGTGGAAAAGCAGGACACATAGCAAGAGTCTGCAGGTCTGGGAAGAAAACCAACAGCAAGAAATCTCCACAGGAGAAGTACAAAAAGGTACACCAGGTGATGGACAGTGGTTCAGACGAACAGAAAAGTGACACAGACTCCGGAAGCAAGGAGATGGGTTGTCTGAAACCACATAAGGTAACCAAAATGGAGGATCACCAGACTATCTGGGTTACACTCAAGATAGACGGAGTCCAAGTGACAATGGAATTGGACACAGGATCAGCCCTAACAGTCATAAACCAAAGGGACTACAAGCGGCTATTTTCACATATACCCTTGAAAGCTACAGAGATTGTCTTGAAGACGTACACGGGGCAAAAAGTCTACCCCAAAGGAAAAATAAGGGTGAAAGTGATCTACAAAGGCCAGGAAATACCTAAAATGGACCTATATGTATTGCCAGATGGAGGACCACCACTGCTAGGACGTGAATGGATCCGGAAGATACAATTCGATTGGCATTCCATACAGGCTCTGAAGGTTGAGGCCAAAAAGGATGATGACGTCACACCTAGACGACTGTCAAAAATGCTAACTGACGCAAAAGAAGTGTTCCAGGAGGGCCTCGGAACACTAAAAGGCATAACGGCAACGATTAAAATAGAGGAAAATGCAAGCCCAAAGTTTCTTAAGGCCAGACCAGTGCCTTATGCGATCAGACCAGCTGTCGAAGCAGAGCTGGAAGGGTTGGAACGTTCAGGAGTACTGTCCAAAGTAGACTGGAGCGAGTGGGCTACACCCATCATTCCTGTAATGAAGAGGTCGTTGAGTAATACGCCTGGGGAACCAAAGAAGGTCTGCATCTGTGGGGATTTTAAGGTGACAGTGAACCCAGTCCTTCACATGGTACAATATCCGCTTCCACGAATTGAGGATATTTTTGCCTCGCTATCTGGAGGTAAACGCTTCACCAAAATTGATCTAGCCCAGGCATACTTGCAAATGGAGGTAGAAGAAGCCTCGAAACAATACCTCACGATCAACACTCATTAAGGTCTCTATCAATACAACCGGCTGGTGTTCGGGGTAGCATCGGCCCCGGCTATTTGGCAAAGGGCAATGGATCAAGTCCTGCAAGGGATTCCAGGGACCCAGTGATATTTGGACGACATCCTGGTCACGGGCGAAAATGACAGTGATCACCTCGCCAACTTGGAGAAGGTGCTCACCAGATTAAAGGAATATGGGCTACGAGCTAATCGCCACAAGTGCGAGTTTTTCCAGAAGCAGATCTCGTATTGTGGCCACGTCATCGATGAAGAGGGGTTACATAAGTCCCCTGAAAAGATTGAGGCAGTAGTCAAGGCTCCAGCACCAGAAAATGTGTCACAACCTGTAGTGTATGTACCATTAAGAGCCCTTGTGTACTGTAATACCGGTAGTGACCACTCGGGTATATAAGCCTGTATAGTGTCTTGTATCTTTTAGTTCACCTCCAGACTTTGTTCAGTAAACACCTGTTAAACCAACTCCTGCATTCCGTGTCTCCATTAACACACGGATACAACAGTGGCGACAAATTGGAAACGGACTTACCTGCAATTCGGCAGCACCTCAAGGAGATCGATTCCTCAGACGAAGGTCAAAGAAAAAAAACGAAGGAAAAAAAAACTCTGGTTTCACCAGCTAGCCGGGCTGGTGGCAGGTACTGCACTAATCCTTCCTGGGCGGCGTGCTGGGGCTCGATCGTGTGGCTCTGCAGCAGGGCCGAGCAGCGAGTCAGAAGGCGGAGGCAAACAGAGATGGAGGGTGGAGCACTCTGGAGACGGCCGGCGCTGCAAAACAGGTCGGCATTCGGACTAAGCAGAGGGAGGGAAAAGTCCCAGAGAGTCCGGCGGGAACGAGTCTCCAACTATTAAAAATATCTGTGTAAATAAAAACCGCGGAGAACAACGTTGTCAGCAGCGGCATCAGCGAGGAAGCGCGGGAGACGCCATTTTTTCTCGGCAGGGAAGAAAGGAAAGCGCGGGAGGCGCCATTTTTGATTTTCAGGATGCCTAAGACTGGCAATATTACTGCTTTCGATAGTGATATAGAGGATTGGACCACATATGTAGAAAGAGTGGAGGTATATTGCACAGCGAATGAAGTAGAGGATGATAAAAAGGCATCGGTACTTCTAAATCTGATTGGCACAAGGACATACGGGCTGTTACGAAACTTAATCACTCCAGCCAAACCGATGGACAAGAATTTTAAGGAGATTGTTGATACCCTACAGGAGCACTTAAACCCAACACCGTTGCTGATAGCGGAACGATTCAAATTCTTCAGGAGCAATCAGCACAAGAATGAAAGTAACGCTGATTACCTCACCGAATTAAGAAAGCTGTCAAAGCACTGCCAATTCGGGGCAGGACTGGCAGATTCTCTACGAGACAAATTCATCTGCGGTCTCCTAAGTGAAGGAACACAGAAAAGGCTACTTTCTGAGAAAGATTTGACACTGGACAAGGCTTTCAGTGTGGCTGTATCATACGAAGCAGCAGCAAGAGGAGCTGCAGAGATGCAGCAAAAGCCACAGGACTTCGGCACCCATGAAATGACACGGGGTTTCGAGAGATGTTATCGCTGCGGCAGATCCACCCATGACCAGATGGACTGCTGGTTCAAGGACAAAGCATGCAGGCAATGCGGAAAGATGGGACACATTGCACGTGTATGCCGATCTGGAAACAAAAAAATCCACTGACAGAAAAAAAAATCAATAAGGAAAAGTACAGAAAGGTACAAATGATGACGGACAGTAGCTCCGAAGACCAGAAGAGCGATAGTGACTCCGGAAACAAGAGACTAAGCTGTCTCAAATTACATAATGTAATTGCCAAAGAAGATTACCAGACCATTTGGGTTACCCTCACGATAGCGGGGTCCCCAGTTAAAATGGAGCTAGATACAGGATCAGCTCTGACCATCATAAATCGACGGGATTACGAGCGGCTACTTCCGCATATACCTTTGAAAGACACATCCATTATCTTGAAGACATATACGGGGCAGAAAGTATACCCCAGAGGGAAAATAAGGGTGCCTGTTGTATATAACGGCAAGGAAATACAGAAGTTGTATTTATACGTTCTGCAAGATGGTGGTCCACCGTTGTTGGGACGTGAATGGATCAGGAAGATACGTTTAGACTGGCACGCCATTCAGGCACTGACGGTGACCAGTAAGAAAAAAAATGATGATGACGTCATACCTGAACAATTAAAAGACATCTTGGCTAACGCCAAAGAAGTGTTTCAATAGGAACTAGGAACCTTGAAAGGCGTCACCGCCTCAATAAAAGTGGAAGATGCAGCAATTCCCAAGTTTTTTAAGGCAAGGCCGGTGCCATACGCAATTCATCCAGCAGTCGAGGCAGAGCTGGAGAATTTGGAAAAAGCAGGCGTGTTATCCAAGGTAGATTGGAGCGAGTGGGCAACACCCATCGTCCCGGTCATGAAGAAAACGTTGAATAATGATAAATCTGAAGAACAGAGAAAAATTCGCATCTGTGGGGACTTCAAGGTGACTGTAAACCCGGTCCTTCACACGATACGGTATCCTCTTCCGAGGATAGAAGATATTTTCACCTCACTATCTGGAGGGAAACGTTTCACCAAAATTGACTTGGCACAGGCATATCTACAGATGGAGGTTGAGGAGGCCTCTAAAAAGTATCTTACGATAAACACACACAAAGGCCTGTACCAGTACAATCGACTGGTTTTTGGAGTAGCATCAGCTCCAGCTATCTGGCAAAGAGCTATGGAGCAAGTCCTGCAAGGGATTCCGGGGACTCAATGCTACCTAGACGACATCCTTTTAACAGGAGAAAACGACAACGAGCACCTTGCCAATTTGGAGCAGGTGCTCACTAGGCTGAGAGAACGGGGCCTACGAGCAAATCGCCCCAAGTGCGAATTTTTCCAGAAACAAATATCATATTGTGGCCATATAATTAACGAAGAAGGGTTGCATAAGTCACCTGAAAAAATTGAAGCGGTCATAAAAGCCGCTTTTTTTCAGCACCTGAAAATGTATCACAATTAAGGTCGTTCCTGGGATTGATAAGTTCGGTAAAAATTTATGATAGTAATTTATCAACTGTTGTGCACCCTCTTAACGCACTGCTACAAACGGGAGTAATTTGGAAATGGAGCGAAGAGTGTAAACGTGCCTTCCATAAATGCAAAGGCTTGATCACGTCCAAGGAAGTGTTGGCTCATTACAACCCATCACTGCCAATCAGACTGGCGTGCGATGCATCCTCTTACGGCGTGGGAGCCGTATTATCGCATAGATTCCCTGATGGCTCGGAGCGGCCGATAGCTTTTGCGTCATGCATATTGAACTCAGCTGAGCGTAACTATGCCCAGATCGACAGGGAAGCACTCAGACTGGTGTGGGGAGTGAAGGAATTCAACCATTACCTACACGGACAAAAATTTACCTTGTTGACTGACCATCAACCCCTCGTCTCCATATTCAACCCTAAAAAGGGCGTTCCCATTATGACAGCGCAAAGGCTACACAGGTGGTCCCTTTTCCTAGGGGCACACCAATATGACATAGAATACAAAGGATCAAAACAGCATGGGAATGCTGACGGTTTATCGCGCCTACCGTTGCCAACGGTAGAAGAGGCACCTACAGTGGACCCAGTGGAGATGTTCCACTCAACCATAGTGGAATGTCTACTAGTAACAAATTCTACCATTGAAAAGGAAACGAGAAATGACCCGACTCTCTCGTGAGTCTACGTTTTAACGGCGAAGGGATGGCCAGCACATGACGAACCACTGTTGCCAGCATTCTCGCAAAGAAGAGAACAGCTGTCAGTGTGCCGAGGAACCTTGATGTGTGGATCCAGAGTGGTGATCCCACCCAAACTCCAGGATAAAGTGCTAAAGGAGCTTCACGAGGGGCATCTGGGTGGAGTGAAAATGAAGAACCTAGCCAGAGCGTTTGTGTGGTGGCCAGGTATCGATGGAGACATCGAAGAAATGACCAAGGGCTGTCTAGGATGCCAGAAGGTCCAAAACGCCCCACCACAAGCCCCTCTACATCCATGGGAGTGGCCCTCATCTCCATGGCAAAGGGCACATATCGACTTTGCTGGTCCATTTATGGACTCAATGTTCTTAATCGCGGTTGATGCACACTCCAAGTGGCCGGAGGTAATAAAGATGTCCTCCACCACCACGGAAAAAACCATCACAGTATTAAGGACCATATTTGCCAGGAATGGGCTGCCGGAACAGATCTGTTCTGATAATGGACCGCAATTTGTGTCCGAAGAATTCAGGAAGTTCTTAAAAAACAATGGGGTTAAGCACTACACGTCCGCCCCATACCATCCCGCCACCAATGGATTAGCTGAAAGGTTTGTCCAGACCTTCAAGAAGGCCATAAAGGCCATGGGTAATGAAGACATAAATCTACAACATAAGGTAGATAACTTCTTGTTTGCGTACAGGAATGCAACACGTGCGGTTACAAACCAAACTCCCGCCATGATGTTTTTCAATAGAAGACTAAGATGCCGGCTGGATTTGATCAAGCCAAACATCAGAAGGGACGTAGAGACCCGGCAATTTCAAGGCATGAATGAAAGGTCAACTAGAACCTTCCAGATAGGTCAACAAGTTTTGGCCCGGGACTACCGTACCGAGAAATGGCAGCCTGGAACTATTTGCACACGACTAGGACCACTGATGTATACCGTGGACATTGGTGAAAGCATAATAAGGCGCCATGCTGACCAGATCATAGAGTCATCTGAAAAGGGACAACCTACACCACAACTCTATACACCTAATGATGAAGCAGAGATACCCATAGTATCTACTTTCGATCCGGTGATACTGGAATCAGATGAACCCGACACTGGCATTCAAGCCGAATCGACCTTGCCAAAAGAACCTACTACACCGCCAAAAGAACCTACTACACCACCGAAAACTACTACACCACCGAGGCGTTATCCGGACCGAGTCAGGAAGCCTCCAGAGAGACTGACTTATAATTGATTAACTGCAGCAAATGTGTAGATTATTGTTCTTGTAAACATGTTAATTAATGATTACAGGTAGACTACCCTTTATCCAGAATTCCGAAAACCGAAACCCTCTAGAAACCGAAGGTTTTTTCGTTCAGCGTAAGTCGTGCGTACGAACGAAAAAACCTTCGGTTTTTAGAGGGTTCCGGTTTCGGAAGTTCGGATAAAGGGTAAGTCGTGCGTACGACCCCCCCCGCCGGCCCCGACAACCGCCTCCCCCCCCCCCCCCCCCCCGCGGGCCCCGACAACCGCCGGCCCCGACAACCGCCGACCCCCCCCCCCCCGCGGACCCCGCTGGCCCCGACAACCGCCGACCACCCCGCGTACCCCGACCCCCGCTAGCCCCGACAACCGCCGACCCCCCCGCCAGCCCTGACAACCACCGACCCCGACAACCGCCTCCCCCCCACCCCCGCGGGCCCCGACAACCGCCGGCCCCGACAACCGCCGACCCCCCCCCCCGCGGACCCCGCTGGCCCCGACAACCGCCGACCACCCCGCGTACCCCGACCCCCGCCAGCCCCGACAACCGCCGACCCCCCCGCCAGCCCCGACAACCACCGACCCCGACAACCGCCGACCCCCCCCACGTACCCCGCCCCCGCCGACCCCGACTGACTTACGCTGAGCGTCAGCGTAAGTCGTGCACACGACCCCCCGCCGACACCCCCCCGCGGACCCCCGCCGACCCACCTTCCGAAATCCGAAATTCTCCTTTATCCGAAACTCGGCTGGTCCCGAGGTTTTCGGATAAAGGATAGTCTACCTGTACTTAAAATTTTATGTACTAATTATCTAAAAGGGGAGGAATTGTAGTGTATGTACCTTTAAGAGCCCCTGTGTACTGTAATACCGGTAGTGACCACTCGGGTATATAAGCCTGTATAGCGTCTTGTATCTTTTAGTTCACCTCCAGACTTTGTTCAGTAAACACCTGTTAAACCAACTCCTGCATTCCGTGTCTCCATTAACACACGGATACAACACAACTGAGGTCATTCCTCGGGCTGGTAAACTACTACCATAAGTTCTTACCAAATTTGTCCACGGTATTACACCCACTGAACACCCTACTGCAAACAGGGGTACCATGGAAGTGGAATGACGAACGTAGACGAGCTTTCCAGAAGTGTAAAGAATTGATCACATCAAAAGAGGTGTTGGCCCATTTCAACCCAGCACTACCAATTCGTTTGGCATGTGATGCATCACCCTATGGTATTGGAGCGGTGCTATCGCACAAATTCCCAGACGGGTTGGAGAGGCCAGTAGCCTTTGCGTCTCGGTCACTAACCTCAGCCGAGCGCAACTACGCCCAGATTGACAGGGAGGCCCTCAGCCTAGTATGGGGAGTAAAAAAATTCAACCACTATCTGCATGGGCAGAAGTTCACCTTGCTGACTGACCACCAACCACTTGTCTCCATCTTTAATCCTAAGAAGGGCGTTCCAGTGATGACTGCACAACGGTTACAAAGATGGTCCCTGTTTCTAGGGGCGAATCAATATGAAATAGAATATAAAGGCACGAAACAGCATGGAAACGCTGATGGGCTATCACGCCTGCCACTGCCTACTGTGGAGGAAGCACCAGCAGAGATATTTTATTCGTCAATAATTGAACGATTGCCAGTAACGAACGCGGATATAGAGAAGGAGACCCGCAATGATCTGACACTGTCTCGGGTATATGATTTGACGATGAGGGGATGGCCAACACATGACGACTCACTGTTGCCAGCATTCTCATCCAGAAGAGAACAGCTGTCAGTATAGAAACATAGAAGATAGGAGCAGGAGTAGGCCATTCGGCCCTTCGAGCCTGCTCCGCCATTCAATGTGATCATGGCTGATCATCCAAATTCAGTACCCTGTCCCTGCCTTTTCCCCATATCCCTTGATCCCTTTAGCCTCAAGAAATATATCCAACTCTTTCTTGAATATATTTAATGAACTGGCCTCCACCGCCCTCTGTGGCAGAGAATTCCACAGGTTCACCACTCTCTGGGTGAAGAAATTCCTCCCGATTTCAGTCCTAAATGGCTTACCCCTTATCCTTAGACTATGACCCCTGGTTCTGGACTCCCCGGCCATCAGAAACATCCTTCCTGCATCTAGTCTGTCTAGACCTGACAGAATTTTATAGGTTTCTGACAGAATTTTATAGGTGCATTTTGGACCTTCTGGCACCCTGAGCAGCTCTTGGTTAGGTCCTCGATTTGTTGATCGATCCCCGGCCACCACACATAAGCCCTAGCAAGGCTTTTCATTTTCACCCCTCCCAGATGACCTTCATGAAGCTCATTTAGCACTCTCTCCCTTAACATGAGTCGCTATGTGTTGGCCATCCCCTCACCGTCAAATCATATACCCGAGACAGTGTCGGATCATTGCGGGTCTCCTTCTCTATATCCGCGTTCGTTACTGGCAATCGTTCAATTATTGACGAATAAAATATCTCGATAGGGTCCACTGCTGGTGCTTCCTCCACAGTAGGCAGTGGCAGGCGTGATAGCCCATCAGCGTCCCCACTGCCAGGGGACAGTGATGTGTGGATCCCGAGTGGTGATTCCACCCAAGTTAAGGGAGAGAGTGCTAAATGAGCTTCATGAAGGTCATCTGGGAGGGGTGAAAATGAAAAGCCTTGCTAGGGCTTATGTGTGGTGGCCGGGGATCGATCAACAAATCGAGGACCTAACCAAGAGCTGCTCAGGATGCCAGAAGGTCCAAAATGCACCACCACATGCCCCTCTACACCCATGGGAGTGGCCCTCCTCTCCATGGCAACGGGTGCACATTGATTTTGCTGGTCCATTCATGGACTCAATGTTCTTAATAGCAGTGGATGCTCACTCGAAATGGCCTGAGGTGATAAAAATGTCCTCAACCACTACAGAGAAAACGATTGCAGTCCTACGGACCATATTTGCCAGGAATGGCTTGCCAGAGCAGATTTGCTCTGATAATGGACCACAGTTTGTGTCCGAAGAGTTTCGGAAATTTATGAGAAGGAATGGGGTCAGGCATTACACATCCGCCCCGTATCATCCAGCCACAAATGGATTGGCTGAGAGGTTTGTACAAACCTTTTAAAAAGGCGATAAAGGCCATGTGCAACGATGAAATTCCACTACAGCATAAGGTGGACAATTTCCTATTAGCCTACAGAAATGCGACACATGCAGTCACCAACCCAACCCCGGCCTTGATGTTCTTTAACCGAAGGTTGAGATCTCGTCTGGATTTACTCAGACCAAATGTGCGAAGAAATGTTGAGGATAAACAATTCCAGCACATCAATGAGAAGCCGACAAGGAGCTTCAATGTAGGACAACCAGTCTTGGCCCGTGACTACCGAACAGAGAAATGGCAACCCGGAACGATATGCACAAGGCAGGGGCCATTAATGTAAACAGTGGATGTCGGGGAGAACATTGTGAGACGCCACGTCGATCAGATCTTAGCGTCACAGGAACGAGTCAACCCCATGTCTCGAGTACCTGGGGATGAACCCGACATACCGGTAGCATCTACCTCAGAACCAGTAGCAGTGGAAACCGATGAACTAACCGACGAAAAGGGGCCAGAATCGCCTCCGCACCAAGAACAAGAACCTCAGGAAAGGCGCTATCCCGAAAGGATCAGGAAGCCGCCCCAAAGACTGAATCTATAAATGGACTATTGTTGTTTAATATACATGTTAAAGTGTTGATTGTTATTTGAATATTATGGGTACTGCTAATCTAAAAGGGGAGGAATTGTAGTGTATGTACCTTTAAGAGAAAACTACTTTTACAGCTCCTGTATACTGTAGTACCGGCAGTGACCACACCTGTATATAAGCCTTGAGCATGCCTCTGTACCCCCAGTCTTGAGACTACCCTACTCCAGTAAATACCTGTTGATTGTTAAGTTACAGCATCCGTGTGGTTATTGAAAAACATCATACTTTAAGAATCACGGATCTAACACAATCTATTCTCATACTATTTCTTTGCCCCTCTTATTTCCTTTTTCACTTCTCCTCTGTACTTTTTATATTCAGCCTGATTCTCCCTTGTATTATCAAGCTGACATCTGTTATACACCCCCTTTATCCTACTCTCTAACTCCTTCGTCATCCAGGGAGCTCTGGCTTTGGTTGGCCTCCCTTTCTCCCTGTGGGAATGTACCTTGACTGTACCCGAACCATCTCCTCTTTAAAGGCCGCCCAGTGCTCCATTACATTTCTGCCTGTCAGTCTTTGACTTCAATTTACCTGGGCCAGATCCCTCTTCAATTTGCTGAAATTTTATTCTAGATTGCTCCTTGTCCTTCTCCATAACTAATCTAAACCTTACAAAAGTGTGATCACTATTCCTGAGATGCTCCCCCACTGTCTCCACTTGACCCATTTCATTTCCCAGGACTAGATCCAGCAATGCCTTCTTCCTCGTTGGGCAGGAAACATATTGATCAAGAAAATTCTCCTGAACACACTTCCTCCCCTTCTCTGCCCTTAACACAATCGCTGCCCCCATTCAATATTGGGGTAGTTAAAGTCTTCCATTATCACTACTCTATAGTTCTTGCACCTCTCAGTAATTTCTTTGCAAATCTACTTCTCTATCTCCTTCCCACTATTTGGTGGCCTATAAAATACACCAAGTAGTACAATAGCTCCTTTATTGTTTCTTACCGCCAACCAAATAGATTCTGCCTTTGACCCCTCAAGGACATTCTCTCTCTCTCTAGCACTGTAATATCTTCCTTAATCAAAGCTGCTACCCCTCCTCTTTTTTCCTTCCCTATCCTTCCTGAATACCTTGTAGCCAGGAATATTAAGCATCCAATCCTCCCCTTTTTTGAGCCAGTTCTCAATTATCGTCACTACATCTTATTTTCACGTGGTTATTTGCGCCTGCAGCTCACCAACTTATTAACCATACTTCATGCATTTACACACATACACTCAAAACCTAACTTAGACCTTTTTGTATTTTCTATGATGCCACCTAATTTTGTATAATTTCTAAATCTAACTCTCTCCCAGTCCTCTGTACACCCTGGCCTAAAAATTTGGTTGCTTCGCGCCTCCCGTTAATGCCCTAAGAGGGCATTAACGAGGCGCAAAGCAACTCGGGCCTGGGCGTGGTGCCTCCAACGCCTCCCACGAAATTCAGCGGGAGGTAACTGTTAGTGCCCTGTGGCGCTGCACTGCCGGCGATGATGTCCTCACCGTGTGCTGTGCCCCACTTGCTCCCTGGCTGCAATCTTCGGTAGTGCCCCTTGATTTACCACCGGACGGGGTCAGGGGGGCCTACCTGTGGCCAGGGAGGCGCAAATTAAAGGGGAGGCGCCGGGCGGCCATTTTTGTTGCTGGCCGCCTGCCAGCACCTGCCTCCTCTGCCATCCCCGGCCTCCTCTGCAGCCCCCCTGCGGGATGCCGGCTGCCCTCCGTGAGCCCGGCACTTCTCTTGAGTACCGGGCTCTTTTGTCGGCACTCCAACCCCTGGTGTCCCAGCTGGGCTCCGGGTTGCGCTGTGCTAGGCCCCTCCCCTTTAATAATGGGGAGGAAAGCCTGCAGTACCGTGGTGCGACATGCCGCATAGCGTGGCGCTGTGGCATGTAGCACCGCGAAATTCACTCGCAGCGCCCAAGAGGGAGGTGGGGCGCTACTGGTGAATTTTGCCCGCGGGGGCACTAACTTTTTTTGGGAGAAACGGGGGAAAAATTGGGTCGCGCCCCTTTTGGGGTGTTAACTTTGCTGGGGTGCTACTTTTAGCGCCCCAGCAAAGTTAACGCCCCAAAAGGGGCATAACCCAATTTTTCCCCCTGTTTCTACTTTTTAATACTATATCTTGGTGCCCAAACCCCTGCCAAATTAATTTAAACCCTCCCCCACAGCACTAGTTAACCTGCCCTCAAATATATTGGACTCAGCCTGTTCAGGTGCAACCCGTCCATCTTGAACAGGTCCCTCTTGCCACAGAACTGGTCCCAATGTCCAAGGAATCTGAAACCCTTCCTCCTGCACCATGTCCCTAGCGATGCCATAATCCTCCTCTTTTTATTCTCACTTGCATGTGGCACTGGGAGTAATCCAGAGATTACCTACCTTTGAGTTCCTACTTTTAACTAGCTCTTTAAACTCTGACTGCAGGACCTCAAACTTCTTCCTCCCTTTATCATTGGTTCTGACATGGACCATGACTTCTGGCACTTCCCCTTCCCCCGCAGAATGTTCTGCACCCTCTTTGTGATGTCCCTTATCCTGGCACCTGGGAGGCAACATAACATACGGGCCTCATTTTGACGGTAGCAGAACTGTCTGCCTGTCCCCCTGACCATCGAATCCACAATTACTACTGTGTTGCTACACTTTGCTGTACCCCTCTGTGCAGTCCTTTGACACATGGTGCCAGGCTCGGGACTGCATTCCTTCGAGGTGCTGTCACCGTCACTGGTATTCAATGCTGAATAATGTTTTGAGAGTGCCACACTCCCAAAGGATTCCTGCACTTTCCTAGTAATTTGTCCTCCAACAGGTTACTAGGATTGCTGAGGCACTTCCCCAGGGGAGTGGCAGTGGCTCCGTGGAGCATGAACCTGCTGTCCTCTCTCAGGATGACAGCATTCGTCCTCTGCCACTCCACCAGTGCCCTTGCTGTTGCCGGTCAGCCAGCCAGCCGAGACTGCTGCCGCCCATGCCGAAGTGGTGCAGTCTTGTGTCAGGCCTTCTAGGCCCTGAGCTGCTCAAGGTCATCTTCCAGGGCCATCTGCAGCACTGCGTAGGAGCAGTAGGACAGGCAAAGACACACTGAAGACCGGCACTAAGGGAATGCACAAGGGTGTTTAGTTGACTTTTGTATGCAATATGGCATGATTTCATTTATAAATGTGGTTTGGAATGTTTATTTTGTGGTGGCTTTTATTTTTGCATTGTGGCCAAACGGACGCTGTGATGGTCAGTGACAGAGGGAAGGTAAGGAGTGTGGGGCTGCTGGTTGTAAAGTCCGCGCCTCAATAATACACGGACTTCGGGAGAACAGTTTAACAGGTACTTTACTGAACAGGAGGCAACGTCAGACTGAAATACAGAAGCCTGCTAGGGCCTTTTATACAGGGGTGGTCACTGCCGGTACTGCAGTCTAAAACCAGTTATTCCCTTAAAGGTACATACACAACAATTCCTCCCCTTTTAGATAAACAGTACATAACATTCATTTAACAACTAAATAATAACTAATTACAATTACAATTTTCTCGGTACTATATACATCAAATGAAATAATCATTTATAAGTTCAGTCTTTGAGGAGGCTTCCTGATCCTGACTGGATAGCGCCTTTCTCGAGTATCCTGTTCTTGCGGTGGAGTCGATTCAGGCTCAATGTCATTGGTTGGTTCGTCAGCTTCCAATACCACTGCTTCTGAGGTAGACGCAATCTGTACTTCGGGCTCATTACCAGGTGCACATGCTTGTGGTATAGGTTTGGCTTGTTCCTGTGACTCTAGAATCTGGTCAGCATGGCATCTCACGATGCTCTCTCCAACGTCCACTGTGTACATTAGTGGTCCCTGCTGTGTGCATATCGTTCCTGGCTGCCATTTTTCTGTTCGGTAGTCACGGGCCAAGACTGGTTGCCCTATCTTGAAGCTCCTGGTTGGCTTCTCATTTATGTGCTGGAACTGCTTATCCTCAACATCTCGTCTTATGTTTGGTTTGAGCAAATCCAAGCGACATCTTAGACTTCGGTTGAAAAACAGTACGGCTGGAGTTTGGTTGGTTACTGCATGTGTCGCATTCCGGTAAGCAAACAAGAAGTTATCCACCTTGTGTTGTAGTGGTATGTCGTCATTATACATTGCCTTTATTGCCTTTTTAAAGGTCTGAACAAACCTCTCAGCCAATCCATTTGTGGCTGGATGATATGGGGCAGATGTGTAATGTTTCACCCCATTATTCTTCAGGAACCTCCGGAAATCCTCAGACACAAACTGTGGCCCATTGTCGGAGCAAATCTGTTCTGGCAACCCATTCCTGGCGAAGATGGTCCTTAGGACTGCAATAGTTTTCTCCGTGGTGGTGGAGGACATTTTAATGACCTCTGGCCATTTCGAATGGGCGTCCACAGTGATTAGAAACACTGAGTCCATAAATGGACCAGCAAAATCAATGTGTACCTGTTGCCATGGAGATGAGGGCGACTCCCATGGATGTAGCGGGGCCTGTGGTGGAGCGTTTTGGACCTTCTGGCATCCTGTGCATCTCTTGGTCATATCCTCGATTTCTTTATCGATTCCGGGCCACCACACAAACGCCCTGGCTAGGCTCTTCATTTTTACCCCTCCCAGATGACCCTCATGAAGCTCATTGAGCACTCTATCTCTCAACTTGGGTGGAATTACCACTCGGGATCCACACATCAAGGTCCCCCGGCACACTGACAGTTGTTCTCTCCTTGGCGAGAATGCTGGCAACAGTGAGTCGCCATATGCTGGCCATCCCTTCACCGTCAAATCATAGACCCGAGAGAGTGTCGGGTCATTTCGGGTTTCCTTCTCAATACTTGCGTTTGTAACAGGCAAACATTCGACTATGGTCGCATGGAATATCTCCACAGGGTCCACTGCAGGTGCTTCTTCCACCGTAGGCAACGGTAGGCGCGACAGCCCATCAGCGTTTCCATGCTGTTTCGTACCTTTGTACTCTATGTCGTACTGATGTGCCCCTAGAAAAAGTGACCATCTTTGCAGCCGTTGCGCCGTCATCACCGGAACGCCCTTCTTTGGGTTAAAAATTGAGACCAGGGGCTGATGATCAGTCAGTAGGGTGAATTTCTGCCCGTGCAGATAGTGATTGAACTTCTTCACCCCCCACACCAGGCTGAGGGCCTCCCTGTCAATCTGGGCGTAGTTACGCTTGGCTGAGGTTAGCGAGCGCAATGCAAAGGCTATTGGCCTCTCTGAACCGTCATGGAATTTGTGTGACAGCACCGCTCCAATGCTGTAAGGTGATGCATCACATGCCAACCGAATCGATAGTGTTGGGTTGTAGTGGGCCAATACTTGGGCAGCACGGTGGCATAGTGGTTAGCACTATTGCCTCACAGCGCCAGGGACCCGGGTTCGAATCCGGCCTCGGGCGACTGTCTGTGTGGAGTTTGCACATTCTCCCCGTGTTTGCGTGGGTTTCCTCCGGGTGCTCCAGTTTCCTCCCACAGTCCAAAGATGTGCGAGTTAGGTTAATTGGCCATGATTAAAAAAAATTGGCCCTTAGTGTTAGGGGGATTAAATACGTGGGTTTACGGGGATAGGGTGGGATATGTGTTGGTGTAGGGGTTACGGGGATCGGGTGGGATATGTGTCGGTGCAGGCTCGATGGGCCGAAATGGCCTCTATCTGCACTGTGGGGTTTCTGTGATTCTGTGAATACTTCTTTTGAAGTGATTAAGCATTTACATTCCTGAAAGGCACGCTTACACACATCACTCCATTTCCATGTTACTCCAGTTTGTAGCAGGGCGTTCAGTGGGTGCAGAATTGTAGATATATTCGGCAAGAACTTGTGGTAGTAGTTCACCAACCCGAGGAACGACCTTAGTTGCGACACATTTTCCGGTGCTGGGGCCTTGACTACAGCCTCAATCTTGTCTGGCGACTTATGCAACCCTTCCTCATCAATCATGTGGCCACAATACGAGATTTGTCTCCTGAAGAACTCGCATTTGGGGCGGTTGGCTCGTAGCCCATATTCCTGTAATCTCGTGAGCACCTGCTTCAGGTTGGCAAGGTGTTCACTGTCATTTTCGCCCGTAACTAGGATGTCGTCCAATTAACACTGGGTCCCCGGAATCCCTTGCAGGACTTGTTCCATCGCCCTCTGCCAAATAGCCGGGGCTGATGCTACCCCGAATACCAGTCGATTGTACTGGTAAAGGCCTTTGTGAGTGTTTATCGGGATGGTTTCCTGGACCAATATGTCGAGGAACCAACCAGAGATCAGGCCATCTTAGACTGGGTATTATGTAACGACAAAGGACTAATTAGCAATCTTGTTGTACGAGGCCCCTTGGGTCTGAGTGATCATAATATGATCGAATTCTTCATTAAGATGGAGAATGAAGTAGTTGACTCAGAAACTAGGGTCCTCAATTTAAATAAAGGAAACTACGATGGTCTGAGGAGCGAGTTGGGTAGGATTGATTGGGGAATGGCACTCAAAGGGTTGACGGTGGATAGGCAATGGCAAACATTCAAAGACCGAATGGATGAGCTACAGAATTTGTTCATCCCAGTTTGGTATAAAAATAAAACAAAAAAGGTGACTCAACCGTGGCTAACAAGGGAAATTAGGGATAGCATAAGATCCAAGGAGACGACACATAAATTGGCCAGAAAAAGCAATAATCCTGAGGATTGGGAGCAGTTTAGGAGTCAACAAAGGAGGACAAAGGGATTAATTAAGAAAGGGAAAATAGAATATGAGAGTAAGCTAGCAGAGAACATAAAAACTGACTGTAAAAGCTTTTATAGATATGTGAAGAGAAAAAGATTGGTGAAGTCAAGCGTAGGTCCCTTACAGTCAGAATCAGGGGAATTTATAATGGGAAACAAAGAAATGGCAGACCAACTAAATTCATACTTTAGTTCTGTCTTCACAAAGGAGGACACAAAATAACCTCCCAGAGATGCCGGGGAATATAGGGCCTGATGAAAGGGTGAAACTGAAAGAAATCAGTATTTGTAGGGAAATGGTGTTAGGAAAATTGATGGGACTAAAGGCCGATAAATCCCCAGGGCCTGATAATCTACATCCCAGGGTACTTAAGGAAGTGGCCCTGGAAATAGTAGATGCATTGCTGGTCATCTTCCAGAACTCGATAGACTCTGGAACAGTACCCATGGATTGGAGGGTAGCTAATGTTACCCCACTATTCAAAAAAGGTGGTCGAGAAAAAGCGGGGAATTATAGACCGGTAAGCCTGACATCGGTAGTGGGGGAAATGCTAGAATCTATTATAAAAGATGTAATAGCAGAGCACTTGGTAAGCAGTGACAGGATCAGACAAAGTCAACATGGATTTACAAAAGGTAAATCATGCTTGACTAATCTACTGGAATTTTTTGAGGATGTAACTGGTAAAATAGATAAGGGAGAACCAGTGGATGTGGTGTATTTGGACTTTCAGAAGGCTTTCGATAAGGTCCCGCATAAGAGATTAGCGTGCAAAATTGAGGCACATGGGATTGGGGCAAGGTATTGACTTGGATAGAGAACTGGTTGGCGGACAGAAAGCAAAGAGTTGGAATAAACGAGTCGTTTTCCGAGTGGCAGGCAGTGACTAGTGGGGTACCGCAAGGATCGGTCCTAGGACCCCAGCTGTTCACAATATATATTAATGATCTGGACGAGGGAATTGGATGTAATATCTCCAAATTTGCAGACGACACAAAGCTGGGTGGGAGGGTAAGCTGCGAGGAGGATGTCGTGAAACTCCAGTATGGTTTGGACAGATTGGGTGATTGGGCAGAAACATGGCAAATGCACTATAATGTGGATAAATGTGAGGTTATCCACTTTGGTGGCAAAAACAGGAAGGCAGATTATTATTTGAATGGCAATAGATTGGGAGAAGGGGAAGTGCAAAGAGAACTGGGTGTTCTTGTGCACCAGTCGCTGAAGGTAAGCATGCAGGTGCAGCAGGCGGTTAACAAGGCAAATGGTATGTTGGCCTTCGTAGCAAGAGGGTTCGAGTACAGGAACAAGGATGTCTTGCTACAGTTGTACAGGGCCTTGGTGAGACTGCACCTTGAGTATTGTGTGCAGTTTTGGTCGCCTTACCTGAGGAAGGACGTACTTGCCATGGAAGGAGTGCAGCAAAGATTCACCAGGCTGATACCTGGGATGGCAGGAATGACGTATGAGGAGAGATTGTGTCGATTGGGCTTATACTCACTGGAGTTTAGAAGATTGAGAGGGGATCTCATCGAAACTTATAAAATTCTGTCAGGCCTGGACAGACTAGATGCAGGAAGGATGTTTATGATGGCCGGGGAGTCCAGAACCAGGGGTCATAGTCTAAGGATAAGGGGTAAGCCATTTAGGACTGAAATGAGGAGGAATTTCTTCACCCAGAGAGTGGTGAACCTGTGGAATTCTCTGCCACAGAGGGTGGTGGAGGCCAGTTCATTAAATATATTCAAAAAAGAGTTGGATATATTTCTTAAGGCTAAAGGGATCAAGGGATATGGGGAGAAGGCAGGGACAGGGTACTGAATTTGGATGATCAGCCATGATCTCATTGAATGGCGGAGCAGGCTCGAAGGGCCGAATGGCCTACTCCTGCTCCTATCTTCTATGTTTCTATGTATTTTCAAGATGCTTCTTCCACCTCCATTTCTAGATACGCTTGGGCCAGATCAATCTTTGTAAAACGTTTCCCTCCAGATAGTGAGGCGAAAATATCTTCTATCCGCGGAAGTGGATATTGTACTGTGTGCAGGACTGGGTTCACAGTCACCTTGAAGTCCCCACAGATGCGAACTTTCTTCGGCTCCCCAGGCGTGCTGCTCAATGATTTCTTCATTACAGGAATGATGGATGTGGCCCACTCGCTCCACTCCACCTTGGACAGTACACCTGAACATTCCAGACTCTCCAGTTCAGCTTCAACGGCTGGGTGGATCGCGTATGGCACCGGTCTGGCCTTAAAAAATTTGGGGTTTGCGTTATCTTCAATCTTTATGGTTGCCTTTACTCCTTTTAGAGTCCCAAGTCCTTGTTGGAACACCTCTTTCGCGTCAGATAGAATTTGTGACAGACGTCCAGGTGCGACGTCATCATCCTTTTTGTCAGTCACAGTTAGTGCCTGAATGGAATGCCAATCCAATTGTATTTTTCGGATCCATTCACGTCCCAATAATGGTGGTCCTCCATCTCGTAGTATATACATATATAGTTTCTGCGTTTCCTTGCCGTTATATTTAACTGGCACCCTTATTTTTCCTCGGGGGTAAACCTTTTGCCCCGTGCATGTCTTCAATACAATGGACGTGTCCTTTAAGGGTATGTGTGAGAATAGCCGCTCATAGTCTCGTCGATTCATGACAGTTAGGGCTGATCCTGTATCCAATTCCATCTTTACTGGGGACCCTGCTATCGTGAGGGTGACCCAAATGGTTCGGTGATCCTCCTTTGCGATCACGTTGTGTAACTTTAGACAACTTAGCCTCCTACTCCCGGAGTCCTTATCACTCTCCTGATCTTCCGAACTACTGTCTGTCAGTTTCTTTACTTTCCTGTACTGTTCTTTAGTAGTTCTTGTCATGCTGGTTTTCTTTCCCGACCTGCAGACTCTTGCTATAGGTCCCATTTTTCTGCATTGCCTGCATATTTTGTCCTTAAACCAGCAGTCCTTCTGCTCATGGGTTGTTCTGCCGCAGCGATAGCACTTTTCTGCTCCATACGCCATTTCGTTAGCGCTGTATTCTTGTGGTTTCTGTTGTATTTCCGCAGCTCCCCTTACTGCTGCTTCGTAGGATACTGCCACGCTGAAAGCCTGTTCTAGCGTCCGGTCCTTTTTTGAAAGTAGTCGTTTCTGGGTTCCTTCACTCTGGAGCCCACAGACAAACTTATCCCGTAAGGTGTCTGCCAGTCCTGCTCCGAACTGGCAGTGCTTCGATAACTTGCGTAGTTCCGTAAGATAGTCAGCATTGCTCTCATCTTTGTGCTGGTTTCTTTTATGTAACTTGAATCTTTCTGCTATCAGCAGTGGTGTAGGGCTTAGGTGTTCCTGTAAGATATGAACAATCTCCTCAAAACTTTTCTCCATTGGTTTAGCTGGGGTAATTAAATTCCGCAATAGGCCGTACATACTCGCGCCCATCAGATTTAATAATACCGACACCCTCTTTCCATCGGCCACCTCATTTGCCTTGCAGTACACTTCAATTCTTTCCACATACGTGGTCCAGTCTTCGACCTCGTTGTCGAAAGCAGTGATACTGCCACTTTTCGGCATCTTGGGTGATTTAAAATGGCGCCTCCCGCGCTTTTGCTTCTTCCCCAATGGAATAAAATGGCGCCTCCCGCGCTTTTGCTTCTTCCCCAACGGGATAAAATGGCGCCTCCCGCGCTTTTGCTTCTTCCCCTTGCTGCCACGCTGCTCCTAGCGTTCTACAGGGTAATGGCGGCGACCCGCGGCTTCGGCGCGTCTCGTTTTCCTTCCCCCCATTTATTTTCTCTCCGCTGCCCTGTTCTTGAGCACTGACCGCGCCCTGTGCGCTCCACCCTCTCTCTCTCTTGTTTTCTTTTCCCAGCGACGCTGCACAGCCCGTTTTGTAGAGCCGCTCGATCGAGCTTGAGCCCGCTGCAGTCCGGAAGGGTCAGCGCGCTACCTGCTACCAGCACGATTTGCTGGAACAACTTAACCGGGGAGCCAAGCACAGCTCTCCACAGTCTCTCCCGCAATTCTCCGAACACCGATGACTTCTTTCGGTGGTTGCCCACGGTCGACGCCCGCTGCTCAGACTACGACCTCCAAGAACCCTCCTCTCAGGGCGAGATCCCCGTAAGATGATGCCACACTGCAGGTGAGTTCGAACTTACTCATCGCTATTATGTCCATGTATGATTGAGACACGGACAGCAGGAGTTGAACAAAACAAGTCTTTACTGAAAGGAGTCAATCGGGAAACGAAACTACAGAGGCTTACTAGCGCCTTTTATACAGGGGTGGTCACTGCTGGTACTGCAGTCTGAGACCAATTATTCTCTTAAAGGTACATACACAACAATTCCTCCCCTTTTAGATAAACAGTACATAACATTCATTTAACAACTAAATGATAACTAATTACAATCACAATTACGGTTGCTAGATACATTGGTTAAGTTTAAGCAATTATAAGTTCAGTCTTTGAGGAGGTTTCCTGATTCTGTCTGGATAACGCCTCTTTGGGGTATCAGGTTCCTCTGGCAAGGTTGAGTCGGGATTAATGTCGTTGTCTGGTTCATCTTCCAATATCACCGATTCTGTGGTAGCTGCAATTGGTACGTCGATTTCATTACCAGGTGTATCAGATCGTGGAGTGGAGTTGACGTTTTCCAGTGACTCTAGAATCTGGTCAGCATGGCACCTTACAATGCTCTCTCCAACGTCCACGGTATACATGAGAGGTCCTTGCCGTGTACAAATCGTTCCTGGCTGCCATTTCTCAGTGCGGTAGTCCCGGGCCAAAACTGGTGGACCTATCGTAAAACTCCTGGTCGGCCTTTCATTCATATTCTGAAACTGCCTGTTCTCCACATCTCTTCGGACGTTTGGCTTAACCAAATCCAAGTGGCATCGTAGTCTTCGATTGAAGAACATCATGGCTAGAGTTTGGTTGGTAACCGCATGTGTCGCATTCCGGTAGGCAAACAAGAAGTTGTCCACCTTGTGTTGTAGGGGTATATCTTCATTACACAGTGCCTTGATAGCCTTCTTGAATGTTTGAACAAACCTCTTGGCCAATCCATTAGTGGCTGGATGATATGGGGCAGATGTGTAATGCTTAACACCATTGTTCTTTAAGAACCTCCGGAACTCTTCAGACACAAACTGTGGTCCATTGTCAGAGCAAATCTGTTCAGGCAGCCCATTCCTGGCGAATATGGTTCGTAAAACTGTGATAGTTTTTTCCGTGGTGGTTGAGGACATTTTTATTACCTCTGGCCACTTTGTGCATCCACCACAATTAAAAACATCGGATCCATGAAGGGACCAGCAAAATCAATGTGCACCCTTTGCCATGGAGATGAGGGCCACTCCCATGGATGTAGAGGAGCTTGTGGTGGGGCGTTTTGGACCTTCTGGCATCCTGCACAGCTCTTGGTCATCTCTTCGATTTCTCTATCGATTCCCGGCCACCACACAAACGCTCTAGCTAAGTTCTTCATTTTTACCCCACCCAGATGACCCTCATGAAGCTCATTGAGCACTCTATCCATCAACTTAGGTGGAATTACTACTCTGGATCCACACATCAAGGTTCCTCTGCACACTGACAGCTGTTCTCTTCTCGGCGAGAATGCTGGCAGCAGTGGTTCGCCATGTGCTGGCCACCCCTTCACCGTTAAATCATAGACCCGTGATAGTGTCGGGTCATTCCGTGTTTCCTTTTCTATGTTTGCATTTGTCACAGGGAGACATTCGACTGTGGTCGAGTGGAATAACTCCATTGGATCCACTGCAAGGTCTTCTTCTTCCACCGTCGGCAATGGTAGGCATGATAATCCATCAGCATTCCCATGCTGTTTAGTTCCTTTGTACTCGATGTCATATTGGTGTGCCCCTAGGAAAAGCGACCACCTCTGCAGCCGTTGCACTGTCATTATCGGTACGCCCTTCTGAGGGTTGAAAATGGAGACAAGAGGTTGATGATCGGTTAGTAGAGTAAATTTTTGACCGTGCAGGTAGTGATTGAACTTCTTCACCCCCCACACTAGGCTGAGTGCCTCTCTGTCAATCTGGGCGCAGTTACGCTCGGCAGAAGTTAACGAGCGTGACGCAAAAGCTATCGGCCTCTCTGAACCATCAAGGAATTTATGTAACAGTACCGCCCAATGCCGTAGGGAGACGCATCACACGCCAGTCTGATCGGCAGTGCTGGGTTGTAGTGAGCCAATACTTCTCTTGAAGTGATTAGGTCCTTACTCTTCTGAAAGGCCCGCTTACAGTCATTGCTCCATTTCCATGCTACTCCCGTTCGTAGCAGGGCATTCAGTGGGTGCAGGATTGTCGACAAATTCGGCAAAAACTTATGGTAGTAATTCACCAATCCGAGGAATGACCTCAGTTGCGACACCTTTTCAGGCGCTGGGGCCTTAACAACCGCTTCAATTTTGTCAGGGGACTTATGTAACCCCTCTTCATCAATCACGTGGCCACAATACGATATCTGTTTCTTAAAAAACTCGCACTTGGGGCGGTTGGCTCGTAGCCCATGTTCCCGTAGTCTAGTGAGCATCTGTTCTAGGTTGTTAAGGTGTTCACTGTCATCTTCACCTGTCACAAGGATGTCGTCCAAGTAACACTGAGTCCCCGGAATCCCTTGCAGGACTTGTTCCATCGCTCTTTGCCATATTGCCGGAGCCGATGCTACTCCAAATACCAATCGATGATACTGGTAAAGACCTTTATGAGTGTTTATCGTGAGATACTTCCAAGAGGATTCTTCAACCTCCATCTGCAAATATGCTTGTGCTAGGTCAATTTTTGTAAAACGCTTCCCTCCAGCCAGTGAGGCGAAGATGTCTTCTCTCCTTGGAAGAGGATATTGTACTGTGTGAAGGACTGGGTTCACCGTCATCTTGAAATCCCCACAGATACGAACCTTCCTTGGCTCCTCAGACTTATTGCTTAACGTTTTCTTCATGACAGGAACGATGGGTGTCGCCCACTCGCTCCAGTCGACCTTAGACAACATGCCTGCCTTCTCCAAATTCTCCAGCTCTGCCTCGATGGCTGGGCGAATTGCATATGGTACCGGTCTTGCTTTGAAA
Source organism: Somniosus microcephalus (assembly GCF_052327205.1). Taxonomy (NCBI): domain Eukaryota; kingdom Metazoa; phylum Chordata; class Chondrichthyes; order Squaliformes; family Somniosidae; genus Somniosus; species Somniosus microcephalus. The sequence continues at coordinate 273,125,585 of NC_140990.1, read as the reverse complement.
AACTTGGGAATTGCATTCTCTTCTATTTTTATCGAGGCGGTTACGCCTTTAAGAGTGCCCAGTTCTTGTTGAAATACCTCTTTGGCGTTAGCTAAGATTGTTGACAATCGTCCAGGAGCGACGTCTTCATCTTTTTTACCGTCCACCGTCATTGCATGAATGGAGTGCCAATCTAAGCTTATCTTCCTGATCCATTCACGTCCCAATAACGGTGGCCCACCATTTTGCAGTAAGTAGAGATACAATTTCTGTATTTTCTTGCCGTTGTATTCGACAGGCACCCTTATTTTTCCTCTGGGGTATACTTTTTGCCCTGTATACGTCGTCAAGACGATGGATGTCTCTCTCAAGGGTATGTGAGAATAGCCGCTCGTAATCTCGTCGATTCATGACGGTTAGCGCTGATCCTGTATCCAATTCCATTTTAACTTGGGACCCTGCTTTCGTGAGGATGACCCAAATGGTTCGGTGATCCTCTTTTGCGATTACATTGTGAAGTTTGAGACAGCTTAGTCTCCTGTTCCCGGATTCACTATCGCTCATCTGGTCTTCGGAACTACTGTCCGTCATCTTTTGTACTTTCTTGTACGGTTCCTTAGTAGCCTTTTTGTTGTCGCTGGTCTTCTTCCCAGACCTGCAAACTCGTGCAATGTGTCCCATCTTTCCGCATTGCCTGCATATTTTGTCCTTGGACCAGCAGTCCTTCTGGTCATGGTTAGTTCTGCCGCAGCGATAACATTTTGCAAATCCCCGTGTCATTTCGTGGGTGCCGTATTCCTGTGGCTTTTGTTGAATTTCCGCAGCTCCCCTGGCTGCTGCTTCGTACGATACTGCCACGCTGAAAGCCTTATCTAGCGTCAGCTCTTTCTCTGAGAGTAACTTCTTCTGTGTTCCTTCACTCAGGAGTCCACAGACAAATTTGTCCCGTAGTGTATCTGCCAGTCCTGCTCCGAACTGGCAGTGCTTTGATAGCTTGCGTAGTTCCGTAAGGTACTCAGCATTGCTCTCATCTTTATGCTGAGTTCTCCTGTGGAATTTAAATCTTTTGGCTATCAACAGCGGTGCAGGGTTTAGGTGTTCCTGTAGGACAGCAACAATTTCGTTAAAACTCTTCGCCTTCGGTTTGGCTGGAGTAATCAGGTCCCGCAATAGGCCGTACGTTCTAGCGCCCATTAAGTTTCGCAATACCGATGCCTTTTTCTCATCGGCTATTTCGTTTGCCTCGCAATATACCTCGACTCTTTCCACATACGTGGTCCAGTCCTCTATTGTATTATCAAAGGCAGTGATACAGCCAGTCTTCGGCATCTTGAAAATCTAAAATGGCGCCTCCCGCGCTTTGCCTTCTTCCCCGATTTAACAAAATGGCACCTCCCGCGCTTTGCCTTCTTCCCCGCTGATGGCGCCTCCCGCGCTTTTGCCTTCTTCCCCGCTGTTGCTAGCGCTGCTTTCCGCGGTTTCCGTTGCAACCTGCAGCTCCTCGCGGTTTCCTGCGCGTTTAATATTTCTTTTTTAATTATTTTCCCGTCGTGGAACAACCCTGTGGGACTCTTGCCTCCCTCTTCTCGGGTCTATACGCAGCCCAGCTTCGTAGCACCGGCCGTGCCCTGTGTGCTCCACCCTCTCTCCTCTTCCCGACAACGCTGCTCGGCCCCGTTGCAAGCCACCCGCTCAAGTTCGCGACCGCCGCAGCCCAGGAAGTATCAGTGTACTACCTGCCACCAGCCCGATTAGCTGAAGCACCGTCGACAGGAACCAGGCCCCGCTTTCGACAGCTTCTCCAGCAATCTTCAACTCCGCTAACACAGGGGCGGATGCCCACGGTCGACGCCCGTTTCTACTGCTTCTTTCTTCCTTCTGGCCTCGACCTCTGCTCACTTCGCTGCAGGAATGGATCCCAGGAGGTGGTGCAGACTGTAGGTAAGTTCGTATCTGCTCGTCGCCAGTATTATGTCCGTGTATGATTGAGACATGGACAGCAGGAGTTGAACAAAACAAGTCTTTACTGAAAGGAGTCAATCGGGAAACTGAAACTACAGAGGCTTACTAGCGCCTTTTACACAGGGGTGGTCACTGCCGGTACTGCAGTCTGAGACCAGTTATTCTCTTAAAGGTACATACACAACAGTTGCCACTGTAAAGTCCGCGCCTCAATAATACACGGACTTCGGGAGAACAGTTTAACAGGTACTTTACTGAACAGGAGGCAACGTCAGACTGAAATACAGAAGCCTGCTAGGGCCTTTTATACAAGGGTGGTCACTGCCGGTACTGCAGTCTAAAACCAGTTATTCCCTTAAAGGTACATACACAACACTGGTGAATGGGGAATTGGGGTTACTGGTATCGCACTCGATGAATTCTTCACGGACAGCCTGGCCAGATAGGGGTTTTCTAGGTTGCCTCCTCCCTACCTCTTCCTCCTCCTGATGCTCCTGCTCCTCAGCTGCTCACTGTATAACTGGTGGCAAGGGCTGTCCCCTCATGAAGGTGAGGTTGTGCAGCATGCAGCAGACCATCAGGAATCTTGACATTCACTCTGCCGCGTACTGCAGGGTTCCTCCAGAGCAGTCCAGGCAGGGGAAGTATAGTTTCAGCATGCCAATGGCCAGCTCTATCAGATTTCTTATGGCAGCATGGCTTTCATTGTATGCATGCTACACATGTGTGCGTGGGATGCGCACCGGAGTCATCAGCCATATTGTCTGTGGGTAGCCCTTGTCATCCAGAAGCCACCCTTTGATTTGCTGTGGTGGCTCAAATGCAGCTGGCACAGTGGACTGCCGCTGAATGAAGGCATCATGACTGCTGCCAGGATACCGGGCATTGACCTGAATGATGCGCTGCCTATGGTCACACACCTGCTGGATGTTGAGGGAGTGGAATCTGTTTCGGTTCTGGTATAGGGCAGAGTTGACATGAGGCACATGCAAAGCAATATGCGTGCAGTCAAAGGCACCCTGCAGCATGGGGAAGCCTGCAATCCTAGTGAAGATGCAAGCTCTCTCTGCCTGCTTGTCTTTGGCAAGAGAGAATGAAATGTAGTTAGCTCTCTTTGTATAGAGAGCCTCAGTGACCTCCCTTACGTAACAGTGGATGGCAAACTGAGAGATGTTTCAAATATCTCCAGCTCCAGCCTGGAAGTTGCCAGACGCATAAAAGTTCATCACCACGATCACCTTCATAGAAACATAGAAACATAGAAGATAGGAGCAGGAGTAGGCCATTCGGCCCCTCGAGCCTGCTCCGCCATTCAATGAGATCATGGCTGATCATCCAAATTCAGTACCCTGTCCCTGCCTTCTCCGCATATCCCTTGATCCCTTTAGCCTTAAGAAATATATCCAACTCCTTCTTGAATATATTTAATGAACTGGCCTCCACCGCCCTCTGTGGCAGAGAATTCCACTCTCTGGGTGAAGAAATTCCTCGTCATTTCAGTCCTAAATGGCTTACCCTTTATCCTTAGAATGTGACCCCTGGTTCTGGACTCCCCGGCCATCGGAAACATCCTTCCTGCATCTAGTCTGTCCAGGCCCGACAGAATTTTATACTTTTTGATGAGATCCCCTCTCAATCTTCTAAACTCCAGTGAGTATAAGCCCAATCGACACATTCTCTCCTCATACGTCATTCCTGCCATCCCAGGTATCAGCCTGGTGAATCTTCGCTGCACTCCTTTCATGGCAAGAACATTCTTCCTCAGATAAGGCAACCAAAACTGCACACAATACTCAAGGTGCGGTCTCACCAACGCCCTGTTCAATTGCAGCAAGACGTCCTTGTTCCTGTCCTCGAACCCTATTGCTACGAAGGCCAACATACCATTTGCCTTCTTAACCGCCTGCTGCACCTGCATGCTTACCTTCAGGGACTGGTGCACAACAACACCCAGGTCTCTTTGCACTTCCCCTTCTCCCAATCTATTGCCATTCAAATAATAATCTGCCTTCCTGTTTTTGCCACCAAAGTGGATAACCTCACATTTATCCACATTATAGTGCATTTGCCATGTTTCTGCCCAATCACCCAACCTGTCCAAATCGTACCGGAGTTTCACAACATCCTCCTCACAGCATACCCTCCCACCCAGCTTTGTGTCGTCTGCAAATTTGGAGATATTACATCCAATTCCCTCGTCCAGATCATTAATATATATTGTGAACAGCTGGGGTCCTAGGACCGATCCTTGCGGTACCCCACTAGTCACTGCCTGCCACTCGGAAAACGACCCGTTTATTCCAACTCTTTGCTTTCTATCTGCCAACCAGTTCTCTATCCAAGTCAATACCTTGCCCCCCAATCCCATGTGCCTTAATTTTGCATGCTAATCTCTTATGCGGGACCTTATCGAAAGCCTTCTGAAAGTCCAAATACACCACATCCACTGGTTCTCCCTTATCTATTTTACCAGTTACATCCTCAAAAAATTCCAGTAGATTAGCCAAGCACGATTTACCTTTTGTAAATCCATGTTGACTTTGTCCGATTCTGTCACTGCTTTCCAAGTGCTCTGCTATTACATCTTTTATAATGGGCTCTAGCATTTTCCCCACTACCGATGTCGGGCTTACCGGTCCATAATTCCCCGCTTTTTCTCTACCACCTTTTTTGAATAGTGGGGTAACATTAGCTACCCTCCAATCCATGGGTACTGTTCCAGAGTCTATTGAGTTCTGGAAGATGACCAGCAATGCATCTACTATCTCCAGGGCCACTTCCTTAAGTACCCTAGGATGTAGATTATCAGGCCCTGGGGATTTATCAGCCTTCAATCCCGTCAACTTCCCCAACAGCATTTCCCTACAAATACTGATTTCTTTCAGTTCCTCCCTCTCATTAGTCCCTATGTTCCCCAACATCTCTGGGAGGTTATTTGTGTCCTCCTTTGTGAAGACAGAACCAAAATATGTGTTTAATTGGTATGCCATTTCTTTGTTCCCCATTATAAATTCCCCTGATTCTGACTGTAAGGGACCTATGCTTGACTTCACCAATCTTTTTTTCTTCACATAGCTATAAAAGCTTTTACAGTCAGTTTTTATGTTCACTGCAAGCTTACTTTCATAATCTATTTTCCCCCTCTTATTTAATCCCTTTGTCCTCCTTTGCTGAATCCTAAACTGCTCCCAATCCTCAGGTTTACTGCTTTTTCTGGCCAATTTATATGTCCTCTCCTTGGATCTTATGCTATCCCTAATTTCCCTTTTTGGCCACGGTTGAGTCACCTTTTTTGATTTATTTTTATGCCAAACTGGGATAAACAAATTCTGTAGTTCATCCATGCGATCTTTGAATGTTTGCCATTGCCTATGCACCGTCAACCCTTTGAATGACATTACCCAATCAATCCTACTCAACTTGCATCTTATTTAAATTCAGGACCTTAGTCTCTGAGTCAACTACTTCACTCTCCATGTTAATGAAGAATTCTATCATATTATGATCGCTCCGACCCAAGGGGTCTCGCACAACAAGATTGCTAATTAATCCTTTCTCATTGCATAATACCCAGTCTAAGATGGCCTGATCCCTAGTTGTTTCCTTGACATATTGGTCCAGGAAACCACCCCATATACACTCCAGGAATTCCTCCTCCACAGTATTGTTACTAATTTGGTTAGCCCAATCTATATGTAGATTAAAGTCACCCATGATGACTACGGTGCCCTTAATGCACGCTTCTCTAATTTCCCTTTTAATGCCATCTCCAACCTCTGCATTACTGTTTGGGGGTCTATACACCACTCCCACTAACGTTTTCTGCCCTTTGGTATTTCTCAGTTCTACCCATACAGATTCCACATCATCAGAGCTAATATCTTTCCTTACAATTGTGTTAATCCCCTCTTTAACCAGCAATGCTACCCCACCTCCTTTTCCTTTTTGCCTATCTTTCCTGAATATTGAATACCCCTGGATGTTGAGTTCCCAGCCTTGGTCCCCCTGGAGCCATGTTTCCGTAATTCCAATCATATCATATTCATTTACCTCTATTTGCGCTGCTAATTCATCCATCTTATTACAAGTAAGACACAAAGCCTTCAGGCTTGTTTTTTTAACGCTCTTAGACCTTTTAGAATTATTATTTACTGTGGCCATGTTTGTTTTAAACCCTTGATTTCTCTGATTGCCACCTTTGTTTTTCTCCTTCCTGTCTTTTGCTTCTATCCTTGTTTCCCTTTCCTTTGTCTCCCTGCTCAGGTTCCCAACCCCCTGCCATTTTAGTTTAAACTCTCCCCCACAGCACTAGCAAACACTCCCCCAAGGACATCGGTCCTGGTCCTGCCCAGGTGCAGACCGTCTGGTTTGTACTGGTCCCACCTCCCCCAGAACCGGTTCCAATGTCCCAGGAATTTGTATTCATTTGAAGTATCCTTCTATTTCTACTCTGACTTCACAGCCATTGGCAATGTGATCCTTGCCCTACTCTGAGAATGCAGTTGTGGCTGCAACAGGTGGCAGGTTTCAGTGAAGACGTCATTACTTAAGCAAAGATGGCTCACAAATTGTTCCTCGCTGATATTCAGATAGGAGAATTGTGTCCTGAGCACCCTGGGTGGATATGGTCTCCTGCTGATAGCCCTTCTCCCCCTCTTCCTCCTCCCTCTTCCAGCAGCTTGTCCTGCTCTGCGTGGTCTGTGTTCATTCTGCCAATCATGCTGTATTCCAAGGGGAAGGCCTACTATTGCACCCATGTCTGGAAGTAACTGGTTTGTGCAGAAGCCTTGAAGTCATCAAGAAGTCCTTCAGCACCTGCCACACCATTCCCTGTAGACTTTTGCAACTTGAAACAACTATGGAAAGCACCAAACACTTGTAGACTCGTATCAACAGCCAAAAGAAATCAACCAGCAACTAACCTGTAATTATTGATGATCCCTTTAAATGGCACTGGTGGGGGGTCCTTCCTGCTGCTGGACTCATGTTCAGTTGTGCAAGGTTAAGAGAAGGTGTTGGCTCCAAAATGGCACCGCTGGTGTCAAATCAGCATGCACGTTGATTGATGTCATGATCTGCCTGCTCTGCATACTTCCAGTGGATGTTCACTGCGCATGTGCTAATGCCTGCACCAATATGACGTCCAGCACGATTCGCCCCACAAGTGTGCCCACGTGCCGTGGATGCCATTTTAGAGCTTTAAGGGCACTCGTAGTGTCAAAGAAATGGGTGCTAACAAGCCCAATTTTAAGCCCAGAATGTGCGAGAACAAGCATAAGGCAGATGCTACTGTTACTGCTGGTACAATATTAATAAGAAATTTTACTGTGTGTGAAAAATGGCTCCCACATTTACCCACAAATCAACAATCACCAAAATTCAAAGTATTTCAGTGTACATGAAACACTTTCAGACATAAAGCAGAAAAAAGAGCGTGTATGACAGATGTCAGGTTGAGAATACAAATGATGATCAGGCTGAATATAGAAAGTTCAGAGGGGAAGTGAAAAAGGAAATAAGAAGGGCAAAGAGAGTATGAGAATAGAATGGCAGCCAACATAAAAGGGAATTCAAAAGTCCTCTGTAGGCATATATAGATAATAAATGGGTAGTAAGAGGAGGGTGGAGCCGATTAGGGACCAAAAAGGAGACCTGCGCATGGAGGCAGAGGGCATGGCTGAGGTACTAAATGAGTACTTTGCATCTGTCTTCACCAAGGAAGAAGATGCTGCCAAAGACATAGTGAAAGAGGAAGTAGTTGAGATACTGGATGGGATAAAAATTGATAAAGAGGAGGTACTAGAAAGGCTGTCTGTACTCAAAGTTGGTAAGTCACCAGGACCGGATAGGATGCATCCTAGGATGCTGAGGGAGGGTAAGGAGGAAATCGCGGAGGTAGTGGCCATAATCTTCCAATCCTCCTTCGATACGGGGGTGGTGCCAGAGGACTGGAGAATTGCAAATGCTACTCCCTTGTTGAAAAAAGGGTGTAAGGATAAACCCAGCAACTACAGGCCTGTTAGTTTAACCGCGGTAGTGGGGAAGCTTTTAGAAACAATAATCCGGGACAAAATTAACAGTCACCTGGACAAATGTGGATTAATTAAGGAAAGCCAGCATGGATTTGTTAAAGGCAAATCGTGTTTTACTAACTTGATCGAGTATTTTGATGAGGTAACAGAGAGGATTGATGAAGGCAATGCAGTTGATGTGGTGTACATGGATTTCCAAAAGGCGTTTGATAAAGTACCACATAATAGGCTTACCAGCAAAGCTGAAGCCCATGGAATAAAAGGGACAGTTGCAGCATGGATACGAAATTAGCTAAGTGACAGGAAATGGAGAGTAGTGGTTGAATGGTTGTTTTTTGGACTGGAGGAAGGTATACAGTGGTGTTCTCCAGGGGTCGGTTCTAGGACCAGTGCTTTTCTTGATATATATTAATGATTTTGACTTGGGAGAATAGGGCACTATTTCAAAATTTGCAGATGACATAAAACTTGGAAGTATAATAAACAGTGAGGAGGCTAGTGATGGACTTCAAAAAGACATAGACAGGCTGGTGAAATGGATGGACATGTGGCAGATGAAATTTTATGCAGAAAAGTGCGAAGTGATACATTTTGGTAGGAAGAACGAGGAGAGGCAATATAAATGAAAGGGTAGAATCCTAAAGGGGGTGCATGAACAGAGAGGCCTGGGGGTATATGTGCACAAATCATTGAAGGTGACAGGGCAGGTTGAGAAAGTGGTTAAAAAAGCATATGGGATCCTGGGCTTTATAAATAGAGGCATAGAGTACAAAAGCAAGGAAGTTATGATGAACCTTTATGAAACACTGGTTCGGCCTCAACTGGAATATTGTGTCCAATTCTGGGCACCGCACTTTAGGAAGCATGTGAAGGCCTCAGAGAGGGTGCAGAAAAGATTTATGCGAATGATTCCAGGGATGAGGGACTTCAGTTACGTGGATAGACTGGAGAAGCTGGGCTTGTTCTCCTTAGAGCAGAGAAGGTTGAGAGGAAATTTGGTAGAGGTATTCAAAATCACAAGGGATCTAGACAGAGTAGATAGAGAGAAACTGTTCCCATTGGCGGCAGGGTCGAGAACCAGAGGACACAGATTTAAGGTGATTGGTAAAAGAACCAAAGGCGACATGAGGAAAATGGGAATCGGGGAAAAACTCTCCACTGGCTGGAGTCATACCTAGCACAAAGGAAGATGGTTGTGGTGGTCAATCATCACAGCCCCATGACATAGCTGCAGGAGTTCCTCAGGGCAGTGTCCTAGGCCCAACCATCTTCAGCTGTTTCATCAATGATCTTCCCTTCAACACAAGGTCAGAAATGGGGATGTTTGCTGAAGACTGCACAGTGTTCAGTGCCACTCACAACTCCTCAGATAATGAAGCAGTCCATGCCCACATGCAACAAGACCTGGACGACGTTCAGGCTTGCGCTGATAAGTGGCAGGTAACATTCGTGCCACAGAAGTGCCACGCAATGACTATCTCCAACAAGTGAGAGTCTAACCACCACCCCTTGACATTCAATGGAATTACCATCACCGAATCCCCCACCATCAACATCCTGGGGGTCAGAAACTTGACCAGAAACGTAACTGGACCAGCCACATAAATACTGTGGCAACAAGAGCAGGTCAGAGGCTGGGTATTCTGCGGTGAGTGTCTCACCTCCTGACTCTCCAAAGCCTTTCCACCATCTACAAAGCACAAGTAAGGAGTGTGATGGAATACTCTCCACTTGCCTGGATGAGTGCAGCTCCAACAACACTCAAGAAGCTCGACACCATTCAGGACAAAGCAGCCCGCTTGATTGGCACCCCATCCACCACCTTAAACATTCACTCTCTCCACCACCAGCATACCGTGGCTGCAGTGTGTACCATCTACAAGATGCACTGCAGCAACTCACCAAGGCTTTTTCGGCAGCACCTCCCAAACCACGACATCTTCCACCTAGAAGGACAAGGGCAGCAGGCGCATGGGAACATCACCACCTTCAAGTTCCCCTCCAAGCCACACATCATCCTGACTTAGAAGTATATCGCCGATTCTTCATCGTTGCTGGGTCAAAATCCTGGAACTCCCTCCCTAACAGCACTGTGGAAGTACCTTCACCACACGGACTGCAGCGGTTCAAGAAGGCGGCTCACCGCCACCTTCTCAAGGGCAATTAGGGATGGGCAACAAATGCTGGCATTGCCAGCGATGCCCACATCCCATAAACAAATTTAAAAAAAAACTTTTTTATGCAGTGAGTGGTTAGGATCTAGAATGCACTGCCTGAAAGGGTGGTGGGGGCAGACTCACTCGTGGCTTTCAAAAGGGAATTGGATAAGTACCTGAAGGAATAAAATTTGCAGGGCTATGGGGAAAGGGCGGGGGAGTGGGATTAGCTGAAGTGCTCTTGCAGAGAGCCAACACGGGCTCAACGGGCTGAATGGCCTCTTTCTGTGCTGTAACCATTCTATGATTCTATGATTTCTGAGGCGTGGTAAGGCACTATAAAAATGCAAGTTTTTTTTTTCCTTTTAAGTGCCTGTGCCACAGCACAGTGTTTCTTGTGTTCCATATATTCTTAAGTAGCTTTGTTTTGCAACAAGTGATGTGTATATTAGAATATTCATACAGTAATTCCTGCAATACTTCTTTGCCTTCTGTAAGAATACATCATCGCTGTAAAGTAACTTGACTAAACTCAAAGTTGACCAAATTTAATGGACCGGCATATCTTGAGAGACTGAGGGCCGTGTTACTGGGCAAATTCTATAAAAATCACAGATAAGGAAGTGAGCCTTGAGAGTTCAGTAAAACAAACCTTCAAGCCATTGCTAACAGGAACCTCTTCAGACAATGGCGTAACTGGCCTTGAGGCCCACTGACTAACAGATAAGGAGAGGAGAAAGAAAAACAACTACTAGCCATTGTTAACGTGGTCTGGGACACTTACGCATCGGGCGGTCTGCTAAGTTTTGGGGTATAAAAAGTGCAGTCGAAAGACACTAGGGGCTGCTGCTGTGATTCGGGGGACTTGATCGGTCGTACAGAGAAGAGAACCTACTAGTCACTGCCAAACTGATCACTCGCTGGTGTTAGTATGTATGTATGCTTGTACTTGCTTGTAATCGCTGTTGATTTTAAGTAAAGAATAGTTACCCTGAAATCTTTGTCTCGCGTTGTCTGTTCCAATACGGGTCCGAGCTGTTAGACTGGAGTAAAAATTTACACGTCTTACACTTCCCGTGCTTTTGGTTGTTGCTGGAGATGAATGATAATCCATGTTACTGGTAAGTTTGGGCCATTGTTCTCATTGTCCATATTTTGTAATTATTCAAAATCACTAATTTTTGTGCTTTTTCTAAGTTGGGAGATGATGAGGGAAATTTTTATCTGCCTACCGCACGTTTACACTGAAATACAGGGCAGTAGACAGACAAAATATTGTTTTAATAACCTACTGGCCGCCTGAGGCCTGCCTAACACAATTTTCGAGCAGGTCTCGAAAAGGGAGGCCAGTGCTACTGCCTGAAACAGGCGATTTTGGGACCTCAATGCAATTTTCAGGTACAGAGGAGCAGAATGTGTGTGGCGCACGTTCTGCCCATTGGTACTGCACTTAGAGCGGCCTAACTTACGGGGCCAGGAGGTGAATAAATATTCCTCATGGCAACACAAAAATCTTCCCACACAGTGCCACCTTTAAATTTTCACCTTCGCTCGGCACTGCAGTGGTGCCACCAGATTTTCAAAACCGACACCCCCCCTCCCCGCTTCCCACCGCCCCCCAACCATTGGTGAGCTGCCATTCAGTGCTCATCGATTGGTGGCAGATCACCAAAATTACATAGCTACCACCCGACCATGGAACTGTTGTTTTGGGCTCCTGCCGGGGCTATCGGGTGGACAGTGCAGTTGTTCTGCCTTCTTCTCCCTCCCCCACTTTGGTTGAATCGCCCCACCCTCTATCATTCCTTAACCTGAAATGTGCCCTTGGTCATGATTATGGATTTCCCGTCACTTTGCTGATGGGAAATTGGGGAAACTGACGCATACCCCCGAAAACTAATTAGTTTAATGAAAGGACTGGTCATTTGATGGTAATGGGATTGGCCGCTTAATCCAACACATTTGCACACATTTATTAATTAAATAAAAGCAGCAGCTACTTAATACAATGGGCTTCCTCCAAAGTCCATTAACTAAATAAAATGAACAAATATAACAGGCTTCCCATCCCCAAAAAATCATTGAAATAACAGCAGGACATCTAATAGAGTTACAGCAAAAAATATTATTAATAAAAGCAGAAAATGTAATCGAGTCCCCCAAATAATTATTATTTAATAACAGCAGCAACTAATCAGGGCTACCCAAAAATGTAGCAGACATCCCAGGGAGGTAATCTTATATAAATGAAATCAAAGTCCAAAACGTCATCAGAAGCAGGGCCATGATCCCTATGAATGAATGAATTAAATATATAGACAGAAGTGTATTTCAAACCCTTTAATCTGAGCCCGAATTCTTAGTTCAATGTAGTGTCCCTATTATAAAAAGTTGACTTGTCTACATTTAATTAATCAGGTGGATTCAATTAGCAACCGGGAAATTGAAAACAAAAATCCAAAATATTGTCGGAACTGTGCTGCAATTCCTGCAAATTATTGAATTAAAGACATTAAATTGGCAGTGACCATCAAGTAAATGAATGAAATTAAAGCAGCAGGCATGAAATCTCAATAGTAATCCCTGATCAGCAGCTTTCAGGGGACAATTTTGGCGCACAGTATAAAAAGTACTTTCATTTTTGGAGTAAGTTGGTGCAGGCTGTGTTTGTCGGGAAGGCAGCTGTGAGATTCGGTTAAAGAAGGTAGCAGCGCCACCTACTGTTTTAAAGTAATAAAAACAACTGTTACAGTGTTACCCATTAAAAGTCATACAAGAATACATTACCAATTGTCACAAGGTGTGACAAAGGAAATATGAAAAGAGAATTTTTTTTTTTTTTAATTCATTCATGGGATGTGGGTGTTGCTGGCAAGACCAGCATTTATTGCCCATCCCTAAATGTCCTTGAGAAGGTGGTGGTGAGCCGCCTTCTTGAACCGCTGCCGTCTGTGTGGTGAAGGTATCGCACAGTGCTGTTAGATAGGGAGTTCCAGGATTTTGACCCAGCGATGATGAAAGAATGGCGATATATTTCCAAGCCAGGCTGGCGTGAGACTTGGAGGAAAACTTGGAAATGGTGGTGTTCCCATGCGCTTGCTGCCCTTGTCCTTCTAGGTGGTAGAGGTTGCTGTCACAGAAGCCTTGGTGAGTTGCTGCAGTTCATCTTGTAGATGGTACATACTGCAGCCACGTTGCACCAATGGTGGAGAGAGTGAATGTTTAAGATGGTGAATGGTGTGCCAATCAAGCGGGCTGCTTTGTCCTGGATGGTGTCGAGCTTCTTGAGTGTTGTTGGAGCTGCACTCATCCAGGCAAGTGGAGAGTATTCCATGACACTCCTGACTTGTACCTTGTAGGTGGTGGAAGATCTTTGAGCAGTCAGGACATTGAGTCACTCGCCACAGAATACCCAACCTCTGACGTACTCTTGTAGCCACCGTATTTATGTGGTTAAGTTTCTGGTCAATGGTGACACCCAGGATGGTAATGCCATTGAATGTCAAGGATAGGTGGTTCGACTTTCTCTTGTTGAAGATGATCATTGCCTGGTACTTGTGTGACGCAAATGTTACTTGCCACTTATCAACCCAAGCCTGGATGTTATCTAAGTCTTGCTGCATGCGGGCATGGACTGCTTCATTATCTGAGGAATTGCGAATGGAACTGAACACTGCAATCATCAGTGAACATCCCCATTTCTGACCTTATGATGGATTAAATGTCATTGATGAAGCAGCTGAAGATGGTTGGGCCTAGGACATTGCCCTGAGGAACTCCTGCAGCGATGTCCTGCGGCTGAGATTATTATTTTTTTATTCGTTTTTATGGGATGTGGTCTTCGCTGGCAAGGCCAGCATTTATTGCCCATCCCTAGTTGCCCTTGATGAGGTGGTGGTGAGCTGCCTTCTTGAACCGCTGCAATCCGTGTGGTGATGGTACTCCCACAGTGCTGTTAGGTAGGGAGTTCCAGGATTATGACCCAGCGACGATGAAGGATCGGTGATATACTTCTAAGTCAGGATGGTGTGTGACTTGAGGGGAACTTGGAGGTGGTGGTGTGTGTGATGAAATATGCCATTCATCACTCATCTGTATTCTCTGTGTGTGATTGTGCCTGTGACTGTGGTTTAGTTTCAGTTTCATTTCCCTTACCTCAGTTCCATTTCCTCACCTGTATTTTATTGTGTGTAGGGCTCCGCCCATACCTGGCCCCTACTTAAGCAGGCCCAGCGTGTCTCACATCCAGTACAGCCGACCTCTGGATGGGAGACACTTCTCCACTGTGTGTTACCTTCTAAGTTAATAAAAGCCTTGCTTTGTTCAGTTAACATTGAGTCTCGGATTTATTGAGGCACATCAGTGTGCCTATGCACCTGCTGCCCTTGTCCCTCTAGGCGGAAGATGTCATGGGTTTGGGAGGTGCTGCCAAAAAAGCCTTGGCGAGTTGCTGCAGTGCACCTTGTAGATGGTAGACACTGCAGCCACAGTATGCCGATGGTGGAGGGAGTGAATGTTTAAGGTGGTGGATGGGGTGCCAATCAAGCGGGCTGCTTTGTCCTGGATGGTGTTGAGCTTCTTGAGTGTTGTTGGAGCTGCACTCATCCAGGCAAGTGGAGAGTATTCCATCACACTCCTTACTTGTGCCTTGTAGATGATGGAAAGGCTTTGAAGAGTCAGGAGGTGAGACACTCGCCACAGAATACCTAGACTCTGACCTACTCTTTATACCACAGTATTATGTGGCTGGTCCAGTTAAGTTTCTGGTCAATGGTGACCCCCAGGATGTTGATAGTGGGGGATTTGGCGATGGTAATACCATTGAATGTCAAGGGGTGGCGGTTAGACTCTCTCTTGTTGGAGATAGTCATTGCCTGGCACTTCTGTGGCGCGAATGTTACCTGCCACTTATCAGCCCAAGCCTGAACGTCATCCAGGTCTTGTTGCATGCGGGCAAGGACTGCTTCATTATCTGAGGAGTTGTGAATAGCGCTGAACACTGCAGTCATCAGCGAACATCCCTGTTGGAGGGAAGGTCATTGGTGAAGCAGCTGAAGATGGTTGGGCATCTAAAGTGCACCTTCAAATTGCCAACAGTGTACTCAGCTGTTACTCTGGTGCATAAATGGACTTCTTTATGCCAGATGCTGTGAGCCATGGCTGCAAATGATAGCCTTGATCTCCCAAGACTTGTGTTTCTGGGTAAAAAGTGCTGGTATGGTGAACTACGCAGGAAGTGAATTAGTTTAACATTTAGAAGAGTGGAATTCTTTCCCATTGATACAGGTTGTGGTATTGAACAAGAGTGCTATGTGGGAGAAATCCATGACTCCTTGGGCCGTTCTGCTATTCTGTAATGTTAGGTTGCTATGCCCTGTCGTGCTGCCTATGGGTAACGAGATTAAATTGCTTGCTCTGGCGAACAGTAAATCTGTGACATGCTTCAGTGCACATATGTACAGTTGACTGGCAAACGTTAGTGATATCTCCATTGGCAGCCTTCAATAACCCTCTGGCATAAAAGTTAAAGGTGGTTGTGACCTTAACAACCACTGGCCTGTGGTGTAGGTCCACTTGCAGCATGTGGCATAACTCAGTGATGGCTTCTTTGGTAAAGTGAAGTCCCCTCCTGGATTGCTCCTCTGACAAATGCAGGTATGCGCATCTCTGCCTGAATTTTCTGGTGTGGGGTATTGGTGGGTGGATGCCATGCACCTCTAGTGCTGTCTAAACAACCTCCTCCTCTTTCAAAAAATAAATATACAGAGGAATTTCCAATGGGAAATCCACTGTGCCCTGTGTTGGTGGGGAAACATGGCAGTCCCGCAGCAAATAGCACTAGGCAGATGTTAAAGTAGTTGGCAACAAATCAGAAGTAAGTTTTAAACTGATGCTATCAATGTTATTGCTCAATTACTTAAATTCTCATCTGCCTTCTCCCTGGCACCATACAAACCTGAATGCTGTTTTATATCGGTGAGAAGAGGAAACAATGGAAATGAGACAGAAATGACAGAAAGTGGAGTAAATGGCATCATGATGTCATTTTCACCTCATGTGCATATTGTCAAATCTCAAGAGTTTAATAACCTTGCTTGTATAACAATTAAAAGAGTACGCAGGAAGACAGAGTTCAGTTAACAGCCATTATTTCCAGAGAATCTTCTCAACTCAATGCACTCTATTTCCCATAGTGCATTGCACATCACAACTACGGTAAGCTATGTGGGACAATTCAAATACAATATTCAAAATACACAACATCTCCTCCCCTCTTACATTAGATGTCCCAATAGAACCACAAAATTTTTAAAACACAATAACCTGGGAGTGAGGGTAGACTTCCTCCAACCATGGCTATACCCATGGGGATTATTCTGCCTCAGATAAAGGGTAAGCCTCTGAATTATAAGTTCAAACGTATAGAGGCCCGCCGCTCTCTGGTAGGATACCGGCGGTCAACCTGGCTCTCCAGTTCATTGTCTCTCACAGGTGACGACAACACAGGTGTTGGCGGCTGGGGTGCCTGTATACAGGTCTCCCTTGCTGATAAGATAGGGGCTGAAGCGGCTGCTTCCTCAGAAGGTGAGCCTCTTGGTGTAGAAGGCGGATGACCCACAGCGTCACCCAATGGCAGATAAACTGCTGTTGGTGGTTCAGTGGGTGTTGCTGCACTTCGTAGAAGCTGATCGGTGTGTCTCTTCCAGACAATGTCCTCGGGTGTCTGTACAGTGTAGGATACTGGACCAGTCTGTGCAATGACAGTAGCAGGAACCCACTTAGGTCCACCACTGTAGTTCCGTGCCAACACATGCTCACCTGGACTGAAGACTCTGTCTTTGGAGCGTTGTTCACGTCGCTTGATCTGCTTGTCCTGCTGATACTGTACCATGTCTTTCACCTTTGGCGGTTTCAGCAGGTCGAAGTTAGTTCGTAGCTCTCTTTTGAGCAGTAGAGTGGCAGGTGATGCTTTTGTGGTCGCATGTGGTGTGTTCCTGTAACTCAACAGGAAACTATTCAGGTGCTGATGAAGCGTTCCCTGGCCTTGCGATGCCTTTAGAGAGTGTTTCATGGTCTGAACAAACCTCTCAGCTAGACCATTGGTCGCAGGGTGGTATGGTGCAGCCCTGATATGTTGTACGCCATTCACCTGCAGGAATGTAGCCATTTCTTGTGACACCCACTGTGGACCGTTGTCTGAGACCAGTTGCATCGGAGATCCAAATCAGCTGAACACCTCACCTAACTTCTTGATGGTCTTCTCAGCGGTGGTGGACCTCATTATAACAACCTCTGGCCACTTACTGTGCGCGTCAACAGCCACCAGGAACATTCTCTCCTCGAATGGACCTGCAAAGTCTACATGAATGCGGTGCCATGCTTCCTCTGGAAAGTCCCAGGGGTGAAGAGGTGCAAGCTGTGGCACATTACGAACTCGCTGACATGAGGAACAGGTTTTAGCTTTGTCCTCAATCTGTCCATCCATACCGGCCACCAGAAGTAGCTCCTCGCTATTTCTTTCATACGAACCATTCCGCAGTGTCCGGAGTGTAGTTGCTGTAACACTGGTTTCCGTAGCGATGGTGGAATAACCACTCTCCTCCCCCACAGCAAACATCCAGACTGCACCGACAGTTCGTTTCTCCTTAAGAGGTACTGGCCCAGAAATTCGGCTCTCCACGGGTGGGTACGCACAGGGTACTCACCCGTAGGCCGAATGTAAGTGCGGGTTTCCTGCATGCACTGCGCATGCGTGGGAAACCGGCACTTCCAATTCTCTGAACGAAGGGGTTCAGAGGTCGAACGCGCGCGCAGGGGAGGCTGCGCGTGCGCTTTGAACTTAGTTTTTTTTTTGCAGGTTTTCACGCGAGGTTAAGCCTGTAGGATTTACACATTTAAAAAGCAGGCGTAAGGCCTGCTTTTTACAAGGTAAGTGGTCAATTAATTAAAATTAAAACATTTTTTCCACAGGTTTATTATTTTTAAATACTTTAAAGCAAGGTCAGTTTATTTTTAGCCCCGTTTTTTTATAAAATTATTTTTTTCAAAAATTTAAATTATTGTTTAAAATAGCTATTTAATGTAATTTGTAGTTTATTGAAAAAGTGTGATTTAAAAAAAAAATTATTTGAAGGTTTAATGCTATTTTGAGGCCCGTAGTATTCATGTTTAGACAGGTCTTCCTGTCAATTTTATGAATGGGCTTTTCCCTCCTCCGATTGGCTGCCCATGGCTCACGTGATCCCAGGGGACGCATCGCACTAACTACGCCCCTGGGACATGCAAGCACAGCGCGCCGGCAGCTGGGCCAGGCCCCGGAGTGGAAGGTAAGTGCAGGTCGGGGACTTGCACCCGCGGGAAGCCCCCGACCCAAATTTCTGGGCCACGGTTTCAGGTTTGGGTCATCGCTGTCAAGCTTGCCCCTGATGATAATGTCCAGCACTGCAGACAACACTGGGTCATTTCTGGTGTTTCGTCGGACCTGTGTCGAAGTAACAGGCGCGTTCTCCACCTGCCTAAAATAGCAGCTGTCCATGCTACCCGTCATAGGCTTGGTGACAGGCAGCGGCAACCTGGAAAGACCGTCGGCGTTGCCGTGCAGGTCAGACTTGCGATATCTAATGTCAAAGGTGTGTGCAGACAACAGCAGCGCCCACCTTTGCATTCTGCTCGCAGCAAGTGATGGAATCCCTGTATGTGGCCCGAAGATGGTCATGAGAGGGCGGTGATCTGTTAGTCGGGTGAACTGTCTCCCGTACAAATATTGGTGAAACTTGCAAACGCCAAAAATGATGCTCAGTGCTTCTCATTCTATTTGGGCGTAGTTAGTTTCAGCTCTGTTCAAAGTCCTAGATGCGAATGCTATCGGCTTCTCTTCTCCGTTTGGCATGATATGAGAAACGACCACTCCCACACCACATGACAATGCAACGCAAGCTAACTGTATTGGTAATTGTAGTGTATGTACCTTTAAGAGAGAACTACTTTTACAGCTCCTGTATACTGTAGTACCGGCAGTGACCACACCTGTATATAAGCCTTGAGCATGCCTCTGTACTGTTAGTCTTTAGACTACCCTCCTCCAGTAAACACCTGTTGATTGTTAACTTACAGCCTCCGTCTAGTTATTGGGAAAACATCATACTTTAAGAGTCACGGATTCAACAGTGGCGACGAGGTCGATTCGAATCTACCTGCAACTCTGCATTTCCTTTCAAGGATTCGCTCCGGGAGGACGGTGGAAGAAAGTCGAGGCCAGAAGCACGGGCGTCGACCACGAGCAACCGCCCAGTCATCCGGCAGAGAGTGAACATCGCAGGGGAGGCTGTTGAGAGCTGGGATTAGTTCTCCAGCCACGACGATCCAGCAACAGACTGGCAACAGGCACAGCGCAGACCCTTCCCGGACAGCGGTGGCTGGAGCCGACCGACGGCACAGAAAAGGCCGAGCAGCGTCGACTGGGTAAGAGAGAGGGTGAAGCGCACAGGGCGCAGCTGGGGGTTGAAGACTGAGCGGCGTCGACGGAAAACAAAAAGGGAGAGAGAGGGTAAAGCAGCAGCCGGGGTTCAGGACCGAGCGGCGGCAACGAGAGAGGCACACAGGAGAACGCGCAGAGCACAGCCAGGGCTCAAGGGCTGAACAGCATCCGCGGGGGAAAGAAAGGAAGCGCGGGAGACGCCATTGAGCCGCGGAGAAGAAGGGAGAGCGTGGGAGACGCCATTTTAGAAGCCGCAGCGGAGAAGAAGGGCGAGCGCGGGAAGAAAGGAAAGCGCGGGAGACGCCATTTTGTGCCAGCGGAGAAGAAGGGAGAGCGCAGGAGACGCCATTTTAGACAGTTAATCACACCCAGGGATGCCGAAGAGTGGCAGTATCACTGCGTTCGACAATGAAGTCGAAGATTGGGCGACATATATGGAACGCATTGAGGTGTACTGCAGGGCGAATGAAGTGCCAGATGCTAGGAAAGTACTGGTTTTGTTGAATTCCATGGGTGCAAAAACTTATGGCTTACTGCGAAACCTAATAACCCCAGAGAAGCCCGTGGATAAGAACTTCGAAAGCATAGTGGAAATCCTACAGGACCATTTAAACCCCACACTGCTGCTGATAGCAGAAAGATTTAAGTTCCACAAAAGGAACCAGCATAAAGACAAAAGTAATGCTGAGTACTTAACGGAACTGCGCAAGCTATTGAAACACTGCCAGTTTGGATTGGGACTAGCAGCTACGTTAAGGGGCAAGTTTGTGTGTGGGCTTCAAAGTGAAGGAACCCAGAAACGGCTTCTATCAGAAAAGGATCTTACGCTGGACAAGGCTTTCAACATGGCAGTATCACACAAAGCAGCAGCACAGGGCGCTGAAGAGATACAACGGAGACCGCAAGAATATGGCACCAATGAAATGTCATATGGAGCAGGGAAGTGTTATCGCTGCGGCAGAACAACACATGACCAGAAGGATTGTTGGTTCAAGGACCAAGTGTGCAGACAGTGTGGAAAAGCAGGACACATAGCAAGAGTCTGCAGGTCAGGGAAGAAAACCAGCAGCAAGAAATCTCCACAGGAGAAGTACAAAAAGGTACATAAGGTGATGGACAGTAGTTCAGACGAACAGAAAAGTGATACAGACTCCGGAAGCAAGGAGCTGGGTTGTCTGAAGCTACATAAGCTAATCAAAATGGAGGATCACCAGACTATCTGGGTCACACTCAAGATAGACGGAGTCCAAGTGAAAATGGAATTGGACACAGGATCAGCCCTAACAGTCACAAACCAAAGGGACTGCAAGCGGCTATTTTCATATATACCCTTGAAAGCTACAGAGATTGTCTTGAAGACGTACACGGGGCAAAAAGTTTACCCCAAAGGAAAAATAAGGGTGAAAGTGATATACAAAGGCCAGGAAACACCAAAAATGGACCTATATGTATTGCCAGATGGAGGACCACCACTGCTAGGATGTGAATGGATCCGGAAGATACAATTAGATTGGCATTCCATACAGGCACTGAAGGTTGAGGCCAAAAAGGATGACGACGTCACACCTGGACAACTGTCAAAAATGCTAACTGATGCACAAGAAGTGTCCCAGGAGGGACTTGGAACACTAAAAGGCATAACAGCGATGATTAAAATAGAGGAAAATGCAAGCCCAAAGTTTTTTAAGGCCAGACCGGTGCCTTATGCGATCCGACCAGCCGTCGAAGCAGAGCTGGAAGGGTTGGAACGTTCAGGAGTACTGTCCAAAGTAGACTGGAGTGAGTGGGCTACACCCATCGTTCCTGTAATGAAGAGGTCGTTGAGTAATACGCCTGGGGAACCAAAGAAGGTCCGCATCTGTGGGGATTTTAAGGTGACAGTGAACCCAGTCCTTCACACGGTACAATATCCACTTCCACGGATTGAGGATATTTTCGCCTCGCTATCTGGAGGTAAACGCTTCACCAAAATTGATCTGGCCCAGGCGTACCTGCAAATGGAGGTAGAAGAAGCCTCGAAACAATACCTCACGATCAACACTCATAAAGGTCTCTACCAATACAACCGGCTGGTGTTCGGGGTAGCATCAGCTCCGGCTATTTGGCAAAGGGCAATGGATCAAGTCCTGCAAGGGATTCCAGGGACCCAGTGTTATTTGGACGACATCCTGGTCACGGGCGAAAATGACAGTGATCACCTCGCCAACCTGGAGAAGGTGCTCACTAGATTAAAGGAATATGGGCTACGAGCTAATCGCCACAAGTGCGAGTTTTTCCAGAAGCAGATCTCGTATTGTGGTGAGGAAGTGTACTTTTATATTACAAAATGGCTTCACAAGGTACAGAATAGAAAACACAAAATGGCTTCCATAGATTAGTAATGCTAGTTCTGCTGAAAAAGCAGAACTCTCCAAATTAACAAGATGACCTCAACTGTTAATTAGAACAAAGACCTTCAGAGGTACATACTGTAAGCCTCCCTATCTCTTTCTCATAGCTAGATGAAGAGAGTCCTTGAGTCATGAATAAACTAGGATAGGGAGTCAAAGAAGAACAGAACTTATAGATTAGATAACCCTATCTATAGGCATTCCTTTTTGTTCCAGTCCTTTTTATCCTTGATTACAGTTTTACTAACACTATATTTTTCTTGTTACTAATTATGATCTCAGACTTCGATCATGTGATTCTGAAGGCTTGCTTTAACTATAAATATGTTACCTTTTGCCTATGATCTTAGAAGTGGTCAGCGTAGCCATTGTCTACATGTCCGCTTCCCTTGTATACAAGAACTAATAAAGCCTTCCTTTGACGATACTTCGTGTTTAAAGAGTCTTACTCGGAAGTCGAAACTTCAACAGTGGCCACGTTATTGATGAAGAGGGGTTACATAAGTCCCCTGAAAAGATTGAGGCAGTAGTCAAGGCTCCAGCACCGGAAAATGCGTCACAACTGAGGTCGTTCCTTGGGCTGGTGAACTACTACCATAAGTTCTTACCAAATTTGTCTACAGTATTACACCCACTGAACACCCTACTGCAAACGGGGGTACCATGGAAGTGGAATGATGAATGTAAATGAGCTTTCCAGAAGTGCAAAGAATTGATCACATCAAAAGAGGTGTTGGCCCATTTCAACCCAGCACTACCAATTCGGTTGGCATGTGATGCATCACCCTATGGTATTGGAGCGGTGCTGTCGCACAAATTCCCAGACGGGTTGGAGAGGCCAGTAGCCTTTGCGTCTCGGTCACTAACCTCAGCCGAGCGCAACTATGCCCAGATCGACAGGGAGGCCCTCAGCCTAGTATGGGGAGTAAAAAAATTCAACCACTATCTGCATGGGCAGAAGTTCACCTTGCTGACTGACCACCAACCACTTGTCTCCATCTTTAATCCAAAGAAGGGCGTTCCGGTGATGACTGCAGAACGGCTACAAAGATGGTCCCTTTTTCTAGGGGCAAACCAATATGAAATAGAGTATAAGGGCACGAAACAGCATGGAAACGCTGATGGGCTATCATGCCTGCCACTGCCTACTGTGGAGGAAGCACCAGCAGTGGACCCTATCGAAATATTTTATTCGTCGATAATTAAACGATTGCCAGTAACTAACGCGGATATAGAGAAGGAGACCCGCAATGATCCGACACTGTCTCGGGTAGATGATTTGACGGTGAAGGGATGGCCAACACATGGCGACTCACTGTTGCCAGCATTCTCATCCAGAAGAGAACAGCTGTCAGTATGCCAGGGGACAGTGATGTGTGGATCCCGAGTGGTAATTCCACCCAAGTTAAGGGAGAGAGTGCTCAATGAGCTTCACGAAGGCCATCTGGGAGGGGTGAAAATGAAAAGCCTTGCTAGGGCTTATGTGTGGTGGCCGGGGATTGATCAACAAATCGAGGACCTAACAAAGAGCTGCTCAGGATGCCAGAAGGTCCAAAATGCACCACCACATGCCCCTCTACACCCATGGGAGTGGCCCTCCTCTCCATGGCAACGGGTGCATATTGATTTTGCTGGTCCATTCATGGACTCAATGTTCTTAATAGCAGTGGATGCACACTCGAAATGGCCTGAGGTGATCAAAATGTCCTCAACCACTACAGAGAAAACGATTGCAGTCCTACGGACCATATTTGCCAGGAACGGCTTGCCAGAGCAGATTTGCTCTGATAACGGACCACAGTTTGTGTCCGAAGAGTTTCGGAAATTTATGAGAAGGAATGGGGTAAGGCATTACACATCCACCCCGTATCATCCAGCCACAAATGGATTGGCTGAGAGGTTCGTACAAACCTTTAAAAAGGCGATAAGGGCCATGTGCGATGATGAAATTCCACTACAGCATAAGGTGGACAATTTCCTGTTAGCCTACAGAAATGCGACACATGCAGTTACTAACCAGACCCCGGCCATGATGTTCTTTAACCAAAGGTTGAGATCTCGTCTGGATTTGCTCAGACCAAACGTGCGAAGAAATGTTGAGGATAAGCAATTCCAGCACATCAATGAGAAGCCGACAAGGAGCTTCAATGTAGGACAACCAGTCTTGGCCCGTGACTACCGAACAGAGAAATGGCAACCCGGAACGATATGCACACGGCAGGGGCCATTAATGTACACAGTGGATGTCGGGGAGAACATTGTGAGACGCCACGTCGACCAGATCCTAGCGTCACAGGAACGCGTCAACCCCATGTCTCGCGTACCTGGGGATGAACCCGACATACCGGTAGCATCTACCTCAGAAACAATAGCAGCGGAAACTGATGAACTACCCGACGAAAGGGGGCCAGAATCGCCTCCGCACCAAGAACAAGAACCTCAGGAAAGGCGCTATCCAGAAAGAATCAGGAAGTCGCCCCAAAGACTGAATCTATAAATGGACTATTTCAGTTTAATGTGCATGTTAAAGTGTTAACTGTTATTTGAATGTTATGGGTACTGTTAATCTAAAAGGGGAGGAATTTTAGTGTATGTACCTTTAAGAGAGAACTACTTTTACAGCTCCTGTATACTGTAGTACCGGCAGTGACCACACCTGTATATAAGCCTTGAGCATGCCTCTGTACTGTTAGCCTTTAGACTACCCTCCTCCAGTAAACACCTGTTGATTGTTAACTTACAGCCTCTGTCTAGTTATTGGGAAAACATCATACTTTAAGAATCACGGATTCAACAGTAATGAAGGGTTAAAATGCGTCAAAGCCTCTGACTTCAGGAGCATGTCCTTTGCTGTCATGAATGCCTCCTGGCACTTGTTAATCCATTCCCACTTCTTGTCTTTACATAGCAACCAATGCAGCGGCCTCAGCATCGAGGCTAGGTTCGGTATGAACCGTCCATAGTAGTTCAGTAACCCCAGAAAAGAACGCAGCTGGCTGATATTTTCAGGTGCTGGGGCATCCACGATTGCCTTGGTCTTGGACGGTGCCTTGTGAAGGCCTGTGGCATCGATCACATGACCGAGGTACTCAACTGATGCCTGAAAAAAATCGCATTTATCCCTGCGAACTCTGAGTCCGTAATCCCTCAGTCTCTGTAGCGTTGCGTCTAAGTTACGCAGATGGTCTTAGTCATCACACCCAGTAACTAATATATCATCTAAGTAGCACTGGACTCCAGGCAATCCACTAAGGATCTGGTCCATAGCACGTTGGAAAAGCGCTGGAGCTGATGTAATTCCGAAAGGAAGTCGACGATACCTAAATAGGCCCTTGTGCGCCACAATAGTCAGCATTTCTCGTGACCGTTCATCCACATGCATTTGCATGTAGGCTTGACAGAGGTCGATTGTACTAAACTTCTGGCCACCAGCAAGTCCCACAAACAAATCATCAATATGGGGGAGCGGATATTGCTCCACTGACAATACAGGGTTAAGAGTTACTTTAAAATCTCCACATATCCTAACTCCACCCCCTTTCTTGAGCACTGGTACGATGGGTGTTGCCCATTCACTCACGCTGACTGGTTCTAGTACTCTGCTTTCAACTAGGGCTTCTAAGTCAGCCTCAACTTTTGGTCTGATGTCATAAGGTACGGGTCGTGCCTTCATGAACTTGGGTTTGCTATCCTGCTTAATACGAAGCTTCACAGTAATATCTTTCATGCTACCCAGTTCTCCATTAAAGACTTCTGCATGTTTCTTTAATCATAATAATCATAATCATAATCATAATCAACTTTATTGTCATTGTTAGTGCACAAGTGCAGTACAACGAAATGTAGGCTTGCGGCTCCCGAGAGTGTACATTTAGATTAAGACATTTAAACATTCAACATTCATTTGGCTTGTAATACATTAACATAAACATAATAAAGTGCATTGGCAGATGTGCAGGCTTTAGAGTTTATTTGTGGAATTCAGTAGGATGACAGCCCTGGGAAAGAAGCTGTTCCTAAATCTGGTCGTTCGGGTGCGAATGCATCTGTAGCGTCTCCCAGATGGCAGGGGGGCGAACAGACTGTGGCTGGGGCGGGTAGGGTCTTTGATGATGGTCCGTGACCTCCGTAAACAGCGTTTCTGGTATATGTGCTCTATGGTCGGTAGCCGGGTGCCGGTAATGCGTTGGGCAGTTTTGACTACCCGCTGCAGGGCTTTCCGGTCATAGTAGCTACAGCTGCCATACCATACTGTGATATAGTTCGTCAGGATGCTCTCTATTGTGCAGCGGTAAAAGTTAGAGAGGATCAGGGGTGACAGGTTACATCCCTTCAGCCTCCTTAGGAAATATAGGCGCTGCTGGGCCTATATAAGATGGCGGGTAAGCCTGGATCATTGTGTGACATCATGTAGACTGATGACCAGTCTAATTTTATTCTCTCCATCCACGAACGTCCCAGCAGGGAGTGGTAGTCTCCTTTAACTACGTAGAGTGGTAACTTCCTAGTTTGTCCATTCAACTGAACTGTGACCTCAGTAATACCTCTCACGGTTACTCTTTCACCGGTATATGTCTTTAACACTATGTTAGCTGGCTGAAGTGGAAGGTGCTTTAATGTCTTTTTGTAGACTGTCTCTGACATAAGAGATACTGCTGCCCTGGTATCGATCTGCATTCGCACAGGCTGCCCCTCTAGCAAGGGTGAGACCCAGTAGCCATGCGAATCCCCAGCTATAGTCAGCATGTTCAGTGATAGTTCCTCCTCTGAAGTGTCACTTGCCTCTGTTTTGTCCTGTTCTACAGATTGGACATGCTTCTTTATCTTTTGTCTGAATGTTTTTTTTCTTCCTTCTGTCTTTGATGTTTTCTCTGTGTCCTTTTTATTTCTGCATGCGTGCTGAATATGTCCCTTTTTACCACAGCTGTGGCAATCCATGTCCACACACCAGCATGCAGACGCAAGATGCCCCGTTTTGCCACAACGGAAGCATGGCCCTTGGCTCTCTGTTCTTACTTTGTGCACTTTTTCTGTTGCACCCAACTGTTGAGCTTCCTTAGCTGCCCATTTCATGGAAATACTGATTTCAATGGCCTTTTGTAGAGTCAGATTACTCTCCGTTAATAGTCTCTTCTGTATGGCTTCAGTTCTTATACCACACACTAGCCTGTCTCTTATAGTATCATTTAGCATGTCATTAAACTCACAGTGCTCTGATCATCTTTTTAGTGCAGCTGCAAACATGGTCACTGTTTCTCCTTCTTCCTGGTTACGCCTGTGGAACCTAAACCTCTCAGCTATGACTAGGGGTTTGGGTGAAAAATGCCCTTTTAGTATCTCCACAATTTCACTATATTGTTTAGTCCCTGGTTTATCTGGATGCACTAAAGTACGCAAAAGATTGAAAGTCTTTGGTCCCATCACACTTAACAATTTAGGTACTACTTTGTTCCCTCCACTGTCATCTGCTTGTGTGAAGTATTCAAATTGTTCTGTGGGGCTCCATTGTTCGACATTCTCATCAAACGGTCCAATGTTACCAATAATTCCAGCCATTTTCCTTCTCTCAGGCTCTTAATTATCATTCACTAAGGATCCTTCCAATGTTGAACTCAACTAAAATCACTATCAGTTATTTAGTGCTTCAATTCACAGATCGTTTCACAGTTGAATAAATGTCCTTCCCAATTTACTCATTGCTTTTCCTCCCCTTTCTCAAGTTGTTAGTACCTTATACGCCGTCTCATCTTCCCGCCATTTCAAACTCCTTTATCCTCGAGCCAGCCTCACTTTATTTAACTGTCCACAGCAAAAATAACAGTTTTAAAC
The DNA here is from genome assembly GCF_052327205.1 of Somniosus microcephalus. Taxonomy (NCBI): domain Eukaryota; kingdom Metazoa; phylum Chordata; class Chondrichthyes; order Squaliformes; family Somniosidae; genus Somniosus; species Somniosus microcephalus. Next base: position 273,097,759 of record NC_140990.1, on the reverse strand, counting down.
ACGTAAAACCCGACTATCTTCCGCACAGCAGAGCCACGTAAGTTCAGACGCCCTCATCGCCACTTTTGTTAAATCTCAAGAGTTTAATAACCATGCTTGTATAACAATTAAAAGTATACGCAGGAGACAGAGTTCAGTTCACAGCCATCACTTTCCAGAGAATCTTCTCAACTCAATGCACTCTATTTCCCATAGTGCATTGCACATCACAACTGCGGTAAGCTATGTGGGACAATTCAAATACAACATTCAAAATACACAACACATATTACTGTCCACAATTGGGCAGGCACTTCCTATGACAACAGGAAATGAAGGTAGAAATGGGGCAGGCAGAGAAGTTATGCTGAACCTTTATAAAGCGCTGGTTAGGCCACAACTGGAGTATTGCGTCCAGTTCTGACCACCACACTTTAGGAAGGATGTGAAGGCCCTTGAGAGGGTGCAGAGGAGATTTACCAGAATGGTTCCGGGGATGAGGGATCTTAGCTACAAGAACAGGTTGGAGAAGCTGAATTTGTTTTCATTAGAGCAAAGGAGGTTGAGGGGTGATTTGATAGAGGTGTACAAGAATATGTCGGGTTTGGATAGGCTAGATGGGGAAAGGCTGTTCCCACTAGGACTAGGGGACACAGATTTAAGGTTTTGGCCAAGAAATACAGGGGGGATGTGAGGAAAAACTTTTTTACACAGCGAGTGGTGATAACCTGGAACTCACTGCCGACGGAAGTGGTGGAAGCGGAGACACTCAGGGAAAAATTTGGTTTATTAGTGCCTCCCGTTAGCGCCCTAATAGGCAACTAGCGCCCGGGCGCGGCGATGTTTGCGCCGCTCGCAAAATTGACCAGACATTTTGCGGCGACGCTAAACACTACCGCCACAATCTCCTGCGCCCGCAGATCGTGACGTCAGTCGAGCGTGCAACACCCCGGTAGTGCCACGGACCTGCCTTTCCGCCTGTTGCTAGCAACAACAGGTAATGGGGAACGTTTTGCAGTCGGGAAGATGCTGGGGGAGCGCGATTTAAAGGCGGCCTTTTTTGTCGGAGACATTTTTGCACCACGCATTTTGAGAGAGAGAGAGAGAGATTCTGAAAAAGAGAGAGAGACTTCTGGAGAGATTCAACGCTGTGTGAAGGAGTTTTGGGTACTGAGCAGAACTTTGCAGGTTCTTTTTGATTTGACCTTCCTTGCATCGATTTATAAGAGACTATGGGGGCTGCACTGATTCGGGGCGTCGTCCCAAACCTGCAGAATCGGAGGCATCAGAGACGTAGAGAGAAAGTGGCAATCATGGCCAGAGGGAGGAGGGCAAACAGGCCTCTGCACAGGAGACCTTACTCTCCCAGGTTATTCCAGGAACAATTCTCCTACATTCATTTGTCTGAGGAGCAGTGTTTGCGCAGGCTGCGCTTCAGTAAGGAGGTGGTCACTGAGCTCTGCCACCTGCTGCAACCAGATCTGCAGCCTCAACTGAGGACCAGGATGTCTCTGTCGGTGGCAGTGAAAGTGACAGTGGCTTTGAATTTTTATGCCAGCGGCTCCTTTCAAGCATTTACTGGGGACATCACCAATATCTCCCAGTTCGCTGTCTATTGCTGTATCCGGGAAGTGACAAATGCCCTCTATAAAAGGAGACACCAGTACATCTCTTTCCCCCTGACCTGGGCCAAACAACATGAACGCGCATGTGGCTTTGCTAGGATAGCAGGCTTCCCCATGGTGCAGGGTGCCATTGACTGCACGCATGTGGCATTGCGGACACCGCATGAAAATGCAGAGGTTTTCCGAAACCGCAAGGGCTACCACTCCTTAAGTTGGTCTGTGACCCCAGACAGCTGATACTCGCTGTCAATGCCCGCTATCCTGGCAGCAGCCATGATGCTTTCATCCTGCGCCAGACTGGTGTGCCAGACCTTTTTCAGGCACCGCATCAGCCAAGTGGTTGGCTCCTCGGGGACCAGGGTTATCCACTGTGCACCTGGCTGATGACACCACTCTGTAACCCCAACACCCCTGCCGAGCTGCGGTACATTGAGAGCAAGATCGCCACCAGGAACATAATTGAGCAGACGATCGGTGTAGTGTATGTAACCTGTACCACTTTAAGAGGATACCTTACGGTGACGGACTACTTTTTGATGGCTCCTGTACATTGTAGTACCGGTGGTGACCACACCGGTATATAAACCCTGTGGAGCAAAGTGTATTCCAGTTCAGCCCTGACCCTCAATTACTAAAGACCTGTTTAATTATTTCTGTAGTCTGTGTCCAGTTATTCAGCATAACTACATTTGGAAACACAGACTCAACAGTGGCGACGAGTCTGATCTTACCTAGCGGCAGTTGCATCAAAGGAAGCTTCGCCTCTGAAACGGGCGTCGATCAAGGACATCCACCCTCAACATCCTGCTGGGCACTGCATAGCACGGGAGGCAATCGGAAACCCGGGTTGGTTTCTGGCCACGAAGTCAAACATCAGTGAACATCCCTTCGACGACAGCGGCGGGTAAGCCCGATCGAGCGGCACGGGGGGGAAGTCGGCCGAGTTGTCAGTAAGAGAAGGGGAGGGAAACAACGAAAAGGGCGGAGAACACGACCGCAGCCGGTGTCAGGGTCCGGACTGCAATCGGGGCAGAGACGCGCAGCAGCCAGAAAAGCGTTTATGTCCACAAGGACCGCGGGAGCGGCGGGGAACAAGAGCAGCAGCGTAGGGGAAAATAAAGGACCGCTGGGAGGCGAGAACGGCAACAGCGCAGTAATCGCCATTTTGAGTCGGCGGGGGAAGAAGACAAGCGCGGGAAAAGCCGCCAAGCGCGGGAAGCCGCCATTTTGGAAAAAATAAAATAAAATAATAATCATATCCGAAGGAAAGGAAACTCAACAAGGATGCCAAAAACGGGTAACATCACTGCTTTTGATAGCGATGTGGAAGATTGGGCCACTTATGTGGAACGCGTCGAAGTTTACTGTACAACGAATGAGGTACCGGAGGATAAGAAAGCACTAACCCTATTAAACTCGATGGGTGCGAAGACGTACGGGTTATTAAGGAACCTTGTAACACCAGATAAACCGGTAGGAAAGAGTTTCGTGGATATTGTTACTATCCTGCAAGAGCATTTAAACCCCACGCCGCTGCTGATAGCGGAACGATTTAAATTCTACAAAAGAATTCAACTTAAAGAGGAAAGCAACGCTAAATTCTTAATCGAACTGCGCAAGTTATCAAAGTACTGTCAGTTTGGTACAGGACTAGCAGACGCACAGAGATAAGTTTGTGTGTGGGCTCCTAAGGGAAGGAACCCAGAAGCGACTGCTAGTGGAAAAGGATCTTACGCTGGACAAAGCTTTCAGCATTGCAGCATCGCACGAGGCAGCAGCACGAGGCGCTGCAGAGATACAGCAAAGGCCATTGGAATTCAGCACCAATGAAATGGCATTGGGCGCAGTAAAGTGCTATCGTTGCGGAAGGACAACGCATGACCAGAACCAGTGCTGGTTCAAAGATAAAGAATGCAGGCAATGTGGCAAACTTGGTCACATAGCGAGAGTATGCCGGTCAGGAAAGAAGACCAGCAGCAAAAAGTCACCGCAGGAGAAGTACAAAAAAGTACACAAGGTGACAGAGAACAGTTCGGATGAACAGAAGATGGATTCAGACTCCAACAGTAAGGAACTGGGTTGTCTAAAAATACATAATGTGGGTAACACAGCAGACCACCAAACTATCTGGGTCATGCTTCGGATAGCAGGAGTCCAAGTGAAGATGGAATTGGACACTGGATCGGCATTGGCGGTCATGAATAAGTAAGATTACAAAAGGTTATTCTCGCACATTCCCCTGAGGGATACGGAGATTGTATTGAAAACATACACGGGGCAAATAGTATACCCCATCGGAAAGATAAAAGTAAATGTGGTCTACAATGGTAAAGAAAGTCAGGAAATGGACTTGTATGTGTTACCTGATGGAGGTCCGCCACTACTGGGACGGGAATGGATCCGGAGAATAAATGTGGACTGGCATTCCATACAAGCACTGACTGTAGATTCCTGTAAAGAGGACGACGTCAAACCTAAACGACTGTCCAAAACATTGGACGATGCTAAGGAGGTGTTCCAACAGGGACTGGGAACACTGAAAGGAATTACGGCAAACATCAAGGTTGAAGAACATGCAAACCCAAAATTTTTCAAAGCCAGACCGGTACCTTATGCGATACGACCTGCTGTGGAAGCAGAGCTGGAAGGGCTAGAACGTTCAGGAGCACTGTCAAAGGTGGACTGGAGCAAATGGGCCACACCCATTGCTCCTGTCATGAAGCGTTCGTTGAGCAACAAGCCGGGGGAACCTGGGAAGGTTCGCATCTGTGGCGATTTCAAGATCACTGTTAATCCGGTTCTTCACACGGTGCAATATCCGCTTCCGCGGATTGAAGATATCTTCGCTTCGCTGTCTGGCGGGAAACACTTCACCAAACTAGACCTGGCGCAGGCGTACCTACAGATGAAAGTTGATGAAGCGTCACGCCAGTATCTCACGATCAACACACATAAGGGCTTATATCGATATAATAGACTGGTTTTTGGAGTGGCATCGGCTCCAGCGATTTGGCAAAGGGCCATGGAGCAGGTATTGCAGGGAATTCCAGGCACACAATGCTACCTGGATGACGTTCTGATTACAGGAGATGATGATAAGGATCACCTCGCGAATTTGGAGCAGGTGCTCACCAGATTGAAAGAATATGGGCTCAGAGTTAATTGCCAGAAATGTGAGTTCTTTCAAAAGCGAATCTCGTACTGCGGCCACGTCATTGACCAGGAGGGGCTCCATAAGTCACCTGACAAGATCGAAGCTGTTGTGAAAGCTCCCGCTCCGGAAAATGTATCCCAGTTGAGGTCATTTCTTGGGTTGGTTAACTATTACCACAAGTTTCTTCCAAATTTATCCACGGTGTTACACCCGCTGAACACTCTTTTGCAAATGGGAATACCATGGAAGTGGAGCGATGATTGTAAGCGGGCTTTTCAAAAAAGCAAGGCACTGATCACCTCTAAGGAAGTGTTGGCTCACTTTAACCCAACGCTGCCTATTCGCTTAGCTTGTGATGCTTCTCCATATGGTATCGGGGCAGTGCTCTCACATAAGTTTCACAGAAATCACAGAAACCCCACAGTGCAGATAGAGGCCATTTCGGCCCATCGAGCCTGCACCGACACATATCCCACCCGATCCCCGTAACCCCTACACCAACACATATCCCACCCTATCCCCGTAACCCCACGTATTTAATCCCCCTAACACTAAGGGTCAATTTATCATAGCCAATAGCCACCTCCGGGGAGATGGCCCCCGAGCTTCCCTACCCCCATGGCATCGCTGCAGCCCGCTGGTCCCAGAGCTTCATCCTTATCAGACCTTTCCCCCCTGCTCCCCTCCAGGGAAGACGTGTTCCCAGTGTGGGCATAGGCTCCCTCGGGAGATGCAGGCGCTGAGGCTCCGGCTTCCTCTTCCTCCTCGCCTGTGGCGTCGCTCCCACTGGTTGGTTGAGGGACAGGCTGGTCAGCTGGTGGTTCACTATCTGAAAGCAGGGTGGTACAAGAGTGGCTTTAGCGTCAGGACAGGGGGACAGTAAGGGAGCAAGGACTGGAGACATTTAGTAAGTTGGATTGAAAGTGTAAAAGGCTGGTGTTTTGAGGGGCAAGTGGAATGAGAGAGGAGAGAAAGCTGATGAACTTACCATTGCTGTCCCGAAGGGGGTCGACCTCTCCAGCAGCCACGGCACCTAACACCTGGCTGGCAATGATCCTGTGGACGCGTGCCTCCAAATCGCTGAGGGTCTGCAGCCCAGTCGGCCCTCCACCCGTCCGTTGCTGCTGGTGCCTGTTGTGAGATAGCTTGGCCTGCAAGAAAAAGGATGGCGCCTGAGTAAATGTGCAGCTATGTGCTTGCCTGATGTGCCTCCCATAGTTGAATAACCCTTAATGTATGCAGCCATGTGCTTGCCTGATGTGCCTCCCATAGTTGAATAGCCCTTAATGTATGCAAGGTGTGGAATGTGCGTGTGTGTTTTATGAGATGGCCATAGGTCTTGGATGAATGTTGGTCATTTGGGGTTTTTAAACCCTCTGGGCATAGAGTGAGGTTGAGATGGAGGGATGTAGAGGTATTGAAAAGCAGCCACTCACCCTGACCACCCGAGTGAGGTCATTGAATTTATTTCGACATTCGGTGTGGGTCCTGGGCACCATGCTCCTGGAGGAGACGTGCTGAGCCACCTCCCTCCACACTCTTCTATATTCACATGGCAATGGCCTCCTGCCACTCTGTGGGTAGAGTACTGACCATCGGCGCTCCACTGCACCAACCAGAGCCACCAAGGCCCGGTCGCTGAAGCGCTGAGCTCGTTCCCTGGGCCTCTCCATTCTTCTTTGCAGCAGAATTCAAGCCCAGGCCGAGATTCAAGGCTGCAATGAGCAGGGTGTGGCTGGAGAGCAAGATCGACCCTCCCCTTTAAGAACTGGTCGGCGCCAGTGTGCCTGTGTTCCATTGCTAACTGACATCACCTGAGCTTCGCCAGCACTCTGAGTTAGCGCCTCGCTCCTCGGCGTTAGCGCCTTAAGACAGGTGTGTAGCGCCTGATTTAGCGCTCCAATCACCTTCAGGGGCGATAGAAGCCAAGTTTACAATCGGAGGCGATAATTAGCGCCAGGCGCTAAACTTTGTGCCCGGCCGATAATTGCGCCCCAAATGGGGCGATACCGAATTTCTCTCCCTCATGGCCTAGAAATTCGGTGGAGCCCCAAACGGGGTGCCAAGCTCGCCTGGGCGCCGGAATTACCACTGCGAACGGAGCTGTTGCGCCCGCTGGAAATTCAGTTTGAGCGCCCCAAGAGGGACGCGGGGCGCTGCTCGAAGCGCCCCGCGTCCCTCTTGGGGCGCTCAAACTGAATATCGCAGCGCAACGTGCCGCAGCGTCACACGCTGCGGCACGGCACGCTGTGGTACTGCAGGCCTTCCTCCCCTTAAGGGGGAGGGGCCTGCACCAGCGCGATGACCGATCGCGAGTGCCGGCAAAAGAGCCCGGCACCGAGGAAAAGTGCCGGGCTCTCGGGACACAGCCGGCACTGCCTGGGGTGGGGATCAGGAGGCCGGGGACAGAGGTGCTGGCAGGCGGCCACTGGAAAAAATGGCCGCCCCGCAACTCCACCTTAATTTGCGCCACTACTGCCACAGGTAGGCCCCGTGAACCGGGTGCGATTTGCGACCGGCGTTACAGAGGCGGGCGCGACCAAATATCGCGATCGGGGTGGTAGCGGGGCGCTGCGCACACCGATGATGTCATCGGTGGTGGCGCAGCGCTACAGGCTAACGCTGCCATTAGCGCCCCGCTAAATATCGCGGGAGGCGTGGCCAGTGGCGCTAAAGCCACTGAGTGCCCTCTTTAGGCGCTAACTGGTGGCGCAGCACACCGAATTTCTAGGCCATAATGACTCTAAGCAAAAAGGTGGGTGGAGATCTGGTGTAATTGAACTCCATCGAATTTGTTCATCACACTCACCTGATTTACACCCCTAACTGTGACAGAGCTGATTGGAAATTCCAGGCTCGTGCCTCACATCAGTAATTCGCCTATTATCTGTTCAAGCCCTACTGAAAGTCACTTCGCCCTTTTGTGGTAATTGTTTAAGGAACTTGGGCCTAGAAATTCAGTTGGTAGCGCCAGCCGCTAGCACCTTAAGAGGGCAATAAGTGGGGCACGAAGCGGCTAGCACCCGGGCGCGGCGCGATCTGCACCTCTCGCGAACTTGAGTGGACATTTAGCGGCGGCGCAAAACCACAACGCCTGCTCAGCTGCGCGCGCAGATCCTGACGTCATTTCATGGTGCAACGCCCTTGGTGTGCCCTGAACCGGAACTTCAGTGGCGCCCCCCTTTCCGCCTGATGCTCCCAGCGACTGGTTGAGTGGAATGGTTCCCAGTCGCTGTGGGGCTGGGGGGGGGCGCTATTTAAAGGGGGCTCTTCCTGCCTTCTTTGTGGTAGCCATTTTGGACCACTCCTTCTGTGTGAGAGAGAGGGAGATTTGCAGCGAGACAAAGGGAGCGAGCTTTCTGCTTTGACTCAGCGCTCGCACAGGTAATTCTGGCTTCAGCCCAGAGCTTTGCAGTTGGATTTATTTTTCAGTGCCATAGCCTTGAGTGGCCACATATAATGGGGGCTGCAATGGGTGGAAATGTTGGGTTTCTCCATTGCATTGAGAGGGCTCAGAGACGCCGAGAGAGAGTGCCAATCATGGCCAGACGGAGGAGGGCCAACAGGCGTCGGCACAGGGGGCCTTACCCTCCCAGGGTATACCGCCAGCAGTTCTCATACCTCAACATGTCTGAGGAGCAGTGTATTCGGAGGCTTCGATTCAGAAGGGAGGTGGTCACTGAGATCTGCCACCTGCTTCAGAGAGATCTGCAGCCTCAGCTGAGGAACAGGACGTCTCTGTCGGTGGCAGTGAAGGTGACAGTGGCTCTGAACTTCTATGCCACCAGCTCCTTCCAATCCGCTACTGGGGACATTGCCAATGTCTCCCAGTTCGTGGTGCATTGCTGCATCCGCCAAGTCACGAATGCACTCTTCAAAAGGAGACGTCAGTACATTTCCTTCCCCATGACCCTGGACAAACAGCAGGAGCGTGCAATGGGATTTGCAAGAATAGCGGGCTTCCCCATAGTCCAGGGCGCCATTGACTGCACGCATGTGGCTTTGCGGGCGCCTCTAGAGAATGCCGAGGATTACCGCAACCGGAAGGGGTTCCATTCATTGAACGTGCAGTTGGTGTGTGACCACAGGCAGCTGATACTAGCTGTCAATGCCCGCTTTCCAGGAAGCAGCCACGACGCCTTCATCCTGTGCCAGACTTTGGCAGACCTTTTCGAAGCACCGGCTTACCCAGGAGGCTGGCATCTCGGGGACAAGGGCTATCCTTTGTGCACCTGGCTGATGACCCCACTCCATGCGCCCAGCACCCCTGCTGAAAAGCAATACAATGACAGCTATCAAGTGACCAGGAACATCATTGAGCACACAATCGGCGTGCTAAAGCAACGGTTCCGCTGTCCGGACCATTCCGGGGGAGCCCTTCAGTACTCGCCTGAGCGAGTCTCCCATTTAGTTGTAGTGTGCTGCATGCTGCACAACCTGGCTATCCTCAGGACTCAGCCACTGCCAGCAGACATTGGAGGACCAACAGAGGAGGAGGAGGAGGAGGAGCACCAAGATGGGAGGGAGGCACAAAGTGCAAGGGCCGTCTGTCAGCAGCTTATTGCAAGTTGGTTCTAGGCCCCCTCTCAGGGAATGGCTTGTGCCATTGAAAGAACATGAATGGACCCGCTCCGCAAACCCTGAGCTGGTCAAGGCAACAAATAGTTCAAAGTGCAAACATGCACAATCTGAATAAAGACAATTATTTATTTAACAAACTCTGTGCCCTTCCCGCATGACAAACAAATACAGAGAAACCCCCCAAAAAACAGTCAGACACATAACTGGCTCTCACAACCTGGAAACAATGAACAAAAGAGTTAAACAAAAATGACCATGATCCTCGGCCTTCACAAAAAAAAAACACAGCATTTTGCCACACCTCTTACTTTTTGGTCTGCGAGGGTGATCTGCCTCGCTTCTGAGATTGGCCCCTTCCCACCCTGCAGCTCCTCTGCAATGGGACCCCAGTGGCTGCAGCAAGGCTGGGGGAAGGCTGCTGAGGGTCAGATAGTGAGTCGGCAGATGCCCTTGGGGGACGGCCTGGACCAGCTCTGGGCCTGGAGGGCCCGGCTGCTGACTGCTCCAACTCTGCTTGGGCGGCAGCAGTCTGTCCTACGGGTGGTGGCAGCTGCAGTGGAGGAGTGACAGTGTTGGCAGCAGGAATGCTGCCAACCTGACAGAGCACAGGCACTCCCTGGTTGGACGAGACACTGGCACTTGCACGGGGCAGCACTGAACCATGCGCAGCAATCTGCTGAAGCACAGACTGCTGGTCTGGTGCGGCAAGGGCCCCGGTGAATCCTGCCCGATCCAGTGAGGGTGGCAGCAGTTAGTGCTCGTGTGGCCCTGATCTGTGTCTGCATCAGACCAGCCAGTGACTGCATGGCACGACTAAGCACTTGGCTGGAAGCCGCCTGTGCTGCCCCGAATTCCTGTATACTCCTTGCCAATGACTCTATGGAGTCAGGCATCCTTGCCACTGCAGCCATGAGCTCAGTGTGCCTGCGCTCCGCCTGGGCGCCCATTTCAGCAAGGAGCCGCACCTCCTCTGTGCTCACTGTAGAAGGCTGGAGGCCACACTCTCCCTCCGGGGAGAAGGCCGCCGAGCTTCCCTACGCCCCCCCCCTGCGTTGTTGCAGCCCGCTGGGCCCCGGAGCTTCCCCCTCCTCAGACCCTTCCCCCCTGCTCCCCTCCAGGGAAGACGTGTCCCCATTATGGCCATGGGCTGCCTCGGCTGAGGGTGGCACTGATGTTCCGGCTTCCTCTTCCTCCTCCTCGTCTTCCGATTCACTCACAGTGGCAGCTTGAGGGCCCGCCTCCTCACCTGGCGAATCAGCATCTGAAAGCAGGGAGGTACAAGAGTTGCTTTAGCGTGAGGACAGGGCGGCAGCGAGGGAGGCATGAGTGCTGCAATGCACTGCATTGGTTCGAGAGTGGCAAAGGATGCTGGTGTGAGGCACAAGTGGAAAGGGAGAGGTCCAAAAGGTGATCACCTTACCATTGCTGTCCAGAACGGGGTCAGCATCTCCAGTGGCGACGGGGCCAATCAGTCGGCCTGCCATAATCCGTTCCACTCGCTGATCCAGATCGCTGAGGTCTTTAAGTTCAGGGTGGCCTCCCCCAGTCCATTGCTGCTGCCTCCTATTGTGGGCCAGCTGGCCCTGCAAGAGAAAGGACAGGCTCTGAGTACAGTGTCAAGCCCTGATCTTGGCTGCACCGCCTCCCATGGTGGAATAGCCCTTACAGTGTCAAGCCCTCATCTTGGCTGCACTGCCTCCCATGATCGAATAGCCCTTACAGTGTGTAAAGTGGTGATTGTGCATGTGATTTTCATGAGAGGCCCATAGGTCTTGGCTGAGGGCTGGGCATTGGGGCTTTCAGGACCCTTTGGCCATAAAGTGAGGTGCACATGCAGGGATGAAGAGGATACTGGAAAGGGTACTCACCCTGACAACCCGAGTGAGGTCGTTAAACTTCTTCCTGCATTGCGTTGGGGTCCTAGATACCATGCTGCTGGAGGTCACTCTGTGTGCCACCTCCCTTCAAGCTTTTCGATATTCGTTGGGCAGTGGCCTCCTGCCACTGTCCGGAAAGAGGATAGGTCGCCTGCGCTCCACTGCGCCAACCAGAACTTTCAGGGCCCCCTCACTGAAGCGCTGCGCTCGCTCCCTGGCCCTCTCCATGGTCGTAGGCGTAATGATGTCGCAGCAGGTCTGTCCAGGCCTAGAATCAGGGCTCCAATGTGCAGGGCATGGCTGCAAGCCAAATCGACCCTCCCCCTTTAAGAGGTGACCGGCGCCAGCGTGTCTGCCTGCAATCGCTAACTGGCCGCACCTGCGCTGTGCCCGCCCTCAGTGGTAGTGCCTTGCCTCTCCGGCTTAGCGCCTTAGGATAGTCGTGCAGCGCCTGCTTTAGCGCAGCAAGAACCTCTTGGGGCGATGCAATTCAATTTCGCTGAAGGTGGCGCTAAGTTGCGCCGGGCGCTAAATTTAGCGCACCCTCGACTGTAGCGCCCCAAACGTGGCGATACTGAATTTCTAGGCCTTGTTATTTTGACACAGCAAGATATCATTGTGTTCTGCCATCCCAACATCTTATTCACACCACCAGTTGGATATGACTTCTTCCTCCAGTTTGCTGTGATCACAAAGAGAACACATTGGCCCTGAAATTAGGATCGGGAGCTTGCTGCGCGTGCAAGCCCCCGATGTGCACTCACCCTGCGCGCCGACATCTGAAGCCCGGGCCTGCTTGCATTTCCTATCACTGGCCCGGTTCAGATGTCGGCGCGATGTGCTAACCTGATCCAGCGGCGTAGTTAGTGCGATGTGCCGGCTGGGATCAGGTGAGCACTGTGCAGCCAATCAGGGGAGGGGAAACTCATTCATGAGTTTGAGAGTAAGAACTTTCAAACTCATGAAAAGTATGGGCTGCCAAAACACTACTTAAACTTTAAATAAAATTTTAAAAAACATCCCACTGATTATATTAACTATAAATAAGTTTTAAAAAATGTTTTAAACAATTAATCAAATTTTTGAAAAAAATAAATTTTTAAAAAATAGGGTCTAAAACTAAACTTACCTTATTGCAAATTCTTTAAAAATAATAAACCTGTGGAAAAAAAAATTCTACATTGTACTAAAAGCCCACTTACCTGTAAAACTAAGTACTTACGTCTGGTTTTTCCACACGTAAAAACCGGAGGCCTTTACACTCGGGCAACTCTGAAAAAAAAAGGAATTTCACTGCGCACGCGCTGCATCACAAGTCGCAAGCGTTCTGCCTCTTAACCCCTTGGGTCAGAGGACAGGAAATGACGGTTTTCAGCGCATGCGCTGTGCATGCTGAAAACCGGCAATTCCTCCGGTCACACGCGTGAGTACCCCGTCCGTACTCATGCGTTGTGACAGGAATTACTGGGCCATTGAATGCAAATAGAAGCATCGAGGTGTTTGGTCAGAATTATATGCATCTCATGGAAAAATAACAATGTTTCATAAAGTAGCTCACATATGTAAATTATTCTTAATAAACAAATAATTTTGTAGCATTCATCAATTTATATTTACTGAAGTGCCCCTGTTCTTACATGGAATTGAGGAGAGATGTTTGTAGGTGGGATTTCAATAAAGACATGACCGTTTCCTTGATCGGGGAAAGGAAAAAAATTACCCCAGTTGCCTGATCTAGATTGCTCTCTCTTGACTTCTGCTAAATTGTTCTGCAGGGGTGAATGTCTGTTGAGGACGGATTAGCCGTGATGTCCCCAGTACCAACCAATCTTCAATGTTTAGGCTCGCACATGAGGAATAGTCACTTGAGCAAAGTTCAGAAAAGAAATAAAATCAATTTTAATTTATTTAAAGATGAGTCTGGTTCTATTTAGAGCCAATCAAAGCCGTTTGCTAATTTGTTGCTAAGGAACTTTATCGGTGATCTAATCTGACCTTTGGGTTACCCTTGTAATATCTCCACAGCATTTTACTAATCTTATGAATGGCTCAAAATTACTTGGACTCTGTTAACTCCTTGATTGCCAAATTAAAATGAGCTTATTTGTCAATCTGAATTCAGCAGATGAAACCAAATGCTACATTGCAGTTCCACGAATTAAACTTGTTACACTGTGATTGTTAAATAGAAATAATTTATGTGTGCAAATTTTGTTGACAAATAAACTTTTCCTGTAACTCAAAATATCTACCTTTGAGAGATTTTGAACAAGTTGTCAACTACCCAAAATGTATAAATACTAGCTGAAGTCCCGTGGCATTGCTCATGCTGAGTCAGCGGATATACTGAGGGAGAAATTCATTATAGCCCCGTTTGGGGCGCTAACTTTTAAAAGTTTAGTGGCAAGCGCTAATGTTTCTAAACTTTAAAAAATTTGGTTTTGCGCTCCAAGAAGAAAGCGGAACGCTAAATCAAGCGCTCCACTTCGTTCCTGGAGAGCAATCGGCAGCAGGCGGGGCGGAGACTTCAGCAGTGCTGCACACTGGGCCGTGCAGCACTGCCGTGTTCAAAGGCTCCTTCCCTCCCTTAAAGGGAAGGGCTATCACTGCAAGCTTTGTAATATAAAAAGTACCTAACTGGACCACCAAGGCAGCCACGATCCCGCGCGATCAGCCCGGCACTCAAGCTGAGTGCCGGGCATATCGATCGCGGGCAGGAACGCAGATGTGACTCCAGGGTGGAATGTTGCCTCCATGGTTCCAGTGTCAATGATGTCACTGAACGGTTGCAGGGCATTCTGAGGGGGGAGGGTGAACAGCCAGAGGTCAAGGTCCCTATCGGTACCAACTACATAGGCAGGAAGAGGGATAAGGTCCTGCAAGCAGAGTTTAGGGAGCTAGGAAAGATGTTAAAAAGCAGGACCTCAAATGTAGTAATCTTCGGATTACTACCAGTGCCACGTGCTACTGAGTTCAGAAATAGGAAGATAGAGCAGATGAATGCGTGGCTGGAGAGATGGTGCAGGAGGGAGGGCTTTAGATTCTTGAGGAATTGGAACCGTTTTTGGGGGAGGTGGGACCTCTAACATAGAAACATAGAAGATAGGAGCAGGAGTAGGCCATTCGGCCCTTCGAGCCTGCTCCGCCATTCAATGAGATCATGGCTGATCATCCAAACCCTAGCACCCGGTCCCTACACCGACAGCCATCCCACCCAAGCCGTAACCCCACGTATTTAACCCCCCCTAACACTAAGGGCCAATTTTTATCATGGCCAATCAACCTAACCCGCACATCTTTGGACTGTGGGAGGAAACCGGAGCACCCGGAGAAAACCCACGCAAACACGGGGAGAATGTGCAAACTCCACACAGACAGTCACCCGAGGCCGGATTTGAACCCGGGTCCCTGGCGCTGTGAGGCAACAGTGCTAACCACTATGCCACCGTGCTGCCCGTCTGCAAGTCAGACGGGTTGCACCTCAATGGGAACGGGACCAATATCCTCGCGGGAAGGTTTGCTAGTGCTGTTGGGGGGTGTTTAAACTAGCTTGGCAGAGGGAGGGGAACCTAAGTATAGAGTCAATAGGGAAGGAAGAAAAACTGGAAAACAAAAATGTAGAAAGTAAATTGGAAGGACAGTGGAATCAAGGGCTAGCTGGTAGACAACAAGGAGGTTTGTCTGTGCTAAATGGTATCGAATTCAATGCAAGGAGTATAGCGAACAAGGCAGGTGAGCTGTGGGCACAGGTAGATACTTGGAAGAATGATTTAATAGCTATTACAGAGACGTGTCTGAAAGAGGGGCAGGTATGGCAGCTCAACATTCCTGGTTACAGGATTTTCAGATGGGATAGAGAGGGAGGTAAAAAGGGAGGGGGTTCGCGGTATTGATTAAAGGAACTATTACAGCTGTGAGGAGGGATGATACGTTGGAGGGATCATCAAACGAGGCCATATGGGTCGAATTGAAAAACAAAAAAGGGGCGATCACACTGCTGGGAGTGTACTACAGACCCCCAAACAGTGAGAGGGAGATAGAAGAACAAATATGTAGACAGATTTCTGAGAAGTGCAAAAACTATAGAGCAGTAATAGTAGGGGATTTCAACTACCCCAATATTAACTGGGATAAAATTAGTGTGAAGGGTATAAAGGGTGCGGAATTCCTAAAATGCATCCAGAAGAACTTTTTTTAGCCAGTATGTAGCAAGCACAACAAGGGAGGGGGTGGTTCTGGACTTAGTTTTAGGGAATGAAGCTGGGCAGGTAGAAGGCGTATCAGTGGGGGAGCATTTTGGTGCTAGTGACCATAATTCTGTTAGATTTAAGGTAGTTATGGAAAAGGACAAGGATAGACCAGGAATAAAAATTCTAAATTGGGGAAAAGCAAATTTTGCTAAGCTCAGGGGGGATTTAGCCATAGTGGACTGGAAACAGCTACTTGAAGGTAAATCAGTGTCAAAGCAGTGGGAGGCATTCAAGGACGAGATCCGGAGGGTTCAGACCAAATATGTGCCCTTAAAGAAAAAAGGTAGGACTAACAAATCTAGAGCCCCCTGGATGTCTAGAGACATACAGGGTAGGATAAAGAAAAAAAGGGAGGCGTTTGACAGATACTGAGGGCTAAATACTCCAGAATCTTTAGAGGAGTACAGAAAGTGCAGGGGTGCAATTAAAAAGGATATTAGGAAAGCAAAGAGAGTGCATGAAAAATTCTTGGCAAGTAAAATCAAGGAAAACCCAAAGATGTTTTATAAATATATTAAGAGTAAGAGGATAACTAAAGAAAGGGTAGGGCCTATTCGAGATCATGAGGGTAATCTGTGTTTGGAGGCGGGAGACATCAGTAGGGTTCTTAATGAATACTTTGCATCTGTTTTCACAAAGGAGAGGGGCGAAGCAGACATTGCTATCAGGCGGGAGGAGTGTGAAATATTAGATGAAATAAACATAGTGAGAGAGGAAGTATTAAGGGGTTTAACAGCTTTAAAATCCCCAGGCCAGGATGAAATGTATCCCAGGCTGTTAAGCGAAGCAAGAGAGGAAATAGCAGAGGCCCTGACCATCATTTTTCAATCCTCTCTGGCTTCAGGTGTGGTGCCGGAGGACTGGAGGATTGCTAATGTGGTACCCTTGTTTAAAAAAGGAGAAAAGGATAGACCGAGTAATTACAGGGCAGTCAGCCTAACCTCGGTGGTGGGAAAATTATTGGAAAGAATTCTGAAGGACAGGATAAATCTTCATTTAGAAAGACACGGATTAATCAAGGATAGTCAGCACGGATTTGTTAAGGGAAGGTCGTGTCTGAAAAACTTGATTGAATATTTTGCGGAGGTAACAAGGAGGGTAGATGAGGGTAGTGCATTTGATATAGTGTATATGGACTTTAGCACGGCTTTTGATAACGTTCCACATGGCAGACTGGTCACAAAGTTAAAAGTCCATGAGATCCAGGGTAAAGTGTCAAGTTGGATTCAAAACTGGCTCGGAGACAGGAAGCAGAGGGTTGATGGGTGTTTTTGTGACTGGAAGGCTGTTTCTAGTGGGATTCCGCAGGGCTCAGCACTAGGTCCCTTGCTTTTTGTGGTCTATATCAACGATCTTGACTTGAATATAGGGGTATGATTAAGAAGTTTGCAGATGATACTAAAATTGGCTGTGTGGTTGATACTGAAGAAGGAAACTGTAGACTGCAGGAAGATATCAATAAATTGGTTCAGGTGGGCAGGACAGTGGCAAATGGAATTCAATCCGGAGAAGTGTGAGGTAATGCATTTGGGGAGGGCTAACAACGAAAGGGAATACACATTAAATGGTAGGACACTGAGTAGTGTAGAGGAGCAAAGGGACCTTGGAGTGCATGTCCACAGATCCCTGAAGGTAGCAGGCCAAGTAGATAAGGTGGTTAAGAAGGCATACGGAATGCTTGCCTTTATTAGCCGTGGCATAGAATACAAGAGCAGGGGGGTTATGCTTCAACTGTATTAAACATTAGTTAGGCCTCAGCTAGAGTACTGCGTGCAGTTCTGGTCACCACATTACAGGAAAGATGTGATTGCACTAGAGAGGGTACAGAGGAGATTTACAAGGATGTTGCCGGGAGTAGAGAATCTTAGCTATGAGGAAAGACTGGATAGTCTGGGTGTATTTTCCTGGGAACAGAGGAGGCTGAGGGGAGACCTTATTGAGTTGTATAAAATTATGAGGGGCCTAGATAAAGTGGATAGAAAGGACCTATTTCCCTTAGCAGAAGGGTCAAAAACCATGGGGCACAGATTTAAAATAATTGGTGGAAGGTTTAGAGGGGATTTTAGGGGAAATTTCTTCACCCAGAGGGTTGTGGGGGTCTGGAACTTACTGCCTGAAAGGTTGGTAGAGGCAGAAACCCTAACCACATTTAAAAACCTCTGCATTGGTGTCATTTTTTTGGAATAATTGGCACAAGGCTCATGAGATTTGAAGTGTCAGCAGGAGAAAAAAAACACAAAACAAGAAATGGAGAAAAATGGTTTGGAAGTGGCTGAAACACACACACCGTAATATTATGGGATGCCTTCAATGACCTTCCATATACCCACCATTAACTAGTAGCTCCAGATGTCCTATTTACATTGGCATGATTCAGAAAAGGTGTCCTGCACATCCGAACATCGGCAAATGCCTTGCAGGCAGCACATCCCCATCCTAGACACTTATTTAATCAAAGCTCCCATCTACTTGAGGTGGGCACTTCTAATACTAGAACAAAAGCAAAATACTGCGGATGCTGGAAATACTCAGGTCAAGCAGCATCTATGGAGAGAGAAACAGAGCTAACGTTTCAGGTCGATAATCTTTCATCAGACCTGGAAAATGTTAGAGATGAACAGCTTTTAAGCTAACACAGAGCCAGGGAAAATGGTGCAGGGAAAGAACAAAAAGGAAAGATCTGTAATGGGATGGAGGGCAGGAGTGATTAAATAACAAAAATGATAATGGTGCAAACCAAGAGGAGGTGATAATGAGACAAGTATAGGAACAAAAGATGGATGCAGAGGAGGTGTAAATTGTTACAGCAGAACAGCAGAGGGGGAAGGAAGCATGGAAAATATGACAAAGCAGAAAGGGTTGCTGTGGCCCGAGAATGTGGTGGAAGAAAGGCATGTAGATCTTAGGGGTGTGGACCATCCCACCAACCATAGGAGATCCCCACCTCAAGCACCAGCCCACACCTCCTCCACTCCTAGTGACTCTGGTGCATCCATCCTTCATTACCAGCACCTGCTGTTCAAGAGAAAAAGGGAGTGGTGGTTAAGATCTTAAGAAACTTAATGTTAAGGCCGGAAGGTTGTAAAGTGCCTAGTAGAAAGATGAAGTACCATTCCTTGAGCTTGTGTTGACCTTCAAGGGCAGAGAGGTTAGATTGGGAGTTGGATGGAGAATTAAAGTGGCAAGCAACCGGAAGTGCAGGGTTATGCTTGCGGACTAAACAGAGGTGTGGAGCAAAGCAATCACCCAATCTGCATTTGGTCCAATACTAGTGTTCCCAGCCCATGGGAAATTGTGTGTTACTAAAGCGAGTGGAGATCTGTGCAAGGAAATCATTAAGAAACAGAAAATGTAGGCTGATGTCACCTTGGACAATAAACATGAGCAAAATCTTTTTAGTCGAGGGTTTCAACAAAATTGGTGCTTCTGGTCTGTATTATAGCACACAGTGCATTTGACCAATCTCTTACATAAGAACATAAGATCATAAGAAATAGGAACAGGAGTAGGCCATACGGCCCCTCGGGCCTGCTCCGCCATTCAATAGGATCATGGCTGATCTGAATCTAGACTCACGTCCACTTCCCTGCCCTCTCCCCGTAACCCCTAATTCCCTTATCTGCTAGGAAAATGTCTATCTCCATTTTAAATTTATTTAATGTTGCAGCTTCCTCAGCTCTCTGGGGTAGCAAATTTCATAGATTTACTACCCTCTGAGTGAAGAAGTTTCACCTCATCTCAGTTTTGAAAGGGCAGCCCCTTATTCTAAGATTATGCCCCCTAGTTCTAGTCTCACCCATCAGTGGAAACATCCTCACCGCATCCACCCGATCAAGCCCCCTCACAATCTTATATGCTTCGATAAGATCGCCTCTCATTCTTCTGAACTCCAATGAGTAGAGTCCCAACCTACTCAACCTTTCCTCATACGTCAACCCCCTCATCTCTGGAATCAACCGAGTGAACCTTCTCTGAACCGCCTCGAGAGCAAGTATATCTTTTCTTAAATATGGAAACTAAAGCTGCACGCAGTATTCCAGGTGTGGCCTCACCAATACCCTGTATAACTGCAGCAAGACTTCCCTGTTTTTATACTCCATCCCCCTTGCAATAAAAGCCAAGATTCCATTGGCCTTCCTGATCACCTGCTGCACCTGCATACTAACTTTTTGTGTTTCATGCACCAGGACCCCCAGATCCCTTTGTACTGTAGCACTTTGCAGTTTCTCTCCATTTAGATAATAACTTGCTCTTTGATTTTTTCTGCCAAAGTGCATAACCTCACACTTTCCAACATTATATTGCATCTGCCAAATCTCTGCCCACTCACTTAGCCTGTCTATGTCCTTTTGCAGGTTTTTTATGTCCTCCTCACTCACTGCTTTCCCTCCCATCTTTGTATCGTCGGCAAACTTGGATATGCTGCACTCGGTCGCTTCCTCCAAATCGTTAATATAGATTGTAAAGAGTTGGGGTCCCAGCACTGACCCCTGCGGAACACCACTAGTTACTGATTGCCAGCCCGAGAACAAACCATTTATCCCAACTCTTTGTTTTCTGTTAGATAGCCAATCTTCCACCCATGCCAGTATATTACCCCCAATCCCGTGATTTTTTATCTTGATCAGTAATCTTTTGTGTGGAACCTTGTCAAATGCCTTTTGGAAGTCCAAATACACTACATCCACTGGTTCCCCTTTATCCACCCTGTATTTCACATCCTCAAAGAATTCGAGCAAATTTGTCAAACATGACTTCCCCTTCGTAAAACCATGCTGACTCTGTCCTATTAAATTATGTTTATCCAAATGCCCTGTTACTGTTTCCTTAATAATGGACTCCAACATTTTGCCAACCACAGATGTTAGGCTAACTGGTCTATAGTTTCCAGCTTTTTGTCTACTTCCCTTCTTAAATAAGGGTGTTACATTAGCAGTTTTCCAATCTGCCGGGACCTTTCCTGAGTCCAGGGAGCTCTGGAAAATGATCACCAATGCATCCACAATCCCTACTGCCACTTCTCTCAAGACCCTAGGATGTAGGCCATCAGGTCCGGGGGATTTATCCGCCTTAAGTCTCATTATTATACTGAGTACCATCTCCTTAGTGATTTTAATCGTGTTTAGCTCCTCCCATTGCCCCCTGTTTGTCCAGTGTTGGGATATTTTTAGTGTCCTCTACTGTAAAGACTGATACAAAATATTTGTTCAGCGTCTTTGCCATCTCCATGTTCCCCACCACTAGTTTCCCGGTCCCATCCTCTAAGGGACCAACGTTCACTTTAGCCACCCTTTTTCTTTTTATATAGCTGTAGAAACTCTTGCTATCTGTTTTTATATTTTTTGCTAGTTTACTTTCATAATCTATCTTCCCTTTCTTAATTAATCTTTTAGTTATTGTTTGCTGGCTTTTAAATGCTTCCCAATCTTCTATCCTCCCACTAGATTTGGCTACTTTATATGCCCTTGTTTTCAGTCGAATACAATCTTTATTACTTTACTAAGCCACGGATGGCTGTCTTTTCTTTTACTCCCCTTTTTCCTCAGTGGAATATATTTATCTTGAAAGATGTGAAATATCTCCTTGAATGTAGACCACTGCTCTTGTACCGTCTTATACTTTAATCTGTTTTCCCAGTCCACTTTAGTCAATTCTACTCTCATACCTTCATAGTCTCCTTTATTTAAGCTCAGTACGCTGGTTTGAGATCCAACTCTCTCACCCTCAAACTGAATTTGGAATTTAACCTTATTATGGTCACTCATTCCAAGGGGATCCTTTACTAGGACATTTTTTATTAATCCTGTCTCATTACACAGGACCAGATCTAAGATTACCTGCCCCCTGGTTGGTTCAGTTACATACTGCTCAAGGAACCCGTCCCTAATACACTCTATGAACTCTTCCTCAATGCTGCCATGCCCAATTTGATTAGTCCAGTCAATATGAAAGTTAAAATCCCCCATGATTATAGCTGTTCCCTTATTACAAGCCCCAACTATTTCCTGATTTATACTCCGACCAACAGAGTTGCAACTGTTAGGAGGCCTATAGACTACGCCCACAGTGACTTTTTCCCCTTATTATTCCTTATCTCCACCCAAACTGTTTCACTATCCTGATCCTTTGACCCAATATCATTTCTGACTATTGCAGTGATTCCATCCTTGATTAACATAGCAACCCCACCTCCCTTTCCTTCCTGTCTGTCCTTCCTAATTGTCAAATACCCTTGTATGTTTAGTTCCCAGTCATGATTATCTTGCAGCCATGTTTCCGTAATGGCCACCAGATCATACCCATGTGTAGTTATTTGTACCGTCAACTCGTCAATTTTGTTACGAATGCTGCGTGCATTCAGATAAAGAACTTTCAAATATGTTTTCTGACAATTTATTCCTGCTTTTACCCCTTTTACTACTTTACCTTTATCATTATACATTCTGTCCCTTCCTGACACGCTCTGGTTTTTAATTCCCCCACTGCTACCTTGCTCTATTGCCTTCTCCGCTGTCATTTTTATTTTTCGCTCTCTTAAAACCTCCCCCCCACTAATTAGTTTAAAGCCCTCTCTACAGCCCTAGTTATTCGATTCGCCAGGATTCTAGTCCCAGCACTGGCCAAGTGAAGTCCGTCCCAACGGAACAGCTCTCTCCTGTCCCAGTACTGATGCCAGTGTTCTCTCTTAATTGTTTGCCAGATGAACTGTCCAAAGTTACAATGCATAAATATTTGACTTCTTGTCAGCATGATGGTTGTAACAATATTGTGCTCTGCTTGAAAGCTATTGATGAAGGTATACCAATCCAACAGAATACCCTAACTTTCACATCTATATATATAAAAGGATATGTCTCTCTGTCCGGCTATACAATCAAAAGTTGTAGAGCATACCTACACATATGTTATATCAAAAGAAAGCTCATCATTAGGGGACTCTTGTAGGCGTATTTACTTTTTGCTCGGACAAACATTGTGCTGACGGTCGGACAAAAATTGTGCCGACGGTATCCAAAAAACGTTCAAAATTCCGCTCATTATCCGCTCATTTGCATCGAGTGGGGGCGGGTTCATTGTGTGTGCGGGCGGGCCATCCTACAGTTGAGTGATGTGATGATTGACCAATCCTACAGTTCAGTGACCTGACGGTTGACCAATCGGTGCGTGTGTGGGTGGGCCTTATCATTCTGAACCGAGATGAGTGGCCGCCATCTTGATTCCAAACTGTTAATTTCTTTTTCCCACTTTCTGCGTGTTTCTTTTCAAATCTACATTTCCAGCAAAAAAAAAGTTGTTTTTAAAACACAAATTGTTTTTTTAAAAAGTTAATTAATTTGTAAATCTTTTCTCTAACATCTAGAATTTTCCTACCTTTCACCATTTTTCCAGGCCTATAAGCCTGGGCCTCTGTTGCCCAGCCACGCCCGAGCTAGGCACCTCCCATCGCGCTCAACAAGCGGCTTGCGATCGCCGCCATCTTTGTGAAGGCTGGAGGGGGCGTGCCTGAGACGAGCGTCGCCACCGCCGCCATCTTAGTAAAGGCGGGTGGGGCAGGAGTCAGCGCGCGCGACTTGAGTCCGGCCGGGCCTCACGCGGTAGGTTGCGCGGCGGCGTCTCTCTCTCTGCTCTTGAAGCCGGCTCGGGCGGGGCTCGGGAGATTGGGGTTCGTCAGATCGGGGCTTGGGGGGGGGTGGCGGGACTTGGGGGGGCAGGGCTCGGGGGGGCGGGGCTCGGGATATCGGGCCTCGGGAGATCGGTGGGGGGGAGAGCCTCGGGAGATCGGGGGGTGCGGGGCTCGGGAGATCGGAGATCGGGCCTCGGGAGATCGGCGCTCGGGAGATCGGGGGGGCGGGGCTCAGGAGATCGGGCCTCGTGAGATCGGGCCTCGGGAGGGCGGGGGGGCGGGGCTCGGGACATCGGGGGCGGGGCTCGAGGACTCCCCCCCCACCTCCCTCTCCTCCTCCTCCCCCCTCCCCCTTCTTCCCCCCCTCCTCCCCACCCCTCCCCCTCCCCCTTCTTCCCCCCATCCTCCCCTCCCCTTCTTCCCCCCTCCTCCCCCTTCTTCCGCCCTCCTCCCCATTCTTCCCCCTCCCCTCCTCCCCCTTCTTCCCCCCTCCCCCTTCTTCCCCCTCCCCCTCTCCCTTCTTCCCCCTCCCCCTTCTTCCCCCTCCCCCTCCCCCTTCTTCCCCCTCCACCTTCTTTCCCCCTTCTTCCCCCCTCCCCTCCCCCTTCTTCCCCCCTCCCCCTTCTTCCCCCCCTCCCCCTTCTCCCCCTTCCCCCCTCCCCTTCTTCCCCCCTCCCCCTTCTTCCCCCCTCCCCCCTCCCCATCTCCCTTCTTCCCCCTCCCCATCTCCCTTCTTCCCCCTCCCCTCCCCCTCCCCCTTCTTCCCCCCTCCCCCTCCCCCTTCTTCCCCCTCCCCCCACCCCCTCCCCCTTCTTCCCCCCCTTTCTTCTCCCCTCCCCTTCTTCCCCCCTCCGCCTTCTTCCCCCCCCTTCTTCCCCCCTCCCCCTCCTTCCCCCTCCCCCTCCCCCTTCTTCCCCCCTCCCCCCTTCTTCCCCCCCCACTTCTTCCCCCCTCCCCCTTCCTCCCCCCTCCCCCTGCTTCCCCCTCCCCTTCTTCCCCCCTCCCCCCCTCTTCTTCCCCCCTCCCCCTCCCCCTTCTTCCCCCTCCCCTTCTTTCCCCCTCCCCTCCCCCTTCTTCCCCCCTCCCCCTTCTCCCCCCTCCCCTTTCTTCCCCCTCCCCTTTCTTCCCGCTCCCCCTTCTTCCCCCCTCCCCCTTCTTCCCCCCTCCCCCTTCTTCCCCCTCCCCCTCCCCCTCCCCCTTCTTCCCCCTCCCCCCTCCCTCCCCCCTCCCCCTTCTTCCCCCCTCCCCCCCCTTCTTCCCCCCTCCCCCTCCCTCCCCCCTCCCCCTTCTTCCCCCCTCCCCCCCCCTTCTTCCCCCCTCCCCCTTCTTCCCCCTCCCCTTTCCCCCTCCCCTCCCCTCCCCCTTCTTCCCCCCTCCCCCTCCCCCTTCTCCCCCTCCCCTTTCTTCCCCCTCCCCTTTCTTCCCCCTCCCCCTTCTTCCCCCCTCCCCCTTCTTCCCCCTCCCCTCCCCCTTCTTCCCCTCCCCCTTCTTCCCCTCTCCCCCTTCTTCCCCCCTTCTCCCCCTTCTTCCCCCCTCCCCCTTTCCTCCCCTCCCCCTTTCCTCCCCCTCCCCCTTTCCTTCCCCCCTCCCCCTCCCCTTTCCTCCCCCCTCCACCTCCCCCTTTTCTCCCCCCTCCCCCTTTCCTTCCCCCCTCCCCCTCCCCCTTTCCTCCCCCCTCCCCTTTTCCTCCCCCCCTCCCCTTTTCCTCCCCCCCTCCCCCTTTCCTCCACCCCTCCCCCTTTCCTCCCCCTCCCCCTTTCCTCCCCCTCCCCCTTTCCTCCCCCTCCCCATTTCCTCCTCCTCCCTATTTCCTCCCCTCTTCCCCTCCCCCCCTCCCCCTTCCCCCCTTCCCCCAGTCGCTCTCTCTCTTCCCCCCAGTCGCTCTCTCTCTTCCCCCCAGTCTCTCGCTCTCTCTCTTCCCCCCAGTCTCTCGCTCTCTCTCTTCCCCCCCAGTCTCTCGCTCTCTCTCTTCCCCCAGTCTCTCACTCTCTCTCTTCCCCCCAGTCTCTCACTCTCTCTCTTCCCCCCAGTCTCTCGCTCTCTCTCATCCCCCCAGTCGCTCTCTCTCTTCCCCCCAGTCGCTCTCTCTCTTCCCCCCAGTCGCTCTCTCTCTCTCTTCCAACAACAACATGTCCTCAAAAGACCCTCGGCACCGCCGGGCACTTCAGCTAGTAATACAATAAAGCAGCTCATGGTTGGTCATTTTCTATGGGTCAATACACCAATGTGGTCTACTCCTTGAACTGCTTGTCTGTGGCAAGGTAACATGAAACTCGTTTTAAAGGAATCTTTCATCACAGATTGCATGAATTACTTAATATAAAATAGGTTTTGTTCCCATCAGACTCTTTTATAAAGGACTGTTAAAGTTGCAGCATCCTTTTGCAAAGTAATATCTTTCCCTTTGATACAAAGAACCTATGCGATGCTATGAAGAGGAATGTAAAGGCCAAGAAATTCCAGTGCAGCTGAATCTGAAATAAAAGCAGAAAATGCTGGAAGTACTCAGCAGGTCAGGTAGCATCTTGACCTGAGACGTGAACTCTGTTTCTCTCTCCACAGATGCTGCCTGACCTGCTGAGTATTTTCAGCATTTTCTGTCTTTTCAGAGGCCTTCCTTTACCATCTGAAGCCTTGCAAGCATTCCGCAGCACTCCCTGCACACTTTAAAAACTTTTTAATATCTGTTACATCAAGCCACTACTTCAATAAAATAAAAAGAATCCAGTCCAAAAGCTTAAATGCAAACTTACCAGAAAGATGTGTGTGTCCCTTTAAGTAGCACTGACAGCGTCTCCGTAGGTCTGCAGCACGCTTGCTTTTCTGCGCGAGCTTAGGGCCAAGCGTTAAAGTAAGCGCAATGGTCCACGTTTGCATAGCGTGACGTCAAGTCAGTGTTGCACAACGGCTAACATCGCGCTCTGCTGTTTTGCATTTCTAGGGCCAGCGCTGTTAATGGCAGCCAAAATGGTGGCCGCTGAGTCGTGCGCCAGAGGTGGGCGGAAGTGAGGCAGCCGCCAATTTCTTTCAAGGAACGGGCCTTACAGAGAGCGGTAAGTACCCAAATTTCTAAGCCTTTTTGTCTTCAAGATGACAGACAGTCTAGCAGATTGGGAAGATCAATAGGTAAGAAGCACATGTGGAACAGACAAAACATGGTAACAAGCAATATTTGGTCCATCCACCCAACATTGTTAGGTACCAGATTCCTTTGTATATTATCTTCTTATCTAACTGGTTCCAGTTCTTGCAGAACAATGTGCACAGTATGGAGCCAGTTTCCTACCTGCTGCCATGAATGGCCCCTTGATGTTCCCTGGGGAGGGTGCAATGAAGTGCTAAATGGGGCAGCCCTCCTTGCAGCTGCATGTGCAGTTTCTGAAGCAGTAGAGCAGTTGCCGTACCACCCATGGAATCAGTTTTGTGCCTTCACATTGGGGTTCCTCTCAGTTCATTTATACCTGAGATCTCCCTTTCCCCACAGCCTTAGTTCAAGCTGACAAATAAGGGAAATTGATTTGTAGCTTGATAAAGATGAAATAAATATCTATCCCCATATACAGGCATTCACCTCTTTAATTTGGATTCGCCACTTCAAGATTAATAGTTGAAAAAAATGGGGAATTTGAGTGCTGAATTTTCTGTTCCTTCACATTGATACCTACTGAGTGAATTAAACTGCTTTTGATTTATTAGCATTGTAGGGGGTGGTGTGGGGTGGCACGTGCGCCCAGACAGTTATGCCCCTGACTGTTTGCGAGCGGTTCGAATTGCTCCCATGCCCCTGGGTTCTAGACACCGGACTTAGGTACATAAGAACATAAGAACATAAGAAATAGGAGCAGGAGTAGGCCAATCGGCCCCTCGAGCCTGCTCCGCCATTCAATAAGATCATGGCTGATCTGATCCTAACCGCCAATCTACTATCACAGAACCATCTCCTGAATCTAACAGAATTAGACACACGAAATAGGAGCAGGATCAGGCTACACGGCCCCTGGGCCCACTCCGCTACCCACAGGGCCATGTCCGATCCGAACCTAGACTCATGTCCAAATTCCTGCCCGCTCCCCGTAACCCTTAATTCCCTTTACTTCTAGGAAACTGTCTATTTCTGTTTTAAATTTATGTAATGATGTAGCTGCCACAGCTTTTTGGGGCAGTATATTCCATGGACCTACCACCCTCTGAGTGAAGTAGTTCCTCTTCATCTCAGTTTTGAAAGAGCAGCCCCTTATTCTAAGACTATGCCCCCTAGTTCTAGTTTCACCCATCATCGGGAACATCCTCCCCGCATCCACCCGATCCAACCCCTTCACAATCTTATATGTTTCAATAAGATCGCCTCTCATTCTTCTGAACTCCAATGAGTAGAGTCCCAATCTACTCAACCTCTCCTCATATGTCCATCCCCTCATCCCTGGGATTAACCGAGTGAGCCTTCTTTGTACTGACTCGAGAGCAAGTATGTCTTTTCTAAGTGTGGACACCAAAACTGTATGCAGTATTCCAGGTGCGGTATCACCAATACCTTGTACAACTGAAGCAATACCTCCCTATTTTTATATTCTATCCCCCTAGCAATGAAAGCCAACATTCCATTGGCCTTCTTAATCACTTGCTGCACCTGCATACTAACCTTTTGAGTTTCGTGCACCAGGATCCCCAGATCCCTTTGTACTTCAGTACTTTCCAGTTTCTTGCCATTAAGATAATAACTTGCTCTACGATTTTTCCTGCCAAAGTGCATAACCTCACACTTTCCAGTATTGTATTCCATCTGCCAAATCTCTGCCCACTTACTTAGCCTGTCTATGTCCCCTTGCAGGTTTTTTATGTCCTCCTCACTCACTACTTTCCCTCCCATCTTAGTATCATCTGCAAACTTTGATATGTTACACTCGGTCACCTCCTCCAAATCGTTAATATAGATTGCAAAGAGTTGGGGACCTAGCACTGACCCCTGCGGAACACCACTAGTTACTGATTGCCAGCCTGGGAATGAACCATTTATCCCAACTCTCTGCCTTCTGTCAGATAGCCAATCCTCTATCCATGCCAGAATATTACCCCCAATCCCATGATTTTTTATCTTAAGCAATAATCTTTTGTGTGGCACCTTGTCAAATGCCTTTTGGAAGTCTAAATACACTACGTCCACTGGTTCCCCTTTATCCACCCTATATGTTACTTCCTCAAAGAACTCCAGCAAATTTGTCAAACATGACTTTCCCTTTATAAAACCATGCTGACTTTGTCCTATTAAATTATGATTATCCAAATGTCCTGTTACTGTCTCCTTAATAATGGACTTCAAAATTTTACCTACCACAGATGTTAGGCTAACTGGTCTATAGTTTCCAGCCTTCTGTCTACTGCCCTTTTTAAATAAGGGTGTTACATTAGCAGTTTTCCAGTCTGCCGGGACCTTTGCTGAGTCCAGGGAGTTTTGGAAAATTATTACTAATGCATCCACAATCCCTACCGCCACTTCCCTCAAGACCCTAGGATGTAAGCCATCGGGTCCAGGTGATTTATCCGCCTTGAGTCCCATTATTTTACCGAGTACCACTTCCTTAGTGATTTTGATCGTGTTTAGCTCCTCCCCCCCCATAGCCCCCTGTTTGTCCAGTGTTGGGATATTCTTAGTGTCTTCTACTGTAAAGACTGATACAAAATATTCATTCAGTGTTTTTGCCATCTCCATATTTCCCACCATTAATTTCCCGGTCTCCTCCTCTAAGGGACCAACATTTACTTTAGCCACCCTTTTTCTTTTTATATAACCATAAAAACTCTTACTATCTGTTTTTATATTTTTTGCTAATTTAATTTCATAATCTATCTTCCCTTTCTTAATCAATCTTTTTGTTATTTTTTGCTGTCTTTTAAAGTTTTCCCAATCCTCTATCCTCCCCATAGATTTGGCTACCTTATATGCCCTTGTTTTTAGTCGAATACTATCCTTAATTTCTTTACTTAGCCACGGATTGCTGTCTTTTCTTTTACACCCTTTTCTTCTCAGTGGAATATATATTTTTTGGAAGTTGTAAAATAACTCCTTAAATGTACACCACTGATCATGTATCGTCTTACCCTTTAATCTATTTTCCCAATCCACTCTACTCAATTCCGCTCTCATACCTTCATAGTCTCCTTTATTCAAGCTTAGCACACTTGTTTGAGATCCAACCTTCTCACCCTCTAATTGAATATGGAATTCAACCATGTTATGGTCACTCATTCCAAGGGGATCCTTTACTAGGACATTTTTAATTAATCCTGTCTCATTAAACAGGACCAGATCTAAGGCTGCTTGCCCCCTGGTCGGTTCAGTTACATACTGCTCAAGAAACCCATCCCTAATACACTCAATGAACTCATCCTCAAGGCAGCCCTGCCCAATTTGATTTGTCCAATTAATATGATAGTTCAAATCCCCCATAATTATAGATGTTCCCTTATTACAAGGCTCAACTATTTCCTGATTGATACTCCGTCCAACAGAGTTGCAACTGTTCGGAGGCCTATAGACTACGCCCACTAGTGTTTTTTTCCCCTTATTATTCCTTATCTCCACCCAAACTGTTTCATCATCCTGATCTTTTGACCCAATATCATTTCTCTGTATTACAGTGATTCCTTCCTTTATTAACATAGCCACCCCACCTCCCCTTCCTTCCTGCCTGTCCTTCCTGATCGTACAATAACCTGGTATGTTTAATTCCCAGGCATTGTCACCCTGCAGCCATGTTTCTGTAATGGCCACAAGATCATACCCATATGTAGTTATTTGTGCCATTAACTCGTCTATTTTGTTACGAATGCTACGTGCATTCAGATAGAGAACTTTCAAATATGTTTTGTGACACTTAGTTCCTGCTTTTGCCCTTTTTATTACTTCACCTTTTACTCCATACCTTCTGCCCCTTCCTGACACGCTCTGGTTTTTAATTTCCCCATTGCTACCTAAGTCTATGACCTTCTCTGTTGTCATTTTTATTATTTGCTCTCTAGGAACCTCCCCCCCACTAGTTAGTTTAAAGCCCTCTCTACAGCCCTAGTTATATGATCCGCCATGACTCTAGTCCCAGCACTGGCCAAGTGAAGCTCATCCCAACGGAACAGCTCCCTCCTGCCCCAGTACTGGTGCCAGTGTCCCAGGAAGCAAAACCCATTTCTCCCACACCAGTCTTTGAGCCACGCATTTAACTCTCTAATTTTATTTGTCCTAGCCAAATTCGCTCGTGGCTCAGGTAATAATCCAGAGATTATTACCCTTGAGGTTCTTTTTTTAAATTTGACCCCTAGCTGCTCATACTCCTTTAACAGAACTGGCTTCCTAGTCCTATCAACGTCGTTTGTACCAACATGGACCACGACAACTGGATCCACCCCCTCCCACTGCAAGTTTCTTTCCAGCCCAGAGGAGATATCCTTAACCCTGGCACCGGGTAGGCAACACAGCCTTCGGGACTCTCGCTCTCAGCTGCAGAGAACTCTATCTATCCCCCTAATAATACTATCCCCTACCACTACAACATTTCTATTTACTCCCCCCTCTTGAATGGCCCCCCGTTCCATGGTGCTGTGGCCAGGTTGCTCATCCTCCCTGCAGTCCCTGCTCCTGTCCCCACAGGGAGTAAGAACCTCGAACCTGTTGGACAAGAGCAAGGGCTGGGGGTCCTCCAACACTACCTCCTGGATCCCCGTACCTGCCTCACTCGTAGTCACACCGTCCTGTCCCTGACCATGGGCTACATCTGAATTAATTAACTTCATAGGTGTGACCACCTCCTGAAACACAGAGTCCAGGTACTTCTCCCCCTCCCTGATGTGTCGCAGTGTCTGAAGCTCAGACTCCAGCTCATCAACACGGAGCTGGAGTTCCTGTCGCAGCAGACACTTGTCACAGACGTAATCACCGTGAGCCTCAATGGGGTCCACCGGCTCCCACATCTCGCAACAGTAACACATCACCTGCTCCATTCTATGTAATTAATTAAATTTTTTATTGTTAGTTATGGACACCCTCTGCCCGATTTTAGATGCTAGTATCCCCTTTAATTAATTGGATTTAAATTAAATCAATCCCTCTAATTACACCAGTTAAATGGTTTACTAACAGTCACTCTGCACCAGAAAGGCCTTATTAACTACAACCCACAGAGTTAAAGTTTAAAAAGAGCACCTAACACCCCACTTACCCTAACTCACACTTAACCAAACTCACAGCACTCTCTGCTGACTCGCACTCACTGCTTGCTCGCACTAGCACTGGTCTTTTTATATTGTTTGTTTGTTTACAGCCAAATGAGTCACCCCTGCTGATTGGTTAGAAAACTGGTGCCAATTTACTCCTACTGCAGTGTAACCTTGTTTTACTCTTCTTAAACCAACAGAATCCCAAATATTTAACTTTTCCCCTTTACTTAAACTGCTTAAGTAATCTTATCAAGAATGATTTAAAGAGAAATAACAATGAAAGAACTCTCACACTTACCCAAACTCACAGCACTCTCTGCTGACTTGCACTCAGTGCTTGCTTGCACTAACACTGGTCTTTTTATACTGTTTGTTTGTACAGGCAGCGATACAGAAAACTCAAGTAGACAGGTGGTTTGGATGTAAGCAAAACCAAGATTTTATTGAACAGGAAAATTAATACAGTCTTGAAAGAAGTTACTAATATAAAATTACAGGCAAATACAAATAACTACACTTATGCCGGGAATGGGGAACACATGGCACATCGAGGGAAAACAACTATCTTAACAATCCCCTTATCCTTATCCCACCCCTATACCTAACTAGATTAAGCTATGAGGGGCCAGAATTCATGCTCACCAATCCAAAAGATAAAAGCCAACTGTTAACGAGTGCGAGTTTTGAAGTCTGGGTTTTGGTCCTTCAAGGTACTTCGTCGCCACGTGGTCCTCAGGGATGCGGTGCTGGGTCGGCTACTGCGACACACCCTCTCCCCTCCGCTACCATCGTCGTCTCGTCTCGATGGGTTCTCCTCTTCTTCTCCCTCGGGCGGTCGTCGGCGGTAACGTTACGTCGATGAGACGATTAGCAGTTTTTACTGTTTAGATTTTACTACCCATCCTTCGAACACCAGCATATTTGTTATGGAGTGGACACCTGCGTTTATTTGCAGTGTTCAAGGTGTTTGTCCCCACCATCCTCAAGGACTTTCTTCCCCAAGAGTCAACTTATAACTAGGCGCTTGGTTTAATTATCGATACTTTTTCGCTGCCCTGCTCTGCCCTTATCGAGTTATTATCGTCTTCTTCATCTCCACTCGTCTTGTCTCGTTGGACTACTGTACGAGTCCTGGGCTACCTACTCAACTTCGTCTCGCCCCTTTTTGCGGCCTGGGCGTCCTGGATGGCTGTGGACTTGGGCCTCGCTCCCCTTCCTAGCAGTTGGTATGGTGTCTTTGGCTACTGCAAATCTGCTCCGGGGAGAGAACCTGCCACGGGGCCAGGGCACGAGTACGAGCGGCAGCCCAAGAGGCTGGAGCCACGAGAGCAGGGTCAAGGGCAAGAGCAAGAGAGAGAGATCGCTACCCGGGGCCTTCAGTTATACCTTTTCAAAAAATCCTTATCTTCGCGCCAAATCAGGTTAGTTCTTTGTCTTAAACTTGACGGGCTAGTTTAAACAATGGTAGCAATCTATACTGACGGGTTTTTAGATGGCCGGTAATCGCATCTACCGGTAAAATAATAGACTTGTATTGTCCTGAGAGTTCTTTGATGGGCTTGTCCAGCCTCGATGGCTGTGTTTAATCTGTTTCCGATTATGTATGCAGACTGTTTGATGGCTTTAACTATAGGCCTCACTGAATTTAGATCCGTCTCCAATTCGGTCTAATACATAATTCAAAGTCCTGTCTCATTCCAAAATACAAAGTTTCTCTTCACAGAAAGCCTGCAGCCTTAGTTTCGATTTCTCTCAAGCTGTCTGTGCTGCAGAATTCACTTTGGAACCCCACAGGCTTTCTGCCACGAGGCACGGACGCCATCTTGGGTACCCTTTTCAATTTAGAATGTCCATGCAGGGTCCCTTTTATTAATAATAACCTTTGAGGAGATGCAGAAATTTTGCAAATCTTACAGCATTTAATCAATCAGATATTCAATTGGTAGCTAAACATGTTTATTTCAAACAAACTTACAAAAGCACTTGTTTTGGTCAATCACGATTTTTTGTCTTATAAACATAGGACACCCTGAGGTTTGATGCCTTAACGTGTGACACTTTTGAGAGGCCATGGGCTGGATTTTGTGAATGGAGGCGAGTTGGAGGCGGGACTGCTGCTTGTCATGTCAATGTCCCGCCTCCATCCTCGCCTGACCAATCAGAGGGATTTTCCCCTGATTGAGCTTGTTAAGGCCACCCTGCAGGCTTAGCAGGCCAATTAGGGAGGAAGTCACTGACAGATCACGTCAACATCAGACATGCTATCTGTCAAGACTTCTTGAAAGAAGAAATTACAGCATTTGACAGCTCTGTGAAGCTGTCAAACACTGCCATTCTCTTTAGTTTGATGAGATTTTGTGGTGAGGACTCATCAAACCTTTCAACTTTGTAAATTTCACATGTCTGTAAGATCGAGTATCCAACAGCCATTATGTAAAATTGACAAGGAGAATATCGGCTCTCCCCATCCAGCGCAGCTAAAGGCTGTAGAAAGAAAACAAGGTAAGTGCACACTTTTTTAAACTTATCACTCACCTTACATACTTACCACTCCACACTTGCACCCATCACTCACCTCTACACCTTACTTCCAGGTGCCTCTGACCGCCGCAGACCTCCTCCACATCTCCTCCAACCCGGCGGGGTCCTCCGAGGTTGGGAAGCCTTCATCTGTGAAGGTAAAATGGCACTAATCCTTTTTTCTGCCTGTTAACTACCTGTTAACAGGCAGTTAAAAGAATTAAATGCCTTTCCCGCCTCCAGGAGACAGGACCTGAAGCTCTACATCTTCCTGCCTCCTGGCAAAAGGGCACGGAGGCGGGATGGGGGTGGCTTTGCCATCCGCCCCCACTTTCTCTGATTTTACCGGCTGTCCTGCCTCCTCGGGGCTTGAAAAATCCAGCCCCATGTGTCTGAAGCCTTGCTTTCAGCTGCGATGCAACAGGTGCGCACTAGATGAAAGAGGTTAATTGAACGTATGGCCAACTAAGAGTCAGTGGGGGTCCTAAACTGTAAGGGGTCCTGTGTGAAAGGTTACACTATGAATTCCTAGTTAAACATGGTGTTGATGCCCATAAGTAACAGCACTATTGTCTTACCTTTGGGGCAAATATACTGCAATAAATTTTATGAAAACCACAAATAGATGGACTTGATGGCGGATTAGGTTAAAACTCTATAGGGATAACTCTATGACTTTGCACTGCTGGTGGGGGGCCTCGCCTGCTGGGAGCGCATATTGGAAATTTGGGCACACAATGTGCATGATTTTCCAACGATTTTAATTAAATGTCAGAAGACTGTGCGCAGCGCGCAACCAAATTTCTAACATGCAGTCCTGATAGCAATGCCAAGTGAGAAAATTACCCCCTCTTCTTTTGTGATTTGGGTTCAAATCCAGCCTATCTTGATGGGATGAAAGACTCTTTTCTTCTATTAGCTGTAATGCTTCCACATGAAATGAGATTGGATGGTTAACTCCATGTTAATTTCTTTCCAAGTGATTCATCTTCAGCACCCTGGATAGAACTTAATTGTCACTCAGTGGGACATTTAATTGAGTTTTGTGAGAACTAATGAAATGTTTCCCTTTATATTGCTGGGCACAGTTTATCTCATGTTTTTAGCAGTCTTTTTGTATATCTTATAGCTAATAATTTCTTGACCTTTCTGTAGCTCTCTCCATTCATTTATGTTCAGTTTTTCCTGAACTAGTTAGCTTTTCATTCATTTTGTTTTTGTTGGCTAGTCATTCCACTTCATATCAGCTAAGAGCTTTTCTTGCCTTTTTTGTTCATGATGAGTCAAGCGGGACTTGGTGGAGGCAATCAGGAGGTGGGGGAGGTGATTAGGAGGGGGGCAGTATCAGGCCAGCTGCGCTGAGGCTAACCAAGTCTACATGCAGCCTAATCGGCAGTTCTTAATAGGACCGTAGGAGGCGCCACAAAAAAGGTAAGTTTCAAAAGAAAATGCTTACCTGAATGTGGCTCTCCATAGCAGCCCCAAAGTCCAATGTCAGCCCCCTTCCGTTCGCCTGTCTCACCTCCTGAAGCCCCCTCACCAATCGCCTTCCCTTCTCTCTCAATTGCTCGCTCCGATTTGACAGCACTTGGGTGAAAATTCATTTTCTCTCACAATCTTCCTTCTAACATATGTCACTTTTATGCCTGCTTTTACGAGAAGGCTGCACATAACAGGAGGCAGTGGTTGCAGACAGGAGAAGAGTTACCAAAGCTGTGAGCCTTAACACTTTATGTGGAGAGGGCCATCGAGATTATGGGTGAGGAGACAATTGGGAGGGTGAAGGAGGGTGAAATTGAAGATCTTAGCCAAACTTATGACTACTATCCTTTATTGTTCATTCCTTATTTTTTTTATCAGTCATTTCCTTATACTGGAGTAACATACTACATCTTTTGCTATATGCAGCTATGTTTCAAAGGTAT
Source organism: Somniosus microcephalus (assembly GCF_052327205.1). NCBI lineage: Eukaryota > Metazoa > Chordata > Chondrichthyes > Squaliformes > Somniosidae > Somniosus > Somniosus microcephalus. Next base: position 273,062,019 of record NC_140990.1, on the reverse strand, counting down.
ATTACTGCAAACATTTTAAAGTATGTTCTTCTGCTCCTGCAAATGCCCAAGAAGAGGTGGCTGAGCTAACTGTACAGCCTTGGCCTAGCACTTGACAGCACCTGGTGCCAACAACTCCTACAATGGCAAGCACCAGTACACATATATCTGGAGAAAGAAAGAATTGGATTTACATAGCACCTGCCACGACCACTAGACCTTTCAAAGCGCTTTACAGCCGATTAAGTACTTTTGAAGTGGAATCACTGTTGTAATGTAGGAAACGCAGCAGCCAATTTGCACACAGCAAGCTCCCACAAACAGCAATGTGACCAGATAATCTGTTTTTTTTGTTATATTGATTGAGGTGGATAAATATTGGCCAGGACACCAGGGATAACTCCCCTGCTCTTCTTCAAAATAGTGCCATGGGATCTTTTATGTCCACCTGAGAGAGCAGACAGGGCCTCGGTTTAACATCTCATCCAAAAGACAGCACCTCCAACAATGAAGCACTTCCTCAGTACTGCACTGGAGTGTCAGCCTGGATTATGTGCTCACGCCTCTGGAGTGGGACTTGAACCCACAACCATGACTCGGAGGAAAGAGTGCTGCCCACTGAGCCACAGCTGACACTGATAAGTGTAGGTAGTCTGTTAGCAAGTTGTAGGAAAGAGTATTTGGCAGTTTTGTTGAAGCCCCCCTGCCCGAAAGTGCTGTTTCCTGTTATGTGAGGAGGAGAAAGTGCAGCTGGAATTGCTAGAGATGGAACCTGTTGTCACAAGGGTCAGCTCAAGGCTTCCTTCAGCTGTTGTTCACATGGATTCAGACATCACAGAATCTACCAAAGACGTATTTGGTAGCTTAACACAAGTATTTCATGGAGTAATTTTAAGACTGTAACATATAACCTGTATAGTTTGGGACGTCATGTAGCACTGTGTAATGTGCTTCATAACTGCCTGAATGAGTTGCAGAGTGCCATGAAGAAGATGGCCACTTAACGGCCTCTGCAGTGGAGCACCTTTTGGATCAGGCTGCAAACTGAGACTTAGGGCTGGATTTTCCCAGCGGAGGCGGGATTGCGGTGGGAGAGCTGGTTGGCGGGTTCCGGTCCTGCTCCCGGCTGCAGCCGCTCTGTCAAAAGGATTTTCCTTTAATAGGGCTTGTTAAGCCCGCCCTGCGGGGTTCCCGACCAATTAAAAGGAAGCGGGTCTGATGATGTCATCTGATGATGCGTCATCAGCCAGTTTCCTTAAAGGGACCATAGCCACATTCATTTTGACAGTTGTTCTGTCAGTGTTCTACAGCATTGAGGTGCTGCAAACCACTGACAAGCACTGCACAAAGGTACACGGCTGCACCCAGGCTCTCGCCTGACTCCCTCCATATGCTTATGGAGGGAGTCACAGCATGCAGGAAGGTTCTCTTCCCTTCCCATGGGCAGAAGAGACCTCCCCAGGAGACCAACGCAGCCTGGTTGCACATTGCACAGGAGGACAAAAGCAGGGATGTTGTCAGGAGGACCAGGCTGCAGTGGTGCAAACCTTTCAATGATCTCAGTAGATCACGAAACGTTACTGCAAAGCCACACTCAACCTCATTCTGCTGTGCCACTCATCACATCCCCATAACTCTGCCTTCCCTACCCTACTCCTGCACATCCTTACTCACACCAACTTACCTTGCACCTCCACCCATCCCTCTCTATCTACATTATCACTTCCCCATCTCACTAGCCACCGCTCACACTCACCCTCATCCTAGTCCAATCATACCAATTAACAACACACAAGGGTAGGCACTTGGGTGTTTTATGCAATGTTCATGTAAATTTTCTGTTAATGCGCTGTCAAACATTGAAGCCTTTATTTTCAACACTTTGCCTTATTATACAGATCTGTGCTCACCTTTGGAAGTGTCTTAGTTAGTTGCAGTGAATGGTGAGACATAGCGGTATCCCCGCAATGGTGATGAGTGTGAAGGGAATGGCTTGGTCCTTGTAGGAATGCTTTATGGTGCTGGTGTGGGGTGGTGTTAACCTGGTGCATCATGTGGCAGCCAGGGTGTACAGCATCAAGTGAAGTAAATCTGGCCATGGTGATGCCATCGCTGGCCTCCCGGGCAGCAATGTGGTCGGGTGCTGATGCCCTGTCTCCTGTGCAGCATCAGGTGATTGCGGAGAAGGTTGGTATTGTTGGTGATGTTGGTATGCCTGGTGATGTTGGTGTTGGAGCTTATCGTGGAGGGATTCAGAAGACCAAGGTGAGATTTTTTTCAAGGGCACTGATGTTGCTGGAATAGATGGCAGCTGAAGTTGAGATGACAGAAGCGATCTGTCAATGGTGAGAAAGCTTGCTCCAAGGAGATGACAGTGGATAGAGAGTTTACTCCAAACACTTCCAAACTGCATACAGCTGAAAAATGTCTTCTAAGTCCTGAAGGCTCAAGCTTCTGACATTGGAAAGTGACCAGCTGTGAAATGGTAGTTTTCATATCACTTTTGCAGCTGTCACCTATTCACAACAATGTGGAGACATAGAGAAGCCGACCTATTTACCTGATGTGATCTCCGAACGACAGGAACCCCATTAAAAATGTGGGAAAATAGAAAAAGGCTGGCAAAATAGTAGTTAACAAGCGTTTAACTAGCAGTTAATTATCTTAAATGCCTCACCCGCTGCTTGCTGTCGGGTCTGTTCTGAAATCGCAGACCTGACACTTTGGAAACTTACATGGAGGCGGGTTCGCGGTGGGTGCCCAACCCGCTGTCAATCATTTCAAATTTAACAACTGACCTGCCTCTGAACCCGCCCTCTGAGCGCCGGAAAAATCGTGGCCTTAGCTTTCACAAATGCTTTGAGTGGTGCCTCGGAGACCTTGAACACCAATCTACAGTAGTTTGTTTCCTGTGGATTCACCACAATGGGAAGTTAGGTTGGAACAACTATAATGCAGAGCTTAAACATGCTTATTGTTCTCACACAGATCTATATCTGTTCTGACAAATTGGACAGCAGCAGGTGAATGACAGCCATGGGCAGATATAATGGAGATGTTACTCTAGGCAAAATGAGTTCCCAACCTCCCTGCCATCAAGCTCAAATGTCTGCAGGTGCATCATTGAGCAGCCACTTCATCACTAACCATGATGCCTTCACATGTGGGGCCAACTTCCAACCTAGCTGAGGGAGGGACTGAATCACCTTCATCCCTAGACCTGAACACCGACATCCAGCAGCCATCCACCCTATTGCCTCCTTCTACTGTAGGACACAGCAGGTGACAATAACCTGTGAGGAATTAGCAGGACTGTACTGGAGTTCTCACCCTAAGGCCGCGATTTTGTCCTTGGTGTTGGGATGGGTGCGGGACAGCTAGTTTCTGGCTTCCAGTCCTGGCCCCAGCTGCTTCCGCTCCACAGACGTGATTTTACCTTGATTGAGATTGACCTTGTTAGGCCCACCCTGCGAGCTTGCCGGCCAATTAACAGGAAGCGGGTCTGATTTGATGACGCGTCATCTGCCGATTTCCTTAAAGGGACCATGCACAATTTTATTTTGACAGTTGATTTCTCAGTGTTTGACAGCATTGAGGTGCTGGAAACACTGACAATCACTGCACAAAGGTGACATCTTGCACCCAGGCTCTCCAATGACTCCCTCCAGATGCTGGAGGTAGCTGCAGGTGAGGTGACAGAAGCGATCTGTCACTGGTGAGAGAGGTTCTCCCAATGAGGTGGCACTAGATATATAGTTGGATTTAAAAACTTGTAAGCTAAAGAAATCTGTAAATGTTTTAAAAATGCAGTAACCAACATTTTCTTTGCTCTGAAACTCACCATGTGAAGCATTGGATCTTTCACACCACTTCTGCAGCAGTCATCTTTTCACAAACATTACAGCAGACTCACAACACGCCACACTTACCTGGCGTGATGTTTGGACATCGGGAAAGCTGACCCAGAAGCGGGAAAATCCAAAAACAGGCTGAAAACTGCTGACAAGTACCTGTTAGTAGGCAGGTAACTGCCTTTAATCCGCTTCCCGCTGCCAGGTATTGGGTCCATTCGCAAATCGGGGACCCGACACTTGGGAAAGCTGTTTGGAGGCGGTTTGAAGGCGGATTCGGAACCTGCCATCAATCAAATCGAATTTAACCTCTGACCCGCCTCCAAACCCACCCTCTGAGTGCCGGCACAATCGCAGCCTAAATGTTCTAAGCAACAGATTTTTTGTTTTAGGATGCCAACTGTATGCTCTGCTATAACCTTGGTGGATGCACATGCTTCAGTGTATCTTGCCGTAACTCTTATCCTTGGAAAACACATGCGCCAAAGCCAAATATTCATGTGCATGATTCTGTTGCGTGGCCACAGAACACCAGCCCACTTATGGAATGGTAACCCTTTCTATTTATGCATAGTGGGCTGGAGGCATGTATGGCCATGAGTGCCCTGCACTTGTAGCAATTCTGCCATAAGGTAACAGTGAATGACTCTTTCTTGCTGCTGGCAGCTTTACACATAAAATATGATGAAATCACTGGCCCTGGCAAACAATGCATCTAATTCCTGATTAATGACAGAGATCTCATGTATTTACCTGGAAGGAGCCTCCTTCATAAAATTTCACAGCAGCTGCAACCTTGACAGCAACTGATAGAGCTATCCTTCTGCTGAAACTGATATCCAAGACAGGTTGCAGCAGTGTGCAAAGTTCAAGGATGGGTTCCTTCATGAATCATAGTTGGCACTAGCAGGTTTCTTCAGATAGGTCCGGACGAGAGTCTCAGCACACGAGTATAAGCACACTTGTCTGGCATGCCTCCCCTGCTACTTTTCTCCTCTAGAAGTCTAAAGTACAGTAGCCTAATGGTTAGGGTATTCTACAGGTTGTGAGTTCAAATCGCACCATTAAATTCAATACATTTTATCATTTCTAGACAAACACCAGAAAAATAACCTTGAAAACTGCTGGACTGTTGTAAAAACCCAACTGGTTCAATAATGACCTTCAGGGAAGGAAGCCTGCTACCCCCTAACTGATGTTGCCTACATGTGGCTCATTCTTAATATCCTGGGGAACTAGGGATAGACAATAAATAAATGCTGCCTTGCCAGTATCACTCATGTCCCAAGAACAAATAAATAAAAACGGCCACAGGAATACCCATAGCTGGACTCTAATGAGCTGACTGACAGCTGCAGCTGCACTAACAATCAGAGAGAAAAGATGCAAAGTAGCTGTCAGGAAGGCTGCAAAAAGTGGCATTGACTTCAATAGAAGAGAGAATCGGGAGAGGTGTAAAATGGGCCGTTTATTGGTTATTGCCCATCTTGCACTGCCGCTAAAGACCAATTTCACCCCCAATGTATCTTTAACAACAAAGACCCATCTAAAGGGAACAACATCCTATTATAGAAGTGCTGAGCCAATCAGGCCTCTAGATCACATTATGGAAGGATCACTCATTTAGATAAAATTGCAGACTATAACGAGCATTCTTCACACTCTTTGTGCAGGCTTGCCACACTATGATGCGCAGGGCACGAAATAGGCCTCCATGCCAGATAATATGGAGATTCAGCACTCGATTTACATAAATGCAACAGGCACCAGCCATTGCCATATTGTCCCCACTGTATTTAAAACGTGTCAACAAACTATTTATTTTGCTGGCTATTAAGCTTTGCAGTGCAGGAGCTATATTTCTAGCAGTGCAGCACATTATTCTAAATATACACGTTGGACATGGATACAACACTGGTGAGGAGGAAATAATTTACCTTTGCTATGGCCCAAAGAGAACATAAAGGGTTGAATCTCCCAGACACGCTACCTTGATGTAGGGGTTGGACAGAAGATTCCCAATGACCCCTCTGCTGGAAAATGGATACAAGCAGAAAAATGGAGCTGTGGAATTGGATTCTGCCCCCAATTCCGTCTGCAGACAACTAACCTGCTCTCTGCCCTTGATCCAGGATGCAACTTTGGGGCCTTTGTTTTGACTGAAGCCTATATATAATATTTTACTTACACATTTCATAGCAATAATAATTGGGAAATTCAGGAATCATGAACATTACACTGATTTTTATCTAAATGAAATACTGGGTATTTATCTCCCTGCTAATAAACTCTTAACACATGTTTTGTATTCCGGTCTATCTTTCATCCAGCGATGCACCTATTAAAAGACAATACATGTTCCTTTGAAAATTATAACAAGGTTGTTAATTTCTAAAGTGTAATAGCATATAAATTGCTTGATCAGCCATATGGAACTAAACATAATTAAGACCAGTAAGGTTAATTTGTTTCATAATTGCATAATATAAGTAAATGAAAATTGCTTCTTTACCAAATTGCTTTCCATTAAAAACCACAGAGATAAAAGTAATATACAGTGAAAACACATGAAGCATATAGACATTAAAGACCAACAGTAATATAATTTGCTCTATCTGCCTTAACCAATTTTTAATAGATTGTCACTTAGTAATAGACAATGGTTCACATCCTTAATAGTTTGTCAACAGTACTTTAATGTGTAAGTGCAATTTACTTTGGATTTTTTTTTATAAACTTACAGAATTGATGCCGTATTTAGATATTTTAGAAGATTCCTAATATGGGTGTTTGTATTTATTTTAGTAAGCAAGAAGCAAATGGAACTAGATCAGGTGGTGTGCTGTAGCGTAAGCTAATTATCTACCCTAGGGAAGGAGCGCTCTCTTCAACCATTTAGGGTCTGAGATCCATTTGAAATCCTGGAGTGGGAAGACTTCACAAAACCCTGGGGAGTCTCCCACGTCACGCCAGGCATAACCATTGCAAATTAGGATGGCGGCAGTGTATTTGCCTGTTATGCACACATTTTTAGTGCTTTTTTAAACTGTTGCAGGGTCTATTATACAAGGTTTTTAGAATGCTAGTCATGCAGTGACTAACCATGAAAAGGACAACAAGGCAATAGTCAAACTGGTCTATGACAAGCTAATTATGGAGGCTCCACTGTAAAACCTTTTACAAGGGTCACCTGGTACAAATAATTAAAATGCATTATAAATCCTCTTTACTGATGCAATTAAATTATAAAGCAAAAAAGTAATTATCTATTTAACTAATAGCTTTGTTGGTCAGCAGCATTTAACTAAGGAAGAGGCAATGAACCTTTTACATATTTGAGTTCAGAGAATCCTCTGACGTGGGAATGAAAAAGAAAAGTTCTCCAGTGTCTCTTCGTGTAGAAAATAAATGATAAAATATACAGTTCATAATATACAATGTTCGCTTAAATAATGGACTTCTACAAGGCAGGCAATATACCAGTGTTCACTATGTCATTGCTTTCTTTTGTACATAGAAGCACCATGCTCTTGAGATGTTTAAAATTATTGTGCTTATTAATCTTTTGATCTCCTGATGCTCTAGGATTTTCTTTTGTAGCCCTACACATTTATTACATATTGCCTCCAAAATATAATTAATATTTCATAGCAAGATAAAACTGGGAGTTATGCATTAAATAGTTCTATATTTTCAGTACTATTTATATAAATGAATGAAGCATTTTATAAAGGAGGATCTTCTTCATTTATTTTCTTTTGGTACCTTTGTATTCCCCACTATATAACTGTTCTTAGCAAGAAAAATGGGGAACAGACTTCATCACCACTTCATTAATGCTGTTCCATGACCAGACAAAAGAAGGCAAAAGGTAATTGGTATAAACTAGGTGATACGAGAGTTTTCCCTGTCTTCAGGTGGAAGACTTCTTTTTCACATCACAGTCCATCCAGGAATCTAACTGGGAACTGCCAAAAGCCATCCAGACCTGAGCAAATGGGTTAATCCACAGACAGCCTAAATGACTGAACCATGGCCAAATTCTAGCATTTGGAACATGGTGTAAAATGCCTCCACTGTTTTTAAAGAATTAATTTACTTGGTGAAGACATTTTGTGAATTTAAGTTCTGATTTGTACAACACAAATTTTGCCTTTTTCTTACCACAACAATCCTGCTTTCATTTGTTGCTGTCGACTCATTTGTACTTTGTGACATGTGTAATAAGGCAGTGGACAGTAGGGGGCAGCTTAAACACAGAAAAATGACACATTCTTGCATTGTCACACAGCAAGGAATACCTACAATATTCCTGTGAAAATTATCATTTCTGTAAGGTTAGAACATTTAAAAATATTTAAAAAGTCTTACTTAATCATGATTGTGGCATACTGAACAAATGTAGACTAATCATTTCTATTAAGATAATAACATGATCATCACAAATTAATTTACTTACAGCAACATTAAGTCAAATGGATTTCTCACTTTACAACATTATGTGTGTTCTAAAGATAAATAGTCTAATATGCTATTGTATTTAAAATTTAAATATTTTTTGGTGCATGTGGTTTTGTGGTTGGTGTTTCAGTTCACTGTGTCTTGGAATATAATAGGATGATGATTTCCCCCAACGTTAGTTCCTGACTTTGGTTTGATCATCTGGGGGATGCTGCAAGTGAAAGCTCCTTAGGGAACGAGGGGAAATAATCAGTTGAGTCACTTCAGGTTGCTCTCAAGCTGCTTACAGAGCAGTGGAGCCAAAGACTAGGAAGCAGATCACTTCCCTACTCTTGTCTAGGGATTGGTGATTGATGTTCTAGGACCGAAAGGGAAGGGAAAATAACTTGCAGTTTAAAATAAGGAAAATATTGCTGTGCTATTTAACTATTATCTTAATCTAAACTTGATGGGAGTGAAATTGATCTTCAGTGAAACAGCAGCCCATTGGCTTCAATGGAAAAGAAAATTGGGGCTGGTGTGCGATGGGCTGACGATTTGCAATCGCTCATTTCACGCTTTTGCAGAAGACCCAATGTGTTTTGGTGAAGGACAGGGAGAAAATTCTTTGTGGCAACCGTATAAACTTTGATACAGAATGTAACTGTGTGTTACTTTGATTATTTTGAGGGGGAGGTTAGAATACAATGAAAACTGTCTTCTTTGGAAGCACCCAAACACAAACTAAGATCATGGGGTGTTTTATTGAGGAAAGAAAGAAAGAGGAAAATAAATAAAACAATATTTTTGTTAGTCTTACACTTACTCTTCAATACTTTAATCTCCACCAGATCCTGTATGCAGATATATAATAATTTATGACACACTAGTTTAGTCCCTACCTGTTTGTATTCATACTACATGATGTAGTTTTGACAAAGGGCAAGTTTATCCATTGTATACAGGCTGCTTGAGTTAGGACCAAGTTTGCTCCTTTTTCTGCTCATTTATGTCTAAGGTACTAATTTTCTGTCAAAGATTGCACGATTATTTTATTACTATGCCCAAAGATTGAGATGAATGAGAAAAGGTAGGAAGGCAAATTGTTGATAAGCAATTCTTGTTAGCAGCACGTGCTCTTGTAGAAAATCCTACTTGATTTTAAAAGGAATTAACTAACATCTTTGAAATGGACACTGCTTCGAAGACTCATTATTATAAGGTAAAACTCAGTAAACATAGAGTGACAATAACATTTCTTGCTGCTCTGAATAAACATCACAAATTGTTTATTTCTGGTGCGAAAAGCTATTGAAGTCCACAGAGGTTAATTAACTCTTCTGCTTAGTATAAATTGAAGTAGGTCTTGAAAAATCATCAGCAAATTGCCAGCAGAATTTTACAACCTATGATTAATGTCATTAACATTCTTTACTTTTAAAATTAATTTAAATCTCATCACTTACAGTAAATAAAAATTGTTAAGATTTTGCTGACTGTAGCACTATTGACTTAGAAATGTAATTCTGGCTAAAACACACATTTTCAAGGTTATTGTGTGTTTGTTTTGTTTGTTTTCTTTAGATCTGTTTTCTATCAGGTTATACCAGCCTAAATCTTGCTGAGCTGCAGGGCTGCAGAGCTTTGGAAGTTGCAAGTTTTACAAGATGAATCTATGGCAGTGCCCAGATATTATTTATCACTGCCACTCACTTAATGGCAGAATGTCATTTGTCTTTAAGTGGAAAATGCTGGCCAGAGGTATTTTATTTAAATGTTTCCTGCCATAAGTGAAACAACTCTTACTTTCTACAGCTGACAAATGCACCTGAATTTTCCCTATCTCAGTGTGTAAGTAATTCCTCAAGGTTTTTCTTGCCAATATAGAAACATAGAAAACATAGAAAAGTAGGAGCAGGAGTAGGCCCTTCGAGCCTGCTCTGCCATTCAATATGATCATGGCTGATCCTCTATCTCAATATCTGGACCAGCTACCTTTGCCATGTGAATATAACATCTTTTTATTTTATGATTCATTTTTAGATGAATTTTATTTTTTTGTTATTTTCTTCGCTCTTAGGACCACCTCAGTACATACACACTGTACCAAACCCAGAGGGCAGACTGGTGATTTGTTGCCAGTCCTGTCAATAGTCTGTAACTGGACACTAGGATGCATACAAATTTGAAATGAAAATGACTCACTTTGTTTCTTGTTTTTATGTAACACCTTCCTCAGATGGCATAGAAAAATATTAGGAACTCACTGTGTAGGAAACTGAGGTTATAAACCTACATTCCATCATGCGCTGCTGGGCTGATTATAATGTGTCCATATAAGAACGTAACAAAAAGGGAAACCAAAGACCATTCAGCCAATCTAAGATCATCCCTCTAGTACTCTAACTCACCCAGCATGTATCCAACTGTATTTTGAGATAGCTAATATCTTTGTGTCTTTGGGTATAGAAATGTTTTCTTATATTTATTTAAATTTACTTTTCACAAATGTATTTCCTTTGTCCTACTGACCAGGCTTATCTTGAAGTCATATTATGCATTTATCTTAACTCTGCCATTTAATACATTATATATGTTTATGTATTTCTCTTGAAATGGTTGTCACTGAATTTAAGAGTTTAAACTTCTCTAATCTCTCTTCATTGCTCATATTTGGGATTCTTCTTCTTCTTCTTCTTCCCTGCACCCCCTCCAATGCATGGGTATCCATTTTGAAGTTTGGTAACCAAAACTGTACACATTACTCCAAGTGTAGTCTGACCGTTGCATTATAAGGTTTCAACATTACCTCTGTAGACTTGTATTTCACTGTCTGGCTATGTATTTCAATATTTAAGTTATTTATCTGCATAAATAGCCTGGATGCAAAAGGAAATGTAGCTTGTTAAATGTGCAGACTTTTCTAAGTCTCTCTGTGCTGATTTTATTTCCTTTATTGCACTTCTATGTCACTCATGAATTTCAGCCAATATCCAATATTTGACGTTTGTCAGGTTAAACTTAATTTGCTATTTGTCAGACCACTTACATAACTGATCTAAATCATTTTCCAAATTTTTAACGGCATTCTCTGCCTCTACTGTTCCCCCCCCTAAGGTACTCCAAGCATTAGTATTTTTTCCACATAACACAACATAGTGACAGACTTTGTTAATCATAGTTTTAAGTTTAGATTTTAAAATTTTGTACAAACATCCATGAAGCAAGGTTTAATGCCAGGAGTTTGTTTCAGAAATCACAATGTGCCTTTTTCAGCACAGTTACTTTAAATACCTGCTGTATCTCTGATAAAAATGATGATGTCAAATAATATATGAATGCTGTGCACTTGCAAGGCAACATGGGTCTGTCATGAACGATCATCATGTTGTAAAAGTCTCTGCTTGTTAACTTGGGATTTAGGATTTCTCAAAGGTTTCATTGGCAGACCCCAGACAGGCCTTGAAAGCACAATGGCGAGCTGAGGAGAGCTCCTTATCGAAACAAAAAGCAGCATAAACTTTATCCTGACTTGCGACATTTCTTTATGGCAGGTTGAAACCAGTGTCATGAAATGTCACAAGTCCAAGTGCTGTGGGACCACTAGAGGTTTAAAAATAACCAATCTCTCATCCTTGTATCCCCAACTATGGAAATATGATGGCTTACATGCAGCCCTGCAGAACCAAAGGCTAAAAACCAATCACCACCTTCAAAAAAAAATCTGTGAAAGACAGCTGCAACAAATAAAAAAAAGTTTACTTTTTATTTTTTAGTTAAGTTTCTGTGGTAAATACTATTTATTATCATGGCAGTCAGTGGGCCTGTGACCTGCCAGTTTTATTCAGTTATATGAACAGTTGCAAATAGATTGCCCACTGCACGTATATCCAATGGAAAATCAGAAAGGAACAGCTTGAATTTTGCTCTTGTGAGGAATGTGCAGAACAAGTTGTGCTTTTATACAAGATTGCAGAGCCTCATAAGACTCAGGCGCCCCATTTATACTGCTTTCATCGATTTTGAAGCTTTAGACCCAGTGCCTCATGTGGCTCTCATGAAAAGGTTAGAAGCTATAGGAGTATGTGGGTAAATCTTGGATTGTATCTGGGAAATGTACTTCAGCTCCAACATCTGTGTAAGGATAGATGAAAGGCTCACAGAACCTTGCTCTCTGCAAAGAAGAATGAGGCAAAATTGTCGACTGTCACCCATCCTATTTGAAGCCTTCATTTATGAAGTGTTGGATGGAATCTTAAGTGACACCCTGGAGTATATATTCCAATCATTTGTGACAGCGGAGCCATTTTCCTTGATCAGCCTTCTTGATGCTGCCTGGGATTTTTGGGGCTTCCTCTGCAGGAGGAAGGCAGACTGCCCAAGACTGAAATAGACAGAGACCAGGGACAGTCATTCAAATAAAGTTGGAGGGAGTGCCCATTTGAAGGGCTGACCAGAAGAAGCAGGCCTTAAGGCCTTATGGCCAGTGCCACACCAGTTTTCTTTTCAGGGTTGTCGGGCCAATGATCAGCAGGATACTTTTTGGGTGCTGTTTTTGGACAACAGCCAAAAGGCCCTCACCATCAGTCATTACTGAGGCAGATCTCTCAGGCAGAGAGAGGGGCAACAAGGTCAGCCCCATTATTTCAGCTTTGTTTTGAAGATGATATTGTGTCGATGATGAACTCACCTGAGTATCTTGTGTGCTAGATTCACATACTTGAATAATGATGTAACCAGTGAGATATGGTGGTAAGTGCATCCAATTGTAGTATTATAACTTTTCACAGGTTAAGTGAGTTTTCAAAAGTATTGATTGGAAGATATGAGGGACATTTGGTCCAGTTATTGATTGATATCATTACCTGATTTTCCTGGGTGGATGCCAGCTTCAGCCTTGCCACAGTCCTTTGGAACCATGTTGAGAAGGGGAAAAGGCACTTTGGTCTTCCTCATACATTTTTCAATGATAGCAAAGTGTCAATGCAGCTTAAGTTTGTGCTATATATAATGATGATTATAATTGTTAGATCCGTGTGTTAATGGAGACACGGAATGCAGGAGTTGATTTAACAAGTGTTTACTGAACAAAGTCTGGAGGTGAACTAACAACACAAGACGCTACACAGGCTTATATACCCGAGTGGTCACGACTGGTACTACAGTATACAGGGGCTTCAAAAGCATAGTTCCTCTTAAAGGTACATACACTACAATTCCTCCCCTTTTAGATAAATAGTACATAACATTTTAAGTAATCATTAAATAACATTTTTACAAGAACAATAATATACACATTTGCTGAAGTTAATCAATTACAAATTCAGTCTCTCTGGAGGCTTCCTGACTCGGTCCGGATAACGCCTCGGTGGTGTAGTAGGTTCTTTTGGCAAGGTCGATTCGGCTTCAATGCTAGTGTCGGGTTTATCTGGTTCCAGTATCACTGGATCGGAGGTAGATACTATGGGTATCTCTGCTTCATCACTAGGCGTATAGAGTTGTGGTGTAGGTTGTCCTTTTTCGGATGACTCTATGATCTGGTCAGCATGGCGCCTTATTATGCTTTCTCCAATGTCCACGGTATACATCAGTGGTCCTAGTCGTGTGCAAATAGTTCCAGGCTGCCATTTCTCGGTACGGTAGTCCCGGGCCAAAACTGGTTGACCTATCTGGAAGGTTCCAGTTGGCCTTTCATTCATGCTTTGAAATTGCCAGTTCTCTACGTCCCTTCTGATGTTTGGCTTGACCAAATCCAGCCGGCATCTTAGTCTTCTATTGAAAAACATCATGGCGGGGGTTTGGTATGTAAACACATGTGTTGCATTCCTGTACGCAAACAAGAAGTTATCTACCTTATGTTGTAGATTTATGTCTTCATTACCCATGGCCTTTATGGCCTTCTTGAAGGTCTGGACAAACCTTTCAGCCAATCCATTGGTGGCGGGATGGTATGGGGCGGACGTGTAGTGCTTAACCCCATTGTTTTTTAAGAACTTCCTGAATTCTTCGGATACAAATTGCGGTCCATTATCAGGACAGATCTGTTCAGGCAGCCCATTCCTGGCGAATATGGTCCTTAATACTGTGATGGTTTTTTTCCGTGGTGGTGGAGGACATCTTTATTACCTCCAGCCACTTGGAGTGTGCATCCACCGCGATTAAGAATATTGAGTCCATAAATGGACCAGCAAAGTCGATATGTACCCTTTGCCATGGAGATGAGGGCCACTCCCATGGATGTAGAGGGGCTTGTGGTGGGGCGTTTTGGACTTTCTGGCATCCTAGACAGCTCTTGGTCATTTCTTCGATGTCTCCATCAATACCTGGCCACCACACAAACGCTCTGGCTAAGTTCTTCATTTTCACTCCACCCAGATGCCCCTCGTGAAGCTCCTTTAGCACTCTATCCTTGAGTTTGAGTGGAATCGCCACTCTGGATCCACACATCAAGGTTCCTCGGCACACTGACAGCTGTTCTCTTCTTTGTGAGAATGCTGGCAACAGTGGTTCGCCATGTGCTGGCCATCCCTTCACCGTTAAATCGTAGACTCGTGAGAGAGTCGGGTCATTTCGCGTTTCCTTTTCAATGGTAGAATTTGTCACCGGTAGACATTCCACTATGGTCGAGTGGAATATCTCCACTGGGTCCACTGTAGGCGCCTCTTCCACCGTTGGCAACGGTAGGCGCGATAACCCGTCAGCATTCCCATGCTGTTTTGTTCCTTTGTACTCTATGTCATATTGGTGTGCCCCTAGGAAAAGGAACCACCTCTGTCGCCTTTGCGCTGTCATAATGGGAACGCCCTTTTTAGGGTTGAATATGGAGACGAGGGGTTGATGGTCAGTCAACAAGGTAAACTTTTGTCCGTGTAGGTAATGGTTGAATTTCTTCACCCCCCACACCAGGCTGAGTGCCTCCCTGTCGATCTGGGCATAGTTACGTTCAGCTGAGTTCAATGAGCGTGATGCAAAAGCTATCGGCCGCTCCGAGCCATCAGGGAATCTATGCAATAATACTGCTCCCACGCCGTAAGGGGATGCATCGTACGCCAGTCTGATTGGCAGTGATGGGTTGTAATGAGCCAACACTTCCCTGGACGTGATCAAGCCTTTGCATTTATGGAAGGCACGTTTACAGTCTTCGCTCCATTTCCAAGCTACTCCCGTTTGTAGCAGTGCGTTAAGCGGGTGCAGAACCGTTGACAAGTTTGGTAAAAATTTATGATAGTAATTTACTAATCCCAGGAACGACCTTAATTGTGATACATTTTCAGGCGCTGGGGCCTTTACGACCGCTTCAATTTTTTCAGGTGACTTATGTAACCCTTCTTCGTTAATGACATGGCCACAATATGATATTTGTTTCTGGAAAAATTCGCATTTGGGGCGATTTGCTCGTAGGCCCCGTTCTCTCAGCCTCGTGAGCACCTGCTCCAAGTTGGCAAGGTGCTCGTTGTCGTTTTCTCCTGTTACAAGGATGTCGTCCAGGTAGCATTGAGTCCCCGGAATCCCTTGCAGGACTTGCTCCATAGCTCTTTGCCAGAAAGCTGGAGCTGATGCCACTCCGAAAACCAGTCGATTGTACTGGTACAGGCCTTTGTGTGTGTTTATCGTGAGATACTTTTTAGAGGCCTCCTCAACCTCCATCTGTAGATATGCCTGTGCCAAGTCAATTTTGGTGAAACGTTTCCCTCCGGATAGTGAGGCGAAAATATCTTCTATCCTCGGAAGAGGATACTGTACCGTGTGAAGGACCGGGTTTACAGTCACCTTGAAGTCCCCACAGATGCGAATTTTTCTCTGTTCTTCAGGTTTATCATTATTCAACGTTTTGTTCATGACCGGGACGATGGGTGTTGCCCACTCGCTCCAATCTACCTTGGATAACACGCCTGCTTTTTCCAAATTCTCCAGCTCTGCCTCGACGGCTGGACGAATTGCGTATGGCACCGGCCTTGCCTTAAAAAACTTGGGAATTGCCGCATCTTCCACTTTTATTGAGGCGGTGGCGCCTTTCAGGGTTTCTAGTTCCTGTTGAAACACTTCTTTGGCGTTAGCCAAGATTTCTTTTAATCGTCTAGGTATGACGTCATCATTGTTTTTTTTCTTACTGGTCACCGTCAGTGCCTGAATGGAGTGCCAGTCTAAACGTATCTTTCTGATCCATTCACGTCCCAACAACGGTGGACCACCATCTTGCAGAATGTATAAATACAACTTCTGCATTTCCTTGCCGTTGCATATACCAGGCACCCTTATTTTCCCTCTGGGGTATACTTTCTGCCCCGTATATGTCTTCAAGATAATGGATGTGTCTTTCAAAGGTATATGCGGAAATAGCCGCTCGTAATCCCGTCGACTCATGACGGTCAGAGCTGATCCTGTATCTAGCTCCATTTTGACTGGGGACCCCGCTATCGTGAGGGTAACCCAAATGGTCTGGTAATCTTCTTTGGCAATTACATTATGTAATTTGAGACAGCTTAGTCTCTTGTTTCCGGAGTCACTATCGCTGTTCTGGTCTTCGGAGCTACTGTCCGTCATCATTTGTACCTTTCTGTACTTTTCCTTATTGACCTTTTTACTGTCAGCGGATTTCTTTCCAGATCTGCATACCCGTGCAATGTGTCCCATCTTTCCGCATTGCCTGCATGCTTTGCCCTTGAACCAGCAGTCCTTCTGGTCATGGGTGGATCTGTCGCAGCGATAACATCTCTCGAAACCCCATGTAATTTCATGGGTGCCGAAGTCCTGTGGCTTTTGCTGTATCTCTGCAGCTCCTCTTGCTGCTGCTTCGTATGATACAGCCACACTGAAAGCCTTGTCCAGTGTCAAATCTTTCTCAGAAAGTAGTCTTTTCTGTGTTCCTTTGCTTAGGAGACCGTAGGCGAATTTGTCTCATAGAGAATCTGCCAGTCCTGCCCCGAATTGGCAGTGCTTTGACAGCTTTCGTAATTTGGTGAGGTAATCAGCGTTACTTTCATTCTTGTGCTGATTCCTCCTGAAGAATTTGAATCGTTCCGCTATCAGCAGCGGTGTTGGGTTTAAGTGCTCCTGTAAGGTATCAACAATCTCCTTAAAATTCTTGTCCATCGGTTTGGCTGGAGTGATCAAGTTTTGTAACAGCCCGTATGTCCTTGCGCCCATCAGATTTAGAAGTACCGATGCCTTTTTATCATCCGCTACTTCATTCGCCTTGCAATATACCTCCTCTCTTTCCACATATGTGGTCCAATCTTCTATATCACTATTGAAAGCAGTAATATTGCCAGTCTTCGGCATCTTGAAAATCTAAAATGGCGCTTCCCGTGCTTTTCTTTCTTCCCTGCTGAGTTAAGATGGCACCTCCCGTGCTTTCCCGCCGCTGCCGCTGCTGCGAACGCTGTTGCTGGCGATTAATTAATTAATTAAATTTTTTTTTAAATGGCGACGCACTATGGTCTTTGCGCCTCCCCAATCGCTGCTGCCAATGCTGTTCTCCGCGGTTCCCGTTGCGACCTGCAGCTTTTCGCGGTATTTCTATTTTTTTTTTTATATCGCTTCAATAGTTTCTCTGTTACTTGGAGAACCGTTCCCGTCATGGAGCGGACCCTCTGGGACTTTCCCCTCCCTCTGCTCGGTCCGAACGCCGACCTGCTTTGCAGCACCGGCCGTGCCCTGAGTGCTCCACCCTCTCTCTCTCTTTGCTTCTGCTTCCCGACTCGCTGCCCGGCCCCATTGCAGAGCCACCCGATCGAGCTCTAGCCCGCCGCAGCCCAGGAAGGATCAGTGCACTACCTGCCACCAGCCCGTTTAGCTGGGGAAACCACAGACTGGAGACCAAGCCTGGCCCTCGTTTTCGAGTTTCTTCGAGTTATTACTTTTTTTCTTGCTTCTAGCTTTGACCTTCGTCTGAGGAATCGATCCCCTTGAGGTGCTGCCGAATTGCAGGTAAGTTTGTTTCTAACTCGTCGCCACTGTTAGATCCGTGTGTTAATGGAGACACGGAATGCAGGAGTTGATTTAACAAGTGTTTACTGAACAAAGTCTGGAGGTGAACTAACAACACAAGACGCTACACAGGCTTATATACCCGAGTGGTCACTACTGGTACTACAGTATACAGGGGCTTCAAAAACATAGTTCCTCTTAAAGGTACATACACTACAATAATGTATTATCACATGGTTTGTCACATGGTTTAGTATGAGCATGCTCAGTTTGCTCTGGCCTAGTAAACTAGCTCCTGGAATAGCAACTCATGCTGTCTCTCTCCTCCATTTGTTCTACCCACATATATTACATTTTTGGCAAAGAGGATGGGATCCCAAAGCCATTCTTAGTGATCATGGAAGGATAGTGTTCAACCTTCGCATGGAAATGTTTAAGGTGAATTTGTGACACTTAAACTGAATTTTTGCGATGTTTTACTGTTAATGCTGATGCAGAATCATCTGTGCTTCGCCTTCAAGTGTACATACACACAGCAACAGCGGCATTGATTCTCACAGGTACACAGGTAGTGTGCTGAGTCACTGTTCAACGGGATCGGGACAATCATGGTTGCGCCTGCGGGATTCACCGGAAGCCTCGCATGTATGACCGAGCTCGCGAGCCATTCAGTTCTTACATTGAGCGGATGGAGATGTTTTAAAGGTGAATAACATTATTGAGACCGAAGGTGCAGATGAGAACGTTCAAGATGAAAATAAAGTAATTTGTGAATGGAAAAATGCTATTTTTCTAATGGAAATCGGGCCAGATGTCTACGGAACATTGACAAACCTACTCGTGCCAGGGAAAGCGAAGGATGCGTCGTTTGAAGACATTGTTGAGAAACTTGAGGACCATTTCGATCCAAAGCCATTAGAAATAGCAGAGAGCTATAAGTTTGGAACCAGAAACCAAAAACAAAGTGAAATCATCAGTGAGTACATTGTAGCTCTTAAAAACCTGTCTTTGCATTGTAACTTTGGCACATTTTTGGATCGTGCGTTGTGAAATAAGTTTGTGTGTGGACTGGTGAATGAGCGCACACAGTCCAAGTTACTGAACACTCCGAACCTAACGTTTGACATAGCATGCAAAACTGTCCTATCTATGGAGATGGCATCTAAGAATGTTAGGTAGCTCCGTCCAATGCAAGTGACTCATGGACAAAAGTGCAACAGGAAGCTTACGACGCTTGTAAGAGAAGTCTCTTGAGCGATGCTCTACTTGTGCACTATGACACAGAGCGTGAGCTTAAGTTAGCATGCTGTCTACAGTCTACAGTCACAAAGCCACCGCCGAACCTAAAGCTGTGAGACCAAGTCAAAAGCATGTCAGTAAGAGCAGTTCAGTGAATTGTTATCGCTGCAATGGAAATCACTCACCACAGTCCTGCCAATACAGAAATGTGAAGTGTTTCACTGCCAGAAGCAAGGCCATATTTCAACAGCTTGCAGAGCTAGATCGAAAGC
The DNA here is from genome assembly GCF_052327205.1 of Somniosus microcephalus. Taxonomy (NCBI): domain Eukaryota; kingdom Metazoa; phylum Chordata; class Chondrichthyes; order Squaliformes; family Somniosidae; genus Somniosus; species Somniosus microcephalus. The sequence goes on along the minus strand of NC_140990.1, from coordinate 273,042,308 downwards.
AGGAAGTAAGAACCATTCTAGTGGCAATGCAAAGCAGCGACAACAAAAGGAAGGACTTCACAATATTGAAGTGAACACACCTGATATTGAAGAACTAAGCATCTACAGCTAGCAGTCGTGAGAAAGACTTCTGTACAAAAGTTTTGATCAACGAGCAATATATTGATATGTGTATCGACACAGCGGCAGACTGCTCTATCATGAGTAAGGACACATATGAGAGTAAGTTTAGTCAAGTACCACTTACAAAGAGTACCATAGAGATAAAACCCACTCCAGAGAAATCCTAGAGATATGTGGACAAATGGAATGTACAGTTCAACACAATGGAAAGTCAGTAAGGCTGCCTATTATTGTAGCGAGCTACAACAGGCCAACCTTCATGGGCAAAGGCTGGTTGAGAAAGTTGGAACTAAACTGGAAAAACATCTTCAGTGTAGATGCTTCAAAGAAGTGACTCAACACAATGCTGAACATGTATAAAAGCATGTTCTCAGACAGTTATGAGGGCATCACTGGGTATGACGCGCATATCCACATCAAGTCCAACGCGAAACCTGCCTATTGTAAGGCAAGGCCGGTGTAGCTTTCAAAAGCTCTTATAATAATTTGTCCGCGACTACACAAACCACTCTGGGAACAGGTATATTGTGTATCAGTAAAACAGTCCATGACTACACAAACCGCTCTGGGGACAGGTATATTGTGTATAAGTAAAACAGTCCGTGACTACACAAACCACTCTGGGTACAGGTATATTGTGTATCAGTAAAACAGTCCGTGACTACACAAACCGCTCTGGGGACAGGTATATTGTGTATAAGTAAAACAGTCCGTGACTACACAAACCACTCTGGGTACAGGTATATTGTGTATCAGTAAAACAGTCCGTGACTACACAAACCGCTCTGGGTCCAGGTACAGTGTGTATCAGTAAAACAGTCCGTGACTACACAAACCACTCTGGGTACAGGTATATTGTGTATCAGTAAAACAGTCCGTGACTACACAAACCACTCTGGGTACAGGTATATTGTGTATCAGTAAAACAGTCCGTGACTACACAAACCACTCTGGGTCCAGGTACATTGTGTATCAGTAAAACAGTCCGTGACTACACAAACCGCTCTGGGTCCAGGTATATTGTGTATCAGTAAAACAGTCCGTGACTACACAAACCACTCTGGGTACAGGTACATTGGCCCTGAAATTAGATCGGGGGCTTGCCGCGCGTGCAAGCCCCCGATCTGCACTCACCCTGCGCGCCGACATCTGAAGCCCGGGCCTGCTTGCATTTCCTGTCACAGGCCCGGTTCAGATGTCGGCGCGATGTGCTAACCTGATCCAGCGGCGTAGTTAGTGCGATGTGCTGGCTGGGATCAGGTGAGCACTGTGCAGCCAATCAGGGGAGGGGAAACTCATTCATGAGTTTGACAGTAAGAGCTGTCAAACTCATGAAAAGTATGGGCTGCCAAAACACTACTTTAACTTTAAATAAAATTTTAAAAAACACCCCATTGATTATAATAACTATAAATAAGTTTTTAAAAATGTTTTAAACAATTAATCAATTTTTTGAAAAAAATAATTTTTTTAAAAATAGGGTCTAAAACTAAACTTACCATCCTGTAAATTCTTTAAAAATAACAAACCTGTGGAAAAAAAATTTCTACATTGTACTAAAAGCCCACTTACCTGAAAAACTAAATACTTACGTCTTGTTTTTCCACGCGTAAAGACCGGAGGCCTTTACACGCGCGCAACTTTGAAAAAAAAAGGAATTTTACTGCGCACGCGCTGCCTGTGCAGTTGCGTGCGTTCTGCCTCTGAACCCCTTCGTTCAGAGGACAGGAAATGCCGGTTTTCCCCGCATGCACTGTGCATGCTGAAAACCGGCATTTCCTCCAGCCAGACGCGTGAGTACCCCGACCGTACTCACGCGTTGGGACAGGAATTACTGGCCCAATGTGTATCAGTAAAACAGTCCGTGACTACACAAACCGCTCTGGGGACAGGTATATTGTGTATAAGTAAAACAGTCCGTGACTACACAAACCACTCTGGGTCCAGGTATATTGTGTATCAGTAAAACAGTCTGTGACTACACAAACCACTCTGGGTCCAGGTATATTGTGTATCAGTAAAACAGGTTTATTAAGCATTAAACATCCAGTACAAAGAAGTAATACTTAACAAGAAGATAGTCACAGTCTGTTCGTTCGAACCCCAGCGTTCCTTCTGAGTGACTGCGGCACAAGTCTCCTGATGTAAGTCGCTGTGTTCTGTTGACCGAAGCTCGCTTCCTTGGGATCTTGCTGTGTTCTGTTGACCGAAGCTCCTATCAATCTCTGTTTACATGTTGCGCGCTTTCGATGTTCAAAACCTGTATCTTTATACCCTTTTTCCTCTTGTTTTGCCTACATGGCAGTAATTAACCCTCTCTGACACCTGGTAAAAAGTCTTGCTTCCCTCGTTAGCCATCTTATGACTTTGTTGATCCTACGAGGTTTTTCTCTATGCATAACAAAGTACCTTATCTCAGATGTTCACTTTTCACAGAACACTTCCTATAATGTTTTCTAAATAGTCTGTCCATCCTATAGCTGTACCAATGAAGGATGTCTCCAACTCCTATCTCTCTCTCTCTAGTTTTTATCTCTTTAAGCATAATGGCCCAGAAATTCGGGTCTCTACAGGTGAGTACGCACGGGGCACTCACCCGTAAGCCCAATGGAAGTGCCGGTTTCCTGCATGCTCTGCGCATGCACGGGAAACCGGCACTTCCGTTCCCCTGAAAGAAGGGGTTCAGAGTTTGAACACGTGCACGGGAGAGGCTGCGCGTGCACATCGAACTTACGTTTGTTTTGCAGGTTTTCCCGGGAGGGTAAGTCTCCAGAAGTTACACATGTAAAAAGCAGTCGCAAGGCCTACTTTTTACAAGGTAAGTGGTGAATTAATTAAAATTAAAACATTTTTTCCACAGGTTTATTATTTTTAAATACTTTAAAGAAAGGTAAGTTTATTTTTAGCCCCGTTAGAAAATAAAATTATTTTTGTCAAAAATTTAAATTATTGTTTAAAATAGTTATTTCATGTAATTTATAGTTTACTAGCAGGGGGTGCCCGGCGTTGCCAGGGCAATTTTGGGATGCGCAGTCTCCCTGCCCGTGTCTGTCCCCTCTCGCTCTCTCTCCCTCCCTCTCCCCCTCTCCTCTCCTCTCCCTCCCTCCCATCCCTTCCCCTCTGTCTGTCCCTCCCTCCCGTCTCACTGCGTAGCGCATCAGGCCCGGTGCCGTTGTGATACTGGCAGTGCGGGGCCTAGCGCTTGAGGCCCGGCCGGGCTCTCGCGGCAAGATGGACCCGAGCTGAGCTCCCCCGCGGATCGCGCGGTTGACGGTCGGCCACTGCCGATGACCCGCCTGCTGTGTGGAAAGTCACCTGCCACTCCCGGAGTCACAATGTGGGGGTTTGTTTGGCTGGTGCTGTCCCTGTGGGGATGAAAAAAATGGCGGCGAAGTTTAGGGAGACTGGAGGATTAGGTCCCGCCCGTGACGCACCGATTGGTCAACCATCAGGTCACTGAACTGTAGGATTGGTCAAGCAGCATGTCACTCAACGCTAATGAGAGGTAGGATTGGTCAACCGCTAATGAGTGGATTTTTGAGGATTTTTGAACGATTTTTGTATAGTGTCCGAACAATTTTTGTCTGACCAAAAAGCAAATACACCTATGAGAGTCCCCTAATGATAAGCTTTCTTTTGATATAACATATGTGTAGGTATGCTCTATAACTTTTGATTGTATAGCCGGACAGACAGAAAGACAGACGGAAAGACGGAAAGACAGACGGAAAGACGGAAAGACGGACTGTTTTATATATATATAGATTTAAAAAATGTGATTTAAAAAAAAAATTATTTGAAGATTTAGTGATGTTTTGGGGCTTGTAGTATTTATAGGTTTGGCAGCCCTTCCTGTCAAACTTATGAATGAAGCATTCCCTGCTACCATTGGCTCTCCATGGCCCACGTGATCCCAGGGGATGCATTGAACTAACTGCACCCCTGGGATACGCAAGCACTGCGCGCCGGCAGTTGGAGGAGGCCCAGGATCGGAATTCCACGGGGGCCCACAGCTCAATGGCCGGCGCGCAAGGTAAGTGCAGGTCGGGGGCTTGAACCCGCGGGAAGCCCCCGACCCGAATTTCTGGGCCAATATTGCTGAATTCCTCATCTCCATAAACTTAGCTCTACATTCCGTTACTTCAGTAATTGGAAACACAGCAGTTTTTTAGTCAGGTTGGCAGAATTTCCCATTCTGCTTTGCTCTCAGCCATCCGCCATTTTATACAGGCTTTTAGGCTTTTAACATATAATTTCACATATTATAGTTATATAAAAATGGTTATAGAATCTTAATAATGTTTACTAAATCCTACAGGTACACCCTATCCTACACTGGTCCCCTATGCGTTGAAAAGTCAAGTGGAGGAAGAGCTAGAGAAACTGACAGAGAACAGAGTGCTAGTAAAAACTGACAAAAGTGAATGGGCTACCCCAATTGTGGTCGTGCCCAAAGCAAACAAAACTGTACACTTGTGCAGTGACTACAAAGTTACTATCAACCAAGCAGTTGACGATGAGCAGTACCTGTTACTTACATCACAAGATTTGTATGCAGCACTCTCTGGGTCAAAGGTTTTCTCTAAGCTTGAGCTGTCGCACGCTTATGCTCAGCTGAATGTTGGCAAATCGAGTCAACAGTATTTCACTATCAACACACACAAGGGACTGTACTCATACACCAAACTGCCATATGGTGTAAAGTCCTCCCCTAAAATCTTCCAGGCTACGATGGATAAGATTTTTCAAGGAGTTCCAAATTGCTTAGGCAATCAAGACAATGTGCTGATTGCTACAAGCAGCGATGAAGAAAATCTAGAAGTTGTGGCGGAGACCACATAGGGACAGTAACACAATTCACTATGTATAGCCAATGTTGTTATCGTTCCACGTTATGTACGGAACTTGGTTGGGTTATCGGGGCAGGGTCCCTTTAAGAGTCGTCGATTGTGTGATTACGTCATAGCCCTGCGATGAGGCCGAGTACCTCAGTCCTTGCGGAGAGTTAATAAAGCTAACACGCGTTTTTCTTTGCTGCTATGAAAGTCTCGCAGTCTGTTTATTTCCAGCGACTCCTATAGTGCCCTTATTGCACGCTTCTCTAATTTCCCTTTTAATGCCATCCCCAACCTTTGCATTACTGTTTGGAGGTCTATATACCACTCCCACTAATGTTTTCTGCCCCTTGGTATTTCTCAGTTCTACCCATACAGATTCCACATCATCAGAGCTAATATCCTTCTTTACAATTGTGTTTATCCCTTATTTAACCAGCAATGCTACCCCACCTCCCTTACCTTTTTGCCTATCTTTCCTGAATATTGAATACCCCTGGGTGTTGAGTTCCCAGCCTTGGCCACCCTGGAGCCATGTTTCCGTAATCCCAATCAAATCATATTTGTTTAAGAGTTGTCGATTGTGTGATGACTTCATAGCCCTGTGACGAGGCCGAGTCCCTCAGTCCATGCGGAGAGTTAATAATGCTAACACGCGTTATTCTTTGCTGCTATGAAAGTCTCGCAGTCTGTTTATTTCCAGCGACTCCCACATTGGTGACCCCGTTTCTCTTTTGGACGTATCCAAAGACTTTATCCGAGATGGCGACGAACGCCGTTTCTCTCAAATTACCAGAGTTTTGGGAACGACAGGCTGCCGCTTGGTTCGCCCAGGCCAAGGCTCAGTTTGCACTCCGGGACATCACCGCGGACGACACGAAGTATTATTACATCGTCACTGCTCTCGGCAGCTCCACCGCGGCCAGAGTCGTGAGCCTGCTCGAGGACCCCCCGGAGCACCACAAATTTGCGACGCTGAGAACGCACCTCCTAGAGACTTTTGGACTAACTGAACCCGAGCGCGCACGCCAGCCTCTCTCTCTACCTGGGCTTGGCGACTCCAAGCCCTCAGAACTGATGGACCACATGTTAACCCTCCTGGGCAAGCACAAGCCATGCTTCCTCTTCAGAGAACTGTTCCTACAACAGCTGCCAGGGCAGGTACGGTCGGCTTTAGCCAACTCTCATATTAGTGATTTCCGCGCCCTGGCCAAGGAGGCCGACAAATTTTTCTCCGCCGGGCAACAGTACTGCACGGCCATGCGGGGCCCTGCCCCCACCGCCACAGCCCAACGTGGCAGCCCCCAAGCATGTGCTTCTACCACGTGCAGTTCGGCCCCAATGCTAAGAAGTGCCGGCCCCCGTGCAGCTTTACCGCGTCGGGAAACGCGAAGGCCCACTCATTAGCTACCATGGCTGTCGGCCGTTCAGGTAGTCTGTTATTCATTACGGACACTGACTCTGGACGTCGTTTCCTCTGCGACACGGGTGCCCAGGTGAGCGTCCTGCCCGCGTCAACCGTAGACATACAGGGGGGGAACCACGGCCCCGCCCTCGAAGCCGCCAATGGCAGTTCCATCCGTACTTTCGGGAAACGGAGCGTGGCGCTGTGTTTTGGTGGGCAGCGTTTCGCTTGGGACTTTGTTACAGCGAAAGTGTCCATCCCACTTCTCGGCGCTGACTTCCTCTGTGCCAATGGCCTTTTGGTGGACATCAAGAACCGACGTCTCGTCAACGCTGAGACTTTCAGTTCGCTCCCGTGTTCGCTCACGACGAAGTTGTCCAGCGCACTCTCGGCCTCCGATGAGCTTTCCCGCCTCCTCCCCGGGTTCCCGGACCTCACGAAGCCCACTTTCTCGTCCGCCGCCACCAAGCACAGGGTAGAACACCACATCCCGACCACCGGTCCGCCTGTCTACGCCCGCGCTCAGTGCCTCGACCCGGGGAAACTCGCCATTGCTAAAGCCGAGTTCGACACGATGGAGTGCCTCGTCATCATTCGCCGGTCGAACAGTCCGTGGGCCTCGCCCCTCCACATTGCACCGAAACCAGGCGGCGGTTGGTGCCCGTGCGGCGATTACCAGCGCCTCAACGATGCTACGACCCCCGACCGCTACCCGATTCCACACATCCAGGACTTTTCCGCCCGCCTGGCCGGGAAAGTTGTTTTCTCTAAAGTGGACCTCGTTCGGGGTTACCACCAGGTCCCCGTTCGGCCGCAGGACGTCCCAAAAACCGCGGTGATCACCCCGTTCGGGCTGTTCGAATTCCTCCGCATGCCATTCGGTCTCAAAAACGCCGCTCAGGCTTTTCAACGCCTAATGGACACCGTGTTACGGGACCTGCCATTCCTGTTCGTCTACCTGGACGACATTCTCATTGCCAGCGCCTCCAGGACGGAGCATGTGTCCCACCTCTGGACTCTCTTCGAACGCCTCAGCCAGCACGGCCTAATCGTCAATCCAGCCAAGTGCCAGTTCGGGCTGTCCTCGATCAACTTTCTCGGGCACCGCATCATGAAGGACGGGGCGGCGCCACTGCTGTCGAAAGTGGAGGCCATGAAGGATTTTCCGCGACCCCTCACCGTGAAGGCCCTGCAGGAGTTTTTGGGCATGGTGAACTTTTATCATCGCTTCGTTCCCCGGGCAGCCCAGCTTATGCGGCCCCTTTATGAGGCCCTCAAAGGCAAGCCCGCCAAGCTCACCGTCGACTGGTCCGAGGAGATGGCCAATTCCTTCATGGACACGAAAAGGGCCCTGGCTAACAAGACCATGCTGGCGCATCCGTTGCCCGATGCACCGATCGCTCTCACCACTGACACTTCGGACTATGCTGTCGGCACCGTCCACGAACAGTGGGTCAACGGCACCTGGCAGCCACTCGCCTTCTTCAGCCAGCAGCTTCGCCGCAACGAGCGGAAGTACAGCACCTTCGATCGCGAGCTTCTCGGCCTCTACCTCGCCGTCCGACACTTCCGTTTCCTGCTGGAGGCCCGCCCGTTCACGGTGTTCGTGGACCACAAGCCGTTGACCTTCGCCATGGCCAAAGTTTCCGAGCTGTGGTCGGCCCGTCAGCAGCGCCAGCTTTCCTTCGTCTCCGAGTTCACTACAGACATCCAGCATGTGGCTGGGAAAAACAACCCTGTCGCCGACTGTCTCTCCCGGGCCGTCACCGGCGCCGTACACCTCGGCATCGACTACACCCGCATTGCGGCCGACCAGGCCTCCGACCCGGACGTCCAGGCCTACAGGATGGCTGTCACGGGCCTTCAGTTAGCGGACGTCGCAATTGACGATGCCGGCACCACGCTCCTGTGCCACGTCTCCGCTGGGCAGCCACGCCCCGTCGTGCCCGACGGGTGGAGACGGCAGGTTTTCGACGCCGTCCATAGCCTTTCCCACCCGGACAGGAAGCCGTCACAGAAGCTGGTGGCGGCTAAGTTCGTCTGGCACGGGCTCAAGAAGGACATTCGCGACTGGGCCAATACCTGCGTGGTATGCCAGCGCTCGAAAGTGCATCGCCATACTAAGGCCCTGTTGGCGCCTTTCGCGGTGCCCGTGAGGCAGTTCGACCATGTTAACGTGGACCTGGTGGGGCCCCTGCTGCCCTCCTGCGGGTTCACCCACCTCCTCCCGATGGGCGACAGAACCACCCGATGGCCGGAAGCAGTCCCGCTGTCGTCAACAATGTCCGCCGATGTGGCTCGGGTGTTCATCAACACTTGGGTCGCCTGGTTCAGCGCCCCATCTGATGTCCCCTCCGACCGGGGGCCCCAGTTCACGTCGGAGCTCTGAAACGCTGTCGCCCAAGGCCTCGGGTTGAGACTCCACCGCACCACCGCATATCACCCTCAGGCTAACGGGCTGTGCGAACGGTTTCATCGCTCCATGAAGGCCGCGCTCCGGGCCAGCCTCCGGGGTGACAGTTGGATCGACAGACTCCCGTGGGTCATGCTGGGACTCAGGACCGCCCCCAAGGAGGACCTCCAGTCCTCGTCCGCCAAGCTCGTCTACCGGCAGCCGTTGCGGGTTCCCGGGGATTTCGTCGCCAACGCCATGGACCCTTGGTCCGCAGCCCATCAGCGGTCCGCCCTCCTGGACAACGCCAAGGTTTTCGCGCCGGTGCCCACGTCGCAGCACGGTCTCCCCCAGTCCCACGTTCCGCCCGACCTTCGTGCGGCGGAGTAGGTTTTCGTCCGCCACGACGCCCACCGGGGACCTCTTCACCTACCCTACGACGGACCATTCCGCGTCCTGGAAGCCGGGGACAAGGCCTTCGTGGTGGATGTCAGCGGTAAGCCGGACTACATTTCCGTGGACCGTCTTAAGCCGGCCCACCTGGATCTGGACTGACCCATTAGGGTTGGCTCAGCCCCCGCGGTGGGCCGACCTCCGGCTTCTGCACCCTCAGTCCACCACCGAGTGCCCGGGGACCCTCCTGCGACCCCCCCGGTCCCCGCCCCGGACTTAAGGAGCCGTTTCGGCCGTGTGATCCGGGCCCCTCTACGACTGACATTGCCAGTTCTAGTGAATTCTGGGGGGACGTATGTGGCGGAGACCACATAGGGACAGTAATACAATTCACTGTGTATAGCCAATGTTGTTATCGCTCCACGTTATGTACGGAACTTGGTTGGGTTATCGGGGCAGGGTCCCTTTAAGAGTCGTCGATTGTGTGATGACATCATAGCCCTGCAACGAGGCCGAGTCCCTCAGTCCATGCGGAGAGTTAATAAAGCTAACACGCGTTTTTCTTTGCTGCTATGAAAGTCTCACTGTCTGTTTATTTCCAGCGACTCCCACAAAGTGTTAGCTTTAGTGCTTCAAAGGTTGAATTGTCACAATGTAAAATTGAAAAGGAGCAAATGTGCTTTTGTGCAACCCGAGGTTGTGTACCTTGGTCTGAAAGTTGATGCAAAAGGCTTGCAACCAGTTGATGAAAAGGTTGATGCTGTTATCAATGCTCCAAAGCCACAGAACGTGTCTGAGTTAAGATCTTTCCTTGGAATGGTCCAGTACTACGTATGTTTTTTACCTGAGTTAGCGACCATGTTAGCGCCATTGCACGAGCTCCTCAGGAAGGATGTCCAGTGGAAGTGGACAAAAGTGCAACAGGAAGTTTATGATGCTTGTAAGAGAAGTCTCTCTAGTGATGCTCTACTTGTGCACTACGACACAGAGCGTGAGCTTAAGTTAGCGTGCGATGCTTCTAGCTATGGTGTGGGAGCTGTCATAAGCCATGTAATGGATGACGGCCAAGAGAAACCAATCGCGTTCGCAACATGAACCCTCACAAAGAGCGAAAGAAGTTACATGTAAATTGAAAAGGAAGCACTAGCCATAGTGTTTGGAATCAAGAAATTCCAACAGTTCCTGATCAGCAGAAACTTTACCCTGATAACTGATCACAAACCGCTCCTTGCAATATTGGGGCCCAAATCTGCCATCCCTGCAATGGCCACATCAAAAATACAACATTGGGCAGTGTTGTTGTCACAATATGACTACACGATTGAATATTGCACTTCAAAGCAAAACGCAATTGCAGATGCCTTGTCCAGGTTGCCACATGAGGACTCGTGTTGGGAGTGAAGGTGAGATTTCCACGCTAGGTGCTTTTGACAAAGACTTTCCCATGAATGCAACTGAGATTGCAAATGAGACTCAAAAGGACTCGGTACTGAAAAGAGTGTATGAAAAAATCTTGAATGGCTGGACTGATTAGTGTATGGACACAGAATTGAAACCAGTCCATAACTGTCGTACTGAATTGTCTTGTGAGCAAGGTTGTATCAAATGGGGAAACAGAGTGGTGGTACCTACTTCTTTGAGAGACAGAATTCTGGCCGACCATCATACTGAACATCCAGGGATGGTCAGTGCGAAGTCAATTGCAAGAAGATTTGTTTCCTGGCCTGGATTGGACAGTGATCTTGAATCACTTGTCAGAAAATGCAGCGTTTGCCAAAATTGCAGAAACAAACCACCCAAAACTCCACTACAATCCTGGTCATGGCCAAATAGAGCTTTTCAGAGAGTACATGTAGACTTCTGTGAGAAAGCAAATGATTATTTCCTGGTACTTGTAGATAGTCACTCAAAGTGGATTGAAGTGAAACACATGGGTTCAAATATTACAACTGAACATACCATAGATGAGTTGAGAACTATCTTTGCATGTCATGGCTTACCTGAAGAGCTTGTTTCTGACAACGGCCCTCAGTTCTGTTCTATTCCAAGAATTCATGAAACAGAACGGTATCAAACACACTCTCGTTCCACCATATTATCCAGCTTCAAACGGAGCAGCCGAAAAGTCAGTCAAAATAGTAAAAGAAGCTCTCAAAAAGCAAGTGTTGCAGGGTTGTTCGGGACTCAGCATGAAGCAACATTTGGCAAATTTCTTGCTGAAGTACAGAACTACTCTGCACACTACAACTGGATATACCCCAGCAGAACCCTTGGTGAAGAGGTGATTGAGAACACGATTGAGTCTTGTTCAACCAAATTTGGCCTCAAGAGTTGAACAGAAACAGTTGAGTCAGAAACGTTATTATGACAACAATCGGAAAGAATGCAGTTTCAGACAAAACAAGTGTGTTTGTGTTCTCAGTCCCCCTGGCAAGTCAAGTTCACACAAGTGGGATATTGGAACCGTGGTAGAGGTTGGTGGAACCAAGAGATATTTGGTTGAGATTCGTGACAACATCTGAAGTGTTCATGTAGATCAAATGATCTCTGCTAGAGATGAACCAAGACGTAATCTTAAATAAATACTTTGTTTCTGTCTTCACGAAGGAAGACACAAAAAACCTCCCAGAAATACGAGAAAACCAAAGGTGTGGCGAGAATGAGGAACTAGCAAAATTAATGGGACTAAAAGTCAATAAATCCCAAGGACCGGATGACCTACATTCTAAGGCTTTGAAAGAGGTGGCCATTGGGATAGTGGACACATTGGTTGTCATCTTCCAATATAGATTCTGGAACGGTTCCTGCAGATTGGGGGATAGCAAATGTAACCCCACTATTTAAGAAAGGAGGGAGAGAGAAAACGGGGAACTACAGACCTGTTAGCCTCACATCAGTAGTTGGGAAAATGTTGGAATCTATTACAAAGGATGCAATAACTGGGCACTTAGAAACTAATAGTAAGATTGGGCAGAGTCAACATGGATTTATGAAAGGGAAATCCTGTTTGACAAACCTATTTGGAGTTCTTTGAGGATGTAACTAGTAGAGTAGACAAAGGGGAACCGGTAGATGTGGTGTATCTGGATTTTCAGAAGGCCTTCGATAAGGTCCCACACAAGAGGTTGGTGCACAAAATTAGGGCACATAGAATTGGGGGTAATATACTAGCATGGATTGAGAATTGGTTAACAGACAGAAAACAAAGAGTAGGGATAAATGGGTCTTTTTCAGGGTGGCAGGCTGTGACTAGTGGGGTACCACAAGGATCAGTGCTTGGGCCCCAGCTATTCACAATCTATATCAATGATTTGGATGAGGGGACTAAATGTAACATTTCCAAATTTTCTGATGATACAAAGCTAGGTGGCAGTGTCAGTTGTGAAGAGGATGTGAAGAGGCTTCAAGGGGATCTCGATAGGCTCAGTAAGTGGGCGAGAACATGGCAGATGGAGTATAATGTGAATAAATGTGAAGTTATCCACTTTGTTAGAAAAAACAGAAAGGCAGAGTATTTCCTAAATGGTGAAAGATTGGGGAATGCAGATGCTCAAAGGGACCTGGGTGTCCTTGTACATGAGTCACTGAAAGTGAATGTGCAGGTGCAGCAAGCCATTAGGAAGGCAAATGGTATGCTGGCCTTCATTACAAGAGGATTTGAGTACAGGAGTAAAGAAGTCTTACTCCAATTATATAGGGCCTTGGTGAGACCACACCTGGAGTAGTGTGTACAATTTTGGTCTCCTTACCTAAGGAAGGATATACTTGCCATAGAGGGAGTACAATGAAGGTTGACGAGATTGATTCCTGGGATGGCGGGACTGTCGTATGAGAAGAGATTGAGTAAAGTAGGCCTGTATTCTCTTGAATTCAAAAGAATGAGAGGGGATCTCATTGAAGCATACAAAATTATTACAGGGCTTGATAGGGTGGATGCTGGGAGAATGTTTCCCTTGGCTGGGGAGTCTATAACCAGGGGCCACAACCTCAGGATAAAGGGTAGGCTATTCAGGACTGAGATGAGAAGAAATTTCTTCACACAGAGGGTGGTGAATCTTTGGAATTCTCTACCCCAGAGGGCTGTGGAGGCTCAATCATTGGGTATATTCAAAACAGAAGTCGATAGATTTCTGACTAGTAATGGCATCAAGGGATATGACGATAGGGCCGGTGAATGGAGTTGAGGCAGAAGATCAGCCATGATCTCATTGAATGGCGGAGCAGGCTCAAAGGGCCGAATGGCCTACACCTGCTCCTATTTCTTATGTTCTTATGTTCTTATCTTGAATTACTTGATCATGAACACATACATGAGTTTGACTCCGTTCAGACTTCAGAAACTGAAGTACCAATTTCAAACAATTCTGAGATAGAAACAGGATCATCTTTGAGTTTGGAACCAGAACAAAACAGCTGAAAAATTGGTTCAACACCAAAACCTTTTGGAAGGAGATCAGGAAGGCTCCGCAAACCTGTTATTAAACTGGATTTGTAGTTCATTTGTAGCATTTATAGTTGATTTTAAAAAAAGTCAGGAGTTTTTGTTATGGGGTACATATAATACTGGGAAAAGTGGAACCATAGTTTTGTTGTATTTGAGAGGGGAATATGTGCATTTTTTTAAAGGGGAAAGCAGTGCAATGTATTATCACATGGTTTGTCACATGAGCATGCTCAGTTCGCTCTGGCCTGGTAAACTAGCTCTTGGCCTAGCAACTCATTCTGTCTCTGTCCTCCATTTGTTCTACCTACATATATTACAATGATGATGACAATGACGACAATAACAACAACTTACATAGCACCTTTGACATAAAAAGTCCCAGAAGGGGATCAAAATAGACTCTGAGCCAGGAAAAGGATAGGTGGAGGGCCAAAAGCTTGGTCAAAGAGATGGGTTTTGAAGAGGTTTTAAAAGATGCCAAGGTGAGGAGGTGGAGGTGTTATGGAGGGAATTCCAGAGAGTGGGTCACAGGCAACTGAAGACTCCAGTGGTCGAGCAAAGGGAGGAGGAATACACAAGAGCCCAGTGTCAGCTGAACAGAGGGTGACACATGGCAGCAGGAGGGTGCAAAGGTTAGGTGGGGTGGAGTCTTGGAGCGATGAAAAGATGAAGGCCAGGATATTAAACCTGAGGGATTGGGAAACAGGGAGCCAACGTAGTTCAGTGAGGACTATGGTGATGGGTAATCAGGATTTAATACAGGACAAAATACATGTTGCAGAGTTTTGGGCAAATTGGAGTTTATGGAGGATGAGAGACCATCAAGGAAGCCAACAAGTGATGGAATAATTGAATCTGGAGGTGATAAAGGCATGTATAAGAGTTTCAGTGATGGAGGGGCTGAGAGGTAATATTGCGGAGGTGGAAGTGAGTGGTCTTTGAGGGTATGTGCTCTGAAGATGAGTTAAGGGTTGAATTTTATTTTATTAATTCTTGGGATGTGGGTGTCACTGGAAAGGCCAACATTTATTACCCATCCCCAGTTGCCCTTGAGAAGGTGGTAGTGGGCATACTTCTTGAGCTGCTGCAGTCCGTGTGGTGAAGGTGCTCGCATCATTGTGTGAGGTAAGGAGTTCCAGGATTTTGTTCCACAAAAATGGCTGACTTATCTTTAAATAGAGTTGAAGGATGAATAAAATTTTAGATTTTTGTAATGTTTTAACTTTCAAATTTCATATTTTGGTTAAAAGATTTTTAAAATTTGCTTAAATAAACATTCAGAAGTCAGTGGAGATGGCTGTAATTTGCAATGTAAACATGAAATGGTGTAACCTGAGAGAAAATGATTGTACAACTATAATTGAGAGTAAAAGTTAGTAAAGATAAATCACTACAATGTTTGGATATTCAATAGTTTGAAGAAGCTTTCACATGGATATTCATTCAACCCCTGTGAGTCCTAAAAGATATTTTAAGCTTCTATTATGCTTTCAGAATATACAAGCCTTTTGCGCAACATCTGTAAAAAGGATTTGCTATACTTTTGATGCTGAATTTTCAAAGGGATAATTAAAATAAATTAAGAATATTAATTAATTGACAAAAAAATTTTGATGCAGCAATGTGACTGCAGTTCTTTAAGAGTTAACTGGAATTGAGTAGATGCCCATAATGTTAAGTGCACAGTGTGAAAAGTTTTGTAATGGCATTTTAATTTTAGCTTATTATATTTTCATGGTGAATTTAAAAACACTCAGTACAGCAGCCAAGTAGAATGGATGCAGAATTTGGCTTGGAAAGTATCAAACTGTATAATCTAAGCAAAATGTATTTACTTAACAGGACTTCAACTAAAAGCGATTGGAAAACAGATGTGTATATGTCTATGTATGTGTCTGCATATGTGCTTAATTGGATTTTTACTCGGCGGTAGGGAGGGAATGGAGGGGCTGGTTTGAGATCGGGAAACCCGGAAGAATGGATTTCCCACAGGCCCTGCCGAATTTGAAATAAAAACAGAAAATGCTGGAAATACTCAGCAGGTCAGGCAGCATCTGTGGAGAGAGAAACAGAGTTAATGTTTCAGGTCAATGACCTGCTGAATTTAAACCTGATTAACACTTTTTTCTCTCTGTTTCCCAGGCACAGCTAGACAGATTGAGAGGATGGCTGCCTGTCACGCAGGTAGGCCTTCAGCAGAAGGCCACAGCCGGGGTGCGGAGAGGTGGGAAGGAGGGATCTGAGGCCGGGAAGGGTCAGAGATCGGAAGCCTGATGGATTGGAGGCTGGGGCCGGGGGGGGAGCGGTGGAAAGGTGGCGGTCGGAGGCCGGTGGGATCAGAGGGCGAGTGGGTGGGGGGGTGGGAGATGGTCTCAGAGATTGGAGGACTGAGGGATCGGTGGCCGGAGAGGTGGTCAGAGATCAGAGGCTGGGGGTGGGGGGTGAGATCGGAGGCCTCGGGGGTGAGGTGGGGAGGACGGGTCTTGTGGGGGAGGTCGGTGGGGAGATCGGAAGGGATGGGGGTGTACGATCGCGGGGGGTTGGCGAGGCAGGTACGCTGGATCCAGCAGGTAAGTGGAAAGGCACTTACCTTCTGGATCTGCAGTTCTCGCCTCCCTTTAGCCGGTGGGTTTCCCGAGGCCTGGGAAATCCGACTGGCCAGAATTAAATTTGAAATGGTGGATTATAATGAAGCACGCAATCTCATTAAAATATTTAAATTGCCCACCCGCCTCCTGGGAGCGGGTTGGTTGCCCGCCTCCCGTCCCACCTCCGTTAAAACGAGCTCCACTGGCAGTACAGATTGGGGGGAGAAAATTAGGCTGTTTTACTGGCAAGCACAAGCCTCATTAAACACCCAACGGTAGATTTTCATCTGTACCGTTTGGGAGGAAAGTATTGCAAAGACAAAGTGCAGAGCAAATTTTACTTACATTAACTGAAATGGCAGGAGAATCAAGTTGGCTTCGTTACGGGTGTGTGATCCTCCCCACTCGATTTCCCTCTCTGCACTCCACCTAGGCAATGCTTTACAGTCTGGCGACACAGATAAAAATGTATTTTCATTCAAATTAGGCCCATACAAAATTTCCCAACTTTGGTTAAGGGTCTACCCACAGCTCGCACCTCCCGCATGCAATGCAGATATATCAGGGATCCTGGGGTCTGGTCTGCTCAAGTTGGCTTCTTGAAGGTAGATTAATGTTGCAGTTTTTATGAACAGTATTTTTTTGTTGTGTTTTCTACATTCATCATTTTTTCTGGATTGTGTACCATACTTACATTCTTTGCTGTATTTGTCTCTGTTAATTACAATTCTTGGTTGCTGCTGTCACTTAAATAGCATGATACAAAGTGGTGAGGGTGGTGTAGTGTATGTACCTTTAAGGGGAGAACTACTTTTTACAGCTCCTGTATACTGTAGTACCGACAGTGACCACACCTGTATATAAACCCTGAGTAGGGATCTGTACGTTTAGTTTAAAAGTAACCCTCATCCAGTAAATACCTGTTGATTGTTCCTGCAGTCTCGTGTCTAGTTATTGAAGGACACGCTACATCAAAAATACACGGATCTAACAGTGGCGATGAGGCAGATTCGAACCTACCTGCAACTCTGCATTACCTCCCAGGGATTCGCTCCTGGAGAACAGTGGAAGAAAGTTGAGGCCAGAAGCACGGGCATCGACCACGAGCAACCACCCAGTCATCCAGCAGAGATTGAGCATCGCAGGGGAGGCTGTTGAGAGCTGGGCTTGGTTCTCCAGTCACGGTGGTCCAGCGAAATGGGCTGGCAACAGGTACGGCGCAGACTCTTCCCGGACAGCGGTGGCTAGAGCCGACCGATGGCACAGAAAAGGCCGAGCAGCGTCGACGGGAGAAGAGAGAGGGTAGAGCGCACAGGGCGCAGCCGGTGTTCAGGACCGAGCGGCGTCGACGGGAGAAGAGAGAGGGTAGAGCGCACAGGGCGCAGCCGGTGTTCAGGACCGAACGGCGTCAACGGGAGAAGAGAGAGGGTAGAGTGCACAGGGCGCAGCCAGTGTTCAGGACCGAATGGCGTCGACGGGAGAAGAGAGAGAGGCGCGAAAGAAAACGCGCAGAGCACAGCCGGTGTTCAAGGGACGAGCAGCATCAGCGGGGAAGAAAGGGAAATGCACAGCGTGCAGCCGGTGTTCAAGGGCCGAGCAGCCGCAGCGGAGAAGAAGGGAGAGCGCGGGAAAACGCCATTTTGAGCCGCAGCGGAGAAGAAGGGAAGCGCGGGAAAATGCCATTTTGAGCCAGTCTAACCACACCCAGGGATGCCGAAGAGTGGCAGTATCACAGCGTTCGACAATGAAGTCGAAGATTGGACGACATATGTCGCACGCATAGAAGTGTACTGCAAGGCGAATGAAGTGCCAGATGAGAGGAAAGCGCTGGTATTGTTGAATTCCATGGGTGCAAAAATGTATGGCTTACTGCGAAACCTAGTAACCCCAGAGAAGCCAGTGGATAAGGATTTTGGAAACATAGTGTCAACCCTACAGAACCACTTAAACACCACACCGCTGCTGATAGCAGAAAGATTTAAGTTTCACAAAAGGAACCAGCATAAAGATGAAAGTAATGCTGAGTATTTAATGGAACTGCATAAGCTATCGAAACACTGCCAGTTTGGAGCGGGACTGGCAGATACCTTAAGGGACAAGTTTGTGCGTGGGCTTCAAAGTAAAGGAACCTAGAAACGGCTTTTATCTGAAAAGGACCTTACGCTGGAAAAGGCTTTCAGCATGGCAGTATCACACGAAGCAGCCGCACGGGGCGCTGCAGAGATACAACGGAGACCGTAAGAATATGGCACAAATGAAATGTCATACGGAACAGTGAAGTGTTATCGCTGCGGCAGAACAACACATGACCATAATGATTGCTGGTTTAAGGACAAAGTGTGCAGACAGTGTGGAAAAGTAGGACACATAGCAAGAGTCTGCAGGTCGGGAAAGAAAACCAGCAGCAAGAGATCTCCACAGGAGAAGTACAAGAAGGTACATATGGTGACGGAGAGTAGTTCAGACGAACAGAAAAGTGATACAGACTCCGGAAGCAAGGAGCTGGGTTGTCTGAAACTACATAAGGTGATCCAAGCGGAGGATCATCAAACTATTTGGGTCATGCTCAAGATAGCTGGAGTCCAAGTGAAAATGGAATTGGACACAGGATCAGCCCTAACAGTCATAAACCGAAGGGACTACAAGCGGCTATTCTCACATATACCCTTGAGAGATACAGAGATTGTCTTGAAGATGTACACGGGCAAAAAGTCTACCCCAAAGGAAAAATAAGGGTGAACGTTGTATATAACGGTAAGGAAACACCAAAAATGGACCTATATGTATTGCCAGATGGAGGACCACCACTACTAGGATGTGAATGGATCCAAAAGATACAGCTAGATTGGCATTCCATACAAGCACTGACTGTAGATGCCAAAAAGGATGACGACGCCACACCTGGACAACTGTCACAAATGCTAACTGACGCACAAGAAGTGTTCCAGGAGGGACTTGGAACACTAAAAGGCATAACAGCGACGATCAAAATAGAGGAAAATGCAAGCCCAAAGTTTTTTAAGGTCAGACCTTATGCGATCTGCCCAGCCGTCAAAGCAGAGCTGGAAGGTTTGGAACGTTCAGGAGTACTGTTCAAAGTGGACTGGAGCGAGTGGGCCACACCCATCGTTCCTGTAATGAAGAGGTCATTGAGTAATATGCCTGGGGAACCAAAGAAAGTTTGCATCTGTGGGGACTTTAAGGTGACAGTGAACCCAGTCCTTCACACGGTACAATATCCGCTTCCGCGAATTGAAGATATTTTCGCCTCGCTATCTGGAGGGAAACGCTTCACTAAGATTGATCTGGCCCAGGCGTACCTGCAAATGGAGGTAGAAGAAGCCTCGAAACAGTACCTCACGATCAACACTCATAAAGGTCTCTACCAATACAACCGGCTGGTGTTCGGGGTAGCATCAGCTCCGGCTATTTGGCAAAGGGCAATGGATCAAGTCCTGCAAGGGATTCCAGGGACCCAGTGTTATTTGGATGACATCCTGGTCACGGGCGAAAATGACAGTGCTCACCTTGCCAACCTGGAGCAGGTGCTCACTAGATTGAAGGAATATGGGCTCCGAGCAAATCGCCACAAATGCGAGTTTTTCCAGAAGCAGATCTCGTATTGTGGCCATGTTATTGATGAAGAGGGGTTAAATAAGTCACCTGAAAAGATTGAGGCAGTAGTCAAGGCTCCAGCACCGGAAAATGTGTCACAACTGAGGTCGTTCCTCGGGCTGGTGAACTACTACCATAAGTTCTTGCCGAATTTGTCTACAGTACTACACCCACTGAACACCCTACTGCAAATGGGGGTACCATGGAAGTGGAATGACGAATGTAAACGAGCTTTCCAGAAGTGCAAAGAATTGATCACGTCAAAAGAGGTGTTGGCTCATTTCAACCCAGCACTACCAATTCGGTTGGCGTGTGATGCATCACCCTATGGCATTGGAGCGGTGCTGTCGCACAAGTTTCCGGACGGCTTGGAGAGGCCGGTAGCCTTTGCGTCTCGGTCACTAACCTCAGCTGAGCGTAACTACGCCCAGATTGACAGGGAGGCCCTCAGCCTAGTGTGGGGAGTGAAAAAGTTCAACCACTATCTGCACGGGCAGAAGTTCACCTTTCTGATGGACCACCAACCACTTGTCTCCATCTTTAATCCAAAGAAGGGCGTGCCGGTGATGACTGCGCAACGGCTACAAAGATGGTCGCTTTTTCTAGGGGCGAACCAATATGAAATCGAATATAAGGGCACGAAACAGCATGGAAACGCTGATGGGCTATCACGCCTGCCACTGCCTACTGCGGAGGAAGCACCAGCAGTGGACCCTGTCAAAATATTTCATTCGACTATAATTGAACGCTTGCCAGTAACTAACACTGATATAGAGAAGGAGACCCGAAATGACCCGACACTGTCTCGGGTATATGACTTGACGGTGAAGGGATGGCCAACACATGGCGACTCACTGTTGCCAGCATTCTCATCCAGAAGAGAACAGCTGTCAGTATGCCAGGGGACCTTGATGTGTGGATCCCGAGTGGTAATTCCACCCAAGTTAAGGGAGAGAGTGCTCAATGAGCTTCACGAAGGCCATCTGGGAGGGGTAAAAATGAAAAGCCTTGCTAGGGCTTATGTTATTTCAGCCAAATTCACGGATGTTCTGGCCTCAAAAATGCAGTGAAATCTGAATGTTCTCTTTAACTTATCTGAGTGGTAGTGCAGTGGAATCACAGAGTGACGGGACATGTGATCCCCCACATGTTGACTTTCTGATTTCAGCCATGCTGACGTGAGGACATCTGGAGCACTGGACAAGTGGCAGCACGGTGGCATAGTGGTTAGCACTGTTGTCACACAGCGCCAGTGACCCGGGTTCAAATCCGGCCTCGGGTGACTCTCTGTGTGGAGTTTGCACATTCTCCCCGTGTTTGCGTGGGTTTTCTCCGGGTGCTCCGGTTTCCTCCCACAGTCCAAAAATGTGCGGGTTAGGTTGATTGGCTATGATAAATTGACCCTTAGTGTTAGGGGGATTAAAATATGTGGGGTTACAGAGATAGGGTGGGATATGTGTTGGTTTGGGGGTTACGGGGATCGGGTGGGATATGTGTCGGTGCAGGCTCGATGGGCTGAAATGGCCTCTATCTGCACTGTGGGGTTTCTGTGATTCTGTGATTCTGTGATAACATTCTAATAGCTTTCCTAATTACTTGCTGTACCTGCATAGTAACCTTTTGTGATTCATGCACTAGGACACCCAGCTCCCTATGCATCTCGGAGCTCTGCAACCTCTCACTATTTAGATAATATGCTTCTTTTGTATTCTTCCTGTCAAAATGGACAACCTCACATTTTCCCACATTATACTCCATTTGCCAGAACTTTACCCACTCACTTAACTTACTTATATCCCTTTGTAGCCTCCTTATGTCCTCTTCACAATTTACTTTCCTACCTATCTTTGTGTCATCAGCAAATTTAGCAACCATACCTTTGGCCCCTTCATCCAAGTCATTTATATAAATTGTAAAAAGTTGAGGCCCCAGCACTGATCCCTGTGGCACACCACTCATTACATCTTGCCAATCAGAAAATGACCCATTTATGCCTACTCTTTGTTTCCTGTTAGCTAGCCAATCTTCTATCCATGCCAATATGTTACCCCCTACACCATGAGCTTTTATTTTCCGCAATAGCCTTTGATGTGGCACCTTATCAAATGCCTTCTGGAAATCTAAGTACCGTACATCCACTGGTTCCCCTTTATCCACAGCACATGTTACTTCCTCAAAGAACTCTAATAAATTGGTTAAACATGATTTCCCTTGCACAAAACCATGTTGACTCTGCCTGATTACTTTGAACTTTTCTAAATGCCCAGCTAGAACATCTTTAAAAATAGCTTCTAACATCTTCCCTATGACAGATGTTAAGCTAACTGACCTGTAGTTTCCTGCTTTCTGTCTCCCTCCCTTTTTGAATAAAGGAGTTACATTTGCTATTTTCCAATCTAATGGAACCTTCCCCGAATCTAGGGAATTTTAGAAAATTAAAACCAAAACATCAACTATCTCACTAGCCACTTATTTTAAGACTCAAGGATGAAGTCCATCAGGACCTGGGGACTTGTCAGCCCGCAGCTCCAACAATTTGCTCAGTAACATTTCCTGATTTACAGCTATTTCTGGGATGTTACTTGTATCCTCTATAGTGAAGACCGATGCAAAATACCTGTTCAATTCAACTGCCATCTCCTTATTTTCCATTATTAATTCCCTAGACTCACTTTTTATAGGACCAATGCTCACTTTGTTAACTTTTTTCTTTTTTAAATATCTATGGAAACTCTTACTATCTGTTTTTATATTTCTAGCTAGCTTTCTCTCGTGCTCTAATTTTTCTCTCCTTATTAATCTTTTAGTCATTCTTTGCTGTTTTTTATATTCTGTCCAATCTTCTGACCTGCCACCCATCTTTGCGCAATTATATGCTTTTTCTTTAAGTTTGATGCTATCTTTAACTTTTTTAGTTAACCATGGATGGTGGATCCTCCCCTTGGAATTTTTCTTTCTTGTTGGGATGTATATATTTTGTGTATTTTGAAATATCCCCTTAAATGTCTGCCACTGCAACTCTATTGACCTATCCCTTAACCTAATTTGCCAGTTCACTTTAGCTAGCTCTGCTTTCATGCCCTCATAATTGCCCTTATTTAAGTTTAAAATACTAGTCATAGAGTCATAGAGTCATAGAGTTTTACAGCACAAAAAGAGGCCCTTCGGCCCATCGTGTCCGCGCCGCCCATCCACCCCTGTCCTGTCTAATCCCATTTTCCAGCATTTGGTCCATAGCCTTGTATGCAATGGCATTTCAAGTGCTCATCCAAATGCTTCTTGAATGTTGTGAGGGTTCCTGCCTCTACCACCTTTTCAGGCAGTGAGTTCCAGATTCCAACCACCCTCTGGGTGAAAAAGTTCCTCCTCAAATCCCCTCTAAATCTCCTGCCCCTTACCCTGAATCTATGCCCCCTTGTTATTGACCCCCCCTACTAAGGGGAAAAGTTCCTCTTTATCTACCCTATCTATGCCCCTCATCATTTTGTACACCTCAATCAGGTCCCCCCTCAGCCTTCTTTGCTCCAAGGAAAACAACCCCAGCCTGTTTAGTCTTTCTTCATAGCTGAGGCGCTCCATCCCAGGTAACATCCTGGTGAATCTTCTCTGCACCCTCTCCAAAGCAATCACATCCTTCCTATAGTGAGGCGACCAGAACTGCACACAGTACTCCAGCTGTGGCCTCACCAGCGTTTTGTACAGCTCCATCATAACCTCCCTGCTCTTGCCTTCATTAGCCGAGGCATAGAATATAAGTATCCCATATGCCTTTTTAACCACCTTATCTACCTGTTCCGCTGCCTTCAGAGATCTATGTACATGTACACCAAGGTCCCTCTGACCCTCTGTACTTCCTAGGGTCCTACCACTCATTGTGTATTCCCTTGCCTTATTTGTCCGTCCAAAATGCATCACCTCGCACTTTTCAGGGTTAAATTCCATTTGCCACTTTTCCGCCCATCTGACCAACCCGTTTATATCGTCCTGTAGCCTGAGGCTTTCCTCCTCGCAATTTACCACCCCACCAATTTTCGTGTCATCTGCGAACTTACTGATCATACCTTTTACATTCTCATCCAAATCATTTATGTAGATCACAAACAACAAGGGACCCAGCACCGATCCCTGAGGTACCCCACTGGACACAGGCTTCCAGTCACAAAAGCATCCTTCGACCATCACCCTCTGCCTCCTGCCACTCAACCAGTTTAGGATCCAACGCGCCAAGGCACCCTGGATCCCATGGGCTCTTACCTTCTTGACCAGTCTCCTATGCGGGACTTTGTCAAAAGCTTTACTGAAGTCCATGTAAACCACATCCACAGCATTTCCCTCATCCACCCCCCTAGTCACCCCCTCGAAAAATTCAATCAGATTTGTCAGACATGATTTACCCTTGACAAAGCCATGCTGACTATCCCCGATTAATCCTTGCCTCTCCAAGTGGAGACTAATTTTGTCCCTCAGAATTTTTTCCAATAATTTCCCGACCACAGATGTTAGGCTCACTGGCCTGTAATTCCCTGGTTTATCCCTGCTACCCTTCTTGTATAGTGGTACTACATTAGCTGTTCTCCAGTCCTCTGGTACATCCCCTGTGGCCAGAGAGGTTCTGAAAATTTGTGTCAGAGCCCCTGCAATCTCCTCCTTTGCCTCCCACAGCAGCCTGGGATACATCTCGTCCGGGCCTGGGGATTTATCCACTTTTTGGCCTGCTAAAACCGCTAGCACCTCCTCCCTCTCGATGCTAATATGTTCAAGTATGTCACAGTCCCCTTGCCTGATTTCTATGTCTGCATCGTCTCTCTCCATAGTGAACACAGATGCAAAAAATTCATTTAAAACCCCGCCTACATCATCTGGCTCTACACACAGATTGCCACTTTGGTCCCTAATGGGCCCTACCCTTTCCCTGGTTATCCTCTTGCCCTTAATATACTATACTATACTAGTCTTGGACCCACTATTCTCTCTCTCAAACTGAATGTAAAATTCAATCATAATATGATCGCTGCTACCTAGGGGTGCCTTCACTGTGAGGTCATTAATTAATCCTATGTCGTTGCGCAATACCAGGTCTAGTATAGCCTGCTCTTTGGTTGGCTCCAGAATGTGCCGTTGTAAGAAACTATCCCGAAAACATTCCATGAACTCCTCATCTATGCTACCTATGCCCATCTGATTTTTTCAGTCTATATGCAGATTAAAATCCCCAACGGTCTGCTTGATGATGTTCCTGGTCGCAGCATGGCTCTCATTATATGAGTGCTGTGCAGGAGTGTTGGCGTTGTGGAAGGGAGTTATGAGCCAGGTGGAGAGCGGATAGCCCTTGTCTCCGACCAGCCAGCTGCGAGCTTGATTTGGTGGCTGGAAGAGTGCAGGATTAAGACATCGTGGCTGCTGCCAGGATAGCGGGCATTAACATTGAGGATTTGCTGTCTGTGGTCGCATGCCAACTGCACATTAAGTGAGTGTAAGGGGTTTTCTCCGATACTGGTCCCCCGTTACACACAGTTCTTGGACATCAGGATTTATAAGAACAAAATACACATGGCACAGGGTTCTGGCTCAACCTTTGATTCGTTTGTTTATTGAAGACACACACACAATTACTTCCCCAGTATAAATCCTTACGATTTATATCAGGCTAACAACCACAAAATACAAACCCCTACAAAAGGGTCATTTGCATCGACACAATATGACACAGTTAAACCCGTCCACGATTTGACTGTTACATATAAAGTTACCCAGACTCAATCACAAAGCCCTTATTCTGATCTGACTGAAACTCACAAACTTACTCAGACTCAATCATAAACGCCCCCTCTATGATTTGACCACTCCCGATCGGCTGTCTCCTGGAGTTGATTGTAGACCCGAATCTTTCTGTTCACTGTTCTGCGGTTGGCTTCCCACACCACTGTCTTCGAAGTGATTTTACTTTAAACCAAAACCAACTTGCAGTATCTTGACACACATTTCATGGCCCCCTCCTGAGCATACGATGGCCGTTTCAAATGTGTGAATTAGATACCTTTCTGACAATGCAACCTTCCCAAAGTGACTGTGTGATAAATCCATGTAGTGAAACAAGAACTCAAAGAGGCGAGATAATTAGAATTAGTCTGTATACTTTATTAACAACTGCGTAGCAAACATACAGGCCGGCATTCTGCATCCTGGCATTCCACCTTTGCTGACCTTGACAGGAAGCAACCCCCTGACCTTAACTAGTGCCAGCACTAGCTACAGCACCATCTGGTGGATAACCTTAATCATAACATCCCAGATTACTATATCCCTCCCCCTTAAGATTTCAGTATGAATTTCTTAACAACCAACCATTCCTAAGGGTCACATGGAAGTCTCCATTCACTATGTTCCATACTTGATGAATTTAACAGTTCAGTATCAATCTCTCTGGTGGCTTGCGAGTCCTTTGTGAACATCTAACAGTAAAGTCCCTGCTTGTTTGTGGTGAAGCCACCAGCTGCTCCTGAGCAGTGCTGAGCATCTGACTCTGCAACGATGGTTTCCTCTTGACGAATAGGTTCCTGTGGAATTGTCTCTGTCCATGGTGGTGGCACCACAGATGCAGTTGGATAACTGGGGGCAACCCTGTCCTCAGCCATTGCATCTGGAACCTCAATTTCAATTTCCCCTTGTCTGGTAAGTATCTGATCTACATGTCTGCGTACTACCCTACCATCTCCCAACATGACCTTGTATGATACTGGACCTGTCATTGAGCCTATGAAGCCAGGAATCCACTTTGGTCCATAACTGAAATTCCTGGTAAGGACCGCATCTCCTTCTCCAAAACTTCGGCTCCTTGTTCTTTTGTCATGGTTCTCTTTTTGTTTGTTTTGTCTGTTTTTCATTTTCCTTTTTAGGTCTGGGTGGACAAGGTCAAGAGTGGAGCGTAGTCTATGACCTAATAACATCTCAGCAGGAGAGAGTCCTGTGTGGATCGAGGTGTTATTCTGTAGCTGAACAGAACCCGTGACACTTTGGCTGCTAAACTCCCTTCTGCACTTTTTTTCATCATCTCTTTAAATGTTTGTACCGCTCTCTCCGCAAGTCCATTTGAGGATGGATGATATGAAGCCGAGGTCACCTGCACTATGCCATTTTTTCTCATGAACCCTTTTGTCTCTGCACTCACAAAAGAAGTGGCATTGTCACTTACCACGATCTCCGGTAGCCCTTGATTACTGAAGCTCTGATGCAGGCAGTCTATAGTAGTAGTGGAGGAAACAGAATTTACAGGATAAACATCCATCCGGAATGTGCATCAATGATTGAGGAACATCTTCCCCATGAATGGACCCGCATAATCTAAGTGCAATCTTCTCCATGGTTTATCCGGCCACTCCCAGGGGTGGAGAGGAGCTGCTGCTGGTGCCTTCCTGTGTACCTGACAAGTGCTGCATGTCTTGACTAGATTTTCTATCTCCTCATCTAGCTTTGGCCACCACAAGTAACTCCTAGTCAAGGCTTTCATACGCGAAACCCCAGGATGACACTGATGTAGTTGCTCTAGGATAGACTGTCATGCTGGCTGTGGAATAATCACTCGTGCTCTCCACAACACGCAACCATCCTTCACACTCAGCTCTGTTTTCCTGACACTGTAGGGTGTGAAGTCAGTCCCTTCCGGATGTTGTGGCCATCCCCTCACCACATATTCTTGAAATCCAGACAGTACTGGATCTTTACCTGTCCATGTTCTTACTTGCTCTGCAGTCACAAGTGCCGTGTCAGTGTCCTCCAACATCAAAACTCTGTCCTCTGGAGCTGCAAGGACAGGTGTGCCTGGCAGTGGAAGACGGCTCAAGGCATCTGCGTTCCCATGGTACTTGCCCGCCTTGTAGACGATGACATACTCATATGCCCTCAACATCACTGCCCACCTCTGGATCCGGGGTGACACCATCTGTGGAACTGCTTTCATTTCATTGAAAAGAGAGATAAGAGGTTTATGATCGGTGCATATGGTGAACTTCCTGCCAAATATGTACTTGTGGAAGCTCTGTAACCCAAACATTACTGCTAACCCCTCTTTATCTAACTGGGAATAGATTTTTTCCGCTGGTGTTAGAGTTCGGGACATAAACGCTATTGGTCTTTCAGTTCCATCTTGTGTGAAAGAACTGCCCCCACCCCATAAGGTGAAGCGTCACAAGGGAGAATGATGTATTTCTCTGCATTGTAGTGAACCAGCACATCCGACGACAGCATCAGTTTCTTGGACTGTTCAAATGAACCCCCCTGCTCCTCTCCCCACTGCCACCGTGTCTCCTAACATCTAGCCTCTTGAGTTCCTTGTTCCACTTTCTGGATTTATTACAATAGTCCAATATTTTTACCGTTATGGGGGGGAGGAATCGATACTACATGAGTGGTAGCCTTTGCGGTTATGGAAGATCTCAGGATTGTTATGTGGTGCCCGCAGAGCCATGTGAACGCAGTCAATGGCACCCTGCATCATAGGGAATCCCACTATCCTGGCAAAACCACATGCACGCTTGTTCTGCTTCTCTCTGGTAATGGGGAAGGAAATGTAGTCCCTTCTCCTACTGTAGAGAGACTCTGTGACCTCCCGGATGCAGCGATGGATGGCAAACTGCAAGATGTTACCTATATCTCCTGTTGCAGACTGGAGGGATCCACTGGCAAAGAAATTGAGGGTGACAGTGACCTTGACTGCCACTGAGAGAGCTGTCATCGTCTTGATCTGAGGCTCGAGGTCTGGTTGCAGGAGGTGGCAGAGTTCTGTGACCACCTCTTTGTTGAAGCAGAGCCTTCTAAGACACTGCTCCTGGCTTAATTGGAGGTAGGAGAATTGCTGTCGGAATACCTTGGAGGGTAAGACCTCCTTTAAGAGCCCTGATGGCTCTCCTTCTCCCTCTGGCCACATGTTCCAATCTTTCTCACTGCCTGCACGCCCTCCGCAGTAGATCCTGGAGGGAGAGGTCAACTGCCAGTACAGCCCCCATTAATGTAAGGAAATGCAGCACTTTGATATTTTCTGAGAATAAATGTAACTAATTTTTAGTAGCCACAATACTCCTGAGACTAAACAACCTTTAAATGACTGAATTAAACTGTGTCAACTGACAAGGAAGCAGTGAAACTGCACTAACCTGACAGCTGCGACTCATTACTCATGATCCCTTTAAGTAGCGCCCCTGGAGCCAGCTACTGACTGCTTCACGCCTCTTGTCCTTGTTGCTGTTGGAGTGAGGCGCTAAGGTAGGGGGCGATACTCAATTTGGCAGATCGGGCGCCCTGCACGCTCACTGACGTCACGATCTGCCTGGCGCTGAAGTCCCCAGTGCTAACTCGTAGCGGTGGTGCTATGGGGTGGGGGGGCGAATTTGGCATGCGCCGCTGGATTCCCCTCACCGCGGCGCTACTGCCTCAGTGCCCCATTAGCGCCCTCACCAGGCGTTAATTAAAGATGCTAACCAACTGAATTTCCCCCCTGTGGTAAACCACTTTTATCGTTCACTATCGTTACACTATAGTTATCACTGTTATATCGTTATCACTGTTCACACTGTTGTATCACTATACGAGGTCGCCTCTTGTCACGCTGTTATACCTGGGCTGACCACTGCTGACTCCGCCCATGGCTCCACCTACCTGCCCAGGTATAAAGGTGGTCGACTGGCTGGTATTCCTCCTTGTTGGATCCGATCACCCACGAGGGTGGGCTCTGTTATTTAGCCAATAAAAACCTATAGTTACTTTCTTAACTCGTCGCTTTTCATTGGATGAATTGATAGGTATATCACCCCCTTTATCCCCAAATATTATTTTCTGAAATAAATCTATCGAATTTGCATTTGAATAAATCAATAATAACTGTTTCCACCATTTCCCTAGGTAGCCTGTTCCATAGATTCACCATTTGCTTACTTTCAGCAGATTTGTTTTTAATTTACCCCCTTCAAGTGCAGGCTGTGTCCTTCAGTTCTACAGTTCTAGACACAATGAAACAGCTTGTCATGATCTACATTATTTGGTCCTTTTAGAATTTTACAAACAACAATCATATCAACTTTCTCTTTTATAGTGAGAACGTACCTGCCCACAAAACCAGTTCTCATAACCCGAGTCTCCATTTCTTCAATCATTCTGGTTGCTCTCTTCTATATCCTGCCAATCGTTGCAATATCCCATTTGTACTGTGGCAACCAAACCTGCACGTTGTATTCTAAGTGCAGTCACACCAGTGATTTATAAAGTGGCTGGATTACCTTACTACTATGGCTCAATATTGACCTTTTAATACATCCCAATATTTGATTTGCCTTACTCACTGCCACTGAGCATGTTTGCGACAACTTCAAATTGTTGTCAGTCAAAAGCCCAAGATCTTACATACATATTATTTTCTTTCTATTTAACTATTAATACTTTTCTAAATGTCCCCATGTGAAGAACTTTGCATTTCTCTACATTAAATTTCATCAGACCAATCTGTCCTATTCCCAAGTATATTCAACTCCTCCTGTAGCTTATCCTGTTCGGCTTTGCAGTCTATCACTTTCATTAGCTTTGTATCATCTGCAAGTTTAGCTACACCACTTCTGACCCTTAGCTCCAGATCATGGATGAAGATGTTAAACAATTGGTCCTAAAACATTCCCTGTACCACCACCTACTGGTTCTATTGGTCAACTAATTACATATCCATTGTAAGATATTTCCACTGATATCTACATTCTTTATTTTTATTACCAGCCTTTCCAGAGGAGCTGTATCAAAGGCCTTAATAAAATCCAAATATACAACATTCACTACCTTACCTCTAAGAAGCTCCTTTGTCTACTCTATCAACATCCTGAAAGAAAGGTGTCCTTCAACAGGTCCAGATACGAGAGCCTGGCTCTGTTATATGCTGGTGGTGGAATAAAGATAAATCCTAATGAAGTGTCTAAGGAGCAAACGCATACACCTAAGGGATGACATGCTTTCTCTCATCCTCTACCTCCTCCAAAACCTGCAACTAGAGTGATATGCTAATAGGGATATCCATTGCTCTATACAAATCAGCACATTAACAATTTTGGCTGTACAAACATATACAGATGAGAGATGCAGTATAGTTTTAGGTTGCTATTAAGAAGGCTCAGAGAAATTTTCCTAAGTCCCTTTGTCCAGTAAGACCAATGGCTGTGATCTTGCCTACCAAGGCGGGTCCGAGCACCAACCCCGCTGCTGGCTCCATCCCACTCTGTGAAAAGAATTTTACGCTGTTGGGGCTTGTTAAGCCCGCCCAGTGCATTTGCTGGCCAATTGAAGGAAGCGGGTCTGATGACG
Organism: Somniosus microcephalus; assembly: GCF_052327205.1. Taxonomy (NCBI): domain Eukaryota; kingdom Metazoa; phylum Chordata; class Chondrichthyes; order Squaliformes; family Somniosidae; genus Somniosus; species Somniosus microcephalus. Next base: position 273,011,179 of record NC_140990.1, on the reverse strand, counting down.
TCACTTGATGATGCGTCATCAGCCAGTTTCCTTAAAGGGACCATGCGCAAATTGATTTTGACAGTTGTGCTGTCAGTGTTCGACAGCATTGAGATGCTGCAAACACTGACAAGCACTGCACAGAGGTGCATGGCTGCACCCAGGCTCTCCCATGACACACTCCATATGTTATGGAGGGAGTCACAGCATGCAGGGAGGTTCTCTTCCTTTCCAAAGGGCGGAAGAAACCTCCCCAGGAGATCAACACAGCCTGGTTGCATCTTGCACAGGAGGACACAAGCAGAGATGTCATCAGGAGGACCAGGCTGCAGTGGTGCAAACCTTTCAATGATCTCAGTAGATCACAAAACATTACTGCAAAGCCACACTCAACCTCATCCTGCTGTGTCACTCATCACATCCCCATCACTCTGCCTTCCCTACTCCTGCACATCCTTACTCACACCAACTTACCTTGCACCTCCAGCCATCCGTCTCTATCTTCATTATCACTTCCCCATCTCACTAGCCACTCCTCACACTCACCCTCATCCTAGTCCAATCATATAAACTAACAACACACAAGGGTGTTTTAGCCAATGTTCATGTGAAGCTTCTGTTAATGTGGTGTCAAACATTGAAATCTTTATTTTCAACACTTTGTGTTCTTGGACACATTTGTGTGCACCTTTGGAAGTGGCTTAGTGAGTTGCAGTGAATGGTGAGACATAACGATACCCCCCGCAATGGCGATGAGTGTGAAAGGAATGGCTTGAACATTGTAGGGATGCTTTATGGTGTTGGTGTGGGGTGGTGTGAACCTGGCACATCATGTGGCAGCCAAGGTGTACAGCGTCAAGTGAAGTAAATGTGGCCATGCTGAGGCCATCCCTGGCATCCGGGGCAGCAGTGTGGTCAGGTGCTGATGCCCTGGTCCTGTGCAGCATCAGTTGATTGCGGAGAAGGTTGTTGATGGTGCTGCTGGTGTGCCTGGCACTGCTGGTGTTGGGGCTGATCGTGGTGGAATTCTGAGGACTACGCTGAGATTTTTTCAAGGGCACTGATGCTGATGGAATAAATGGCAGGTGAGGTTGAGATGACAGAAGTGATCTGTCAATGGTGAGAGAGGTTGTTACAATGAGGCGACACTGGATAGAAAGTTTGCTCCAAACATGTGCAAGCTGCATAAAGCTCAATCTGTCTTCCAAATGCAGTAAGCAACAGCTTCTAACCTTGGAAAGTGAAGACCTATGAAATGGGAGCTTTTATAGACCATTTGCAGCCGTCAAGTTTAGAAATCATCACATGCTGACACAACACCCGACCTCCTTACCTGACGTAATCCCAGAGCAACGGGGAAGCCGTTGGCAAACTCTCAAAATCTGAAGGTAAGCTTATAATACTACTTAATTGCCTCTTAACAATTCAGCTAATGATCGATATTGCCACCCCACCGATTGGTGTCGGGTCTGTTCTGCGATGACAGACCCAACATCTGGGAGACTAGTGTGGAGGCGGGTTGACAGCAGGCTCCCTACCCGCTGTCAAAAAAAATATTTTCCCAGCCGACCCACCACCAACGCATCACCAAATGCACTCCCTTACCCCCCGAAAAATTCCGGCCATTATAATGCAGAAAGAGTGAATTGTTAAGCGCTACAGTAAAAACAACAATGTACTTTTACCAAGGAGTCAACTAATAGAATCATAGAATCATATAAAGTTACAGCACGGAAGGAGACCATTTCGGCCCATTATGTCTGTGGTGTATGTGCCTTTAAGAGCCCCTGTGTACTGTAATGCCGGTAGTGGCCACTCGGGCTATATAAGCCTGTATAGTGTCTTGTATCTTTTAGTTCACCTCCAGACATTGTTCAGTAAACACCTGTGACACCAACTCCTGCATTCCGTGTCTCCATTAACACATGGATACAACAGTGGCGACAAATTGGAAACGGACTTACCTGCAATTCGGCAGCACCTCAAGGAGATCGATTCCTCAGACGAAAGTCAAAGAAAAACAAGAAAGAAAAAAACTAAAAAAACTGTGGTTTCACCAGCTAGCCGAGCTGGTGGCAGGTACTGCAATAATCCTTCCTGGGCGGCGGGCTGGGGCTCCATCGGCTGGCTCTGCAGCGGGGCCGAGCAGCGAAGGCGGAGGCAAACAGAGACAGAGGGTGGAGCACTCGGGTCTGAGACGGCCGGCACTGCAAAGCAGGTCGGCGTTCGGACCAAGCAGAGGGAGGGAAAAGTCCCAGAGAGTCCGACGGGAACGAGTCTCCACCTATTAAAAATACCTATGTAAATAAAAACCGCGGAGAACAGCGTTGTCAGAAGCGGCAGCGGCGGGAAAGTGCGGGAGGCGCCATTTTTTTCTGCGGGGAAGAAAGGAAAGCGCGGGAGGCGCCATTTTTTTTTCAGGATGCCTAAGACTGGCAATATTACTGATTTCGATAGCGATATAGAGGACTGGACCACATATGTGGAAAGAGTGGAGGTATATTGCACAGCGAATGAAATAGAGGATGATAAAAAGGCATCGGTACTTCTAAATCTAATGGGCGCAAGGACATACAGGCTGTTACGAAACTTAATCGCTCCAGCCAAACCGATGGACAAGAATTTTAAGGAGATTTTTGATACCCTACACTGCCAATTCGGGGCAGGACTGGCAGATTCTCTACCAGACAAATTCATCTGCGGTCTCCTAAGTGAAGGAACACAAAAAGGCTACTTTCTGAGAAAGATTTGTCACTAGACAAGGCTTTCAGTGTAGCTGTATCATACGAAGCAGCAGCAAGAGGAGCTGCAGAGATACAGCAAAAGCCACAGGACTGCAGCACCCATGAAATGACACGGGGTTTCGAGAGATGTTATCGCTGCGGCAGATCCACCCATTACCAGAGGGACTGCTGGTTCAAGGACAAAGCATGCAGGCAATGCGGAAAGATGGGACACATTACACGTGTATACCGATCTGGAAACAAAAAATCCACTGACAGAAAAAAATCAATAAGGAAAAGTACAGAAAGGTACAAATGATGACGGACAGTAGCTCCGAAGACCAGAACAGCGATAGCGACTCCGGAAACAAGAGACTAAGCTCTCTCAAATTACATAATATAATTGCCAAAGAAGATTACCAGACCATTTGGGTTACCCTCACGATAGCGGGGTCCCCAGTTAAAATGGAGCTAGATACAGGATCAGCTCTGACCGTCATAAGTCGACGGGATTATGAGCGGCTATTTCCGCATATACCTTTGAAAGACACATCCATTATCTTGAAGACATAAACAGGGCAGAAAGTATACCCCAGAGGGAAAATAAGGGTGCCTGTTGTATACAACGGCAAGGAAATACAGAAGTTGTATTTAAATGTTCTGCAAGATGGTGGCCCACCGCTGTTGGGACGTGAATGGATCAGGAAGATACGTTTAGACTGGCACTCCATTCAGGCACTGACGGTGACCAGTGAGAAAAAAAATGATGATGACGTCAAACCTGAACGATTAAAAGACATCTTGGCCAACGCCAAAGAAGTGTTTCAACAGGAACTAGGGACCTTGAAAGGCGTCACCGCCTCAATAAAAGTGGAAGATGTGGCAATTCCCAAGTTTTTTAAGGCAAGGCCGTTGCCATACATAATTTGTCCAGCAGTCGAGGCAGAGCTGGAGAATTTGGAAAAGGCAGGCGTGTTATCCAAGATAGATTGGAGCGAGTGGGCAACACCCATCGTCCCGGTCATGAAGAAAACATTGAATAATGATAAACCTGAAGAACAGAGAAAAATTTGCATCTGTGGGGACTTCAAGGTGACTGTAAACCCGGTCCTTCACATGGTACAGTATCCTCTTCCGAGGATAGAAGATATTTTCGCCTCACTATCCGGAGGGAAACGTTTCACCAAAATTGATTTGGCACAGGCATATCTACAGATGGAGGTTGAGGAGGCCTCTAAAAAGTATCTCACGATAAACACACACAAAGGCCTGTACCAGTACAATCGACTGGTTTTCGGAGTAGCATCAGCTCCAGCTATCTGGCAAAGGGCTATGGAGCAAGTCCTGCAAGGGATTCCGGGGACTCAATGCTACCTAGACGACATCCTTGTAACAGGAGAAAACGACAACGAGCACCTTGCCAATTTGGAGCAGGTGCTCACGAGGCTGAGAGAACGGGGCCTACGAGCAAATTGCCCCAAGTGCGAATTTTTCCAGAAACAAATATCATATTGTGGCCACATAATTAACGAAGAAGGGTTGCATAAGTCACCTGAAAAAATTGAAGCGGTCATAAAAGCCCCAGCACCTGAAAATGTCTCACAATTAAGGTCGTTCCTGGGATTGATAAATTCCTATCATAAATTTTTACCGAACTTGTCAACTGTTCTGCACCCTCTTAACGAACTGCTACAAACGGGAGTAATTTGGAAATGGAGCGAAGACTGTAAACGTGCCTTCCATAAATGTAAAGGCTTGATCACGTCCAAGGAAGTTTTGGCTCATTACAACCCATCACTGCCAATCAGACTGGCGTGCGATGCATCCCCTTACGGCATAGGAGCGGTATTATTGCATAGATTCCCTGATGGCTTGGAGCGGCCGATAGCTTTTGCGTCACGCTCATTGAACTCAGCTGAGCGTAACTATGCCCAGATCGACAGGGAAGCACTCAGCCTGGTATGGGGAGTGAAGAAATTCAACCATTACCTACACGGACAAAAATTTACCTTGTTGACTGACCATCAACCCCTCGTCTCCATATTCAACCCTAAAAAGGGCATTCCCATTATGACAGCGCAAAGGCTACAGAGGTGGTCCCTTTTCCTAGGGGCACACCAATATGACATAGAATACAAAGGATCAAAACAGCATGGTAGAAGAGGCACCTACAGTGGACCCAGTGGAAATGTTCCACTCAACCATAGTGGAATGTCTACCAATAACAAATTCTACCATTGAAAAGGAAACGAGAAATGACCCGACTCTCTCACGAGTCTACGATTTAAAGGTGAAGGGATGGCCAGCAGATGGTGAACCACTGTTGCCAGCATTCTCGCAAAGAAGAGAACAGCTGTCAGTGTGCCGAGGAACCTTGATGTGTGGATCCAGAGTGGTGATTCCACCCAAACTCCAGGATAAAGTGCTAAAGGAGCTTCACGAGGGGCATCTGGGTGGAGTGAAAATGAAGAACCTAGCCAGAGCGTTTGTATGGTGGCCAGGTATCGATGGAGACATCGAAGAAATGACCAAGAGCTGCCTAGGATGCCAGAAGGTCCAAAACGCCCCACCACAAGCCCCTCTACATCCATGGGAGTGGCCCTCATCTCCATGGCAAAGGGTACACATCGACTTTGCTGGTCCATTTATGGACTCAATGTTCTTAATCGCGGTTGATGCACACTCCAAGTGGCCGGAGGTATTAAAGATGTCCTCCACCACCACGGAAAAAACCATCACAGTATTAAGGACCATATTTGCCAGGAATGGGCTGCCTGAACAGATCTGTTCTGATAATGGACCACAATTTGTGTCCGAAGAATTCAGGAAGTTCTTAAAAAACAATGGGGTTAAGCACTTACATGTCCGCCCCATACCATCCCGCCACCAATGGATTGGCTGAAAGGTTTGTCCAGACCTTCAAGAAGGCCATAAAGGCCATGGGTAATGAAGACATAAATCTACAGCATAAGGTAGATAACTTCTTGTTTGCGTACAGGAATGCAACACGTGGTTACAAACCAAACTCCCGCCATGATGTTTTTCAATAGAAGACTAAGATGCCAGCTGGATTTGATCAAGCCAAACATCAGAAGAGACGTAGAGAACCAGCAATTTCAAGGCATGAATGAAAGGCCAACTAGAACCTTCCAGATAGGTCAACAAGTTTTGGCCCGGGGCTACTGTACCGAGAAATGGCAGCCTGGAACTATTTGCACACGACTAGGACCGCTGATGTATACCGTGGACATTGGAGAAAGCATAATAAGGCGCCATGCTGACCAGATCATAGAGTCATCCGAAAAGGGACAACCTACACCACCACTCTATACGCCTAATGATGAAGCAGAGATACCCATAGTATCTACCTCCGATCCGGTAATACTGGAACCAGATGAACCCGACACTGGCATTCAAGCCGAATCGACCTTGCCAAAAGAACCTACTACACCACCGAAAACTACTACACCACCGAGGCGTTATCCGGACCGAGTCAGGAAGCCTCCAGAGAGACTGACTTATAATTGATTAACTGCAGCAAATGTGTAGATTATTGTTCTTGTACACATGTTAATAACAATTACTTAAAATGTTATGTACTGGTTGTCTAAAAGGGGAGGAATTGTGGTGTATGTGCCTTTAAGAGCCCCTGTGTACTGTAATGCCGTTAGTGGCCACTCGGGCTATAAACGCCTGTATAGTGTCTTGTATCTTTTAATTCACCTCCAGACTTTGTTCAGTAAACACCTGTGAAACCAACTCCTGCATTCCGTGTCTCCATTAACACACGGATACAACAATATCCGCGCCGGCCAACAAAGAGCCATCCAGGCTAATCCCACTTCCCAGTTCTTGGTCCGCAGCCCTGCAGGTTAGAGCATCCCAAGTGCATATCCAAGTACTTTTTAAATGTGGTTAGGGTTCCTGCCTCTACCACCCTTTCAGGCAGTGAGTTCCAGACCCCCACAACCCTCTGGGTGAAGAAAAGTTTTGAAGAGACTGTTAATATCTTACAGGAACACCTAAACCCTACACCGGTGCTGATAGCAGAAAGATTCAAGTTCCATAAAAGAAACCAGCACAAAGATGAGAGCAATGCTGACTATCTTACGGAACTACGCAAGTTATCGAAGCAATGCCAGTTCGGAGCAGGACTGGCAGACACCTTGCGGGATAAGTTTGTCTGCGGGCTCCAGAGTGAAGGAACCCAGAAACGACTACTTTCGGAAAAGGACCTGACGCTAGAACAGGCTTTCAGCGTGGCAGTATCCTATGAAGCAGCAGCACGGGGAGCTGCGGAAATACAACAGAAACCACAGGAATACAGCGCTAACAAAATGGCGTATGGAGCAGAAAAGTGCTATCGCTACGGCAGAACAACCCATGATCAGAAGGACTGCTGGGTTAAGGACAAAGTATGCAGGCAATGTGGGAAAATGGTACACATAGCAAGAGTCTGCAGGTCGGGAAAGAAAACCAACACTACAAGAACTACTAAGGAAAAGTACAAGAAAGTAAAGAAATTGGCAGACAGTAGTTCGGAAGATCAGGAGAGTGATAAGGACTCCAGGAGCAGGAGACTAAGTTTTCTAAAGTTACACAACGTGATTGCAAAGGAGGATCACCGAACCATTTGGGTCACCCTCATGATAGCAGGGTCCCCAGTAAAGATGGAATTGGACACAGGATCAGCCCTAACTGTCATGAATCGACGAGACTATGAGCGGCTATTCTCACACATACTCTTGAAGGACACGTCCATTGTATTGAAGACATACACGGGGCAAAATGTCTACCCCAGAGGAAAAATAAGGGTGCCAGTTGAATACAACGGCAAGGAAACACAGAAACTGTATCTATATATACTACCAGATGGAGGACCACCATTATTGGGACGTGAATGGATCCGAAAAATACAATTGGATTGGCATTCCATTCAGGCGCTAACTGTGACTGATAAAAAGGATGACGACGTCACACCTGGACGACTGTCAAAAATTCTAACTGACGCGAAAGAGGTGTTCCAACAAGGACTTGGGACTCTAAAAGGAGTAACGGCAACGATAAAAATCGAAGATAACGCAAACCCAAAATGTTTTAAGGCCAGACGCGATCCGCCCAGCCATTGAAGCAGAGCTGGAGAGTCTGGAGCGTTCGGGTGTGCTGTCCAAGGTGGACTGGAGTGAGTGGGCCACACCCATCATTCCTGTAATGAAGAAATCATTGAGCAGCATGCCTGGGGAACTGAAGAAGGTTTGCATCTGTGGGGACATCAAGGTAACTGTGAACCCAGTCCTGCACACAGTACAATATCCACTTCCACGGATAGAAGATATTTTCGCCTCACTATCTGGAGAGAAACGCTTTACAAAGATTGATCTGGCCCAAGCGTATCTACAAATGGAGGTGGAAGAAGCGTCTAGGAAATACCTCACGATAAACACTCACAAAGGCCTTTACCAGTACAATCGACTGGTATTCGGGGTAGCATCAGCCCCGGCTATTTGGCAGAGGGCGATGGAACAAATCCTGCAAGGGATCCCAGGGACCCGGTGTTATTTGGACGACATCCTGGTTACGGACGAAAATGACAGTGAACACCTTGCCAACCTGGAGCAGGTGCTCGCGAGATTACAGGAATATGGGCTACGAGCCAACTGCCCCAAATGCGAGTTCTTCAGGAGACAAATCTCGTATTGTGGCCACATGATTGATGAGGAAGGGTTGCATAAGTCGCCGGACAAGATTGAGGCTGTAGTCAAGGCTCCAGCACCGGAAAATGTGTTGCAACTGAGGTCGTTCCTCGGGTTGGTGAACTACTACCATAAGTTCTTGCCGAATTTATCCACAATTCTGCACCCACTGAATGCCCTACTGCAAACTGGAGTAACATGGAAATGGAGTGATGAGTGTAAGCGTGCCTTTCAGAAATGTAAATGCCTAATCACTTCAAAAGAAGTATTGGCCCACTACAATCCAACACTACCGATTCGGTTAGCATGTGATGCGTCTCCCTACGGCATCGGAGCGGTGCTGTCACACAAATTCCCTGACGGTTCAGAGAGGCCAATAGCCTTTGCGTCGCGCTCGTTAACCTCAGCCGAGCGTAACTACGCCCAGATTGACAGGGAGGCCCTCAGCCTGGTGTGGGAGGTGAAGAAGTTGAATCACTATCTGCACGGGCAGAAATTCACCCTACTGACTGATCATCAGCCCCTGGTCTCCATTTTTAACCCAAAGAAGGGCGTTCCGGTGATGACGGCGCAATGGCTGCAAAGATGGTCACTTTTTCTAGGGGCACATCAGTACGACATAGAGTACAAGGGTACGAAACAGCATGTAAACGCTGATGGGCTGCCGCGCCTACCGTTGCTTATGGTAGAGGAAGCACCTGCAGTGGACCCTGTTGAGATATTCCATGCGACCATAGTCGAATGTCTACCTGTTACAAACTCAAATATAGAGAAGGAAACCCGAAATGACCCGACACACTCTCGGGTCTATGATTTGACGGTGAAGGGATGGCCAGCACATGGCGACTCACTGTTGCCAGCATTCTCGCCAAGGAGAGAACAGCTGTCAGTGTGCCGGGGGACCTTGATGTGTGGATCCTGAGTGGTAATTCCACCCAAGTTGAGAGATAGAGTGCTCAATGAGCTTCATGAGGGTCATCTGGGAGGGGTAAAAATGAAGAGCCTAGCCAGGGCATTTGTGTGGTGGCCGGGAATCGATAAAGAAATCAAGGATATGACCAAGAGATGCACAGGATGCCAGAAGGTCCAAAACGCTCCACCACAGGCCCCGCTACATCCATGGGCGTGGCCCTCATCTCCATGGCAATGGGTACACATTGATTTTGCTGGTCCATTTATGGACTCAATGTTCCTAATCGCTGTGGATGCCCATTCGAAATGGCCAGAGGTCATCAAAATGTCCTCCACCACCACGGAGAAAACTCTTGCAGTCCTACGGACCATCTTCGCCAGGAATGGCTTGCCAGAACAGATTTGCTCCGACAATGGGCCACAGTTTGTGTCAGAGGATTTCCGGAGGTTTCTGAGGAATAATGGGGTGAAGCATTACACATCTGCCCCATATCATCCAGCCACAAATGGATTGGCTGAGAGGTTTGTTCAGACCTTTAAAAAGGCCATAAAGGCAATGCATAATGACGACATACCACTACAACACAAGGTGGATAATTTCTTGTTTGCTTACCGGAATGTGACACATGCAGTCACCAACCAAGCTCCAGCCATAATGTTCTTCAACCGAAGGCTAAGATGTCGCCTGGATTTGTTCAAACCAAACATAAGATGAGATGTTGAGGATAAGCAATTCCAGCACATAAATGAGAAGCCAACCAGGAGCTTCAAGATAGGGCAACCAGTCTTGGCCCGCGACTACCGAACAGAGAAATGGCAGCCAGGAACGATATGCACACAGCAGGGACCACTAATGTACACAGTGGACGTTGGAGAGAGCATCGTGAGACGCCATGCTGACCAGATTCTAGAGTCACAGGAACAAGCCAAACCCATACCACGAGCAGGTGCACCTGGTAATCAACCCGAAGTACAGATTGCGTCTACCTCAGAAGCAGTGGTATTGGAAGCTGACGAACCAACCAATGACAATGAGCCAGAATCAACTCCGCCGCAAGAACAGGATACTCAAGAAAGGCGCTATCCAGTCAGGATCAGGAAGCCTCCTCAAAGACTGAACTTATAAATGATTATTTCAGTTGTTGTATATAGTACAGAGAAAATTGTAATTGTAATTAATTATTATTTAGTTGTTAAATGAATGTTATGTACTGTTTATCTAAAAGGGGAGGAATTGTTGTGTATGTGCCTTTAAGAGAAGAACTGATTCTATACTGCAGTACCGGCAGTGACCACCCCTGTATATAAAGCCATAGCAGGCTTCTGTATTTCAGTTTTATTGTTCTCCTGCAGTCCGTGTATTATTTATACTCGGACATTACAATAAAGAGCACGGCAGAGCGAGTCCCAAGAGCGGAGGCAGCAGACCTGACAACAAAAAGAAGGAGTGACGTCACAGGAAAGCAGGGAAGGGATTGGTTGATCAGTATTTCTCTCCTTATAATGGGCATTGGTTTAAATTAAGAGCCGGGATTAAAAACTAAATGTTCAAAAAGAGGGAACTGATTGGTGAGTATCTGGTAAGTGTTTTTATTTGGCTTTTTTAAAGTTTTTAAGTTCTTTCCAGCTAGGTTAATAAATAGTCTGTTAATTAGAGGTATGGCATGGCAGCTCACACCCGTGGAATGCACATCCTCTGCCATGTGGGAAGTCCTGGACACCTCCCGTGGTCTGGACGACCACATGTGCGGGGAGTGTCGCCAGCTACAGCAGCTCGAGCACCAGGTTACGGAGCTTGAGCGGCGGCTACAGTCATTACTGTGCATCCACAAGGCTGAGAGCTACGTCGATAGCACGTTTTGGGAGGTCGTCACCCCGCAGCTTAAGGGTGTGCAGGCAGAGAGGGAATGGGTGACCATCAGACAGAAGAGGAGGACCAGGCAGGTAGTGCAGGAGTCCCCATAGCCCATCTTGATCACCAACCAGTATTCGGTGCAGACTACTGGTGAGGTCGATGGTTCCTCTGGGGAGTGCAGCCAAAGCCAAGTTCACAGAACCATGGAAGGCTCAGCTGCACAGGCAGGGGGTAAGTGGAGAGGGAAAGCAATAGTGATAGGGGATTCAATAGTTAGGGGAGCAGACAGGCTTTTCTGCGGCCGCAGACGTGACTCCAGGATTGCATGTTGCCTCCTTGGTTCCACGGTCAAGGATGTCACTGAACGGCTGCAGGACATTCTGAGAGGGGAGGGTGAACAGCCAGAGGTTGTGGTCCATATCAGTACCAACGACATAGGTAGGAAGAGGGATGAGGTCCTGCAGGCAGCGTTTAGGGAGCTAGGAAAGAGGTTAATAAGCAGGACCTCAAAGGTAGTAATCCCCGGATTGCTACCATTGCCACGTGCTAGTGAGTACAGAAATAGGAAGATAGAGCAGATGAATGTGTGGCTGGAGAGATGGTGTAGGAGGAAGGGTTTTAGATTCCTGAGGAATTGGAACTGTTTCTGGGGGAGGTGGGACTTCTACAAGCTAGATGGGTTGCACCTCAATGGGAACAGGACCAATATCCTCGTGGGAGGGTTTGCTAGTGCTGTTGGGGAGGGTTTAAACTAGCTTGCAGGGGGATGGGAACCTAATATAGAGTCAATAGGGAGGGAAGAAAAACTGGAATTGGAAAACAAAAATGTAGAAAGTAAATTGGAAGGACAGAGGAATCAAGGGCTAGATAGTTGTCAACAAGGAGATTTGCCTGTATTAAATGGTATATACTTCATTGCAAGGAGTATAGCGAACAAGGCAGATGAGCTGAGGGCACAGGTAGATACTTGGGACTATGATATTATGGGGAAAAATTCAGTATCGCCCCATTTGGGGCGCCATTATCAGCCGTGTGCAAAGTTTAGCGCCTGGCGCTAATTATCGCTTCCGATGGCAAACTTGGCTTTTATCGCCCCTGGAGGTGATTGGTGCACTAAATCAGGCACTTCACACCTGTCTTAAGGCGCAAAGTCGAGGAGCAAGGTGCTACCTCAGAGCGTTGGCGAAGCTCATGTGATGTCAGTCAGCAATGGAACACAGACACACTGGCACCGGCCAGTTCTTAAAGGGGAGTTCTGACGAAAGGTCATCGACCTGAAACGTTAACTCTGTTTCTCTCTTCACAGATGCTGCTTGACCTGCTGAGTTTCTCCAGCATTTTCTGTTTTTATCTTAAAGGGGAGGGTTGATCTTGCTCTCAATCCACATCTTGCTCATTGCAGCCTTGAATCACGGCCTGGAGAGACCTGTGCATCAAATCTGCTGGAAAGAACAATGGAGAGACCCAGGGAAAGAGCTCAGAGTGCAGTCCCCACAGTCTCTTCTAAATCGATACAAGGAAGGGCAAATCAAAATGAACCTGCAAAGTGCTGCTCAGTACCCAAAACTCCTTCACACAGCGTTGAATCTCTCCAGGAGTCTCTCTCTCTCTCTCTCTCTCTCTCTCTCTCAAAATGCATGGTGCAAAAATGTCACCAACAAATAAAGGCAGGAAGCGGTCGTCTTTAAATAGCGCTCCCCAGCCCCTTTCTGACTGCAAAACGCTCCCCTCAACCTGTCGTTGCTAGCGGCATGTGGTAAGGCAGGGGGTGCCACTCAATATCCGGTCCGGGGCACTACCGGGGCGTTGCGCACTCGACTGACGCCATGATCTGCTGGTGCAGGAGATCGTGGCGGTAGTGTTTAGCGCCGCCGCAAAATGTCTGGTTAATTTCGCGAGCGGCGCAAACATCGCCGCGCCCGGGCGCTAGTTGCTTTGCGCTCCATTAGCGCCCTCGTAAGGCGCTCCATTAGCGCCCTCTTAAGGCGCTAATGGGAGGCGCAAACCAACTGAATTTTCCCCCCTATAGCTATTACGGAGACGTGGCTGAAAGAGGGACAGGTATGGCAGCTCAACATTCCTGGTTACAGGATTTTCAGACGGGATAGAGAGGGAGGTAAAAAGGGAGGGGGGTCGCAGTATTGATTAAAGAAACTATTACAGCTGTGAGGAGGGATGATATGTTGGAGGGATCATCAAACGAGGCCATATGGGTCGAACTGAAAAACCAAAAAGGGGCGATCACACTGCTGGGAGTGTACTACAGACCCCCAAACAGTGAGAGGGAGATAGAAGAACAAATATGTAGACAAATTTCTGAGAAGTGCAAAAACTAACTAAACGGAATAGGCCTCCCTTGCCATACCCATTTTATAGGGGCACAGCCTATCAGATGGTAATCTGGCATCATATTATGGGACTTCCCTCATTAGTATTGGTATCAGGCCTTTATGAGCCTTGTACACACTGCATGCATAAGCTCCAAGCACTTCCAGGTTGCATTTATATTATTCCTGGTATCAATGCGGGTATATCGGGGCACAGATGCAGGTAGCAGTCCTTCAGAATTCTCTGTAATTCACTGGATGGCTGAGCAGCTGCCTACCACTACTGATTTGCTCACAAGCACTTATTAGTAGGTTACGTACACAAGATAAATGCAGATGTACACAACTCAATAGGGCTAAATATATCATATAAGCACATTCAGCAGATACACCACATACATGACAAAATGATTTCACTTCTAATATATCTTGCAGTCTGTCATAATTTTATTGGGCAAAAAAGAAGTATCAGTTGTCCAAAAGTAAAACAAACTTAACATATTCACTTCTTAGCAGAAATTCACCATATAAAACAATTAGTTCTGTGGCTCTAAACATGTTCAATAGAAAGTGATGGTGCCTTATTGCCGAACTCACGAGAATTGGGCAATGAGATCCTCATACATTATTTGCCGGCCTGTGTTGGCTGAGCATATCATCATTAAACATGATCTTCAATAGCTTACTGCTGCTGCTCCTTGGTGAGGCACTCGCTGATTGTTCCAAGCGTGTGAAATGTTTATGCACCCCAAATATCTGCTCAATGAAGAGTTTAGCTAATCCACATGCCTCCTTTTATCACTTCTCTGCTAGGGTACAGCGTTGTACAGAAGTGTCATCAGCAATGGCTGCATTGTGTAGCCCTATCTCAGAGGAATCAGCTTTCCATCCTTCCCTCTCCTTCAAAGAGCTCTGTGACGTCTGATTGCTTCAGAATGAAAACATCATGTTTCCTCTTGGGAAGCGTGCATTGACCTGAATTATTTTCTGGCAAGAGTTGCATATGATTTGCACATTGATGGCTAAATAGTCCTACCTATCTAGATGTGCCATAGAATTGTCAGTAGGTGCATGAATGTCTACTTGTGCAGTCAATGATGCCTGCACCTTGGGGAAGAAAGCAATGTGATAAAACTGTAACTGTATCTCCCGGTGCTGCTGAAGTGTATGTAGGTGGGTATATGACAAAACAGGGCTTTTTGCCAAAGTAATTCACAAAGGAAAATATTTCCCTTTGTCTTAATAAAGCTGAATATTAAGTTTAATCAAAATCATTCGCAACTTAAATGCAATTCACATTATTGTTAGTCTGTTAAAAATATATTTTGGCCTATTCAAGATGAAACAGTGGTGGGTGGTAAAATAAAACTTTGGTTGTATTTTAGTAGTGCTGGCAGTAATAAGGTGTTTTCTGCTCATTCTCTTGCCATTATTTCCAGCACTGATACTGCCTAACTAGTGATGCTCAGTTGAAGATCCAATGACATTTCCTCACTGTTGTTAGTAACTAAATAAGAAGCAGCCTTTTTATATCAATAGAATGTTTTAATGAATCCTCTTCTGAGCAAGTAATAAATTATAAAATATAGTCATAACATGTTTAGCACTTTCAATTTGATCACTGTACAGCATATGAAATATTCTGGGTCTCATTAGAAAAATAGCAGCTGTTCTGCAATGGTCATTTGTGATTAGCATTTTAAACAAAACAGACAACTTTGTTTTGTTTTATTGTGAATCTGGCACTCAAATACTAATTGCATGTTAAAAATATTTTTAAAGTGAAAGTAATTCCATATGTTTATATACTGAATTTAATTAGCAAGACAGTAATTAGTTCCCCAGAACATGATAGCTTGTGAACACTTTCATCTAGGATGTCTAGAAAAAGAACAAGTCTAATTGCTTATTCACGCCTTTCCTTTCGCAGTCTTTGGTATGCTCCAGTTAATGAATTTTGCTAACTTGTATTGTGTGTGTTTGGGCTAAAATATCATCCACATATTTTTTTTAAAACACTTCAGAATATGCAGCAAGTATTGGAGGAATTCACATCTCTGGTAAAATTAAAACTTTGCAACTGTGCCCAGGATCCTTCCAAACTGTAGCAGCCTATTTGTTGGTTTTAATATGGTTACATATAAGATGCTAAAACATTTCTGTGAATAAAAAAAAAATGGAGTAAGTAAAACTATAAAACCCTTTTGGCTTGTATACCTCTAAAATAATTATTTCAATCACCTTTCAGATATTTTTCCTGTGGACACAACTCTATTTGATTTTTGATATTAGTAAATAAACTAGCAGCATGAAGCCCTCCACAAAAAAAATCTTGTCAAATTTAAGGCCACCTAATGAGTTACTGGTGATGTACAACTGCTGTACTGAGCCAAAGAGGATGAGGGACAGGGATAGGGACAAAAGCCTTTCCACCATCTACAAGGCACAAGTAAGGAGTGTGATGGAATACTCTCCACTTGCCTGGATGAGTGCAGTTCCAACAACACTCAAGAAGCTCGACACCATCCAGGACAAAGCAGCCCACTTGATTGGCACCCCATCCACCACCTTAAACATTCACTCCCTCCACCACCAGCGTACTGTGGCTGCAGTGTGTACCATCTACAAGATGTACAGCAGCAACTCACCAAGGCTTCTTCGGCAGCACCTCCCAAACCCGCGACCTCTTCCACATAGAAGGACAAGGGCAGCAGGTGCATGGGAACACCACCACCTCCAAGTTCCTCTCCAAGTCACACATCAACCTGACTTAGAAGTATATCGCTGATCCTTCATCGTCGCTGGGTCAAAATCCTGGAACTCCCCACCTAACAGCACTGTGGGAGTACCTTCGCCACATGGACTGCCGTGGTTCAAGAAGGCGGCTCACCACCACCTTCTCAAGGGCAATTAGGGATGGGCAATAAATGCTGGCCTTGCCTGTGATGCCCACATCCCATAAACGAATAAAAAAAAGGATATGTGAAGGGGCCTTGTCAGCTGATTGTGGATTCCAGAATATGATGGGGGTACTAGAACTCTGCATATAGCACCTGGCGCGTGTGTTCCTCTGACTCAGTTCTGCAGCTGTTGATCAAAAATGTTAATCCAAAGGAATAGCAAGTGAGACCCTGGGGTAAGACCAATATTCTGGGTTCACACACAGGCACTACTTTTAAGCAATTGACATATGCCTAGGAACTCAGAAATGTGTTGACTGGAAAGCAAAACAAACAAGGAAAGGAGGCTCCCTGGAGAAGCAAGAGCTCCAGAATAAAGAGAAAGGTGCAGCACCTGGAGCTGATTTTCATCTTTTCTTGTGTCCTGATTCGGGGCGTTAATGTAGTGACAGAGTTTGGCCAAACTGGCTGGAATTAATTCTGCTGGTTTTAGACCCCACTGAATCTTCCAGTCAGGCCCAGGAGGGTGTATGTTGCTGCTGTCTGAAGCAGGTAGGAGATTCAGTTGTGTACATAAAATAGGGCAGTGAAGGGCACTGCACCATATTCCAACGCACGGGTCAAATCCCCAGCACACCCAAAGAAACCTGGTGAGAAAGAGGCCTTAGACAGACCTGGGGCCAGGAGGGCCTGTAAAACACCTGCAGATTTTACAGATAAGTGACTTAGGACTTTTAGAGGTCTTTCTTTTATTTTTTGTTAGGTATTTCTCCTGTTGGTACTTAAGCTTCATGGGCTTTTATGCCATTTATCAATATCTTTTGGCTGCGGCTTTCCTTTTTGACACTAGAGGATTTGTCAATAGGGATCCTCCAAGCTGACGTATTCATAGGAAGAGGAGGAGCTGCAGAGGAATGCCAGCAAGGGTAAGGCTGTTCTAGAGGTGCTCTGTGCCCTCTCACCAGAACCCACAGTTTTGAATCTGTGGAGAGGTAACACACCCTACTGAAGACATTGTATTAGTGGAGGCTCATCTTCCGAAAGTAGACTGCCCCCGGTGGCATTACTGTGAGATATAAATGTATGAATAACCATTAAGAAGCACTCAATTATACCTTATCATGCTTTACATGGTACTGCATAAAAAGAAGGCGGGGTGAAATTTGATTATGCTGAAAAACGGCCGTGGGGAGCGTGAAGTTCGATCTGCCCACGCCTGTTCAAAGTGGTGCTGCCTGCTAATTATAATGATTGGAGCGCTGAGCTCAGCGCTAAACACGCTGCTGGTTGGCTTAGATTTCAACAGGGGGCCAATATCGGGTGCAGTCTACTAGCCAATAAAATTTTGCCTAGGCTCTCTGCACTACTTAAAGGGGAGGTGCTTTGTTGCAGAAGCACCTCATTGTCACTCTGAAGCCATGGCTCAACAGGGAAGAGAGAGGCCAAGGAGGTTCTCAGATGCAGCACTGGAGGCCCTGGTGCTGGGGGCACAGAAGATGATAGATCCTCTACCTGCAGGGGGGTAGGAGGCCTTCCAGACAGCATGCCAGAAGGCAGTGGGAGGAGATCGCTGAAGCCGTCAGTGCCATCTGTGTTGCCCCCAGGACCTGGATCCAGTGCCACAAGGATGGTCAAGGCCATTAAACTGAAAACATTTTCAGATGCCATATCCCATCAACTGCACCACTAGCCTCAGACACTACTCAATGCACCACACCCCATCACTCACCTACCAACAATCTCTAGCAACCACCACTCATACCGTCGTGTCCGCGTATAAATAACACACGGACTGCAGGAGAACGGTAATAACAGGTGTTTACTGAACAGAGGGTATGCTGGAACTAACTGTACAAATTACTACACGGTGTTATATACAGGTGTGGTCACTACTGGTACTGCAGTATACAGGGGCTGTAAAAGATAGTTCCTCTCTTAAAGGTACATACATTACAATTCCTCCCCTTTTAGCTAAATAGTACATAACATTCATTTAACAATTAAATAATAACTAATTACAATTACAATTTTCTCTGTACTATATGCATCAGCTGAAAGTAATCATTTATAAATTCAGTCTTTGAGGAGGCTTCCTGATCCTGACTGGGTAGCGCCTTTCTCGAGTCTCCTGTTCTTGCGGCACAGTTGATTCTGGCTCATTGTCATTGGTTGGTTCGTCAGCTTCCAATACCACTGCTTCTGAGGTAGACGCAATCTGTACTTTGGGTTCATCACCAGGTGCGTATGATCGTGGCATGGGTTTGACTTGTTCCTGTGACTCTAGAATCTGGTCAGCATGGCGTCTCACGATGCTCTCTCCAACGTCCACTGTGTACATTAGTGGTGCCTGCCGTGTGCCTATCGTTCCTGGCTGCCATTTTTCTGTTCGGTAGTCGCGGGCCAAGACTGGTTGCCCTATCTTGAAGCTCCTGGTTGGCTTCTCATTGATGTGCTGGAATTGCTTATTCTCAACATCTCGTCTTATGTTTGGTTTGAGCAAATCCAGGCGACATCTTAACCTTCGGTTAAAGAACATCATGGCTGGAGCTTGGTTGGTGACTGCATGTGTCGCATTCCGGTAAGCAAACAAGAAATTATCCACCTTGTGCTGCAGTGGTATGTTGTCATTATACATCGCCTTTATTGCTTTTTTAAAGGTTTGAACAAACCTCTCAACCAATCCATTTGTGGCTGGATGATATGGGGCAGATGTGTAATGCTTTACCCCATTATTCCTCAAACCCTCTGGAAATCCTTGGACACAAACTGTGGTCCATTGTCGGAGCAAATCTGTTCTGGCAAGCCATTCCTGGCGAAGATGGTCCGTAGGACTGCAATAGTTTTCTCTGTGGTGGTGGAGGACATTTTGATGACCTCTGGCCATTTCGAATGTGCATCCACGGCGATTAAAAACATTGAGTCCATAAATGGACCAGCAAAATCAATGTGTACCCGTTGCCATGGAGATGAGGGCCACTGGTGGAGCGTTTTGGACTTTCTGGCATCCTGTGCAGCTCTTGGTCATTTCCTCGATTTCTTTATCGATTCCCGGCCACCACACAAACGCCCTGGCTAGGCTCTTCATTTTTACCCCTCCCAGATGACCCTCATGAAGCTCATTGAGCACTCTATCTCTCAACTTGGGTGGAATTACCACTCGGGATCCACACATCAAGGTCCCCTGGCACACTGACAGCTGTTCTCTCCTTGGCGAGAATGCTGGCAACAGTGAGTCGCCATGTGCTGGCCATCCCTTCACCGTCAAATCATAGACCAGAGAGAGTGTCGGGTCATTTCGGGTTTCCTTCTCTATACTTGAGTTTGTAACAGGTAGACATTCGACTATGGTCGAATGGAATATCTCAACAGGGTCCACTGCAGGTGCTTCCTCCACCGTAGGCAGCGGCAGGCGCGACAGCCCATCAGCGTTTCCATGCTGTTTCGTGCTCTTATACTCTATTTCGTATTGATGTACCCCTAGAAAAAGGGACCATCTTTGCAGCCGTTGCGCCGTCATCACCGGAACGCCCTTCTTTGGGTTAAAAATGGAGACAAGAGGCTGGTGATCAGTCAGTAAGGTGAATTTCTGCCCATGCAGATAGTGATTGAATTTCTTCACCCCCCACACCAGGCTGAGGGACTCCCTGTCAATCTGGGCATAGTTACGCTCGGCTGAGGTTAACGAGCGTGACGCAAAGGCTATTGGCCTCTCTGAACCATCAAGGAATTTGTGCGACAGCACCGCTCCAATGCCGTAGGGAGACGCATCACATGCCAACCGAATCGGTAGTGTTGGATTGTAGTGGGCCAATACTTCTTTTGAAGTGATTAGGCATTTACATTTCTGAAAGACACGCTTACACTCATCACTCCATTTCCATGCTACTCCAGTTTGCAGCAGGGCGTTCAGTGGGTGCAGAATTGTAGACAAATTTGGCAAGAACTTATGATAGTAGTTCACCAACCCGAGGAACGACCTCAGTTGTGACACATTTTCCGGTGCTGGAGCCTTGACTACTGCCTCAATCTTGTCTGGGGACTTATGTAACCCCTCTTCATCAATCACGTGGCCACAATACGAGATTTGTTTCCTGAAAAACTCGCATTTGGGGCGGTTGGCTCGTAGCCCATATTCTTGTAATCTAGTGAGCACCTGCTCCAGGTTGGCAAGGTGTTCACTGTCATTTTCGCCCGTAACCAGGATGTCGTCCAAATAACACTGGGTCCCCGGGATCCCTTGCAAGACTTGTTCCATTGCCCTCTGCCAAATAGCCGGAGTTGATGCTACCCCGAATACCAGTCGGTTGTACTGGTAAAGACCTTTGTGAGTGTTTATCGTGAGGTATTTTCTAGATGCTTCTTCTACCTCCATTTGTAGATACGCTTGGGCCAGATCAATCTTCGTAAAGCGTTTCCCTCCAGATAGTGAGGCGAAAATATCTTCTATCCGCAGAAGTGGATATTGTACTGTGTGAAGGACTGGGTTCACAGTTACCTTAAAGTCCCCACAGATGCTAACCTTCTTCGGCTCCCCAGGCGTGCTGCTCAATGATTTCTTCATTACAGGAACGATGGGTGTGGCCCACTCACTCCAGTCCACCTTGGACAGCACACCCGAACGCTCCAGACTCTCCAGCTCTGCTTCGACAGCTGGGCAGATTGCATACGGTATCGGTCTGGCCTTTAAAAATTTTGGGTTTGCGTTATCTTCAATTTTTATCGTTGCCGTTACGCCTTTTAGAGTCCCAAGTCCTTGCTGGATCACCTCTTTTGCGTCAGTTAGAATTTTTGACAGTCATCCAGGTGTGACGTCGTCATCCTTTTTGTCAGCCACAGTTAGCGCCTGAATGGAATGCCAATCCAATTGCATTTTTCGGATCCATTCACGTCCCAATAATGGTGGTCCTCCATCTTGTAGCATATATAGATACAGTTTCTGTGTTTCCTTGCCGTTGTATTTAACGGGCACCCTTATTTTTCCTCTGGGGTAGACTTTTTGCCCCGTATATGTCTTCAAGACAATGGACGTGTCCTTCAAGGGTATGTGTGAGAATAGCCGCTCGTAGTCTCGTCGATTCATGACTGTTAGGGCTGATCCTGTGTCCAATTCCATCTTTACTTGGGACCCTGCTATCATGAGGGTGACCCAAATGGTTCGGTGATCCTCCTTTGCGAGCACGTTGTGTAATTTTAGACAACTTAGTCTCCTGCTCCCGGAGTCATTATCACTCTTCTGATCTTCTGAACTACTGTCCATCATCTTTTGTACTTTCTTGTACTTTTCCTTAGTTCTTTTAGTGTTGGTTTTCTTTCCCGACCTGCAGACTCGTGCTATGTGTCCCACTTTTCCACATTGCCTGCATACTTTGTCCTTAAACCAGCAATCCTTCTGGTCATGGGTTGTTCTGCCGCAGCGATAGCACTTTTCTGCTCCATATGCCATTTCATTGGTGCTATATTCTTGCGGTTTCTGTTGTATTTCCGCAGCTCCCCGTGCTGCTGCTTCGTAGGATACTGCAACGCTGAAAGCCTTTTCTAGCGTAAGGTCCTTTTCCGAAAGTAGTCGTTTCTGGGTTCCTTCACTCTGGAGCCCGCAGACAAACTTATCCCTTGAGGTATCTGCCAGTCCTGCTCCGAACTGGCAGTGTTTCGATAACTTGCATAGTTCCATAAGATAGTCAGCATTACTTTCGTCTTTGTGCTGGTTTCTTTTATGGAACTTGAATCTTTCTGCTATCAGCAGCGGTGTAGGGTTTAGATGTTCCTGTAAGATATTGACAATCTCTTCAAAGCTTTTCTCCATTGGTTTAGCTGGGGTAATTAAATTCCACAATAGGCCGTACGTTCTCGCGCCCATCAAATTCAATAATACCAACGCCTTCTTTTCATCGGCCACCTCATTTGCCTTGCAGTACACTTCAATTCTTTCCACATACGTGGTCCAGTCTTCTATTTCGTTGTCGAAAGCAGTGATGCTGCCACTCTTCAGCATCTTGGGTGGTTTAAAATGGCGCCTCCCGCGCTTTTCCTTCTTCCCCAATGGATTAAAATGGCGCCTCCCGCACTTTTCCTTCTTCCCCAATGGATTAAAATGGCGCCTCCCGCGCTTTTCCTTCTTCCCCCGCTGCTGCCAATGCTGCTCCTAGTGTTCTAAATAGTAATGGCAGCGCCCCGCGGCTTTCTGCGCGTCTCTCTTTTGTTAATTAATTTTCTTAGTTTTATTCTTCTTCGATGCTGTCCACTGCACATCTCTTTTCCTTCCCCCTTTTTTATTTTCTTTAACGCTGCCCGGCTCTTGAGCATCGGCCGCGCCCTGTGCGCTCCACCCTCTCTCTCTTTTCTTCCCGACGACGCTGCTCGGCCCCCTTGCAGAGCCGCTCGATCAAGCTCTAGCCCGCCGCAGTCTGGGAAGGGTCAGCGCACTACCTGCTACCAGCCCGATTTGCTGGAACGCCTTGACTGGAGAGCCAAGCCCAGCTCTCCACAGCCTCCCCTGCGATTCTCTGAACTCCGATGGATCACTGGGCGGTTGCCGGCGGTCGACGCCCGTTGCTCTGGCTTTGACCTCCAAAAAGCTTCTTTTCAGGGATGGATCCCCGTGAGGTGATGCAGTACTGCAGGTGAGTTTGAACCTGCTCGTCGCCACTGTAGTGTCCGCGTATAAATAACACACGGACTGCAGGAGAACGGTAATAACAGGTGTTTACTGAACAGAGGGTATGCTGTGTGGTAAACCACTAATCTGCCTGTACAGAACATGTCTGGGCATGCCTCAGCTGGCTCCGCCCCTGGCTCCACCCCTAAGCCCAGGTATAAAGGTGATTGACCTCCAGTCCCCCTGGCTTTAAGGATCGGTCTACCAGCAGAGGCATGCTCGTATTCTTTTGTTAATAAAAGCCTACTTGTTATAAGTTTAACTCTTAGTCTTCTGGAGTTATTGATGGCGCATCATGCTGGAACTAACTGTACAAATTACTACACGGTGTTATATACAGGTGTGGTCACTACTGGTACTGCAGTATACAGGGGCTGCAAAAGATAGTTCCTCTCTTAAAGGTACATACATTACACATACCTTACAATCATAGCTTCACTTCACCCTCACACACTTATCACACCAACATCTCACATCATGCACACACTGCCAGCTATTCAACTATGCCAGGCACATCACCCAAACACATTGCACCACACTCACTGACACACTTCCCTTTCTCTTGCAGGCAAAGTTGGCACATGTTGTATCTATGCTTTAATGCATTCAATC
The DNA here is from genome assembly GCF_052327205.1 of Somniosus microcephalus. NCBI lineage: Eukaryota > Metazoa > Chordata > Chondrichthyes > Squaliformes > Somniosidae > Somniosus > Somniosus microcephalus. Next base: position 272,987,523 of record NC_140990.1, on the reverse strand, counting down.
AAGCATGTAGATACGTCGAATTAAATCAGAGTCAGGCAGACAGGCTTATAACTGCGATGTTCACTTTATTGCGTAAAATGGCCGACTGCCCTTTTCCCAGGTAATTCCCATAATGCAATGCACATTACATTACCGTATTGACTGGTGTCAAACTCGCAATCAATACACGACATCCCCCTTTTCCTTGGAAACAAACTTGCAGTTTACAAACAGTTGCTTACAATAACACTGCATAACTTATTTGGTTTATAAACTTTTTACAAACTTGTGTCTTACCACACAACTAAATAATTCCCAGGTTTAAACATTTAACATCACCCATGCAGTTCTCGCACAGTTTATGTTGTGACACAATCAGACAGTCTTTGGGGTTTTCTTTTAACCCTTTGAGGTCTGGCTGTATTGGGTATGTCTGACATGTTGGTGTCAGTGGGTATTGCCTGTGTCACAGTGGTATGTGTGTCAGGGTCTACTATACTGTCCTCAGTCCCTTGTGTTTCCTCCTGCTCATGGAGTGTCTCCTTTGGTCCATTGGTTCTGTATTTCTTCACAAACGTAGTGTTTCTCGAGTAGCGTGCTCCGTCTGGAGATTCTACTACTACTTGACTCCCTGTTTTACTCAAAACTTTGTTGGGTGTGGCATTAAAAGGAGTGGTGAACTTTTCCGCTTTGTCCTGCTGTACCAGCACCGTGTCACCAACTTCCACCTCTGAGTATTGTGTTCTCCGCTGTTCATCTGCGTACAGTTTGGACTTGCCTTTTTGTTCTGCGTCCCGGTCACGTACTTCCATGTCTGTGCGCGACTCTGTGATGTCTGGCAGCTTTCTTCTCATTTTCCGTTTAAAGAGCAGCTCTGCCGGGCTCTTTCCTGTCGTGGCATGGTCAATGCTCCTGTACGCAGTCACATATTTTCTAAGTTCACGTTTCCAATCTAGTCCTTCTGACTGAGCAATCCTGATTCTCTTCATCAGTGATGCATTCTGGCGCTCGACTTCTCTGTTAGCCTGAGCCTATTTTGCTGTCATTTTCAGGTGTTTGATCCCGTTGTTTTCACAGTATTCTTTGAATAATTCAGATCTGAATTGGGGACCATTATCAGATTTGCAGGTGATTGGCAAACCATGACGGCTGAAGATTGACTCTAAACTATCAATAACCTTCTCTGTTGTTGTGGAGGTCATGATGTCGTATTCATAGTAGCGACTATAATAATCAACTACCACAAGAATGGAGTGATTGGATGGCAAGGGTCCCAGTAAGTCTATAGCTACATCCTGCCAGGGGCCCTCCGGTAATGGTGTTGGTCTCAACGGTTCAGGTGGGTCGGGTCTGGCTACTATCTGACAGCCATGGCACGCTTTACAGTGTTTTTCAGCTGCCTTGTCCATGCCAAGCCACCAAACCTTGGTTCTGAGATGTTGCTTTGTTCCAACTATTCCCAAGTGTCCTTCATGTGCTAACACCAGGGCTCGTGCGTGTAACACTGTAGGTAGCACGATGCGTGTTCCCCGAAGAACTAGGTACCCCACTACGCACAGCTCATTTGCAATTGCTGCATAAGCTTTACAGTTCTCAAAATGTCCGTTTGTGATTGCCTTCCGTACCTCAATCAGCTCTGGGTCAGTAGCAGAGGCTTCCTCCACCTCTCTAGTAGTGAGTGCTTTTGGTGTCGCACTCACAGCTACAAATCTCACGTATTCATCTGAGCCATGAGAATGTCTCTCCTGTTTTGCTGTCTCCCCCAGCAATCGTGACAGTGGGTCTGCAATGTTTTGCTTGCCTGGAATGTGTATCACCTTAAAATCGTACGGCTGTAATCTAAGTGGGAGAGCAATAGTGGTAGGGGATTCTATCGTAAGGGGAACAGATAGGCGTTTCTGTGGCCGCAAACGTGACTCCAGGATGGTTTGTTGCCTCCCTGGGGCCAGGGTCGGGGATGTCACTGAGCGGCTGCAGGGCATTCTTAAGGGGGAGGGTGAGCAGGCAGAGGTCGTGGTCCACATTGGGACCAACGACATAGGAAGGAAGGGGGATGAGGTCCTGCATCAAGAATTTAGGGAGCTAGGTAACAGATTAAAGAGCAGGACCTCAAAGGTTGTAATCTCTGGATTACTCCCAGTGCCACGTGCTAGTGAGTATAGGAATGGGAGGATAGAGCAGATGAATGCGTGGCTAAAGAGTTGGTGTAGGGGGGAGGGTTTTACTTTCCTGGATCACTGGGCCTGCTTCTGGGAAAGGTGGGACTTGTACAAGTCGGACGGGTTGCACCTGAACCAGAGCGGGACAAATATCCTTGCGGGGAGGTTTGCTAGCACTGTTGGGGGGGTTTAAACTAACTTGGCAGGGGGATGGGATACAGAGGGGAGCTGAAATAGGGGGTGATGTGCTGCCAATTATAGAGAAAAAAACAAGTCAGCTTGGTAGACAGGGCAAACATATAAGGGCAAGGCTGGATGGCATCTATTTTAATGCAAGGAGTCTTGCAAATAAGGTGGATGAACTGAAGGTGTTGATAAACACATGGGAGTATGATATTGTTGCTATCACGGAGACATGGTTGAGGGGGGGGGCAAGACTGGCAGCTGAATATTCCGGGGTACAGAATCTTCAGGCGAGACAGAGGGGGAGGTATAAGAGGAGGGGGTGTCGCAATATTAATTAAGGAGTCAATTACTGCAGTAAGGAGGGATGATATATTAGCAGGTTCCTCTAATGAGGCCATATGGGTGGAGCTTAAAAACAAAAAGGGGGCAAGCACTTTGCTGGGAGTGTACTATAGGCCTCCAAACAGTCAGGGGGAGATAGAGGAACAGATATGTAGGCAAATCTCAGAGAAATGTGCAAATAATAGGGTAATAATAATGGGGGATTTCAACTTCCCCAATATTAACTGGGATAGTCAGAGTGTGAAAGGCTCAGAGGGTGTAGAATTCTTAAAGTGCATCCAGGAGAGCTTTTTGAGCCAGCATGTAGAAAGTCCTACAAGAGAGGGGGCGGTACTGGACCTAATTCTAGGGAATGTGGCTGGCCAAGTGGAAAAAGTGCTAGTAGGTGAGCACTTTGGTGACAGTGACCATAATATGGTAAGATTTAAGGTGGTCATGGAAAAGGACATGGATGGGCCGGAAATAAAGGTTCTAAATTGGGGGAAGGACGATTTTCATAGGATAAGGCAGGATCTGGCCAAAATGGACTGGGATCAGCTACTTGTAGGAAAATCCGCATCGGAGCAATGGGAGGCTTTCAGAAGGGAGATTGAGATCATACAATGGCAACATGTTCCCGTAAAGGTCAAGGGTGGTTCCAAAAGCCACAGGGAACCTTGGATGTCAGGGGATATACGAGAATGGATTAGGAAAAAAGGAGGGCTTTTGGCAGATACAAAAGGCTAAAGACGGAGGAAGCCCTAGAGGAGTACAAAAAGTGCAGGGGGATACTTAAAAAAGAAATTAGGAGATCAAGGAGGGGCCATGAAATAGCACTGGCGAGCAAAATGAAGGAAAATCCTAAGATGTTTTATAAGTATATTAAGGGTAAGAGGATAACTAGGGAAAAAATAGGGCCCATTAGGGACAAAAGTGGCAATCTGTGTGTGGAGCCGGAAGATGTAGGAGGGGTTCTAAATGAATTTTTTGCATCTGTTTTCACAATGGAGAAGGACGATGTAGACATAGAAATAGGACGGGGGGACTGTGATATGCTCAAACATATTAACATCGAGAGGGAGGAGGTATTGGCGGTTTTAGCTGGCCTAAAAATGGATAAATCCCCAGGCCCAGATGAAATGTATCCCAGGCTGCTGGGTGAGGCAAAGGAAGAGATTGCGGGGGCTCTAACACATATATTCAGGACCTCTCTGGCCACAGGGGATGTGCCAGAGGACTGGAGAACCGCTAATGTAGTACCATTATTCAAGAAGGGAAGTAGGGAAAAACTGGGGAACTACAGGCCAGTGAGCCTAACATCAGTGGTAGGAAAATTATTGGAAAAAATTCTGAGGGACAAAATTTGTCTCCACTTGGAGAGGCAAGGATTAATCAGGGATAGTCAACATGGCTTTGTCAAGGGAAGATCATGTCTGACTAATTTGATTGAATTTTTTGAGGGGGTGACTAGGTGTGTGGATGAGGGTAACGCAGTGGATGTGGTATACATGGATTTCAGTAAGGCCTTCGATAAAGTCCCGTGCAGGAGACTGGTCAAGAAGGTAAGAGCCCATGGAATCCAGGGTGCCTTGGCACATTGGATACAAAACTGGCTTAGTGGCAGAAGGCAGAGGGTGATGGTCGAAGGTTGTTTTTGTAACTGGAAGCCTGTGGCCAGTGGGGTACCACAGGGATCGGTGCTGGGTCCCTTGCTGTTTGTGGTCTACATTAATGACTTGGATATGAATGTGAAAGGTATGATCAGTAAGTTCGCGGATGATACAAAAATTGGTAGGGTGGTAAATAGCGAGGAGGGTAGCCTCAGTCTGCAGGATGATATAGATGGGTTGGTCAGATGGGCGGAACAGTGGCAAATGGAATTTAACCCGGAAAAGTGCGAGGTGATGCACTTTGGGGGGACTAACAAGGCAAGGGAATATACAATGAATGGTAAGACCCTAGGCAAGACGGAGGGTCAGAGGGATCTGGGTGTGCAAGTACACAGATCCCTGAAGGCGGCGGAACAGGTGGATAAGGTGGTAAAAAAGGCATATGGGATACTTGCCTTCATTAGCCGAGGCATTGAATATAAGAGCAAGGAGGTTATGATGGAGCTGTATAAAACACTGGTTAGGCCACAGCTGGAATACTGTGTGCAGTTCTGGTCGCCACACAACAGGAAGGATGTGATCGCGTTGGAGAGGGTGCAGAGGAGGTTCACCAGGATGTTACCAGGGCTGGAGCGCTTCAGCTATGAAGAGAGACTGGGCAGATTGGGTTTGTTTTCCTTGGAGCAGAGGAGGCTGAGGGGGGACATGATTGAGGTGTACACAATTATGAGGGGCAGAGATAGGATGGATGCTGAGGAGCTTTTTCCCTTAGTAGAGGGGTCAATAACTAGGGGGCATAGATTCAAGGTAAAGGGTGGGAGGTTTAGAGGGGATTTGAGAAAGAACTTTTTCACCCAGAGGGTGGTTGGAGTCTGGAACTCACTGCCTGAAAGGGTTGTGGAGGCAGGAACCCTCACAACATTTAAGAAGTATTTGGACGAGCACTTGAAATGCCACAGCATACAAGGCTACGGACCAAATGCTGGAATATGGGATTAGATTAGACAGGGCTTGATGGCCGGCGCGGACACGATGGGCCGAAGGGCCTCTATCCGTGCTGTATAACTCTATGACTCTATGACTCTAAGTACCCATCTCTCTATACGGGCACAGGGTTTAGAGTGTGGGCCGTATATCACTTGTAATGGCTTATGTTCAGTTACCAAGTTAAATTTTCGGCCATACATATATGGATGCAGCCTCTCACAAGCCCATTCAAGAGCTAAGGCCTCTCTCTCTGTTTGAGAGTATTTCCTCTCACAGTCTGTTAAACTACGACTTACATAGCATATTGGCACCTCTTGTCCCTGTTGGTCCTGAACTAGTACTGCGCCTAAACCTACAGGACTGGCATCTGCTATCACCTTGGTTGGTGCGTCCTTATCAAAATATGCTGAAGTGCCGGCTCTGGCCAACTCTTCCTTGAGTGCACTGAATGACTGTCTCTGTTGTGATCCAAATTTAAATGGTGTGTCTTTTTTCGTCAGGCGTCACAGTGGCTCTGACAGCGTTGCAAACTGCGGAATGAATCTGCTACTGTACCCAATTAGTCCCAAGAAACTCCTCACCTCTGTAGCATTCTCTGGTTCCTGAGCTTCTGCCACCGCTCACACTCTCTCTGCTGTTGGTCCAATGCCCTTTTCAGACAACAGGATTCCCATGAAAATCAATCGGTCCATGTTGAATTGGCACTTCTCTGAGTTTACTGTCAGTCCACTTTCCATTAGTCTGGCCATGACAGCGTGCAGGCATCTGTCGTGCGTTTCCTGGTCGTGTGCATGCATGATAATGTCGTCTGAGATGTTTTCAACACCCTCTATTCCAGCTAAGGCATTAGCTCTCTCGTGCTGATGTTGCTCACTAGCTGAAGATACACCGAATATCAGCCTCTTGTACCTGTATACTCCATTATGTACTGCAAACGTTGTGATTTCTCGTGACTCAGGCGTCAGTTCTAGCTGGTAATAACCCCATTTCAGGTCTAGCTTACTAAACACCGTCGAGCCGTTCATACCTTGGAGTATCTCATCAACGGTGGGGATTGGGATTGGATATCGTTCCCTCACTATTGCCTGGTTTGCTCGTCTCATGTCTAGGCATAACCTTACATCCTTATCCGCTTTTGGTACAATAACCACAGGATTTACCCATGGGGTGGGACCAGTTACAGGTTCGATAATGTCCATGTCCCTCAATTGTTTTATTTTGGCCTCTACTGCCCCCCTTAAGTTGAATGGTATACGCCTGAGTGGCTGGGCCACAGGCTTCACTTGTGGGTCGATATACAAACTGATCTGTTTTGTGTTCAGCCTTCCTACTCCCTGGAACACCTTTGGATACCGCTGTTCTAGTAGCTGTCTTACATTTACCACAGCTGAGACATCTGCGCCTATTTTTAAAACTCCCAGTTTCATGGCTGTCTCCCTTCCTAGCAACGGCTCTCCATGGCTTTTAACCACAATGAACTCCGCCTGCTCAGTTCTCTTACCTATTGTAATCCCACATGTGAATATACCTTTAACTGACAGTGGTCGGCTAGAAGCATAAGAGAATAACTTTCTCTCTGTCTTAGGGACATGTGACTGACACTTAATGTGTTCTGACTTTAATCCTTCCCATGTATTCTCATCTATCACATTACTAGTTGCACCCGAATCAATTAACATTCTCAGGTTTACTCCCCCCACACAAAAGGTAAGTCTCTCTGTCACGTTATTTTCAGTAACAGCAAATGCAAAGTCATTTTGTTCCTCTACATTGTTCACACTGTGTTTCTTTGTACCCTTTGTGCGGCATACTTTAGAGAAATGATCCTTTCCCTTGCACTTATGACATGTTTGTCCGCGTGCTGGGCATTTCAGATCTCTGCCCATGTGGTCTGTGTGTCCACATCTGTAACATTTCCTTTCGTTCCTATTGCCATTTCCCGTTGGTTTCCATGTCGAGCTGTTCTGTGTAACACGACGAACAGTATCTGTCTCCGCCTTCTCTGTACATGACATGGCTGACATCTGCTCCTCGACATTTTCACATTGTGAGGCCAATTGTAATGTGCAGGCGAGCGTTAGACCTTGCCCTTCCTCTAGCAATTTCCTCCGCACATAGGCTGATGTGCACCTACTCAGGATAGCGTCTCTTATTTGATTATCCGCATCCCCCCCAAAAGCACAGTCTTTAAAACCTGCCGCAAGTGAGTAGCAAATTGTTGCAAAGTCTCACCTGTCTTCTGGGACAACTTATGAAAAGTCTGTCTAGCAAATGCTGCGTTGACCTGGGGCACGAAGTAGTGATTCAAAGCACTAACCGCCGCCGTGTAGTCTGCTGGCTCTCCTGTGTCCGGTAGAGTCGAAAAGATATCCTGGACATCTGGTCCTGCTAGGTGTAGAAGTAGAGCTCTTCTCCTCTGCTTTGTGGCACCTGTAGAGGTATCGTTGATAATGAGTCCTTTGCCGTCGGCATAAAGCTCAAAAGACGTTAACCAGCTCGTCCATCTTGGACCCAACGAGGCTGGCTCGGCGAAGCATGCAAAATTTTGAATGCCGGTCTTCTCCATCCTAGCTAACTAAACTTGGGCAACTACCTATCTAAAATGATTCCGTTCGTTATCCTCGTCGCCAATGTTGTATCTATGCTTTAATGCGTTCAATCAAGCATGGAGATACATCGAATTAAATCAGAGTCAGGCAGACAGGCTTATAACTGCAATGTTCACTTTATTGCGTAAAATGGCCAACTGCCCTTTTCCCGGGTAATTCCCATAATGCAATGCACATTACATTACCGTATTGACTGGTGTCAAACTCGCAATCAATACATGACAGCACACAACTGATGTGAGCAGCAGATGAGTGTCTTCAGAACCTCACTGAGCTAGAAGAGACAGTGCTGAAGGGGCCGTCACTGAGGCTGTGGCGAGCGACAAGGTTGAAAGCATTGCTGATGATGGTATGCTAATACCTAATCCTTCGTCTTGCTTCCCACTTGCCCTTCATCCCACAATCTTTTCTCACTTACTAGATGCTGATGGTGTAAGCATGTACATCTTGCTTTCCCCCCTCCTCTCATCACAACCTGACCCTTGTGCCTTTCTCATTTTAGATAACCAGGAACTGGCCCCATCCCAGCCTGTCCCCGACATTGTGGAGGAGGAGAGTGAAGAAGAAGAAGAGGCACCGTCACTCGATCTGACACTCCCAGGCACCAGCTCAGAAATTGGCACTACGTGAACTTTAGAGGGGAGTTTAGAGGCAGGATCTGCATGTAATGATTCACTGGGCACAAGTGGGCTGCTGCCAGGCCAGGGGGAGAGGATAGCTCTGGTGCCAGCTCCCCTGAGGGCAAGTTTGAGCATGAGTTCTGTTGCACAGGACTCAGATGATGACTTCGATGGGGCGGCCTTCAGAAGAAGGGTGATGGGCATGCACACAGAAATGCTTGGTGCAATGGCATGCCTGCCAGAGAGCCTCTTGTCAATGTCAAGGAACATGGAGGAGTCCGGCTCCAACATTGCACCGGGCTATGCATGGAGCTTGGAACCCATGATTTCCATGATAGAAATGATGGGCAACTCCGTTAGTACACTAGTGGACCCACCATGATGCTGGGTGTGATGGGCAATGTCGCAGCTTCCATTGCAGCACAAACAGAAGCGATCTAATATCTGAATGCTGCAGTGGAAGCTCAGTCCACTCTCATGTAATTTCAGCTTGCTGCCACGCAAGCTCAGACTGATGCCATCATGGCTGCCATTATGTTTGGAATGTTTATTTTGTGGTGGCTCTCATTTCTGCTTTGTCCCAAAGAGGACAGAGGGATGGTAAGGTGGGTAAGTGGTGAGCAATGGGGATCTGTGGTTTCATTCAGGGGAATCGGATTCTGATGAGGCACTCACTGACACCCCGTCCGGAACAGGGATCTGCTGCCTGCCTTCTCCCTTCCCCCTCCTCTGCCTTTTCCTCCTCTTCCTATTTCCCCTCCTGAGGTGGTCGCGGAAGCCATAGTGGCAAGGGCTGCACCCTCATGATTGCCAAGTTGCGGAGGATGCAGCAGACCACCACGAAATGGGACACCCACTCCGGTGTGTATTGGAAGGCTCCTACTAAGCGGTCAAGGCAGCGGAACTGTTGCTTTAGCAGGGGAAGATGCTTGCAGAGGGAGGAGGAGGAGGGGCAGGGAGTCTCTCAGCAGGAGGCCTTACCCACCTAGGGTCTAACGAGAGCATTTCTCCTACCTGCCTTTAAACCAGAAGTAGTGTATTTGGAGGCTCTGCTTCACCAAGGAGATGGTCACAGAACTCTGCCACCACTTGCAATTAGACCTGTAGTCTCAGATCAGGGCAATGACGGTGCTGCCAGTGGCCCTCAAGGTCACCGTGGCACTCAAATTTTTCACCACCGGATCCTTCCAGTCTGGAGCAGGAGACATAGTTAACATCTCCCAGTTCGCCATCCATCGCTGCATCCGGGACGTCACAGACGCTCTGTACTACAGGAGAAGGGACTTCATTGTCTTCTCTCTGAACAGAGATAAGCAGGAGAAGTGCACATGTGGCTCTGCCAGGATATCAGGCTTCCCCATGGTGCAATCGACTGCACATGTGGCTTTGCGGGGGCCACATACCAATCCTGAGATGTTCCGTAACTGCAAAGGCTACCACTCACTTAATGTGCAGTTGGTGTGTGACCACGCTCAGCGCATCATGATGATGAATGCCCCTATCCTAACAAAAGTCATGATGCCTTCATCCTGTGCCAGTCTGGTGTTCCAGCAACCTTCCAGCCATGAGGTCAAACCCGAAGGTGGCTGCTCAGAGACCAGGGCTATCCGCTCTGTACCTGGCTGATGACTCCCCTCCGCAAATGCACCACTCGTGGCCAGCACTCATGCAATGAGAGCCATGCTGCCATGAGGAACCTCATCGCGCTGAGCATCAAGGTGCTCAAACAATGGTTCTACGGCCTTGACCGCTCGGGAGGAGCCCTCCAGTACACGCGGAGTGGGTGACTCATTTCATGGTGGTCTGCTGCATGCTCCACAACTTGGCCAGCATGAGGGTGCAGCCCTGGCCACTACTGGTTCCAGGACCACCTCAGGAGGAGGAGGAGGAGGAAGGGAGGAGGCAGACGGGCTGTCCATGAGCGCCTCATCAGCCTGCTGCCTGCACCACTTTGATTGGTCGCCGGCACAACCCGCTTCGCGCTGCCTGCGCCCTTTTTTGGGCCTTATCTAACTTCTAGGCCTTTGTCTTTATAGAAGCTGCGCCACTTCTGCACTGAAATTTCTTTAGCCTATGCTGCTCACTACACCTTTACAACGCTGGATGAGTGCAGCTCCAACAACACTCAAGAAGCTCGACACCATTCAGGATAAAGCAGCCTGCTTGATTGGCACTCCATCCACCACCTTCAACATTCACTCCTTCCACCACCGGCGCACTGTGGCTGCAGTGTGTACCATCTACAAGATGCACTGCAGCAACTCGCCAAAGCTCCTTCAACAGCACCTTCCAAACCCACGACCACTACCACTTAGAAGGACAAGGGCAGCAGATGCATGGGAACATCACCACCTACAAGTTCCCCTCCAAGCCACACACCATCCTGACTTGGACCTGTATCGCCGTTCCTTCACTGTCGCTGGGTCAAAATCCTGGAACTCCCTTCCTAACAGCATTGTGGGTGTACCTACACCATATGGACTGCAGCGGTTCAAGAAGGCGGCTCACCACCATCTTCTCAAGGGTAATTAGGGATTGGCACTAAATGCAGGCCTAGCCAGCCAGCAACGCCCACATCCCATCAATGAATTAAAAAAAAAATATGCCATATGCAAATGATCTTACCTAGGAAATTTACATGCTACTCCCATGCTGGTGAATGGTATTATTTTATGGCACTACTACGATGCTACTAACTATGAAGAAATTCAGGGCCTATATTTTGCTATCCTCCTTTCCTCACTGACATGTTAGCCTTTTCTTCCCTCCACAGCTCTATTACAGATTTTATAAGGCCAAAATTCATCTGAGGCCCAAACTGGATGCAATTCTGATGGCACAGGGAAATGGCGCGCCATAATGAAAGGCCCAAGGACCGAACTAAATTCGTCCTTGGTTCTCATCATCATAATTCTTGCAAGATGTGAGGCTATCCAATTTAGGCCAGTGCTGAAACACAGAGATATGTCCTTGAGCAATTAGGATGGGTGGCAGCCCACAGTTGTTTTGTGGAGCCAGAAGGAGCAATCCCGGTCCACAAAAAACAAAATTTCAGGAAGTTTTGGGGCCTTTTTTATGAGTGGCATTCAGTGGTCTCTTTAAGGACTGCTAGTTAGGCAACTCAAGACCTGTAAATACTAGTCGGTGCTTAAGCATTGGCAGTCTAAACGAATTTAGGAGTCCATATCTGAAATGGGCCTTGGAGCCTCATTTCCATATTGAAATGAGGCCTGTGTTCATTTTAAGCAGCTGCCAAGATCACTTGAACAAAGGCCCGACCAATTTAGCAGTAGGCTGAACGCCCATGCCTGGGCCTCTGCCCTGCTAAATTGGTTACCATTGTGCTCATTTTATGGGTGTATAATGGAAGCAACACTGTTGAATTTCGGCTCCTCTGGCCTATCCCTTGTTTTACATAATCATTCCATTACATTTTTCTACTTTTTCCCTATTCTACTTTGTTTGATTTTTAAGAGTGCAAAACCATATGGGACATAGACAATTAGAGAAAAATAAAATCAAATTGGAATGTCAAAAAATATGATCGAAAGGGCTTTTAAAAAAAATAAATCAGGATACACATAAGATGTACAGAGTGAAAAATCCAGTATATCACCTAAAGATAGTGGATAACTGATAGATATGGGGGGAAAAATTCGGTATCGCCCCATTTGGGGCGCCATTATTGGCGGTGCGCAAAATTTAACGCCTGGCGCTAATTATCGCCTCTGACAGCAAACTTGGCTTTTATCGACCCTGGAGGTGATTGGAGTGCTAAATCAGGTGCTACACACCTCTCTTAAGGCGCTAAGGCCGAGGAGCGAGGCACTACCTCAGAGGGCAGGCGAAGCTCATGTGATGTCAGTCAGTAATGGAACACAGACACAATGGCACCGGCCAGTTCTTAAAGGGGTGGGTTGATCTTGCTCTCCATCCACAACCTGCTCATTGCAGCCTTGAATCTCGGCCCGGAGAGACTTGTACATCAAATCTGCTGGAAAGAACAATGGAGAGGCCCAGGGAAAGAGCTCACAGTGCAAATCAAAATGAACCTGCAAATTGCTGCTCAGTACCCTAAACTCTTTTACACAGCACTGAATCTCTCCAGAAGTCTCTCTCTCTCAGAATGCGTGGTGCAAAAATGTCACCAACAAAAAAAGGCAGGAAGTGGTCACCTTTAAATAGCGCTCCCCCAGTCCCTTTCTGACTGCAGAACGCTCCCCTCAACCTATCGTTGCTAGCGGCAGGCAGTAAGGCAGGGGGCACCACTCAATATCCGGTCCGGGGTGCTACCAGGGCGTTGCGCACTCGACTGACGTCACGATCTGCCGGCGCAGATCATGGCGGTAGTGTTTAGCGCCGCCGCAAAATGTCTAGTTAATTTCGCGAGAGGCGCAGATATCGCCACGCCCGGGCGCTAGTTGCTTTGTGCCCCACTTCGCACCCTCTTAAGGCGCTAACAGGAGGCGCAACCAACTGAATTTTTCCCCCATGATATTTTTCCTGACTGATGACCCCATGAAATAATACATGAGCTTTAAAGTTGCTTGTGTGTTACGGCTAGTTTGCATCATCAGTTGTGTGAAAATAATCTAGCGTCCATCAACCAAATTACAAATGTAATGAAAATGCTAAAAATGTCAGCAGTTTAATTGCTTTTAATTGCTTCCCTCAATTCCTCTATAGTTGTTTTCTTAAGTGAAATTTTACTGTTTGTACTTGTTTCCAAGGACGCAGAGTGGTATCCAATGTTGTCCAATGATGCAGTTCGGTGAACGCTGTTGCTAGGGTGCATTGCAATGTTTCCAATGGTCCTGTGAAAGATGGCAATGCAACAGTGATGGGGCCACTTTCATTGTGAAAATAATAGGTGGCTTGACGGTGGCATTACTGTGAAAATAACACAGAAGATTGGTGTGAGCGATGGACGTGTGTGTTGTCTTGAGTTGGTTTGGGCCTGTGCTGTGTATTTATAGTGCTGCCACAAATGTCATCCAAACCCCAAACTAATGAGGGACAAAAGAAATAGCTATCATTTATCCCTTTACCTCCCTCATTTGGTACAGTAATATGATTTGCTAATGAAAAATAATGGACATGTGACATCACTAGTATAGGAATACATTACATATGGATGGGTCAACTTTAATAAAAGGGAACAGGTATCATTCTTATGTCAGAGATGGAAATTTATGCAAAAATAGTTATACTTCTGATGTAGAAATCTGCAGGTTCTAAAGCTACACTACTTCATTTTCAGAAAATACAGTGGGACAAGTTAGTTTGTAGGTCTGCATGCATAATACATTGGAGGGCTTGAGCTGGTGTGATGAACAATGGCAGCAAACTACTGTTGTAAATTTTAGGGCAACAATTATAGTTTGAATATGTAAGTTGTAAAGAAGGTCAATAAATGTTACCAGATTAGGCAGGTACCTGAAATTTTTTCAGGAGCAATTAATGAGTGCTGTAATATTGTAAAGTTTTACTCAGACGTTACCACAGATAAACAATGTTTGAAAAGGGCTGAAGAAAGAATCTTAAACCACCTCTCCCCCACTGATTCTGTGTCTCCTGCAGTGATTTCCTGAAGGGTAATACTTGAACAGGTAACACAACTGCACTAACAAATAAATAAGCAACAGAGAAAGAGAAAACAAATCGGAAAGAGAATATTAAGAATAAATTCTGAATTTATATTAATGGTCCATACCAAGCAATAATAACATATTTAGATATATGGAAACCCGTTACTTAATTAGGGACAGATTTCCCAGCATGACAGAAAATCTCAAGCAGTGCATGGACATCTCATACAGCAATGCCTATCGATCACTATGGTGGGAAGGCTGGAGATTTGCATTATATTGAATGCAGTCCAGTGGTGCTTTTATGTCAATTGTGTTTAATCTATAAACAACTCCTAGGCTTTTTTTCAACTGCCTGAGTTTAGGAATACAAACATTCGCGAAACAGGCCAGTGGGACGAGGCATTAGTGCAGTTATCAAGTAGAATAGTGTGCTAAATCAGTAGACAGCTCACCTCAGGTTGTTCTTGCACACTTATTTGTGGTTGCTTATAAAGTAACGGTGGCTGAAAATTGGATGCAATTCACCTGCCCACTTTTTTTGGTAGGGTTATTGTAATACAGAAGAACACACAAGAATAGTGGAGAAATACATGACACATGCTATCGGTAACAACCTCAAAAGAGTCCCATAAAATGTTTGAGAACCATTATGGTGCAGGCTGCAGCAGTTAAACCCATTATTTCACTATGCAGATCTGCCTTTAAATTATGGAGGATGTGACAGGCCCCTCTTTTCTGGAAACCCTTGCTGCACTATACTGCAGGACTCCTGACACCAGAAATGGGACTTGAGAATTTGGATGGTACCTTTCAATGTTCAGAAACTGCAGCTTCAATGCAGTGGAAGTGACTTCTACCCAAAACAGTGCTGCAGAATTGCACTCCTGTGTGACCTTTCACCTTTGCATTATTCTCCCGCCTGTGAAGCACTGTGCAGGCTCAGTACTGCCACTTTAACAATGTCAGTGATTTGCAGGGGCAGTAAGTGGGTGGAAACACAGGGAAATCTTGGGGAGGCACTTGCTTCCTTTAAATGTGGCAGGTGGGGTCGCCAACTTTGGTTACATGTATTTCTGAAGGTTTCATCATGTGTGTTGGATCCGTGGTTCAGTGGATATGCTGTTATTAAATAATCACACGGATGCTGTACATTAACAAAAAACAGGTCTTCACTGGAGGAGGGTAGTCTCAAGACTGGGGGTACAGAGGCATGCGCAAAGCTTATATACAGGTGTGGTCACTGCCGGTACTACAGTATACAGGAGCTGTAAAAGTAGTTCTGACTTAAAGGCACATACACTACAATTCCTCCCCTTTTAGATTAGTAGTACCCCTAATATTCAAATAACAATTAACATTTCAACATGTACATTAAACAACAAAAGTCCATTTATAGATTCAGTCTTTGGGGCGGCTTCCTGGCCCTTTCGGGATAGCGCCTTTCCGGAGGTTCTTGTTCTTGGTGCAGAGGCGATTCTGACCCCTTTTCATCGGGTAGTTCATTGGGT
Organism: Somniosus microcephalus; assembly: GCF_052327205.1. Taxonomy (NCBI): domain Eukaryota; kingdom Metazoa; phylum Chordata; class Chondrichthyes; order Squaliformes; family Somniosidae; genus Somniosus; species Somniosus microcephalus. The sequence goes on along the minus strand of NC_140990.1, from coordinate 272,971,953 downwards.
TCCACTGCTACTGGGTCTGAGGTAAATGCTACCGGTATGTCGGGTTCATCCCCAGGTACTCGAGACATGGGGTTGACGCGTTCCTGTGACGCTAAGATCTGATCGACGTGGCGTCTCACAATGTTCTCCCCGACATCCACTGTGTACATTAATGGCCCCTGCCTTGTACATATCGTTCCGGGTTGCCATTTCTCTGTTCGATAGTCACGGGCCAAGACTGGTTGCCCTACATTGAAGCTCCTTGTCAGCTTCTCATTGATGTGCTGGAATTGTTTGTCCTCAACATTTCTTCGCACATTTGGTCTGAGCAAGTCCAGACGAGATCTCAACCTTCGGTTAAAGAACATCATGGCCGGGGTCTGGTTGGTAACTGCATGTGTCGCGTTTCGGTAGGCTAATAAGAAATTGTCCATCTTATGCTGCAGTGGAATTTCATCGTCACACATGGCCTTTATCGCCTTCTTAAAGGTTTGTATGAACCTCTCAGCCAATCCATTTGTGGCTGGAGGATACGGGGCGGATGTGTAATGCCTTACCCCATTCGTTCTCATAAATTTTTGGAACTCGTCAGACACAAACTGTGGTCCATTATCAGAGCAAATCTGCTCTGGCAAACCATTTCTGGCAAATATGGTCCGTAGGACTGCAATCGTTTTCTCTGTAGTGGTTGAAGACATTTTTATCACCTCAGACCACTTTGAATGAGCATCCACTGCTATTAAGAACATTGAGTCCATGAATGGACCAGCGAAATCAATATGCACCCGTTGCCATGGAGAGGAGGGCCACTCTCATGGGTGTAGAGGGGCATGTGGTGGTGCATTTTGGACCTTCTGGCATCCTAAGCAGCTCTTAGTTAGGTCTTTGATTTGTTGATCGATTCCCGGCCACCACACATAAGCCCTAGCAAGGCTTTTCATTTTCACTCCCCCCAGATGACCTTCATGTAGCTCATTTAGCACTCTCTCCCTTAACTTGGGTGGAATCACCACTCTGAATCCACACATCACTGTCCCCTGGCATACTGACAGCTGTTCTCTTCTGGATGAGAATGCTGGCAACAGTGAGTCGCCATGAGTTGGCCATCCCCTCACCGTCAATTCATATACCCGAGACAGCGTCGGATCATTGCGGGTCTCCTTCTCTATATCCGCGTTAGTTACTGGCAATTGTTCAATTATTGACGAATAAAATATCTCGATAGGGTCCACTGCTGGTGCTTCCTCCACAGTAGGCAGTGGCAGGCGCGATAGCCCATCAGCGTTCCCATGCTGTTTCATGCCTTTATATTCTATTTCATATTGATTCGCCCCTAGAAACAGGGACCATCTTTGTAACTGCTGTGCAGTCATCACTGGAACGCCCTTCTTAGGATTAAAGATGGAGACCAGTGGTTGGTGGTCAGTCAGCAAGGTGAACTTCTGCCCATGCAGATAGTGGTTGAATTTTTTTACTCCCCATACTAGGCTGAGGGCCTCCCTGTCAATCTGGGCATAGTTGCGCTCGGCTGAGGTTAGTGACCGAGACGCAAAGGCTACTGGCCTCTCCAACCCGTCAGGGAATTTGTGCGACAGCACCGCTCCAATACCATAGGGTGATGCATCACATGCCAAACGAATTGGTAGTGCTGGTTTGAAATGGGCAACACCTCTTTTGATGTGATCAATTCTTTACACTTCTGGATAGCTCGTCTACGTTCGTCATCCCACTTCCATGGTACTCCTGGTTGCAGTAGGGTGTTCAGTGGGTGTAATACCGTGGACAAATTTGGTAAGAACTTGTGGTAGTAGTTTACCAGCCCGAGGAACGACCTCAGTTGTGACACATTTTCCGGTGCTGGAGCCTTGACTACTGCCTCAATCTTGTCAGGGGACTTATGTAACCCCTCTTCATCGATGACATGGCCACAATACGAGATCTGTTTCTGGAAAAACTCGCACTTGTGGCGATTAGCTTGTAGCCCATACTCCTTTAATCTGGTGAGCACCTTCTCCAAGTTGGCGAGGTGATCACCGTCATTTTCGCCCGTGACCAAGATGTCGTCCAAATAACACTGGATCCCTGGAATCCCTTGTAGGACCTGATCCATCACCCTTTGCCAGATAGCCGGAGCCGAGGCTACTCCAAACACCAGCCGGTTGTATTGATAGAGGCCTTTATGAGTGTTGATCGTAAGGTAATGTTTCGAAGCTTCTTCTACCTCCATTTGCAAGTACGCCTGGGCTAGATCAATTTTGGTGAAGCGTTTACCTCCAGATAGTGAGGCGAAAATATCCTCAATTCGTGGAAGCGGATGTTGTACCGTGTGAAGGATTGGGTTCACTGTCACCTTAAAATCCCCACAGATGCGGACCTTCTTTGGTTCCACAGGCGTGTTACTCAACGACCTCTTCATTACAGGAACGATGGGTGTAGCCCACTCGCTCCAGTCCACTTTGGACAGTACTCCTGAATGTTCCAACCCTTCCAGCTCTGCTTCAACAGCTGGTCTGATCGCATAAGGCACTGGTCTGGCCTTCAGAAACTTTGGGCTTGCATTTTCCTCTATTTTAATCGTTGCTGTTATTCCTTTTAGTGTTCCTAGTCCTTCCTGGAACACTTCTTTTGCGTCAGTTAGCATTTTTGACTGTCGTCCAGGTGTGACGTCGTCACCCTTTTTGGCCTCAACCTTCAGTGCCTGTATGGAATGCCAATCTAATTGTATCTTCCGGACCCATTCATGTCCTAGCAGTGGTGGTCCTCCATCTGGCAATACATATATATCCATTTTAGGTATTTCCTGGCCTTTATATGTCACTTTCACCCTTATTTTTCCAATGGGGTAGACTTTTTGTCCCGTATACGTCTTCAAGACAATCTCTGTAGCTTTCAAGGGTATGTGTGAAAATAGCCGCTTGTAGTCTCTTTGATTTATGACTGTTAGCGCTGACCCTGTGTCCAATTCCATTTTCACTTGGACTCCATTTCTGTTACCTTATGTAGTTTCAGACAACCCAGCTCCTTGATTCCGGAGTCTGTGTCACTTTTCTGTTCGTCTGAACCACTGTCCATCACCTGGTGTACCTTTTTGTACTTCTCCTGTGGAGATTTCTTACTGTTGATTTTCTTCCCAGACCTGCAGACTCTTGCTATGTGTCCTGCTTTCCCATACTGTCTGCACACTTGGTCCTTGAACCAACAATCTTTCTGGTCATGTGTTGTTCTGCCGCAGCGATAGCACTTCCCTGTTCCATAGGACATTTCATTGGTGCCATATTCTTGCGGTCTCCGTTGTATCTCTGCAGCGCCCCTTGCGGCTGCTTCGTGTGATACTGCCATACTGAAAGCTTTGTCCAGCGTAAGGTCCTTTTCTGATAGAAGCCTTTTCTGGGTTCCTTCACTTTGTAGTCCACACACAAACTTGTCCCTTAACATATCTGCTAGTCCCGCTCCAAACTGGCAGCGTTTCGATAGCTTGCGCAGTTCCGTTAGGTACTCAGCATTGCTTTCGTCTTTGTGTTGGTTCCTTTTATGGAAGTTAAATCGTTCTGCTATCAGCAGCGGTGTGGGGTTTAAGTGGTCCTGTAGGATTTCTACTATGCTTTCAAAATTCTTGTTTACCGGCTTCTCTGGGGTTATTAGATTTCGCAGTAACCCATAAGTTTTTGCACCCATGGAATTGAACAGAACCAGTGATTTATTAGTATCTGGCACTTCATTCGCCCTGCAGTACACCTCAATACGTTCCACATATATCGCCCAATCTTCGACTTCATTGTCGAACGTAAAGATACCGCCACTCTTCGGCATCCTTGGGTGTGAGTTAACTGTCAAAAATGGCACCTCCCGCGCTTCCCCTTCTTCTCCGCTGGCACAAAATGGCGTCTCCCATGCTTTCCTTCCTTCCTGCGCTCGCCCTTCTTCTCCGCTGCGGCTTCTAAAAATGGCGTCTCCCGCGCTCTTTCTTCTTCTCAATGGCGTCTCCCGCGCTCCCCTTTCTTCGCCCCGCGGACCCTGTTCAGCCCGTGAGCCCTGGCTGTGCTCTGCGCGTTCTTCTTTTTATATTTTTCGACGCCGCTCTGTCTAGAACCCGGCTGTTTCTCTACCCTCTCTCTCTCCGGTTTGTTTTCTTTTTCTCGACGCCGCTCGGTGTTTAACCCCCGGCTGCGCCCTGCGCTCTTCACCCTCTGTCTTACCCCGTCGACGCTGCTCGGCTTTCTCTCCGCCGTCAGTCGGCTCCAGCCGCCGCTGCTCGGGAAGGGTCTGCGCTGGACCTGTCGTCAGTCTCTTGCTGCTCGTCGTGGCTGGGGAACCAAGCCCGGCTCTCCACAGCCTCCCCTGCGAAGTTCAATCTCTGTGTGACTGCTGGGTGGTTGATCGTGGTCGACGCCCGTGTTCCTGGCCTCGATTATTTTTTTTTATGTTGCAGGTAGATTCGAATCGACACTCGTCGCCACTGTTGGATCCGTGGTTCAGTGGATATGCTGTTATTAAATAATCACACGGATGCTGTACATTAACAATAAACAGGTCTTTACTGGAGGAGGGTAGTCTCAAGACTGGGGGTACAGAGGCATGCGCAAAGCTTATATACAGGTGTGGTCACTGCCGGTACTACAGTATACAGGAGCTGTAAAAGTAGTTCTGACTTAAAGGCACATACACTACAATGTGACTTCCTGCCGTCAACTGCCCCGCCCCCACGCTCCCGCCATTGGTCAGCCAACACGTCCATCCTCACAGTGCACCGCCTTCCCATGCCAATTGGAAAGCCGATTGGATGATTCTTGACTGTCAGTCAAAACAACCTTTCTCCCCGATCTTTAATATTTTTATAACTATCCAAAGAAAATGAAAGAAACCACAGTTTTTTAAAGGCTCCTATGATTTTTCACCTGGGTTGCTCACAGCAGTGCCCTAGAGAGTAATCTTCTCATCCTAGAGATTCCAGGACAGTCCTGGAGGGTTGACACCCCTAGAGGCAGGGTCTGCTTCTGGCGGCTGGTTCAGGATCACGGCGGGGAAACTGCAGCGGCTATTTTAGGGACAGAGTTTCTGCCCTGTTTTACTTGTCTGACTGCCTCTACATCACCCAAAAACAGGCAGGAAGTACCAGGCATCAGAGCTCTAAATGCGACAGTGCACCAGCACCACGGTTTCACGCTCATTAGGCTGAGAGATGCCATTGCCGTTGAATAGAACATGTTTCTATTTTTATCAACCTGTTGTATCATCAAGTACAGCACAGGACAAATGGAAAGTAAAACTCCCTCCACTCTGCTCCTACAATCTGCCTTAATCTGATCCTCAGAGTACCACATTACAGCAACAGTGACATTTCCATTTCTCACTATTTCTTTGTGTGTTTTATCTGAGTGAATTAGCAAATTTAGCAGATACTTTGTGAAATTATGGCCAATTTTATTCTGTGGTTTTGTTGGATAAACACTTTTCACTGAGAAGCTTTGGCTGCTATTATGTCCGTGTGTAATTGAGACATGGACTGCAGAAGTTGGTTACAACAGGTGTTTACTGAGTGGAGACAAAACTGGAACTACTATGCAAAGTTACTACACAGGCTTATATACAAGGGTGGTCACTACTGGTACTGCAGTATACAGGGGCTGCAGAATATAGTTCCTTCTGCAAAGTACATACGCTACAATTCCTCCCCTTTTAGCTAAACAGTACATAACATTCGATTAATAATTGAATAACATATTTACAATTACAGTTGCTATACACATTAGCTGAAGTTAAGCAATTATAAGTTCAGTCTTTGAGGAGGCTTCCTGATTCTGTCTGGATACCGCCTCGTTGGGGTATCAGGTTCTTCTGGCAAAGTTGATTCGGGAACAACGTCGTTGTTTGGTTCATCTGCTTCCAATATCACCGATTCTGAGGTAGATGCAATTGATACTTCAGTTTCATCATCAGGTGTATCGGATCGTGGTGTGGATTTGACGTTTTCCAGTTACTCTAGAATCTGGTCAGCATGGCGTCTTACAATGCTCTCTCCAACGTCCACGGTATACATTAGAGGTCCTTGCCGTGTGCAGATCGTTCCTGGCTGCCATTTCTCTGTGCGGTAGTCCCGGGCCAAAACTGGTTGACCTATCTTAAAACTCCTGGTCGGCCTTTCATTCATATTCTGAAACTGCCTGTTCTCCACATCTCTTCTGATGTTTGGCTTAACCAAATCCAAGCGGCATCGTAGTCTTCGATTGAAGAACATCATGGCTGGAGTTTGGTTGGTAACTGCATGTGTCGCATTCCGTAGGCAAACAAGAAGTTATCCACCTTGTGTTGTAGGGGTATGTCTTCATTACACATTGCCTTGATAGCCTTCTTGAATGTTTGAACGAACCTCTCAGCCAATCCATTGGTAGCTGGATGATATGGGGCGGATGTGTAATGCTTAACACCATTGTTCTTTAAAAACCTCCGGAACTCTTCAGACACAAACTGTGGTCCATTGTTGGAGCAAATCTGTTCAGGCAGCCCATTTCTGGCGAATATGGTTCGTAAGACTGTGATAGTTTTTTCTGTGGTGGTTGAGGACATTTTTATTACCTCTGGCCACTTTGAATGTGCATCCACCGCAATTAAAAACATCGAGTCCATAAATGGACAAGCAAAATCAATGTGCACCCTTTGCCATGGAGATGAGGGCCACTCCCATGGATGTAGAGGGGCTTGTGGTGGGGCGTTTTGGACCTTCTGGCATCCTGTACAGCTCTTGGTCATCTCTTCGATTTCTCTATCGATTCCCGGCCACCACACAAACGCTCTGGCTAAGTTCTTCATTTTTACCCCACCCAGATGACCCTCATGAAGCTCATTGAGCACTCTATCCATCAACTTAGGTGGAATTACTACTCTGGATCCACACATCAAGGTTCCTCTGCACACTGACAGCTGTTCTCTTCTCGGCGAGAATGCTGGCAGCAGTGGTTCGCCATGTGCTGGCCATCCCTTCACTGTTAAATCATAGACCCGTGATAGTGTCGGGTCATTCCGTGTTTCCTTTTTTATGTTTGCATTCGTCACAGGTAGACATTCGACTATGGTCGAGTGGAATATCTCCACAGGATCCACTGCAGGTGCTTCTTCCACCGTCGGCAACGGTAGGCGCGACAATCCATCAGCATTCCCATGCTGTTTAGTTCCTTTGTACTCGATTTCATATTGGTGTGCCCCTAGGAAAAGGGACCACCTCTGTAGCCGTTGTGCTGTCATTATCGGGACGCCCTTCTGAGGGTTGAAAATGGAGACAAGTGGTTGATGATCAGTTAGTGGAGTAAATTTCTGACCGTGCACGTAGTGATTGAACTTCTTCACCCCCCACACCAGGCTGAGGGCCTCTCTGTCAATCTGGGCGTAGTTACGCTCGGCTGAAGTTAACGAGCGTGACGCAAAAGCTATCGGCCTCTCTGAACCATCAAGGAATTTATGTGACAGTACCGCTCCAATGCCGTAGGGAGACGCATCACACGCCAGTCTTATCGGTAGTGATGGGTTGTAGTGAGCCAATACTTCTCTTGAAGTGATTAGGTCTTTACTCTTCTGAAAGGCCCGCTTACATTCATTGCTCGATTTCCATGCTACTCCAGTTTGTAGTAGGGCGTTCAGTGGGTGCAGAATTGTGGACAAATTCGGCAAAAACTTATGGTAGTAATTCACCAATCCGAGGAATGACCTCAGTTGCGACACATTTTCAGGCACTGGAGCCTTAACTACCGCTTCAATTTTGTCAGGGGACTTATGTAACCCCTTTTCATCAATCACGTGGCCACAATACGATATCTGTTTCTTAAAAAACTCGCACTTGGGGCGATTGGCTCGTAGCCCGTGTTCTCTTAGTCTAGTGAGCACCTGCTCTAGGTTGGCAAGGTGTTCACTGTCATTTTCACCTGTCACTAGGATGTCGTCCAAGTAACACTGAGTCCCCGGAATCCCTTGCAGGACTTGTTCCATCGCTCTTTGCCATATCGCCGGAGCTGATGCTACTCTGAATACCAGTCAATTATACTGGTAAAGACCTTTGTGAGTGTTTATCGTGAGATACTTCCTAGAGGATTCTTCAACCTCCAACTGCAAATATGCTTGTGCTAGGTCAATTTTTGTAAAACGCTTCCCTCCAGATAGTGAGGTGAAAATATCTTCTATCCTCGGAAGAGGATACTGTACTGTGTGAAGGACTGGGTTCACCGTCACCTTGAAGTCCCCACAGATGCGAACCTTCCTTGGCTCCTCAGACTTATTGTTTAACGTTTTTTTCATGACAGGAACGATGGGTGTCGCCTACTCGCTCCAGTCTACCTTAGATAACACGCCTGCATTCTCCAGATTCTCCAGCTCTGCCTCGACGGCTGGGCGAATTGCATACGGTACCGGTCTTGCTTTGAAAAACTTGGGAATTACATTCTCTTCTATTTTTATCGAGGCGGTTACGCCTTTAAGAGTTCCCAGTCCTTGTTGAAATACCTCTTTAGCGTTAGCTAAGATTTTTGACAATCATCCAGGTGTGACGTCGTCATCCTTTTTACCAGCCACAGTCAGTGCCTGAATGGAGTGCCAGTCTAAACTTATCTTTCTGACCCATTCACGTCCCAATAATGGTGGTCCACCATCTTGCAGTATGTACAGATACAATTTCTGTATTTCTTTGCCGTTGTATTCGACAGGCACCCTTATTTTCCCTCTGGGGTATACTTTCTGCCCCGTATACGTCTTCAAGACAATGGATGTCTCTTTCAAGGGTATGTGTGAGAATAGCCGCTCATAGTCTCGTCGATTCATGATGGTCAGGGCTGATCCTGTATCCAATTCCATTTTGACTTGGGACCCTGCTATCGTGAGGGTGACCCAAATGGTTCGGTGATCCTCTTTTGCGATTACGTTGTGAAGTTTGAGACAGCTTAGTCTCTTGTTCCCGGAGTCACTATCACTCTTCTGGTCTTCGGAACTACTGTCCGTCATCTTTTGTACTTTCCTGTACTGTTCCTTAGTAGCCTTTTTGTTGTCATTAGTCTTCTTTCCAGACCTGAAAACTCGTGCAATGTGTCCCATCTTTCCGCATTGCCTGCATATTTTGTCCTTGGACCAGCAGTCCTTCTGGTCATGGGTTGTTCTGCCGCAGCGATAACATTTTTCAAATCCCCGTGTCATTTCATGGGTGCCGTATTCCTGTGGCTTTTGCTGTACTTCCGCAGCTCCCCTTGCTGCTGCTTCGTATGATACTGCCACGCTCAAAGCCTTATCTAGCGTCAGCTCTTTCTCTGAGAGTAACCTCTTCTGGGTTCCTTCACTCAGGAGTCCACAGACAAATTTGTCCCGTAGAGTATCTGTCAGTCCTGCTCCGAACTGGCAGTGCTTTGATAGCTTGCGTAGTTCCGTAAGGTAATCAGCATTGCTCTCACCTTTATGCTGATTTCTCCTGTGGAATTTAAATCTTTCTGCTATCAGCAGCGGTCTAGGATTTAGGTGTTCCTGTAGGATATCAACAATTTCGTTAAAACTCTTCGCCATCGGTTTGGCTGGAGTGATCAGGTTCCGCAATAGGCCGTACGTTCTTGCGCCCATTAAGTTTAGTAGTACCGATGCCTTTTTCTCATCGGCTACTTCGTTTGCCTTGCAATATACTTCGACTCTTTCCACATACGTGGTCCAGTCTTCTATTGCATTATCGAAGGCAGTGATATTGCCAGTCTTCGGCATCTTGGAAATCTAAGATGGCGCCTCCCGCGCTTTGCCTTCTTCCCCAATTGAACAAAATGGCGCCTCCCGTGCTTTCTGTCTTCTCTGCTGCTGCTAGCGCTGTTGCTGGCGTTTTTATGCCTTGATGGCGACGCCCTATGGTCTTCGCGCACTTCCCCCCCGCGCTGCTGCTAATGCCGCTCTCCGCGGTCCCCGTGGCAAACTGCAGCTCCTCGCGGCTTTCTGCGCTTCTAATTTCTTTTATTTTCCCGTCTTCAGAGCAAACCCTATGGGACACTTTGCTCCCTCTTCTCGGGTCTGTACGCTGCCCGGCTTCGTAGCACTGGCCGCGCCCTGTGTGCTCCACCCTCTCTCTCTCTCTCCTCTTCCCGACAATGCTGCTCGGCCCCGTTGAAAAGCCACCCGATCGAGCTCTAGCCCGCCGCAGCCCAGGAAGGATCAGTGTACTACCTGCCACCAGCCCGATTAGCTGGAACACCATAGACAGGACAACCAAGCCCCGCTCTCGACAGCCTCTCCTGCAAATCTTCAAATCCGATGAATCAGAGGCGGTTGCCCACGGTCGACGCCCGTTTCTTCTGTTTGTTTGTTTTTTTTTTCTTCTTTCTTCCTTCTGGCCTCGACCTCTAACAACTTCGCTTCAGGGATGGATCCCCATGAGGTGGTGCAGAACTGTAGGTAAGTTCGGATCTGCTCGTCGCCAGTATTATGTCCGTGTGTAATTGAGACACGGACTGCAGAAGTTGGTTACAACAGGTGTTTACTGAGTGGAGACAAAACTGGAACTACTATGCAAAGTTACTACACTGGCTTATATACAGGGGTGGTCACTACTGGTACTGCAGTATACAGGGGCTGCAGAATATAGTTCCTTCTGCAAAGTACATACACTACAGCTGCAGGGAAAAGAGACTACTAATACCAAGCCGAATAACTAAAATGTTATGAACACTGCTTTCAGACTGTTTAATATTATGTGGAAAGTTTGTTTGAAGTGGGATTCTGGTGAAATACTTTCTCCCTCGCAAAATATCTAAAGCTGGTTTGCAATCATTCCCTTACCCTGTATTGCATGTCAGCTGTGGCTCAGTGGGTAGCATACTTACCTCTGAGTCAGAAGGTTGTGGGTTCACAGTCCCACTCCAGGGACTTGAGCACATAAAGCTAGGCTGACACTCCAGTGACAATGCTGAGGGAGTGCTGCACTGTTGGAGGTGTCATCTTTCAGATGAGACATTAAACCGAGGCTGTGTCCGCTCTCTCAGATGGATGTAAAAGATCCCATGGCACTATTTCGAAGAAGAGCAGGGGAGTTATCCCCGGTGTTCTGGCCAATATTTATCCCTCAACCAACATAACAAAAACAGATTATCTGGTCATTATCACATTGCTGTTTGTGGGAGCTTGCTGTGCGCAAATTGGCTGCCACGTTTCCCACATTACAACAGTGACTGCACTCCAAAAACATACTTCATTGGCTGTAAAGTGCTTTGAGACGTCCGGCGGTCGTGAAAGGCGCCATATAAATGCAAGTCTTTCTTTTTTTTGTATTGTTATTGCTTTCAGGCTTCTGTGTTAAGATGTGGCAGAATCCTGTGGCATTCATGGATCTTTGATCTTTAGAGATCAGAGCGTTTGCCCCTCTGTGGTTGGCAGTTTTGATTTTGTTTCCAAGAAAGCATTAAGAATTGTTTGAATAAATCAGTAGTTCTTAATCTGTGAAACAAGGATACCTTTTAAGTTTAATCTTTGTCTCTAGTCCAGCAGGGGCAGGTGTTACAAGCGTCTGGCTGCTGGGGAGAAGGAAGAGCTTGGATAGCAGAGGCCCAGACATACTGTAGAGGGCCTTGCTGGCTTCTCGATAGCTGTACCTGGTGGGGTGGCCGTGGCAGGCGCCACGCTCAGGAACAGGTTAAAATCCCATTGGGGTCCCATGTACATCATGGGATCCCAATTTGCATGTATTAATGAGGCTCCTGCTGGAGTCTGGCAATAGTTTCATCCGCCACCAAAACCAACGCCGCTAAAGTGGAATCGGTGGGAATGGAGTGGGAAATGGAGTCGCTCCATTTTAACTGCTCCCTGGTCCTTTCCCACTGATCAGAGAGAGGTAAAAATTCCCCCTCTGGACTTTGGGGGTGAACTTCTTCGGGGCTTCTCCCACTTCGCTGCCGTAACTTCAGCGGAAACCATGGCCTTGATTTCAACGCCCCACCAACCCCCGACGGGCAGGTAAAGTTCAGGCGAAGGATTAAAAATTAACAAACCAAGATCCTGCCTCCAAACTGCCGCATTCCTGGTCACCATAATATTAATGGCGGCGATTCAGGTGCTGGACGAGGCTCCCGCTAAAAGCAGGTGGGGACCTACCTAAGATTCAAAAGTTGCAAATCGATTACATCATTGGCGCCACAACGTAATTTTAAGGTCTACGCAGGCGGAGTCCCACTCTGTCTACTGCCCCGCAGCATCAACACAGCGGGTGGAGCCAACTGAACAGACTAGGCCCAATTAAATTTTAATGCTTTACCTCTCTTTCCACTCTTTGTGGGCCTGGCGGAGAAGGAGTGCTCCCCCGACCTCATCTCTCCAAGGAGTCCTTGGGCCGCCCCAGCTCCAGCATCCCCTCCCCCCACATCACAAGGGAATCCCCCGCCCCAGCATCCCCCCAGATCTCAACGTGAGAAAGGAATCCCTAGCCTTTTCCAACCTCCAATCGTGAAAAGGGAATCCCCAGACCTCTCCCCGATCCCAACGCAATTGCACTGCAACCCTTTCCCCACTGACGGCTGAGGACTGTTCCCACGGGTCCCCAACTACAGCTTCCTGCTGTTAAATTCCCACTCACGCTCGCCAGCCAGGTAATCAATCTGGCTACATGTCAGGTGGAACTCTGCAATCAGTTATTTGCCGTTAAGGTTGACAGGGCCTCTAGGTCCCCGGCCTTACTGGGTTTGTGGCCCACTACCTGGCTCCCACACACCCTTCCCACCGCACTGTAAAAATCGAGGCCCATGTTTATGCACGTAGACAAGGTTTCTGCCGGACTTCCACCAAAGTTACAGTGCTGGAGCGGAAGAAGCCCCTTGGAAACTCACTCCCTTTATTTTAATTCTGATAGTTTCATCTGGCTAAACTCCTGCGGTGTTCCACCTTAAAAAGTGAGTCTTCAGACTGAACTAGAGATAGATAGTAAAAAGTAAAAGGTACAAATACGTAAGAAAACAAAAATGGCCAGGAAATGAATAAGGAGTTGGAAATTAGATGCAAATTAAGAACAAAAAGTATAGGGAAATACAGGCAAAAAATATTTTTTTCAGAAGTTGCAAAAGGATGCATTATTCACCATTAAATATTGTAGTCATTGTATTGAATGCCATCACTTAGACTCTATACCATAAGTAAGGTTAAAAATACAGTTAGGAAAAGTAAGACCCTGTTGTTTTAAGAGTCTTCCAAGCAGGAGCCACATGATCTTCCTTTATTGTACCTATAAGACTAACCCCTTGCTGAGACCTATTCAGTTCTTTCAACCAAAGGAAGCATGTTAGCCTAAGGAATGAAAAAGAAACTCATTGATCCAGTCCCCAGAAGGCATAGTCCATGATATTATATAACAATGCAAATTTGTAGGCATTTGTATATTTGTTAGGGTTGGTGAAAATTTCTCGGCTAGCAAATTGAACATTAATTTTATTTAAAAATATAAAACAAGCCAGATTGTTTTAAAACAAGAAGAATAATTTTAAAAGCTTTTAAAAAGGTGAAAATGTGACAAACAAGGGGGGAAAAATTCGGTATCAACCATTTTGGGGCGCCAACATCGCCTGGGCGTTAACTTTAGCGCCCGGTGCTAATAGCGCTGGCGACCGCGAAATTGAGTTTTAGTGCCCCAAGAGGGAAGTTGAGCGCTAAATCCAGGCGAAGGAGATCGGGGTGCAATGCTATAGCCCTGCCGCAAAACTCCCGCTGAATATGGCGGGAGTTGATGTCAGTGCTACGCCTGGGCGCAAAGCCATTTGCGCCCCGTTAGCGCCTCCCAGGGACGCTAATGGGAGGCGCAAGGACACCCAATTTCACCCCCAAGTTTTGTTAGCTATAACTAGGTAAGCTGTGCAGTACAGTTCAGTAGCCCTGAAGTAATGTCGTGTAACATTAGCAAACGGATGTCTAATACATTTGTCTGAAATTCCTGTTGCTGCCATTTTAGATGTAATAATTGGGTTAATGCCTCTGCTGGAATAGTGGAATGAGGAATTTTTAAAAAATGCACTGTGTTCTGCACTCACATCCAACAACGCCCCAAATAAGTACAAGGTGAGGAAAGCAGGATATATAGGTTTAGAAACTCATTGTGGAAATTAGAGGCATAAAACCGGCACCTAAGTGTCCAAAAACTACAGACAGTACCGTGCCAGAAGCGCGCTGCCCGCCATATTGTGAATGGCTCCAGGGTAGGTGTCCAGGGCCCGCACCCAAAATAGACGTTAAGCCATTTGCATATGCCAATAAGGGGCCAACGCCAGTTTTAGGACTCCTTCCCGAAATTGGGCTCTCCTGAATGCAGCCAGTGCCGGGCCTCCTGCATTCAGGATAAGCAGGTTTACATGCGTCCTAACTAGCTGTCCTTAAAAGGATTGCTGGAGGCCTCCACCACAAAGGTATGTCCTGCAAAAATATACTTGCCTGAATGTGGAGCCGGGAGGAGCTGGAGTGCTCCTCCAAGTTCCACAGCAGTCCCAAATGTAAAGTCTGTGGGTTGTTTAGTTAATTAATACACAGACTCTAAGAGTAACTTAAAACAGGACTTTACTATTCGAAGGTCAGGGCGAATCTGCCCAATAACTCCTGGCACAACACTTATATACTGGTGTGGTCACCGTCGGTATTACCGTATACAGAAGCCAAACAAAGTAGTGCCACACCTAAAATAGTTCTCTTAAAGGTGAACGGTTACATACAATAGTTCTCTTAAAGGTAGACGGGTACATACACTACAATCCTCCCTTTTTAGCTTACAACATACTTATTCCCTATTAAACATAACAAAAATCAACTTCATGTAAAACAATTCACAGATATAGTCTCTGCGGGAAACAGTTCACAGATTCAGTCTCTGCGGGAACAGTTCACAGATTCAGTCTCTGGTCTTGACTCGGTCCGAACAACATCTCTGTGGTGTAGCCGGTTCACATTTCTAGCGTGACTCATCCAATAGTCTTTTCCTTGGCTTAACAGCTTGAACTTCCGTCCTGCTGAACCAGCAGTGCTGACTTTTACAAACAGCTGGACTGCCTTGGTAATTTTTCCTACTTTCCAACTGATTTGGCCCCCTTCGTAGGGCCCACGTGCATGATCTGATAGAAGTGATAATGATTTAGATGGTTATCGTCTTCTGCTTTGTCTTTTTCTTTTCTGCTTCGTGGAGACTCTCGGGGCTCCCTTATCCGCTGCCAGCTGTAGCGCCACCATCTCCCTATGTTCCTTAGACTTTAAGTGCTTCATCCTGATTTCTGCACTTTGGGAGTTTTCATCACAAGCTGGGCAGACCAAGTCATCGTAATATTCCGTGTCACTCAACAGGTCATGGTAATATTCGGTGTCGTCCTGAGCTAGTCTAGCGAGAGGGCCTGCTACTTCTTCCGTACCCAACTGGACGTTAGCCGACTGTTGTTCCCTCCCTAGACATCTTTCCTGAAGAGACTTCTTCATGCGTTCATATTCATCCTGCTCTTCCTGGGTTTCCTGCAAATCCTTCACTAATGACCTCGTTTGTGATTTCAACACTTCCCCTTCCCTCGGGGATTGATTGATCAGGCTATTCAATCCTTCTACTGGAGCAGCTGTTTCAACATTCTGCTGTTCACATTGACGTGATTCAGCGTACTTTTGGCATCCCTGTAAAATCTGTGTTGCAACCTCAGCTATTTCCATAACTTTTGAGAGCTCCGAACTCCTTCCCTTTGAAGATTGAAGCTCGTGTTCAGATTGTTCCCATGGTAGAGTCTTGTCCTTCAGCATATGAAGGAGTTGGCTGACCGTTAACTCTTCCACGGGAACACTGTGGGTCAGAGTCTTCTCCATTTCATCCACCTTTTCCTCCAATGCTTTCACCTTCTTTTCCTCTTGTACTTTGGCTTCCAGCGCTTGGAGAAGTTGCGCATTGATGCTCTCTAGCTCATGTTCAGAGGCCATTCTTACAGTCTCTGTGTTTCTTACAGTTCCCTTTTCTTCCACTGAACGGATTCCCAGTTGAATCTGTTCTTCAAGTTGTTGAATCTCGGTCATTGCCGCCCCATATTTGTCTTGGGTTTCCTTTAATATTTTTATGAGTTCTTGTACATCTTGTCTTTCATGTTCTGCCATGTCTTTCACCTCTAATTTCTCATCTATGGATGGAACTTCTACCGATGAGTCTGTCTTGGCCTTGAGCTCATCAAGAATTTCCTGCAGCCTTTGGATTTCTTGCTCATGTTCAACCTTCAGTTGCTCATATGCTTCCACTGAAACTAGCTTTTCGGAGGTTGCCGAGTTAACCCCTTCCAGAATTGTAGCCTGGGCCTGTTCATACTGTTCTTTCAACTTCTCACACTCTGCTTGTAAGGAGTCGTAGAGAAGAACTGGAATAAAATCCTGGCTTCCTGAAGATTCCTCTTCATTTGCTTCTTCCTGCAAATATTCTAACTCCTGAACAGCATAAGGGAGATGTGATCGGTAATTGGTCACGATGGCTCTATGGTCGCTCTCTCCTTGAGCTAGCTGCTTCTGTTGTCTTTCCAGATTCTCCCATTCGGTGTCATAGAACTTTTTCATTGTTTTCATCTCTTGTACGAGACGGTAACTCAATTGTTCTAATTGTTGTCGTAATTTGAAATAAGTTTGAGTCCGAGCTCGGTGTTCTTCCGTCATGGATATGTCCGTAACTTGAACAGGCTCAGAATTTTCTGTCAAACTAGGTTGTCGTTGTTCGGTGGAGTTCTGCTCTGAAACTTTGTTCTTCTCTGGAGCATAAGCCTTTATGCATGCCTTCGTTTTTCCAACCTTCGTCGGCAAGTCCATTTCAGCCTTGTCTTTCATATTTGGGTTGGTCTTATCGTCATCCGTTTCAGAATCTGAGCTGATTGTCTGCACCGAGTCCTCACTCGTTATGGCTTTTAGATATTGCCATTCCATGTCTATTTTCTTGATCCACTCCCGTCCTAGAAGTGGTGGTCCTCCCTCATGTAGTACGTATAAGTTCATTCTTGGGTGTTCTTTACCCCTATCTCTCACTTTGACTCTTATCTTTCCCATGGGGTATACTTTATGCCCCGTGTATGTCTGCAATACGAACTTGGTATCTCTTAAGGGTATATGTGAGAATAGCCGGTGGTAATCCCTTCGATTTATGACTGATAGAGCTGATCCAGTGTCCAACTCCATTTTCACTTGGATTCCAGCTATTTTTAGCATGACCCAGATAGTTTGTAGGTCAGCTTCCTTACTCACATTGTGAATTCTCAGACTACCCAGCTCCTGGCCGTTTGCGTCTGAGTCTGAATTCTGTTCGTCTGAACTCTTCTCGGCCACCTTGTGTACCTTGTTGTACTTTTCCTGTGATGGCTTCCTTTGGTTGTTGGTCCTTTTCCCTGACCGGCATACCTTAGCTATGTGACCCAGTTTGCCACATTTCCTACATTCCTGGTTCTTAAACCAGCATTGGTTCTGGTCGTGTGTTGTCTTCCCACAACGATAGCATTTTGTTGTTGTCGAGGTAATTTGATCCACACTGAGTGCCGCTGTCTTTAGTTGCATTTCCGCAGTTCCCTTCACTGCGGCTTCGTGCGATGCTGCAATAAGGACAGCCCTGTCAAGTGTAAGGTCGTTCTCTTCGAGTAGTCGCTTTTGCGTTCCTTCCTTTGCCAACCCGCACACGAACTTGTCTCGCAATGCCTCTGTCAGATTCCCTCCAAACTGGCAGTATTTCGCTAGTCTACGCAGTTCGACCAAGTATTCTGCATTGCTTTCGTCTTTCCGTTGCGTTCTCGCGTAGAATTTGAATCGTTCCGCCAACATCAACGGTGTGGGGTTCAAGTGATCCTTCAGAACAGCCACAATATCATCGAAAGTCTGATCCGCCGGTTTAGCTGGTGATAGTAGATGCTTCAAGAGTCCGTATGTCTTCGCGGCCATCGAGTTTAGCAAGGTTATAGCTTTGTCATCTTCTTCTATTTTATTGGCCTCACAATAGATCTCGATGCGTTCCACGTACGTGGCCCAGTCTTCTACCTCGGCATTAAAATCGTTGATGTTACCACGCTTAGGCATCTTCCTCTCTTTCTGATAACACCCCGAATTATTTCTTTAACTTATTTATTTATTTATTTATTTATTTCTAAGATGGCGGTTTTCCCGCGAAAATGGCGGTTTCCCGCGCTTATCTTCTCTCCCCGCCCACTTCAATGGCGGTTTCCCGCTTCTGTCTTCTTCCCCGCCTAATGGCGGCTTCCCGCATTTCTTCCCTAGCGGGAGGGGTACACTTTCCCCCACAGGCGATGGCCGCTGGCTTTCAGGTTCACAGCCTGCGCGTCGGCTTCAGGGCTTTCCCTTTTCTCGGCAGGGCAACCGGCGCTGGGTACACCCCATTGACGGCGAACAGTTTCAGCCGCTGGACTGGCTCTCGCTCAGTTCCCCTTGCTCGGGCTCTGTCTCTCTCCCGCTCGCTCGGCTCTACCGGCGCTGGGTACACCCCGTTGACGGAGAACAGTTTCAGCCGCTGGACTGGCTCTCGCTCAGTCTCCCTTGGTCGGCTCTGCCTCTCCCGCTCGCTCGGCTCCCAATCGCGCCTCCCAGCCCTCTCGCAGTCCGGTGCTTCCCTCCCCGGCTGCGGCTGAGTTTATCTCTTCCCGCGCCTACGTTCCCGGTCGCAACGCTTCGTGGCTTCGGTCGCTGCCCGGCCTTTTTTGCGTCTAGCTGTCTCACGACGCCGTTGCATCCCCCAGCCTGTCTGTACCGCGGCTTCCGTGCTCCACGCTGCCCCAGTCTCAGCGCCTCTGGACCCGACTTCTGTCCGGCTCCTTTCCCCCTCGACCGTGGTCAAGTGCACCACCCTTATCCTCCGGTTATTCTTTTTACTTTCCCTTACTCACAGTCACCGTGGCCGCCTTGCTTCTCGTGCTGATCGGCTCACTCCTCACCGTGGCAGAAGGGAAAGTCAGTGCCTGTTGCTGATGGAAGTCTTTGTCTCTAAATTCCTCCTCCTTTCTAGTTCTGCAGCCTCGAGTTTTCTCCCAGCAGAACGACGAGGGCGGTTGCCTCTTCTCGACGCTCGTTAACTGCTTCGGAAGTATTGTTGCCGCAGGGTACGATCGGACTCGTCGCCACTGTAAAGTCTGTGGGTTGTTTAGTTAATTAATACACAGACTCCAAGAGTAACTTAAAACAGGACTTTACTATTCGAAGGTCAGGGCGAATCTGCCCAATAACTCCTGGCACAACACTTATATACTGGTGTGGTCACCGTCGGTATTACCGTATACAGAAGCCAAACAAAGTAGTGCCACACCTAAAATAGTTCTCTTAAAGGTGAACGGTTACATACAATAGTTCTGTTAAAGGTAGACGGGTACATACACTACACCAAAGAACAATGCTGGCCCCCACTTGGCCCTTTCCTGGTTACCTCCCCCTCTGCCAGAACCTACCTGAGAACTGCTGCCGGCATCGCAGCGGTCTGAAATCGATGTCTGCTTTGCCGGTGAGCTGCCTGGGGATGCACATCAGGTGTCCGCAGCTAATTTAAATGATGATTGGGCCTCTCACCTACCTGTTCTGGTGCAGGGATCAGTCCCAGTGCCCAGTTTCCCCCCCCCCCCGCCCCCCCAGGCCAATGCTATTCAATTTCAACCCCATAGAATCAAATCATCATTAAAAGAAAGATAAATACCACAGCTAAACTAGAGCTCTTTGGTGAAACGGCACCCTCAAACAATTCCTTGTTCTGACAAGTAGGCTTAGGAACATAGGAATGTACATGACTGGAAAAGACCATTTCAGTCCATCTGGCTGCCCCCAGGGTTGAAAAACAGAATGCACTGTTCACTAACTATATCCCTCAAATCATGTGCTCAAATTTTCTGGTATGTTTGCCTACAAATCAAAAGTGACTCCACTTAAAAGTAATTAATTGACTGTAAAGTGCTTTGTGTTACGTCCGTGTATAATCAGACACAGACTGCGGAGAACGGTACAAATGGTGTTTACTCAATGTGGCTCAGACGGCAACTGATCTGTACAGATTACTACTCAACGTTATATACAGGTGTGGTCACTGCCGGTACTACAGTATACATGAGCTGTAAAAAGTAGTTTCCCCCCTTAAAGGTACATATATTACAATTCCTCCCCTTTTAGATTAACAGTACTGTGGCGTACCGATCACAGAAAGGACACAATCCGCTTTTCGGTCCGTAGACTATAAATCAGGCATCATGCCTTTAAGAAGGATCACACCTTTAAGAAACTCGATCTGCAACATAGTTAAGCCCAGAGCGGGGGAGGAGCAGTCGAAGCTGTGGACTGATGAAAAGCAGTCAGACTTGGTGTAGTCTCTGACGCCTTTTTGTGTTCAACATGTAGTCTTAACAATTAAACCTTTTCTGTTGAACCTCTCCGAGTTCAGTATTTTTTGCTAGGAGTACGTAGACTCCTACATTGGTGACCCCGAAGCTCAGGATGACTCCTAAGCGTAACCATGGCTGACACAAACGCAGTTTCTGTGAAGCTGCCGGAGTTCTGGGAGAACCTAGCCACCGCCTGGTTCCTTCAAACCGAATCGCAATTCCGACTCCGCGGCATCACCACCGACGCAACGATGTACAACTACCTCCTCGCCTCCCTGGGCAGCTCCACAATCACGAAAGTCTGGACAACACTACAAGACCCTCCGGAGGAAGGCAAGTACGCACATCTCAAGGCCGCGCTCCTTAAAAAATTCACAGCCTCCCAATTTTTGCGCAACTGCCACCTCCTCGACCTCCCGGGCCTCGGTGACTCCACGCCGTCAGACTTGCTCTCACACATGCTTGCTCTGACCGACGAGAAACCGCCCGGCTCCCTCTTCCGCACGCGCTTTATCCGCCAACTACCTCCCAGCATCCGCCCAGCGATCGTGGCGTCCAGCCTCACGGACCTCGAGGTCCTGGCCGACGAAGCCGATAAGCTCCTGTCCGCCGGCTCCAACCACGCCGTCACCCCCGACCTGGCCTCCGCAGCGTTGGCGCACGCTCCACCCTCTATCGCGCGGCCACACAGCTCGGCCACGAGGCCCCCCAGGCCCCCACGTCCCCCAAGCCCTCCGACCCAGGGCTACTGCTACTTCCATACCCGGTTCGGCGCACGGGCACGCCGCTGCAGCCATCCCTGCACGTTTCCAACCGCCCCCACACCGGCCTACACGATGGCCGTGGGGCAAGCAGGCGCGCTGCTGTACATTATGGACAGCGCCTCCGGACGCTGTTTCCTATGCGACACAGGCGCGCAGCGCAGCATCATCCCCACGTCCGCCCTCGAGATCCAGCGAGGCGGCCGCGGCCCTGCGCTGGCTGCCGCCAACGGCACTGACATCCGGACGTATGGCACCCGCACCATCACCATCGACCTCGCAGGCCGCCGCTACCACTGGGAGTTTATCACCGCCAAGGTGCTCTCCCCGCTCCTCAGTGCAGATTTCCTGTGCGCCCACGGCCTGTTGGTCGACATGCCTCGGCGCCGCCTCGGGGACATGAACACCATGTCACCTATCCCGGGCGCCATGGCCCCCCCCAACCCGCCAAAATGGCGTGGCAGTATGCGCCCGCTCAACGGACGACTACTCAGCACTCCTGGCTGAGTTCCCAGCACTCACCAACCCGACCTTCTCCGCGAAAGTTGCTAAGCACGGGGTAGAACACTTCATCCCCACCACAGGCCCATCGGTGTATGCCCATGCCCGCAGGCTGGACCCAGCCAAGCTGGGGATCGCGCGGGCCGAGTTCGCCACAATGGAACAGCTCGGCATCATCCACCGCTCCAACAGCCCCTGGGCCTCCCCACTCCACATCGTCACCAACCCGACGGGGGATGGCGCCCCTGCGGGGACTACCGGCGCCTAAACGACGCCACCACGCCGGATCGGTACCCCATACCGCACATTCAAGACTTCTCGGCTAGACTGGCCGGCCGCTCAGTCTTCTCCAAAGTCGACCTGGTGCGCGGTTACCATCAGGTGCCAGTCCACCCCACGGACGTTCCCAAGACGGCCATAATCACCCCTTTTGGACTATTCGAGTTCCTCCGAATGCCCTTCGGCCTCAAAAACGCGGCCCAGGCCTTCCAGCGGCTCATGGACTCGGTCCTCCGGGACCTGAAGTTCCTCTTTGTCTACCTGGATGACATCCTGGTAGCTAGTTCCTCCAAGCAGGAACACACCGAGCACCTCCGCACCCTGTTCCAGCGGCTCAGTGAACACGGGCTCATCATCAGCCCAGCCAAGTGCCAATTCGGCCTCAGCAGGATCGAATTCCTCGGCCACCACATCACGCAGGACGGAGCCATTCCCCTGCCCGCCAAGGCGCAAGCCGTCCAGCAGTTCCCCCGGCCTACCACCATCAAAGGCCTCCAGGAGTTCTTGGGGATGATCAACTTTTACAACCGCTTCATTCCCGGAGCGGCCTTCCTTATGCGGCCCCTATACGAAGCCCTCCGGGGTAAGAAAGACAGAATGGCGATCGAGTGGTCGGCGGACATGTTGACCGCTTTCGACTCGACCAAAAAGGCGCTCGCCGACGCCACCATGCTCGCCCACCCACAGCCCAACACCAGGGTGGCCATCACCACGGACGCCTCCGACCACTCGGTCGGCGCCGTGTACGAACAGTGGGTCGACGAGGCCTGGCAACCGCTGGCCTTTTTCAGCCGCCAACTGCACCCCCCGGAGGCCAAATACAGCGCCTTTGACCGCGAGCTCCTTGCACTGTACCTGGCAGTCCGCCATTTTAGATTTCTTCTGGAGGGCCGCCCCTTCACCGCGTTTGTCGACCACAAACCCCTGACATTCGCGATGGTGAAATCTGCGGACCCGTGGTCAACCAGGCAACAACGCCAGCTTGCCGCGGTGTCCGAATTCACCACGGACATCCGGCACGTCTCCGGTCGAGACAACGTGGTGGCCGACTGCCTATCCCACCCCGCCGTCCACGGCGCCCACCTGGCAGTGGACTATGCTCAACTGGCAGCAGAGCAATGCACCGACCCCGATCTGCTCTCCGTGCCCACAACCCTCCCAGGGCTGCGACTGACCGACGGCGCCTGCGGCCCGTCCGCCGTCACAGTCAATTGCGACACCTCCTTGGCGCAACCCCGCCCCGTAGTCCCGGCGTCCTAGCAAAAATGGGTGTTCGACATCATCCATGGCCTGTCACACCCCGGCACCCGCGCGTCCATTAGACTGGTGGCCAACCGATTTGTCTGGCGCAGCCTGCGCAAAGATGTGTGCGTCTGGTCCAGATCCTGCATAGCTTGCCAGCGTGCCAAAATCCACCAGCACATCAAAGCCCCACTCGAGGAGTTCACCGTGCCAGAAAGAAGGTTTGACCATGTCCACATCGACCTCGTCGGCCCCCTGCCGCCATCACAAGGTCACACGCACCTGCTGACAATCGTGGACCGTACCACCCGCTGGCCCGAGGCCATTCCACTGACGTCCACCACCACCGCCGACATCGCGAGGGCGTTCATCGGTACCTGGGTCGCTCGGTTCCGCGTCCCCTCCGACATGACGTCGGATAGAGGCCCGCAGTTCACCTCTGATCTGTGGGCCGCCATCGCCCGAAACCTCGAGGTGGCCGTTCACCGCACCACGGCTTACCACCCCCAAGCCAACGGACTGTGTGAGCGATTCTACAGGTCCATGAAGGCGTCCCTCTGCGCCAGCCTCGAGGACGAGGCTTGGATCGACCGCCTCCCGTGGGTGCTACTTGGCCTACGCTCCGCGGTCAAGGAAGACCTGCAAGCCTCGGCGGCGGAACTCGTGTACGGTCAGCCGCTGCGTGTACCCGGAGAGTTCCTGCCCACCGCCACGACCCCCTGGTCGGCTGACCAGCAACGCCGTGCTTTCGCCAACCGAGCACAACAGTTCGCTCCGGTACCCACCGGCCGGCACGGCGAACCAGCAACCCGCGTACCACCTAGCCTGCACATGGCCAAATTTGTTTTCGTGCGCCATGACGCCCACCGAGGACCTCTACGGCCCCCATACGACGGACCCTACAAGGTACTCCAGACGGGGAACAAGTTCTTCCTCCTTGAAGTGGGCGGCAGAACTGACAAGGTGTCGGTCGACCGGCTCAAGCTGGCGCACCTAGAGCCCGACGAACCCGTTCAAGTGGGCCAACCCCCACCGCGGGGCAGACCGCCTAAGAGCCCGACGCGTCCGACTGCCCCGCTCCCGACACCAACCGCCAAGAGCCGTTCCGGCCGTGCCATCAAGCCGCCACACCGGTTCGTACACTCCCTACTAGCGGATTCTGGGGGGAGCTGTGTGGCGTACCGATCACAGAAAGGGCACAATCCGCTTTTCGGTCCGTAGACTATAAATCAGGCATCATGCCTTTAAGAAGGATCACACCTTTAAGAAACTCGATCTGCAACATAGTTAAGCCCAGAGCGGGGGAGGAGCAGTCGAAGCTGTGGACTGATGAAAAGCAGTCAGACTTGGTGTAGTCTCTGACGCCTTTTTGTGTTCAACATGTAGTCTTAACAATTAAACCTTTTCTGTTGAACCTCTCCGAGTTCAGTATTTTTTGCTAGGAGTACATAGACTCCTACAGTACCATAAAACTCATTTAACAATTAAATATCAAACTAATTACAATTAACACTTTTAACATGCAACATTAGCTGAAAATAGTCTATTTATAAATTCAGTCTTTGGGGAGGCTTCCTGATCCTTTCTGGATAGTGCCTTGCCCGAGTGTCTTCCTCTTGGTGCGGAGGCGATTCTGGCCCCCTGTCGTCGGTTGGTTCATCAGCTTCCGATGCTACTGTTTCTGGGGTAGATGCTACCTGTACGTCGGGTTCATCACCAGGTACGTATGGGCGAGGCATGGGGTTGACTTGTTCCTGTGACTCTAGGATTTGTTCAGCATGGCATCTCACGATGCTCTCCCCAACGTCCACTGTGTACATTAGTGGGCCCTGCCGTGTGCATATTGTTCCTGGCTGCCATTTTTCTGTTCGGTAGTCGCGGGCCAAGACTGGTTGCCCTATATTGAAGCTCCTTGTTGGCTTCTCATGGATGTGCTGGAATTGCTTACTCTCAACATCTCTTCGTACATTTGGTCTGAGCAAATCCAGGCGAGATCTTAACCTTCGGTTAAAGAACATCATGGTTGGGGCCTGGTTGGTGACTGCATGTGTCGCATTCCGGTAGGCGAACAGGAAATTGTCCACCTTGTGCTGCAGCGGAATGTTGTCACTGTACATAGCCTTTATTGCCTTCTTAAAGGTTTGTACGAACCTCTCAGCCAATCCATTTGTGGCTGGATGATACGGGGCGGATGTGTAATGCCTTACCCCATTCTTTTTCAAGAACCTCCGGAACTCTTCGGACACAAACTGTGGTCCGTTATCGGAGCAAATCTGTTCTGGCAAGCCATTCCTGGCAAAAATGGTCCGTAGGACTGCAATAGTTTTCTCCGTGGTGGTGGAGGACATTTTGATGACCTCAGGCCATTTCGACTGCACATCCACCGCTATTAAAAACATTGAGTCCATGAATGGACCAGCAAAATCAATATGCACCCGTTGCCATGGAGATGAGGGCCACTCCCATGGGTGTAGAGGGGCCTGTGGTGGTGCATTTTGGACTTTCTGGCACCCTGAGCAGCTCTTGGTCAGGTCCTCGATTTGTTTATTGATTCCCGGCCACCACACATAAGCCCTGGCTAGGCTTTTCATTTTTACCCTCCCAGATGACCCTTATGAAGCTCATTGAGCACTCTATCCCTTAACTTGGGTGGAATTACCACTCGGGATCCACACATCAAGGTCCCCCGGCACACTGACAGCTGTTCTCTCCTTGTCGAGAATGCTGGCAACAGTGAGTCGCCATGTGCTGGCCATCCCTTCACCGTCAAATCATATACCCGAGACAGTGTCGGGTCATTTCGGGTTTCCTTTTCGATACAAGCGTTAGTTACCGGTAGGTATTCAACTATAGTTGAATGGAATATTTCGACAGGATCCACTGCTGATGCTTCCTCCGCAGTAAGCAGTGGCAGGCGTGATAGCCCATCAGCATTTCCATGATGTTTCGTGCCCTTATATTCAATCTCATAGTGGTGCGCCCCTAGAAAAAGTGACCATCTTTGTAGTCGTTGCGCAGTCATCACCGGAACGCCCTTCTTTGGATTAAAAATGGAGACAAAAGGCTGGTGATCAGTCAGCAAGGTGAATTTCTGCCCGTGCAGATAGTGATTGAACTTTTTCACTCCCCACACTAGGCTGAGGGCCTCCCTGTCAATCTGGGCGTAGTTATGCTCGGCTGAGGTTAGTGATTGTGACGCAAAGGCTATTGGCCTCTCTGAGCCGTCCGAGAATTTGTGCGACAGCACCGCTCCAATGCCGTAGGGTGACGCATCATATGCCAACTGAATTGGTAGTGCTGGGTTGAAATGGGCCAATACCTCTTTCGATGTGATTAGTGTTTTGCTCTTCTGGAAAGCTCGTTTACATTCGTCACTCCACTTCCATGGCACTCCAGTTTGCAGTAGGGTGTTCAGTGGGTGTAGTATTGTAGGCAAATTTGGCAAGAACTTATGGTAGTAGTTTAGCAGCCTGAGGAACGACCTCAGTTGTGACACATTTTCCGGTGCTGGAGCCTTGACTACTGCCTCAATCTTTTCTGGGGACTTATCTAACCCCTCTTTATCGATAACGTGGCCACAATACGAGATCTGTTTTTTAAAAAACTCGCATTTGGGGCGGTTAGCTCGGAGCCCATATTCCTTCAATCTAGTGAGCACCTGCTCCAGGTTGGCGAGGTGATCACTGTCATTTTCGCCCGTGACCAGGATATCGTCCAAATAACACTGGGTCCCTGGGATCCCTTGCAGGACTTGTTCCATTGCCCGCTGCCAAATAGCCGGAGCTGATGCTACCCCGAATACCAGCCGGTTGTATTGGTAGAGACCTTTATGGGTGTTGATTGTGAGGTATTTTTTTGATGCTTCTTCTACCTCCATTTGCAGATACGCCTGGGCCAGATCAATCTTAGTGAAGCGTTTCCCTCCAGATAGCGAGGCGAAAATATCTTCAATCCGCGGAAGTGGATATTGCACGGTGTGAAGGACTAGGTTCTGTAGTGTATGTATCCGTCTACCTTTAAGAAAACCATTGTATGTAACCGTTCACCTTTAAGAGAACTATTTTAGGTGTGGCACTACTTTGTTGGCTTCTGTATACTGTAATACCGACGGTGACCACACCGGTATATAAGTGCTGTGTCAGGATTTATTTGGCAGATTCGCCCTGACCTTCGAATAGTAAAGTCCTGTTTTAAGTTACTCTTGGAGTCTGTGTATTAATTAACTAAACAACCCACAGACTTTACAGTGGCGATGAGTCCGATCGTACCCTGCGGCAACAATACTTCCGAAGCAGTTAACGAGCGTCGAGAAGAGGCAACCGCCCTTGTCGTTCTGCTGGGAGAAAACTCGAGGCTGCAGAACTAGAAAGGAGGAAGAATTTAGAGACAAAGACTTCCATCAGCAACAGGCACTGACTGTCCCTTCTGCCACGGTGAGGAGTGAGCCGATCAGCACGAGAAGCAAGGCGGCCACGGTGACTGTGAGTAAGGGAAAGTAAAAAGAATAACCGGAGGATAAGGGCGGTGCACTCGACCACGGTCGAGAGGGAAAGGAGCCGGACAGAAGTCGGGTCCAGAGGCGCTGAGCCTGGGGCAGCGTGGAGCAAGGAAGCCGCGGTACAGACAGGCTGGGGGACGCAACGGCGTCGTGAGACAGCTAGACCGCGACCGGCGAAAAAGGCCGGGCAGCGACCGAAGCCACGAAGCGCTGCGACCGGGAACGTAGGCGCGGGAAGAGATAAACTCAGCTGCAGCCGGGGAGGGAAGCACCGGACTGCGAGAGGGCTGGGAGGCACGATTGGGAGCCGAGCGAGCGGGAGAGGCAGAGCCAACCAAGGGAGACTGAGCGAGAGCCAGTCCAGCGGCTGAAACTGTCCTCCGTCAACGGGGTGTACCCAGCGCCGGTAGAGCCGAGCGAGCGGGAGAGAGACAGAGCCCGAGCAAGGGAGACTGAGCGAGAGCCAGTCCAGCGGCTGAAACTGTTCTCCGTCAACGGGGTGTACCCAGCGCCGGTAGAGCCGAGCAAGCGGGAGAGAGACAGAGCCCGAGCAAGGGGAACTGAGCGAGAGCCAGCCCAGCGGCTGAAACTGTTCGCTGTCAACGGGGTGTACCCAGCGCCGGTAGAGCCGAGCGAGCGGGAGAGAGACAGAGCCCGAGCAAGGGAGACTGAGCGAGAGCCAGTCCAGCGGCTGAAACTGTTCTCCGTCAGCGGGGTGTACCCAGCGCCGGTAGAGCCGAGCAAGCGGGAGAGAGACAGAGCCCGAGCAAGGGGAACTGAGCGAGAGCCAGCCCAGCGGCTGAAACTGTTCGCTGTCAACGGGGTGTACCCAGCGCCGGTTGCCCTGCCGAGAAAAGGGAAAGCACTGAAGCCGACGCGCAGGCTGTGAACCTGAAAGCCAGCGGCCGTCGCCCGTGGGGAAAGTGTACCCCTCCCGCCAGGGAAGAAACGCGGGAAGCCGCCATTAGGCGAGGAAGAAGACAGAAGCGGGAAACCGCCATTGAAGTGGGCGGGGAGAGAAGATAAGCGTGGGAAACCGCCATTTTCGCGGGAACCGCCATCTTGGAAAAAAAAAAAAATTTTTAGAGAAATAATTCGTGGTGTTTATCAGGAAGAGAGGAAGATGCCTAAACGTGGTAACATCAATGATTTTAATTCCGAGGTAGAAGACTGGGCCACGTATGTGGAATGCATTGAGATCTATTGTGAGGCCAATAAAATAGAAGAAGATGACAAAGCTATAACCTTGCTAAACTCGATGGGCGCGAAGACATATGGGCTCTTGAAGCGTCTACTATCACCGGCTAAACCGGCGGATCAGACTTTCGATGATATTGTGGCTGTTCTGAAGGATCACTTGAACCCCACACCGTTGATGTTGGCGGAACGATTCAAATTCTATGCGAGAACACAACGGAAAGACGAAAGCAACGCAGAATACTTGGTCGAACTGCGTAGACTAGCGAAATACTGCCAGTTTGGAGGGAATCTGACAGAGGCATTGCGAGACAAGTTCGTGTGCGGGTTGGCAAAGGAAGGAACGCAAAAGCGACTACTCGAAGAGAACGACCTTACACTTGACAGGGCTGTCCTTATTGCAGCATCGCACGAAGCCGCAGCGAAGGGAACTGCGGAAATGCAACTAAAGACAGCGGCACTCAGTGTGGATCAAATTACCTCGACAACAACAAAATGCTATCGTTGTGGGAAGACAACACACGACCAGAACCAATGCTGGTTTAAGAACCAGGAATGTAGGAAATGTGGCAAACTGGGTCACATAGCTAAGGTATGCTGGTCAGGGAAGAAGACCAACAACCAAAGGAAGCCATCACAGGAAAAGTACAACAAGATACACAAGGTGGCCGAGAAGAGTTCAGACGAACAGAATTCGGACTCAGACCCAAACGGCCAGGAGCTGGGTAGTCTGAGAATTCACAATGTGAGTAAGGAAGCTGACCTACAAACTATCTGGGTCATGCTAAAAATAGCTGGAGTCCAAGTGAAAATGGAGCTGGACACTGGATCAGCTCTATCAGTCATAAATCGAAGGGATTACCACCAGCTATTCTCACATATACCCTTAAGGGATACCAAGTTCGTATTGCAGACATACACGGGGCATAAAGTATACCCCATGGGAAAGATAAGAGTCAAGGTGAGAGATAGGGGTAAAGAACACCCAAGAATGAACTTATACGTACTACCTGAGGGAGGACCACCACTTCTAGGACGGGAGTGGATCAAGAAAATAGACATGGAATGGCACTATCTAAAAGCCATAACGAGTGAGGACTCGGTGCAGACAATCAGCTCAGATTCTGAATCAGATGACGATAAGACCAACCCAAATGTGAAAGACAAGGCTAAAATGGACTTGCCGACTAAGGTTGGAAAAACGAAGGCATGCAGAAAGGCTTATGCTTCAGAGAAGAACAAAGTTTCAGAACAGAGCTCCACCAAACAACGACAACATAGTTTGACAGAGAATTCTGAGTCTGTTCAGTTTAAGGACATATCCATGACGGAAGAACACCGAGCTCGGACTCAAACTTATTTCAAATCGTGACAACAATTAGAACAATTGAGTTACCGTCTCATACAAGAGATGAAAACAATGAAAAAGTTCTATGACACCGAATGGGAGAATCTGGAAAGACAACAGAAGCAGCTAGCTCAAGCAGAGAGCGACCATAGAGCCATCGTGACCAATCACCGATCACATCTCCCTTATGATGTTCAGGAGTTAGAATATTTGCAGAAAGAAGCAAATGAAGAGGAATCTTCAGGAAGCCAGGATTTTATTCCAGTTCTTCTCTACGACTCCTTACAAGCAGAGTTTGAGAAGTTGAAGGAACAGTATGAACAGGCCCAGGCTACAATCCCGGAGGGGGTTAACTCGGCAACCTCCGAAAAGCTAGTTTCAGTGGAAGCATATGAGCAACTAAAGGTTGAACATGAGCAAGAAATCCAAAGGCTGCAGGAAATTCTTGATGAGCTCAAGGCCAAGACAGACTCATCGGTAGAAGTTCCATCCATAGATGACAAATTAGAGGTGAAAGACATGACAGAACATGAAAGTCAAGATGTCCAAGAACTCATAAAAATATTGAAGGAAACCCAAGACAAATGTGAGGCGGCAATGACCGAGGTTCAACAACTTGAACAGATTCAACTGGGAATTCTTTCAGTGAAAGAAAAGGCAACTGTAAGAAACACAGAGACTGTAAGAATGGCCCCTGAACAGGAGCTAGAGAGCATCAAGGCGCAACTTCTCCGAGCGCTTAAAGCCAAAGTACAAGAGGAAAAAAAGGTGAAAGCATTGGAGGAAAAGGTGGATGAAATGGAGAAGACTCTGATCCACAGGGTCCCCGTGGAAGAGTTAACGGTCAGCCAACTCCTTCATATGCTGAGAGACAAGACCCTGCAATGGGAACCATTTGAACACGAGCTTCAATCTTCAAAGGGAAGGGGTTCGGAGCTCTCAAAAGTTTGGGGAATAGTTGAGGTTGCAACACAGATTTTACGGGGCTGCCGAAAGTACGCTGAATCACGTCAATGTGAACTACAGAATGTTGAAACAGCTGCTCCAGTAGAAGGATTGAATAGCCCGATCAATCAATCCCCGATGGAAGGGGAAGTATTGGAATCACAAATGAGGTCATTAGTGAAGGATTGGCAGGAAACCCAGGAAGAGCGGGATGAATATGAATGCATGAAGAAGTCTCTTCAGGAAAGATGTCTAGGGAGGGAACAACAGTCGGCTAACGTCCAGTTGGGTAAGGAAGAAGTAGCAGGCCCTCTCGCTAGACTAGTTCAGGACGACACCGAATATTACCATGACCTGTTGAGTGACACGGAATATTACGAGGACTTGGTCTGCCCAGCTTGTGATGAAAACTCCCAAAGTGCAGAAATCAGGATGAAGCACTTAAAGTCTAAGGAACATAGGGAGATGGTGGCGCTACAGCTGGCAGCTGATAAGGGAGCCCCGAGAGTCTCCACGAAGCAGAAAGTGATAACCATCTAAATCATTATCACTTCTACCAGATCATGTACGTGGGCCCTACGAAGGGAGCCAAATCAGTTGGCAAGTAGGAAAAATTACCAAGGCAGTCCAGCTGTTTGTAAAAGTCAGCACTGCTGGTTCAGCAGGACGGAAGTTCAAGCTGTTAAGTCAAGGGAAAGACTATTGGATGAGTCACGCTAGCAATGTGAACCGGCTACACCACAGAGATGTTGTTCGGACCGAGTCAAGACCAGAGACTGAATCTGTAAACTGTTTCCCGCATAGATTATACCTGTGAATTGTTTTACATGAAGTTGAATATATGTTATGTTTAATGGGGGACTAAGTATGTTGTAAGCTAAAAAGGGAGGATTGTAGTGTATGTATCCGTCTACCTTTAAGAAAACCATTGTATGTAACCGTTCACCTTTAAGAGAACTATTTTAGGTGTGGCGCTACTTTGTTGGCTTCTGTATACTGTAATACCGACGGTGACCACACCGGTATATAAGTGCTGTGTCAGGATTTATTTGGCAGATTCGTCCTGACCTTCGAATAGTAAAGTCCTGTTTTAAGTTACTCTTGGAGTCTGTGTATTAATTAACTAAACAACCCACAGACTTTACAGGTTCACTGTTACCTTAAATTCCCCACAGATGCGAACCTTCCTTGGTTCCCCAGGCGTGCTGCTCAACGACTTTTTCATCACAGGGACGATGGGTGTAGCCCACTCGCTCCAGTCTACCTTGGACAGTACTCCTGAACGTTCCAAACTCTCCAGCTCTGCCTCGACGGCTGGGCGGATCGCATAAGGTGCCGCTCTGGCCTTAAAAAATTTGGGGCTTGCGTTTTCTTCAATTTTAATTGTTGCTGTCATGCCTTTTAGTGTTCCGAGTCCTTGCTGGAACACTTCTTGCGTGTCGGTTAGGATCTTTGACAGTCGCCAGGTGTGACGTCGTCATCCTTTTTGGCAGCCACAGTCAGTGCCTGTATGGAATGCCAATCCAGCTGTATTTTCCGGATCCATTCACGTCCCAGTAATGGTGGTCCTCCATCTTGCAATACATACAGGTCTAGTTTTGGTGTTTCCTTACTGTTATATATAACGGTCACCCTTATTTTTCCTTTGGGATAGACTTTTTGTCCCGTGTACGTCTTCAAAATAATTTTTGTGTCTCTCAAGGGTATGTGTGAGAATAGCCGCTCGTAGTCCCGTCGGTTTATGACTGTTAGGGCTGATCCTGTGTCCAATTCCATTTTTACCTGGAGTCCTGCTATCTTGAGAGTGACCCAAATGGTTCGGTGATCCTCCATTTTGATCACATAATGTAGTTTCAGACAACTCAGCTCCCTGCTTTCGGAGTTGGTATCACTCTTTTGTTTGTCTGAACTATTCTCCATCACCTTATGTACCTTCTTGTACTTTTCTTTTGGAGATTTCTTATTGCTGGTTTTCTTTCCCGACCTGCAGACTCGTGCTATTTGTCCTACTTTTCCACACTGTCTGCACACTTTGTCTTTGAACCAGCAATCATTCTGGTTGTGGGTTGTTCTGCCGCAGCGATAGCACTTCTCTGTTCCATATGACATTTCATTTGTGCCATATTCTTGCGGTCTCTGTTGTATCTCTGCAGCGCCCCGTGCTGCTGCTTCATATGATACCGCAATGCTGAAAGCCTTTTCCAGCGTAAGGTCCTTTTCAGATAAAAGCTGTTTCTGGGTTCCTTCACTTTGGAGCCCACACACAAACTTGTCCCTTAAGGTATCTGCCAGTCCCGCTCCAAACTGGCAGTGTTTCGATAGTTTGCGCAGTTCTGTTAAATAATCAGCATTGCTTTCATCCTTATGCTGGTTCCGTTTGTGAAACTTGAATCTTTCTGCTATCAGCAGCAGTGTGGGGTTTAAATGTTCCTTTAGTATCGTTACTATGTCTTCAAAACTCTTTTCCATTGGCTTCGTTGAGGTTACTAGATTTCGCAATAACCCATACGTCTTTGCACCCATTAAATTCAACAATACCGACGCATTCTTGTCATCTAACACCTCATTTGCCTTGCAGTACACCTCTATTCGTTCGACATATGTAGTCCAATCTTCGACTTCATTGTCAAATGCGGTGATACTGCCACTCTTCGGCATTTTGGGTGTGGTTTAAAATGGCGTCTCCCAATGGCTTAAAATGGCGTCTCCCGCGCTTTCCTTCCTCCCCCGCTGCTTCCGGTTCTCATGGCAATGGCGGCGCCCTGTAGGTTTCGCGCACTTCTGCTGCCAGCGCCACTCTCGGCGGTCCTCGTGGCAATGGCGGCGCCTCGCTGGTTTCTGTGCATCTCTCTCTCCCTCTCTCCGACGCTGCTCGGCCCCTGAACACCGGCTGCGCCCTGTGCGCTCTGCCCTCTCTCTCTCTCCCCCGTCGACGCTGCTCGGCCCTTTGCTGTGCTGCTCGGTCGGGCTCTAACCCGCCGCTGTCCAGGAAGGGTCTGCGCACTACCTGTTGCCAGCCCGTTTCGCTGGACCACCTCGACTGGAAAGCCAAGCCTGGCTCTCGACAGCCTCCCCCGCAGTTCTCGAGTCTCTGCTGGATGACTGGGCGGTTGTCCGTGGTCGACGCCCGAGTCTCTGGCCTTGACCTCCAATCTACTGATCTTCAGGAACGAATCCCCGGGAGGTGATGCAGAGTTGCAGGTAGGTTCGAACCTGCCTCGTCGCCAATGTTACGTCCGTGTATAATCAGACACAGACTGCGGAGAACGCTACAAACGATGTTTACTCAACGTGGCTCAGATGGCAACTGATCTGTACAGATTACTACTCAACATTATATACAGGTGTGGTCACTGCCGGTACTACAGTATACATGAGCTGTAAAAAGTAGTTTCCCCCCTTAAAGGTACATACATTACACTTTGGGACATACTAAGGATATGAAGGGTGCTATATAAATGCAAGTTCTTTCTTTCTTATCTGATGCCTCCTCATTGTTGGTGTCAGGGTCATGGTAAACAGTTTCTCAGGATTCAACTTGCTGATACCCTTAAGTATCTTGAATAAATCACTAAAAACCTCTCTAAATATTCTCTAATGTCAATAAATGCAGCTTCTGCCATCTCTCCTTGTAGTTCAGGTTTCTGAAGTCAAGTATCAGATGGGTAGCCTTTTCTTGCATCTATAATATGGTGGCCAGAGATGCACACAGTACTCCAAATAAGGATGAACCAATCTGGTTTACCCCTGTATGAGCTCAAAATCACACCCCGTGATTTATGTTATATTTTGCACACTATCCAACTTGAGATCCTATTTTTCCTTATAAAACAATGTTGCACACTGTGTTGACTGTCTCAATGACCTATCCATCAATACCCCAAAATCCTTTTTCCATTTCTTAGCCAACTTCCAAATCTATTCATTTGCACCTGATCAGCCTGCTTTTGAATCTTTGACTGACAATTTTCTCTGTAGTATCTGTAATGATTATAATACACAGGATAGATTTGCTTAAAATAATTTATATACTGAGCATGATGTCATTTATACTATCTACCTCATTCATGTGCTCTTAACTCCCATCCTCTTTAAAAACCCCTTGAATCAATCACCTAGCTGATGGCATCTGTCACAAATCGTGGAATACAAATGTATCTGTATAACTCAACAGCCACATTCGGTTTTCACGTCTCCTGATTTGAAATTGCAGAATTATGTACTTCTGGAGTCTTGTCGCCCCATGTTTGAACTTGTGACTGAGGCCCACATCGTTGGATCCACTTGTCAAATGTTTCCACCCATTAAATGGTCTTTCTCCACGTGAGATTTTGCATCCCTGCTTCTCTGTTGTATCTGGGATACTTATTTGGAAAAAGGAGGCTCATCTTGCTATTATCTCATTAAATTTAATTTACCTCAGTTACAACAGATAGAGGCCCATTGCCACGCTTCTCTTTCCTTTTTGTCGAGCCTGTGGATCCAATTTTTAAACTTCCATATTGGGCGCTGCACAGTATTTTGAGCCCTAAGAGGAAGGCCGGATTGATTAAACACTGAAATTTTGTTTTGTTTATATAATATTTATAATGGCCCAGAAATTCGGGTCGGGGGCTTCCCGCGGGTGTAAGCCCCCGACCTGCACTTACCTTGCGCGCCGGCAGTTGAGCTCTGGGCTCCCGTAGAATTCCGCTCCGGGGCCTGACCCAGCTGCCGGCGCGCTGTGCTTGCGTGTCCCAGGGGCGTAGATAGTTCGATGTGTCCCCTGGGATCACGTGGGCCATGGGCAGCCAATCGGCGCAGGGAAAAGCCCATCATAAGTAGTGACAGGAAGACCTGTCAAAACTTAGAAATACTACGGCCCCAAAATAAACCTTCAAATAAATTTTAAAAATCATCACACTTTTTAAATAAACTATAAATTACATTAAATAACTATTTTAAACAATAATTTAAATTTTTGAAAAAATAATTTTATATTCTAACGGGGCTAAAAATAAACTTACCTTGCTTTAAAGTATTTAAAAATAATAAACCTGTAGAAAAAATGTTTTAATTTTAATTAATTGACCACTTACCTTTTAAAATGCAGGCCTTATGCCTGGTTTTTACATTTCTAAAATCTAAAGACTTACCCTCATGGAAAAACCTGTAAAAAAAACGTAAGTTCAAAGCGCACGCGCAGACTCCCGCGCGCATGCGTTCGACCTCTGAACCCCTTCGTTCAGAGGAACGGAAGTGCCGGTTTCCCGCGCATGCGCAGGGCATGCAAGAAACCGGCACTTCCACTGGGCCCACGCGTGAGTACCCTGTGCGTACTCACCCGTGGAGACCTGAATTTCTGGACCATTGCCTTTATTGTGTTCTTGTTTCTTTGTTCTTTGGAACAAATTTTAAAATTTCACTGCTAAAAATTTTTAAAAAAATCAAATGATCAAAACCAGCTGTATCCAAATAACACTAGGCCTTATAACTATGTATAGATGTCTGTAAGATTTGCTGATTCTTTAACGGGGTTGAAATTGGGCAATAGCGAATCGGCAGCCCACTTTATACGCCACCTAATTTTCTTCGCCATTGAAGTCACCCCCAATGAATCATTCAACCATTTTGAAGCATCATAATGTTTTCAAACAATTTTTATTTATTATTTTACATACTAAAAATATGTGGCCAAAAAGAGACATTCATCATAGGATTACATAGCATTGTGTATCATTGAACAAGATATATTTACAGGTGCAGTAGGGTAATTGCTACCAATACAATGTCACATTTACAGTGTGGAAAGAGTGGAATAAGGTAGCATGATGCCTCTGGATATCTGTTGTGTAATTCTCTTGTCATTATATTGGTTTGTATGAGCAAGGTAGGGATGAAAACTGAAACTAAAGTATTAAATTGATCTAATGTAATTATACATTTCTTCATATCTAAATTGGGAGTCGTTTGTATCATTTTGTATTGAAGTGTTCTTTAAATGGCCTAACTCTTCAAAAAAAGCACTCGACGTGCAACATGCCATTTTCTGTTGTGGCAAAAAATTTTATGATGAATATTGATGACTGGGCCGAGGAATAGCTCCAAAACGTAACTGCAATTTTTTGTTGTTGCTTTCTTAAAGTGGTTTAATTCTTTTTTTCTAGTAGTTTTAACCTATATTCCTTTGGAGTCTACTGGAAGGATGTGAAATGCATACAAACCCGAACAATCTAGTGGTGGGTATACAGCAGAAGTGATTTTATGACGGGTCTTCCTGTAAACAACTTGTTCCATTTAAATCTGAAATTAGAGGATCTGAAGTTTGGACTAATTTAAGCCAAATTTTCCTGTGCCTTGCTGCCAAATAGTGCATAAAAATATGTGAAATGTGGAAGAAAAATGGGCGCAGAGCCTTTGCTCCCATTTTGTTCCTGAAGAGGAACCAGCAGCGACCCGATCTTTGTTCACTGTTCACCAGCGGTGTTTTCGCGTCTCGCCGGTTTGATAGAAATGAGTTCTGGGGCCCAATATCAGGGGCGCCTCAGGCCTCACCAGTCAGGCACAGGGATCCTACCCGAATTGTAGGCTGATATGTGTGACTGCGTACAATGCAGAGTAATGTTTAACTGACTTTAAACAGTTAATAAACTGACAGCTAGGGATTCTATATGTTACTGCTTGAAATATGAATTTCCTCAAGCTGAGTGCAGGGTAGTATTTATCATATTTAAATGGAAGTATATCTAATGTAAAATATGTAAATTATAGTAATTATACATCACAATACATTTGTGCTACACAGTCTGAAAATGGCAGCTATTCAAAGTAGTTAATGTTTGGAGTGCACTAACAATTTTAGTGTGACTGAGTACTGCTGATAGCAAGCGTACTCTTGTGAGGTTAAGTACTGCCATGTGATTATTCACAGTTTTGTTCATACCTCTGACTATTGAGTTATGGAAACAAGTATGTCCTCATCTCAGGACTTAAGTATTGCATGCAGCATTTGGAAAAAAAAGGAAAAATAATAATTTTTTTACATTCACCATTTTGATGAAAAAAGAAAATTAAAATTATAATTGCTTTGTGTAATTTAGATTATTCATTTCCCTAAATAGGCATCCCAGTTGCTTAATATTATAAGTAATTTAGTTACAGCTTGAGAGACAACCTTATATTCTGGATAAATATTACATTCTGAAAATGTAAATAAGCAAAAAAATCAGAAGGGACAAAAAAAGGCAGATAAAAATGGGAATAATCATAGTAAAAATAGATATAATATGCAAATAATTTTGCTGAAGCTATGTTCAAAACATGTATGCAGTACACACACGCATGCACGAGCACCCACACATACACCCACGCACATGCACATGCACATGCGCACACGCACACATGCACACTCACACATGCACATACATGCATACATACACGCGCATGCATGCAGATGCGCATACGCATGCAGATGCGCATACACACCCACATGCACTTGAGGTCGGGGTGGGGGGGAGTGAACTTTCACAGTTGTTCACCCGATCTCCCATCGTAACTTCGGCGGAAGAGCCATAGAAACCCGGGAATCCATTGTTTCTCAAGCTTACCGCAGCTCCTTTATCGAAATTACAGCGAACGAGTTGAAAACCTCCCGGAGCTTCAAACCCGTATACTCATGGAAAAGTAAATATGGCACTAATTTCCATGAAAATTCTGAAGTTACAGCAAATGATCGGGAGAAGTCCCATGGAAGTTCAACCCCATAGAGTATTTTAAACCAAGGCTTTAATCAAAGAATCTTTTACGGAAGGAATATAAAAAGGAAGAGAGTAGCTAAAATAAACATTAGTCCCTTAGAGACACTAAACAAATATTTTGTATCTGTCTTCACGGTAGAAGACACTAACAACATCCCAATAATGGATAATCAAGGGGCCACAGGGAGTGGGGAACTAAAGACAATCACTATCACTAAGGAAAAAGTACTTGGTCAAATAATGGGACTAAAAGACGACAAGTCCCCTGGACCGGATGGCCTGCATCCCAGAGTCTTAAAAAAATGGCTGTAGAGATAGTGGATGCATTGGTTGCAATATACCAAAATTCCCTGGAAACTGGAGAGGTCCCAGCGGATTGGAAAACCGCAAATGTAACACCCCTATTTAAGAAAGGAGGGAGACAGAAAGCAAGATACTATAGACCAGTTAGCCTAACATCTGTCATTGGGAAAATGCTG
This sequence comes from Somniosus microcephalus, assembly GCF_052327205.1. Classification (NCBI taxonomy): domain Eukaryota; kingdom Metazoa; phylum Chordata; class Chondrichthyes; order Squaliformes; family Somniosidae; genus Somniosus; species Somniosus microcephalus. The sequence continues at coordinate 272,932,667 of NC_140990.1, read as the reverse complement.
GAGCCCTTCACTAAGGAAGCTGTAGCAGGGCATTTGGAAAATCATAATGCAGTCAAGCAGAGTCAACATGGTTCTATGAAAGGGAAATCATGTTTAACAAATTTGTTGGAGTTCTTTGAGGATGTAACGAGCAGGGTGGACAAAGGTGACCCAGTGGATGTGGTGTATTTGGATTTCTAGAAGGCATTCGATAAGGTGCCACATAAAAGGTTATTGCATAAGATAAGAGCTCACGGAATTGGGGGTAATATATTAGCATGCATAGAGAATTGTCTAACTAATGGGAATCAGAAGTCGGGATAAATGGGTCATTTTCTGGTTGGCAAACGGTAACTAGTGGGGTGCCACAGAAATCGGTGCTGGGGCCTCAACTATTTACAATCTACATTAATGACTTGGATGAAGGGACTAAGTGTAATGTAGCCAAGTTTGCGGATGATACAAAGATGGGTGGGAAAACAAGTTGTGCAGAGTACTCAAAGAATCTGCAAAGGGATATAGACAGGCTAAGTGAGTGGGCAAACATTTGGCAGATGGATTATAATGTGGGAAAGTGTGAGGTTACCCACTTTGGCAGGAAAAATAAAAAAGCAAATTATTATTTAAATGGAGAGAGATTACAAAATGCTACAGTTCAGAGGGACCTGGGGGTCCTTGTGCATGAAACACAAAAAGTTAGCATGCAGGTACAGCAAGTAATCAAAAAGGCAAATAGAATGTTAGCCTTTATTGCAAGGGGGTTGGAGTATAAAAGCAGGGAAGTCCTGCTACAACTGTACAGGGTATTGGTGAGACCACACCTTGAGTACTGCGTACAGTTTTGGTCTCCTTATTTAAAGAAGGATATATTTGCATTGGAGGCAGTTAAGAGACGATTCACTAGATTAATTCCAGAGATGAGGGGGTTGACTTATGAAGAAAGGTTGAGCAGGTTGGGCCTATACTCATTGGAATTTAGAAGAATGAGAGGTGATCTTATTGAAACATATAAGATACTGAGGGGGCTTGACAAGGTAGATGCAGAGAGGATGTTTCCCCTCATGGGAAAATCTAGAACTCAGGGGCATAGTTTCAGAATAAAGATGAGATGAGGAGAAATTTCTTCTCTCAGAGGGTCGTAAATCTGTGGAATTCTCTGCCCGAGAGAGCTGTGGAGGCTGGGTCATTAAATACATTTAAGGTGGAGATAGACAGATTTTTGCAAGATAAGGGAGTGAAGGGTTATGGGGAGCGGGCAGGGAAGTGGCTTTGAGCCCAAGATCAGTCATGATCTTATTGAATGGTGGAGCAGGCTCGAGGGGCCAAGTGGCCTATTCCTGCTCCTATTTCTTATGTTCTTATGAAAGCGGATATGTCTCCAGATAACCTGTTTTAAGTGGTAAAGCTTAATTTTTCAAAATCCTTGCAAAATCATTACCCTAATTAGGCTTATTTGCTTTGATGTATATTTCAGCAGCTGAGCGTATAGGTGAAGAAGTTGCATGTGGGATTACAAGAGATTTCTTTTAGTCAAACTCGCGCTGTAACAAATGCATATATTATTGCAGAAAGCTGGCTCATTGTTGACCCAAAGCTCAGCTTCCTCTGCCACATGCAATCCCTCATCAACAATATTTTCTTTTATCTCTGCAACATTTCCCATCCCCAACCCATTTCTCCACATCGGCAAAAAGGTTAAACCATGTTTTTGTCACCTCACACACAAACTTGTTGCTGGTCTGCCCATTTCATGATTCATAATATGCAAGGAATAGATTATCCCTCCGTGCAGTATTGAGAGGCTGGCTGACAGACCACTCAGACAGACCACACCCACAGACCACACCCACACCTACAGACCACACCGACAGACCACTCCTACAGACCACACCCACAGACCACTCCCACAGCCCACACCCACAGACCACTCCCACAGCCCACACCCACAGACCACACCCACACCCACAGGCCACACCCACAGACCATGCCGACAGACCACACCCACAGACCACACCCACACCCACAGACCACACCCACAGACCACTCCTACAGACCACACCCACAGACCACTCCCACAGCCCACACCCACAGACCACTCCGACAGACCACATCCACAGACCACACCCACACCCACAGGCCACACCCACAGACCATGCCGACAGACAACACCCACAGACCACACCCACTCTGACAGACCACACCCACAGACCACTCTGACAGACCACACCCACAGACCACACCCACACCCACACCCACAGACCACACCCAAACCCAAGAACCACACCCACACCCACAGACCACACCCACAGACCACTCCGACAGACAACACCCACAGACCACTCCGACAGACCACACCCACAGACCACAACCACAGACCACACCCAGAGACCAGACCCACAGACCAGACCCACACCCCATACCCACAGTCCACACCCACACCCACAGACCACACCCACAGACCACACCCACAGACCACACTCACACCCACAGCAGAACCACACCCACAGACCACACCCACAGACCACACTCACACCTACAGACCACACCCACAGAACCACACCCACAGACCACACCCACAGACAACACCCACAGACCACTCCGACAGACCACACCCACGACGATACAGGGCCTGTGGGCTGCAGTGGAAATTAAGTGCCCTGTAAGTGTGCTGCAACATTGGGCATCTAGGCCGGTTGCAAGGCCTGGAAAATGGTAGATCGGAGGGTAAGTACTGAGTGCTATAGAAATGTATTGTGGACTATCATGAAGTGGTCTGATGGAGCTATTTAAATATCATAAAAAAGAATTTAAAACATCTTTTTTTACTGGACCCACATTTAGTGATGCAATGATGTTATCATGTCAACAATTGCATCAGTGTGCAGCTCTTCATTACTATTCTGGCCAAAAGATATCCATTATTTTATCAGAATTATTATATACCTTTAATTCTAAGGTCTAATATTTCGCAAATGATCATTGTAAATCAAAGTAATAAATAGGCAGATCTATTTATATCATCATCATGTTTTCCATTGGTATTGTTACTCGTGTTCTGGAAGCATTTGTTATTTTGATTTAAATTGGACAGAATTCTCCTTTAGAATGAAAATTAAAGTATTAGTCAAAGTTACAGCATAGAATTTGGCTACTTGGCCAGAAAAGGTTTGAACCATGTTTGTGGGGCAAAACTTAAAACACTTCAAATTGTTCTGGTGGAATCATAAATGTGACTTCCGTTCAAAGATAAATAATGCTGGTATGATGCTACTGTTAGTTATAATTCAAAGATAAATTAATCCAGCAGAAAATCTGCATAGTTATTAAAGGAAGTTATGACAGGGAGCAAGATACTTGTTCATTAAAGGCATCTGGAAGTTAACAGAAATACACTTGTACATCATGTGTTTAGTCAGGAAGCAGATTCTCAATTCTTGTATCAAATCCATGTGAAATTTTCATCTAAATATAAGTGGCAGACCTCTTATGGCAATCTTCTATATTCCTCAAATATGGTGCTTTGATAGATGTGCTGACAATTAGATGAAATGATTTAGAATTTCCATTTCCACTACATTGTAACACACATTGAGTGCACGGCCTCTCTGGTTTATTTTCATTTCCAGTTCAGTTTTTTTCTAAAAATGTCTCATCAAACCATTGAAGGAATTCAAGTGTACATTTCCATGCATTAATGAAAACCACATGCATGACTAGTACTTCATTTGAGAATGGATATGGTCCATAATTCGACTTCAACAATTACTGTGCACTCAAATACATCAGTTATAATTTTTTACTGAACTGCCCTGAAGTATTACATGCATAAAAAACACAGTATTTCATAATAAATCTATTTTCAGCATATATAATGGAATGCACAATTAGATTATTTGCCACAAGCAAAGGAGTGTACATCTAATTGACCATGGATAGAACGATATCTTAAAATATAAAAAAATTCTCTCACAGGAGGTGTAAAATTCTGTCATTTTTCTGCTTTGTAAGACCTATTTATATTCAATTTAAAATATGTACAATGATACAAATTTTAGTTTGTAAAACAGAAAAATTAATGGCACGACATTTTAATTTAAAAGAAACCCTGGGATAGAATAAATAAGTCAGATAACAGAACAAAGAATTTTTTTATCTTTTAACATTTTTTTCTTTAAAAAACTCAGATCTTCTGCTAATATTCTCTTTCCATCACATTGCACTTACAAAGTCTGCAGAAATAGTATCTATTCTCAGGTTCCATATAGGCTTAATTATTTAAAAAATACATGCAGAGCAATTCTTGGAATTTCTGTTTTGGCAAGGAAAAAATAAATTGAAATGCAGATCGCAGTGTATGGAATGCTACAGGTTATTATTGGCAACTAAAGATCATGCCTGAGTTTTTCCTTATAACTCAATGCAGCTAATTGGAGTAAATTCTTCAGGTTAATTTTCTGTTTTATAAACACAATTTTTGTCATCTTCGAAGTTTACTCTGTGATTCTGAGAATATAACATCATGGGGAATTGACAGATTAATAAAAACAGAAATATTGATGGTGATATACAGTTGATGCTGTTTCTTGGCAGGTGACTGTAGGCAGGGCAAGGGGGAAGCGTATCAAACTCTACAGTGGGGAGTTAATGCCTGTTTCTCCATCAAAGTAAACCTTCCTCGTTAGGGACAAACCTCAAACTAAATTCATAACCCTGGAAGATTAGAATTGCTTTCTTATCAAAACAATTACAAAAAACCTTTGGTCCAGCATACACAAGTCGACTCATTCGTGCTTGGTTGGGGGCTACAGCAAAACTTATTTTTCCGTCAGCAGCCCTTCCTGTTTTGATACGTGGTTAAGCATTAGAGACTGATCCGATCATGCATATATGACCAAGTAAATCTCCATTTTTGGGCTTCTGATTGGCTGAAACAAATGACCTTTGTTGTTTTTGCAAGTTCCTCCCACCTCCAAAAATGGTAGTGGGAGCCAGGAAGAAAAACAAGGTAATGAAAATATTTTAACATTGGTCTTCATAAGAAAAAAAGGGTTAGAATAAGTGGTCTGGATAGAAAAAAGTAAACCTAACCTTGAATATTAGAAATAAAGAGAATGGAGGGCCAACAGAAATAAATAGTTTATTTTTTATATTTAATACAGCTTTTATTTATTTTTGGAGTATAGTGTTAATATTACAGTAATATTACTGTAATGTTAGTGTCTGTCTCAATGCCAGGGTATGTAAGCTGGAAACTTTAAAAAATCAGCTGCCCACTTAGAATGCCATTTACTTTCACTAGCCTGCAGTCTAAGAATTCATATATATCTTTAAATATTAAAGGATAGAATTTCCGCAGAGGGTTCTCCAATCTCCCACCGTAACATCAATGGAAGATTGGTGGAACTCTAGAGAAATAGCATCAATGATTATTTAAGTAATTGCTCCAGGGTTTTCGTTGAGATCAGAGAATCTCCTTCTCCAAGCTAGGTGCACTGTGACACTCTGGACCATCTTCCCAATACTACCAAACCACACGACCCCTCCCAATCCCCATTAATAAATCTCTCTGCATTTGTCAGACCCCACCACCTCATTCCCAGTGCTACCAGACTCCAGGATCATCTTCACAATGCTACTTAAGCATGCTGTAGCCACTTCCCCACTCCACAATACTGCTTCACACGATATCTACAACCTACCTACCTGCATCCTGGCACATCTTCCCTACCTGCCTTGGCTTTAAACAGAAATGTAAGAGATAAAATTAACTATTTATTTAAATGATCATATAATTACAAACAATTTCCAATCATTTCATGGAATTCAACCTGAAAACAATTCTACAATACTGCGAAATAAAAATATTATTTGACTTACTGAGCCACTGAGACCTGGCTAGTATACTCTAACTTACAGGGGGAAAAAACAACATATACTCGCAAGAGATCTTCTAGTTTTTACTAATTATGCACAAGTGGCAATAGCAGAATACTTAATAGAGATCTGTGGAATACCAAATGAATTCCATTCATGACAAATGCATTAATAATTCACTCCTAAATCTGTCACTGATCAGTAATTACATTTTCTTATACATATGCATATTTTCTAAGATATAGCCTCTGAATTGTTGAAAATGTTGGTACATTTATAATCATGCACATTATAATGGCAGCAATGCATGCTTCCTAATTGCCAGTAGCCTTTGAATTATGTAAAAAATATTTAACCTGGATATGCTCTAGTTAATGCATAATCTCAATTAAAACACCATTTCAACTATATATACAGTATATATACACATATAATAAAATGTTATGGTCTCAAGATTCCAAAGGTTCTGCACCAAAGCTGATGCTATTAACGTAACATTATGGGTTGATTTTTTACTTTAGAGTGTGCGGGTTTGCGAGTGGGTGGGCAGTTAAAAGCGCTGAAATTGACGGCGTGTCGGGAAGCCGGCTTCAACCTGATGGCTTCCACCTTTAACTCGGGCGCATTACTCAGTGCGCCAGAAACCTGCTCGGGAGAGGCGGGTGAGCTCATTATAACAATTTACAGTTAGTTAAGAGGCTGTTAACAGCCTTGTTTACCTGATGTTGCAGCTGTTACTGGCTGTCCACAGGATTCCCGGGCTTGCTGAACCTCGCCAGTGAAAGTAAGGTGAGAGCACAGCGGCAATTGTGGGAGCTGAACAAATGACATTTTTTTTAAAATCACATAAATACTCACACCACACACCTGCTTTCTTGCCTAAGGGAAAGGCTCTTGTTGACACCACTTGTGCTGAGAGTTTGCTTTCAGGAGTTTGCAGGCGAGTTCTACAATTTTTTGAAGTCACTCTCACTATATTGGAAGTCACTCTCTCTACATTGGAGGATTGTGCCTCTGATCTCCACTTTACATCTGTCATATATCAGATCATTATGCTGTTTCAACTTGGACCTCAGATGAGCACCAGCAGCAACAACACCAGGAGGATCAGCAGCAGCCTGCTCCTTATTGACCTGCCGCTCCACAGGAGAGAGGGGATGAGCGCAGGGGTGCACCTCGCAGGACGTGATACCCCGAACACAGGGTATATAGGCAGAGGATCAGCTTCCTGAACATGACTGAGCACCAGTGCCTCAGGAGGTTCAGGATATCACATCAGGCCATGGCAAACATTTGGAAGAAGACTTACTGGATGATGCCACCTAAACCCTACTGGAAGAAGACCTGCTGCCAAGTGGGCCTGGTGGACATGTGTTACCAGTGGCTATCAAAGTCACCACCACCCTCAACTTCTTCACCTCAGGCACCTTCCAGGGATCTGCAAGAGACATTTGCAGGATCTAGCAGTCGGCCGCACACAAATGTATCACCCAGGTAACCGATGCCATGTTTGACAGGGCAGGCACTTATGTTCACTTTGCCACTGATGAAGCCAGTCAGACTGAGTGGGGGCTCGGCTTTGCAGCTCTGGCTGGCTTCCCACAGGTGCAGGATGTCATCGACTGCACACATGTGGCCATCAAGGCACCCCCACATCACCCAGGAATGTTCGTAAACCATAAGGGCTTCCACTCCATCAATGTGCAGCTCGTCTGCAACCACAAAAAGATCATCATGAATGTGTGTGCCAGATTTCCAGGGAGCTGTCACGATTCATTCATCTTGAGCTAGTCCACCCTCCCTCAGCTCTTCGCCCTTCCAAACAGACTTACTGGCTGGTTGCTTGGAGACAAGGGCTAGCCACTAAAGATGTAGCTGATGACACCCTTGAGGAGGCCAAGCAATGAGGCCAAAGAATGCTACAATCAAAGCCAGATGACGATGAGATGTGTAATGGAGCAAGCAATTGGGATGCTGAAGATGTGCTTCAGATGCCTGGACAGATCTTGAGGAGCCCTTTAACATGCAACAGCCAGGGTCTCCAGAATGATTGTGGTATGCTGCGCTCTGCACAACATACCACAGCAGCGAGGATTGGAGCTGCAGGAGGAGCAAGGCGCAGAGCGCAGAGCCTCTTCAGAGGAGGAGAAGGATGATGAGGAGGAACAAAAGGAACATGAGGAGGAGGAGGAACCTAAAGTGGACATGGCACTAGCAGTGGTGCACATTGCTGCCCGTGAGGTCCAGGATGGCCTCATAATGTCACGATTTAGTTAGGTTGCACCAGTGCACCCATATGGCACCCAGTTGCTGAGCCAACATCCCCCCCCTCCCAGCCACAAAGCAGTCCTAAAATGACCAAACCATTCCTGTCACCAAAACCCCCATTGCTTGAAATTAGGTAATGCCTTACCATTCACTTCAACTGACAAGGCCACTTGCCAGGCAGCAGACAAAAATGGTCAAGAAAGGGAAGTGGTACAAAGAAAGAATTTTATGTGACTCAAAAAGAAAACTGATACTTAACAATCTACCATTTCATAACACACCCATATGCATACCCTTGTGCATCTAGAATTGTTTAATCTGTGTCTTCCTATAACTCCTATGGCATGCAACCCCTGTGGCTTCCGCCGAAGTAGAGGCAGGCTGCTCACTTCTCTGCTCTAACTGCTTAGACACTTTTGGCGGATGTTCTCTGAGTTTTGGAACCCATGAGGGCCCCGTCAAAGACTGCTCCTCCTGCACCTGTGCAGGGGCAGACTCGGTCATCATGATCTGAGACAGGATGTGGGGCTCTGACTTAGGGGGAGGCAATGGGAAGAAATGAGAGTGCTTTGAGCAGAGCCCCCACTTCCACTTCCCCTCTCAACATCATCTCTCTCATGGCCCACCCGCATTTTCTTGCTAGCAAGGCGCTGGAGAGGACTTTGCTGCACATCAGTAGGGCAATGAATGGCCAAGTTTAGGTTTCTATCCATCCTAGATAAGATTGCATTCAGAGTCTGCAGGCTGTTGGTCAGAGCAAGCATGCACTCGTTTGAATGACATGTTTGATGCTCCATGCAGGTGGCTATCCATTCCATGGATGAACACACCCTTGCCATGGCCTGTGACATCATGTCAGTCATGCTGGAGATGGACTCCTCCATTCTCCCTGCAAGTGAGCACATCGCAGCTGGAAAACCTGCCAGAGCCTCCCACATTTTCTGTTGCTCCTCAAGAATCATCCACTTTGTTGACGGCCTCCGAGGTCCAGCATCTTCATCCAGCTGAGCACTGCTTGAAGAGTCCTGCGCCCTCCGATGAGGACTCTCCACTGCTGACCCTGTCTCCACCATTTGCTCCTGCTCACATGTGATATGTGAGACACCAAGTGACAACACTACTTTCTGACTTAGTGGACCCACCGATGTGTGTGTATCTGTGCTGGTGCTGGGTGCACATGGGGCGTGTAATGGTGCACCCTCAGAGTCCGCTACCTCCTCTGAGGAGTCGTCTTCCTCCTCCAGCTGGACAGCGGGTGAAGGGCACTTGATGGGCCTGTGGGAGAGTAAAGACGTGAATTAGAACTGTTATGCTAAGAATGTTTTAAGTTACCATTATGCACATGATCATATTTCACTGGCTGCTGACATCAAGTCACCATGAGTTGTATGCCATGTAGCTGTGTGATATTTAATTCTGTCACCAGGTAGCTGGGAGGTCCCCGTCTCTCCAGCTCCCACAGCCAGCAGCTCTGCACTCGGCTCAGCTCCAGCGCCCCTTCCTCTTCTGAAGTGAGCAGCGTCATCATTGAGGGGCCACCACTGATTCGCTGCCTCTCCCGGGTGTTCTGTGCTCTCTTCTGCAAGGAGGGAAACAACAACTTGTATTTATATAGCACTTTTAATGTAGTAAAACATCACAAGGCACTTCACAGGACAAAAAATTGACACCGAGCCACATAAGAAATTAGGGCAGATAACCAAACACTTGGTCAAAGAGGTAGGTTTTAAGGAGCGTCTTGAAGGAGGAAGAGAGGTAGAGAGATGGAGAGGTTTAGGGAGGGAATTCCAGAGCTTAGGGCCTGGGCAGCTGATGGTTGTGCGATTATAATCAGGGATGTTCAAGAGGGCAGAATATGAGGAGCGCAGATATCTCGGGGGGTTGTAGGGTGGAAGGAGATTACAGAGATAGGGAGGGGCGAGGCCATGGAGGGATTTGAAAACAAGGATGAGAATTTTGAAATCAAGGCGTTGCTTAACTGGGAGCCAATGTAGGTCAGCGAGCACAGGGGTGATGCGTGAACGGGACTTGGTGCGAGTTAGGACATGGGCACTTGAGTTTTGGATGACCTCAAGTAAACAAGAGACCTTTGAGTGAGAGTCATGGAATGAATGGAAGGGATGGATGGGCTACATCTGTAGAGGGTGATTATGAAGTAGAGGCGTAGCATTACATTAAGATGAGGGTGAGTGTCAGTGGTGGATAGTCAGAAAGGGATGTGAGTAGGTACATAGACAATGAGGGATGGGTGCACCTGCACGGTAGATTGGTGTGAGGAGTGATGTGCAGGAGTAGGCTTGGAAAGGCAGAGTAACAAGGTTGAGGTGACATGCACATCAGGATGTAGGGCAATGTGCCATTGTACTCACCTTTCTTGACCAATTAACTGGAGCAGGTTCGACGATATCACGGGGCTATAGGGAGGGGGGAAATTAAAACAATCGCTATCACTGAAGAAAAAGTACTCGGTAAAAGTCCCCTGGACCTGATGGCCTGCATCCTAGGGCCTTAAAAGAAGTGGCTGCAAAGATAGTGGATGCATTGGTTGCAATCTACCAAAATTCCCTGGATTCTGGAGACGTCCCAGCGGATTGGAAAACCACAAATGTAACGCCCCTATTTAAGAAGGGAGGGAGACAGAAAGCAGGAAACTATAGACCAGTTAGCTTAACATCTGTCATTGGGAAAATGCTGAAGTCCATTATTAAGGAAGCAGTAGCAGGGCATTTAGAAAATCATAACACAGTCAAGCAGAGTCAGCATGGATTTATGAAAGGGAAATCATGTTTGACAAATTTGCTGGAGTTCTTTGAGGGTGTAACGAGTAGGATGGATAAAGGGGAACCAGTGGATGTGGTGTATTTGGATTTCCAGAAGGCATTTGATAAGGTGCCACATAAAAGGTTGCTGCACAAGATAAGAGCTCACGGGGTTGGGGGTAATATATTAACATGGATAGAGGATTGGCTAACTAACAGAAAACAGAGAGTCGGGATAAATGGGTCATTTTCCAGTTGGCAAACGGTAACTGGCGGGGTACCACAGGGATCAGTGCTGGCGCCTCAACTATTAACAATTTATATTAATGACTTGGATGAAGGGATGAGGCCAAATTTGCTGATGATACAAAGATAGGTGGGAAAGATAGTTATGAAGAGGACACAAAGAATCTGCAAAGGGATATAGACAGGCTAAGTGAGTGGGCAAATATTTGGCAGATGGAGTATAATGTGGGAAAATGTGAGGTTATCCACTTTGGTAAGAAAAATAAAAAAGCAAATTATTATTTAAATGGAGAGAGATTACAAAATGCTGCAGTACAGAGGGACCTGGGAGTCCTTGTGCATGAAACACAAAAAGTTAGCATGCAGGTACAGCAAATAATCAGGAAGGCAAAAAGAATGTTGGCTTTTATTGCAAGGGGGGGTTGGAGTATAAAAGCAGGGAAGTCCTGCTACAACTGTACAGGGTATTGGTGAGACCACACCTGGAATACTGCGTACAGTTTTGGTCTCCTTATTTAAGGAGCGATATACTTGCATTGGAGGCAGTTCAGAGAAGGTTCACGAGGTTGATTCCTGAGATGAAAATGTTGACTTATGAAGAAAGGTTGAGCAGGTTGGGCCTATACTCATTGAAGTTTAGAAGAATGAGAGGTGATCTTATTGAAACATTTAGGCCTAGAAATTGGGTTTTGGCTTAGCCAGGGCTTTAGCGCCGGAAATTAGTGCCGGCGCTAAGTCCCCTGCGCGCGCCAAAAATTCAGTGGCGCCGCGCCCAAACGGCTGCCGGCGCTACTGAAGGGTCTTAGCGCCTGGAAAAGGGCGCTAACTGCCGTTTCGCGCCGGAATTCCGGCGCTGCGGCACCCGATGCGGCGCGGCAGGCTGGGGAAGTGCAGGCCTCCTCCTTCCGTTAAGGAGGAGCTGCCTGCACCCGGCCGCGGCCCGCGCAAATCTGCTTAAAAATGAGCCCGGCACCTCGGACAAGTGCCGGGCTTGCATCTGTTCCGGGGGGGGGGGGGAGAGAAGTCCGGGGAGGGAGCTGCGGGCAGGCGGCCGGCGGGAAAGCGGCCGGCCGCCGCGGGGCCTTTAATGCGCCGGCGCTAACTGCAGTAAGGCACCTCTGACAAAACGCTGGTTGCGGCTGCCACGGGCGAGGCGGCCGCAACTCAATTTCGGAGTTCGGGCGGGTTACCACGGCAACCGGGACGCTGCGCACACCGATGACGTCATCGGTGCCGGCGCAGCGCTACCGGAGCAACGCCGATTTAGGGCCCCAGGGAATTTCACTACTGGCCATAACTCCGGCGCAAGGCCCTCTAGCGCCTCAAATGAGGCGCTAAGGCTACTGAATTTTCAGCCGTTAAGGTACTAAGGGGGCTCGACAATGTAGATGCAGCGAAGATGTTTCCCCTCATGGGGGAATCTAGAACTTGGAGGCATAGTTTCAGAATAAGGCGTCGCCCATTTAAAACTGAGATGATGAGGAATTTCTTCTCTCAGAGGGTCGTAAATCTGTGGAATTCTCTGCCCCAGAGAGCTGTGGAGGCTGGGTCACTGAATATATTTAAGGTGGAGATAGACAGATTTTTGAACAATAAGGGAGTGATGGGTTATGGGAGCGGGCAGGGAAATGGAGCTGAGCCAAGATCAGATCAGCCATGATCTCATTAAATGGCGGAGCAGTCTCGAGGGGCCAATTGGCCTATTCCTGCTCCTCTTTCTTATGTTCTTATGTTCTCATGACTCGACTTCAGCTCAGCTATTTAAAGGAGCAATTGAACAGATGTCCAAGGGGGCATCACTAAACCTTGGGGCAATCTGTCTTTGAGTCTGCATTTTTCAGTTTAGAGTTTTATCAACTTTTAACAAAGAACCAACTCATTGTTTCCACTCCAACAACCTGTCTTCCACCTCCACCAGCCTTCAACTGTCATCTGTGCATTGCTCCTTTAAATAGCTGAGCTGAAGTCGAGTCATATGTGACATCATCAGACCCGCTCCAGTTAATTGGTTGGGAAACCTGGAAGTCTGATTCAATTGCAGTGGCTTTGTTAAGCCCTCCGCTGCCATCGCGTCTCCAAGGTAAAAAGTCAGCCCTATGTGACACATTGAAATCAATGGGAACCAGCCTACTATTACGAGGCAGCCCAAATGCCACCTTGAATAAGGCTCAGCTGTTCTCCCCACAAAACAGTCAATAATATTGGCAACACAGGGATCATCCGAAGTTGCATATAGAACTGTCAAACACTGTGGGGTAGATTTTCAACTTGTCGCCTCGGGGTAAAACTCATGTTACAGATTGTCCATCCATTATAGAAACTGCCCAATTTTAACCACCGCTGAAATGAATGGAAAGAAAAATTGGGCGGTTTCTACAATGGACGCCAATCCTCAACACCAGTTTTACACCCAGGTCGCAAGTTAAAAATCTAGCCCATGTATGATCATTGTTCCAGTAAACATCATAAAAGAAAATCAAAAGAATGCATGGAAATAATTAAAAGCCTGCCACTAACTGAGAAAAAAAAATCAAGTGGGCGTGGGGGGGGGGGGGGGGTCTCACGTAAGTTGCTGGTTCGGATAGAAATGTAAACAGAAGCCAAAGAAGCAGTAAGTTCAAAAATTTCCCTGCACAAAAAACTTCGAAGTTGACTTGCATGGATCAGCAGAGAGCCATCAAGAGAACAGACGGCAAGGTCAGAATTGTGCAGCATGCACTTCAGCCCCCTTGTATCTACCCGCCATCCCCCCACTGAACATATTTACCATACAGAGTGTTTGCCTGCCATCACCCCAGGACAATCCCACCCCTAGTGACGGGCATCCCAGCCACCCCAGTAGCACACAGAGGGTAAATTTGGCCTCCCACTGAGCATGAATCCTGGTCAGTAATGCTCTCTGCTCAGAGTGAATCGAAACCTGGCGAAGGGGATGGTACATTCCGCTAAAGCTGAAAATCTGGAGCTAGTGGAGGGAAGAGAAGTTCAGCTGCTCGCCACTGAAGTAGTTTCTCTGGCTTTGCTCCTCTGTTCCCATCATCCTCCCCTATTCCACCCTTTACTCCATCCCTTCTTCACGTCCTTCCCACTCTCACTCTCCCCTCCCTGTCCAGCTCCCCCATCCCTTTCCCCACCCTCTTTCTCTGGCTCCTCCCCTGCCTGGGTCAAATTATCTCCTTCTTGACCTCAATACTGCACTTGGTCCAGGTAGATTTTAACTTTAGGCCGGCTAATCGGAAGAGCATGCTGACCGCCCACCTATTCCTGTCAACAGGAGGCCCAAGCCATTTGGAGGCCTGAGCCTCACTCCCAAGCAGCTGGCAAGCTGCACGCACTGAATGGGCATCCTATTGCAACTTGCCGGTTCCAGTACCGGATGGCTGATATGCTGCGCTGGCCCACAGATAGGGCCTGGAAGGGGAGAGGATAAAGTGTAGAGGGGTGAGCCCAGGCTGGCAGTGACCTACAGTATCTTTGTGGAGCCAGGAGGAGCACTCCTGCTCCTCCTGGCTTCACAAAAATATAAGTTGAAAAAAGTTTGGGGACCATTATCGGAGCAGCCAGCAGCAGATCCTTTAAGGACTGTGGGTTAGGCCAGTCTACGCCACGACATACTGGCGCAGCATGCGATGCACCTGCTCCACCCATGTATCCTTGAAAATTGCAATGGGGCCGGAACTATATTATAGGAGCCTGATTTGCGTACTAAAGAGGCCGACTGCTGAAACAGACAGGCACTCCGGCTGCCCATGGGAAGGTCCTTTTAAAAATGGCAGTGGCCGGACCATCACCGTTAATGGGGTGGTAATTCATCCAACCCCATTATGTGGCCATTTTGCCTCATTATCACTGATTTCAACTAGTTAAAACCAGACCTCACCTCATGTGCAACTCCACAGTGACACAGGACTTCATAAGTAACTTGTGCTTGCAGCTTTTCAGTTATTTGGTCCAGTATCACTCACTATTGTCTTTTTCCCCACACACTCTCTTATATCTCCTTTATCTTTTAATTACTGCTGGTTTGCAAAGCATTATTTTTAAGTTTTGCTAAGCATGAGTTTAAACATTAATATGTTACCTTACAGTTCCTTCTATATTTCTATCATGATTAGAGGTATAAGGTAAAATGTTTGAGTATAACTAATACAAATTATAATAAAGAATGCTTCAAGTTTTTAGTTCTTACATAGCTTTATGGTGTTTTTGTACCTTTCATCTATTCAGATTCCATTTGATAATTAAGAATTATCAGTAACCTGTAAATGCTATAATAAAATGAACACAAGGAGACCCATTTTTTTGTTCTTCAATGTTGAAATTCAGTTAACCTAGTCAAGAGTTTAGCCTTTGCAATCTATCATGAGTGAGCATTGTTCATGTGTAAAGCATGTGTAGGCATTTCCAAATGCTTTTATATTTTAATATAAAGCACACTCGCATATAACCCACACTTAACCACAAATTAGCCCTTCTCTTTATAAGGCTATGCAGTATTTAAAGCAATTTTCAGGATACAACACTTGGTTAGAACAATGTCCTTTCACCACTGGGGATTGGATTTAAATCTTTCCAAACCGATGAGGTAGAAATATTCCTCTTTGCCAGCTATAAAGGTCCTAAAATGAAATAAATTTGGCCAGTTTTATTTATGGCATAAACATTGCTTAAGCTTTTTTCCCCAGGATTTCTGAAGTTCTTCCATTTACTGTACGGTGGGCAAGCAGGTAACCACCACAAAAATGTACTTTTGTTGTGTATTCCTTACAAAATTCAGGTACATTAACAGTTACATCAATAAATTGAACCAGAACTTGCTGAAAAAATAATGATGTGTTAACGTCGCACACCATTATTAATGTGGAAATCGGCCAGCAAGTTCAGGAGATTAAGAGACACGCCGTGAGTTGCGAATCTCCACAACTTGCTGGTCGATTTAGGCCACTCCGACATTTATTTTGCACAAACAGCATCTCGCCCTTAGCCTCCCCGTGATTTTTAAGAATGTGCTGGATTTACACATTAATTGTCCATTAAACTCACCACAGAAAGTTAAGTCTAGTAATTAAGTGTGTAAGTACCCTTTTAACAACGTGATAATTATTAATTTCTGGCTCAGGAAGTAAACAATCTAAACTGTGGAATCTCATTCCTTCAGTTAGTGAATTGTTGTTGGAGATATTTAAAATGTCAAAGTTTAAAATTGTATTTTTTTTCTTACTTTTCCTTTCTATCTCTTTTTTCTCGCTCTCAATCCAATCTTTCTTTCCCTCTCTTATTTCCTTTCTGTACCTAATTTGACTAATTCTTAATCAAATGAGGTGCAGAAAGAGAAGTAAAGAGATGGAAAGAAAGATTGGATTAAAAGAGAAAAAAAGTTAGAAAGGAAAAGTAAGAAAAAAATATTAAAATGTAATCTTTACATTTTTTAAATCTCGTAAAACAGTTCACAACCTGAAGGAATGAGACGCCACACTTATAATTGTTCACTTTCTGCACAAGAGAGGTTGATTGGCAGTCATTAACAATTATCATGTTGCTAAAAAGGTAATTATGCTGTTAATTACTAGACTTAACTTTCCATGGCGAGTTTAATAGGCAATTAACATGCAAATTCAGCAACTCCATGAAAATCACGAGGAAGTTAAGGGCAAGATCCGTTTTCGTGAAGCTAATAGTGGACCGCGCAAATTGGCCAGCAACTTATGGTGAATCACAATTCACAGGGTTTCTCTTCTTCGCTAAAAGTTGTTGGCTGATTTGCGCACTAATAATGGCGTGCGTTGTTCAGACTCTGTTACTTTTTCATCAAAATCTGACCCTATGTAAACCTTCTGCAGTCAGTGTTTGTTGGTGTCATTTTTTCTCAGTAACTGAAATTTCTATGTCCAAATTATGATTTAAAAATATGTTTTTACAAACAATTAGAGGCTTTGCTTTTAAAATTCAACTTATTTTTAAATAACTTAAATTAGGATGAACAAAGACTGTCTCTCTCCCTCTGCCTGTCTCCCTACCATCTGTATGTCTCTCTTTCTCTCTGTCCCTGGCTGACTTTCCAGTTCCCTGTTTAGCATGGGAATAATGGATGCCCATTCTACTAGAGGCGCATTGAGGGTGCCTTTCCACCTTTGAAGGCCCAGAAAATCTTACAGAGGATTTGCTAGTGCCCCCTAGAAAGACTTATAGGTACCCCTATGTTCCCCTTATATATTTTTTTATAAACTGGAGATTTTTTTTCAGGGATCTAGGCCTTCATCCCAGCCTAAACCTCAGCTGGCCCCAAAAAACATCAATTGTCAGAGAGACACACCGGGCTGGATTTTCATTGAGGAGGCGGGTAGGAGGCAGGACTACAACTTTGGGGGTTGTAGTCCCACCTCCATCGAGTTCTAGCCAACCCACACGATTTTGACTTGATTGACCTTGTTGAGCCCACCCAGCGGGCTCAGCAGGCCAATTAAGGGCCACCTGGCAACAGGTGACATCACAGATTGAAATTTCATCTGTCAAGACCTTTTGACAGATGAAATATCAACGTTTCACAGCTGTTTGAAGCTGTCAAACACTGACAATCTGTACTTCAGGTTAATTCCTTCCTCTCAGGGTGATTTAGAGATCTCCCCGGAACAGAAAGCAGAGGCTGCAGATTTTGACAGCTCGCGGCCATTCTGCTTTCTGTGCCGGTGAGATGAGGGACTCCTGAGACCTGAAGGAAGGAAGGAAGGCTGTAAATGTAAGTAAAGTTTAGTAGAACTTCTTTAAACACTTTACAGACACCAAACACACTTACCTCTGCACTCATGCACCCATCACTCACCTGAACACCGGACATCTTGACCCCTCCAAGCCCTTCATCCCGACGGCCCGCCTCGCTAACTTGGCGTGGTTTGGAGCCATCGGGAATCCCACAGTTCAACAATAAAAATAGCGATTAGGCTAAAAACTGCCTGTTAACTACTTGTTAACAGGCAGTTAATTGGCACTAATCCCCTTCCTGCCTCGGGGAGGCGGGTCCCTGTGCGGGGTGGGTACCCGCCTCCTTTGAAACTGGCATGGAGGCGGGTTGGGGGCAGGATGGGGTTGGGACCCCCGATTTCGGGATTTTAAACCCCACATGCCTCCAATCCCGACTCCATGGCCCAATGAAAATCCAGCCCACCTAGTCTAACTGTGAGCTAGAGTTTCCTTCCAAAACTTGTTGCCAGAGACAACACCTTTTGTGACAACTGTATCAGAAAACGGAGTTTTCTGGCCGGTTAGGACATTTAATAAAATTACTAAGATTTAAAGTGAGGGCTACCAGAACAGCTTGCTATCTTCTTTTCATCACAGTAGTTCTCTGAAATTTACGATTGTTGGTATTCATTTCTGTGTAAAGACATGTGTCGAGTGCCAGCAGGGAGTCGCACCTCCAGGCTGTGCATGTTGGCAAACACACTGGCGCACAGCCCACAATTAGTGGATATATGCGGCTAGCAGGCAACTCCCACTGGCTGCATATACTTGAAAAAACAGCTCCATTAATTCTACGTCCAGGCGTTTAAGAAAGGCTGAGGCCTTCAAATAAAAACATTAATGAAGTGACTCAAAATCACAAAGTACAATTTTATTGATATGATTAATTGTGTTGTTGTGTATGTATTTTGTATGTCCTTATTAAGTTATAAACCTTATTTTGGACATTAGTGGGGAGAAATTCAGTTGGTTAGTGCCTCCCGTTAGCACCTGGCAGGGGCGCAAATGAAGTAACGGCGGGACAAGGCAAATCCAGCACCACACATCAAATCCAGTCACCCCTTAGCACTGCTGCTAACAGTTAGCACCTGCGGCTTTAGCACCAGGCAGATCATGGCATCAGTGATCGTGCAACACTCACTGGGTGCCCGATCTGACAAATTGATTATCGCCACCTGTCTTAGCACCTTGCCTTGAGAACGACAGGAAGAGGAGGCGTGAAGCAGGTGGATGGCGGCTCCAGGGGCGTTATTTAAAGGGATCAGTTGCAGCTGTCAGGTTAGTGCTGTTTCACTGCTTCCTTGTCAGTTTGCGATTGTGCAAGAGCTTAATTCAGTCATTTACAGGTTCTTTAGTATCAGGAGTGTTGTGGCTGCTAAAAGTTTGTTTCACTTATTCTGACAAAATTTCAACATGTTGCACATCGTTACATGAATGGGGGCTATACTGGCAGTCAACCTTGCCCTCCAGGATCTACTGCGGAAAGAGCGGAAGCAGTGAGGAAGATTGCAAGATGTGGCCAGAGGGAGGAGGAGGGCCATCAGGGCTTTCAACAGGAAGTCTTACCCTCTGAGAGTATTCCAAGGGCACTTTTTCTACCTCCAATTAAGCGTGGAACAGCGCATTGGAAGACTCCACTTCAGCAAGAAGATGGTCACAGAACTCTGCCACCTCCTGCAATCAGACATCAAGCCTCAGATCAGGGCGACCACGGCTCTCTCAATGGCAGTCCAGGTCACCGTCCCCTTCAATTTCTTCACCCGTGGTTCCTTCCAGTCTGTAACAGGAGATATAGCGAACATCTCACAGTTCGCCATCCATCGCTGCATCCGGGAGGTCACAGAGGCTCTCTACATTAGGAGAAGGGATTACATTTCCTTCCCCATCACCAGAGAGAAGCAGGCTGAATGTGCATGTGGCTTTGCCAGGAGAGTGGGCTTCCCCATGGTGGCAGGGCGCCATTGACTGCACCCACATGCCTTTGCAGGCATCGCACAACAATCCTGAGGTCTTCTGTAATTGAAAAGGCTACCACTCACTTAATGCACAGTTGGTGTGCGACTACAGACAGCGAATCCTCAATGTGAATGCCCGCTAAACTGGAAGCAGCCATGATGCCTTCATCCTGTGCCAGACTGGTGTGCCAGCACTCTTCCACATCAAACTTGCGGCTGACTGGTCGGAGACAAGGGCTATCTGTAGGGGGTGGCGTGCGCCCAGTCAGCTTCACCTCTGACTGTCTTTGAGCGGTTCGAATCACTCCCACACCCCTGGGTTCTAGACACCGGACTTAGGTACAGGCGGCGATACAGAAAATCGAGTAGAAAAGTGGTTTGGTGCAAGAAAACCAAAATTTGATTAAAGCAGAATAAAACACAATCTTATGAGAATTACTGGTATGAATACAGGCATAAACAATTACACTTATATGGGAATGGGGAACACACGGCACATCGAGGGAAACCAACTACATTAACAATCCCCTTGAGTCACGATGGGTTTTCTTCTTCTTCTCTCTCGGGCGGTCGTCTGCGGTAATGTTGCGGTTGGGGGTCGGTTGGTGGTCTTTACCGTCTAAATGATTTTACTACCCATGCTTCGAATGCCAGTTTATTCGTCATGGACGCTGTTACCCATTCTTTGAATGCCAGCTTATTCTTCACCTGGACTATGACTCTGGGGTTTTATTATCCATGCATGTAAATGCCAACTTATTCACCAAACACCAGCTTATAACTGGGCGTTTGTCCCCCAATGCGTCTTTCCGCTGCCCTTCTCTGCCTTTACCGGTTTAACTTCTTCTTCGTCTCGTCTCGTCTCGTCTGCCCGTTTGTGGCCTGTGTGTCCTGTGTGGTTTTGAACTTGGGTCTCGTTCTCCTCCCGCATTTGGCCCCGATGTAATGGGCGTCCTTGGTTGTTGAGCGGCGTGGGGAGCAAGAAGAGTGCCCGTCACGAGGCCAGGGCACGAGAATGAGAGGCAGCAGGCCAAGGCCAAAGATGAGGGCAGGAGCAAGAGTCAAGAGAGCGATCACCACTGATGGGCCTACAATTATACCCGTTCTTCAATCCTTAACTGCGCGCCAAATCAGGTCAGTCCTTTGTCTAACTTTTGGCGGGCTCGTTTAAAATGATTACAGCCATTTATTTTAACGACTTGTGGAGTGGTTGTCTCCGGCTCTAATGGCCCCGAAGTCCTGGTTGTTTGTCATGGATGAAACTTAATTGTCCCCATCCTGACTTGATGGCTACTGTGAGCTGTTACCGATTAAATATGCAGAAACCTAATGGCCTCGATTTTAGGCCCATCCTAGCTTGATCTGTTTCAAGGCGAATGAATGCATATTCTGTGTTTGCTTTGGCTGTCTGGCTTCAGAGTCCTTTCACAGATTCCTGCATTTTAAGTTTCGTCTCCAGGCCTGCCTGTCTGCAGGGCCCTGCTAAAAAACCCTGTCGGTTTTGGTCACGAGGTTACAGAAGCCATTTTGGGTACCCTGTTTTTAATAACTTGTCCAAACAGGGTCCCTTGATCCATAATTTGGGGAGTGTGGGAATTTTGAGAACCCTGCACTTACATATCCGCTCTCCACCTGGCTCAAGACTCCTCTCTGCAACACCAGCACTCCTGCTCAGCACTTATATAATGAGAGCTGAAGAGATCGTAAAATCTCTGATTGAAGAATGGACTCAGTCGGGAATATTTTGTGGATTTTATGGGATTTTCTGAGGGCATTTTCCCTGTGGTGGGATTGCCCTGTGTATATGCGTGGGGGACTGGTTTGTTAAAACTCCAGAGAACGCATGGCAGTTGGCTGTGACAAAAGAACTGTCAGTAATCCAGAATGTATGGGTTCGTCCGACAGTCCTGGAAAAAGGAAGGGGGCCATTGAACTTGAAGGCCACTCTAATATGCAAAAGCACTTCTCACCTCCATCTCAGAAGAGAAGCAGAACAATTAACCCACTGGCCTCAGCCAGCCGAGAAGAAGCCAGTTTTTTTCCCAACACAAAGACCGAAAGATATGTCCCAGACTTAGGGCCATTAATCCAATACTCATGGGTCCGAGGATGACCCATTACTGATTAAGCACCGGAGTGCTTAGAAACAAAAGGATTTTAAAGATTGGCGGGAAAAGATAGGGGTAGCCAGACTACTATAAAGATAGATTCTTTTCCATCATTTTCTCTCTCTCTCGCTCCCTGCTCCAACAAGATCGAACTAACAAGAAGTACCAGAGAAGCCGATGAGCAGAGCGATCGAAACCAACCGCGTGTGGGGGTAAGCACAGTCTCTCAGAAGTGAAGTTTTTGGGCTATTCCGAGGGGGGGAGCTTCGTTTGGTTCAGCCAGGCGAAGGGATTTATGCGACTGGGTAATTCGTCGGTAGGGGTGGAATTAGAGTCCACAATAGCAACAAGGGAATTAGTGCTTGTTATAGTCCCCAGTTTTGTACTGTATGTATGTTGATTGTAATCTAGATTTTATTCTCCACAGGGACAGTGATTTTGTTTAGTAGTGCATGTTTTAGCCAGTGTATGTAAGACCAAATAAATATAAGTTTGATTTTTCACCGAAGCATTCCTGTCCGTGAATTATTTCATTTACACTCTGAATAATAATTCCCGGGTATAGAACTTTTGTAAGGCGGGGGCGATTCGAACCGTCCATCTAGCAATTGGGCTAGGCTCAAAAACCGCTTACATCTCTTGGCGACCGCGGCAGGACCTGGGTTAAATGAGTGTAACTCAGTCATGGACAGCACTTCTGGCGAAAGATCCCAAATGGAGGAAAGGATTTCTTCATATGTGTATAAGAAGGTTAACGTCACTAAGAAGTGGGTGCTAGGCTTTCTGCGTGCTGAGCATCCGGTGGATGCAGCGGCAGAATGGACGGAGGGCAAGGAGCAGATGCACAGTATTGAAAAGGCGATATGGCTCATCTGTCTACAAAGAGAAGTACAACTGCTCAATAAGCAGGTTGTTAAATTAGAGGCAGAGCTCAGGGAGTCCGAGGCACAGTCAGATGCAAGGGTTGTAGTAGGGAGCAAGCTAAGCACGGAGCTAAGGGATGAGAAGCAGGGAAGAATAAGCCAGGAGGAAACCTTCCATAACCATAAGGAGTTCCTGCAATGCTAGGTAACTGAGGCAAAAGGGAATGAGAGGGTGGTTAGGGAGGAGAACGCTCTCTTGTCGAGTGAGGTAAAGGTGCTGGGAGAGCAGTTGAAGGATATTCAGGTGGCCTACAGGGTCGCCAACACTGGAGGGTTTGATAAGGGTAATCATGGTCCTTGCCAGGAGCAGATCCGGAATTTGACCGATGCTCTAGCTAAGGCCAAAGGGATGGTCTGCTTGGTAGCTCTGGGAGTGGCCCGGGTAGATGAGGAAGAGCAGAAGGGAGATAACGAGGGCTGTGAGGCAGAGGAGGACGCTCGACCACCACCCGAAGTGCTGGGACCAGGACCCATGTGCCCTGTCCGGCAGCGGAAATACGGTGCACCCGTAGACGGTCAAGAGCAAGGAGCACTGCAGAGCGACTTGGTGGTCCCGTATACGACCCCCCAGCTGCAGGCAATGGTCTCTAACCTGACCAAACTGTCCAGCACAGGGGACCCATCTGTCCATTTTACGGATGTGGAGCAGGTGGGGGGATCAATAATTGTAAAAAAGCTGAGACAGCCAAATTACTTTTATTTTCGCTGGATAGTAGGTTGTACCAGTCGCTCTCAGGGGTAGCAAGAGGGGGTATTGTGTCCGTGTGTTGATAGAGACACTGAAGACAGGAGTTGGTTTCACAGGTGTTTACTAAACAAAGTCTGGAGGGGAACTAACTGATACAACACAATATACAGGCTTATATAGCCCGAGTGGCCATTACCGGCATTACAGTACACATGGGGCTCTTAAAGGCACATACACTACAATTCCCCCCCTTTTAGCCAACCAGTACATAATATTTTAAGTAATTATTAATTACATGTTACAAGAAAAATAATCTACACATTGCTGCAGTTAATTAATTATAAGTCAGTCTCTCTGGAGGCTTCCTGACTCGGTCCGGATAACGCCTCGTGGTGTAGTAGTTTCTGGTGGTGTAGTAGGTTCTTTTGGCAAGGCTGATTCGGCTTGAATGCCAGTGTCGGGTTCATCGGGTTCCAGTATCACCGAATCGGAGGTAGATATGGGTATCTCTACTTCATCGTTAGGCGTATAGAGTTGTGGTGTAGGTTGTCCCTTTTCGGATGACTCTATGATTGGGTCAGTATGGCGCCTTATTATGCTTTCTCCGATGTCCACGGTATACATCAGCGGTCCTAGTCGTGTGCAGATAGTTCCAGGCTGCCATTTCTCGGTACGGTAGTCCCGGGCCAAAACTTGTTGACCTATCTGGAAGGTTCTAGTTGGCCTTTCATTCATGCCTTGAAATTGCCGGTTCTCCACGTCCCTTCTGATGTTTGGCTTGATCAAATCCAGCCGGCATCTTAGGCTTCTATTGAAGAACATCATGGCAGGAGTTTGGTTTGTAACCATATGTGTTGCATTCCTGTATGCGAACAAGAAGTTATCCACCTTGTGCTGAAGTTTTATGTCTTCATTACCCATGGCCTTTATGGCCTTCTTGAAGGTCTGGACAAACCTTTCAGCCAATCCATTGGTGGCGGGATGGTATGGGGTGGACGTGTAGTGCTTAACCCCATTGTTTTTTAAGAACTTCCTGAATTCTTCGGACACAAATTGCGGTCCATTATCAGAACAGATCTGTTCCGGCAGCCCATTCCTGGCAAATATGGTCCTTAATACTGTGATGGTTTTTTCCGTGGTGGTGGAGGACATCTTTATTACCTCCGGCCACTTGGAGAGTGCATCAACCACGATTAAGAACATTGAGTCCATAAATGGACCAGCAAAGTCGATGTGTACCCTTTGCCAGGGAGATGAGGGCCACTCCCATGGATGTAGAGGGGCTTGTGGTGGAGCGTTTTGGACCTTCTGGCATTCTAGGCAGCTCTTGGTCATTTCTTCGATGTCTCCATCGATACCTGGCCACCATACAAACGCCCTGGCTAGGTTCTTCATTTTCACTCCACCCAGATGCCCCTCGTGAAGCTCCTTTCGAACTTTATCCTGGAGTTTGGGTGGAATCACCACTCTGGATCCACACATCAAGGTTCCTCGGCACACTGACTGCTGTTCTCTTCTTTGCGAGAATGCTGGCAACAGTGGTTCGCCATGTGCTGGCCATCCCTTCACTGTTAAATCGTAGGCTTGTGAGAGAGTCGGGTCATTTCTAGTTTCTCTTTCAATGGCAGAATTTGTTACTGGTAGACATTCGACTATGGTAGAGTGGAAAATCCCCACTGGGTCTACGGTAGGTGCTTCTTCTACCGTTGGCAACGGTAGGCGCGATAACCCGTCAGCATTCCCATGCTGTTTTGATCCTTTGTATTCTATGTTGTATTGGTGTGCCCCTAGAAAAAGGAACCACCTCTGTAGCCTTTGCGCTGTCATAATGGGAACACGCTTTTTAGAGTTGAATATGGAGATGAGGGGTTGATGGGGTCAACAAGGTAAATTTTTGTCCGTGTAGGTAATGGTTGAATTTCTTCACTCCCCATACCAGGCTGAGTGCTTCCCTGTCGATTTGGGCATAGTTACGCTCAGCTGAGTTCAATGAGCGTGACGCAAAAGCTATCGGCCGTTCCGAGCCATCAGGGAATTTATGCGATAATACTGCTCCTACGCCGTAAGGGGACGCATCGCACGCCAGTTTGATTGGCAGTGATGGGTTGTAATGAGCCAAAACTTCTTTGGACTTGATTAAGTCTTTGCATTTATGGAAGGCACGTTTACAGTCTTCGCTCCATTTCCAAATTACTCCTGTTTGTAGCAGTTCATTAAGAGGGTGTAGAAGAGTTGATAAGTTCGTTAAAAACTTATGATAGTAATTTATTAATCCCAGGAACGACCTTAATTGTGAAACATTTTCAGGTGCTGGGGCTTTTATGACCGCTTCAATTTTTTCAGGTGACTTATGCAACCCTTCCTTATTAATTATGTGGCCACAATATGATATTTGATTTTGGAAAAATTCGCACTTGGGGCGATTTGCTCGTAGGCCTCGTTCTCTCAGCCTAGTGAGCACCTGCTCCAAATTGGCAAGGTGCTCGTTGTCGTTTTCTCCTGTTACAAGAATGTCGTCTAGGTAGCATTGAGTCCCCGGAATCCCTTGGAGGACTTGCTCCATAGTTCTTTGCCAGATAGCTGGAGTGGATGCTACTCCGAAAACCAGTCGATTGTACTGGTACAGACCTTTGTGTGTATTTATCGTGAGATATTTTTTAGAGGCCTCTTCAACCTCCATCTGTAGATATGCCTGTGCCAAGTCAATTTTGGTGAAACGTTTCCCTCCGGATAGTGAGGCGAAAATATTTTCTATCCTCGGAAGAGGATACTGTACCGTGTGAAGGACCGGGTTTACAGTCACCTTGAAGTCTCCACAGATGCGAATTTTTCTCTGTTCTTCAGATTTATCATTATTCAATGCTTTCTTCATGACTGGGACGATGGGTGTTGCCCACTCGCTCCAATCTATTTTGGATAATACGCCTGCCTTTTCCAAATTCTCCAGCTCTGCCTCGACTGCTGGACGAATTGCGTATGGCACCGGTCTTGCCTTAAAAAACTTGGGAATTGCTGCATCTTCCACTTTTATTGAGGCGGTGATGCCTTTCAAGGTTCCTAGTTTCTCTTGAAACACTTCTTTGGCGTTGGCCAAGATGTCTTTTAATCGTTCAGGTATGACGTCATCATCGTTTTTTTTCTTACTGGTCACCGTCAGTGCCTGAATGGAGTACCAGTCTAAACGTATTTTCCTGATCCATTCACGTCCCAACAGCGGTGGACCACCATCTTGTAGAATGTATAAATACAACTTTTGTATTTCCTTGCTGTTGTATACAACAGGCACCCTTATTTTTCCTTTGGGGTATACTTTCTGCCCTGTGTATGTTTTCAAGATAATGGATGTGTCTTTTAAAGGTATATGCGGAAATAGCCGCTCGTAATCCCGTCGATTTATGATGGTCAGAGCTGATCCTGTATCTAGCTCCATTTTAACTGGGGACCCGGCTATCGTGAGGGTAACCCAAATGGTCTGGTAATCATCTTTGGCAATTACATTATGTAATTTGAGACAGCTTAGTCTCTTGTTTTCGGAGTCGCTATCGCTCTTCTGGTCTTTGGAGCTACTGTCCGTCATCATTTGTACCTTTCTGTACTTTTCTTTATTGATTTTTTTTTTCCTGTCTGTGGATTTTTATTGTCCAGATCGGCATACCCGTGCAATGTGTCCAATCTTTCCGCATTGCCTGCATGCTTTGTCCTTGAACCAGCAGTCCCTCTGGTCATGGGTGGATCTGCCACAGTGATAACATCTCTCGAAACCCTGTGTCATTTCATGGGTGCCGAAGTCCTGTGTCTTTTGTTGTATCTCTGCAGCTCCTCTTGCGGCTGCTTCGTATGATACAGCCATACTGAAAGCCTTGTCCAGTGTTAAACCTTTTTCAGAAAGCAGCCTTTTCTGTGTTCCTTCACTTAGGAGACCGCAGACAAATTTGTCTCGAAGATAATCTGCTAGTCCTGCCCCGAATTGGCAGTGTTTTGATAGCTTTCTTAATTCGGTGAGGTAATCAGCGTTACTTTCATTCTTGTGTTGATTTCTCTTGAAGAATTTGAATTGTTCCGCTATCAGCAGCGGTGTTGGGTTTAAGTGCTCCTGTAGGGTATCAACAATTTCTTTAAAATTCTTGTCCTTTGGTTTGGCTGGAGTGATTAAATTTCGTAACAGCCCGTATGTCTTTGCGCCCATTAGATTTAGCAGTACTGAAGCTTTTTTTTCATCTTCTATTCCATTTGCGGTGCAATATACCTCCACTCTTTTCACATATGTGGTCCAATCCTCTATCCCATTATCAAAAGCATCAATATTGCCAGACTTAGGCATCCTAGAAAAAAATGGCGCTTCCCGCGCTTTTCTTTCTTTTCTGCAGAAAAGATATGGTGCCTCCCGCACTTCCCCGCCGCTGCTGCCGATGACAACGCAGTTTCCCGCGGTTTCCGTTCTTTTTATTTATTTATTTACAGTTGGAGACTCGTTCCCGCCGACTCTCTCGCTAGGTCTGAATGCCGACCTGCTTGCAGCGCCGGCCGTCTCCCGAGTGCTCCCTCCCCGTCAGTTACTGCTTGCCTCCGCTTTCGCTGCTTGGCCTAGCTGTAGAGCCAGCCGCTGGAGCCCCAGCCCGACGCCCAGGAAGAATTGTTGCAGTACCTGCCACCAGCTTGACTAGCTGGTGACACCGCAGCTTTTTCTTTTTCTTGAATTTTCTTCAAATTTGGACGCCAGAGGAATCGATGTCCTTGAGGTGCTGCCGAATTGCAGGTAAGTCCGTTTCCAATTCGTCGCCACTGTTGTGTCCGTGTGTTGATAGAGACACTGAAGACAGGAGTTGGTTTCACAGGTGTTTACTAAACAAAGTCTGGAGGGGAACTAACTGATACAACACAATATACAGGCTTATATAGCCCGAGTGGGCATTACCGGCATTACAGTACACATGGGGCTCTTAAAGGCACATACACTACAGGGGGCAGGGTACGTTAGAGGGGATAAAGGATGACATCCTAGAGGCTATGGGCCTCAATGATGGAAGTCCCTTCTCCCGAGTGGAAAGGACACTGTAGGGGGTGGCGTGTGGGTGGTGTTGCTTGGCGCGTGCGTGCGCCCAGTCAGTTATGCCTCTGACTGCTTTGTGAGCGGTTCGAATCGTTCCCACGCCCCTGGGTTCTAGACTCCGGACTTAGGTACAAGGCGGCAGTACAGAGAAGACTCGAGTAGACAGGTGGTTGGATGTAAACAAAACCAAGATTTTATTAAAGAGGAAAACTTACTTAATACAATCTCATGGAAAAGAATCACTTGTGTACACTTCTACAGGCAAAAATTACAAGAGAATCATAATAATACTTATATACTTATACAGGGAATGGGGAACACACAGCACATCGAGGGAAAACAACTATCTTAACAATCCCCTTATCCTTATCCCACCCCCTATACCTAACTAGATTAAGCTATGAGGGGTCAGAACTTCATGCTCACCAATAAAAGGGTTTGTTAGATTCAAAACAGCGGTTGGGTTCGGGGTTCGCTCTTGGTGCTCTCTGGAGCTTGTCGTCGTCACGTGGCTTCCAGGTGCTGCAAGGGCATTGTCCAGGTTCACGTACCCCAAAGTTACAGTCTCTGTTTGGGTACTTTACCTTGCAGGGATGGCTCTTCGTCGACAGCCGCCAGATTGAGTTGGTGTGCAGTTATTCGAAGGTCGGCCGAGGCTGAAGGCCCGATGGTCCGAAGCCTCCCCTCGCTTGGTCTTCTTCCACCGGTCTGCCCCTCGGTGGTTTTCCCTTCTCCCCTCGTCTCGTCCCGCCTCGCCTGGCCTGAATTTGTCCGTGTCCGCCTGACCCGGTGCCGGGGCAGTTCCAGATGGAGTGGGAAAGGGCACGGGCAAAGGCCAGGGGGTAAGCACGGGATGGGGAAAGAGTGACAGCCACGAGGGCGAGGGGCCGAGGAGCAGCACCAGCACACCAACCAACGAACGCACCTGAGGATCTTGGACACCAACTCACCAACT
The DNA here is from genome assembly GCF_052327205.1 of Somniosus microcephalus. NCBI lineage: Eukaryota > Metazoa > Chordata > Chondrichthyes > Squaliformes > Somniosidae > Somniosus > Somniosus microcephalus. Next base: position 272,903,124 of record NC_140990.1, on the reverse strand, counting down.
CTCCGTCTTCACGAACCTACTCAATACTACCCGGGGCCTTCAATTATACCTTCGTCGAAAACCCTTAGCTGCCCACCAAATCAGGTTAGTTCGTTGTTTAATCTTGGCGGGCTAGTTTAAACTAATGGCAACAATACATATTAACTGGTTTTGGATGGCCGGTAATCGCATCTACTGGCCTGATAATTGACTTGTATTGTCCTAAAAGTTCCTTGATGGGCCTTGTCCGGCCTCGATGGCTTGGTTAATCTGTTTCCGATAATGTATGCAGACTGTTTGATGGCCTTAACTATAGGCCTAAACTGAATTTGGGTTTTGTCTCTAATTTGGGCTAATGCATAATTCAGAGTCCTGTCTGGTTCCAAAATACAAAGTTTCTCTTCACAGAAAGCCTGCAGCCTTAGTTTCAATTTCTCCCAAGCTGTCTGCATTGCAGAATCCATTTTGGAATCCCACAGGCTTTTTGCCACGAGGCACGGACGCCATCTTGGGTACCCTTTTTTCCATGCAGGGTCCCGTTTATTAATAACAGCCTTCGGGGAAATGCAGAAATTTTGCGAATCTTACATTCCACCCTGTGATACTAAAACTTGCTTGAAGTATCATACATTTAAAATGAGCACAAGTTTTCTGACCCTCCATAGTCAACCTTCCCCTGTAATTACCTATCTAATATACCCATGACACATGCACTTCCCATTCCGCGCAAATGTAGTGTACATCAGCATACAGAGAGTAAAATTACAGACCTTACACACTCATCCAGGCATGGAGGGGGGTCCAACACCCCTGCACCACTTGGTACACATGTCTTCTTTTGCGACGCAGTTTAATAAAGATAACAAAAGAAAAACCTTTAATTAAAAATAACAAACACAAAAGAAATGACAGTACTTTAATCAAAATACAGGGAAAAGACTTAAACCAGCGTATCTCCCTCCACCCTTACATAATGTTCTTTCCAAATTCTCTGGTTTCGGAATTCTGACCACCGACCTTTTCCCTTACACTGAATACAAACTAAATACAACACTATCCCTAACTGACAAACCACGAGGATGTGGGAAGCCAGTCTAACCCATGAAGGGACCTCTATATTAGTGAAGAGGTTCCACCAGGGGGGAGTCACAATATCCAATATCTTCATCCCTATCTCTACTGTTTTCTGTTCGAGTGTATAAAAATGTTTCTGCGAAACTATAACGGCTTTGAGTATTTTGGTCAGATGTTCAGGGAGAAGGGGAATTTCGTAGCCAAAGTGCGCTACGTACTTTTGCAAATCCGTAAAATTCTCCTTCACAGTGAAGTGAACAGTGGAGGGTTCAGGAATAGGGACAATTCGCTCCTGGGCCACTTGAACTTCTGCCTTGGGTTTAAAACAGAAACCGCTGTCACTAACCGGACACCAGCTATGCTGTCTGTGCTGGTAGTGGGACGCGCCGGTGGTGACACAATATGTCCCACCCCCTATATATGCTACCTGCGGGGAAACATGGCCTTGTGCCATTGCCTCCATGGTACAATTTATAGGCTTCGTGTCAGCAGCTCTGAACCCACACTGCGGTTTGGAAAAGGCATTCAAGTGCTGGGGACATAGGATTATGTGTGCTCCCTGGCTCCGGCACCCTGAGAGGTCAGTACCTGTCATAGCGTGCTCCCACTTAATGACGTAAGGCGGGACCGCTGTGAAACGAATGTGTGCACCCCCTTGAATGACTCCAATGTTCTCCACCCTGTATACCAGTGCGGGTCGGGCCGTCCTACCCATGATCGGCATCCACGGGGACTGGATAGGCTTCGGAGGCTAGCCGGAGTTGGCACGGGCTCAATGCATTCTCAAAAGGGTGGAGGGCTGCGAGGTGTTTGTTGCTAATCCAGGAGGGGACCAAACCTTGTTTTAAATCCTCCAGATTACTGCAGCCCTCGCCCAGTAACCACGCCCCATATAACACGCACACTTCATTCTGCGCAGCTTGGTCAGAAGCATTTCTGTCCTCCCTTATGAGAGCATTTACCATCTTTGCGTGCTTTTCCAACTCGGCTATGATCTCCTTTAAATGGACCGTCATGGCTTGGTCCTCATGCAGCTCCAAGCCCACTACCTTGTTCTCATCCAGCAATGTCCCTTTTAACTGTGTTTTTAAACCGTTTATCTGGGTCTGCAGCTTTATGTCATCCAAGCTATTGATGACAGAGGACCCAGTGTTAAACGCAGTAAAAACATCATTCCATACACCCCTTCTTTGCCTCCCTGTGTTACCCAAAAATTCTCGGTGTGTGGTGTAGAGTTCGGTCTTGTCCACATGGGCAAAATCGAACTCATAAAACTTCTTGTACATGTCCTTTATTAGGGCCTGGTATAGCTGCTCTGTTTCTTTGGGGCACCACTCCAGTAAATGTACCTCCGTGAGGTTTAAAATCACGGAGGCTACCGCATAGTGTACCCCCTGGTACAGCATCTGATCAGTGGGGACTAGTACCAACCCATTCCCTGGTCCCTTGGTGGCGGTGGGGCAATCTTCCCTGGATAACCTCGCCACCTGCGCCGTGGGCAGGGGCTTACGGGGGCGGGTTACCAGCTCAGTGGCATTGACTGGGATCGGAGAGTATGGGACTGCGCACGCCTTCAGGCTGGTATCCCACTTCATCCCCTCCCCGGCGTCTTGCCACTGTCGGTGGAAAAAGATGGATATGCCTGCGGGGCAGACTGTCTCTGACCCCCACATACAGATGTAAATCCCTTGATCCAGTTCCCACCACTTGTCCCAACACATGCTTAGTCCTCCATGAGTCCCGGTAATTGTCCGATGGCTGTTGTTTCCCAACTGTTCCCATTCGACTTCGGGGTTCCTCATGTCCTTGCTCAACTTCCTGAGCCACCACCACCTATCCAGTGGAATGTGTCCTTTACACGTCAAACATATTCGCTTTCCAACGGTGACGCTGACCCTCGTGGTAACGACTCGTACCCTGGGGCACAGGAGGGAGGCTTCCCCATACGTGAATCTGGTTTGGCTGGTGTACTGAGACGAATTGGACCCCAGCCATCCTGGCCACCTTCCCTCGTGGAAGTAGACGGGGGTTTCCTCCGCATCCCGTTCACCGCTCCCGTCGATCGCCAGGGGCGCCGTGTCTCCCGAACACCCGTAGATGTGGGAGTCCTGGACGTCGCCCCTCCTCTCCACACTCATCCCGATCAGGGCGAATAGGATCACGATCCATTCCATCCCGAAAATCTTTCTGCAAAAAGATGTAAAAACATGCAGCCAGGTCCCAAAGAGATTCTCTGGCTTGGTGAGGCATGGTCGGGTCCCGCGACCTTGACCCAAATATACACTCTTAACAGGCTACTTACATAAAACTATCCACCACCTTATTTAACTTAAATAATAAACACCCAAACTTAAGCCAAATAACTACACTTTACATAAAACTTAAACTTAAACCAAAACTATATACATCCGCCGCCCGTCTCTGGGCGCCCAGGTTAATCCCTGGTTGGACTGAGGCTCGCCGCTACCCCCGGCGTGACCGCACAGTCCTGCACTGTTGGTCCCCCGCAGCCCGTGGCTGCTGGCTGAGGACCTCTGTCGTTGGACCTCTCCCTGGCTCGCGGGGCGGCCCTTGGTAACTGAAGAGCTGGTGACCATGGCTTTCTCGGCTGGGGCGTCCGTGGGGACCTTCTGGGGGCTTTGGCGGGTGGGGCTTTTCTGGCCACTGGACCTTTTACCTGAACCGCTGCTCCCCCAGGCTTGACCCCTCCCGAACCTGGGCTGAGGACAGGTAACTTTTCACAGCCTGCTGCTGTGAGCTGAGAGTCTCCGCCCCCAGGTCCCATGGCTGGTTCCGGGGCGGGGTTTTCGACCTCAGGCCCCTCCCTCTCCACACCTGTGTTAAGGGCGGGGTTTTTGCCCTCAGGCCCCTCCCCCTCGTCTGGATCCCAGAAGAGTGGGGGAGTGTCCGAACCAATGGGCGGGATGGCCCCTCCCTTCAAGCAAGCCACAGCGCCTGCCGGTGCAGCCTGTGAACTCGCTCCTGCTGCGGGCTGAGGATCTTTATCCTCAGACCTTTTCCTAACTGGCTGTTTTCCCCTTTCAGGCTGAAACAGCTTACACTGGTTGATGTAACCAGCGGCCTGTTTTAAAACCTGTGCTGAAGGCTCGCCCGCTGCCCCGGACGGACCTTCTGGGGGCTGCCCTTTTCTTTTCCTCACCGGGACGATCTCACAGACGGGATCTTGGGTCCGTACCTGCTTTAGGTCCGGGGCCAAAACTACCCCCTGTGTGCCTCCCTTGTCCCAGACTGTGGCTTCCGGACCTGCCCGGTAGGGGTCCCGGGACTCTCCTTCCCCAGCCTTATCTATGGCCCTTTCTCCAGCGCGCACGGTCAGACCAAGGAATTTCACATCCTGTCGGCCGATCTGCGCCTTCTTGGGATTTACCTTGAAACCCTTCTGTCCTAACAGCTCCAACAGTTCAGCCAATAGCGGGCCATGCTCCTCTTTTGAATCGGTGAACAGGAGCAGGTCATCCAAATATTGAACCAACTGTCTAGGCTGGCTAAAATCCTTCAAACTGTCAGCCATGCACTGGTGGAAAATGCTAGGGCTGTTGTGGAAGCCCTGTGGCAAACAGTTCCACGTGTACTGTTGCCCTTTAAACATAAAGGCAAACTTCTACTGATCCTCCCTCCTTACAGGGATGGACCAAAACCCATTGGAAATATCCAGCACCGTGAAAGTGGTCGTGGATGCTGGAATACTCCCGATGAGGTCGGCAACTGCTGCTACTGTGGGTGCGCAGGCTGGGATGTTGCTATTGAGCACCCGATAGTCCACCGTGGCCCTCCAGGAATTATCCGGCTTTCTGACCGGCCATAACAGAGAATTCACGTGGGTAGCTATCGGTCTCAGAACTCCCTGCTGTACTAATGAGGACATGGCTGCTTCCATGTCCGGCTCTGCTTCCCTGGGGAAGTTATACTGTTTCTGTGGTTGGGCCATGGGGTCCCCGTCTATGCTGACCTGAAACCCTGTGACCCTCCCGCAGTCGTGTTTGTGAGTGGCAAATGTGGCCAGGTGGGCCTGCACAAATGCCTGGAACTTGGGTGGGGTGTTGCTGACCATGAGCCCGAGGTTATAATCCTCTTTGGGCTTCATGGTGCAGAGGGTCCCCTTCCCTTCCTTACCCGGGATAACTACGATCTCACCGTTCTTTACTTTTCCTGCCCCGCAAAGGCAGTAATTCCTCAGATCCACCAGGATCCCATGACCTATGATAAAGTCAGCCCCCAGGACCCCTCTCCCATCCTCCATGTCCCATTTCATCAGGACACACATCCACTTGGAGCGGAGCGGCCCTACCCGAATGGCGAGTGGGATGAAGGCCGAGCCAGCCTGTTCCCTACCCGTGAACCCCGATAGACTGTATGGGACCCCGCTGGAGAGAGGTGAGGTAGTGGGATTAGCTGAGTAGATCACGGTGCGCGATGCCCCCGTGTCCAACAGGTAGTTCCCTGTCACCTTTTCCACCTCCATCTCCAAAAGGGGTCTCCTCCACTCATCATATCGGAGCGAATACAGATAAACAAGCTGTGCTGGCTCTAGTCATGGTTGCGGGTTGTATGGGGCTGACGGGGTGATAGCACCGGTGGCGGCTGCTACTCTCCCCTGGCCAGTCAGTAAGGACCTCATGGCGTCCAAAAGTGACTCGACCTCTGCGTAAGGGGTCCCTACCCCCGTCTTTTGGGCTGGAGCTTTTGGGTGTTTTCCCTTGTTATCCTTCCAAGGGTTCTTACACTCCTTCCGCCAGTGACCATCCTTCCCACACCCGTAACAATTGGTCTTTGTGTTGGGGGGGTTATTCCCTTCCTGATGCCATTCCTTTCTATTCTGCACTCCTGGTTTTATCTCATGCATCTTCCCCTTGGGTGGGTGTGCATCGGTTGCCCTGCCGTTTTTGTAGGCTAGGGTTAGCTGCCTAATTACCGTGAGCTCTGTGGTCTGGGGATCTTTGGGGTCGAACCAGGCTTCTGCCTTGGCCCGGACCTGTGGCAAGCTGTTCGCCACCAGGCACCGGAGCCAATACGCCAGGGAATCCCCATTCAGGAACGCCCGGCCTGGCACCCCGGGCAAGCTTTCCAGTACACCTGCCATAGCCGGTCCGCAAAAGCCTGCGGGGTTCCTCCAGAAAGCTGGATCGTCTTCTCCACGCGGGAGAAGGGACTTCCCTCATCCATCCCCATGGCCTCTAGAACTGCATCTCTAAGCTCCTCATACCCGCTCTGCCCCCTTTTACACTCGTCAGAGAGGGATTGGAGGAGATTACTCTCCAGGGAGAATAGCAGCATTTTGGCCTTCTCAGCGTCATCGCAGTTGTTGACGCTGGCGGTCTGCTCTATTTCCCTGAAGTGGATCGAGGGGTCTCCCCTTGCGGAAAGCTTCGGGATATGGTTGACCATAACCCTGAGCTGTTGGGTGTCGAAGGGTAATACGAACTGGTTTTGGAGGGGTCCCTCAATGTCGCCATTGGCGGGTGGGCCGAACCTTCACATCGGTCCCGGCTCTGGCCTCTCAGGCGGGGGGTTGCTCTACCTCCGCCTCTACCTCTGGCTCCACTTCGGGTTCCACCACCGGTTCCACCCCCCCTTGCTGCCAAACCTCACTGAAACTTAGCGCGACGTGTGATGGCCGTGAGGTCTCCTCCCTCTGAACCGGGTCGACCCTAGGCACCACCGGTGACGTTGGGACTGTCCTCCCCTCGTTTCCCATAAAATCTGCCTGGCCTGCCTTTGGGCTGATGAGGCATACCATGCCTTTTGCCCTCCGGAGGGCCCGGCTCAGATTTTCTATCCTCTCTTTACAGGGGCCGTGGTCTGCCTCCTCAAACCCCTGTTCATTAGCTAGCTTATAAGTGGCTTTTACCTCCTGCACTCTCTCTTCCTGTTCCCTGATCTGCCTTGCCAAGCGGATGTTTTTCTCCCGCAACCTTAACTCATTTCCCTTGGCCTCGGTGACTTGGCACCGTAGGTATTCCAATTGGGCCTTGTGCTCTCCTATTAAATGTACTCTCTCTTGGTTCAAAGCCTGCAAAGCTACTAATAACTTTTCCCCTGCGAGAGCCTTATCCTGGATCTCCAGGGCTGACTCCCTTAACTTGACTGCCTGTGCTGCAACGAGCCCGTCCAAGAGCTGGACCTGCTTTTTAAAGCACATCAGCCAAACTGCCTTCTCTAAGGACTTCTTGTGTTCCTTTCCCTCTGTCCACTTAGCTGCTGCATCTATCGGATGCCCAGCCCTTAACAGAGTGGTGATCCACTTCTTAGTGATATTCACCTTGCTAAACACATAATCAGAAATCCTTTCCTCCATCAGGGTTCACTCATCCGAACCACTGTCTACTGCATCGCAACCTTGTTGCCGGTGTCCTGCCGTGGTCGCCATTTCTGTAGGGGGTGGCGTGCAGGTGGTGTTGCTTGGCGCGTGCGTGCGCCCAGTCAGTTATGCCTCTGACTGCTTTGTGAGCGGTTCGAATCACTCCCACGCCCCTGGGTTCTAGACACCGGACTTAGGTACAAGGCGGCAGTACAGAGAAGACTCGAGTAGACAGGTGGTTGGATGTAAACAAAACCAAGATTTTATTAAAGAGGAAAACTTACTTAATACAATCTCATGGAAAAGAATCACTAGTGTACACTTCTACAGGCAAACATTAATATACTTATACAGGGAATGGGGAACACATGGCACATCGAGGGAAAACAACTATCTTAACAATCCCCTTATCCTTATCCCACCCCCTATATACCTAACTAGATTAAGCTATGAGGGGTCAGAACTTCATGCTCACCAATAAAAGGGTTTGTTAGATTCAAAACAGCGGTTGGGTTCGGGGTTCGCTCTTGGTGCTCTCTGGAGCTTGTCGTCATCACGTGGCTTCCAGGCACTGCAAGGGCGTTGCCCAGGTTCGCGTACCCCAAAGTTACAGTCTCTGTTTGGGTACTTTACCTTGCAGGGATGGCTCTTCGTCGCCAGCCGCCAGATTGAGTTGGTGTGCAGTTATTCGAAGGTTGGCCGAGGCTGAAGGCCCGATGATCCGAAGCCACCCCTCGTTTGGTCTTCTTCCGCCGGTCTGCCCCATGGTGGTTTTCCCTTTTCCCCTCGTCTCGTCCCGCCTGGCCTGGCCTGAATTTGTCTGTGTCCACCCGACCCGGTGCCAGGGCAGTTCCAGATGGAGTGGGAAAGGGCACGGGCAAAGGCCAGGGGGTAAGCACGGGATGGGGAAAGAGAGACAGCCACAAGGGCGAGGGGGCGAGGAGCAGCACCAGCACACCAACCAACGAACGCACCTGAGGATCTTGGACACCAACTCACCAACTCTCCGTCTTCACGAACCTACTCAATACTACCCGGGGCCTTCAATTATACCTTCATCGAAAACCCTTAGCTGCCCGTCAAATCAGGTTAGTTCTTTGTTTAATCTTGGCGGGCTAGTTTAAACTAATGGCAGCAATACATATTAACTGGTTTTGGATGGCCGGTAATCGCATCTACTGGCCTGATAATTGACTTGTATTGTCCTAAAAGTTCCTTGATGGGCCTTGTCCGGCCTCGATGGCTCGGTTAATCTGTTTCCGATAATGTATGCAGACTGCTTGATGGCCTTAACTATAGGCCTAAACTGAATTTGGGTTTTGTCTCCAATTCGGTCTAATGCATAATTCAGAGTCCTGTCTGGTTCCAAAATATAAAGTTTCTCTTCACAGAAAGCCTGCAGCCTTAGTTTCGATTTCTCCCAAGCTGTCTGCGTTGCAGAATCCATTTTGGAATCCCACAGGCTTTCTGCCACGAGGCACGGACGCCATCTTGGGTATCCTTTTTTCCACACAGGGTCCCGTTTATTAATAACAGCCTTCGGGGAAATGCAGAAATTTTGCGAAACTTACAACACTGCAGTCAGCTGGGGAGGCAATGCAGGCTTTCGCGGACAGGCTTTGGCCCATCTACCAGAGTGCGTGTGCGGGGGTGCCCGACCAGGCGCAGCTGCAGATGGAGCCTAGGGCTCATTGGCTGAGGACCCTGGTGGCGAACAGCCTGCCCAGGATCAAGGCCAAAGCAGAGGGGTGGTTCGATTCCAGGGATCAACAGACCACAGAAGAGAGTGTGATCCGGCAGTTAACTCTCTGTTTTAAGAATGGTAGGGGTGAGGATGACAAACCAAAGGGCAGAGTACACGAGTTAAAGCCTAGTGGAGGCAATGTTAGAAGAGAGTGGCGCCAGGAAGGGGGTAGCTCAGAGACGAAGCAGGGTTGTTATGGGTGCAGGAGTAAAGAGCACTGGAGGAGAGACTGCCCAGTCTCTGACAAAAGGAGCGGAAAAGGGGATCCTCCAGCACCAGTGCAGGAAGCTGCAGCTGTGGCAGGAAGCAGCACTGATCCATTCGTGGTATTAGTGGCTGCTTTCTGCGCAGTCTTTCTGGCAGGGCAGGGTAGGGTGGACGCGACAGCAGGCAGCGTACTCTCATCCGCCCCGAACAACCCATACCCATGATATGGGGCTTCTCAGCCCGTTTACCTGTGCCCATTAAGTTATGATGCTTGGAAGAGACCGTGCATGAAAATGGGGGTGGAGAAGGTGCAAGGGACCTATATGCTGGACACTGGAGCTTCAAGCACCATTGTTTATGCAGATAACCCGACCACATCACCTCTATCGAGCGGGGTCCCATATAACTTAGTAGGGTTCACTGGGAACGAACAGGCTGGGTCTTTCTCCATCCTGCTAGCCACCGATCTGGGTACATAGAAGATAGGAGCAGGAGTAGGCCATTCGGCCCCGCGAGCCTGCTCCGCCATTCGATGAGATCATGGCTGATCATCCAAACTCAGTACCCCGTACCTGCCTTCTCCCCATATCCCTTGATACCTTTAGCTCTAAGAAATATATCTAACTCCTTCTTGAATATATTTAAAGACTTGGCCTCAACCGCCTTCTGTGGTAGAGAATTCCACAGGTTCACCACTCTCTGGGTGAAGAAATTCTTCCTCATCTCTGTCCTAAATGGCTTACCCCTTATCCTTAGAGTATGACCCCTGGTTCTGGACTCTCCGACCATCGGGAACATTCTACCTGCATCTAGTTTGTCCAGACCTGTCAGAATTTTATAAGTTTTGATGAGATCCCCTCTCATTCTTCTAAACTCCAGCGAGTATAAGCCCAATCGACCCAATCTCTCCTCATACGTCATTCCTGCCATCCCAGGGATCAGCCTTGTGAATCTTCGCTGAACTCCTTCCATGGCAAGTACATCCTTCCTCAGATAAGCTGACCAAAACTGCACACAGTACTCAAGGTGTGGTCTCACCAAGGCCCTGTACAACTGCAGCAGGACATCCTTGCTCCTGTACTCAAACCCTTTTGCTATGAAGGCCAACATACCATTTGCCATCTTCACCGCCTGCTGCACCTGCATGCTTACCTTCAGCGACTGGTGCACAAGGACACCCAGGTCTCGTTGCACTTCCCCTTCTCCCAATCTATTGCCATTCAGATAATAGTCTGCCTTTCTGTTTTTGACACCAAAGTGGATAACCTCGCATTTATCCACGTTATATTGCATCTGCCATGCTTCTGCCCAATCACCCAAACTGTCCAAATCATCCTGGAGTTTCTCGGTATCCTCCTCGCAGCACACACGCCCACCCAGCTTTGTGTCGTCTGCAAACTTGGAGATATTACATCGAGTTCCCTTATCTAGATCATTAATGTATATTGTGAATAGCTGGGGTCCAAGGACTGATCCCTACGGTACCCCACTAGTCACTGCCTGCCACTTGGAAAAAGACCCGTTAATTCCTACTCTCTGCTTTCTGTCCGCCAACCAGTTCTCTATCCAAGTCAATACCTTGCCCCCAATCCCATGTGCCTTAACTTTACACGCTAATCTCTTATGCGGGACCTTATCGAAAGCCTTTTGAAAGTCCAAATGCACCACATCTACTGGTTCTCCCTTATCTATTTTCCCAGTTACATCCTCAAAAAATTCCAGTAGATTAGTCAAGCATGATTTACCTTTTGTAAATCCATGTTGACTTTGTCCGATCCTGTCACTGTTTTCCAAGTGCTCAGCTATTGCATCCTTTATAATGGACTCTAGCATTTTCCCCACCACCGATGTCAGGCTTACCGGTCTGTAATTCCCTGCTTTCTCTCTACCACCCTTTTTGAATAGTGGGGTAACATTAGCTACCCTCCAATCCATGGGTACTGTTCCAGATTCCAGCGAATTTTGGAAGATGATCAGCAATGCATCTACTATTTCTAGGGCCAATTCCTTAAGTACCCTAGGATGTAGATTATCAGGCCCTGGGGATTTATCGGCCTTCAATCCCATCAAGGAAGCGTCCCTGATTTCCCACATAGGGCAGGAGGAGCACACTATGGGGCTGGGCTGTCCTGCCGTGACTTACCCTTTAACTAATTAATTAAAATTAAATGAATCCCACCAATTTCACTACAGTTAAATGATATATTTAAGGGCCCTGGTTTACAAACTGTCCCCACTACACCACAGAGACCTTAAAAACTATAAACCACAGACTTAAAGTTTTAAAAGAGAGAGAAATACTCCAACCAATCACCTACCTGTTTTGTGGTGACGTCACACCTCGAATACTTTTTACCTCTCTCCTTCCCTGAGATTGGAGATTGGTACGCCGCACTGAGGCCTACCTGAGCCTCTGGGGCCTTTTGTAGTCGCTCTGCCGCTCCAAGATTCCTCCCGCCGCTGCCGATGCCGCACTGAGGCCTACCTGAGTCTCTGGGGCCTTTTGTAGTCGCTCTGCCGCACAGAGTGGAAATGTGTCCTGATGCGGTGTGAGTGGGAGGGAATAGGCATTTTGGAGGCAGACTTCATACTGGCCCACAAGATATTGGTGGATTTCCGGAATCACTGTCTTTGGGGGGCAGTATGCATGGGAAAGAAGAAGGAGGTGGTAGTTATACCAGGGAAGCAAGGTAAGGGAACCGTGTGCATGATGAAGCCCAAGGGTAGTTATGACCTTGAACTTTTGGTCACCTCTATCCCGGTGGAGTACATAGCGGATATGCGAGCCAACATCGCGGCATTCGCTACACCCAAGCACGACTGTGGGAGGGTGATAGGGGTGGAGGTCAGAACATAAGAACATAAGAAATAGGAGCAGGAGTAGGCCAATCGGCCCCTCGAGCCTGCTCCTCCATTCAATAAGATCATGGCTGATCTGATCCTAACCTCAAATCTTCTATCACTCTCCATCCACCCGAACCCATGTGATCTCCCGGGAGAGGCGAAAAACCAGATAAAAAACCCAATGGCCAATTTGGGAGGAAAAATCTGGGAAATTCCTCTCTGCCCCATCTAGGCGATTGAAACTCGTCCAGCAGATCACTCTGTCCCTATATTTTTTACAGTACTTACCTTCTGTAAAGGCGATCTCCACCCCAGCCAGGAACAGGAATAAAACCATCTCCTGAAATCTAACACAGAATTAGAACACAAGAAGTAGGAGCAGAACCAGGCTACACGGCCCCTGGGCCCACTCCACTACCCACAGGGCCATGACCATTTTGAACCTAGACTCATGTCCAATTTCCTGCCCGCTCCCCGTAACCCTTAATTCCCTTTACTTCTAGGAAACTATCTATTTCTGTTTTAAATTTATTTAATGATGTAGCTTCCACAGCTTTCTGGGGCAGCAAATTCCACAAACCTACCACCCTCTGAGTGAAGAAGTTTCTCCTCATCTCAGTTTTGAAAGAGCAGCCCCTTATTCTAAGATTATGCCCCCTAGTTCTAGTTTCACCCATCATTGGGAACATCCTCACCGCATCCACCCGATCAAGCCACTTCACAATCTTATATGTTTCAATAAGATCGCCTCTCATTCTTCTGAACTCCAATGAGTAGAATGCCAATCTACTCAACCTCTCCTCATATGACCACCCCCTCATCCCTGGGATTAACCGAGTGAACCTTCTTTGTACTGACTCGAGAGCAAGTATGTCTTTTCTTAAGTATGGACACCAAAACTGTATGCAGTATTCCAGGTGCGGTCTCACCAATACCTTGTACAACTGCAGCAATACCTCCCTGTTTTCATATTCTATCCCCCTAGCAATAAAAGCCAACATTCCATTGGCCTTCTTGATCACTTGCTGCACCTGCATACTAACTTTTTGAGTTTCGTGCACCAGGACCCCCAGATCCCTTTGTGCTACAGTACTTTCCAGTTTCTTGCCATTAAGATAATAATTTGCTCTATGATTTTTCCTGCCAAAGTGCATAACCTCACACTTTCCAGTATTGTATTCCATCTGCCAAATCTCTGCCCACTTACTTAGCCTGTCTATGTCCCTTTGCAGGATTTTTATGTCCTCCTCACTCACTACTTTCCATCCCATCTTTGTATCATCTGCAAACTTTGATATGTTATACTCGGTCCCCTCCTCCAAATCGTTAATATAGATTGTAAAGAGTTGGGGACCCAGCACTGACCCCTGCGGAACACCACTAGTTACTGATTGCCAGTCTGAGAATGAACCATTTATCCCAACTCTCTGCTTTCTGTTAGAGAGCCAATCCTCCACCCACGCCAGAATATTACCCCCAATCCCGTGATTTTTTATCTTGAGCAATAATCTTTTGTGTGGCACCTTGTCAAATGCCTTTTGGAAGTCTAAATACACTACGTCCACTGGTTCCCCTTTGTCCACCCTGTATGTTACTTCCTCAAAGAACTCAAGCAAATTTGTCAAACATGACTTCCCCTTCATAAAACCATGCTGAGTTTGTCCTATTAAATTATGTTTATCCAAATATCCCGTTACTGTCTCCTTAATAATGGACTCTAACATTTTACCAACCACAGATGTTAGGCTAACAGGTCTATAGTTTCCAGCCTTCTGCCTACTACCCTTTTTAAATAAGGGTGTTACATTACCAGTTTTCCAATCTGCCGGGACCTTTGCTGAGTCCAGGGAGTTTTGGAAAATTATTACCAATGCATCCACAACCCCTAACGCCACTTCCCTCAAGACCCTAGGATGTAAGCCATCAGGAGCAGGGGATTTATCCACCTTGAGTCCCATTATTTTACCAAGTACCACTTCCTTAGTGATTTTAATCGTATTTAGCTCCTCCCCCCCTAGAGCCCCCTGTTTGTCCAGTGTTGGGATATTCTTAGTGTCCTCTACCGTAAAGACTGATACAAAATATTTGTTCAGCGTTTTTGCCATCTCCATGTTTCCCACCATTAATTTCCCGGTCTCATCCTCTAAGGGACCAACATTTACTTTAGCCACCCTCGACCCCATGGCCCGACCACAGAAACAGTACAACTTCCCCAGAGAGGCAGAGGCGGATTTAGAGACAGCATTGGGATCACTGGTTGAGCAGGGTGGCGACACATGTGAACTCTCCGATTTGGCCGGTTAGGAAACCGGACAATTCGTGGAGAGCCACTATGGACTATTGGGTTCTTAACAAGAACATCCCAGCCTGTGCCCCCACCATCGCAGCCGTAGCCGACCTGATCGGGAGTATCCCAGCATCCGCGAAAACATTCACGGTGCTGGACATTTCGAACGGATTCTGGCCTATCCCTCTCCAAAGGGAGGACCAGTATAAGTTTGCATTCACGTTCAAGGGTCAGCAGTACACATGGGCCTGCCTTCCCCAAGGGTTTCACAACAGTCCTTCTATTTTCCACCAATGTATGGCCAACTGTTTAAAAGGGTTCAGCAGACCACAGCAGCTTGTGCAGTATGTGGACGACCTGCTTTTGTTCTCCAACGAGGGGGAGGAGCATGGCCCCCTGCTGGCTGAGCTGCTGAGTCTGTTAAAGGGAGCTGGGTTCACAGTTAATCCCAAGAAAGCACAGATCGGCCAGCAGGAAGTAAAATTCCTCGGGCTGACCGTGCGTGCTGGGGAGAGGGCCATCGATGAGGCGAGGAGGAAGGCGGTACAGGAGCTACCTGCCCCGACCACGGTAACGGGGGTAAGATCCTTCCTGGGACTCACAGGGTACCGCAGGGATTTCATAGAGGACTATGCCGCTACGGCAGCTCCTCTACTCCGGCTCCTCCACAAGGGAGTGGGCTGGGAGTGGGATGAGGTCTGCATGGCAGCTTTTAGTCGTCTGAAGAGAGATCTGTAGACCGCACGGACTTTAGGAGCGATTGATGGGGGAAAGGAGTTCTTTTTGGAGGTAGCTCTTCACAGGGGACAGTTTGAGCGCAGCGCTGCTCCAGGAGCGGCATGGCAAGCTGAGGCCTGTGGTATACTCATCAAGAATCCTCACAGATGTAAAGAGGGGGTACTCCAATTGTGAGAGGCATCTGCTTGCCACACATTGGGCCGTGAGGAGATCACAAATCTTCACGGGGGCATCCCCAGTAACTCTCTTAACCCATCATACGCCCACTCAGATGCTTCTGGATGGGAGGATAAAGGACGGCACGGTGAGCAGTGCACGCATTGCTCGCTGGACTTTATTACTCTCTCAGACGAATTTGAGTGTGAAAGGCCTCTGTGAGCCCAAGCTCGCCGCAAATTTGATCTACCCCAGGGTGGCCCACGAATGTTCTGTTGAAGTGGTATGGGACGTAGACATAGGGTTTCGGGCTGGGATCCATCCCATGGGCCGTGATATCTATGTAGACAGGTCCAGTACAGTGGTGGCCGGGGAGCGACTCACTGGATGCGGGATTTTTGACCCAAAGGCAGGTATTGCCAAGGCCATTAAACTCCTGAGCGCCATGAGTGCTCAGCACGCTGAACTGTTGGCGGTGGTGTATGTGGTTACCCACCCCGAAGAGTTCCCTACACCCTAAATGATTTGCTCGGACAGCATGTTCACTTGCAATTCGTGTACAGAATATTTAGCCATTTGGTCTCATCGCGGGTTCACATCTGCAGACGGGAAACCCCTAGCAACCAAGCCATTGTTGCAACAGATCTTAACATCGATAGGAACCCAGGGGGATTTCTATATCCACAAAGTCAAGGCCCATTCTAAGACAGAACCTCGTGCGGAGGGCAATCAACAGGCCGACGTGCTGGCCAAAGAGGGTGCTCGAACGGGCACATTTTGGGATCCATATGGGTCGAGTCTGGTAGCAGCGATCAGAGACAGAGGTGGGACCCAAGGGAGTGCAGGGGTAGCATTGACCCCGGACCTAAAGATGGTCCAGGCATGGGATCCCGCCCTAAAGACTGTTCTGGAGACGCTGGCTAAGGGAGATAAGGTAGAGGGTCCATACGGAGTGGCAGGTATTACGGTAAAGGAAGAAGCCTTCCCATGCCGAATAGCCACAGCTTTGGGGACCTCAAGGATTCTAGAGAGAGAAGTGTTCTCTAGGTGGGGGCTACCACATTATGTGGAGTCCGATCAGGGGAGTCACTTCACAGGGGCAGTCATGCAGGCGACTCTGAAGATGCTAGGCGTAGAGGGTAAATGGCATGTCGCACACAACCCGCAGTCATCGGGAATTGTGGAGCGGATGAATAGGACCATCAAGGAAAGGTTACGGAAGGAGACGGGAGACTCGCCTAGAAAATGGGCAGAGGTCTTGCCGATAGTTCTGATGGGGGTCCGAGCCAGCCCGTCTAGAAGCACAGGCTATTCCCCGCATGAGCTCGTGACTGGCAGGGTCATGAGAACGCCCATGGCCCTGGTTCTCATGGAAGGTCAGTTGAGAGAGGTGAACCGGGACAGGTTTGTTAAGAATTTGCTTGAGCATCTCAGACAGATCCATTGGCAGGCTGCCAGTAACATGGGGAAGCAGCATCGTAGAAATCATTTATTGCTTGAGCCTCAGAGGCACCACGAGTGGAAGGTTGGAGATCAAGTAATGGTTAGAAACTTCGTCAGGGTTTGGACTTTTGAACCGCTATATATGGGACCGTACAGTATCGTGGATAGGGCAAGTCCAATAGTACATGCAGTCAAAATGCCCCGATGCACTAAGTGGTTCCATATCAATCAGTGCAAGCTTTTTAACCCTGGGGAAAGAGCTGATAAGAGGAGGAAACAGCAGGGAGTGGTGAGCTGCGCTACAGGTGTGGGTCTCCAGCCCCTAATCTGGGACTGTGAGGAGCCCACAGAGGGACCAGTCATTCCACCTGTGGGGGCAGGAGTGAGAAGGAGTTCCAGGATCCCACGGCTGAGGGTGCCGTGGTCGCCTCCTTACACATCGGTGAACGAAGGAAGCCAGAGTCGTAAGAGGCCCAGGGTCGAGGAGACCTAGTGTGGCCACCCGGAGTCGGGTGGCGCGGTACATAACTTCTTTCTCTCCTGTCTGTTGCCTTAGCTTGTCTGTATAGTTTGGATTTTAATCATGTGTAGCTGCATCTGGAAAGGTGAGGCATCACCCAAGGACAACGTTGCATTCTGTGTGTTTTCAGGGAACGCCTCAAAACAAGATGAAGTCAGCCATGGTAATCCTGATCGTCATGATTGAAGCCAGCACGAGTCACAGGAGCGACACCGAGGAATCGGTTATCTTCGGCTGCACCGGTGGAAACGGACCGACCGTGACCACAGGAGGTGGCTCGAAGGATGGGGCGAGTGTCTATCTCCACGAGGGAAGATGGCCTGGATGGTTGGGGTCGAATTCCACCCGGTATTCCAGCCATGACGAGTTCACCTATGGTGAAGTGTC
This sequence comes from Somniosus microcephalus, assembly GCF_052327205.1. Classification (NCBI taxonomy): domain Eukaryota; kingdom Metazoa; phylum Chordata; class Chondrichthyes; order Squaliformes; family Somniosidae; genus Somniosus; species Somniosus microcephalus. Next base: position 272,885,426 of record NC_140990.1, on the reverse strand, counting down.
CATCCCATGCCTGAGAATAGGGGTTACCACCTCCCGGGTTAGGGTAACAGAGGGTAAACGGGTGTGCCTTAGCTGTAGGGGACACATTCCACTGGGAAGGTGGTGGTGGCTCAGGAAACTGAGCGTGGATACAGGGGACGAGACAGCTGACTGGGAAAGACTAAGTAATGACACATACCGGATGATCAGGGGTTCTCAGGGAGGAGTGAATGTGTGTTGGGATAAGTGGTGGGAATCCGAGGAAGGGATTTATGTGTATATGTGGGGTTCGGAAAAGATCTGCCCAGCGGGTGTGTCGATCGCGTTTAGCAGGCAATGGCAGGACGTTGGGGGTGGGATCGGTTGGGATCGGAGTGTGGACTCTTGTGTAATCCCAAAACCCCCAAACACCATCAATGCCACAGAGCTCATCTCATACACCAGGAGGCCCCCGCCCAGAGCCCTGATTTACAGACGACTGTAGATGGGTGTCCCACCACCACCAAGGGTCCATGGAATGGGTTGGTGTTAATCCCTAATCCCTACTGACAAAGTGTTGTTTCAGAATGTGCACTACACCGTAGCATCCGTGATCCTGAACCTGACTGAAGTCCATCTGCCTGTGTGGTGTCCAAGGAAGACGGTGAAGCTTTTTGAAGCTCTGCTAAAAGTGTTGTTTCAGGAATTTTATGAACAGGACTATGGAAATGTAGAGAAAGAACAGCTTTATAATCTGAATGTTGGGGGTAGTGTGGGGTCCGGGAGGCAGAGAAGAGGGGCCAGGAACGATGTAGCCACAGCGTTCAGTACAGGAACGGGTATTGTTAATAGTATGGATGATGCACAACTCCAGATGCAGATCACTGGGTTAAAGAACCAACTGCATAAGATTCTAGGGGAAGAGAATACAGTGGTGGGTTCAGAACTTCATGAGGACCAGGCAATGACCGTTCATTTAAAGGAGGTCATTGCGGAGCTGGAGAGGCACGCAAAAACTGTTAATGATTTGATACGGGAGGACAGGAATGCCTCAGAGCAGGCTGCACGGAATGAGGTGTGTGTGTTGTATGGAGCATGGTTGCTGGGCGAGGGCCGCAGTAACCTGGAGGACCTGAGGCAAGGTCGCGTCCCTTCATGGTTAAGCAACAAGCATCTCGCTGCGCTGCACCCGTATAGCAATTCGTTGAGCCCGTGCCAGCTTCGTTTAGCCTCTGAAGCCTACCCTGTCCCTGTAGATTGCGGGCGGTCCAACCATACAGTGATGGGAATTGTAGTGAGGATGCCGGTAATGGGCAGATCGTCCCGGCCAGCACCGGTATACAGGGTTGAGAATATCGGGGTCATTCGTGGAGGAGTGCATGTTTGTTTTAAAGCGGTCCCGCCGTATGTCATAAAGTGGGAGCATGCTATGGAAGTGATGGCCCCAGATCACGTACTTCCACAGGTAGCATACATAGGGAGCGGGACATACTGTGTCACCACAAGTGTGCTCCGCTACCGGTACAGCCAGGTCATGTGGTGTCCGGTGAGCGAGAGCAGTTTTTGCTTCAAACCCAAGGCTGAGGTTCAAATGGCACAAGAGCGAATTACTCCCATCCCCAAACCCTCGACCATTCACCACACTATGAACAACACCTTCACGCGTCCCCAGGACTATGTGGAGCATTTCGGGTACCCGATTCCTTTTCTGCCGGAACACCTCACTGAGTTAATAAAGAGCGTTGAGCTCTCCCAGAAACATTTTTACACTTTAGAGCAAAAGACAGTAGAAGTGGGGGAGGAGATCAAAGGGATTGTCTCGCCACCATGGTGGGACATTGGTCTGAGTATAGAGATTCCTCCCTGGATCTGCATCTGTTCCCATGCATTCGTTATTGTACAATTGCTGCTTGTAAGCTACTTGTTTTACACCAGCTGCAGGCGACGAAGCCAGATGCTCCGAGCGTGGTGGCAAGGGGTGTTAGATTGATCCGGAAAAGTGTAATTGATTTATGGTTTCTCCCTGCAAAACTTGTAATGTACCGAAGTTCTGTAAGCAAGTGTATTGTATTCTGGTTATAGTTTTGCACTCTGTAATGCGCAATGTGCGCTGTTGCATTTTTGTGATGTGTTACCACCTGTCAATGCTGTACTGTGTGATGTGCGCGGTGACTTTTTGGTAACGTCCTGTGGATCTTATTAATGTTCTGTATTTTGACTTGAAGTTTGTCGGTGGGAATTGGAACCCAGCCGTTTGAATGTGTTAAGAAGCCGTTTCGCTGATATTTTGACTCAGTAGAAGGTAACTATGACACGCAGTAAGGGGTACAGTTCTGGGGTTTTAAAACATAAAATCAGCGAAACAGCTTCAGTTGTGGGAGACTTTGGCCTTTGCTGTCTCGTCGAGTGATGCTTTGTGGAAAGAAAAGCATCAAACGGGGGACTGAAGAGATCGCAAAGTCTCTGTTTGAAGAATGGACTCAGTCGGGAATATTTTATGGACTTTATGGGATTTTTCTGAGGGCATTTTCCCTGTGGTGGGATCACCCTGTGCAAATGCGTGGGGGACTGGTTTGTTAAAACTCCAGAGAACGCATGGCAGTTGGCTGTGACAAAAGAACTGTCAGTCATCCAGAATGTATGGGTTCGCCCGACAGTCCTGGAAAAAGGAAGGGGGCCATTGAACTTGAACTTATTAGAAAGGCAAAAGCACTTCTCACCTCCATCTCAGAAGAGAAGCAGAACAATGAACCCACTGGCCTCAGCCAGCCGAAAAGAGGCCAGTTTTTTTCCCAACACAAAGACCAAAAGATATGTCCCAGACTTAGGGCCATTAATCCAATACTCATGGGTCCGAGGACGACCCATCACTGATTAAGCACCGGAGTGCTTAGAAACAAAACGATTTTAAAGATTGGCGGGAAAAGATAGGGGTAGCCAGACTACTATAAAGATAGATTCTTTTCCACCATTCTCTCTCTCTCTCGCTCCCTGCTCCAACAAGATCGAACTAACAAGAAGTACCAGAGAAGCCGACGAGCAGAGCGATCGAAACCGACCGCGTGTGGGGGTAAGCACAGTCTCTCAGGAGTGAAGTTTTTGGGCTATTCCGAGGGGGGGAGCTTCGTTTGGTTCAGCCAGGCGAAGGGATTTATGCGACTGGGTAATTCGTTGGTAGGGGTGGAATTAGAGTCCACCATAGCAACAAGGGAATTAGTGCTTGTTATAGTCCCCAGTTTTGTACTGTATGTATGTTGATTGTAATCTAGATTTTATTCTCCACAGGGACAGTGATTTTGTTTAGTAGTGCATGTTTTAGCCAGTGTATGTTAGACCAAATAAATATAAGTTTTATTTTTCACCAAAGTATTCCTGCCCGTGACTTATTTCATTTACACTCTGAATAATAATTCCCGGGTATAGAACTTTCGTAAGGCGGGGGCGATTCGAACCGTCCGTCTAGCAATTGGGCTAGGCTCAAAAACCACTTACAGAGCCATGCTGCCACCAGGAACATCATTGAACAGACCATCGGGGTGCTCAAGCAATGGTTCCGCTGCCTTGACCGCTCGGGAGGAGCCCTCCAGTACTCGCCGGAGCAGGTGTCCCATTTCGTCGTGGTCTGCTGCATGCTCCACAACTTGGCCATCATGAGGGTCCAGCCCTTGTCACCAGGGATTGCGGGACCACCTCCGGAGGAGGAAGAGGGAGAGGAGGATGAGGACAAAGATGACGAGGAGGAACAGGAGGAGGAGGAGGAACAGGAGCGAGGGAAGAGGCAGCCACTCAATTGGCCTTCTGGAACGGCAGTCTGTGACCGCCTCATCAGACTGCATTCCTATAAATTAAACCCCAGATTCCCGTTGCTCACCACATCCCCATGATTCCATCCCTGTCACAGGTCATATCACAGCGCAAAGCTGAAATGAGAGATACCACAAAATCATCTAAACCGAATTAATAAATTTATCAATAATCAGTGAACACATATTTACAACAACAATATTACCTATTCATCCTTGTGCAATCCTTTAGTTCCCCTCATTACAGTGCCTTTGCCTACTCATAAGAACATAAGAAATAGGAGCAGGAGTAGACCATTTGGCCCTTCGAGCCTGCTCCGCCATTCAATAAGATCATGGCTGATCTTCTACCTCATCTCCACTTTCCTGCACTATCCCCACATCCCTTGATTTCCTTAATATTCAAAAATCTATCGATCTCTGTCTTGAATATACTCAACGACTGAGCCTCCACAGCCCTCTGGGGTAGAGAGTTCCAAAGACTCACCACCCTCTGAGTGAAGACATTTCTCCTCATCTCAGTCTTAACTGGCCAACCCCTTATTCTGAGACTGTGACCCCTGGTTCTAGACTCCCCAGCCACGGGAAACATCCTCCCTGCATCTACCCTGTCAAGCCCTGTAAGAATTTTGTATGTTTCAATGAAATCACCTCCCATTCTTCTAAACTCTAGAGAATATAGGCCTAGTCTACTCAATCTGTCCTCATAGGACAATCCCCCTATCCCAGGAAACAGTCTGGTGAACCTTCGTTGCACTCACACTATGGCAAGTATACCCTTCCTTAGGTAAGGAGACCGAGGGGGAAAAATTGAGTCACGCCCCCTTTGGGGCGCTAACTTCGCTGGCCCCCAAAAAGTTAGCGCCCCCGTGGCCAATTTTCATCGGTAGCGCCCCAAGAGGGAAAGGGCCGCTACTGGAAACGCCCCGCCTCCCTCTTGGGGCACTGTGAGGGAATATCGCGGCGCTACGTGCCGCAGCGCCATGCCGCGGTACTGCAGGCCTTCCCCCCGTTCTTAAAGGGGAGGGGCCTTGCGCAGCGTGACCCGGGGCCTAGCTGGGCCACCAGGGAGCGGAGTGCTGGCAAAAGAGCCCAGCACTCAAGAGAAGTGCCGGGCTCACGGAGTGCAGCCAGCACTCAGTGGGGGGAGCTGGTCAGGAGTCCGAGACAGCAACGGGGGCAGGTGCTGGCAGGTGGCCAGCAACAAAAATGGCCACCGGGCACCGCGCCTTTAATTAGCGCCGCCCCGGCCGCAGGTAGGCCCCCTGACCCTGTCGGACATAGCATCCGGCGGTAAGTCGGGGGGACTACTGAAGATCGTGGTCGGGACACAAGCGGGGCGCTGCGCACGGCGATGATGTCATTGCCAGCAGCGCAACATCGCAGGGCGCTAACGGTTACGGCCGCCGTTAACCTCCTGTTGAATTTCGCGGGACACGTTGGCGGCGCCGCGCCCAGGCACTAGTTGCTTTGCGCCCCGTTAGCGCCCTCTTAGGGAGCTAACAGGAGGCACAAAGCAACCAAATTTTTCCACCCGAAATTGTACACAATACTCCAGGTTTGGTCTTGCCAGGGCCCTATATAACTGCAGTAAGACGCCTTTACTCTTATACGTAAATCCTCCTGTAATAAAGGCCAACATACTATTTGTTTTCCTAATTGCTTGCTGTACCTGCATGCTAACTTTCAGTGATTCATGTACAAGGACACCCAGGTCCCTCTGAACACTAACATTTCCCAATCTCTCACCATTTAAAAAATACTCTGCTTTTCTATTTTTCCTACCATAATGGATATCTTTACATTTCTCCACATTATATTCCATTTGCCATGCTCTTGCCAACTCACGTAGCCTGCCTATATCCCCTTGACGCCTCCTTGCATCCTCCTCACAACTCTGGCCCTGGAAGGCCCAGCTGTAGGCTGCACCACCTCAGCATGGGCGGCAGCAGTCTGGACTGACTGGATGACAGGCAGCGACAAGGGCAATGGCAGAGTGGCAGTGGTGGGAGCAGGAATGCTGTCATCCTGAGAGAGGACAGCAGGTTCCTGCTCCACTGATCCACTGCCACTCCCCCGGGCAGCACCTCAGCATCACTACCAATCTGCTGGAGCACAGATTGCTGACCTGCTGCGACACTGTGAAAGCCCCGGTCGACGGTGGTCGACCCAGCCACGATGGCAGCAGTCAGAGCTTGCGTGGCATCAAGCTGCAACTGCATGAGAGCAGTCTGAGAATCGATGGCACCAAGCATAGACTGCATTACAGCAGTAAGACGTTGCATGGCTTCCACCTGAGGTCTGGGTCGCCATGGTCTCTCTGGGAGTCCACCAGCCTTTGCAGACTACAAATGATGGGCTCCATGGCGTGCGCAGAGTTCTGTGAAATGTTGGAGGCGGACTCCTCCATGCTCCTTATCATTGCCGAGAGGCTCTCAGGCACCCTTGCCATTGCACCTATCATCTCTGTGTGCATGGCCATCACCCTTCTTCTAAAGGCCTCCACATCGAGGTCCTCATTTATGTGGTGATAGTTACCCTCCGCCCCGGTAGGGGGCGACGGAGGGTAAACAGAGAAAGGAAATGAATAAAGAAGCCTCGTGTTGATGGCTGAAGGAATACATCCTGTGTCCGTGTGTTGAGCACAGAGAGAATACATTACATGGTGACAGAAGTGGCAAGTGTAAAGTCTGTGGGTTGTATAGTGAATTAATACACAGACTACAAAAGTAACTTTAAACAGGACTTTACTATTCGAAGGTCAGGGCGAATCTGCCCAATAAATCCTTACCCAGCACTTATATACCGGTGTGGTCACTACCGGTATTACAGTATACAGAAGCCAAAATAAAGGAGTGCAACCCCTAAAATAGTTCTCTTAAAGGTGGACGGTTACATACAATAGTTCTCTTAAAGGTAGACGGTTACATACACTGCAATCCTCCCTTTTTAGCTTACAACATACTTATTCCCCATTAAACATACATGTATTCAACTTCATGTAAAACAGTTTACAGATATAGGCCTAGAAATTCGGTAGGCTTAGCGCCGCATTTGAGGCGCTAGAGGGCCTAGCGCCGGAGTTATGGCCAGTTGAGAAATTCCCTGGGGCCCTAAATCGGCGTTGCACCGGTAGCGCTGCGCCGGCACCGATGACGTCATCGGTGTGCGCAGCGTCCCGGTTGCCGTGGTAACCCGGCCCCAAGCCAAAATTCAGTTGCGCCCGCCTCGCCCGTGGCAGGCGCAACTAAGACTCTGGCAACAGAGTCTTCCCCCAGTGTGCGCCGGCGCATAAAGGTGGAGCGGCGGCCGGCCGCGTTCCCGGCGGCCGCCTGCCCGCACCTCCCTTCCCGGACTCCTGCATTCCCCCCCCGCGGCCCTGATCAGTGTCTGATGCGAGCCCGGCACTTCCCCGAGGTGCCGGGCTCAGATGTCGGGTCAATCCGCCGGACAGTTGTCGGCTGCAGGCAGCTCCTCCTTAACAGGAGGAGGAGGCCTGCAGTTCCCCCGCCTGCCGCACCGCATCGGGTGCCGCAGCGGGGGATTAGCGCCGGGAAACCCAAGTTCACGCCCGTTTTGAGGCGCTAAAGGAGGGTTTTAGCACCCGCCGCCGTCTGGGCCCGGCGCACCCGAATTTTCGTCGCGCGCTGCCGCATTACCGCTGGCGCAAACTTTCTGGCGCTACAGCCCTGGCAAGACCAGAACCCAATTTCTAGGCCATAGTCTCTGCGGAAAACAGTTCACAGATTCAGTCTCTGCGGAAAACAGTTCACAGATTCAGTCTCGGTGGAGGCGTCTCCTGCGCTTCTTGACTCAGTCCGGACAACGCCTCCGTGGTGTAGCAGTTCCTGGTGGTGTAGTCGGTTCACGTTGCGGAAGTGACTCGTCCAATAGTCCTTCCCTAACTTAACAGCTTGAACTCTGTAACTTCTGAACCAGCATTGCTGACTTTTTTAAAAAAAACAATTGGATTGCCTTGGGAAGTTCCCCTACTTCCCAACTGATTTGGCTCCGTTCTGAGGGACCACGTGTGTGATCTGGTAGAGGTGATAATGGTTCAGATGGTTATCATCTTCTGTTTCGTCTTTTCCTTTTCTGCTTCTTGGAGACTCTCTGGGCTCCCTTGTCAGCTGCCAGCTGTAACGCCACCATCTCCCTATGTTCCTTAGACTTTAAGTGATTCATCCTGATTTCTGCACTTTGGGAGTTTTCAGCACAAGCTGGGCAGACCAGGTCCTCGTAATATTCAGTGTCACTCAACAGGTCCTGGTAATATTCGGTGTCGTCCTGAGGTAGGCCAGCGAGAGGGTCTTCTATTTCTTCCTTACCCAGCTGGACGTTAGCCGGCTTTTGTTCCACATCCCGACATTTGTCCTGAAGAGACTTCATCATGCGTTCAGATTCATCCCGCTTTTTCTGGGCTTCCTGCAAGTCTTTTACTAATGACCTCATTTGTGATTTCAATACTTCAACTTCATTCGGAGATTGATTGATCGGCCTATTCAATCCCTCTACTGAAGTAGCTGTTTCAGCATTCTGTTGTTCTACCTTGACGTGCGTCAGCGTACTTTCGGCATCCAAAGGCTGTTCTGCTGCAATCTTCTCAGTCTGTGTTGCCACCTCAGCTCTTCCAATAACTTTTGAGAGCTCCGAACCCCTTCCCTTTGACGATTGAGGCTCGTGTTTATGTTTTTTCCATTGTAGAGTCTTATCCCTCAGCATATGAAGGAGTTGGCTGACTGTTGACTCTTCTGACATCATCCCTTTTCCATTAGCTGCAGGGCTGTTTATAACCTTGCCCTGGAGGAGTTGGCTGACTGTTAACTCTTCTGCCATCCTCCATTTCCCATTAGCTGCAGGGCTGTTTATAACCTTGTCCTGGGGCTCCTTTGCTGTTTCTACTTCGCCATCATCCGCAGCCCCCACCATTCGAATTTCCACAATTGAATCGTCCGGTGATGCTGCACCCAACTTCAGTAGGAGCTCGGAAGTCATGTCGACCAATTCCGCCTTTTCTGCCTGTAACCTGCTAACAAGCGCCTTCAGTTGCGGCACATCTTGTTCCACCAGATTAGAGCACGCACCTTCAGCAGCCGAATCAGCTTTGATTCGTTTGGCCTCCTCGTGCAGACGGTTTGTGTGCTCCTGCTCCCTTTTCTCCCTCAGCTGCTTCTGTTGTCTTCCCAGATTCTCCCATTCGGTATCATAGAACTTTTTCATTGCTTTCATCTCTTGCTCAAGACGGCAACTCACTTGTTCTAATTGCTGTCGTAATCTGAAATAAGTTTGCGTTCGAGCTCGATGTTCCTCAGTAATATATATGTCTGTAACTTGAACAGACTCAGAATTCCCTGTCCAACTATGTTGTTGTTGTTCAGAGGAATTCTGTTCTGAAACTTTGTTCTCCTCTGGAGCATAAGCCTTTATGTACGCATTCGTTCTACCAACCTTAGTCAGCAAGTCCATTTTAGACTTATCTTTCATACTTGGGCTGGTCTTATCGTCATCCGTTTCAGAGTCTGAGCTGATTGTCTGCCCCGAGTCCTCACTCGTTATTGCTTTTAGGTAGTGCCATTCCATGTCTATTTTCTTGATCCACTCCCGTCCTAGAAGTGGTGGTCCTCCCTCAGGTAGTACATATAAGTCCATTCCTGGGTGTTCTTTGCCCCTGTCTCTCACCTTGACTCTTATCTTTCCCATGGGGTATACTTTATGCCCCATGTATGTCTGCAATACGAACTTGGTATCTCTCAAGGGTATATGTGAGAATAGCCGGTTGTAATCCCTTCGATTTATGACTGATAGGGCTGATCCAGTGTCCAATTCCATTTTCAATTGGACTCCGGCTATTTTTAGCATGACCCAGATAGTTTGTAGGTCAGCTTCCTTACTCACATTGTGAATTCTCAGACTACCCAGTTCCTGGCCGTTTGGGTCTGAATCCGAATTCTGTTCGTCTGAACTCTTCTCAGCCACCTTGTGTACTTTGTTGTACTTTTCCTGTGATGGCTTTTTTTGGTTGTTGGTCTTCTTCCCTGACCGGCATACTTTAGTGATGTGACCCAGTTTGCCACATTTTCGACATTCCTGGTTTTTAAACCAGCATTGGTTCTGGTCATGTGTTGTCTTCCCACAACGATAACATTTCGTTGTACCCGAAGTAATTTGATCCACACTGAGTACCGCTGCCTTTAGCTGCATTTCCGCAGTTCCTTTCGCTGCGGCTTCGTGTGATGCTGCAATAAGGACAGCCCTATCAAGTGTAAGGTCGTTCTCTTCAAGCAGTCGCTTTTGCGTTCCTTCCTTCGACAACCCGCACACGAACTTGTCTCGCAATGCCTCTGTCAGATTTCCTCCAAACTGGCAGTATTTCGCTAATCTACGCAGTTCGACCAAGTATTCCGCGTTGCTTTCCTCTTTCCGTTGCGTTCTCGCATAAAATTTGAATCGTTCCGCCAACATCAACGGTGTGGGGTTCAAATGATCCTTCAGGACAGCAACAATATTAGCGAAAGTCTGATCCGCCGGTTTAGCTGGTGATAGAAGATGCTTCAATAGGCCGTATATCTTCGCCCCCATCGCGTTTAGCAAGGTTATAGCTTTATCATCATCTTCTATTTTATTGGCCTCACAATATATCTCGATACGTTCTACGTACGTGGCCCAATCTTCCACCTCGGCATCGAAGTTGTTGATGTTACCATGCTTAGGCATCTTCACTATCTCTCACTATCTTTCTGCGAACAACAGAATTTCTCTTTAACTTTTTAACTTTTTCTCTTTTTTTTTCAAAAATGGCGGTTTCCCGCGCTTGTCTTCTTCCCCGCCTACTGGCAAAATGGCGGTTTCCCGCGCTTGTCTTCTTCCCCGCCTCTGAAAATGGCGGTTTCCCGCGCTTGTCTTCTTCTGGTGGGAGGGTAAGCTTTGCCCTCGGGCGCCGACCGCTGGTTTACGGGGTTTGCGGTCTGTGCGCCGGCTTCAGTTTATTCTGAAGCGCGCGCTAGAAAAGCCGATCGCGTTCCTTGTTCCCCCCCCTTCTTCTTTTCGGCAGGGGCAACCGGCGCTGGGGACAACCAGTTGGCGTCGGACAGATCCAGCTCCTGGTCCTTCACGGCAGCTGCTGTAAGCCGCTGGCCGGAACCTCGCTCGGTCTCTCTCTCGGGCTCTGTCTCTCCCGCTCGCGCGGCTCTCGCTCGCTCTTTCTCGGGCTCTGTCTCTCCCGTTCGCGCGGCTCTCGCTCGCTCTTTCTCGGGCTCTGTCTCTCCCACTCGCGCGGCTCTCGCTCGCTCTTTCTCGGGCACTGTCTCTCCCGCTTGCGCGGCTCTCGCTCGCTCTCTCTCGGGCTCCCAATCGCGCCTCCCAGCCCTCTCACAGTCCGTGTTTCCCTCCCCAGCTGCGGCTGAGTTCTCCGCGATTTATTTATTTTTATCTTCCCGCGCCTTACGATCCCGGTCGCAGCGCCTCGTGGCCTCGATCACTGTCCGGCCTTTTTCACCCCAATCGCGCCTCCCAGCTTCTCGCAGTCCGGTGCTTTCCTCCCCGGCTGCGGCTGAGTTCTCCGTGGCTTATTTATTTTTATATCTTCCCGCGCCTTACGATCCCGGTCGCAGCGCCTCGTGGTCGCGGTAGTTGTCTGGCCTTTTTCGCCGTCGCGGTCTAGCCGTCTCACAACGCTCCCCAGCCCGCTTGTACCGCGGCTTCCGTGCTCCACGCTGCCCCGTCTCAGCGCCTCTGGGCCCGACTTCTGTCCGGCTCCTTCCCCCTCGACCGTGGTCGAGTTCACTGCCCTTCTCCTTCGTTGATTTTATTTATTTTCCCTTTACTCACAGTCACCGTGGCCGACTTGCTTCTTGTGCTGCTCGGCTCAAGCACCACCGTGGCAGAAGGGACAATCCATGCCTGTTGCTGATGGAAGGCTTCGTGTCTGAAGTCTTCCTTCTTTCTTGCTGTGCAGATTTGAGTTTTCTCTCAGCAGAACGACGAGGGCGGTTGCCTCTTCTCGACGCTTTGTTAACTGCTTCGGAAGTATTGCTGCACGCAGGGTAAGATCGAACTCGTCGCCACTGTAAAGTCTGTGGGTTGTATAGTGAATTAATACACAGACTACAAAAGTAACTTATTCGAAGGTCAGGGCGAATCTGCCCAATAAATCCTTACCCAGCACTTATATACCGGTGTGGTCACTACCGGTATTACAGTGTACAGAAGCCAAAATAAAGTAGTGCAACCCCTAAAATAGTTCTCTTAAAGGTGGACGGTTACATACAATAGTTCTCTTAAAGGTAGACGGTTACATACACTACAGCAAGTATCCGAAATACCCATGTTAAAGACTGTCCGCGTCAATGGAACTAACTTTCCCAGTGAAACCAGTCAGCTCCCGGTGAGTGAAAGTTTACGATACGGGTGTAGCATAGTAGCTAGTTACGCCAGGACGGAGATAAACAAGAGAGACTGAGAAAAAAAAAGTGTACTTACCCCACGTTGCTTACTATCATGGCCACTCAAAGTCCTGCATTCTTTCAGATTTCTCCCCCCTCCGAATTTGATTTTACACGGCCGGAAGAGTGGCCGTTGTGGCTCAGCAGATTTGAACGCTTCAGACAGGCTTCAGGCCTTGATAAACAGTCTCAGGAAAAACAGGTCAACACGCTATTATATTCCATGGGAGAGGAGGCTGAAGCGATCGTTCGGTGCAGGAATATTACGGCTGATCAACTGAAAAGCTATGACACAGTTAAAACGGAGTTGTCTAATCATTTCATCCTGCGGAGGAATTTGATATTCGAACGCGCAAGATTCCATAGGCGCGTGCAGGAGAGAGGGGAATCGGGTGATAGCTTCATCAAAGCGCTATATGAGCTCATAGAACACTGTGAATATGGAGCTATGCGGGACGAACTAATTCATGACAGATTGGTTGTTGGACTAAGGGATCTTAAACTCTCTGAAAAATTACAGATGGATCCAGACCTCACAGTTGACAAAGCAAAAACACAGGTTTTCCAAAGTGAAGCAATAAAGAAACAGCAATCAATGCTTCAGAAAGATAGTAATGAGGAGGAGGAGTCCATTGAAACCATAAGTGTCCCCCGACAATCAGCCCCCCAAAAACATTTTTCTACCAAATCAAGACAAACTGACTCACATGAATATGTACAGAGGCCTCGCACTGGAACTCAAACAGGAACACATTTCCAACCACAAAAGCGGAGTTGCAGATGGTGTGGCCGGAGTACACACAATAGACAAATCTGTCCAGCCAAAGATGTTAGCTGCAGGAATTGCCAGAAAAAGGGACATTTTGCTGCAGTTTGCCGATCCACACCTGCGGTTGCTGAAATATCAGAGGGCGACGACAATGAGATAGCGTTCCTGGGGTCAATTGGAGTTGGGTAGGACCTGCCGTGGACCATCACCCTAAGCCTGTGTGGTCACATGACTGAATTCAAAATCGATACAGGGGCTGATGTCACTGTCATCCCGGCGTGCCTCTACAATGACCTAGGTCAAGAGGCTCTTCAGAGCACCACTAAGATTCTTCAGGGGCCTGGTCAAGTCCCGTTGAATGTCAGAGGAAAATTTTCAGCTACCCTGACCCGTGGTCCATGGTCTACAAAACAGGACGTGTATGTGGTACGCGGTCTACGAACAGCGCTCCTCGGTCGCCCCGCCATCATTTCCCTGCGTCTGGTGTCCAGGTTGGACCCACAAGTAGCAGAGACAGTATCTACGGACCTCGAACGGGAGGTCAGACAGCGGTTCCCCAGACTGTTTCAAGGCATTGGGCGACTGCAAGAGGAGTATCACATTCACCTCAAGCCGGATGCTAAACCTTTTGCTCTCTCTACACCCCGATGTGTCTCGCTCCCCCTTATGTCCAAAGTTAAGGAGGAACTCACCCACATGGAGCAACTGGGGATAATTGCAAGAGTTGAGGAACCCACAGCCTGGTGCTCCGGAATGGTTGTAGTCCCAAAACCCAATGGAAAAATCAGAATCTGCGTAGACCTAACAAAACTCAATGAAAGTGTCTGTAGAGAGCTGCATCTCTTACCCTGCGTAGAGCACACTCTGGGGCAGCTGAAAGATGCAAAGGTTTTTACAAAGCTTGACGCTCAATCTGGTTTCTGGCAAATACCCTTGTCAGAGGAGTCAAAACGTCTCACCACGTTCATCACGCCATTCGGACGTTACTGTTTCCACAGACTGCCCTTTGGAATATCCTCCGCCGCATAGCATTTCCAGCGCCGCATGTCCCGCCTCCTTGAGGGACTTGATGGTGTCTTATGCCAAATGGATGATGTGTTGGTGTTTGGCGCAACCCAAGAACAGCACGATCAGCGACTTTTTGCAATTCTCAGTAAACTACAGCAAGCTGGACTTACTCTTAACTCCAAATGTGAATTTGCCAAAACGCAGGTGAAATTTCTCGGCCAGGTCATCGATGGGACCGGTGTCAGAGCAGATCCTGACAAAGTCAAGGCCCTCGCATACATGGCCGCGCCAAGGAATGTATCTGAAATACTCCGCTTCATGGGCCTGGTCAATCACTTGGGCAAATACATACCCCATCTAGCCGATAAAACCAAGCCACTCCGGGATCTCCTCAACAGGCAGACCTCATGGTATTGGGGACCCCAGCAGTCCCAAGCTTTCACTGAGATAAAGACGGAGCTAACCACCTCGCCAGGCCTTGCACTGTATGACCCCAATGCACTCACTAAAGTGTCAGCTGATGCCTCATCGTTTGGCTTGGGTGCAGTCCTTTTACAAAAGAGACCTGACATTGACTGGCGCCCTGTAGCCTATGCTTCACGAGCCCTTTCAAAAACAGAGCAGCGCTATGCGCAGATTGAAAAAGAGGCCCTGGCCATTACATGGGCATGTGAGCGCTATAGAGACTTCCTAATAGGCATGACATTCCAGGTTGAAACAGATCACAAGCCCCTCCTTACACTATTGGGATCTAAAAACCTGGACGAGTTGTCCCCCCGCATTCAGCGCTTTCGGATGCGACTCATGCACTTTCACGTCACTATATCACATGCCAGGGAAGAGCCTAGCAACTGCCGACGCCCTCTCCAGGGCTCCCTACCAGCCGCCGGTGGATGATTCCCCTGAGGTGCAGTGCATAGAGAATTATGTACACTCAATACTCACTGCACTGCCCATTACCGAGAAACGCCTGGCTGCACTTCGTCAAGAACAGGAAACGGATGAACTACTTCGTCAGGTCTTCACATACTGCCGTGAGGGCTGGCCAGATCATGCGAAACTTGACAATGCTCTTAGACCTTACGCGGCCGTTTCAGGTGACCTCACTATTGCACAAGGATTGCTGCTACAAGGGTGCCGGTTGGTCATTCCAGCATCAATGCAGAAAGACATTCTGGACAAACTGCATGATGGCCATCAAGGGATCACAAAATGCAGAGCACGAGCCAGGTGTTCTGTCTGGTGGCCTGGATTAAGCAGTCAACTACAACGTAAAGTACAACAATGCCCAAGCTGCGCCCAAATGAGACAACAACCACCAGAGCCATTGATTCCAGATGACACCCCTGAGGGCCCATGGCAGAAGGTTGGGGCTGATCTATTTCATTTGGATAACTCAACTTACCTGGTAATGTTTGACTGCTTCTCTAATTTCATTGAAGTTATCAAGCAGAGAAGATTCACCAGGATGTTACCTGGGATGGAGCACCTCAGCTATGAAGAAAGACTAAACAGGCTGGGGTTGTTTTCCTTGGAGCAAAGAAGGCTGAGGGGGGACCTGATTGAGGTGTACAAAATGATGAGGGGCATAGATAGGGTAGATAAAGAGGAACTTTTCCCCTTAGTAGGGGGGTCAATAACAAGGGGGCATAGATTCAAGGTAAGGGGCAGGAGGTTTAGAGGGGATTTGAGGAGGAACTTTTTCACCCAGAGGGTGGTTGGAGTCTGGAACTCACTGCCTGAAAGGGTGGTAGAGGCAGGAACCCTCACAACATTCAAGAAGCATTTGGATGAGCACTTGAAATGCCATTGCATACAAGGCTATGGACCAAATGCTGGAAAATGGGATTAGATTGGACAGGGCTTGATGGACGGCACAGACACGATGGGCCAAAGGGCCTCTTTCTGTGCTGTATAACTCTATGACTCTATGACTCCTCTCCACCACCTCACATGCAGTCGTTGAATGTATGAAATCCTGCTTTGCCTGCCTAGGGGTCCCCCTGCTGGTCCGAACAGATAATGGCCCCCAATTTGCCTCGGACACCTTTCGCTCATTTGCCGACAGCTGGGGCTTCACCCATGTCACATCCAGTCCTCTGTATCCTCAAAGCAATGGGGCTGCCGAGCGCGCTGTCCAGACAGCCAAACAGCTTTTTAAAAAGTCACCTGGCCCATACCGGGCACTCCTTGCATACCGCTCCACACCTCTTTCTAGCGGATTCATAGAAACATAGAAACATAGAAGATAGGAACAGGAGTAGGCCATTCGGCCCTTCGAGCCTGCTCCGCCATTCAACGAGATCATGGCTGATCATCCAAACCCTAGCACCCGGTCCCTACACCGACAGCCATCCCACCCAAGCCCTATCCCCGTAACCCCACGTATTTAATCCCCCCCTGCTGAGTTGCTACAAGGCAGAAAACTTCGTACAACCGTGCAAATTATGCAATCACTCCTGACCCCAGGCTGGCCCGACCTCCAGAATTTTACAGACCAGGACAAACAATCTAAACTAAGACAACAGGCCAACTTTAACAGCCGCCACAGAGCTAAGCCCTTGTGTCCACTCCTTCCAGGTGACTATGTGTGGATACGTGACTCCCGCAAAAGAGGCATTGTGCAAGGACAGGCCAACACCCCAAGATCGTATCTGGTTGATATCCAGGGCCAGATTGTTCGCAGGAACCACAGACACCTCGCACTTACCCAGCAGCCCCCAGACGCTGCTGATGAGCCTTCCATTCCCGATGACTACAATGGGGATGCGGGTCCTGGAACTCCTCCACCCACAGGGGATACCCCACCTCCATCGGGTTCCAGACGATACCCTGAAAGGATCCGCAATCCTCCTTCATACCTCCAGGACTTTGCAATATGAATAGCATAAGAACCAAGACACCTCATTGGGTCAGAATAATAACCGAGGTACTTGGTGGAGGGTTCAGGCAGTCACCTTGTCCCTCCAAGCTTACTCTGCTTGCATTCTTCGTGTTTCTCTAAAAAAAAAGAAGAGATACATTGTGCATTAGAGATGTTATGTTTGTTAGAGTTTGTTATTTCTTAAGCACAGTAAAAAAGTAATGATTTGAAAGAAGGTCATTTGAAATGTTAATAGTAAAGGAATAGTATTCAAAGTCTGTTTAGAAAGGGAGATGTGGTGATAGTTACCCTCCGCCCCGGTAGGGGGCGACGGAGGGTAAACAGAGAAAGGAAATGAATAAAGAAGCCTCGTGTTGATGGCTGAAGGAATACATCCCGTGTCCGTGTGTTGAGCACAGAGAGAGCACATTACAATTTATGTCCTGTGCAGCAGAACTTACGCGTGAACTCGCCCTCTGGGAAACTGACTCCCGAGCTACCCTTTCCCCCTGGCCTTGTTGCAGCCCGCTCGTCCCCAGTGCCTCACCCTGTGCAGATCCCGCTACTATACTAGACTCTAAAGAATGCGTAGTGCCAGTATCTGAGCTGGTGCGTGCGGGTGAGACATGCAGTGACACAGTGTGTTCTTTCTCCTCCCCTTCTCCTGCCTCGCTCTCAACGGTGCCCTCAGCGACAGGCTGCTTGCTCATTATCTGAAAGCAGAAAGGCACAAGATTCTGGTTAAGGAGGTGGGGGGGGGGGTGGTGGGTTGGTGCAGGAAGGGAGAAAGGCATGCATACAGCATGCTTAGCTGGAAAGTGCAAAATGCTTGTGGGGTGAGGGCGAAGTGGGATATGAGAAGAAGGAGTAGGGAATGAACATACTGTTGTTGTTCACAAGGGAGTCAATGTTGCCGGTGGCCACAGCATCCATCACCTGGCGCCCAATGATTTCCTCCAGCTCAGAAAGTGGTTGGGTGTCAGGTTGTTCCCCGCCTGTGTGCCCCTGCTCCCTCCTGTTGTCAGCGACCTTAGCCTGCAAGGGAAAGGAAAGTGTGTGAGTGAGTGTGGAGCAATGTGTTTGGGAGATGTGCCTGCCATAGTTGAATAGCTGGCATTGTGTGCAAGGTGTGAGATGTGGGTGTGAGTTTTGGTAGGTGGAGATTGTTGGTGGGTGAGTGCTGGGGTTGTGGTGCTTTGGGCAGTGTGTGCAGACTGAGGTTCAGATGGTGGTATGTAACATTTGTTGAGGCATTAACTCACCCTGACCACCCGAGTGAGGTTGTTAAATTCTTCCTGCACTATGTGTGGGTCCTGGGGACCATAGTGCTGCCCAAGACCTGCTGGGCTACCTCTCTCCACATGGCGCAGAAGACTTGCGGCGAGGGCCTCCTGCCACTTGTCGGGTACAGCACTGCCCTCGGTCTCTCCACAGCAAAGATCGACACTTCCAATGATTGGTTGCAGAACCTGCGAGCTCTCTCCCTGAGCCGTTGATCTGCCATAATGACACCTCCTTCAGTGGTCCGGTTCCTTCTCCTTGTCCTTCTGCTGCTTGCTGAGACAGCTGCAGAACCGGCAATGCTGAGAATGAGGTTCTGCAGCATGATTGAACCTTCGATTTAAGAACTGGAAAGAGCCTGTGGCAATGGTGACGAACGATTAGACTGCACCTGAAACTACTTAGTGCTTTGAGTCTAACGCCACTGAGCTAGGTCACTTGCGCTTGATTTAGCGCTCCCATCCTTTCTTTGAGTGATGACACTGAATTTAGCGTGCATTCAGATTCATTAGCGCCTGGCGCTAAATCTCAAACTTTTCAGAAGTTAGGGCCCATTCCTGGGCGATAATGAATTTTGCCCGCTAGAAATTTCAGTTACCAGGAAAAAATGCTAGCTGAAAAGATTATTTTTTTGAGCAATTTATTGGTTGTGTTTCAGGTTTGGTAAATATCTATATGTTTGCATAGTTACAAGTGAGTTGGGACAGTTAGAGAAAAGTGATGTTTTTAAATTTCTGTCAATCAAAAAGTATAATCTCAGAGCATAATTCCAGAGTTAATATACCATTTTTAATATATTACTAGTTGATCACCTGTGGCCTTGCTCACAAGGAGTCAGAAGACACAGTGCTTATAGGGACATTGATCTTTTGTGATTTTGTTGACAGTAATTGAGAGAAAATGTTATTTGGGAAAGGGGTGCTGTGTTTGGAAGGAGCTGGACGGGGTGTGAGTGCAGTTAAGGGAAGTTGGGGAATTGAAAATCTGTGGATAGATACTGAGTAATTTGGGGCGAGGACTGAGCAGGAGAAAAGTATTGAGGATTTGGAGCAGTGGGGGAAGTGAGCAGTTGTAGGGGATGGTGAGTATTTTGAGGCACTAGTGGGTACTTAAACCAAAGGAGTGAGTAGTGAAGGGGCAGAGAGGTACAGTGACTGGTTTAGGGGGTAGTGAGTATTGAGCAGTGAGTTTTTGGGGGATTGAAAAGGTTAGTAGTTGGATTGGGAACATGGGGTAGTGAAAATTTGGGCTGCTGCTTGGGCATGTGGACACCTGGAGTACTGTATGCAGTTTTCGTCTACTTACCTAAGAAAGGATATACTTGCCATAGAGGGAGTGTAGCGAAGGTTCACCAGACTGATTCCTGGGATGGCAGGACTGTTGTATGAGGAGAGATTGGGTCGACTAGGCTTGTATTCACTAGAGTTTAGAAGAATGAGAGGGGATCTCATTGAAACATATAACATTCTGACAGGGCTAGACAGACTGGATGCAGGGAGGATGTTTCCCCTGGCTGGGGGGTCTAGAACGAGGGGTCACAGTCTCAGGATATGGGGTAGGACATTTAGCACTGAGATGAGGAGAAATTTCTTCACTCAGAGGGTGGTGAACCTGTGGAATTCTCTACCACAGAAGGCTGTGGAGGCCAATCACAGAATATATTTAAGAAGGAGATAGATAGATTTGTAGACACAAAAGGCATCAAGGGGTATGGGGAGAGAGCGGGAATATGGTATTGAGATAGAAGATCAGCCATGATCATATTGAATGGTGGAGCAGGCTCGAAGGGCCGAATGAACTACTCCTGCTCCTATTTTTCTATGTTTCTATGTGAACAGTAAGTGGGGAGGAAATAATTACTATTTCGGGGGAAAAGTAATGCGTATGTGGGTAGTGATTAGTTGAGGAAGTCTGTTGTGGAATTGTGATAGTAGACCATTGAAGGGGTGGATTAGGAATGTGGAGGGTAGACTGTGAGCGCACAGGGGCATTTGGCTCTTGGGGGAAAGTGAATAGTTGGGAGTTGTGTAATCGACTTTAGGGACACTGGCCATTGTGGGTACTGGAGGGGGAAGGGGCAGACATTTTAGCTCACAAGTATCAGCTGTGGCTCAGTCGGTAGCACTCTCGTCTCTGAGTCAGAAGGTTGTGGGTTCAAGTCTCACTCCAGAGACTTGATCACAAAATTCTAGGCTGACACTCCAGTGTAGTACTGAAGGAGTGCTGCACTGTTGGAGGTGCCGTCTTTCAGATGAGATGTTAAAACCGAGGCCTGGTCTGCACTCTCAGGTGGATGTAAAAGATCCCATGGCACTATTTTGAAGAACAGCAGGGGTGTTATCCACGGTGTCCTGGCCAATATTTATCCCTCAATCAGCATCACTGAAACAGATTATCTGGTCAATATCACGTTGTTGTTTGTGAGAGCTTGCTATGCGCAAATTGGCTGCCGCGTTTCCTACATTACAACAGTGACTACACTTCAAAAGTACTTCATTGGCTGTAAAGCACTTTGGGATATCTTGTGGTCGTGAAACGTGCTATATTATTGCAAGTCTTCCTTCCTTCCTTCCTTCCTTCCTTCCTCCCTCCCTCCCTCCCTCCCTTCCTTCCTTCCTTCCTCCCTTCCTCCCTCCCTCCCTCCCTCCCTCCCTCCCTTCCTTTTCTCCTTCCTTCCTTTCCCTGCACCTAGATACAGAGTTAGCACAGCTAAAATGAATGTGAATATTTACATTATCTGTTATAGCCTGAGACGATTTTAAGATTCAATTCATAAAAAACCTCAAACTAAGCGAAATTGAACCTTGCTTCACCCGTTTTTCGGGCATGAAACAGGTTCACAAGATACCAATTTAGAGCATTGATTGCATGTGACCGAAACACCCGGAATCACCCAATAATGCAGAGTCAAAAATAAGAGTGCTGGACTGAAAAAAGGCAGGAGGAACTGGAAGGAGATGATGACAAAACAGCTGTCAGTCACCAGAGGCAGCAGAAATAAGTGCCATCGGCTGAGGAGCCTACGGACCAAGATCTGAGATGCCCAACTTTTAAAAGATCTATGGTTCAGCAGCATAGATCACAGGGGTGAAATTGGTCTTCGGCAGTAGCGCAAAACTGGCAACAATGAATCAGAAGCTCATTTTACACCCCACCCAATTTTCTTTCTATTGAAGTCTATTCACCCTCTCCAGTTGGTGTCTCCTTTCCAATGTCAAAATTATAAAGGTGTTTCCCCTGGCAAACACGCTCTCAGTCAGTTGCTTTATAATGGTATGAATTGCAGATAGCTTTATCTGTCCCCTGTGGTGGCCTGGAAAGATCCTGCAGCACAGAAGCTTAATGGCATTGTGACCTCAAGCCACAGAAAAAGCCATTTCAGTCCTTAAAGTTGTCTGTAAGTCAGCTTGCAGCAGATGGCATCGCTCGATCCCTGCCTCTGCAGAGAAATGGAGGCAATGATGGCAGGTCTCGTCTGGCATGGTCTATAAATATGAGTGCTTGGGTATTGATGAGAAGAAACACACTGCCTGAGGTCTCAATAAAATTGAAGATTTTGACCCCTCATGAAATGGTCCTCTGATTCATGCAGCACAATGAGAAGACCCAAAGGGATTCCCATCCTCCCAACTTTGTTGCTGAAAGTTGGAATGCAACAGCAATTGAAAAGACTGCAGGAAGACGGGAGCCAGAAAAAGAAGAAAACAAACAAGTGAAAGATTTAAATGTCAGTTTTGTTTTCTGAGTATATATTTTAGTTGTAGAGCACTGAAGTGACAATTTTAAAGCTACTACTGATATTTGAATTGCTTTTTATTGTTACATATTTATATTATTTTCAGTATCATAATATAAGCTAAAAAAAATCACAAAACTGGTTGGCCAAATGAGACAGAACTTTCCCTGTTCTTACCAGCAGTCTGAGGGTTAATTGTAGCAAAGGTGGATGGATCCGGGTAAAAGGAAAGTAAAGCTGGTAGTGACACAGTACCAGAGCATAAATGGCAGCAAGTAACAGATATTATAATATGAATTGTCTTTCAGTATTGCACAGTATATATAAATAATTTGATATCTACTGTTTAAGATATTGTTTTCCTCAGCAAGTCTGATCTATATAAACAAATGTTTACATTCATAACATGCATCAATATTGTGTTAGCTGTCATATTTTGTTAGTCAATGCAGAACTATACCATTGAACTCTAAAGGTTAGTTAGATTATATCTTGTAGCATTACAGATTGCACCAAAAAGGTCATGATACAGATGGTCCCTATGTCCTTGGAAGATGGAATTTAAATATTTATAGTTTAATAGATTACAGTGTTGAAGTGACTTTTTGTGCCCTCTCCTGGTAAAAATCTGAAATATGCCTGTAAGTCCCAAACTTTTGTTATATCTGATGCCACAGTGCATAATGCAGTGTTATGTGATGCTTAGTTCTGTTTATTCCACTTCTTCAGTCTCACAAATATAACTGGATAACTGGATATAGTCACATATGAGAAGGAAAGTGAATCTGTATTTTCTTTCATCAAATAAAATGTAAAGCCATAGTTCATGGTTATAGCTTCTTTTGGGAAACTGAATAGAAAAATATGGATTTGTAATACATCCAGCAAGAGCAAGCTCCATTTGTTTGCATCCTTTGCTATTTATGTATATAATTTCTGGCATTTTATTAAGTAGTGATATTTGTAGTATATCTGATTGCAAGTCTCAATATAGTTCACATTTTAACAACCCTAGTTGTTTTATGACCTTCCATTGTCCTGTCCAGAGATTTTCAGGTAACTGGATTATATCGCATAGAGTGCAAGGCTACTATCATTTACACTTTGAGTGCTTCTTTTCTTATTGTACCTTGACATACAATTTTCTGTAGAAACATTTTTTGATATAAATGCTCAAAATAATGCTTAAAGCGATGGAAGATTTCTGTAAAGTACAAGTTGCATTAAACAAATGCATGCAATTAAGGGATGATGCCTCGTCGAAGTCTATCGATACTAAAGGACAGAATTACAAGGAGGTAATTTGTGCTGAAATACATTAGATAAGTGAGTTGTAGCTGATTAAAATTTTTGATTTTACCAACCAATTCCATATATATATATATATATATATGTATGCATGCGCACATAGATTTATAATACATATTAGCCTGAGTGAATTACCTAATTCATTCAAATTGCTAGGTTTTGGTCAAAAAAATTGTCTGATGAAAGCATTTAAAAGAGTTTGTATTTGATTACACAAATGAATTGATAATTTAATTTATTAGTGGATTTTCCATGGTGTTGCTCATGGTGAGTCAGAGGTTAAACTGTTGCAAAAAGGAGTGCTGGGATGGGGGAGGTGAGAGAATGGGGAAGAATTGTACATGGTCGCTGAAAGGATTTGGACAGCAGTTTGTGAGAGATGTGCGCAGAGGCAGTAAGTGTTTTTTTTAATGTTTGTGGCAGATGAATAAATAGTATTTTCTTTAACAAATTCAGGTACATACATAAATAAAGAAATAATGACTTTGTTCCCCTCATATACCAGAGCTGCATAAATGCATCTATGTCCATAACATGCGTAAAAATGGTGACTCAGGCGAGAAAAGGACAGCTGAGGAGAAAGAAAGACAGGTCAGGAACATATGGTTGCATAATTCTTTTGTCCAGTAGAGTGATGTAGAGGATGGGGCAAAGTAGTAATGTGTTCAATTGCTAATCAGGTTTAAAGAGAATGCAGGAATCCCACAGGCTCCAGGCACCTAAACATTGGGAGCAAAAAATAAAGTAATATTCCTGAGAGAAGATTAGGAAAGTGACTGTGGGAATTGAAGGAGTCTGTCTATGGAACATTAAATAAACATTATTTCTGCAATATGCATTAATAGCATAATTAAAAAACCCTTGTGTATAATTATTTACAAAATCTTTCCTGTCAAATTTACCTCAGATAAAGTTCAAAAGTTCATACTTTACATTGCTTTGGTGTTTTTATTATATATATATATAAAAATTCATAGGCCTGGAATTTCCTTGGAATTGTTCCCACTCCTCTACCGAAACTTTTCCAGAAGTGCAATGGAAACTCCATTTGCCCACATAAATTTAAATGAGACCCAGGAGTTAAAATACTTGGGCCTGAAACTTAGGCCAACATGTGCATTTTTACATTCACCACTGCACCCCTCCCACCCTCATCTCCCTGAAACCTGCTCAGGGTTAAAATCAACTTTGTTTTTTCAATCAATTTTTATTACCTCACCCTTATTGACATTAAATTGCACCTGGCACCTGTGTGCCCATTCCACTAACATGTCTATGTCTTCACATTTCTTTTACAGTTCTTCTCATTGCTTGTCAAATCTCCTACTATAGTATGATCAGCAAATTTAACTGTGGTGTTTAACATGCACAAGTCCAAATCATCGATATATACTGAGAACAAAAGTGGGACCAGCACTAATGCCAAGTACACCAGGTCCAAACCATCAATACATCTCAGCAGCTCCTATTTACCCTAATTCTTGGGATCAATTTAACCTTACCCATCTGGCAGGAAACTGACAGGATCAGATCGGTTGCCCATTTTACACCCTGCCTGATTTTAATTCCCATTGACTTTAATGCTGATCTGATCCCATCAATTTCCTGCCGGCTGGGTTAGATTGAAATTACCCCCTTTGTTTCCTGTCCATCAACCAATTGTCTATCCATGCTGCTACATTTCCTGTCATATCACAAGCCTGAATAGGATGGCAATGTTAGTAAAGGATTCTTTCAAGACAGAATTCATAGGGGTAGAGTTAGGAAATTGGAAGTGAAATGGTCCAATTCTTGGTATTTATTACAGGCCACCAAACTGTGTAGATGAGATAGAGGTGGAGATCTGTAGCGAATTCAGAGAGATATGTAAGAACAAAAGGATTATAATATTATGTGACTTTAACTATCCTAAGATAGATTGAAATACATTTAATGCATGTGGTCGAAGTTGAGAATATTTTTTAGAATGCATTCAGGATTGTTTCCTAGATCAGCATGTTTCTAATCCAACAAGGAAAGATGACGAAGGGTCATCGACCTGAAACGTTAACTCTGTTTCTCTCTCCACAGATGCTGTCTGACCTGCTGAGTATTTCCAGCATTTTCTGTTTTTATTTAGGAAAGAAGCATTGATCGATTTAGTTCTGGGAAATGAAGTGAGGTCATTAATTTGATGTAAGAGTAGGAAAAACAATGGGGAAATATTGACCACAATATTTTTTTAATTTGTTTTATTCATTGATGGGATGTGGGCGTCGCTGGCTAGGCCTGCATTTAGTGCCCATCCCTAATTGCCCTTGAGAAGATGGTGGTGAGCCGCCTTCTTGAACCGCTGCAGTCCATATGGTGTAGGTACACCCACAATGCTGTTAGGAAGGGAGTTCCAGGATTTTGGCCCAGCGACAGTGAAGGAACGGCGATACAGGTCCAAGTCAGGATGGTGTGTGGCTTGGAGGGGAACTTGTAGGTGGTGATGTTCCCATGCGTCTGCTGCCCTTGACCTTCTAAGTGGTAGAGGTCGCGGGTTTGGAAGGTGCTGTTGAAGGAGCTTTGGCGAGTTGCTGCAGTGCATCTTGTAGATGGTACACACTGCAGCCACAGTGCGCCAGTGGTGGAGGGAGTGAATGTTGAAGGTGGTGGATGGAGTGCCAATCAAGCGGGCTGCTTTATCCTGAATGGTGTCGAGCTTCTTGAGTGTTGTTGGAGCTGCACTCATCCAGGCAAGTGGAGAGTATTCCATCACACTCCTGACTTGTGCCTTGTAGATGGTGGAAAGGCTTTGGGGAGTCAGGAGGTAAGACACTCGCCGCAGAATTCCCAGCCTCTGGCCTGCTCTTATAGCCACAGTATTTATATGGCTGGTCCAGTTCAGTTTCTGATCAATGGTAACCCCCAGGATGTTGATAGTGGGGGATTCAGCGATGGTAATGCCATTGAATGTCAAGGGGAGATGGTTAGAGCCTCGCTTGTTGGAGATGGTCATTGCCTGGCACTTGTGTGGTGCGAATGTTACTTGCCACTTGTCAGCCCAAGTCTGAATGTTGTCCAGGTCTTGCTGCATATGGACACGGACTGCGTCAGTATCTGACGAGTCTCGAATGGTGCTGAACAGTGTGCAATCATCAGCGAACATCCCCACTTCTGACCTTATGATGGAGAGAAGGTCATTGATGAAACAGCTGAAGATGGTTGGGCCTAGGACACTGCCCTGAGGAACTCCTGCAGTGATGTCATGTGATTGAGATGAATGACCTCCAACAACCACAGCCAACTTCCTTTGTGCTAGGTATGATTCCAACCAATGGAGAGTTTTCCCCTTGATTCCCATTGACTTCAGTTTTGCTAGGGCTCCTTGATGCCACACTCGATCAAATGCTGCCTTGATGTCAAGGGCAGTCACTCTCACCTCACCTCTTGAGTTCAGCTCTTTTGTCCATGTTTGGACCAAGGCTGTAATGAGGTCAGGAGCTGAGTGGCCCTGGCGGAACCCAAACTGGGCGTCAGTTAGCAGGTTATTGCTGAGTAAGTGCTGCTTGATAGCACTGTCGATGACACCTTCCATCAATATAGTTAGCTTCAATCTGTGAATAGAAAAGGGTAATGAAGTCAAATATAATGGTCCTGTACTGGAAAAAAGCAAAATTCAATGAGATGAAAAGGAATGTAACCCAAAATTAGATAGGGCAGAAAATTTAGCAAACAGGCCAGTGGACAAAATTAATGGCTTAATCTGTTTGTTTTAATAACCAATTGATTACAAGGACTGGTTATAATGTCCATAGCATACTTTTGGTTTTTTTCAGTCATGTACTGGTCAATCATCTGATCATCATGATAGAATAATTTTTTGGGCAGTATTTTCTGTTCTGTTTTCATGTAGGACATTTAAGCCTTGATATTACACTGTAATTATTAGCATATGAGCACTAAATGTTAAAATAGATAGATTCATGGCTCTGTTAAAAAAAGTCAACAGAATTTTCGTTGAACATATTAAGCATTTGTACACTCATATTCACAGAGCAAAATTTCAAACCTTAATCCTGATTTCATAATTTTCCAGTATTGCTCCAGTATTCTGGTGCAGCAACCAATATTTCAACAGCACTCTGTTATGGACAACAATGGAGACAAAACTTCCAAGATTTTTTTTAATAACTATCAAAAGATATATGAAAAAAGAAAAGATCTATCCTCTTAGGGCTGATTGACCTTTCTTTCAGCAAGACTGCCCATTGTAATATAAGTTATAAATCTGTGCTATTATGAATAGAGATGTGAATTCTCATTTCTCAGTATTTGTCTCCAGAAGGTCACAAAATTCAGGTATTTGCAAAGCTGAAACTAGAGCTTTAGACCTAACCCTACTGGTCAATTACTACGGAAAATTGGTGCATGCACGTATGGCTTCTGGCTAGAAATAGGGTGAATATTGCCCCCAACTGATTAGCCCACCAGCACCAAGGAAAAAGACTACCAGGGATTGGTTGCCCCATTGACTAACTAGGTCAAAGCCTGTAATGTTGCGTTTTATGTGTAGCCATTGTCAGAAGCTCAATCACCAAGCCAAAACCAGCAGTTATAAAGACTAACCCCACCTTGTATAGTTAGAACAGCCGCAATTTAATGTTCATCATGACCATAGCTTCAGTAGAATATAAAGTTATGATCCACTTTACTCACGATTTGTAGTAGGGGCGGTGTATTCAGCCCATACTGGGGGTTTCCAGCACTGCTGATCTACCTGACAATGTTTGACCTCCTTCTTCTGGCAGTCCCTTCTTAGTTGCTTACTTTATTGTCTTCTTTTTGAATGGAATTCAAAAGTGAGACAGTGATGCTTCAGTTGGAGAGCATATTGGTCAGACCCAACCTGAAGTACTGTGCTCAGTTTTGGGCACCAAACCTCAGGAAAGATATATTGGCCTTGGAATGAGTAAAGAGAAAGAAAGACTTGCATTTATATAGTGCCTTTCACGACCTCAGGACGTCCCAAAGCGCTTTACAGCCAATGAAATGCTTTTGAAGTATAGTCACTGTTGTAATGTAGGAAACAACAACAACAACTTGTATTTATATAGTGCCTTTAACATAGTAAAACATCCCATGCTGTTCACATGAGTGTTATAAGACAAAAAATTGACACCGAGCCACATAAGAAATTAGGGCAGATGACCAAAACCTTGGTCAAAGAGGTAGGTTTTAAGGAGCGTCTTAAAGGAGGAATGAAAAGTAGAGAGGTGGCGAGGTTTTGGGAGGGAGTTCCAGAGCTTAGGGCCTAGGCAGCTGAAGGCACGGCCGCCGATGGTTGAATGATTATAATCAGGGATGCTCAAAGGGCAGAATTTGAGGAGTGCAGATATCTCGGGGGGTTGTGGGGGTGAAGAAGATTACAAAGATAAGGAGGGGTGAGGTCATGGAGGGATTTGAAAACAAGGATGAGAATTTTGAAATCGAGGTGTTGCTTAACCGGGAGCCAATTTGCGCACAGCAAATTCCCACAAACAGCAATATGATAATGACCAGATAATCTGTTTTTAGCGATTTTGATTGAGGGATAGATATTGGCCAGGACACTGGGGATAACTCTCCTGCTCTTCTTCAAAATAGTGTCATGGAATCTTTTGCGTCCACCTGAGAGAGCAAACAGGACCCTGGTTTAATGTCTCATCTGAAAGACGGTACCTCCGCCAGTGCAACATTCCCTCAGTACTGAACTAGTGTCAGCCTAGATTTTTGTGCTCAAGTCTCTGGAGTGGGACTGTGAACCCACAACCTTCTGACTCCGAGGGGAGAGTGCTACCGACTGAGCCACGGCTACAGCGCAGATTCGTGGAATGATACCAGGGCTTAAAAGGCTAAGTTATGAGGACAGATTGCATAAACTTGGCTAGTATTCCCTTGAGTTTAGAAGGTTGTGGGGTGACCTAATTGAAGTATTTAAAATGATTAAGGATTCAATAGGGTAGATACAGATAAACTATTTCCTCTGGTGGGGAGCATGCAGCACAATGAATTCTCTAGGCCCTGATTCCACTCTCCCTCCCTTCTTAAATAATGGAATGACATTTGCAATTTTACATTCCAAAGGCACAATTCCTGAATCTAGAGGGGACTAAAATGAGGAACGTTGCAGCCAATGTAACTTTCCAAGCGTGAGCACAAATAAGATCTGCAAATTGTAATCTCCTTTAGTACCCGGGTAAACCCTAATTTGGTGCAATTTTTTTGTGAGGGAGCAAAAACTATAAAATGAGGCTATCGGTGTGTAAATTATCCATTAATAGGAATTTAAATGCTTGCGGATTAAATGCAGTAATATCATAGACATGTACATACAGAATCATAAAGTACGTACATAATATTTTCAATATGTGAGATGGAATTGTATTTTTTAAAGGTCTGCACTTGATTAGCAGCCATCTACAATTAAGCACAGTTTCACATAACTAAAACTATACAGTTCAGTGCAGTTTACTGTAATAATTAGATTTGAAGGAATGAAAATGTGCAACACCATCAGCAAATCTCTGAAGGTTGAAGGATAAGTATTCTTAAAATCTAGTTAAACTCCACTTTGGAGGCTGAAAAGGAACCAAATATTCAGCACCATACATTGTAAGCAT
Source organism: Somniosus microcephalus (assembly GCF_052327205.1). Lineage (NCBI taxonomy): Eukaryota > Metazoa > Chordata > Chondrichthyes > Squaliformes > Somniosidae > Somniosus > Somniosus microcephalus. Next base: position 272,855,633 of record NC_140990.1, on the reverse strand, counting down.
ACATAAAAATATAGGAACAGGAGTAGGCCATTGAGCGTCTCGAGCCTGTTCCGCCATTCAATGAGATCATGGCTAATCTGTGACCTAATCCATATACCCGCCTCTGACCCATATCCCTTAATACCTTTGGTTAAGAAAAATTTACCAATCTCAGATTTAAAATTAACAATTGATCTAGTATCAATTGCCATTTGCGGAAGACAGTTCCAAACTTCTACCACCCTTTGTGTTTCCTAATTTCACTCCTGAAATTTTTAGACTATGCCCCCTAGTCCTAAACTCCCTAACCAGCGGAAATAGCATCTCTCTGTTCCCCTTAAAATCTTGAAAACTTCGATCAGATCACCCCTTAACCTAACTTCTAGGGAATACAATTCTAATTTGTGTAATCTCGCCTCATAATTTAACCCATGAAGTCCGGGTATCATTCTGGTAAACCTACGCTGCATTCCCGCCAAGGCCATATATCCTTCCTAAGGTGTGGTGCCCAGAACTGCTCACAGTACTCCAGGTTCAGTTTAACCAGGGCTTTGCATTGCTGCAGCATAACTTCTACCACCTTGTAGTCTAGTCCTCTAGATATAAAAGCTTTCCATTAGCCTTTTTGATTATTTTCTGTACCTGTTCATGACATTTTAATGATCTATGTACCTGGGCCTCCAAGTCTCTTTGGACCTCCATTGTTTTTAGCTTTTCACCATTTAGAAAGTACCCTGTTCAATCCTTTTTAGGCCCAAAGTGGATGACCTCACATTTGCCTATATTGAAATCCATTTGCCACAGTTTGGCCCATTCATTTAATCGGTCGGTATCCCTTTGTAATTTTATGCTTCCAATTTCCTAACCAAGTCAATAATTTGCCTTCAAGTCCATGGGCTTATACCTTAGTTAACAGTCTCTTACATGGGACTTTATCAAATGCCTTCTGGAAGTCCACATTCATAACATCCATAGACATTCCCCCTTCCACTACTTTAGTCACCTCTTCAAAAAAATCAATCAGGTTTGTCAGGCATTACCTACCTTTCACAAATCCATGCTGGCTCTCTCTGATCAACTGAAAACTTAAAGCATTCAGTCACCATATCCTCAATTATAGACTCTAGTAATTTCCCGACAACAGATGTTAGGCCAACTGGTCTATAATTCCCTTGTTTCCCTCTCTCGCCATTCTTAAATAGTGGAGTGACATGCGCAATTTTTCCAATCTAAAGGAACAGTTCCTGAATCGAACCAACTTTAGAAGATTATAGTTAGGGTATCTGCGATGTGTTCACCTACTTCCTTTAAAACCCTGGGATGGAAACCATTTGGTCCTGGGGATTTGTCACTCTTTAGTGCCTGTTATGGACTTTTTACATGCAGATAGCACCCTCTGGTGGTGGTTATTTTGTTAGCATACAGCAGAGGTCAGTTGACCTTTCTTCCTGTTTGAACCCGGAAGTAGAATCCCAGGAAGAACCTGACTTGAGTAATGGAGAACCTTCCATAAGGGATCCTCAATCTTATGCCATCTGATCTCATATGCCAGGCCAGATGCAATATCTGTGAGTATCCTTGTTTGTTAACATGACAGCAACTTTGTCAGTGTAGTATTTTGACAATACTTGTTTATAAAAGGTTAATATTTGGTAGTTACAGAAGTTAGTCCAAATGTTAGTTAGTTATACAATTAGTCTATTCTATTGTTATAAATATGTTTATATCTTATGTAATATCTAATGTATAGTACTCAGTTTTATGTACAAAACATACTTTGTCTTTGTTTACAGTTTCACAAATTTGTTCAAATAAAGCTTCAAAACAGCAAACGGCTTCACGAGGAATTATTTGAATAAGTGTTTAACTTGCTGGATAACTAGATTGGAGCACATCTAGCGAGGCCAGTACAGTGCCATTATTTTCTTCATTACGGTTATTTTACCTCCATTAATTTTATTGAGTCCCTGTCCCTGATTCATTATTAATTTCCTTGGGATTTTTGGCATGCTTTCCTCTTCCTCTACTGTAAATACTGATGCAAAATAATTATTCAACATGTCTGCCATTTCCTTATTATCATTGACAATATCACCGATATCAGATTTAAGGGGCCAACATTGCTCCTCTTTTTCCTAATATAATTGTAAAAATTCTTTGTGTTGATTTTGATATCCCGTGCAAGTTTCTTTTCATACTCCCTTTTTGTAGCTCTTACTATCTGTTTTGTGACCCTTTGCTGTTCTTTGTATCTTTCCCATTCGCCAGGATCTGTGCTATTTTTTGCATTTTTGTATGCTTTTTCTTTTAGTTTTATGCTGTCCCTTACCTCTTTAGTCGTCCATGGCTGTTTTTTTGGCAAGTAGAACTCTTGCCCCTCAGGGGTATAAACTGTTTCTGTATCACTTTAAATTATTTTTTTAACATCTCCCACTGATCTTCTGTCATTTTACCCATTAATAGATTTGCTCAGTTTACGGTGGACAGTCTCTGTCTCATTCCGTTGAAGTTGGCCTTACCTAAATCTAGAATCTTAGTAGCTATTTCGCGTTTCTCCCTTTCAAACACTATGTTGAACTTGATCATGTTATGATCACTATTGGATAAATGTTCATGCACCATTAGGCTGTTAACTAAATCTGGCCCATTACTAAATCTAATACGGCATGTCCCCTCGTTGCTTCTGGGACATATTGTTGTAGAAAACTATCCTGGATACACACAAGAAATTCACTACCTTTCTGACAGGTGCTAGTCCGCTTATCCCAATCTATATGAAAGTTAAAATCTCCCATTAAAACCACTCTGCCTTTACTACACGCCTGTCTAATCTCTGCATTTATACAATCTAACACTTCAAAGCTGCTACCAGGGGGTCTATACACAACTCCCACTATAGTCTTAAATCCTTTCCTAGTTCTTAATTCTACCCATAAAGTCTCCACTGCTTGCTTATCTCTCATTATATCCTCTTATCATTGAAGTGATTTCAACCTTAATCACTAAGCCTACTCCTCCCCCCTCCACCATTTTCCCTATCTTTCCTGTAGATCTTGTAACCTGGTATATTTAGTTCCCAGTCCTGACCGTCTTGCAGCCATGTCTCAGTAATGGCTATCATGTCATACCCTCCAATTTGAATGCATGCCTGCAGTTCATTTAATTTATTCCTTATACTCTGTGCGTTTGTATAAACAATGCTTATTTGGGCCACACACCTTAGCCTGTCCTTCAGCTCTAATGTTTTTCTCACAATTTTCTTATTTCTCTCTCCTGGTTTAATCACTTTACATCTTTTAGTTTTCCCGTTACCTGTAGTACCTAAAGCACAATTTCACACCGTTACTGGCACTTTCTGTTCCCTAAATTGTGTAGCTGCCTAAAAATATCAGATTGTTCTTGCAATATTGTGAGTTTGGGCTGTTTGGGCTCAATGCACAGTGGATAAATGTTGGTTCATAGCAAATAAACCACCACACGGGAACAACAAAACACAACAATAGCCACATAACTCATAAGCACTGCAGATACCAGTGAGTTGTCTTAGCTTTGGTGTGATTGGTTTATTGGATCAGTACCTGAGTACTGAAACTAGAACAGAAACTGCTGGAAATACACAGCAGGCGAGTCAGCATTTGGAAGGAGAAAGGACAGATTAATATTTTGGATGTAACCTACACCTGATATATTGACCTAGAAAGATCTTGAAATGAGTTACACTGCTGTTGTCCCTTTAAAAAGAAATTTACGCCCGCTGGTGGCTTGCAGAGGAAGTTATACACGGATTTCCTGGGTCTGCTCATTTGCATTCGCATTGTTGCAGTCACTGGTGTAACGTCCGTGTAAAATGTTTGCAAGCAGCTGAACTACCTGGAAACCTCAGTGCAGATTTTAATAAGTCAGTTCAGCTACATTACAACAGCAGACTGGGGATAAACAAATAAGAGAGAAACAGTGCCTGGCTCTTTCACTTCACTCTCAAATAACTTAAATGCATGCCTTTGCAATATTTTTATTTCACCTGTACAGAATAATGGCCATTCAAGCATCAGTTGTGACCAGAGGGCAGCAGGGCAGGGTCCCATCCAGGAGAAGAGCACAACATTTTACTATGTTGTCGGCCCCAGGTTAGTGACTGAGCACCTGCACTGCCTTGAAAAGCATCATATCGACAGAACCTTTCACCGCTTTCTCGGTCTTCTTAATTCCAAGGGAGTAATGCTCACCTATTCTTAAACTTCAACCCTCCTTTCCTGCAGATCCACCATAGCACCAGGGGAAACCGGAGGAGGAAAATGAAAACGATGATGAGTAGGTGAAGGAGCTGCAAGTTATTTCTCGGTTTGTCACATATGATGATGATGAGGAGGAAGAGGAGTATGAGAACCGGGGCTCCATCCTCTCGCAGCTCCTTCATCTTGCCTTCCTCTGCACCAGATCCCATCAACTTACCACCTGCAGTACTTGCTTCCTCGCTCCCAAGCAGTAGTTCAGATTCTTTCACCTGGGGAGGGGATTAGGTAGTGGTAGTGAGGATGTGGCACTGGGTGATTCACAGAGCAAAAGGGAACTGGAGGAGTGGAGTGTACCACCTTCCCAGCAGAAGATGAAGAGAAGGCTCCAATGTCTTTGGAGTTTTGGAACCCAGAACTCATGGGTACTTGCCTGAAAAGAAGGATGCTTGAGGAACATCATACCTACGTGCAGGCTCTGAGGTCAAACTCCAAGGATGTGTGGCAACTGGTAGATTTGACTCTCGAGTCTATAGTTACCTTTTGTGGCAACATCAGCAAAGCTTTTGTCTTTGTTGTAGGCAGTAATGCTTCATTGGAATCTGTAGTAGACACCCCGCTAAGAAGCAGCCAGGGACAAGTTGGTGCCTCCATCTTCACGGAAGCACATACTGCAGCTCTGGAAGCAATACACAGATTGGAGCGTAGCATGAATCATAGCTTCCAGACTGTGGCGACTACTGTGTCTCAGGGTTTTCAGGATCTGATGCTGCCATTAGACCAGCTATCCCCCTGACCAGTTGGGCTGCAGATCCACGGTCCAGTGGAGTGATGACAACTGGTGTCCATCTACCTGATATTGCCGTCTCTCAGAAGAACCACACATGCTAGGACTCCAGCCTTCCCTCTCAGAGCACCATGCCAGTGGAATATGGGAGATGAGTCCAGGCTGCCCAGAAACACCCTCCAGAGTTGCAGCCAGCAACAGCTTCCTGCCAGGAGGCAGCTGTCAGGAAGTAAGTGCCAACTCAATTTGTACAGCATGAGAAGCCACCAATCTCCTGTGATCCAAGCCCTCAGGTGGCACTTAGAAGGAACTCTAGATAGAAAGGAATATGTAAGCACCTAGGGGAAGCAAGGTGTTAGGCAAGATTAGGGTGATTCTTTGCACTTTACAATTATTGTATTAAGACAGACTATGCACCTTCATTGCGCTTTGCTATTCATGGAGATTACAGTCATACAGGAAATGTGCACACATTTGGTGCTGATTTATTCACTCATGTGATGATTACTGACACAAGTTGAGCTGATATTTTATCATTTGATAGGATGGTTGTGGATTGAAGGAATGTGTCTTTATTTGCAAGTGGGGGAGAAGGAGGCCAGGCTCTCATGTCAAAGATAGAATGAGTTGAACAGAGGCTTCCGAGAGGATTGCCCTCTGATGCTCCTTGCTGTAGTTGGTGAGGACTCACTTGAATGTTTATCATCCTGATGGTCTGTACCATGTCTTTCTGGATTCACTGGAGCTAGGGCTTCCTGCTCAATGCAGTGCTTCCTGAATGGTAAAGGTGTAAACAGCACAGCAAGCTGTCACTATTCTGGACATCGGATCGGGAGCATACTGCAGGTCCCCTCCTGACCTGTCCAGGCAGTGAAAGCAACTTTTCAGCACCTGGATGGTCCTCGTGATCATGTGGTTCATTGTAGCCCCCCTCTGCTCCTGTTCAAGGCACTCTGATTGGGGTCATCAGCCATGGGAGTATGTTTGGTTGCCCAGAAACCATCCATGGATCTGATTCTCTTCTTTGAAGAGGCCAGGCGAGGCTGAATGACAAAGGATGAAGGCATCATGGCAACTTACTGCATATTGTGCGATGACACAGAGGATTTTCTGACTGTTCTCACACACCATCTAGACATTGAGGGAGTGGAATCCCTTCCACTTGAGGTACCTGAATGGGTGTTCTGTGGGTGCCCTCAATGCAATGCGGGTGTCATCATATGACCCTACCTCTCTACTGCCTTGCTGTGAAAGAAAGCTTGTGAATTGGGCTGCTCTGTTGTAAAAGTGTAAGAGCCATGAAAGTTTAAGAAAGAAAATACTCTAAATATTGGTTAAATAGTATAATACAGTTAATTTACCTGACTGACTTATTGTATTGAGAAACCCCCTATTTTCCTGCTCCAGTAGTATAGTCTGAGATACCCCCTTCATTCTTGCTACAATGGTACAGTCCTTAAGATTGTCACATGGTATGCAGCCATTTTACAGTTTAAACTCCACGAGGCAGAAGGTAGAAGCTTTTGCGGGCTGGAGCAATACAGTTTTTGACCGTGTTCGTTTATACGTGTTTGCTTTGTAATTCTGTTTGTAAGGTGTTATAGTAAACAGTTTAAAAGACAAAGCTACGTTTGGGAACGTTTTATTTCGACACGCGTCTACTCGTTGTTAAAAGCCTCAAAGCTCAGTGGCTACATGTTTGGAAATTAAGAAGCGCCACTACATTAGTCAAAAACTTGCTCCCTAAGAAGGAAAGGACGGAATTGTCGGCGAACGTATACATGAATGGTCACGGAGCCAGACGACAATATAAGAAAGCGAAGGTACAGTGACTGTTACTTGCTTTGTTCATTCTATTGAGAAGCTAAATAAGAGCTGTGGGTAAAATGGCCGAGGCCTTACGGAGCCGTGAGGAGCTTCCCCCAGCCAGAAGGATTGTTGGCCAAAAGAGGGAAATAAAGCTCACCCCAAAGGCAATGGAAGAGAAGTTACATAGAAGCATAGGTGCAAGGAAGGCTAAATTAGCTCATATAACTGAAAAAATGAAGATAATTGATTGTCTCATGGAAGATAATGCTAATATTAAGAAAGCTGAAGACATAATGCATTACGATTTCTCCAAGCTGCATGAAGAATTTAATGTACTCAATGAAGATGTATTAGCACTTCTGTCTGAAGAAGAGGGAAAAGCTGATCAGCACAACTGGTTTGATCTTAAATCATCCAGCATTAAGGACTATGCCAAGGCCACAGAACAGTGGATGTTAAGGATTCATCAAGATGCTGATACAGCAGAGAAAGATAAAGTTGACGATGAAGTCAGACCAGATGATAGCATTTCAGAGACTTCAGCCAGACTGAGCAAAAATCGAAAAGAAGGTTGCTCTATTTCTGGACACAGGTCAGTCGCTTCTACCACAAGCTTGTCACGACGCAAGAGAGAGGAGGTTGAACGGGCAACGTTGATGGCGCGCGCAGCATCTTTAGTGGAGAAGCAAGCCCTTGAACGGGAAGAGGCCCAACTGCAGGCCCAACAGGCCCAAGTGCAGGCAAAGAAAAAACAGCTGGAGATAAAAACAGCTATTGCGGTCTCAGATGCCAAGTTGGGTGTGTATGCAGATTATGAAGGCTCACAGGATGGTGTGAGCGAATACTGCCAGTCAATGTTGTCACATAGAGTTGGATCCAGGGCACCTTCAAGAGTTACAAGAGAGTCCGAAGGCCATCTCCTGGCATTACAGCGTGGAAGAGTGGCCTCTCCACTAACAGGAGCACGTGATGCTACCCCAGACATCAGACGGTCTAGACTAGACCCTGCTGATGACCACCAGAGGCCTGAAGACACAGGGAGAAGCCTATACCGAGTGATGCAACGTCACAACGAAATTACAGAGATGCTTGTAAAACAACAGAATCTGTTTCGACTCCCTCAAAGAGACATACCAGTGTTCCAAGGCGACCCACTCAAGTATAAGCCCTTCATCAGATCCTTTGAACAAGCCATTGACTCCAAAACAGAGAGCAGCAGTGATAAGTTGTACTACCTGGGACAGTACACCAGTGGTAAACCACAAGACCTGGTCAGAAGCTGTGAACACATGAGACCGGACCGGGGATACATAGAAGCCAGGAAGTTGCTGCAGGAGCACTATGGTAACGAGCTGAAGATAGCCACTGCATATATTGAAAAGGCTACCAAGTGGCCACAGATCAGATCGGAGGACGGAGAGGCATTGAACGCATATGTTCTTTTCCTCATAGGATGTCGCAACACCATGGAGGATGTTGAATTCATGGAAGAGATGGACAATCCTACGACTATGAGAATCATCATCTCTAAGCTTCCTTACAGGATGAGAGAACAATGGAGAAGAACAGCCTTTGAGATAATGGAGAGACGGAAAAGTAGAGCCAGGTTTGCAGACTTAGTGAATTTCATAGACAAACAGGCTAAAATTGCTAGGGACCCATTGTTTGGAAACATCCAGGATGTCAGCCCAACTACTGATGGAAGAGTGAAAGCCAAGCCTGCTGAATCAAAGACTCTCAGGAAAGGTGGTTCCAGGGGAAGCAGCTTTGCAACTATCGTCACTCAGGCTGGGGAAGAAAGGTCTCAGAACTCATCTCCCAAAAAGAGCAGCACAGTGACGCCTGCTAATGCCTTTCAGAAGCCATGTTTATTCTGCTAGAAGAATCATACATTGGATTTCTGCAGTGACATCAAAGCACAGCCACATAAGGACAGAATCGAATTCCTGAAGTACAATGGCCTATGTTTTGGATGTCTCTCTCAGGGGCACCTGAGTAGAAACTGTAAAAAAGAACAACATGCAGAGAGTGCACTCGGAAACATCCCAGTCTGCTGCATATCCACAAAGAAGAACAAGTCTCTAAGAAGAGTGAAGAAAACAATACCGACGAGAAGGTTGTTTCAAGTGCTCTGGTGTCGCTAGAACCAGAGACTTGTGGATTCACTGGGGCCGGTGACAGTGATTGTATTCTTGCCATCGTACCAGTAAAGATCAAGTCTAAGAGGAGTGAGAAGTTTGTGGAGACTTACGCCTTCATGGATCCAGGTAGTTCAGCAACGTTCTGCACAGAATCACTCATGCGACAGCTGAACGTTAGAGGCAGAAGAACAGAAATCCTATTACGCACCATGGGTCATGAGAAGTCAATGCAAAGTTATATCCTGTCAGACTTAGAAGTGTGTGGACTTGAAGAGAAGGACTTCATAGACCTGCCTAATGTTTTCACACAGAGGGAGATTCCTGTTAAAATAGGAAACTTAGCCCTGCAGAAGGATGTGGAGAGATGGCCTTACCTGGAAAAGGTGCGTCTCCCATATATTGAAGCAGAAATTGGCCTGTTAATTGGAACCAATGCCTACAAAACTATGGAGCCATGGCAGGTGATAAACAGCAAGGATGACGGACCCTACGCAGTCAGGACAGCCCTTGGATGGGTAGTCAATGGACCGGTAAGGAGAGATGATGGCAACAAGTCGAACAAGGAGCAACGACAAAATGTAACAGTTAATTGTATCTCTATTGCAAGCATCGAAGAGCTGTTGATACAGCAGTTCAACGCAGACTTCTCAGAATGCAGCTGTGAGGAAAAGACAGAGATGTCACAAGAAGACCATCAGTTCATGGATTTGATGACAAGGTCTACACAGTTCATTGATGGCCACTATCACATTGGTTTGCCACTGAGAAGACAGACCGCGAAGATGCTGAACAATCGCTGCATAGCAGAGCAATGCGCCATCAGTCTAAAGAGAAAGCTGAACAAGAACCCCGACTTTCACGAAGACTACAAAGGCTTCATGAGAAACATCATAGCGAAAGGCTATGCTGTAAAAGTGCCCGAGGAACAGTTGAACAGAGACGATGGAAGGGTCTGGTACATTCCTCATCACGGTGTGTATCACCCAAAGAAGAAAAAGATCCGTGTAGTGTTTGACTGCGCCGCCTCATTCAGAGGAACTTCACTGAATGACCAGCTGCTTCAAGGTCCTGATCTTACTAATACCCTCATTGGCGTCTTGACTAGGTTTAGACAAGAGCTCGTTGCCATGATGGCAGACATAGAATCAATGTTCTACCAAGTCAGAATCTCTGATGAAGATGCTGATCTTCTGCATTTCCTTTGGTGGCCAGATGGCGACGTTAGTCAAGCGATGGTGGAATGTAGAATGGCTGTACACTTGTTCAGAGCCACATCATCTCCCAGCTGTGCAAGCTACGCTCTCAGAAAAACTGCAGAAGATGGCAAAGGCAAAGCACCATCAGAGGCTGTGGAGACAATGTTCAGAAACTTTTATGTCGATGACTGTCTGAAGTCCGTGTCAACAGAAGACGATGCCATCGCACTGTCAAGAGACCTTAGGACTCTGTGTTCGAATGGAGGATTTCATCTGACTAAGTGGATAAGCAACAGCAGAGCAGTTCTAGCTTCTATCCCAGAAAAGGAAAGAGCCACTGAAGTCAAAGATCTGGACCTGAGCCATGATGTCCTTCCTATTGAGAGAGCTCTTGGTGTACAATGGTGCATTGAGTCAGACACGTTCAACTTCAGAATAATGGTGAACGAAAGACCATCCACAAGACGAGGGATTCTCTCCGTGGTCAGTTCCATCTACGACCCTCTTGGATTCCTGGCACCACTCATTCTGCCGGTGAAGCTGATCCTACGAGAGCTGTGTAGAGACAAGAGAGGATGGGATGAAGATATCCCAGATGGTCAAGCTCAGAGATGGCTCAGATGGTTGACAGATTTGCAACAACTTTCTAGCTTCAACGTCAGTAGATGCATCAAGCCTGTGGGTTTTGGAGCTACAAAGACGGCTCAACTACATCATTTCTCGGACGCCAGTGAGGATGGCTATGGCACGGCTACTTACCTCTTGCTGACAAATCAACAGGGCCAGAAACATTGTGCCTTCCTCATGGGGAAATCCAGGGTGGCTCCGCTGAAGCAGGTCACCATCCCGAGACTGGAATTGACGGCAGCGGTTGTTGCAGTTAAAGTTGACCAGGTGATGCGGAAAGAGTTACAGCTCCCGTTAGAAGAATCTGTCTTCTGGACGGATAGCACGATGGTGCTGAAGTATATAGAGAATGAGAAGATACGCTTCAAGACCTTCGTAGCAAACAGAATCTCATCCATTAGAGAAGCTACACAACCATCTCAATGGAGGTATGTAAACACCTCATTAAACCCAGCCGATCAAGCCTCACGGGGATTGAAGGCTGAAAACTTCATGAGGAGTGAAACTTGGCTACAAGGCCCAAGTTATCTGCTGGAAACAGAGAGATCATGGCCAGAAAGACCAGATATGCCAAGTCAGATTGCTGAAGACGACGTCGAAGTCAAGAGATCAGTCACAGTAAATCTCATAACTACGAAAGAGAACTTTGACACAGTGAACAAGCTTGTTAACCATTTCTCAGGATGGCACCAGTTGAGGAAAGCAGTTGCATGGTTTCTAAGGTTGAAAGAGTTGCTGCTACACCTGAGCGGTAAGAGAAAAGAGTACCGAGCCACTATCAGTCAGTCTGAAAGTAACCCCGATAAGCAGAGAATGCTTCTACAGCAGTATATGCATCAGCACAAGACCACATTGGGTAAGAATTCATTGACCATGGAGGTGTCTGGGAAAGACAGATACGCACCGTGTTAAGTCTGTGTGTTATAGTAATAATTACTACACAGACTACAAGAGTAAATTTAACAGGTCTTTACTGGTTGGAGGTCGGGACTATTCTGAATACAATATTACTACACAGTGCTTATATACCGGTGTGGTCACCACCGGTATTACATATACAGCAGCCAGAGAAAGTAGTACATCTCTTAAGGTGGAACAGGCTTAAGTTCTCTTAAGGTGGAACAGGTTACATACACCACAATCCTCCCTTTTTAGCTTAACAGTCATATCCCCATTTAACATAACATAATAACATATATACATATATAACTTCAGGTATAACAGTTCAAAGGTTCAGTCTCTCAGGAGGCTTTCTGATGCGGCTTGGATAACGCCTCTCAGTAGTCTCTGATTCTTGTTGTTGAGGTGCCTCCTCTATTTGGTTTCCAATGTATTGGGTGTCATCATCATCAAGTACATTCCCTGCCGAGGTAGATGCTTTAGGTTCATTAACGTCTTCCACAGTTGTCTCTGTCACAACCATGGGTTCGACCCTTGCTCTCGACTCTACCAGTTGATCCGCATGACGCCTTATCACATTATGACCAATATCTACTGTGTACATCAGAGGTCCTTGTCTGGCCCGAATTGTTCCGGACTGCCATTTTTCGTTTCCATAGCCCCTTGCCAACACTGGTTGTCCTACGTCGAAAGTTCGAGTGGTCTTGTTGTTAATATGCCGAAACTGTTTGTTCTCCACTTCCCTCCGCACATTTGGTTTTAACAAGTCCAACTTGGACCGCAACCTCCTGTTATAAAACATCATGGCAGGACTTTGGTTAGTCACTGCATGATCGGCGTTTCGATATGACATCAGGAACTTGTCGACCTTGTGTTGCAGCGGAATCTGATCATCGTTCATGGCCTTAATTGCCTTTTTGAATGTCTGGACAAATCTTTCAGCCAACCCGTTTGTCGCTGGCTGATATGGGGCAGAGGTATAATGTTTTACTCCATTCTTCTTTAAGAATTGTCAGAATTCTTCCGATACAAACTGTGGTCCATTGTCCGACCAGATCTGTTCTGGCAATCTGTTCCTTGCGAATATTGTTCTTAACACTGCAATTGTCTTTTCTGAAGTAGTGGTATTCATCTTGATGACTTCTGGCCATTTGGAATGTGCGTCCACCATGACTAGGAACATGGAGTCCATGAATGGACCAGCAAAGTCAATGTGTATGCGTTGCCATGGGGCTGAAGGCCATTCCCATGGGTGTAGCGGTGCTATCGGAGGTGCATTTTGCACTTTTTGGCACCCAGCGCAGCTTTTCGTTAACTCCTCAATCTGTTGGTCAATACCCGGCCACCATACATAAGCCCTAGCAAGACTTTTCATTTTAACTCCCCCCAGATGACCTTCATGCAGTTTGTTTAAAACTCTTTCCCTTAACTTGGGAGGAATAATCACTCTTGTCCCGTACATCAAGGTACCATGGCAGACGGACAGCTGGTCTCGCCTTGCCGAAAATGCCGGTAACAGAGGATCACCCCGTGTTGGCCATCCTTTAACTGTCACCTCGTAGACTCTGGACAGTGTCGGGTCGTTCCTGGTTTCTCTTTCAATACTTGCATTGGTGACTGGTAAACACTCAATGATGGTCGAATGAAATAACTCAACAGGGTCAACTTTCGTCGTGTCTTCTTCTTCAGGTACTGGCAGGCGCGACAGCCCATCAGCATTGCCACGCTGTTTCGTACCTTTGAATTCTATTTGATATTGATGTGCCCCTAGGAAAAGAGACCATCTCTGGAGACGCTGCGCTGTCATCACCGAAACACCCTTCTTAGGGTTAAAAATGGATACCAACGGTTGATGGTCTGTCAGAAGTGTGAATTTTTGGCCCTGCAGGTAATGATTAAACTTCTTCACTCCCCACACAAGGCTAAGAGCCTCCCTATCGATCTGCGCATAGTTGCGCTCAGCGGAGGTCAATGATCTGGATGCAAACGCGACTGGCCTTTCCGTGCCATTTGGCAACTTGTGTGAGAGTACTGCCCCAATACCATACGGAGAAGCATCACAAGCCAACCGAATAGGCAGTGTCGGGTTGAAGTGTCATAGTCATAGAGTCATAGAGTTTTACAGCACAGAAAGAGGCCCTTCGGCCCATCGTGTCTGCGCCGCCCATCCATCCCTGTCCAGTCTAATCCCATTTTCCAGCATTTGGTCCATAGCCTTGTATGCAATGGCATTTCAAGTGCTCATCCAAATGCTTCTTGAATGATGTGAGGGTTCCTGCCTCTACCACCCTTTCAGGCATTGAGTTCCACATTCCAACCACCCTCACAAGCCAACCGAATAGGCAGTGTCGGGTTGAAGTGAGCCAACACTTCCTCTGAGGTGATCAATTCTTTGCTTTTGCGAAATGCCTTCTTACAGTTTTCGCCCCATTCCCATGGTACCCCTTTCTGTAAAAGAGCGTTTAATGGGTGCAGTACCGTGGATAGATTTGGCAGAAATTTATGGTAATAGTTAATTAATCCTAGAAACGACCTCAACTGAGAGACATTCTCCGGAGCGGGAGCCTTTACAACTGCCTCAATCTTGTCAGGAGACTTATGAAGCCCCTCCCGGTCAATGACATGGCCACAGTACGAGATCCGCTTCTGGAAGAACTCACATTTCTGCCGATTAACTCTAAGTCCATACTCTTTCAGTCTGTTGAGCACCAGTTCCAAGTTTGCGAGGTGTTCTTCATCACCATCACCTGTAATCAGAATATCGTCCAGGTAACATTGTGTGCCTGGAATTCCCTGTAATACCTGCTCCATGGCCCTCTGCCAAATTGCTGGAGCCGATGCCACTCCAAAAACCAGCCTATTGTACCGGTACAACCCTCGATGCGTGTTGATCGTGAGGTATTGGCGTGACTCTTCCTCAACCTCCATCTGCAAGTACGCCTGCGCCAGGTCTACCTTGGTGAAGTGTTTCCCGCCAGACAATGAAGCGAAAATATCCTCAATCCGTGGAAGCGGATACTGCACCGTGTGAAGCACCGGATTAACGGTGATTTTGAAATCTCCACAGATGCGAACCTTCCCTGGATCTCCTGGCTTGTTGCTCGCAGGACGTTTCATAACAGGAACAATGGGCGTAGCCCACTCACTCCAATCTACCTTAGACAGTACACCTGAACGTTCTAGTGCTTCCAGTTCCGCTTCAACAGTAGGTCGTATTGCATAGGGTACCGGTCTGGCTTTAAAAAATTTTGGTTGTGCATGTTCATCAATCTTGATGTTTGCCGTAATTCCTCTCAGTGTTCCCAGTCCCTGCTGGAACACCTCTTTAGCATCATCCAATATTCTGGACAATCGTTTAGGTTTGACATCTGTTTCCCCGGAATCTACCGTTAGTGCCTTCAAGGAGTGCCAGTCCATATTCATTTTCCTAATCCACTCCCGTCCTAGTAGTGGTGGACCTCCTTCAGGTAGCACATATAAGTCCATTATTTGGCTTTCTTCGCCCTTGTGGACCACTTCTACCTCTATTTTTCCGATGGGGTACACTCTTTGCCCCGTGTATGTTTTCAATATAATCTCCGTATCCTGTAGGGGAATATGTTGGAATAACCTTCTGTAATCTTTCTTATTCATGACCGTCAATGCCGATCCAGTGTCCAATTCCATTTTTACTTGGACTCCTGCTATCTGAAGAGTGACCCAAATTGTCTGGAGATCTGCATCCTTACCAACGTTGTGTACTCTTAAACTATCCAGTTCATTACTGCTAGTGTCTGAATCTGACTTCTGTTCGGTCAAACTGTTCTTTGTCACCTTGTGTACCTTTGCGTATTTTCCTTGCGGTGACTTTTTGTTGCTGGTCTTCTTTCCTGACCGGCATACTTTAGCTATGTGGCCAAGCCTGCCACACGTTCTGCATTCTTGGTTTTAAAACCAACACTGGTTCTGATCGTGCGTTGTCTTTCCACAACGATAACATTTGACAGAACTCAAACCCAATTTGTTTGTACCGAGTTCCGGTGACCGTAGCTGCATTACTGCCGTGCCTCTCGCTGCGGCTTCGTGTGCTGCTGCCATAGTGACCGCCTTCTCAAGCGTCAGCTCATTCTCCTCGAGCAGTCGCTTTTGTGTATCCTGTTTAAATAAACCACACACAAATTTATCTCGTAGTGCCTCTGTCAGTCCCGTTCCAAACTGACAATATTTTGCTAGCTTACGTAATTCCATCAAATATTCAGCATTGCTTTCATTCTGCAGCTGTCTTCTGTCGTAAAATTTAAATCGTTCCGCTAGCATCAGCGGCGTGGGGTTTAGATGATTTTTCAGGGCAGTAACAATCTCATCGAACGTCTTATCCGCCGGTTCATCTGGTGATAACAGGTGTTTCAATTGCCCGTATGTCTTCGCACCCATTAAATTTAATAATGTTAGTGCTTTACCTGCATCAGGAATTTTATTTGCCTTACAATAATTTTGTATGCGTTCTACATACATGGCCCAATCTTCGATGTCACTATCAAAGGTATTAATGTTCCCATGTTTAGGCATCGTTGCAATTTATTGTATTTTTATGTTATCCAAGATGGCGGCTTCCCGCTCTTGTCGTCATCCTCCGCCCACAAAATGGTGGTTTTCCCGCGCTTGGCGGTCTTCAACCGTCCCCCGACGCTGTCTCCGCTTCACCGTGGCTCTCGCGCCTTCAGTTTCCCCAGATGCTGCGCCTTTTATCCCGAATGCGGCCCTTATCTCCGGTCGCGATCGATGTCCCCACGCTGCGCCTCTCGCTCGAAAGCGGCCCGGCCCTTATCTCCGGTCGCGATCGATCTCACCGCCCTTATTCCTCCGTCTTCCCAGCCCCGTCTGTACAGCCAACGCGGTTGACTTTCTGTCGCGTCGCTGCCCGGCTTACCCACCACCGAGGTAGAAGAAGAAAGCTGACAGTCGCTGATGGAGGCTTCGAGGTCAGGATGTCTTCTGCACGCCGGTTTCTCGATGCCTGCCGCTCGACGTGTCTTCCAGTAGGGTGATGAGGGTGGAAACCTCTCTTCGACGTCCTGTCTGTGGACGAAGCCGCCGTGGAAATAACTGCCGCAGGGTAAGAATCGGACTCGTCGCCACTGTTAAGCCTGTGTGTTATAGTGATAATTACTACACAGACTACAAGAGTAAATTTAACAGGTCTTTACTGGTTGAAGGTCGGGACTATTCTGAATACAATATTACTACACAGTGCTTATATACCAGTGTGGTCACCACCGGTATTACGTATACAGCAGCCAGAGAAAGTAGTACATCTCTTAAGGTGGAACAGGCTGAAGTTCTCTTAAGGTGGAACAGGTTACATACACCACACACCGTAAGAAAACTACTCAGTTCTGTACTGAAGCAGCAAGTGCTTGACGACGAGGGACTCCAAACCGTTCTGTGTGAGGTCGAAGCCATCATTAATGACCGACCGATAACTAAGACATCAGATGATCCCAATGACCTCGAAGCCCTGACTCCGAACCACCTGTTGTTGTTGAAAACACAGCCAGTCATGCCCCCGGGAGTCTTCAAAAAGGAAGATCTGTATGCCCGTCAGAAGTGGAGGCAAGTTCAGTATATGTCAGACCTTTTCTGGACCAGATGGACAAGAGAATACTTACCTCTGCTACAGGAGCGTCAAAAATGGTCCAAAATAAAGAGGAACTTCATTGTCGGAGACATCGTCTTAATCGTGGATGATTCAGCCCCTAGAAATTCTTGGTTGATGGGAAAAATAATTAAGACCATGCCAGACTCCAGAGGCGTTGTTCGTCGCGTTTGTTTGCAAACCAAGACCAGTACCCTGGAAAGACCGATCACAAAGCTCTGCCTCCTATAAGAAGCAGCGTGAAAAGTTCCTGAACGAAAAAAGTGGACACTTATATTGTAAATATGTTGAAATCATTAGTTTATGACTCTTAAGAATGTTTGAGTAATTGATATGCTCCATGTGCCTAGTCAATTAGGGGCCAGGATGTAAGAGCCATGAAAGTTTAAGAAAGAAAATACTCTAAATATTGGTTAAATAGTATAATACAGTTAATTTACCTGACTGACTTATTGTATTGAGAAACCCCCTATTTTCCTGCTCCAGTAGTATAGTCTGAGATACCCCCTTCATTCTTGCTACAATGGTACAGTCCTTAAGATTGTCACATGGTATGCAGCCATTTTACAGTTTAAACTCCACGAGGCAGAAGGTAGAAGCTTTTCACAGAAATCACAGAAACCTCACAGTACAGATAGAGGCCATTTCGGCCTATCGAGCCTGCACCGACACATATCCCACCCGATCCCCGTAACCCCTACAACAACACATATCCCACCCTATCCCCGTAACCCCATGTATTTAATCCCCCTAATACTAAGGGTCAATTTTTATCATGGCCAATCAACCTAACCCCGCACATCTTTGGACTGTGGGAGGAAACCGGAGCACCCGGAGAAAACCCACGCAAACACGGGGAGAATGTGCAAACTCCACACAGACAGTCACCCGAGGCCGGATTCGAACCCGGGTCCCTGGCGCTGTGAGGCAACAGTGCTAACCACTATGCCACCGTGCTGGAGCAATACAGTTTTTGACCGTGTTCGTTTATACGTGTTTGCTTTGTAATTCTGTTTGTAAGGTGTTATAGTAAACAGTTTAAAAGACAAAGCTATGTTTGGGAACGTTTTATTTCGACACACGTCTACTCGTTGTTAAAAGCCTCAAAGCTCAGTGGCTACATGTTTGGAAATTAAGAAGCGCCACTACAAAAAGGCTTCAGTAATCTGTTGAATACTGCTCTTGGCTGATGTTGTGGAGATCCACAGTGAATGGCTGAAATGGCCCTGTGTCGCAGAAGCTGAGGGCAGTGGTCACCTTCATAACCATAGAGGGAGCAGTGTGAGCAAATGAGCATGACTGCAGGTCTCCGTGCAGCAGGTCACAGAGATTCCCTATTGCATCTTTGGTGTAGTGCGTTTTTCTTTATGCAGAGGTCCTCACATGGCCTGTACAGCCTGAATATTCTCTGGGGTTGCGGATCATACCTGGAGGGCTGCATCCTCCTTGAATGGTGCCTGGCTCTTCTTAGCTCCATTCTTTGCTGCTCCTCCTCCATGATGAGGTCACAGAGTAGTATTCCCATAAGAAAAGCCAAACCTGCTCCTGAAATTCCCGAGTGCGGGTGTGTCCGAAAGTCTTCTGGTGTGCTGACCCTGTGAGGCTGTCAGAATCAGTGCAGGTCCTGGCAGAAAAGAAATGCAAAAACAAAATGATTTCAAAAAGCATTTCCAAGGTGCAGAAATCACCTTAATGCGAGGAGCATTCGTAATAAGGTGGATGAATTAGCTGTGCAAATAGATGTAAACGGATAAGATATCATTGGGATTATGGAGACATGGCTCCAGGATGACCAAGTCTGGGAATTCAACATCCAGGGGTGTTCAATATTCAGGAAGGACAGGAAAAAAGGAAAAGGAGGTGGGGTAGCATTGCTGGTTAAAGAGGAGATTAGCACAATAGTACGGAAGGATATTAGCTCTGATGATGTGGAATCTGTATGGGCAGAGCTGAGAAATACCAAGGGGCAAGAAACGTTAGTGGGAGTTGTATACAGACCCGCAAACAGTAATGCTGAGGTTGGGGATGGCATTAAATGGGAAAATAGAGATGCTTGCAATAAGGGCATAGCAGTTATCATGGGTGACTTTAATTTACATATAGATTGGGCTAACCAAAATAGTAACAATACTGTGGAGGAGGAATTCCTAGAGTATATACGGGATAGTTTCCTGGATCAATATGTCGAGGAACCAACTAGAGATCAGGCCATCTTAGACTGGATATTATATAATGAGAAAGGATTCATTAGCAATTGGGGGAGGAGCGATCATAATATGATCAACTTCTTCATTAAAATGGAGAGGGAAGTAGTTGACTCAGAGACTAGGGTCCTGAATTTAAATAAAGGAAACTACGATGGTATGAGGCACGAGTTGGCTAGGATGGATTGGGGAATGTTACTTAAAGGATTGATGGTGGATAAGCAATGGCAAACATTTAAAGATCACATGGATGAACTACAGAATTTGTTCATCCCTGTTTGGCATAAAAATAAACCAAAAAAGGTGGCTCAACCATGGCTAACAAGGGAAATTAGGGATAGCATAAGATCCAAGGAGAGGACATATAATTTGGCCAGAAAAAGCAGCAAACCTGATGATTAGGAGCAGTTTAGGATTCAGCAAAGGAGGACAAAGGGATTAATTAAGAGGGGGAAAATAGATTATGAGAGTAAGCTTGCAGGGAACGTAAAAACTGACTGTAAAAGCTTCTATAGATATGTGAAGAGAAAAAGATTGGTGAAGTCAAGTGTAGGTCCCTTACAGTCAGAATCAGGGGAATTTATAATGGGGAACAAAGAAATGGCAGACCAGTTAAATACATTCTTTGGTTCTGTCTTCACAAAGGAGGACACAAATAACCTCCCAGAGATGTTGGGGAAGATAGGGTCTAATGAGGGAGGAATTGAATGAAATCAGTATTTGTAGGAAAATGGTGTTAGGGAAATTGACGGGATTGAAGGCCGATAAATCCCCAGGGCCTGATAATCTACATCCTAGGGTACTTAAGGAAGTGGCCCTAGTAGATGCATTGCTGGTCATCTTCCAAAATTCTATAGACTCTGGAACAGTACCCATGGATTGGAGGATAGCTAATGTAACCCCACTATTTAAAAAAGGTGGTAGAGAGAAAACGGGGAATTAAGTCTGACATCGGCAGTGGGGAAAATGCTAGAGTCCATTATAAAAGATGTAATAACAGAGCACTTGGAAAACAGTGACAGGATCGGACAAAGTCAACATGGATTTACAAAAGGTAAATCATGCTTGACTACTCTACTGGAATTTTTTGAGGATGTAACTGGTAGAATAGATAAGGGAGAACTAGTGGTTGTGTTGTATTTGGACTTTCAGAAGGCTTTCGATAAGGTCTCGCATAAGACATTAGCGTGCAAAGTTAAAGCACACGGGATTGGGGGTAAGGTACTGTCTTGGATAGAGAACTGGTTGGCAGACAGAAAGCAAAGAGTTGGAATAAATGGGTCTTTTTCCAAGTGGCAGGCAGTGACTAGTGGGGTACCACAGGGATTGGTGCTAGGACCCCAGCTATTCACAATATATATAAATGATCTAGATGAGGGAACTAGATGTAATATCTCCAAGTTTGCAGACGACACAAAGCTGGGTGGGCGTGTGTGCTGTGAGGAGGATGCACAGAAACTCCAGTATGATTTGGACAGCTTGGGTGATTGGGCAGATGCATGGCAAATGTAGTATAATGTGGATAAATGCGAGGTTATCCACTTTGGCGGCAAAAACAGAAAGACAGATTATTATCTGAACGGCAATAGTTTGGGAAAAGGGGAAGTGCAATGAGACCTGGGTGTCCTTGTGCACCAGTTGCTGAAGGTAAGCATGCAGGTGCATCAGGCGGTTAAGAAGGCAAATGGTATGTTGGCCTTCATAGCGAGAGGATTCAAGTACAGGAGCAAGGATGTCTTGCTGCAGTTGTACAGGTTCTTGGTGAAACCACACCTTGAGTATTGTGTGCAGTTTTGGTCGCCTTATCTGAGGAAGGATGTTCTTGACATGGAGAGAGTGCAGCAAAGATTCACCAGACTGATACCTGGGATGGCAGGAATGACGTATGAGGAGAGATTGGGTCGATAAGGCTTATATTCGCTAGAGTTTAGAAGAATGAGAGGGGATCTCATTGAAACTTATAAAATTCTAACAGGACTAGACAGACTAGATGCAGGAAGGATGTTCCTGATGGCGGGGGAGTCCAGAACCCGAGGTCACAGTCTAAAGATAAGGGGTAAGCCATTTAGGACTGAGATGAGGAGGAATTTCTTCACCCAGAGAGTGGTGAACCTGTGGAATTCTCTACCACACAAGGCAGTTGAGGCCAATTCATTAAATATATTCAAGAAGGAGTTAAATATATTTCTTAAGGCTAAAGGGATCAAGGGATATGGGGAGAAATCAGGGACAGGGTACTGAATTTGGATGATCAGCCATGCTCTCATTAAATGGCAGAACAGGCTCGAGAGGCCGAATGGCCTACTCCTGCTCCTATCTTCTACGTTTCTATGTTTCTATGTATGATGTTTCCAGACTTTTCAAACTCACAAACTCCTCATTTCTACCGTGATCAGGTAATCGTGGCAATTGCTGCACCTTATTTATCTCAGTCTACGTTATCCAGAGTACAATAGCAGTATAAACCCAGAAAACCCGCAGCTGCTCACAACACTGACTCTCATTCTAAAAAATGCAACTAAGGCCATGGTGAATCAGCGGATCACGGAATGGCTTATAAAGCGCGAGGGAATCCAGGGGAAGTGTTTTAAGGGCGCACAAGCAGCAGGACTGGCTTCTACCTGAATTTCCTCACTAAAAATCTTTCCTGCACTATTACTGCACAATAAGTACATGGCAAACACTGAGGAAATGCACCCCTGTTGACTAGTGTTTTCTGTTTACAGATGCTGCCTGATCTGTGTAATTCCAGCATTTTTGTTTTTATTGCACACTTCCAGCATTTGCAATCTTTTTATTTTTATTTTGTCCTAGCCAATATTTATCCCTCAACCAACATCACTAAAACAGATTACCTGGTCATTATCACATTGCTGTATGTGGGACTTTGCCGCATGCAATTTGGCTGCTGCATTTCCTGCATTACAGCAGTGACTTCACTTCAAAAAGTACTTAATTGGCTGTAAAGTGCTTTGGGTGCCCTGAGGTCATGAAAGTCGCTATTTAAATGCAAGACTTTCTTTCTCTCTCTCTTTCTCTCTTTCCTTCTCTCTTTCTCTCTTTCTTTCTAACTACGGGTACACTTCTGCAAATTTTGACTTTAAGAAATCATTTTAGGAGCTCTAAATTAAATTTTACTTAATATTTTGCTGTTTATGTTTGAATTCATTTTCGAGAAGTACTGAGAGTCTGCCAAGTGATATGTATAATGACATATAGTGAGATTGACCAAATTGGGCAGAAATCTAGGGAAAGTCTTTTAAACTTTCTGGAAAAATCATTATATCAACCCAGTTAAAGAATATTTTTCACAACTTCTGAAGAAGAATTAGTGCAATACAACTGAGAATAAATTGCTTGGTTACTTAGCCACCATGATTCTAGAAAATGATAAAGAAATAAGCCTAAAAATTCCTCGGGCCCTTCTGGGGGAGGGGGTGAAGATGTGATGGGGAGGGACTTCTGTCCACCATGGTGCCCTGCTGCTGATCACCTCCCCCCCACCCCCCCCCCCAACCCCAATCCCAGGGACAGGGTCATTTAAATTTTCAGTGTATGTACAGCAGCTCAGCAGAGGTGTCCTTCCTGCTGAGGATATTGGAGCCTTCAAATAGGCATAGGTTCTGCTGGGCCTATCAGGCGCCAGCTGGGAGAATTGCTCGGATAGCTTGGGAATGCCTTTGAGCACATCTCTAAAGGTGGCTTTTATCACCATGGGAATTAACAGAAGAAGCATCTGGTTCCCCAGCTATAATAGTCTTAGAAGAAGTAGAAACCCAAGGGATTGGTTTCCGCCCTAACTAGCAACCCTGCAGCCAGAAATGCCCCAATTCTGCCCTCCTCCCACTAACCAGAATTTCTACCAGAGTTACTTTGCTGGAATTGTGGTGAAAACCCCATTTAATGTAAATTGTGTCCAGCAAAGTAATGCTGGCGGAGTGGGAGGAGCTCCAAGGAATTTCCTGGTCCATACAAAATACTATGGTCTCATTGGTCTGAACATTACATTTGGATTTATTTCAAAATATACTTTAGCTAAGTCAGAATGTAGCAAACACCGCAGCTATTATAACATTTCAAAAGTCATCTGCTTAAACAATCACATGCTTGTTTAAATGATTTGCCTCCACTGTAATCACAAAGCTTGCCACAGTTGTGGTGTATGTAACCTGTTCCACCTTAAGAGAACTACCTTAAGAGATGTACTACTTTCTCTTGGCTGCTGTATACTGTAATACCGGTGGTGACCACACCGGTATATAAGTGTTGTGTAGGGATTTGCTGGGCAGTTCAGCCCTGACCTCCGAATAGTAAAGACCTGTTAAAGTTATTCTTGTGGTCTGTGTCCAGTGATTGATCCTAAACCTAAGCATAACTGGGACACACAGACTTAACAACAGTGATCAGTGATATAATAATGAGGTTATCCAGTGGCCGAAGCCGTTGAACACTTGGCTTCCTAGCAGAATGTTTAAGTCTTGGACTATCTCTCATTCACCCTTGCCTCAGTTGGGTGATTGTGTCAATTCTCAGCTGTACTGCAGGACAGAATATTATGTAGGAGTGAGACATTTCATCTCAAGCAGTGGAGGAACCTATGAGGCTTGACTTGACCTGCACAAGTTGTGCCTCCTGTTGGCTGGTCTTGGAGCATCACTGACTAGTTATAAAAAAAAATGGCCTAGTTTTTGCTTATTAAAGGGTTTGCATGGAGATAAGCTGCTCTCACAAAGGACAAAATGGGGGAGGGAGAAATAGATTCATAGTACATTTAAAATTGCTACAGCCATCATGCTAGTAATGGGATCAAGAAGTTTGCAAAGAATTGATTCAACACTAGTGCTAAAATATATGTTCTACAGATATTAAAAATTAATGCATTTGATAAGACATTGCTTAAACTTACCTATGTAAATAGGCCCATCCACATCATGTATTCAGCTGGAAACCATTGCTAAATGATCAGATGCAGCAAGGTAGCCAGTCACAGATATTAAAATGAATTATATCTAATCTGAATTTTAGTCACGCTACATTAACTAATAGAAAGTTATTAACATTTCAAAAGAAAAAAAAAAGCTTTTGCCTGCAAAATTAACAGTGGCTGAGATGTGACCTGTGAGCCATGCAGACTGATCACTGTAATGACAGTGTAATGGCATATTTACATTAAAATCTCAGCAGCTAATATGTGATTCAGAATTGGACGCTAAGTCTGGGGATTATTTAGTCTGGCCTTCTGGCCTCTCTGAATAGTTCTGCTTTTAGACAAATCAGAACCTTTCTATTCAGGATTTCTTGTGGACAATACCTATCTGTCTTTCCTCGCATTTCCTTTCTTTTCATGTGTGCCCTTTAATTCCATGAGCACTTTTTTCCTATTTTTGTCAGCCCTTTCTCTCATTTCTCTTTTTCTACTTATGTCTGTTAGATTTTTCCTATTTTGACTAACTTCTAACTTCATCGTTTCTCCTTTCCTCACTTTCTCTTTCACACACACTCAGAGGCCCCGATTTTAACTCCAGGACAGTTTTGGGTGGGTGGGTGGGCAGCGGTGCGAGTTAGAAACACAGCCACTACTCCAGAAATGAGGCCTGGGGTATATTAACTCCCGGGCCTCACTTAAATCTTAAAACCTGCCAAGATTAAGCAAGTGGCAGGATCGGCTGCCTGGGACAACCCACAGGGGTCTTGCGATTGGGAAGGGGGCGTGTGTCTGCTGCAGGGGAGGCCTAGGCTTTCCTTATTGAGCCAAGAGGAGCATTCCTGTTCCTCCTGGCTCCACAAGGAAAGTAAAAAAAAAAACAATTAAAAGTGTATCTTTTTGGGCCCCTTCTGGCCCTGATCACCTACGCTGGGTGGGCCTGACAAGAAACTCACTGCAGCTTCCCGGTTTGGCTGGCGAGTTAAAATTGCAGTTGGGTCCCAATGGTGTCAACATTCACATGTGAAAAAGGATCCCACCGGCTTTGGGTAGGTTAAAATTGTGAGCGTTGGGCTCCTGGTGGCTCTAGGGCGGGTAAGTAACCTGGATGATTTTAACTGGTTTCCACTGGGCGGGTGGGGTTAAAATCGCCCTCTCGCACTCTTGTGAATTTGTAGACATGTACGTAACACCATCGGTTTTCACCAGCTTATTCTCTTTTCCTTACGTTTTGTTTCATACAAACATAGAGTAAACTTCTGTTACATTTTTGCCAGAGCAAAAATTTGAATCACATCTTGCAACACAAGTGCATTTTGCTACCAGCAACCAATTGTTTTAGTGTCTTTCATTTTGTGCTATAAAGGCAAGTGTACACACTGAATTAATGGGATACGGTGCTCTGTTGTTGCTGAATCTGTTTTATTTATGTTAAGCAGACACTGTGCCATACAACACTCCAATTCTCCATGGAGCATTGGTGATACATCTGCAAGATAAGTGTGTGCCCTGTTATAGGGCCTTGAAGATGTGTAAGGCGCTTAGCATAGGGTCCAAGATGAGAGGAAGAAGAAGCACGTGTGGCCAAGAGGGGGATGTGGGTGTGCGGGCAGTAGCAGATGTTGGGTGAGTGAGTGCAAGCAGAAGGAGGTGTCCTGTTGTGACTGGTCATGAGGCATAGCAAGCAGCAGAGGGAAGGATTAAAAATACTGGGATTATAGTAGGATGGTAGAGGGCTGTACAGAGAATAAGAGAGATGTGAAAGAGACTCTTAACTGGTGAAATCAATGGGATGAAAATTGTATGGGTTGTGCAATGGATGAATGATCCGTTCTACTTTGCTTCCGAAACTGCCATAATATAAAACTGAAGTACATCAAAATCAGGACAGAATGTATGGCTTTAAAATGGGTACTGAATTACATCTGTGCACCCTAGTCCAATTATCC
Source organism: Somniosus microcephalus (assembly GCF_052327205.1). Taxonomy (NCBI): domain Eukaryota; kingdom Metazoa; phylum Chordata; class Chondrichthyes; order Squaliformes; family Somniosidae; genus Somniosus; species Somniosus microcephalus. Next base: position 272,829,250 of record NC_140990.1, on the reverse strand, counting down.
CCCAACCTCTAACCCCACTTTACCTGTATCTGACAATTTTCTTGATTCCCATGGGAGATCGATTAATAACATTTGAAAATTTAAACATAATACACACTAATGTTGAATTTAATTATATGCAATCTAATCTTCAGATGTAGCTGAACTTTACAAAAATTTTTTTTAAATTCCATTGCAATTTCAGCTGTTTACAGCAGCCTAGATATTTGGCCACACAGTTCCTGTCTTTCGGGCAGTAAATGGCCTCCTAAGCCACCAATATTGTGGGCAGGAAGCGCACGCTTATTAAAAGTCAGATGTGTGCCGCTCGCTATATTGGTAAAGGCCAACAAAAGGCCTTTGCGCGAGACAGGCATTAGACACTTTGCATATGCAAATGAGGGGCCTAATAGAAACATAGAATTATAGAAACATAGAAGATAGGAGCAGGGGTAGGCCATTCAGCCCCTCGAGCCTGCTCTGCCATTCAATGCGATCATGGCTGATCATCCAAGTTCAGTACCCGGTCCCTATTTTCTCCCCATACCCCTTGATCCCTTTAGCCTTAAGAAATATATCCAACTCCTTCTTGAATATATTTAATGAATTGGCCTCTACTGCCTTCTGTGGTAGAGAATTCCACAGGTTCACCACTCTCTGGGTGAAGAAATTCCTCCTCATTTCTGTCCTAAAAGGCCTACCCCTTATCCTTAGGCTGTGACCCCGATTCTGGATTCCCCGACCATCGGGAACATCCTCCCTGCATCTAGTCTGTCCAGTCCTGCCAGAATTTTATAAGTTTCAATGAGATCCCCTCTCATTCTTCTAAACTCCAGCGAGTACAAGCCCAATTGACCCAATCTCTCCTCATACGTCATTCCTGCCATCCTAGGTATCAGCCTGGTGAATCTTCTCTGAACTCCTTCCATGGCAAGAACATCCTTCCTCAGACAAGGCGACCAAAATGGCACACAATACTCAAGATGTGGTCTCACCAAGGCCCTGTACAACTGCAGCAAGACATCCTTGTTCCTGTACTCAAACCCTCTCGCTATGAAGGCCAACATACCATTTGCCTTCTTAACCGCCTGCTGCACCTGCATGCTTAGCTTCAGCGACTGGTGCACAAGGACACCCAGGTCTCGTTGCACTTCCCCTTCTCCCAATCTATTGCCATTCAGATAATAATCTGCCTTCCTGTTTTTGACACCAAAGTGGATAACCTCACATTTATTCACGTTATATTGCATCTACCATGCTTCTGCCCAATCACCCAAGCTGTCCAAATCATCCTGTAGTTTCTCGGCATCCTCCTCACAGCACACACACCCACCCAGCTTTGTGTCATCTGCAATTTTGGAGATATTACATCTAGTTCCCTTGTCCAGATCATTAATATATATTGTGAATAGCTGGGGTCCAAGGACCGATCCCTGCGGTACCCCACTAGTCACTGCCTGCCACTCTGAAAAAGACCCGTTTATTCCAACTCTTTGCTTTCTATCTGCCAACGAGTTCTCTATCCAAGTCAATACCTTGCCCCCAATCCCATGTGCCTTAACTTTACACGCTAATCTCTTATGTGGGACCTTATCGAAAGCCTTCTGAAAGTCCAAATACACCACATCCACTGGTTCTCCCTTATCTATTTTACTAGTTACATCCTCAAAAAATTCCAGTAGATTAGTCAAGCACAATTTACCTTTTGTAAATCCATGTTGACTTTGTCCGATCCTGTCACTGTTTTCCAAGTGCTCTGCTATTTCATCTTTTATAATGGACTCTAACATTTTCCCCACTACCGATGTCAGGCTTCCCGGTCTGTAATTCCCCATTTTCTCTCTACCACCTTTTTTGAATAGTGGGGTAACATTAGCTACCCTCCAATCCATGGGTACTCTTCCAGATTCCATCGAATGTTGGAAGATGATCAGCAATGCATCTACTATTTCTAGGGCCACTTCCTTAAGTACCCTAGGATGTAGATTATCAGGCCCTGGGGATTTATTGGCCTTCAATCCCATCAATTTCCCTAACACCATTTCCCTACAAATACTGATTTCTTTCAGTTCCTCCCTTTCATCAGACCCTATGTTCCCCGACATTTCTGGGAGGTTATTTATGTCCTCCTTTGTGAAGACAGAACCAAAATATGTATTTAATTGGTCTGCAATTTCTTTGTTCCCCATTATAAATTCCCCTGATTCTGTCTGCAAGGGACCTACACTTGACTTCACCAATCTTTTTCTCTTCACATATCTATTAAAGCTTTTACAGTCAGTTTTTATGTTCCCTGAAAGCTTACTCTCATATTCTATTTTCCCTTTCTTAATTAATCCCTTTGTCCTCCTTTGTTGAATCCTAAACTGCTCCCAATCCTCTGGATTACTGCTTTTTCTGGCCAATTTATATGTCCTCTCCTTGGATCTTATGCTATCCCTAATTTCCCTCGTTAGCCACGGTTGAGTCGCCGTTTTTGTTTTATTTTTATGCCAAACTGGGATGAACAAATTCTGTAGTTCTTCAACGTGGTCTTTGAATGTTTGCCATTGCCTATTCACCGTTAACCCTTTGAGTGACATTCCCCAATCAATCCTACCCAATTCGTGCCTCAGACCATCGTAGTTTCCTTTATTTAAATTCAGGACCCTAGTCTCTTAGTCAACTACTTCATTCTCCATCTTAATGAAGAATTCGATCATATTATGATCGCTCCGACCCAAAGGGCCTCGTACAACAAGATTGCTAATTAATGCCTGTTTGAGCCCCCCACTGAAAGATTGCTTTGCCCTGAGGCAGCGAGCATGTAGAATACAAGGTCTACATAAAGCCTAACAGGTAGTCTTTAAAGGCCACAACCAACAAGGTAAGTTTTTAAGATATACTTACCTGAATGTGGAGCTGGGAGGAGCAGTGGTGCTCTTCTCAACCCCACAGAACATCGGCCGCTGCCGGTCACCGTGAACCACCACCCCCACCCTTCCCCGCTCGCCACCATTCCCCACCTCGGCCACTGCTACCTCTTCCCAATCACCACTAACTAATCTCCAGCCACTGCTACCCCCGACCCGATCACCTCCCTTCCCGATCCTCTCCCTTCCTAACTTGCTCAATCGCACTTTGCCGGTGAGCTACCTGTTGCTCTCCGCAGCTTGATGGTTCAATGGAAATGTGTCCCGAGGCCCAATATCGGGGGTGCCTCATGCCTCATCATTCAGCAACAAGAATCGTTCTGTGCGCCACCTCTCCCCACCCCCTGCAGCCAAGAATGAGCGCACCCACATTTTTAGGGTATTGGCAATGAAGCAACTTCCAGAATCTTATCACATATGCTTCCATTTGTTAGAGAAAAGCCAAACATATTCAGAAAGGTCAATAACCAATCATATAAGCATCCTCTGCTTGTTGTAGGAGCCTTTTGTGAAATTGGTCTGCAACAGCTTCTGACTTACCACGTGACAAACTTGCCCAGCATTTCGTGGTGCTAACAGCCAGCAAGGACCCTGCAGGTGTGCCGTTTAAAAGCCTCATCCATTCCATGCAGGTCAATTGCTGGTTTGTCTTCTTAAGCTGCTGGTTAATATCTGGGCCTTTTTGTTGGCTATTCTCTCCATTCCACAAGTGAATTCTGAGTTCTGGTAATAGTTTTGTGTTGGTGCTGGACTGCTTTTGTCTGCTTTGGAAAGAGTTGATTCCAGTCATGCATGATCTAAGAGTTCTGTGTTTGGGGTTGGAAGAGGAGGGGGAAGCCCCTGTCAACGCAGCAGTGTGAGCTCTCACTGGAATCTACGTCGTGATGGGCACCACTGTCACGTTCATGGAGCTGCCTACTCACTCCATGTTGGACAGTATGGTCTCCATGCTCTACTTGAAGCCCCGGCACAATTTGAAACTGGACTCATCCATGCTCTCAAACATTGTGAGCAAGCTCACTGGCATCTTTCTCAGTGCACCTAGCATTTCCTGATCTATGTGCCCATCAGCCTTCTTTGGTAGTCTGGACCCTTGATGTCAGCATTTGAATACCACGTATACTAGCAGAGCTAGCAGGTGATCTCACCCTCAGGCGAGTTGGTATCTATGGTGCCCCATCCCCCTGCCCTAGCTCCTGCACACATGTGTCGGGTGATACATCATGTGAAGACCCCTGCTCTAGACTCTAAATTACACGTGGTGCCTATCATTTATGCTGGTGCTTACTAGGGCTAAAATCGAGTGACGCTACATCTTCAGGAAGGCTGGCCTCCTTTTCCTGTTACTGACACTGGGGCCTCAACATTTCTAGCACCTGAAATGAAAGAGAGGGACAATGTTAGCTTTTAGTGTGAAGGGAAGAGCAGAGTGGCTGCAAAAGTAGTTGCAGTTTGTCATCAGAGTGTGTAGGGTGAGATAGAAGTGAGAAGTCAAAAAAAAGGGTACGGTGTGAAGAAACCCACCAGAGCTCCTCTTGCTCCACAAATATAATCTGGGCCTCTGCCACCCCGGGACCCCCAACCTCATTGATTGCAAACCCAATCCCCTTGCTGGAGGCACCCCGGCCTATTTTGAAGCCTCAATCTGGCAAGCTGCACTGGGACACCTGCTTGAAGCCCCGCAGCTCGCCTGTCAGATTTAAATGAAGCTGGGGCCTCAAAATGGAGGCAACCTCTTCGCTGTCGGAACGGACGGCCAACCAATGCGTTCCATCAGTCACCCAAAAGTCAAAATAGACCCCAATGTGTTTGATAATCAACAGAATTTGAGATACAAGTTAAAACATAACAATACTTAGCCTTTCCCCTCTGTGTCTGCACAGGACCTTCTGGGTCTTGCCTTATTTTTTCCAACTTCCTCCTCCCTTTTTTCAGGGGTGGAAGGAGCCAAATATTCCACTTTTCCACTGCTCAGGCTATCAGGATTGTTATACAGCCTTCCTCATCTGTATTTACCTTGTTATCTCGTGTGACTAGGAATTAGAAAACAATCAGAAATTCTGCTTAATTCAGATGTGGATATCTATGTCCTTTGAGTGTCACCGTTCCTGTCCATGATTTTTTTTTTGCAGAAGTAGGAAGGCATTCTCAAAATATTATACTGAATGTCACAGATACCAACGTTGGTCCAGACTTACCTGACTAATATTTTTGAAAGTTTCAAAAGGTATGACAAAACCTCACTCTCTCTTCCCCTCACCCAGTAGGTAATTTGACATCTCATGCAGCCAACCAGAGACCACATTAGTAGCCTGACTGTATAATTGAGAGTTTGTCCTATCAATTATTGTTCCTCAGAAGATGAAACAGTAGCACATTGCCTTTAATAGTAGCTGTTGCCTAATGATGCTGCTCTGGGAGAGTTGGAGCACCACACAGATTGAAGCCTGGGTGATACAGAGATGGGAGGATGGAGGGACAGATGTAAATGAAAATATAGGTTTATTGAGGGTAACCAAGAGATGGAAAAAGTCTTCCACTTGAAATAACTGTAAATAGATCAAACAAATGAGCCCAGAGCAGTAGTTAAATCCATCTGATCCTAAATATCATAAACTGCTGTTTATTGTCACTTTAAAATGGCAGAACCCATAACAATAATTATAATACTTGCAATTTTATAGTCCCCTATCACATTAAAATGCTTCAAAGCACCTCACACAATTAATTACTTTAGGAGAGCTGTGACTGTTATGTTTTAATCCATATAATAAAACAGGGCTACATTGTTACTGAAAATTCTAGAAACAATTACAGCTGCACCAAATTATTCAGATAAATTGATGTCTGGACATTGTGCCGTGGAGTTGAACCTGGGAGAAGATGATTAAAAGAGAACTGACCAAACTATGGACAGATGGGCTGGAAACTGCACATGAAAGCAACGTTACAGGGTATGCAGATTTACAAGGTGAGATCGAAGAGCAGGACGGATAATGATGCTGTGCAACGAGGACTGTGGGGGATTTTTAAATGCCTTGCTTAGGCTTTTGCATGAGTTTGTTGTAACAGTAGGTAAGAAGCAGAAGGCATGATTAACTAGACACATTCATAACAACCAGCTATGTTTGACTTGGACAGTTGGCGCCTGAGGGGTCGGTCTATTTGTCTGCATTTGTGGGCAAAAATCATCATACACAGCCGCTCTCTCCTCAAAACTACTCCTACCTGTCCTATTGGCGTCAATAATTCTGATCACTGCACTCCGTGGGCAGGAATTCTTGTGAGATCAAGAATTGCTGCCCACGTTATGTAATGGCTAAAGTCACACAGGAGCAGCAGGCCTGAAGTAGGAGCAGCAATAGGGAAAGAGCACAGAAGCTTGGAGCAATACTTCTGGAGGGCAGAGGAGAAACTGGGAGCAGTGCTTTGTTGAGAGGAGGAAGAGGGGAGAAATAAGGAGTGGTCCTTTGGTGGTGAGAAGCGGAGAGTGAGTGCTTTGGGGTGAGGGAGGAAAGGAGATTGCCAGCATTGACTGAGGGGATGAAAAGGAATAAAGTACCAGCATGAACTCAGAGGAGCAGGAGAGTGCCAACCTGAACTGGGTTAGAGGGAGAAAATAGTAATAAATTGAGTTGGGGTGGGAAAGAAGAATCAGTATTTGAATGGGGGAGGGTGGGGAAGAATACAAACTTGAACTGGATTGGAGGGAGAGAAGAGTCCCAACATGAACCGGTGGAGCTGGCTACAAAACAGTAAACAGACAGTAGGGCTTAGTAATTCAGTTGTTTGCGCCAGCTGCTAGCGCCTTAGGAGGAGGAGAAGTGGGGCGCTAAGCGGCTAGCACCTGGGCGCGGCGCGATCTGCGCCTCTTGCGAACTTCAGTTAAGATTTCGCGGCGGCGCAAAACCTTTACGCGCGCTCAGCTGCGCGCGCAGATCCTGACATCATTTCATGGTGCAACGCCCTTTGTGCACCCCGAACCGGAAATTCAGTGGCGCCGGCCCATTGTGCGCCTGGCGCCCCCCCGCGACTGGTAGAGGGGAATGGTTCCCAGTCGCTGCGGGGCGCGGGGGGGTGCTAATTAAAGGGGACTCCTCCTGCAGTATAAATGGCAGCCATTTTGCTCCACTCCTTCTTTGTGAGAGACGGATATTTGGAGAGAGACAAAGGTAGAGAGCTTTCTGGTTTGGCTCAACACTCGCACAGGTACTTGTGGCTTCAGGCTAGAGCTTTGCACTTGTCTTTAACTTCAGTGTCATAGCATTAATTGGAAACATATAATGGGGGCTGCAATGGGTGGAAACGTTGGGCTTCTCCATTGCATTCAAAGGGCTCAGAGATGCCGTGAGAGAGTGCCAGTCATGGCCAGATGGAGAAGGGCCAACAGGCGTCGGCAAAGGAGGCCTTACCCACCCAGGGTATTGTGGTGTATGTAACCTGTTCCACCTTAAGAGAACTTAAGCCTGTTCCACCTTAAGAGATGTACTACTTTCTCTGGCTGCTGTATACGTAATACCGGTGGTGACCACCGGTATATAAGTACTGTGTAGTGATATTGTATTTAGTATAGTCCTGACCTCCAACCAGTAAAGACCTGTTGAAACTTTATTCTTGTAGTCTGTGTCAGTAATTAATCTTAATACAACTGGAACACACAGACTTAACAGTGGCGACGAGTCCGATTCTTACCCTGCGGCAGTTTATATCCACGGCGGCTTCGTCCACAGAACGGGTGTCGAATAAAGGCATCCACCCTCATCACCCTGCTGGAAGACACGTCGCGCGGCAGGCATCGAGAACCCGGAGTGCAGAAGACATCCTGAACTCAAAGCCTCCATCAGCGGCAGTCAGCTATCTTCTTTCTACCTCGGTGGTGGGTAAGCCGGTCAGCGACGCGAGCAGAAAGTCGGCCGCATTGGCTGTACAGATGGGGGGAGGAAGACGGAGGAATAAGGGCGGTGAGATCGATCGCGACCGGAGATAAGGGCCGGGCCGCATTCGGGCCGAAAGGCGCAGCATGGGGACATCGATCGCGGCTGGTGATAAGGGCCGGGCCGCTTTCGGGCCAAAAAGGCGCAGCGTCTGGGGCGACTGAAGGCGCGAGAGCCGCGGTGAAGGCGAACGCAGCCGGTGCTCATAACCGGGCTGCAAGAAGGGCTGCGAGGTGCGACATCGGGGAAGCGCGAATGCCCGAGGGAGCCGCGGTGAAGCGGAGACAGCGTCGGGGGAGTTACTAACCGCTGGGAAAGGGGAGCAGCAGCGGCACGCCAAACGCCATTGCAGCCAGTGGGTGAAGACCGCCAAGCGCGGGAAAACCACCATTTTGTAGGCGGAGGACGAAGACAAGAGCGGGAAGCCGCCATCTTGGGATAAAATAAAAAAATTAAAATAAATTGCAATGATGCCTAAACATGGGAACATTAATATTTTTGATAGCGACATCGAAGATTGGGCCATGTATGTAGAACGCATACAAAATTATTGTAAAGCAAATAAAATCCCGGATGCAGAGAGAGCACTAACTTTATTGAACTTAATGGGTGCTAAGACGTTCGAGGAGATTGTTACTGTCCTGAAAAATCATCTAAACCCCACGCCGCTGATGCTAGCGGAACGATTTAAATTTTACAGCAGAAGGCAGCTAAGGATGAAAGCAATGCTGAATATTTAATGGAATTGCGTAAGCTGGCAAGGTACTGTCAGTTTGGAATGGGACTGACAGACGCGCTAAGAGATAAATTTGTGTGTGGATTATTAAAAGAAGATACACAAAAGTGACTGCTCGAGGAGAATGAGCTGACGCTTGAGAAAGCGGTCACTATGGCAGCAGCACACGAGGCCGCAGCGAGAGGCACGGCAGTAATGCAGCTACGGTCACCGGAACTCAGTACAAATAAATTGGGTTTGAGTACTGTAAAATGTTATCGTTGTGGAAAGACAACACACGATCAGAACCAGTGTTGGTTTAAAAACCAAGAATGCAGAACGTGTGGCAGGCTTGGCCACATAGCTTAAAGTATGCCGGTCAGGAAAGAAGACCAGCAACAAAAAGTCACCGCAAGGAAAATACATAAAGGTGCACAAGGTGACAAAGACCAGTTCGAACAAACAGAAGTCAGATTCAGACGCTAGCAGTAATGAACTGGGTAGCTTAAGAGTACACAACGTTGGTAAGGATGCAAATCTCCAGACAATTTGGGTCACTCTTCAGATAGCAGGAGTCCAAGTAAAGATGGAATTGGACACTGGATCGGCATTGATGGTCATGAATAAGAAAGATTACAAAAGGTTATTCCAACATATTCCCCTACGGGATACGGAGATTATATTGAAAACATACACGGGGCAAAGAGTGTACCCCATCGGAAAGATAGAGGTAAAAGTGGTCCACAAGGGCGAAGAAAGCCAAGTAATGGACTTATATGTGCTACCTGAAGGAGGTCCACCACTACTGGGACGGGAGTGGATTAGGAAAATGAATATGGACTGGCACTCCTTAAAAGCACTAACGGTAGATTCCGGGGAAACAGATGTCAAACCTAAACGATTGTCCAAAATATTGGATGATGCTAAAGAGGTGTTCCAGCAAGGACTGGGAACACTGAAAGGAATTACGGCAAACATCAAGATTGATGAACATGCACAACCAAAATTTTTCAAAGCCAGACCGGTACCCTATGCAATACGACCTACTGTAGAAGCGGAACTGGAAGCGTTAGAACGTTCAGGTGTACTGTCTAAGGTAGATTGGAGTGAGTGGGCTACGCCCATTGTTCCCGTTATGAAACGTCCCTCGAGCAACAAGCCAGGAGAACCAGGGAAGGTTCGCATCTGTGGAGATTTCAAGATCACCGTTAATCCGGTGCTTCACATGGTGCAGTATCCGCTTCCGCGGATTGAGGATATTTTTGCTTCGTTGTCTGGCGGGAAACACTTCACCAAGATAGACCTGGCGCAGGCGTACTTGCAGATGGAGGTTGAGGAAGAGTCACGCCAGTACCTCACGATCAACACGTATAGAGGTTTGTACCGGTATAATAGGCTGGTTTTTGGAGTGGCATCGGCTCCGGCAATTTGGCAGAGGGCCATGGAGCAGGTATTACAGGGAATTCCAGGCACACAATGTTACCTGGACGATATTCTGATTACAGGTGATGGTGATGAAGAACACCTCGCAAACTTGGAACTGGTGCTCAACAGACTGAAAGAGTATGGACTTAGAGTTAATCGGCAGAAATGTGAGTTCTTTCAGAAGCGGATCTCGTACTGTGGTCATGTCATTGACCGGGAGGGGCTTCATAAGTCTCCTGACAAGATAGAGGCAGTTGTAAAGGCTCCCGCTCCGGATAATGTCTCTCAGTTGAGGTAGTTTCTGGGATTGACTAACTATTACCATAAGTTTCTACCGAATCTATCCATGGTACTGCACCCGCTGAACGCTCTTTTACAGAAGGGGGTACCATGGGAATGGAGCGAAAACTGTAAGAAGGCATTTCGCAAAAGCAAAGAATTGATCACCTCAGAGGAAGTGTTGGCTCACTTCAACCCGACACTGCCTATTCGGTTGGCTTGTGATGCTTCTCCATATGGTATTGGGGCAGTACTCTCACACAAGTTGCCAAATGGCACGGAAAGGCCAGTCGCGTTTGCATCCAGATCATTGACCTCCGCTGAGCGCAACTATGCGCAGATCGATAGGGAGGCTCTCAGCCTTGTATGAGGAGTGAAGAAGTTTAATCATTACCTGCAGGGCCAAAAATTCACACTTCTGACAGACCATCAGCCGTTGGTATCCATTTTTAACCCTAAGAAGGGTGTTTCGGTGATGACAGCACAGCGACTCCAGAGATGGTCCCTTTTCCTAGGGGCACATCAATATCAAATAGAATTCAAAGGTACAAAGCAGCATGGCAATGCTGATGGGCTGTCGCGCCTGCCACTACCTGAAGCGGAAGAGACGACGAAAGTTGACCCTGTTGAGTTATTTCATTCGGCCATCATCGAGTGTTTACCAGTCACCAATGCAAGTATTGAAAGAGAAACCAGGAACGACACAACACTGTCCCGAGTTTACGAGGTGACAGTGAAGGGATGGCCAACACATGGTGATCCTCTGTTACCGGCATTCTCGGCAAGGCGAGACCAGCTGTCCATCTGCCATGGTACTCTGATGTACGGGACAAGAGTGATTATTCCTCCCAAGTTACGGGAAAGAGTTCTAAAGGAACTGCATGAAGGTCATCTGGGGGGAGTTAAGATGAAAAGTCTTGCTAGGGCTTATGTATGGTGGCCGGGCATTGACCAACAGATAGAGGAGTTGACAAAAAGCTGCGCTGGGTGCCAAAAAGTGCAAAATGCACCTCCGATCGCACCGCTACACCCATGGGAATGGCCTTCAGCCCCATGGCAATGCGTACATATTGACTTTGCTGGTCCATTCATGGACTCCATGTTCCTAATTGCGGTGGACGCACATTCCAAATGGCCAGATGTGATCAAGATGAATACCACTACTTCAGAAAAGACAATTGCGGTGTTAAGAACAATATTCGCAAGGAACGGATTGCCAGAACAGATATGTTCGGACAACGGACCACAGTTCGTGTTGGAAGAATTCCAAAAATTCTTAAAGAAGAATGGGATGAAACATTATACCTCTGCCCCATATCATCCGGCGACAAACGGGTTGGCTGAGAGATTTGTCCAAACATTCAAAAAGGCAATAAAGGCCATGAACGATGATCAGATTCCGTTACAACACAAGGTGGACAATTTCCTAATGGCATATCGAAATGCCGCTCATGCAGTGACTAACCAAAGTCCTGCCATGATGTTTTATAACAGGAGGTTGCGGTCCAGGTTGGACTTGTCAAAACCAAATGTGCGGAGGGAAGTGGAAAACAAACAGTTCCGGCATATTAATAACAAGTCCACTCGAAGTTTCGACGTAGGACAACCAGTGTTGGCAAGGGGCTATGGAAACGAAAAATGGCAGTCCGGAACAAATCGGGCCAGACAAGGACCTCTGATGTACACAGTAGATATTGGTAACAATGTGATAAGGCGTCATGCGGATCAACTGGTAGAATCAAGAGCAAGGGTCGAACCCATGGTTGCGACAGAGACAACTGTGGAAGACGTTAATGAACCTGAAGCATCTACCTCGGCAGGGACTGTACCTGATGATGACGTCCAATACATAGGAAACCAACAAGAAGAGTCACCTCAGCAACAAGAATCAGAGACCACTGAAAGGCGTTATCCAAACCGAATCAGAAGGCCTCCTGAGAGGCTGAACCTTTGAACTGTTTATACCTGAAGTTATATATGTATATATGTTATTATGTTATGTTAAATGGGGATATGACTGTTAAGCTAAAAAGGGAGGATTGTGGTGTATGTAACCTGTTCCACCTTAAGAGAACTTAAGCCTGTTCCACCTTAAGAGATGTACTACTTTCTCTGGCTGCTGTATACGTAATACCGGTGGTGACCACCGGTATATAAGTACTGTGTAGTGATATTGTATTTAGTATAGTCCTGACCTCCAACTAGTAAAGACCTGTTGAAACTTTATTCTTGTAGTCTGTGTCAGTAATTAATCTTAATACAACTGGAACACACAGACTTAACAGGTATAGCGCCAGCAGTTCTCATATCTGAACATGTCTGAGGAGCAGTGTGTTCGGAGGCTGCGATTCAGAAGGGCGGTGGTCACTGAGATCTGCCACCTGCTTCACGGAGATCTGCAGCCACAGCTGAGGAGCAGGACGTCTCTGTCGGTAGCAGTGAAGGTGACGGTGGCTCTCAACTTCTATGCCACCAGCTCCTTCCAATCCGCTACTGGGGACATTTCCAACATCTCCCAGTTCGCGGTACATTGCTGCATCCGCCAGGTGACCAATGCCCTTTTCAGAAGGAGACGTCAGTTCATCTCCTTCCCCATGACCGTGGACAAGCAGCAAGAGCATGCAATGGGCTTTGCAGTATTAGCGGGCTTCCCCATGGTGCAGGGTGCCATTGACTGCATGCATGTGGCTTTGCGGGCACCTCTAGAGAATGCTGAGGATTACCGCAACCGGAAGGGCTACCATTCGCTCAACGTGCAGTTGGTGTGTGACCACAGGTAGCTCATCCTAGCTGTCAATGCCTGCTTTCCAGGCAGCAGCCACGATGCCTTCATCCAGCGCCAGACTTCTGTGGCAGACATGTTCGAGGCCCAGCCTCACCCACGAGGATGGCTTCTCGGGGACAAAGGCTACCCTTTGTGCACCTGGCTGATGACCCTGCTCCGTGCGCCCAGCACCTCTGCTTAAGAGCGGTACAATGACAGCCATCAAGCAACCTGGAACATCATTGAGCAAACAATCGGCGTGCTGAAGCAACGGTTCTGCTGTCTGGATCGTTCCGGGGGGGCCCTACAGTACTCGCCTGAGCGAGTCTCCCATTTCGTTGTCGTGTGCTGCATGCTGCACAACCTGGCTATCTGCAGCCTGGCAGCCACTGCCAGCAGACATTGGAGGACCACCAGAGGAGGAGGAGGAGGAGGAGGAGGACCAGCACGGGAGGGAGGCAGAAAGTGCAAGGGCTGCCCGTCGGCGGCTTATTGCAACTCGGTTCTAGGCCCCCTCTCAGGGAATGGCTTGTGCCAATGGCAGAAGATGAATGTAGCCACTCCACAAGCCCTCAGCTGAGCAGGGCAACCAGGACTTCCAAAAGAAAACATGGACAGTGCGATTTAAGAATTTTTTTTACTGTGATACCTCTGTGCCCTTCCCACATGACAAACTAATGGAGAGAAACCCCCCCAAAAAACACAAATACACCAGTCTCGGCCTTTATATATAAAAGAAATATACCAGTCTCGGCCTTTATATCTAAAACAAATACAGCAGTCTCGGCCTTTATAAATAAAACAAAACATTTGGCCACACCTTCTACTTTTTCCCCTGCGAGGGTGATCCGTCTCGCTTCTGTGACTGGCCCCTACCCGCCCTGCAGCTCCTCCTCAATGGGACCCCAGTGGCTGCAGCAAGGCTGGGGGAAGGCTGCTGAGGGTCAGATGGTGAGATGGCAGATGCCCTTGGGGGTCGGCCTGGACCAGCTCTGGGCCTGGAGGGGCCGGCTGCTGACTGCTCCAACTCTGCTTGGGCGGCATCAGTCTGTCCAATGGCTGGTGGCAGCTGCAATGGAGGAGAGACAGTGTTGGCTGCAGGAATGCCGCCAACCTGACAGATCACAGGTGCTCCCTGGTCGGCTGATACATTGGCACTCGCACGGGCCAGCACTGCAGCATGCGCAGCAATCTGCTGAAGCACAGACTGCTGGGCTGCTGTGGCGCGGCGAGTGCCCCGGCGATGCCTGGTCGATCCAGTGAGGGTGGCAGCAGTTAGTGCCCGTGTGGCCCTGGTCTGTGTCTGCATGACACTAGCCAGTGAATGCACGGCACGACTGAGCACTTGGCTAGAAGCCGCCTGTGATGCCACGAAGTCCTGCAGACTCCTGGCCTGTGCTGCACTGAATTGTTGCAGACTCCTGGCCTGTGCTGCCCCGAATTCCTGAGCACTCCTTGCCAGTGACTCTATGGAGTCCGACATCCTTGCCACTGCAGCCATGAGCTCAGTGTGCCTGCGCTCAGCCTGGGCGCCCATTTCTGCTAGGAGCCGCACCTCCTCTGCACTCACCGTAGCAGGACTGGAGGCCACACTCACCCTCCAGGAAGAAGGCCGCTGAGCTTCCCCACCCCTCCCGCGTTGCTGCAGCCCGCTGGTCCCCGGAGCTTCACTCTCCTCCAACCCTTCCCCCCTGCTCCCCTCCAGGGAAGACGTGTCACCCTCAAGGCCATGGGCTGCCCCGGCAGAGGGTGTCCCTGATGGGCTGGCTTCCTCTTCCTCCTCCTCTATGTCTGACTCGGGCACAGTGCCAGCTTGAGGGGCCGCCTCCTCACCTGGCGAGTCACCATCTGAAAGCAGGGGGGCAAAAGAGTTGCTTTAGAGTGAGGACAGGGCGGCAGCGAGGGAGGCATGAGTGCTGCTGTGCACTGCATTAGTTCGATAGTGGCAAAGGATGCTGGTGTGAGGCGCAAGTGGAAAGAGAGAGGTCAAAAAGGTGATGACCTTACCATTGGTGCCCAGAACAGGGTCAGCATCTCCAGTGGCAACGGGGCCACTCAGCCGGCCTGCCATGATCCACTCCACTCACTGCTCGAGGTCGCTCAGCTGTTTCAGGTCAGGACGGCCTCCCCCGGTCTGTCGCTGCTGTCTTCTGTTATGCGCCAGCTTGCCCTGCAAGAGAAAGGACGGCCTCTGAGTACAGTGCCAAGCCCTGATCTTGCCCGCACTGCCTCCCATGTTTGAATAGCCCTGACAGTGTCAAGCCCTGATCTTGCCTGCTCTGCTTCCCATGGTTGAATAGCCCTGACAGTGTCAAGCCCTGATCTCGCCTGCACTGCCTCCCATGGTCGAATAGCCCTGACAGTGTCAAGCCCTGATCTTGCCTGCACTGCCTCCCATGGTCGAATAGCCCTGACAGTGTCAAGCCCTGATCTTGCCTGCACTGCCTCCCATGGTCGAATAGCCCTGACAGTGTCTAAAGTCCTGAATCTGCAAGTGCTTTTCATGACAGTCCCATAGCTGCTGGATGAGGGCTGGCCATTAGGGCTTTCAGGCCCCTTTGGCCATAAAGTGAGGTGCACATGCAGGGATGAGGAGGATACTGGAAAGGGTACTCACCCTGACAACCCAAGTGAGGTCGTTGAATTTTTTCCGGCATTGGGTTGGTGTCCTGCCAACCACGCTATTGGACGTGACCCTGTTTGCCACCTCCCTCCATGCTTTCCGATATTCGGCGGGCAGCGGCCTCCTGCCACCCTCAGGGAAGAGGATATGGTGCCTGCGGTCCACTGCGCCAACCAGCAGCCTCAGGTCACCCTCGCCGAAGCGCTGCGCTCTCTCCCTGGCCTTCTCCATTCTCCTGGGTGTGGAGCAGTTCCAGAAGCAGTGTTCAGGCCTTGCCTTAGGGCTGCAGTGTGCAGGGCGTGGCAGCCAAACAATTCCACCCTCCCCCTTTAAGTGCTGACCGGCGCCTGACTGTCTGCCCTCAATGAGCAACTCGCCGCACCTGCGCTGCGCCCGCCTTCGGTGTTTGCGCCCCAGATCGCCGGCTTAGCGCCTAATGATAGTCATGCATCGCCTGCTTTAGTGCAGCAGCAACCTCTTGGGGCGATGCAACTGAATATCGGCGAAGGTGGCGCTAAGTTGCGCCGGGCGCAAATGTTAGCGAACGCCATGCTGTAGCGCCCCAAACGTGGCTATACTGAATTTCTAGGCCTAGGGCTTAACGGTAGTTAGTCAGACTGCCAAACGGTGGGAGGTGGTGTTCCACAAGGATCGGTGCTGGGGCCACTGCTGTTCACCATTTACAGAAACTATTTGGATTCAGGAATCGGAAGTACACTTTCAAAATGTGCAGACAGCACCTAATTGGGGGGTATAGTTAATACTGAGGAAGACGGCGACAAAATCAAGAAGATGTAAACAAACTTGCAGAATGGTTGTGTAAATGGCAAATTAATTTCAATACAGGTAAGTGTGAGTCTAAATGGGAGCAAAGTGTGGGTCTAATCTAGAGGATCAAAGGGATCTAGGGGTACAGATACATAAATCACTACAAGTAGTGATGCAGGTTAATAAGGCCATAAAAAAAAGAAAACAAAGTACTTGGGTTTATTTCCAGAGGGATAGAATTGAAAAGCAGAGAAGTTGTGTTAAACTTGTATCGAACCTTGGTTAGACCACACTTGGAGCACTGTGCACAGTTCTAGTCTGCATATTATAAAAAGGATATCGAGGCATTGGAGAAGGTGCAAAAAAAGCTTTACTAGAATGATACCAGAACTGAGAGGTTATACCTATCAGGGAAGATTGAACAGGCTAGGGCTTCTTTCTCTAGAAAAGAGAAGGCTGAGGGGTGGCCTTATAGAGGCCATTAAGATTATGAAAAGGTTTGATAGGGTAGACGCAGAGAAGATATTTTTATTTGTAGGGAGTCCAAAACTAGAGGTCATAAATATAAGACAGTCACTAATAAACGCAATAGGGAATTCAGGAGAAAATTGTTTATCCAGAGAATGGTTAGGATGTGGAACTTGCCACCACAAAGTGCAGTTGAGGGAGAAAGGACTAGAAGGTTATGCTGATAGGGTGAGACGAAGAGGGGTGGAGGAGGCTCGTGTGGAGCATAAACACCGGCATAGACCAGTTGGGCCGAATAGCCTGTTTCTGTGCTGTACATTCTATGTAGCAGTGTCAGCTTAAATGTGAGGGGTGTGTTAAGAAAGACCTGAGAGGGGAAGAAGAGTGCCAGCATGAACTGGACTGGTTAGAGCAAAAGAAAGTTGGAGTGAATTTTCGTGGGGATTCTCTTGCTCGTCAACTGTAACTTTGGTGGAAGAGCTATGGAAAACCCCAGAAAAACAGTGTAAACACCATTTCAAGGAATGATTGGGAGAAAATCTGTGTAATTTCTTCACTTGGTAAGAAGTCAGAGGTGATAAAATATCTCTATGAACTAGGTCTGGAAGTGGAACAGGGTTCTCCCAATCTCCTGCTGTAACTTTGGCAGAAGATCATCAGAACCCGCAAAGGAATTATTTTAATAGAATTTATACAGTTTTTCTGGGGATTCTTCCACTCTTCCGCCAAAGTTACGGCAAGAAGTGTGAAGTGATTCATTTTGGTAGGAAGAGTGAGGAGAGGCAATATAAACTAATTGATACAATTTTAAATGGGGTTCAGGAACAGAGAGACCTGGGGGTGTACGTACACCAGTCTTTGAAGTTGCAGGACAAGTTGAGAAGTCTGTTCAAAAGGCATTCGGGATCCTTGGCTTTATAAATAGATGTGAGAAGTCACACAACACCAGGTTATAGTCCAACAGTTTTATTTGAAATCACAAGCTTTCGGAGCGCTGCTCCTTCGTCAGGTGAAGTGGAGAGATGCATAAAGACACAGCTTATATAGTCAGAGAATAATGCCAGACGATTACAGGTAATCTTTCTAACTGCCATTTATCACACCTCGGCAGAGAGATAATCACAACAATCAAAGGTGGACACCATTCACACCTTATGCAAAAGTTTTATAAAACATTGGTTAGGCCCTAGCTGGAGGTGTCCAAATCTGGGCACCGCACCTTAGGAAGGATGTCAAGGCCTTGGAAAGGGCGCAGCGGTGATTTACTAGAATGGTAGCAGGGATGGAAAGACTAGAGAATCTGGGATTGTTCTCCTTAGAGCAGAGAAGTTTAAGGGGAGATTTGATAGAGCTGTTCAAAATCATGAAGGGTAAATAAGGAGAAACAGTTTCCAAATGCAAAAGGTTCGGTAACCAGAGGACACAGATTTAAGGTAATTGGCAAAGGAACCAGAGGCGACACGAGGAAAAATAAATTTTATGCAGTGAGTTGTTAGGGGCGAGGCCATGGAGAGATTTGAAAACAAGAATGAGAATTTTAAAATGGAGACATTGCTGAACTGGGAGCCGATGTGGTCAGTGAGCACAGGGCTGATAGGTGAATGGGATTTGGCACAAGTAGGATACGGGCAGCAGAGTTTTGGATGAGGTCAAGTTTACGGAGGGTGGAAGCTGAGAGAGCCCCCAGAAAGATAAGTTTCAATTTTTTTCGGGGGTGGGGGATGGTTAGGAGGAGAAGGAATTCACATTTAGCCCCACAAAAAAATAATATGGGCTGCTGCCACTTAGGGCTCCCTCCTTCCACGATCAGCCAGAATCCAACAAGTTGCATCGGGATTCCCATTTGGGGTAGACAGCTTGTTGGTTCCATTTAAATGAGGCCCGGGCCTCTTCACTGCCGGAACAGGCAGGCAGCCTATGCGCTTTGCTGGTCGATCAGTCAGAAGTTAAAATCTATCCCTTTGTGTGCAGTCTGGTGAAGAAGAGAGAAATAAAAATGACATAATCTTTATATTGTCTGCTGAGCCTCAAATTAAATCCAAACTCCCTGTACTGCATTGGCATTACCCAGTCTGGCAAAATCGCATTCTTCCTTACAATGCAACAGTGAGTGATCATTAAATGTAATATGAATTTTAAATGTGTGCATGCTTTTTGAGGGCACATGAGGTGAACTTACCAATTAGGAAACCACGCATGAAGAGTCAGAAGGTGAATTTGTCATTTCTTACTGTTTTTTTTCCCTGACATTAGTGTGTACCCCTGTGTGTTCCCACTCAATTCCGAGTTGTATCATCATGAGCTCTAATTTTAGTTAAAAGTTTTGAATTATTTGTGGCAAAAAAAGTCTGTCCATCCTTGTATAATTGTTGATTTACATTCCAGTCTGCACTGTTGCACTTCACAACAATGAACTGCCACCGAAACTTTAATTGGTTATTTTTGTTTGAGTCAGATGGGTAAGATGAAAACTTGGAGCGGATTCAGCCATGCCGTGTGCCAGGAGAGTAGTCGTACCATGTACACAAGGACAGCACAGAACTGGGAGAGCAACTCCAGCACCCAATTCTTACTGGACTGCACTTCTGTAATGTACTGCATTTTGTGCTAGAACGCTTGTGTCTATTTTGTGCTGTAGCTTAATTAAGGCCCCAAATTTGATAGAGTTTGCCCTGGGTTTGACCTTTCTTCTTTCAGTGCCTATTTGGAATTGAAGCAAGAAAAGCTCCATGAACAAAAGAGCTCTTAGAGTGTTTTTTTTAAAACAAGGTTCATGGTACCATTTTAGTTGCTTTATTACGTTGTTTTTCTGAAATTTTCATTCATATTTTTCTGATAAAAACTTTTAGGGGCCAATTTCTTTTTAATCCTTAAAATAAGTTTAAATTTGATATGAGGCGGTACAAGTTTAAAGAAAGCAATAAAGCGAGTGCTGTCTGTTATTTATGATGTATGTTTACTGTTCGTTATCTATCTTATTTAACTAAAACCATTTGTTCATCCAAAGCCTGCACCTTGATTTGATAAAAGTGTATATCCAGTCTGCATTTCAAAGAGAGAACAAACATCCAGAGCCACATGATACATTCCAGCACCGGTATATAATGTAAGAGTCCTCTGTTATGATCCCTGGGTTTTCCATATATTTATCTAGATATGGGACAGAAAAAACTGCACTCCAAATCATAGAGAATGCAAGGTCCACTTACGGTAGTGACCGGAGATACTTGTGGTGTGTGTAACCGTTCCACCTTTAAGAGAACTATTTTAAGAGTTGCACTACTTTATCTTGGCTGCTGTATACTGTAATACCGGTGGTGACCACACCAGTATATAAGTGCTGTGTAATGATTTATTGGGCAGTTCAGCCCTGACCTTCGACTAGTAAAGACCTGTTAAAATTTACTCTTGTGGTCTGTGTAGTAATTCTCACTATAACACACAGACTTAACAGTGGCGACGAGTACGATCTTACCCTGCGGCAGAGATACATCCAAGGCAGTTTAACGGGCGTTGAGAGGAGGCATCCGCCCTCATCATCCTGCTGAGAAAAGACGCGGGTTTGAAGAGCAAAGGAAGAATTCTGACACGAAGCCTTCCATCAGCAACAGGCAGTGATCATCCCTTCTATCACGGTGGTGGGTAAGCCGATCAGCGACGAGCAGCAAGTCGGCCACGTTGGCTGTGAAGTAGGGGAGGGAAAAACGGAGGATATAAGGGTGGAGAACTCGACCACGGCCGGGGAAAAGAGCCGGACAGAAGTCGGGGCCAGAGGCGCTGAGACTGGGGCAGTGTAAGGCACGGGAGCCGCGGTGAATGCAAACGCAGCCGGTGTAAAAGACCGGGCTGCAAGCGGGCTGGGAGACGCAACAGCGTCGAGAGAGAGCTCGACCGCGACCGGTGAAAAAGGCCAGGCAGCTACCGAGGCCACGAGGCGCAGCGACCGGGACAGCGTAAGGCGCGGGAGAAAATTAAAAAAAATTTTTTTTAAACCGCGGAGAACTCAGCCGCAGCCGGGGGAAAGGACCGGACTGCAAGAGGGGCTGGGAGGCACGATTGGAGAACCGCTGGGGAGGGCGAACGCAGCAATACGGCAATCGCCATTACAGCCAGCGGGGGAGAAAGGCAAACGCGGGAAGCCGCCATTTTCGTAGGCGGGGGAAGAAGACAAGCGCGGGAAACCACCATTTAAAAAAAAAGTTAAAGAAAAATTTCTTTTTGTTTCTCAAGAAGATTGCGAGGATGCCTAAGCGTGGTAACATCAACGATTTCGATTCTGATGTTGAAGATTGGGCCACGTATGTAGAACGCATAGAGATTTATTGTAAGGCAAATAAAATATCAGATGAAGATAAAGCACTAACCCTACTAAACTCAATGGGTGCGAAGACATACGGGCTATTGAAGCATCTTCTATCACCAGCTAAACCGGCGGATCAGACTTTCGCTAATATTGTTGCTGTCCTGAGAAATCATTTGAACCCCACACCGCTGATGTTAGCGGAACGATTTAAATTTTATGCGAGAACGCAACTGAAAGAGGAAAGCAACGCGTAGTATTTAATTGAACTGCGTAAGCTAGCGAAATACTGTCAGTTTGGGGAAAGCCTGACAGAGGCACTGAGAGACAAATTCGTGTGTGGATTGGCGAAAGAAGGAACACAAAAGCGGCTGCTTGAAGAGAATGATCTTACACTTGATAAGGCTGTCACTATTGCAGCATCGCACGAAGCCGCAGCGAGAGGCACTGCGGAAATGCAGCTGAAGGCAGCGGTACTCAGCGTAGATCAAATGGCTTTGGGTACAACGAAATGTTATCGTTGTGGAAAGACAACACACGATCAGAACCAATGCTGGTTTAAAAACCAGGAATGTAGAAAATGTGGCAAGCTTGGTCACATAGCTAAAGTATGCCGGTCAGGAAAGAAGACCAGCAACAAAAAGTCACCGCAGGAAAATGCAGAAAGGTACATAAGGTGGCTGAGAAGAGTCCGGATGAACAGAATTCGGATTCAGACTCCAACAGCAAGGAACTGGGTAGTCTGAGAATTCACAATGTGAGTAAGGAAGCTGACCTACAAACTATCTGGGTCACACTGCAGATAGCAGGAGTCCAAGTGAAGATGGAATTGGACACCGGATCGGCGTTGACGGTCATGAATAAGCAAGATTACAAAAGGTTATTCACACATATTCCCCTACGGGATACGGAGATAGTATTGCAGACATACACGGGGCAAAGAGTATACCCCATCGGAAAGATAAAAGTCAAGGTGATACACAAGGGCAAAGAACACCAAGGAATGGACTTATATGTACTACCTGAGGGAGGTCCACCACTTCTGGGACGGGAGTGGATCAGGAAAATAAATATGGACTGGCACTCCCTAAAAGCAATAACGGTAGATTCCGGAAAAAAAGATGTCAAACCTGAACGATTGTCCAGAATATTGGATGAGGCTAAAGAGGTGTTCCAACAGGGACTGGGAACACTGAGAGGAATTAAGGCAAAAATCAAGATTGCAGAACATGCAAACCCAAAATTTTTCAAAGCCAGACCGGTACCTTATGCGATACGACCTGCTGTGGAAGCTGAGCTGGAAGGGCTAGAATGTTCAGGAGTACTGTCTAAGGTGGACTGGAGTGAATGGGCCACGCCCATTGTTTCCGTCATGAAGCGTTCATCGAGTAACAAGCCAGGGGAACCGGGGAAGGTCCGCATCTGTGGAGACTTCAAGATCACAGTTAATCCGGTGCTTCACATGGTGCAATATCCGCTTCCGCGGATTGAGGATATCTTTGCTTCATTGTCTGGCGGGAAACACTTCACCAAGATAGACCTGGCGCAAGCGTACTTACAGATGGAAGTTGAGGAAGAGTCGCGCCAGTATCTCACAATCAACACGCACAGAGGCTTGTATCGATATAATAGACTGGTTTTTGGAGTGGCTTCGGCTCCAGCAATTTGGCAGAGGGCCATGGAGCAGGTATTACAGGGAACTCCAAACACTCAATGTTACTTGGACGATATCCTGATTACAGGAGATGACGATGAGGAACACCTTGCAAATTTGAAACTGGTGCTCACCAGATTGAAGGAATATGGACTTCGAGTTAATCGCCAGAAATGTGAGTTCTTTCAGAAACGGATCTCGTACTGTGGTCATGTCATTGACCAGGAGGGGCTGCACAAGTCACCTGACAAGATCGAAGCTGTTGTGAAGGCTCCCGCTCCGGAAAATGTATCCCAGTTGAGATCGTTCCTAGGGTTGATTAACTATTACCATAAGTTTCTGCCAAATCTATCCACGGTGCTGCACCCGCTGAATGCTCTTTTGCAGAAAGAAGTACCATGGAAGTGGAGCGAGGACTGTAAGAAGGCCTTTCGCAAAAGCAAGGCATTGATCACCTCAGAGGAAGTGTTGGCTCATTTCAACCCAATGCTACCTATTCGTTTAGCTTGTGATGCTTCTCCTTATGGTATTGGAGCAGTACTCTCACACAAGTTGCCAAATGGCTTGGAAAGGCCAGTCGCATTTGCATCCAGATCATTGACCTCTGCTGAGCGCAACTATGCTCAGATAGATAGAGAGGCTCTCAGCCTGGTGTGGGGAGTAAAGAAGTTTAATCATTACCTGCAGGGCCAGAAGTTTACACTGCTGACAGACCACCAGCCGTTGGTATCCATATTCAACCCTAAAAAGGGCGTTCCCATTATGACAGCGCAAAGGCTACAGAGGTGGTCCCTTTTCCTAGGGGCACACCAATATGACATAGAATACAAAGGATCAAAACAGCATGGGAATGCTGACGGTTTATCGCGCCTACCGTTGCCAACGGTAGAAGAGGCACTTACAGTGGACCCAGTGGAGATGTTCCACTCAACCATAGTGGAATGTCTACCAGTAACAAATTCTACCATTGAAAAGGAAACGAGAAATGACCCGACTCTCTCACGAGTCTACGATTTAACGGTGAAGGGATGGCCAGCACATGGCGAACGACTGTTGCCAGCATTCTCGCAAAGAAGAGAACAGCTGTCAGTGTGCCGAGGAACCTTGATGTGTGGATCCAGAGTGGTGATTCCACCCAAACTCCAGCATAAAGTGCTAAAGGAGCTTCACGAGGGGCATCTTGGTGGAGTGAAAATGAAGAACCTAGCCAGAGCGTTTGTGTGGTGGCCAGGTATCGATGGAGACATCGAAGAAATGACCAAGAGCTGTCTAGGATGCCAGAAGGTCCAAAACACCCCAGCACAAGCCCCTCTACATCCATGGGAGTGGCCCTCATCTCCATGGCAAAGGGTACATATCGACTTTGCTGGTCCATTTATGGACTCAATGTTCTTAATCGCGGTGGATGCGCACTCCAAGTGGCCGGAGGTAATAAAGATGTCCTCCACCACCACGGAAAAAACCATCACAGTATTAAGGACCATATTTGCCAGGAATGGGCTGCCGGAACAGATCTGTTCTGATAATGGACCGCAATTTGTGTCCGAAGAATTCAGGAAGTTCTTAAAAAACAATGGGGTTAAGCACTACACGTCCGCCCCATACCATCCCGCCACCAATGGATTAGCTGAAAGGTTTGTCCAGACCTTCAAGAAGGCCATAAAGGCCATGGGTAATGAAGACATAAATCTACAACATAAGGTAGATAACTTCTTGTTTGCGTACAGGAATGCAACACATGTGGTTACAAACCAAACTCCCGCCATGATGTTTTTCAATAGAAGACTAAGATGCCGGCTGGATTTGATCAAGCCAAACATCAGAAGGGACGTAGAGAACCGGCAATTTCAAGGCATGAATGAAAGGCCAACTAGAACCTTCCAGATAGGTCAACAAGTTTTGGCCCGAGACTACCGTACCGAGAAATGGCAGCCTGGAACTATTTGCACACGACTAGGACCGCTGATGTATACCATGGACATTGGTGAAAGCATAATAAGGCGCCATGCTGACCAGATCATAGTGTCATCCGAAAAGGGACAACCTACACCACAACTCTATACGCCTAATGATGAAACGGAGATACCCATAGTATCTACCTCCGATCCGGTGATACTGGAACCAGATGAACCCGACACTGGCATTCAAGCCGAATCGACCTTGCCAAAAGGACCTACTACACCACCGAAAACTACTACACCACCGAGGCGTTATCCGGACCGAGTCAGGAGGCCTCCTCAGAGACTGAATCTGTGAACTGTTTTTACATGAAGTTGTGTATATATGTTATTATGTTATGTTTAATGGGGAATATATACTGTTAAGCTAAAAAGGGAGGATTGTGGTGTATGTAACCGTTCCACCTTTAAGAGAACTATTTTAAGAGTTGCACTACTTTATCTTGGCTGCTGTATACTGTAATACCGGTGGTGACCACACCAGTATATAAGTGCTGTGTAATGATTTATTGGGCAGTTCAGCCCTGACCTTCGACTAGTAAAGACCTGTTAAAATTTACTCTTGTGGTCTGTGTAGTAATTCTCACTATAACACACAGACTTAACAATACTGAACTCAAGAAAATATCTGGTGACAGTGGTAACAACTTGTGAGATCTGGATAACATTCATAGACTGAAAGTGATTTAAACATTTGGGGGAAAAATTGGGTGGCGCCCCCTTTGGGGCGCTAACTTCACCGGGCCCGAAGATGTTAGCACCCCCGCGCTGGAAATTGAATGGTAGCGCCCCAAGCAGGAGGCAGGGCGCTACTGGAAGCGCTCCCCTTACCTCTTGGGGTGCTACCATTCAATATCACGGCGTTATGTGCTACAGCGCCACGTGCGTTGGCATGTAGCGCCGTGTTACTACAGGCATCCCTCCCCTGATTAAAGGGGAGGGGCCTAGCGCAGCGCACACCTGGGCTCTGCTGGACCACCGGGGAGAAGGATGCTGACAAAAAAGCCTGGCACTCAAGAGGAGTGCCAGACTGCCCGATCGCGGCCAGCACCCTGCAGGAGGAGGCGAGAGGGGGCAGGTGCTGGCAGGCGGCCCCCCAAAAAAATGGCCACCCGGCACCTGCCCTTTAATTTGCGCCATTGCGGCCTCAAACACGGCACCCTGACCCTGTCGGACATAGCGTCTGGTGGTAGGTCAGGGGGCGCGAGTGAAGTTTGCAGCCGGGGTGCGAGCGGAGCGCTGTGTACGCCGATTACATCATCACCGAAGGCGCAGCGCCACGGGGCGCTACCGGCTACCACCACCGCTAACCTCCTGCAGAATTTCGCAGGAGGTATTAGCGGCACCACGCCCGGACGTTGGGAGCTTTGCGCCCCATTAGCGCACCTTCGGGGCGCTAACAGGATGTGCAGAGCAAGCCAATTTTTCCCCCATTTAAAGAGAACTGAACAGTAACATAGAATGAACCCTGCAATTACCCCAACATAGACTGAATCTGCCCGGCCAGCAGTATGTGATGTGACATCAGGCAGAAAATCATCAACAAATGTTTCCAATAAAAAGTTTGCACTCCATTTTTAAAAACAAAATGGGGGAGAAATTCGGTGGGCTGCGCCACCAGTTAGCGCCTAAAGAGCGCCACTGGCCACGCCTCCCGCGATATTTAGCTGGGGCGCTAATGGCGGCGTTAGCCTGTTGCGCTGCGCCGCCACCGATGACGTCATCAGTGTGCGCAGCGCCCCGCTACTGCCCCGATCGCGATACTTGGCAGCGACGCCTCTGTAGCGCTGCTCGCTAATCGCGCCCGGTTCACGGGGCCTACCTGTGGCGGCAGTGGCGCAAATTAAGGTGGATGTGCGGGGCGGCCGTTTTTTTCGGCGGCCGCCTGCCAGCACCTCCGTCCCCAGCCTCCTGTTCTCCCCCTGCGGCATTGCTGGCTGTTTTCTGAGAGCCCGGCACTTCTCCTCGGTGCCGGGCTCTTTTGCCGGCATTCGTGATCGCTCATCGCACTGGTGCAGGCCCCTCCCCCTTAAGAATGGGAGGAAGGCCTGCAGTACCGCAGCGCGCCGTGCCGCAGCGTGTGGCGCTGCGGCACGTTGCGCTGCGATATTAAGTTTCAGCGCCCTAAGAGGGACGCGGAGCGCCTCGAGCCTCACCCCGTGTCCCTCTTGGGGCGCTCAAGCTGAATTTCCGGCGATCGCTGCTGCTCCGATCGCAGCGCAAAATCTGGCGCCCAGGCGAGCTTGGCGCCCCGCTTGCGGCTCCACCCAATTTCTCCCCCAATGTCTTTGATGATCCCTTCTATCTCTCTCAGTGAACCATTATTCAACACTTTAATACATTTAACATCTTCTGATGAAAGGAAAGATTGCAAGCATTTATCACCAAGGAACAAGAAGAACAGGACGTCGCTATTAAAATGATTCACAAACACACCAATGTGCTGAAGATGTTCTCATTTACTGATTGCCCTCTTACTATTTATTATCTCCTTTCTCATCCCTTGTGCCTAAAACTCTCCTGTGAACATACCCTCTTACTTAATCACAGTCGGCGATCCATTCCATTACCAACCTGATCCTGACAGCTCTCCGCCAACTTCTCCATCTCCCTCACCAGAGTGTCTGCCAAGAAGTTGAGTAACTTCCTCCTCACGTCTATTTAAGGACCTGATGGTTGCCATTCATCTACCCTTTACAAAAAAAAGATTTAGAAAGATACTGATTGACTCAATATTTAATTTAATCTGGGTAGCTGCAGACATTTCCAGGGTGATAATACTTTCTAGTGCAGGCTATGCAGAAATCTCTAAACTTTTTTTGTTCAAACACTACCATCCTTGGTCTCAGAAAGTGGGATAATGAACAATGGAATAATGGAAGAGGGGTGTGTGGTTGTGGGGGAAGGGGTTGAGGAGTACCTTGTGCATATTGGCTGTCTCATCCATCTCTTCATTTGCACTGTTCAGACACAGACAATGTGGAGATGAGTCATGTTATCAGCATTATTTCAGGATTGTCATTGGGACAATCATAGGCACTCTTGCCTTCACTTACCTTGGCCAACCTCATGGGCACTCATGCCTTCACTTACCTTGGCCAACCTCATGGGCACTCATGCCTTCACTTACCTTGGCCAACCTCATGGGCACTCATGCCTTCACTTACCTTGGCCAACCTCATGGGCACTCATGCCTTCACTTACCTTGGCCAACTTCATGGGCACTCTTGCCTTCACTTACCTTGGCTAAGCTCATGGGCACTCTTGCCTTCACTTACCTTGGCTAAGCTCATGGGCACTCTTGCCTTCACTTACCTTGGCCAACCTCATGGGCACTCATGCCTTCACTTACCTTGGCCAACCTCATGGGCACTCATGCCTTCACTTACCTTGGCCAACCTCATGGGCACGCATGCCTTCACTTACCTTGGCCAACCTCATGGGCACTCATGCCTTCACTTACCTTGGCCAACCTCATGGGCACTCTTGCCTTCACTTACCTTGGCCAACCTCATGAGGTCACTAAAATATTTCTGGCGCTGTATTGGCATTCATGGGGTGGTTGGGGTAGCACTGACTGCTTGCGCCACCTCCCTCCATACTGCCTGCACCACACTTTTCTGGAGCTTCCTGTCTTGGGTGCCAAAGACCCTGCCTCTTCTTGCCCTAATCTCTGCCAATGTTAACCTCCACGGAAGCTTTTGAGAATCTTGGGGCTTTGCGGGTCCTAGTGAGGCTTTATGTTTCTGCATATCCTAGAGGGAAATACCAGGGATTGGATTTCCTGTTAGCACAATAAGGGGTAGATGTTGACTTTGACCAATCGTATAAAATGGGTGATCGTGAGTCAGCAGTCTGTTTTACATCTCTCTCAATTTTTATTTCCATTGAAGTCAAGATCTACCTCTAAGAATGTGTTAATTCAGAGTTAATTATTTTCTCTTTTGTTTAAGAATACTCACAGGAGCATGCTACTTTACTCATTGCTTTTGCTAGGAGGTTGGATACATTGCAACAGAAGCAGAAGTAAGGAGGCAATCAGAATATGTATAATTAGTAAGTAATATATAGTGGGTCAAGCCAGCTGTGGCGTGCACACATTTGAGCATTCATGGAGTGAACAGAGTGATTATGAAAAGACTGCTTCATTGATGAGGCATTGCAGGTTATTATGGACATTATAAGGGAATGACAAAATGCTGGTGAGAGAGTTTGATAACTATCATATGCACAGATATAATTGACAATACGAAAGTAGTCACTCGGCTCTTTGAAGCCAAGTTGGCGAGCTACTTGAAATTTTATTCACCTATACTGAGCAGCATATGCTGCAGCCTTCCCTTGTCTCTGCAATGTATTCTGCAGAAGACAAGGTGACAGGCAACATTCTGAAAACTAGTGGTGCCACTGAGCAAATAAAACCATTACCCATTGTGAGAAAGCCACCATGCATAGGTTGGAAGAGCCGGAAGGACACTGATTAAAGGCAGTCTTTGCGCGTGCTGCAAAACGTGCATTGCTGCATCGGCAATGTTCATGTGCCCATCATTTGCTGTCATCTCTTTTCACACAAAGACCACAAACCATAAAGGAGAAAGCTGGTACCTAAGGACAGCAGCACTCACATCTGCACTTTGTGTCACCCGTACCACTTGAAACAGGCACCGGTTCAGAGATAAACGCTTTGAACGATTTTAGTGAGTTTGAGGAGGGAAGTTAGGGTGAGTTACACATCGCAGATGAGGGAGCGAGAAATTGTTACTCCTACTGGGACATCACTAGAAATAGTACACCACATAGACCACACCACACTATTATACAAGGTACAAGAGGATGGCAAAGAGCACGTCACATTAAACACAGTCCACACATGCACTCATGTACAAATAAAAGCAATGCTGAACACTCTAAAAATTTAACTCATTCTAAAAATTGCAGTCATTCTTAGGATTGTGCAAAAAATAATATAAATGGGAATTGTGAATCAATTTCATGAAAAATATATTTATAACATTCAGAATTGGTGTAAGCGACCAAAGAAATCATCAAGGGAAAAAGCCTTGATGATTGCTCAGTGCACCTGTTCTGCTTTGGGCACTGGATATTGTATTGCAAGTGACTTGTGTCCCCACTCAGCCTCTTCCTGGGGCTTTCTTGTTACTGTTGCTTACCAGCAAGGATCTGTATGGATTTTTCAGTTGCAATATCATGTAGCATGTAAAATACTACAGTTATTCTGCTAACTCTTACTGGGCGTGTGGGAAGATACTTCCGAGTGGCCAAACATCAGAATCATTGCCTTGAGAACCCAAGGTTTCTGCCTTGGGAATGTGTGTTGTTGAACATACTTTCTTGAGGGGCACTCAAGAAAGTATGTCCCATTTCACATGTTTGCAGCTGTGCATTTCGGTTGCCTCTTGGAATAGTTGCAGAATCCTAGATTGCATCAAAATGCTTGCGTCATGAGCACAAAAATGAGCATTAACCTGTAAAAGTCTGTGTCTGTGGCTACAGCAGTGAGCCTTTCTGTTAATAAAAGAGAGGATGTTATATATAGGTGAATGAATGGTGATGCAAGTGCAATCAATGGAGCCTTGCACCCTGGGAATGCCAGACATCTCAAAAAAATGGGTCTGCCTTTGCAGCTGCTGCAGTATCCTGGCGCTGAACTTTATATATACAGATGTGCATCCAGACTGAACATCTGTTGCCTATGTGATGCAACAG
The DNA here is from genome assembly GCF_052327205.1 of Somniosus microcephalus. Lineage (NCBI taxonomy): Eukaryota > Metazoa > Chordata > Chondrichthyes > Squaliformes > Somniosidae > Somniosus > Somniosus microcephalus. The sequence continues at coordinate 272,798,744 of NC_140990.1, read as the reverse complement.
TGAATTGCATATTGGCTAACCACGGTGGGGTCTGCAGATGATGCCTGGAATGTGTAGATTTTAGTGTAATGCTCACTTTCATTTCCACTGGTGGAGCCATCAAAATGTTGCTTTTTAGCTGCTGTTCTGGTCCCAGGAGATGGTACAGTTGATTGATTGTGTCACTGGTGCAGTGCAGCATCTACGCACTCTGTTCCCCGTTGAGGCTCGTGTAGCTGACAGTACTCACACTACACTGAGTAGTAGCAAGTACAGATGTCTGCCTCCAATGCCCCTCAGAACTCCCAGGCTGTCCTTTATTGCTACTTCTGCTCCTCCTCCACAACTCCAGCAATGTCAAACTTGATGCTGCGACTATGTTGCTGTGCAATGAGATCTTCCCCTTTGACGTGTTCAATATGATATCCCCTGTCCCGCACACTCCTTGAACTTGGCCGACTCCCTCTGGTGCTTTAACGTTAGCTTCAATTGCAGAAAATGAATGCAATGTCTGATTGTAGTGACAACTAAGCGATTTTGCACATTTCCTAGTCATTCGTCATTAACAAGGACTTAAAAAGCAAATAAAAACTTTAACAGCAGATAGCTGCCTTATTAAAAAAAACAAAATATTGCGGATGCTGGAAATCTGAAATAAAAACAGAAAGCTGGTAATACTCAGCAGGTCAGGTCGCATCTTAATAATGTATGAGTAATTTCAAGATGGAGGGAAAGAATGAATGACTGAATCGCGAGCACTAACATACAATATTATTTACCGATAACTATCACTTAGTGCATATTCTTGAAACACACAAAGAAAACTTACCCTCGAATTGCCCGGCAATAAACTATTGAGGAAACCATTTAATAAACTTTGAAACCATTCACTCTCAAACTGAATAAAGCTTAATTCTGGGCATAGCCTGATCTAACTAGTTAATTTTGGTTCTTTGAGCCAGCTTTCATACTCAGTTTGCATCTAAGAGAAAGATCTGTGTAACTAAATATTTTTTGATTTATTCTTTTGTTATTAATACAAATCTTGTACATTGGTCATTTTTAGTCTTCCTATATACCTTTCTCTTGATTTATTGAAATTTGAATTTGTTATGCTTCTTCAACCTATGCAATATGTCTAAACTTTTACAAACCTGTTTTCTTTCATATAGATTTGGTAAAGAAACATCCATATTATAGTCATTAAACACTGTTTTACAAAGCTTGGGCAGAACAGTGAGACATGCAGCTTTGGCAGGTGGTGCAATTGTTGGACAGCATTGTATCTCACAGGAGATCTGATGTTATCAGATTTCAGTACCCTGAAAGACTTTAGAAACAATGCCTGTAAGCGTACAAGAGGATGGAAACAGATTTTTTTTTCCTCTGGAGTAGTTGAGCTTTGTCATTTTACAAATGGAATCACCTTGAAAATTTAGAGAATTAATACCATAATGAAGAAGTGAGTGCCCATTAGCTGAGTCTAATATTGCTCCAGAGAGTAATGATGGATGTCCAGTTGCTTCAAGCCCTTATTTTCAGAGAGTCACCTCTGCAGTTGCCATTATTAGGAAGACATCTAAGGCAGGAGATCAGACACGGCTGCTGTGAGATGTGATTCACTTTGACTGGTTTCCAGGGAGGCAGAGAAACAACCCCAGCTATACCTGTCACGATAGCTTGTAGCACTTGCTAAATGTCTTCAGCTATAGGAAGTTTTTTTTTCCATTCAAGAACAAGCAAGTGCTTAATAAAGATGATAAAACATGGCAGTTTTCAATAATTACAAAGAACAAATGAAATATTGGTCAGGATGTACATAATGAAAAACCGTTGCATTTTACATGGCCTTCAGTGCTTACTACTCAATAAGTGAGCAGCCGGCTCAGCTCAGTCCATCTAGCTTACAGCAAACAGGAGGTAGCAGTTTGCAAGGAGCAGCGTTTTAATGTGATTGGACTATAACAGACAATCTATTTACAGCATGCTCTAGGGAGCTTATAAACAAATGTTGAGTAATTTCAGCCAGCAGTAATTACCCTTGCAGCTGACAAGGATAGCGTGATACTTTCTCCTTCACCTCCAGCCCAGTCCTGATGGCACCGTATGGAACTGCAGTTCCTCTAATTATTTTTGCATTTCTATGACTGAGGACTACAAGTATATGTCAATTTAAATGTCTTTCAATCAAGACTCCTTAAAGCATATTGATTGGAATAATTCTATTTAAAGGCTACTCTTATTCAAAAATAATTATGTGTTTTCTTCAGCACACCGTCTTATGTGGAATACAGCAAGTGTTATCACAATGGCAATGTACCAAATCCTTTTTGAAGCAAAAAAGGAAAGCCCAAAATTCTGGAATTTTAGTTTGTACTAAAGTAGTGTAGTGAAAGAGGAATTGAGGGCATAAGTCAGACACGCCAGATTCACACCCATTGTAAAATATATGCTGAATTGCAGAATAATTGGCTGCTGATAAAAGATGTGCTCACCCCCAAAGTGGTGCTTATTTGTAAATGACAGGGTAATGAGACCAAAAGCTGCTGTCCCTGAAATTCTGCCATTTGCACTAGAATTACATCTAAGTTGAAAGAGGGGTAAAATATATGCATAACTTATTAAACAGGAAGTGGTTGAGTTCACAGGCTTGAAATGTTCACTACTTTGTCTGCAACATCAGCTTTGGCGGAAGTGATGAGAAAAATCTTTTCTCCGCTGCTCAACTACGAAAGGATTCTGCAAACTACCTTTCAGCAATTTCAGGAAGCAAACTCTATTGCTTCCCACTCTTTTGTCATGGAGCCCTTACTATGGAGTTCACTATGGGCATTCGTATATACAATGAAGAGGAAATGATAGAGGCATGCAGAAAAATGGTGCACAAAGAGAAGAGAAGGAGTAGATACCCTTCCCCCATTCTCTATAAATCATACTGCTCACTCGACAACAACAACAACTTGTTTTTATATAGCACCTTTAACATAGTAAAATGTCCCAAGGCGCTTCACAGGAGAGTTATAAAACAAAATTTGATTCTGAGCCACATAAGGACATATTAGGGCATTTGATCAAAAGCTTTGTCAAAGAGGTAGGTTTGAAGGAACATCTTAAAGGAGGAAAGAGAGGTAGAGAGGCGGAGAGGTTTAGGCAGGGAATTCCAGAGCTTAGGGCTTTGGCAGTTGAAGGCACAGCCACCAATAGTTGAGCGATTAAAATCAGGGATGCTCAAGAGGCCAGAATTAGAGGAGCGCAGATATCTCAGAGGGTTGTGGGGCTGGAGGAGATTACAGAGATAGGGAGGGGTGAGGCCATGGAGGGATTTGAAAACAAGGATGAGAATTTTGAAATCCAGGTGTTGCTTAACTGGGAGCCAATGTAAGTCAGAGAGCACAGGAGTGATGGGTGAACAGGACTTAGTGCGAGTTAGGACATGGGCAGCAGAGTTTTGGATGAACTCAAGTTGACGAAGGGTAGAATATGGGAGGCCGGCCAGGAGTGTGTTGGAATGGTCAAGTTTAGAGGTAACAAAGACATGGTTGAGGGTTTCAGCAGCAGACGAGCTGAGGCAGGGGTGGAGTCGGGCGATGTTCAGGAGGTCTTAATGATGGCGTGGATATGTGGTTGGAAGCTCATTTCAGGGTCAAATATGACACCAAGATTGTGAACAGTCTGGTTCAGCCTCAGACAGTTGCTAGGGAGAGGGATGGAGTTGGTGGCTAGGGAATGGAGTTTGTGGTGGGGACCGAAGACAATGGCTTTGGTCTTCCCAATATTTAATTGGAGGAAATTTCTGCTCATCCAGTACTGGATATCAGACAAGCAGTCTGAGAATTTAGAGACAATGGAGGGGTTAAGAGAGGTGGTGGTGAGGCAGAGCTGGGTGTTGTCAGTGTACAGATAGTGGCCGGAATTTTGCTGGCGCTCAGAGTGTGGGTTTGGAGGTGGGACCACTGTCAAAATCACAAAGATTGACAGCGGGTAGGAAACTCACTGTCAATCCACCTCCAATCAATCTTCCCAAGTGTCGAGTCCCCGATTTGCGCATGGACCCAATACCTAGTGGCAGGAAGAGGATTAAAGCCACTTACCTTCCTGTTAACAGGTACTTGATAGTTGTTAACAGGCTCTTTTTCAATTTTGCCACTTCTGCCTCGCGTTTCCTGATGTCCGGACACCACGCCAGGTAAGTGTGGCGTGTTGTGAGTCTGCTGTAATGTTACTGCATTGATGACAGCTGCAGAAGTGGTGTGAAGGATCCAATGGTGCACTGGTGAGTTTCAGAGGTAAGAAAATGTTGGGGAAATCATTTTTAATGCATTTACACTTTTCTGTAGGTAACAAGTTTTGAATTGGATGTCTAGTCCCACCTCATTGGGAGAACTTCTCTCACCAGTGACAGATCGCTTCTGTAACCTCACCTGCAGGCTGCCATCTGTTCTAGCCTATGGAGGGAGTCATTGGAGAGCCTGGGTGCAAGAGCTTACCTTTGTACAGTGATTGTCAGTGTTTGCAGCACCTCAATGCTGTCAAACTCTGAGAAATTAGATGTCAAAAAAATTGTGCGTGGTCCCTTTAAGAAAACCAGCAGATGACGCGTCATCAAATTACATCATCTGACCGGCTTCCTCTTAATTGGCCGGCAAGCCCCCAGGGCGGGCTTAACAAGGTCAATCAAGGGAAAATCACGTCCGTGGGCCGGATGCAGTTGGGGGCGGAACTGGAACCCTGAAACCAGCTGACCCGTTCCCAAGCCGCATCCATTTACAAAATCGCGGCCAGAGTCTCAGAAGAAGTCTGCTTAAGCAGGCAACATTTCAGTAAGGAGAATTCTGTCTCTTATTGCAAACTGATTTCCAAACAACCTCTCGAACAGAAAAAAACAAGGAACAGACTAACTTCATATCACCTGGCTTTACTGTGCGATTATATAATTACAAAAGGTGATTTTGTTTTTACCACCGTGCCTACTCTGGTATGTCCTCTTCCTAAACCTCTACTGGTGCTGCGCTGAGGTGATGCCTGAGGGCCAGAATATCAGTGATGCTTGGCTGGGCTATGGTACAGTATCATGAGCCTCTTCGGATGAAGATGGCTCTCATCTCAGGGCTTCTGAGTGCTAGAAGGACTCTTCAGCAGGTTACGTCACTACTGCAGCCTGTTCCTATAGCCTGACACCTATCTGAGCAGGCATCTGAGCGGTTTGGCTGGACAGGTCACATGAGCTGTCATCAGGCGACAGAATGTCATGATGAAGGCAGATTTTAGACCACTTGTGCTGAGTCTTGGATCTGAGTGTACACTGATCAGCGGGGTGGGTGGATTTAATAATATCAGTTAGATCCTGTTGTGTCTGTGCGTTGATAGAGACACTGAAGACAGGAGTTGGTTCATAGGTGTTTACTAAGCAAAGTCTGGAGGGGTACTAATGGATATAACACAATATACAGGCTTATATAGCCCGAGTGGCCATTACCGGCATTACAGCACACATGGGGCTCTTAAAGGCACATACACTACAATTCCTCCCCTTTTAGGTAACCAGTACATCATATTTTAAGTAATTATTAATTACATGTTATAAGAAAAATAATATACACATTGCTGTAGTTAATTAATTATAAGTCAGTCTCTCTGGAGGCTTCCTGACTCGGTCCGGATAACGCCTCGGTGATGTAGTAGTTTCTGGTGGTGTAGTAGGTTCTTTTGGCAAGGCTGATTCGGCTTGAATGCCAGTGTCGGGTTCATCGGGTTCCAGTATCACCGGATCGGAGATAGATATGGGTATCTCTACTTCATCGTTCGGCGTATAGAGTTGTGGTGTAGGTTGTCTCTTTTCGGATGACTCTATGATTTGGTCAGCATGGCGCCTTATTATGCTTTCTCCTATGTCCACAGTATACATCAGTGGTCCTAGTCGTGTGCAGATAGTTCCAGGCTGCCATTTCTCGGTACGGTAGTCCCGGGCCAAAACTTGTTGACCTATCTGGAAGGTTCTAGTTGGCCTTTCATTCATGCCTTGAAACTGCCGGTTCTCCACATCCCTTCTGATGTTGGGCTTGACCAAATCCAGCCGGCATCTTAGGTTTCTATTGAAGAACATCATGGCGGGAGTTTGGTTGGTAACCATATGTGTTGCATTCCTGTATGCGAACAAGAAGTTATCCACCTTGTGCTGAAGTTTTATGTCTTCATTACCCATGGCCTTTATGGCCTTCTTGAAGGTCTGGACAAACCTTTCAGCCAATCCATTGGTGGCGGGATGGTATGGGGCGGACGTGTAATGCTTGACCCCATTGTTTTTTAAGAACTTCCTGAATTCTTCGGACACAAATTGCGGTCCATTATCAGAACAGATCTGTTCTGGCAGCCCATTCCTGGCAAATATGGTCCTTAATACTGTGATGGTTTTTTCCGTGGTGGTGGAGGACATCTTTATTACCTCCGGCCACTTGGAGTGTGCATCAACTGCGATTAAGAACATTGAGTCCATAAATGGACCAGCAAAGTCGATGTGTACCCTTTGCCAGGGAGATGAGGGCCACTCCCATGGATGTAGAGGGGCTTGTGGTGGAGCGTTTTGGACCTTCTGGCATCCTAGGCAGCTCTTGGTCATTTCTTCGATGTCTCCATCGATACCTGGCCACCATACAAACGCCCTGGCTAGGTTCTTCATTTTTACTCCACCCAGATGCCCCTCGTGAAGCTCCTTTAGCACGTTATCCTGGAGTTTGGGTGGAATCACCACTCTGGATCCACACATCAAGGTTCCTCGGCATACTGACAGCTGTTCTCTTCTTTGCGAGAATGCTGGCAACAGTGGTTCGCCATGTGCTGGCCATCCCTTCACTGTTAAATCGTAGACTCGTGAGAGAGTCGGGTCATTTCTCGTTTCCCTTTCAATGGCAGAATTTGTTACTGGTAGGCATTCCACTATGGTAGAGTGGAACATCTCCACTGGGTCTACTGTAGGTGCCTCTTCTACCATTGGCAACGGTAGGCGTGATAAACCGTCAGCATTCCCATGCTGTTTTGATCCTTTGTATTCTATGTTGTATTGGTGTGCCCCTAGAAAAAGGGACCACCTCTGTAGCCTTTGCGCTGTCATAATGGGAACACCCTTTTTAGGGTTGAATATGGAGATGAGGGGTTGATGGTCAGTCAACAAGGTAAATTTTTGTCCGTGTAGGTAATGGTTGAATTTCTTCACTCCCCATACCAGGCTGAGTGCTTCCCTGTCGATTTGGGCATAGTTACGCTCAGCTGAGTTCAATGAGCGTGACGCAAAATCTATCGGCCGTTCCGAGCCATCAGGGAATTTATGCGATAATACTGCTCCTATGCCGTAAGGGGATGCATCGCACGCCAGTCTGATTGGCAGTGATGGGTTGTAATGAGCCAAAACTTCTTTGGATGTGATTAAGTCTTTGCATTTATGGAAAGCACGTTTGCAGTCTTCGTTCCATTTCCAAATTACTCCTGTTTGTAGCAGTTCATTAAGAGGGTGTAGAAGAGTTGATAAGTTCGGTAAAAATTTATGATAGTAATTTATTAATCCCAGGAACGACCTTAATTGTGAAACATTTTCAGGTGCTGGGGCTTTTATGACCGCTTCAATTTTTTCAGGTGACTTATGCAACCCTTCCTTATTAACTATGTGGCCACAATATGATATTTGATTTTGGAAAAATTCGCATTTGGGGCGATTTGCTCGTAGGCCCCGTTCTCTCAGCCTAGTGAGCACCTGCTCTAAATTGGCAAGGTGCTCGTTGTCGTTTTCTCCTGTTACAAGGATGACGTCTAGGTAGCATTGAGTCCCCGGAATCCCTTGGAGGACTTGCTCCATAGCTCTTTGCCAGATAGCTGGAGCGGATGCTAGTCCGAAAACCAGTCGATTGTACTGGTACAGACCTTTGTGTGTATTTATCGTGAGATATTTTTTAGAGGCCTCTTCAACCTTCATCTGTAGATATGCCTGTGCCAAGTCAATTTTGGTGAAACGTTTCCCTCCGGATAGTGAGGCGAAAATATCTTCTATCCTCGGAAGAGGATACTGTACCGTGTGAAGGATCGGGTTTACAGTCACCTTGAAGTCTCCACAGATGCGAATTTTTCTCTGTTCTTCAGATTTATCATTCTTCAATGCTTTCTTCATGACTGGGACGATGGGTGTTGCCCACTCGCTCCAATCTATTTTAGATAATACGCCTGCCTTTTCCAAATTCTCCAGCTCTGCCTCAACTGCTGGACGAATTGCGTATGGCACCGGTCTCGCCTTAAAAAACTTGGGAATTGCTGCATCTTCCACTTTTATTGAGGCGGTGATGCCTTTCAAGGTTCCTAGTTTCTCTTGAAACACTTCCTTGGCGTTGACCAAGATGTCTTTTAATCGTTCAGGTATGACGTCATCATCATTTTTTTCCTTACTGGTCACCGTCAGTGCCTGAATGGAGTGCCAGTCTAAACGTATTTTCCTGATCCATTCACGTCCCAACAGCGGTGGACCACCATCTTGTAGAACGTATAAATACAACTTCTGTATTTCCTTGCCATTGTATACAACAGGCACCCTTATTTTTCCTCTGGGGTATACTTTCTGCCCCGTATGTTTTCAAGATAATGGATGTGTCTTTTAAAGGTATATGCGGAAATAGCCGCTCGTAATCCCGTCGATTTATGACGGTCAGAGCTGATCCTGTATCTATCTCCATTTTAACTGGGGACCCTGCTATTGTGAGGGTAACCCAAATGGTCTGGTAATCTTCTTTGGCAATTACTTTATGTAATTTGAGAGAGCTTAGTCTCTTGTTCCCGGAGTCGCTATCGCTCTTCTGGTCTTCGGAGCTACTGTCCGTCATCATTTGTGCCTTTCTGTGCTTTTCCTTATTGATTCTTTTCCTGTTAGTGGATTTTTTGTTTCCAGATCGGCACACACGTGTAATGTGTCCCATCTTTCCGCATTGCCTGCATGCTTTGTCCTTGAACCAGCAGTCCCTCTGGTCATGGGTGGATCTGCCGCAGCGATAACATCTCTCGAAACCCCGTGTCATTTCATGGGTGCCAAAGTCCTGTGGCCTTTGCTGTATCTCTGCAGCTCCTCTTGCACTGAAAGCCTTGTCCAGTGTTAAATCTTTCTCAGAAAATAGCCTTTGTTGTGTTCCTACACTTAGGAGACCGCAGACGAATTTGTCTCGCGGAGAATCTGCCAGTTCTGCCTCGAATTGGCAGTGTAGGGTATCAACAATCTCCTTAAAATTCTTGTCCATCGGTTCGGCTGGAGTGGTTAAGTTTCGTAACAGCTTGTATGTCTTTGCGCCCATTAGATCCAGAAGTACTGAAGCTTTTTTCTCATCTTCTATTCCATTTGCGGTGCAATATACCTCCACTCTTTCCACATATGTGGTCCAATCCTCTATCTCTTTAGCAAAAGCATCAATATTGCCAGAATTAGGCATCTTAGAAAAGTTATGGCGCTTCCCGCGCTTTTCTTTCTTTTCTGCAGAAAAGATATGGCGCTTTCCCGCCACTGCTGTCGATGACAACGCTGTTTCCCGCGGTTTCCGTTCTCTTTTTATTTATTTATTTATTTACAGTTGGAGACTCTCTCTGTAGGTCTGAACGCCGACCTGCTTGCAGCCGCGGCCGTCTCCCGAGTGCTCCCTCCCCGTCTGTTACTGCTTGCCTCTGCTTTCTATGCTTGGCCCAGCTGTAGAGCCAGCCGCTGGAGCCCCAGCCTGACGCCCAGGAAGGATTACTGCAGTACCTGCCACCAGCTTGGCCAGCTGGTGAAACAACAGCTTCTTTCACTTCTTGATTCTTCTGGACGCCAGAGGAATCGATGTCCTTGAGGTGCTGCCGAATTGTAGGTAAGTCCGTTTCCACTTCGTCGCCACTGTTGTGTCTGTGTGTTGATAGAGACACTGAAGACAGGAGTTGGTTCATAGGTGTTTACTAAGCAAAGTCTGGAGGGGTATTAACGGATATAACACAATATACAGGCTTATATAGCCCGAGTGGCCATTACCGGCATTACAGCACACATGGGGCTCTTAAAGGCACATACACTACAGATCCTGAAGACCGAGAGATGGAATCCTAGTGCTCTTGGAAGCAACTTTCCATCATTCCCTTTCTGTTGGGGAGATGGATGCAAATTTGTGGTGCCACCACCCGCTCCAGATAGTGCTGTATTACGTCAAATCTGTCTTCGATATTGGCACTGAGGGTAGCATTGGACTTCACAGTGACCCCTGCAATCTGCCTCAGGTCTTGTGAGATGATCCTCAGTACCTCTATGTTAGTGTGATGCTTCTCCAGAATCCTTATTTTTACACCAGGACCCCAGAGATCTGACTCCACAGGCTCATAAGCCAGGGGCTCACTTATGTGGAATATGCTGCCCCAAAAAGCTGTGGAAGCTACATCATTACATAAATTTAAAACAGAAATAGACAGTTTCCTAGAAGTAAAGGGAATTAAGGGTTACGGGGAGCGGGCAGGAATTTGGACATGAGTCTAGGTTCGGATCGGTCATGGCCCTGTGGGTAGCGGAGCGGGCCCAGGGGCCGTGTAGCCTGATCCTGCTCCTATTTCGTGTGTCTAATTCTGTTAGATTCAGGAGATGGTTCTGTGATAGTGGATTGGCGGTTAGGATCAGATCAGCCATGATCTTATTGAATGGCGGAGCAGGCTCGAGGGGCCGATTGGCCTACTCCTGCTCCTATTTCTTATGTTCTTATGTTCTTATGTCTGCTCCTCACTGTCAGATCCTTCGTTCTGCTATGGCAGCATGAAGGTAATGAATGAAGAAGTGTCACACACATAAAGAGACTGCAGGGGAGGGTCAGGGTAGCAGGTAACTTACGTTGTCTGTTCTGCAGAGGCACTGGAAAGGAATCCTGGGTTTCAAGGGGGTGGCACTCACCACCACCTTCCACCACCTTCCTCAAACTATGTATCCCATTCTTGGCTGGTCTCCGCCCCCCGAGCAGACCATCCCTCCTGCTCCACATCTCCATTACGAGGTCTGTCTCCCTGAGGTTTGCCACTTGTTTCTTCAATCTGGCTGCCATCCTTTTTGCCTAGGTTGCTTCCTTATTCCTGTGCTGCCATTTGCCCCTTTAAACATTAGCCTTTATATCCTGCTGCCGTATCAGTTCTCTGCCCACCCTTTAGGATTTATTCTGGCTTCCACCTCCCATCCCACTCCCCACATCTCTCTCCTTACTTCTTTTCCCCCACACTCCCACCCTCCCTTCTCTCCACACCCCACTGCTCTTACTCCCCTTCCAGGTATTTTCTGAGCCAGCCTGCACTGCAGTTTTCTGACCTGCCCCCCCCCCGCCAAAGTATCTGAGGTGTTACAGACTGTACTTAGACAGCCTGCATGCCTGTGTCTATTTAAATTAGTTGACCCCAGAATTTCTGGCAGGGTCAGTGCCATGACCTTAATGCAGTGGAAATACAGCTCTGCCTCAGTTCCGACTGCACCATTGTATCATTGGAACATTGGGCCCAAAATGTCCATTTAAAACACATCCCTCTATTCCAGCACAAATATTTGCTTAATAAAGGACAGTATATATCATGGATTGAAACAAGTCGGCTAAAGAAGCCTGGCCAATAAAGTTAATTTTTGATCATATTTATATCACTTTATGTAAGGAATAAAATTGGCCCTATCATGTTTTAAATCATTCATTAAAAATCAATACAAAAATCACCAAAATTCAACAATAGATGTAGCACATTTAACATAAACATGACCAAGAGTCTAATTTGCTAATCTAAATCTACCCTGATATTAATGTGAAGGCAGCTTCTGTGTGGGGGGTGGGGTGGTGGAATTGCGTGGGGGAAACCCGGAAGTCAATTGAGCAGGTCGGAAGCTGCGATCTCAACTCAATTGTACCAACTAATTTTGACTACCGGGTTTTGCATCTCCAAGCTGCGCAGGGGGCGTGATGCATGACGTGATCACAGCTATATTTAAAGAGAGAGTCCACAAATGTACATTGGATGTTGAGGATGAATGCTGGACATAGAGCAAGGGCAACACCCAGATTTAATGATGCCTTGCTGGAATTACTGCTGGGTGCAGTCAAGAGGAGGAAGAGGAACAATGGGAGGAAGAAACCTGCTGCTCTCACCAGGAAGGTGTGGTTAGACGTAGCTGAGGAGGTGAGCAGCAGGAGTGTGGTGCTCAGGTCATGGATGCAATGTAGGAAATGGTTTAATGACCTAATCAGGTCAGGAAAAGTGAGTACATTTGCTGATTCAATTACACCCTGTGCTTTAAGCCACCCCCCTCTTCACTCTCTCTTGCTAAGTGTTCTCCATCGCATCACTCCTCACACCCACTCAACTTTCAGTAGCACCCAGCCTTCACCTTCTATGCACTTCATCACCTCTGCATTTATCCATCCACCGATGACACTCACCCCAATCCTTATGCAATGTGATGCATGTGCCTCATAATCACCCTCACTGAATGTATTGCATCCATTGGGTGAATACCTCACTTTCACTCACTCACAGATCTGGTTTTCGACCCTTGCAGGAGAAGAGAGCACAAAACGCAAGGGGGAGGGACAGAACAGCAGGTGGGCCGCCACAAATAGTGAAGCTCACAGACGCAGAGGAGGATGCCCTGGAGATAAGTGGCACATCAGCATTCCTCTCGGTTGGAGATGGAGAGACAGGGAGATCACAGAATTACAAATATCTCGGACACACGTATGCTGACTTCATTTCAGCAATGACTGAACTATGAGAAAACTGAGTATGGTGATTGTCAAGATTGTGACTTTGCCACAACTAATCATATTCCTTTCTTTTGTCTTCCAGGGCCTTCATATGTACAGCAAGTGTTGCAGGGCATCTATGAGGACGATTCCTCAGAGGATGTCATTCTTTCTGAGGGTGCACCATCACAGGACGTACAGCCATGCACCAGAGCAGATACTCGCACTTTGGTGGGTCCACTTACACAGTTAGTTGGGTTTTCACCTGGTGATTCACACCTCACAAATGACCACGAGCAGACACTGGTGGCAGGGAGAGTTGTGGAGGGTCCCTGTTGGGAGGCACAATCCTCTGCAAGCTCTACTCAGCTGGACACAGATAGAAACATAGAAACATAGAAAAATAGGAGCAGGAGCAGGCCATTCGGCCCTTCGAGCCTGCTCCGCCATTCAATATGATCATGGCTGATCCTATATCTCAATAGCATATTCCCACTCTCTCTCCATACCCCTTGATGCCTTTTGTGTCTAGGAATCTATCTATCTCCTTCTTAAATATATTCAGTGACTTGGCCTCCACAGCCTTCTGTGGTAGAGAATTCCACAGGTTCACCACCCTCTGAGTGAAGAAATTTCTCCTCATCTCAGTCCTAAATGTCCTACCCCATATCCTGAGACTGTGACCCCTCGTTCTAGACCCCCCAGCCAGGGGAAACATCCTCCCTGCATCCAGTCTGTCTAGCCCTGTCAGAATTTTATACGTTTCAATGAGATCCCCTCTCATTCTTCTAAACTCTAGTGAATACAGGCCTAGTCGACCCAATCTCTCCTCATACGACAGTCCTGCCATCCCAGGAATCAATCTGATGAACCTTCACTGTACTCCCTCTATGGCAAGTATATCCTTTCTTAGGTAAGGAGACCAAAACTGCACACAATACTCCAGGAGTGGTCTCACCAAGATCCTGTACAACTGTAGTAAGACATCCTTGCTCCTGTACTCAAATCCTCTTGCAATGAAGGTTAACATACCATTTGCCTTCCTAACTGCTTGCTGTACCTGCATGTTTGCTTTCAGATATTGAACCCCGGGGAATATCGTTGAGAAGGAGAATGCTAGAGGTGCATCAGCAACTTAACCAGGTGCTGATAAACATGCCACGCACACTCTCCACTATAGGAAAGAGGTTGGAGGAGTCCAATTCGATCGCTAATGGATTGGTGGCACAAGGAATTGCGAAAATGTCTGCCATGGAGAGGGAGTCCGTCTCCATGGAGCTTCAAGCAAGACTTTCAAATGGGTTCATGCAGGCCATGACCACGGCCATGCAGACTTTAGATGCCAACTTGTCTGCCGCCTGATCTTCACCAATCTGGTCTGCAGCAGAGTGCTAGGATTGATGTAGCACTGGTACAGGATAGGGATGATGGCGAAAGGGGACATGGAAGTTGGAACATCACTCAAAGCGCTCCCACTTCTCACCCAGTGTCATCCCCTCAGCCAGTACCCAACAGGTTGCCTTGTCTCCCAGTGGCCGAGTTTGTCCCTGCACAGGTGCAGATGGTGCAATCTTTGGGGGGGCACTCAGGGGCTCCAAAACACAGAGGTTGTAGGCCAAAAGTATCTCAGCAGTCAGAGCAGGGATCTCAGCAGTCTGCCTCTAGCTCTGCTGAAGTCACACGGGATGCACCACGTAGAAGCGGTAGGAAGCATAAGTTGAAGAAATTGTAATTCACCAAGGATATGCACATGGGTGTTTGACAAAATGTTATGTTGTTAATTTTCCTTTTTTTTGTGCCACGTAAAATTCCACGCCTTGCCCATTATTGCGTCCCGAGGGCCAACTCGCCCTTTCACTTGTTTCATGATGAATGTCAATACAATCTGGGACCTATTGGACGGATGTGCAATGGGTGGATGAGTGGTTGAAGGACTATTTAGTGCAAATGGAGGGGATTTGGCGGTGGGAGCAGACCACAGGATTTAATTTGTTACATTTCACACTAGGTGAACCTTCACGATATTAGGGTATTCCTGGCATCCCGAGCAGCAATGTAAGCAGCTGGTCTCGCGGTGGGTGCCCCATCTTCATTTTTCTCCTACTCTTCCTCCTCTATGTTCTCCTCATCCAAAGATGAGTGATGAGCCCCTTCGTCCCCCTCCACCTGCGGACCTCTCTCCTGTGCATGTGCCGATCCCACCACAGCACGTCTTCACTGCCATGTATGGTGATGGTCTTCCTCTCCTGATGTGCTGTGAAACACATCCAAGGTGCCTCCCATCCTGATCTTGTCAATTTGAAATCCTCAAAAGGTTGAAAAAAGCTGTATCCACACAACCACTCTCTGCCAAACATTTGCCAAAGGGAACTGAGACAGCAGCTGCAATAAGTGAGGTTTTATTCAGATGGGACAATGACAAGTTTAACTTCCCACCTGAACTGCTGCTCAAAGTTGCCTTTGTTTCCCTGGTCAGTTTTCCGAGCCCCGGATAAACGGTCCTGCTCAAGTAAAATTTGGAGCCAAGTTAAAAACAATTTGAAAATACCTCATTAATGTTTCCTAAGAATGTTTATTGCACCACAAGTACCCGCCCGCATCGAATTATGAAATCCTGTGCTTTGGTGAGCAGTTTTCTTGCCGACATCCAAACGCGCCTCCGTTAAACCCGGAAGTGGGCATGTTGGAGCCGGGTTGTGCTACTGCTCTAAAAATCAATAATTAATATACTTCACCCGCTCCCAATCCACCCGTTCTTGGGGGCTAAAACTTCCCCCTATTTTTTCCAACAGCAGCATTTATGCTGCAATGCAATTAGACATGACCATTATAAAATAGATGCCAAAGTTAAATATTATCCTTGGTTAAGCACACATATATCTGTTTACACATTTCAAATATGAGCCAGTGAAATGAATGTGAAAATTATAAAAGATGAATCTGCCATTCCTTTCCACTTTTTTCTTTTTTTTATATGCTGGTGTGTGTACATTCCTAGGTTCTCCTCACTGCTACCCCATCTCAGTTTATAATTGTATTTATAATTCATATAAAACAATGTGGTAGTTGATGCAGATAGTATTGCCTGAATTACTTTTTATTCGTCTTCACTTATGGAAGACTTCCACTCTAGATCAATCTTATCATTTTATCCTCAAATATGAAAATGAAAGAAATGAATTCTCACAAGACTGCCATCTTTAAACCACTGGTCAGGTAACCAAGTATTCATCTTTTCTTGTGGTGTTAGTGCTTCAGAGAACCCTAACCCTATGACTTCAGACACTTATTTATCCTTTGTTAAAGGCAAGCCTTTCACATTACCCTTTGCTTTATGTTATGGTTCTCCATGATAACAGTTGTTCCCTTATCTAGTTAAATACAACCACTTTCTGTTTAAAGGGTTGAATATTTTGCCCTTTTATGGTTCTGGTCATTATCATTCCTTATGGGCATTTCCATCCCTTGATGGTTACATAGAATTACATAGAAATTACAGCACAGAAACAGGCTTTTCGGCCCAACCACTCTATGCTGGTTCTACTTCCTCTCGTACTCAAAATTCTACTTTGTATCAGAAGTCTGTAAATTTGTACTCTGGATTGGTCAGATGACACTTTCAAATTACTATAACAGATAACAAGAAGGACAAAGGAATACTTCTGTAGGCTGGAGAATTAGGATAATTGAGAAAGGTAACTTAGTGGCACTCCCAACTTTCATACCATTGGCACAAATAATACAGCTCATTATCCTCCACAGAGTTCAGATGGGAACAGTGATTTGGACTAAAGTAGCCATGTGGTTGCGTGGCAGGTTGCCAACATCACTGGGCTTCTTTCCTTCACCTAATAAAATTACAAAGTTGATTATCAGGAATTGAATGTCTGACCTCAGATTCTAATTCTCCAGAATCAAAATCTAAAAAAAAAATGTAGTTATCATTAGGAATACTCAAAGAGATGGTGCGTTATGGCTCATTGGACATAATACCGTTGTTTAAAGGCTCAACTGGTCTTTGGAAAGAGGTCAGCCTACAGAAAAACTGCAATCTTTCCTCAACACCGTGCCCTTAAAGTGGAGCTCTGATAATTGAAGGCCAAAGTTTGTTGCTGTAGACAATTTCTGGCAATTTCCTACAATAAGACCTATTCAGTCTTATTATCTGTGGGTGATTAATTTAGAAAAAACATTGTGACTTCCCTGGAAAGTAAGATATAGATGATCTGGTACAATAGATAGTTCATCCTTCAGTCATCTGGCAGATAGTTCTTCTCACTTCTGCTCAGAGGATATCAGCAAGAATATGAAGATTACTCTACTCATGGGTACCTTTCAGGTCAAGGTGAACTTGAGTACCCACATTTCTTAATACCTTTGGGTCCACAGATTTCAGGATGTTTTTCCTATTTGAATTGGAGGAACTTTATCTATCAGTGACCTGTGATATTCCTTGGAGTGTTAATAGCTCCTCCTCATAATGTTGCAATGCTTCTGAAACCACCTGTGCCTCTTCATTAAACCATTGATCTTAACATTGATCATAAAATGTGCTTTTGCCAAAAAGGCTCTTTGTGACCTGTTTTTCAATTTCCTTTGATTCATATCATTCTGGCCAGATGACAGGAAATCTCCGTATCAGTTATTCTGATTGTCCCACGCTGCTATCTGGACATTGGTTTCAGTTCTATGTTGAGCCTAGTCAAGGAAGACTATATTGTTCAATTCAGATATCATCTGTGGCCAAATCTATTCTGATTGCATGTCTTCATTCATTCTGTTAATCATGAGACTTGATACTATTGGCCTTAAATCTGTACCCAGCAAAGGTCAAACCAAAAGGTGATATGAGAGATTTCTGGAGAGCTTGTTTATTATGTCAGATCTTAATTTGTCATTTTAAATCTGAATTATTCCTAATTTCTTCTCTAGTCAATTTTCTCCAGGTATCCAGACATCCACGCTTTCCACTCCAATTCTTCTCTGTTTCATTTCCCAATGAATAATTTAGATATTTGACTATTAGATTTGCTCCCTGCTTGCCTTGTCTTGGGCTTCCAAAATTTCAGATCTTCATCTCAATACGCAGGCGAATGCACCTTCTCCCACCATTGAAGCTGAGATTAGTAATGTATAATTTAAGGCATGCTATGAAATCCAATATAGCCAAAAGGTGTGCCCAAAAGGCATTTGAAGACCCTCTATATTTTTGGATGTTATCAGAAATACATTTTCTACTTGCTGAGTATGAAACTCATAACCATGGCCGGAATTTTCTCCTAAAAAAACGGGTGGGTTTAGAGCTTGGGGGCAGTTAAATTGTTAAAAATGGGATTCCCGACCTGATCCTGCCTCCAATTCGCCCACTTCCGCTTTTGACAGAGACGGAACGGGGACAGGGAGGGCGGGCGACCAACCCGCTCCCAGGGGACGGTACCTTAATTTAAATATTATAATGAGGCTGGAAGCCTCTTTTTTCACCTCCATTTTGAATTTAACTGCCTGTGGACGGATTTCACACAATTCGTGAAACCCGGCAGTTAAACCGAGGCTGGGATTGCTGCATCCAGGAAGTAAGTGTCTTTATACCTGTCTTGTTTTACACACTTTGTATAAAAATAATAAATTGCAGGACAACGGAGTATTACAGTTTAACTCTTTTATTAAGCATTAGGTCTGTGATCTTACTCATAGCAACACCATTGGGGAAAGCATGGCATTAGGACCCCTAGCCTGGGTCTTCAAAACAATAGTAGTCCTTACAGATGCCTGCAGGCCAATGACAACTCAGCATGTGATCACATGTGAATATAATAGGTATTCCTTACAGATGCCTGCAGGCCAATGACAACTCAGCATGTGATCACATGTGAATATAATAGGTATTCCTTACAGGTGCCTGCGGGCCAATGATAATTCAATAGTCAAATGTTACATCCCCTTTCTTTTAAAAGAAAAATGTTATGCATTACTTTTAAACCTTTCTTCTACATAATGTTCTCGGTAGCATAAACATATAAGTAAACTCAGCATTTAACTAGCACTGAAAACATCTCAATGTTTCAATAACGATGTACAGTTTTTTTTAGGGCAGCGATCCGCCTACACCCTTTGACAGTTCACAAGTCAAGGATAACTCTAGGCTTGACCTCTCGTCCCGACCTTGTGTGGTATGAAACTGAGCATGCTCCTGAATCGGTCAACAATTCAGGTTCAGGTTTAGGTTCAGGTAAGTATGATGTGTTTTGTGTATTGCTCTGTTCATCACACTCTGTTGAACTGATCCTCTCGTCAGAATGATGGTGTTGTTCCTTGGTGTTCAGGAGGTGCCTGCGATTGCGGCGGTACACCTGTCCTTCTGGGGTGCGGACGTGATACAATCGCTCAGTGTCAGCTGGTAGGATGACGACTGCTGGCTTCCAGTAGTCATGCTCCTGGATTCTGACGGATTCTCCATTGTGCAGCGGCGGCAGTAGTCTAGCTGACCTGTCATGGTATCTCTTTTGGTGTTGCTGTCTCTGTACACGTTTTGCATGCACTTGCTTGCAGCTGATGACCTCTGGCTGCAGCTGCTGGTTGGTGCTTGGAAGGCTTGAGCGAAGTCTGCGGCTCATCAACAGCTGTGCTGGTGACTTGAAGTTGTCAATCGGAGTGTTGCGGTACTCAAGGAGACTGATGTAGGGGTCTCTTTTGTCCGCTTTGGCTTTGCCCATGAGTGTTTTTGCAATCTGGACAGTTTTTTCAGCAAGGCCATTACTTTGAGGGTAATGTGGGCTTGCTGTGACATGTGTGAAATCCCATGCCTTGGCAAACGACTCAAACTCTTTTGATTTGTATTGGGGGCCATTGTCTGAGACTAAAGTCTCTACCATGCCATGCCTGGCAAAGGCTGCCTTTAGCTTGTGGATCACAGCTGCAGATGTGGTGCTGTGAAGCTTGTCCAGTTCAAAAAATCTGCTGTAGTAATCAACAGTCACTATGTAGCCCTCGTTGTTCCATGTGAACAGATCCGTTGCCGCGACCTGCCAGGGCCTGTCTGGGATACGGTGAGGTATCATGGGCTCTTTGACATTTGATGGGCAGCGTTCTAGACAAATGGAACATTTTCCGACTGTCCTCAATGTGTTTGCACATTCCGGGCCAAAACATAATGTCACGTGCTCTTTGTTTGCATTTTTCCATGCCCATATATCCAACATGAATTTTTGTCAACATCTCTTCTCTGAGACTGATAGGAATAATGATTTTCTCCCATTTGAAGACGATTCTGTTGATTTGTGACAGTTCGTCTCTGTGGTTCCAGAATTCAGATATGCTCTGAGGGCATTTCCTCCTTTCCTCAGGCCATCCTTTATGTATGACTTTGCTCAGCAGTGTGAGTTGTGCATCTTTCTCTGTTCCTGCTCAGATCTCCTTCAGTTTTGAGTCACGCACAGGTAAGCTGTTGTACACCATGTGCACCTGCACATCCATGCCTTCACTGAGGCTGCTGTCCTGGTAGCTAAGAGACTTTCTGGAGAGCGTGTCTGCGACAGGAATGTCTTTGCCTGGACGGTGAATGATTGTGGAGTCGTACTTCTGTAGCTGAAGGATCATTCTCTGTAGCCTTGGTGGGGCTGCGGCTAGTGGTTTCCTCATGATTGACTCGAGGGGCTAGTGGTCTGATTCCACAATGACTTGTTGGCCATAGACGTACTGGTGGAAACACTTACATCCAAACAGGATTGCATACAGCTCTTTCTTGATT
Source organism: Somniosus microcephalus (assembly GCF_052327205.1). Lineage (NCBI taxonomy): Eukaryota > Metazoa > Chordata > Chondrichthyes > Squaliformes > Somniosidae > Somniosus > Somniosus microcephalus. The sequence continues at coordinate 272,778,275 of NC_140990.1, read as the reverse complement.
TGTGCATAATTGATTTCACTGTCTGTGAGAGATCTGGAAGCATAGCCGATGGGCTTTCCTTCTTGCAGTAATACTGTGCCTAGTCCATACTTTGACGTGTCCACTTGTAGTCTGAGCTATTTGTTGGGGTCGAAGTAGGCAAGAACTGGTCCTGGTTCTCTGGTGATTAGGTCTTTCATTTTCTGAAATGCTGTGTCATGTTGTTTCTCCCACAGGAACTCATTGGATTGTTTGAGCAACTGACGCATGGTTGCGTTGATTTCGGAGAGGCTCGGGGCAAACTTGGCTAAGTAGTTAACCATGCCTAGTACTGTCTCTAGCTCTGCACGTGTTAAATCCGTGAATCTTGAGGTATGGTGTTCTTCAATAAATAGACGGAGACTGCAGATGAACAATCAACAGGTGTTTACTGGATGAGGGTATTCTAAAAACTAACAGTACAGATCCCTACTCAGTGTTTATATACAGGTGTGGTCACTGCCGGTACCACAGTATACAGGAGCTGTAAAAGTAGTTCTCCTCTTAAAGGTACATACACTACAATTCCTCCCCTTTTAGATTAACAGTACCATAATATTCATTTAACAGTTAACACTTTTAACATGCACATTAACTGAAATAGTCCATTTATAAATTCAGTCTTTGGGGCGGCTTCCTGATCCTTTCTGGATAGCGCCATTCCTGAGTGTCTTGCTCTTGGTGCGGAGGCAATTCTGGCCCCCTGTCGTCGGTTAGTTCAACAGCTTCCGATGCTACTGTTTCTGCGGTATGTCGGTTTCATCACCAGGTACGCGAGACATGGGGTTGACTCGTTCCTGTGACGCTAGGATCTGGTCGACATGGCATCTCACAATGTTCTCCCCAACATCCACTGTGTACATTAGTGGCCCCTGCCGTGTGCTTATCATTCCTGGTTGCCATTTCTCTGTTCGGAAGTCGCGGGCCAAGACTGGTTGTCCTACATTGAAGCTCCTTGTCAGCTTCTCATTGATGTGCTGGAATTGCTTATTCTCAACATTTCTTCGTACATTTGGTCTAAGCAAATCCAGACGAGATCTTAACCTTCAGTTAAAGAACATCATGGCCGGGGTCTGGTTGGTAACTGCATGTGTCGCATTTCTGTAGGCTAACAGGAAATTGTCCACCTTATGCTGCAGTGGAATGTCGTCATCGCACATGGCCCTTACTGCCTTTTCAAAGGTTTGTACGAACCTCTCAGCCAATCCATTTGTGGCTGGATGATATGGGGCGGATGTGTAATGCATTACCCCATTCCTTCTCGTAAATTTCCGAAACTCTTCGGATACAAACTGTGGTCCGTTATCAGAGCAAATCTGCTCTGGCAAGCCGTTCCTGGCAAATATGGTCCGTAGGACTGCAATCATTTTCTCCGTAGTGGTGGAGGACATTTTGATCACCTCAGGCCATTTCGAGTGCGCATCCACTGCTATTAAGAACATTGAGTCCATGAATGGACCAGCAAAATCAATATGCACTCGTTGCCATGGAGAGGAGGGCCACTCCCATGGGTGTAGAGGGGCATGTGGTGGTGCATTTTGGACCTTCTGGCATCCTGAGAAGCTATTTGTTAGGTCCTCGATTTGTTGATCGATCCCCGGCCACCACACATAAGCTCTAGCAAGGCTTTTCATTTTCACCCCTCCCAGATGACCTTCGTGAAACTCATTGAGCACTCTCTCCCTTAACCTGGGTGGAATTATCACTTGGGATCCACACATCAATGTCCCCTGGCATACTGACAGCTGTTCTCTTCTGGATGAGAATGCTGGCAACAGTGAGTCGCCATGTGTTGGCCATCCCTTCACCGTCAAATCATATACCCGAGACAGTGTCGGATCATTTCGGGTCTCCTTCTCTATATCCGCGTTAGTTACTGGCAAGCGTTCAATTACAGTTGAATAAAATATTTCGACAGGGTCCACTGCTGATACTTCCTCCGCAGTAGGCAGTGGCAGGCGTGATAGCCCATCAGCGTTTCCATGCTGTTTCGTGCCCTTATACTCTATTTCATATTGGTTCGCCCCTAGAAAAAGGGACCATCTTTGTAGCCGTTGCGCAGTCATCACCGGAACGCCCTTCTTTGGATTAAAGATGGAGACAAGTTGTTGGTGGTCAGTCAGCAAGGTGAACTTCTGCCCGTGCAGATAATGGTTGAACTTTTTCACTCCCCACACTCGGCTGAGGGCCTCCCTGTCAATCTGGGCGTAGTTGTGCTCAGCTGAGGTTAGTGACCGAGACGCAAAGGCTACTGGCCTCACTAAACCGTCCGGGAATTTGTGCGACAGCACCGCTCCAATACCATAGGGTGATGCATCACACGCCAACCGAATTGGTAGTGCTGGGTTCACATATCACATCACACATAAACCCCACAGTGCAGATAGAGGCCATTTCGGCCCATCGAGCCTGCACCGACACATATCCCACCTGATCCCCGTAACCCCTACACCAACACATATCCCACCCTATCCCCGTAACCCCACGTATTTAATCCCCCTAACACTAAGGGTCAATTTATCATAGCCAATCAACCTAACCCGCACATCTTTGGACTGTGGGAGGAAACCGGAGGACCCGGAGGAAACCCACGCAAACACGGGGAGAATGTGCAAACTCCACACAGACAGTCGCCCGAGGCCGGATTCGAACCCGGGTCCCTGGCGCTGTGAGGCAACAGTGCTAACCACTATGCCACCGTGCTGCCCCGGGTTGCCACCGGGTTGAAATGAGCCAACACCTCTTTTGATGTGATCAATTCTTTGCACTTCTGGAAAGCTCATTTACATTCGTCATTCCACTTCCATGGTACCCCCATTTGCAGTAGGGTGTTCAGTGGGTGTACTGCAGACAAATTTGGCAAGAACTTATGGTAGTAGTTCACCAGCCTGAGGAACGACCTCAGTTGTGACACATTTTCCGGTGCTGGAGCCTTGACTACTGCCTCAATCTTTTCAGGGGACTTATGTAACCCCTCTTCATCAATAACGTGGCCACAATACAAGATCTGCTTCTGGAAAAACTCGCATTTGTGGCGATTAGCTCAGAGCCCATATTCCTTCAATCTAGTGAGCACCTGCTCCAGGCTGGCGAGGTGATCACTGTCATTTTCGCCTGTGACCAGGATGTCGTCCAAATAACACTGGGTCCCTGGAATCCCTTGCAGGACTTGACCCATTGCCCTTTGCCAGATAGCCGGAGCTGATGCTACCCCGAACACCAGCCGGTTGTATTGAAAGAGACCTTTGTGAGTGTTGATCGTGAGGTATTGTTTCGAGGCTTCTTCTACCTCCATTTGCAGGTATGCCTGGGCCAGATCAATCTTAGTGAAGCGTTTTCCTCCAGATAGCGAGACGAAAATATCTTCAATCCGCGGAAGCGGATATTGTACCGTGTGAAGGACTGGGTTCACTGTCACCTTAAAGTCCCCACAGATGCGTACCTTCTTTGGTTCCCCAGGCGTATTACTCAACGACCTCTTCATTACAGGAACGATGGGTGTAGCCCACTCACTCCAGTCCACTTTGGACAGTACTCCTGAACGTTCCAAACCTTCCAGCTCTGCTTCGACGGCTGGGCGGATCGCATAAGGCACCGGTCTGGCCTTAAAAAACTTTGGGCTTGCATTTTCCTCTATTTTGATCGTCGCTGTTATGCCTTTTAGTGTTCCGAGTCCCTCCTGGAACACTTCTTGTTTGTCAGTTAGCATTTTTGACAGTCGTCCAGGTGTGACGTCGTCATCCTTTTTGGCCTCTACCGTCAGTGCTTGTATGGAATGCCAATCTAACTGTATCTTCCGGATCCATTCACGTCCTAGTAGTGGTGGTCCTCCATCTGGCAATGCATATAGGTCCATTTTTGGTGTTTCCTTGCCGTTGTATATCACGTTCACCCTTATTTTTCCTTTGGGGTAGACTTTTTGCCCCGTGTACGTCTTCAAGACAATCTCTGTATCTCTCAAGGGTATATGTGAGAATAGCCGCTTGTAGTCCCTTCGGTTTATGACTGTTAGGGCTGATCCTGTGTCCAATTCCATTTGCACTTGGACTCCGTCTATCTTGAGCGTGACCCAGATAGTTTGATGATCCTCCATTTTGATTACATTATGTAGTTTCAGACAACCCAGCTCCTTGCTTCCGGAGTCTGTATCACTTTTCTGTTCGTCTGAACTGCTCTCCGTCACCTTATGTACCTTTTTGTACTTCTCCTGTGGAGATTTCTTGCTGCTGGTTTTCTTTCCCGACCTGCAGACTCTTGCTATGTGTCCTGCTTTTCCACACTGTCTGCACACTTGGTCCTTGAACCAACAATCCTTCTGGTCGTGTGTTGTTCTGCCGCAGCGATAACACTTCATTGCTCCATATGACATTTCATTGGTGCCATATTCTTGCGGTCTCTGTTGTATCTCTGCAGTGCCCCGTGCGGCTGCTTCGTGTGATACTGCCATGCTGAAAGCCTTGTCCAGCGTAAGATCCTTTTCTGATAGAAGCCGTTTCTGGGTTCCTTCACTTTGAAGCCCAAACACAAACGTGTCCCTTAATGTAACTGCTAGTCCCATTCCAAACTGGCAGTGTTTCGATAGCTTGCACAGTTCCGTTAAATACTCAGCATTACTTTCGTCTTTATGCTGGTTCCTTTTGTGAAACTTAAAATCTTTCTGCTATCAGCAGCGGTGTGGGGTTTAAGTGGTCCTGTAGGATTGCCACTATGCTTTCAAAATCCTTATCCACTGGCTTCTCTGGGGTTACTAGTGTAACGTCCGTGTGTAATTGAGACACGGACTGCAGAAGTTGGTTATAACAGGTATTTACTGAATGGAGACAAAACTGGAACTACTATACAAAGTTACTACACAGGCTTATATACAGGGGTGGTCACTACTGGTACTGCAGTATACAGGGGCTGCAGAATATAGTTCCTTCTTCAATGTACATACACTACAATTCCTCCCCTTTTAGCTAAACAGTACATAACATTCGATTAATAATTAAATAACATATTTACAATTACAGTTGCTATATACATTAGCTGAAGTTAATCAATTATAAATTCAGTCTTTGAGGAGGCTTCCTGATTCTGCCCGGATAACGCCTCTTTGGGGCATCAGGTTCTTCTGGCAAAGTTGATTCGGGATCAACGTCGTTGTTTGGTTCGTCTGCTTCCAATATCACCGATTCTGAGGTAGATGCAATTGGTACTTCGGTTTCATCACCAGGCGTATAGGATCGTGGTGTAGATTTGACGTTTTCCAGTGACTCTAGAATCTGGTCAGCATGGCGTCTTACAATGCTCTCTCCAACGTCCACAGTATACATTAGAGGTCCTTGCCGTGTGCAGATCGTTCCTGGCTGCCATTTCTCTGTGCGGTAGTCCCGGGCCAAAACTGGTTGACCTATCTTGAAACTCCTGGTTGGCCTTTCATTCATATTCTGAAACTGCCTGTTCTCCACATCTCTTCTGATGTTTGGCTTAACCAAATCCAAGCGGCATCTTAGTCTTCGATTGAAGAACATCATGGCTGGAGTTTGGTTGGTAACCGCATGTGTCGCATTCCGGTAGGCAAACAAGAAGTTATCCATCTTGTATTGTAGGGGTATGTCTTCATTACACATTGCCTTGATAGCCTTCTTGAATGTTTGAACGAACCTCTCAGCCAATCCATTGGTGGCTGGATGATATGGGGCGGGTGTGTAATGCTTAACACCATTGTTCTTTAAGAACCTCCGGAACTCTTCTGACACAAACTGTGGTCCATTGTCGGAGCAAATCTGTTCAGGCAGCCCATTTCTGGTAAATATGGTTTGTAAGACTGTGATAGTTTTTCCTGTGGTGATTGAGGACATTTTTATTACCTCTGGCCACTTTGAATGTGCATCCACCGCAATTAAAAACATCGAGTCCATAAATGGACCAGCAAAATCAATGTGTACCCTTTGCCATGGAGATGAGGGCCACTCCCATGGATGTAAAGGGGCTTGTGGTGGGGCGTTTTGGACCTTCTGGCATCCTGTACAGCTCTTGGTCATCTCTTCGATTTCTCTATCGATTCCCGGCCACCACACAAACGCTCTGGCTAAGTTCTTCATTTTTACCCCTCCCAGATGACCCTCATGAAGCTCATTGAGCACTCTATCCTTCAATTTGGGTGGAATTACTACTCTGGATCCACACATCAAGGTTCCTCGGCACACTGACAGCTGTTCTCTTCTCGGCGAGAATGCTGGCAACAGTGGTTCGCCATGTGCTGGCCATCCCTTCACCGTTAAATCATAGACCCTGGAGAGTGTCGGGTCATTTCGTGTTTCCTTTTCTATGTTTGCATTCGTCACAGGTAGACATTCGACTATGGTCGAGTGGAATATCTCCACAGGATCCACTGCAGGTGCTTCTTCCACCGTCGGCAATGGTAGGCGCGACAATCCACCAGCATTCCCATGCTGTTTAGTTCCTTTGTACTCGATTTCATATTGGTGTGCCCCTAGGAAAAGGGACCACCTCTGTAGCCGTTGTGCTGTCATTATCGGGACGCCCTTCTTAGGGTTGAAAATGGAGACAAGAGGTTGATGATCAGTTGGTAGAGTAAATTTCTATCCGTGCAGGTAGTGATTGAACTTCTTCACCCCCCACACCAGGCTGAGGGACTCTCTGTCAATCTGGGCGTAGTTACGCTCGGCTGCAGTTAACGAGCGTGACGCAAAAGCTATCGGCCTCTCTGAACCATCAAGGGATTTATGTGACAGTACCGCTCCAACGCCATAGGGAGACGCATCACACGCCAGTCTTATCGGTAGTGATGGGTTGTAGTGAGCCAATACTTCTCTTGAAGTGATCAGGCCTTTACACTTCTGAAAGGCCCGCTTACATTCATCGCTCCATTTCCATGCTACTCCAGTTTGCAGCAGGGCGTTCAGTGGGTGCAGAATTGTGGACAAATTCGTCAAAAACTTATGGTAGTAATTCACCAATCCGAGGAATGACCTCAGTTGCGACACATTTTCAGTCGCTGGAGCCTTAACTACTGCTTCAATTTTGTCAGGGGACTTATGTAACCCTTTTCATCAATCACGTGGCCACAATACGATATCTGTTTCTTAAAAAACTCGCACTTGGGGCGATTGGCTCATAGCCCATGTTCTCTTAGTCTAGTGAGCACCTGCTATAGGTTGGCAAGGTGTTCACTGTCATTTTCACCTGTCACTAGGATGTCGTCCAAGTAACACTGAGTCCCCGGAATCCCTTGCAGGACTTGTTCCATCGCTCTTTGCCATATAGCCGGAGCTGATGCAACTCCGAATACCAGTCGATTATACTGGTAAAGACCTTTGTGAGTGTTTATCGTGAGATATTTCCTAGAGGATTCTTCAACCTCCATCTGCAAATATGCTTGCGCTAGGTCAATTTTTGTAAAACGTTTCCCTCCAGATAGTGAGGCGAAAATATCTTCTATCCTCGGAAGAGGATACTGTACTGTGTGAAGGACTGGGTTCACAGTCACCTTGAAGTCCCCACAGATGCGAACCTTCCTTGGCTCCTCAGACTTATTGTTTAAGGTTTTCTTCATGACAGGAATGATGGGTGTCGCCCACTCGCTCCAGTCTACCTTAGTTAACACGCCTGCATTCTCCAGCTCTGCCTCGGCGGCTGGGCGAATTGCATACGGTACCGGTCTTGCTTTGAAAAACTTGGGAATTGCATTCTCTTCTATTTTTATCGAGGCAGTTATGCCTTTAAGAGTTCCCAGTTCTTGTTGAAATACCTCTTTAGCGTTAGCCAAGATTTTTGACAATCTTCCAGGTGTGACGTCGTCATCCTTTTTACCAGCCACAGTCAGTGCCTGAATGGAGTGCCAGTCTAAACTTATCTTTCTGATCCATTCACGTCCCAATAACGGTGGTCCACCATCTTGCAGTATGTACAGATACAATTTCTGTATTTCCTTGCCGTTGTATTCGACAGGCACCCTTATTTTCCCTCTGGGGTATACTTTCTGCCCCGTATATGTCTTCAAGACAATGGATGTGTCTTTCAAGGGTATGTGTGAGAATAGCTGCTCGTAGTCTCGTCGATTCATGACGGTCAGGGCTGATCCTGTATCCAATTCCATTTTGACTTGGGACCCTGCTATCGTGAGGGTGACCCAAATGGTTCGGTGATCCTCTTTTGTGATTACGTTGTGTAGTTTGAGACAGCGTAGTCTCTTGTTCCCGGATTCACTGTCGCTCTTCTGGTCTTCGGAACTACTGTCCGTCATCTTTTGTACTTTCCTGTACTTTTCCTTAGTAGTCTTTTTGTTGTCGTTAGTCTTCTTCCCAGACCTGCAAACTCGTGCAGTGTGTCCCATCTTTCCGCATTGCCTGCATATTTTGTCCTTGGACCAGCAGTCCTTCTGGTCATGGGTTGTTCTGCCGCAGCGATAACATTTTACAAATCCCCGTGTCATTTCATGGGTGCCGTATTCCTGTGGCTTTTGCTGTATTTCCACAGCTCCCCTTGCTGCTGCTTCGTACGATACTGCCACGCTGAAAGCCTTATCTAGCGTCAGCTCTTTCTCTGAGAGTAACCTCTTCTGGGTTCCTTCACTCAGGAGTCCACAGACAAATTTGTCCCGTAGGGTATCTGCCAGTCCTGCTCCGAACTGGCAGTGCTTTGATAGCTTGCGTAGTTCCGTAAGGTAATCAGCATTGCTCTCATCTTTATGCTGATTTCTCTTGTGGAATTTAAATCTTTCTGCTATCAGCAGCGGTGTAGGATTTAGGTGTTCCTGTAGGATATCAACAATTTCGTTAAAACTCTTCTCCATCGGTTTGACTGGAGTGATCAGGTTCTGCAATAGGCCGTACGTTCTTGCGCCCATTAAGTTTAGTAGTACCGATGCCTTTTTCTCATCGGCTACTTCATTTGCCTTGCAATATACTTCGACTCTTTCCACATACGTGGTCCAGTCTTCTATTGCATTATCGAAGGCAGTGATATTGCCAGTCTTCGGCATCTTGGAGATCTAAGGTGGCGCCTCCCGCGCTTTGCCTTCTTCCCCGATTGAACAAAATGGCGCCTCCCGCGCTTTGCCTTCTTCCCCGCTGGATTAAGATGGTGCCTCCCGTGCTTTCTGCATGTTTCGCTGCTGCCAGCGCTGTTGCTGGCATTTTTATGCCTTGATGGCAATGCCCTATGGTCTTCGCGCACTTCTCCCCGCGCTGCTGCCAACGCCGCGCTCTGCGGTCCCCGTGGCAAACTGCAGCTCCTCGTGGCTTTCTGCGCTTCTAATTTCTTTTATTTTAATTACTGTTCCCGTCGTCAGAGCAGACCCTATGGGACACTTTCCTCCCTCTTCTCGGGTCTGTACGCTGCCCGGCTTCGTAGCACCGGCTGTGCCCTGTGTGCTCCACCCTCTCTCTCTCTCTCCTCTTCCCGACAACGCCGCTCGGCCCTGTTGAAAAGCCACCCGATCGAGCTCTAGCCCGCCGCAGCCCAGGAAGGATCAGTGTACTACGTGCCACCAGCCCGATTAGCTGGAACACCATAGATTGGATAACCAAGCCCCGCTCTCGACAGCCTCTCCTGCAAATCTTCGAATTCGATGAATCAGAGGGCGGTTGCCCACGGTTGACGCCCGTTTCTTCTGTTTGTTTTTTTTTTCTTTTTGGATTTCTTCCTTCTGGCCTCGACCTCGAACAACTTCGCTTCAGGGATGGATCCCCGTGAGGTGGTGCAGAACAGTAGGTAAGCTCGGATCTGTTCGTCGTCAATGTAACGTCCGTGTGTAATTGAGACACGGACTGCAGAAGTTGGTTATAACAGGTGTTTATTGAATGGAGACAAAACTAGAACTACTATACAAAGTTACTACACAGGCTTATATACAGGGGTGGTCACTACTGGTACTGCATTATACAGGGGCTGCAGAATATAGTTCCTTCTTCAAGGTACACACACTACAACTAGGTTTCGCAGTAAGCCATACATTTTTGCACCCATGGAATTCAACAATACCAGTGCTTTCCTGGCATCTGGCACATCATTCACCTTGCAGTACACTTCAATGCGTTCTACATATGTCGCCCAATCTTCGACTTCATTGTCGAACGCTGTGACACTGCCACTCTTCGGCATCCCTGGGTGTGGTTAGACTGGCTAAAATGGCGTCTCCCGCGCTCTCCCTTCTTCTCCGCTGGCTAAAAATGGCATCTCCCGCACTTCCCTTTTCTTCCCGCGCTCACCCTGCTTCTCCGCTGCGGCTTCAAAAATGGCGTCTCCCGCGCTCTCCCTTCTTCTCCGCTGTGGCTCAAATGGCGTCTCCCGCGCTTCCTTTCTTCCCCTGCGGACGCTGCTCAGCCCTTGAGCACTGGCTGCGCTCTGCGCGTTTTCCTGCGTGCCTCTCTCGTTGACGCCGCTCGGTCCTGAACCCCAGCTATGCTTTACCCTCTCTCTCTTTTTGTTTACCGTCGACGCCGCTCGGTCTTCAACCCCCGGCTGCACCCTGTGCGCTTTACCCTCTCTCTTACCCCGTCAACGCTGCTCGGCCTTTTTTGTGCCGTCGGTCGGCTCCAGCCGCTGCTGTCCGGGAAGGGTCTGCGCCGTACCTGTTGCCAGCCTGTTGCGCTGGATCGTCGTGACTGGAGAACCAAGCCCAGCTCTCAACAGCCTCCCCTGCGATGCTCAATCTCTGCTGGATGACTGGGCGGTTGCTCGTGGTCGACGCCCGTGCTTCTGGCCTCGACTTTCTTCCACTGTCCTCCAGGAGCGAATCCCTGGGAGGAAATGCGGAGTTGCAGGTAGGTTCGAATCTGCCTCGTCGCCACTGTTAAATCCGTGAATCTTGAGGTATGGTGTTCTTCAATAAATAGACGGAGACTGCAGATGAACAATCAACAGGTGTTTACTGGATGAGGGTATTCTAAAAACTAACAGTACAGATCCCTACTCAGGGTTTATATACAGGTGTGGTCACTGCCGGTACTACAGTATACAGGAGCTGTAAAAGTAGTTCTGCTCTTAAAGGTACATACACTACAGCACGGTTCTTCGGCGGCTCCATCTTCTTGATGGTGGAGATTTTCTCTGGATCCGGCTTAATGCCATCAGTTGAGAGGCGATGCCCGAAATAACTGATCTCGGTGGATCCGATTATGCTTTTCTCGGGGTTGAGCCGGATACCTTTCCCCCCTCATCAGGCCTCCGATCACCTCTCCCAGCCTCTGATCCCCACCATGAAGCCTCACTCCCCACCCCATCGATGATGCTGAGGCAGTTCACAATCCTCAGGTGGCCAGCCCTGATCCTCGCTCCCCCCCGCCAATTCCTGGCTGCCCCCTTCCCCCCCACCCCCGTCCAACCCTTGTCGACCCCCTGCAATCGCCGGCACGCCCCCGCCGATCCCTGGCCACACCCCCCCCAACCCCTGTCGACCCCCTGCAATCACCGGCAACCCCTCTCGATCCCTGGCCGACTCCAATCCCCGGTCCCCGGCCAACCCACCCCCCCCACCCCGCCGTGATCCTTGACCTCTTTCTCATGCCAATCCCCAACCCCCCCACGCCCCCCTGCCGATCCTCGATTCCCCCCAATCCCTGGACGCCCACCCCATCCCGATCCCCGACCCACTGCCAATCCTCCAACCCCCTCCCGATCCCCGACCCCCTGCTGATACTCCGATCCCCGGCCATCTGCCGATCCACCAACCCCCTCCTGATGCCCGACTCCCTGCGGATCCTCCAACCCCCTCCCGATCCCTGACCCCCTGCCGATCCTCCAACCCCCTCCCGATCCCCGACCCCCTGCCGATCCTCCAACCCCCTCTCAATCCCCGATCCCCAATCCCCGGCTGATCCTCCAACCCACTCCTGATCCCCAATCCCCAGTCGATCCTCCAACCTCCTCCCGATCCCCGACCATGCCGACCCCGTGATTCCCCCCCTCACTGATCCCCGACCATGCTGACCCCGCGATTCCCCCCCCACGATCCCCGACCATGCCGACCCCGCGATTCCCCCCCTCACTGATCCCCGACCATGCTGACCCCACAATCCTGACCCCCTCATTGATCATAGCTGTCTGTTATGCGCTTAAAAAATGGTTGGCCAGGAGCTGAAAATTGGGGTTCACCTCAGCTGACCTATTGATGTCCAATGCCCGTCTAATGCCATATTCAGGCAGGCCTGTAAATGGTCAAGCAGCCTGCCCACCTGAAACAGTCGTAAGACTGCTAGCTATGCAAATAGGCCCCTGATGCAAAATTCAGGTACAAATGGTAAACACTTGCGTCACACAAGCTCTGCCTAATTGTACCAGTTCCTGAGCGGCCTAACCAGTGGTCCTTAAAGAGATCACTGGAGGACACTGAAAAAGAGGTTACAAAATTTTGTAAAATTAATATTTTTGTGGAGTTAGAAGGAGCAGTTGTGCTCCTGTGGCTTCGCAAAAATACTGTGGGCTGCTGCCAGCCTGGGTTCAACCCCACCCCCCCTCAGTTTTGCCTCTCCCCCGGAGACCTACCGGCATGCCAGCTCGGCACTTGAATTCATGAGCCCGCTGCATTGGGATGCCTATTGGCATCTATTCAAATGAGACCCCAGATGCCAAGTTTGGCTCAAGCATCAGGCCAGCACTGCCCGGTGACCACCAGAACCCCTATTGGCCCAAGTTCTCAGAGACAACCTTATCCTAAATCAGCCCTCCCATTCCCCATTCATGAACAGCCCCACAATCCTTACCACTCTCCTTACAACCACCATCTGATGGCAATAGCAACATCAACAACTTGCATTTATATAGCCCCATTAACGTAGTAAAAAGTCCTAAGGTGCTTGACAGGAGTGTAATCAGACCAAGCCACATAAGGAAATATTAGGACAGGTAACCAAAAGCTTGGTTAAAGAAGTAGATATTGAGGATTGTCTTAAAGTAGGCCAGAGAGGTAGAGAGGCTGGAAAGGTTTAGGTAGGAAATTCCAGAGCTTAGGGCCTAGACAGTTGAAGGCACAGCCGCCAATGGAGGGGCAAAGGAAATCAGGGATGCACAAGAGGTCAGAATTGGAGGAATGCAAAGCTTTTGGAGAATTGTGGAGCTGGAGGAGGTTACAGAAATAAGGAGAGGCAAGGCCATGGAGGGATTTGAAAACAAGGATGAGAATTTTAAAATCAATAGGATGCCAAGATTGCTAACAGTCTGGTTCAGCCTCAGACATCGGCCAGGGAGGAGGATGGAATCAGTGGCTAGGAAACAGAGTTTGTGCTGGGGGCTAAAGACAATGGGGGAAAAATTCGGTTGATTTGCGCCTCCCGGGCGCAGCGATGTTTACGCCGCTCGCGAAATTGACCAGACATTTTGCGGTGACACTAAACACTACCGCCACGATCTCCTGCACCGGCAGATCATGATGTCAGTCAAGTGTGCAATGCCCCAGTAGCGCCCCGGAACGGATATTGAGTGGCGCCCTCTGCCTTTCCGCCTGCCGCTAGCAACAACAGGTCGAGGGGAACGTTTTGCAGTCGGGAAGGGACTGGTGGAGCGCTATTTAAAGGCGGCTGCTTCCTGACCTTTTTTTGTCAGCGACATTTTTGCACCACGCATTCTGAGAGAGAGATAGACTTCTGGAGAGATTCAACGCTGTGTGAAGGGGTTTTGGGTACTGAGCAGCACTTTGCAGGTTCATTTTGATTTGCCCTTCCTTGCATCGATTTAGAAGAGACTGTGGGGGCTGCACTCTGAGCTCTTTCCCTGGGCCTCTCCATTGTTCTTTCCAGCAGAATTGATGTACAGGTCTCTCCAGGCCGAGAATCAACACTGCAATGAGCAGGGTGTGGATGGAGAGCAAGATCGACTCTTCCCTTTAAGAACTGGCCAGCGCCAGTGTGTTTGTGTTCCATTGCTGAGTGGCATCACATGAGCTTTGCCAGCGCTCTGAGATAGCGCCTCTCTCCTCGGCGTTAGCGCCTTAAGAGAGGTGTGTAGCACTTGATTTAACGCTCCAATCACCTCCAGGGGCGATAGAAGCCAAGTTTGCAGTCGGAGTTGATAATTAGCACTAAACTTTGTGCCCGGCCCATTATTGCGCCCTAAACGGGGCGATACCGAATTTCTCCCCCAATGGCTTCTGTCTTCCCAATATTTAATTGGATGAAATTTCTGCTTATCCAATACTGGATATTGGACAAGCAGTGTGACTAATCAGAGGCAATGGAGGGGTGGAGAGAGGTGGTGGTGAAGTAGCGCTGGCGTCAACAGTGTACATGTGGAATCTGACATTGTGTTTTCCGATGATACATTTCTTCACTCCAGACTTATGGGTCTTGCCCTCTACAATGACAAATACCAACATCTAATTCAGAACAAAAAACATTTATCAAAACAATTATGTCACCATTGACAATAAAAATGGCTAATCACCCTTGTGCAAGCCCTGCCTGTCTTGTGTGCTTGTTTTCTTGGTGCTCCCACGAAGTGTTTCCCCAATGGCTACAGCCTGGAAAGTGGAAGGCTGCTGAGCTTCCATGGAGGACACTTACGATGGTCTTGGTGGATGACCTCGAGTAGCTTTAGGCTGAGAGGGCCAAGCTGCAGACTGCACCATCTCGGTGTCTGGGCTTGCTAGCAGTGTGGCACTAGCAACAGGACTGGGCGGCGGGGGAGCAGGCATGCTGTCATCCTGAGAGAGGACAGCAAGTCCCTCTCCCATGGAGCCAAAGCCACTCTCCTGGGTCGGCACCTCAGCACTCCAACAGATCGGTGCGAGAAGAGATTGCAGGACTGCTGTGAAATATTGGAGGCCTCTGCCGACATTGTCCCCCAGAGCAAAGATGGTCTGTGCTACTAAGGAAGCTGTCAGACCTGTCAGTAGAGCCTCCATCATGGTGGATGCCACTGTGTTGTTAACGAAGCTGACCGATTGATCCATTTGGACAGATTGGTCTCCATGGTCTGTGCAAAGCCTGAGACAAGTTGGAGCTGGTCTCCTTCGTGCTCCACGGCATTGTGTGCTAGCTGTCTGGCAGGCTGCCCAATGAACCTAGCAGTTCCCAATGTATGCACATCAGCCTTTTTCAGTAGCCTTGGCCCTCAATTCAGCATTGAAGCTCGCTACAGCAGAATTAGTATGTGGCCTCGGCCCTGGTGTACTTTCACCTATGGCGTCGTATCCCCATGCTCTAGTTCCTGCTCACTTGCGCCGGGTGAGTCACCACGTGCAGATACTTCCTAGTCTCTAAAGTCTGCATGGTGCCAGTATCTGAGCTGGTGCTTGCGAGAGTCAGATCAAGTAATGGTGCATCTTCATACTGGGCTCCTCTTCCTCCACTGGCTTAGGGGCGTTGACATTCTCAACAGTTGAAATGAAAGACACGAACAAGGTTTAGCTTGTGGTGTGAGAGAGAGCAGAGAAAAAGGGGAAGAAATTCGGTATCGCCCCATGTGGAGCGCAATTATCGGCCAGGCGCAAAATTTAGCGCCTGATTCTAATTATTGCCTCCGACTGCAAACTTGGCTTTTATCGCCCCTGGAGGTGATTGGAACACTAAATCAAGCGCTACACACCAGTCTTAAGGTGCAAAGGCCGAGGAGCGAGGCGCTAACTCAGAGCGCTGGCGAAGCTCAGCTGATGTCAGTTAGCAATGGAACACAGACACACTGGTGCCAGTCAGTTCTTAAAAGGGAAGGTCAATCTTGCTCTCCAGCCACACCCTGCTCATTGCAGGCTTGAATCTCATCGTGGACAGATCTGTGCCTGAAATTTCCAGCCAAGGGCTATGGAGAGGGTCAGGGAGCGATCTCAGTGCTTCAGCAACTGTGCCTTGGAGGCTCTGGTTGGCGCGGTGGAGCACAGAAGAGCTATACTGTGCCCTGAGAGTGGCAGGAGGCCTTTGCCATGCGAGTACAGAAGAGTGTGGAGGGAGGTGGCTCAGCATGTCTCCTCCAGGACCCATACTCAATGTCGCAAAAAGTTCAAAGACCTCACTCGGGTCGTCAGGGTGAGTGGCTGTTTTCAATACCTCTCCATCCCTCCATCTCAACCTCACTCTATGGCCAGAGGGTCTTAAAACCCCAATGCCCAACATTCACCCAAGACCTATGGCCATCTGATAAAACACACACGCACATTCCACACCTTGCATACATTAAGGGCTATTCAACTATGGTAGGCACATCAGGCAAGACCATGGCTGCATACACCAAGGGCTATTCAGCGGCGGAGCGGACCTGGGAGTGGATTGAGGAGCACGACGGCAGTTTATAAGCGGCAGCGAGCAGCGAGGCCCGACCAGAGCGGCGGGGCGGACCTGGGAGTGGATTGAGGAGCGCAACGGCAGTTTAAAACCGGCAGCGAGCAGCGAGGCCCGACCAGAGTGGCGGAGCAGACCTGGGAGTGGATTGAGGAGCGCAACGGCAGTTTAAAACCGGCAGCGAGCAGCGAGGCCTGACCAGAGCAGCGGAGTGGACCTGGGAGTGGATTGAGGAGTGCGACGGAAATTTAAAACCGTCAGCAAGCAGCGAGGCCCGACCAGAGTGGCGGAGCAGACCTGGGAGTGGATTGAAGAGTGCGACGGCAGTTTAAAACCGGCAGCGAGTGGGGAGGCCCGACCAGAGCGGCGGAGCGGACCTGGGAGTGGATTGAGGAGCGCGACGGCAGTTTAAAACCGGCAGCGAGCAGCGAGGCCTGACCAGAGCGGCGGAGCGGACCTGGGAGTGGATTGCGGAGCGCGACGGCAGTTTAAAACCGGCAGCGAGCAGCGAGGCCTGACCAGAGCGGCGGAGCGGACCTGGGAGTGGATTGCGGAGCGCGATGGCAGTTTAAAACCGGCAGCGAGCAGCGAGGCCTGACCAGAGCGGCGGAGCGGACCTGGGAGTGGATTGCGGAGCGCGACGGCAGTTTAAAACCGGCAGCGAGCAGCGAGGCCCGACCAATTCAGCAGCGGGGGAGAGAGGTAAAAAGTAATCAAAGTGTGACATCACCAGGAAGCAGGTAAGTGATTGGTTGGTGAGTATTTCTCTCCTTTTTAAACTTTAAATCTGTGGTTTATAGTTACTAAGGTCTCTCTGGTGTAGCGGGGACTGTTGGTAAACCATTTAACTGTAGTGTAATTAGTAGGATTGATTGATTTAATTCAAATTCAATTAATTAAAGGGTAAGTCATGGCAGGACAGCCCGGCCATGTCGTATGCTCCTCCTGCGATATGTGGGAACTCAGGGACACTTCCTGTGTCCCTGACAACTACATGTGCAGGAAGTGCATCCAGCTGCAGCTACTGACAGACCGCATTGCGGCACTGGAGCTGCGATTGGATGCATACTGGAGCGTTCGCGATGCTCGGGACATCGTGAATAGCATGTTTATGGAGTTGGACACACTGCAGGTAGAGGTTGGACAGGAAGAAAGGGAATGGGTGACCAACAGGCAGAGTACTAGGTGCAGGCAGGTAGTGCAGGGATCCCCTGTGGACAGCCCCCTCTCAAACAGCTACACCACTTTGAGTGCTGTTGGGGGGGATGGCTTATCAGAGGAAAGCAGCAGCAGCCAACTTCCTGGCACCAGGGGTGGCTCTGCTGCACAGCACAGGAGGAAAAAGAGGGGTAGAGCTATAGTAATAGGGGATTCTATTGTAAGGGGAACAGATAGGCATTTCTGCAGCCACAAATGAGACTCCAAGATGGTGTGTTGCCTCCCTGGTGCAAGGGTCAAGGATGTCTCAGAGCGCTGCAGAACATCTTGGAAGGGGAGGGTGAACAGCCAGTTGTCGTGGTGCATATAGGCACCAGCGATATAGGTAAAAAGCGGGATGAGGTCCTAAAAGTGGAATATAGGGAGTTAGGCGGTAAATTAAAAAATAGGACCTCAAAGGTAGTAATCTCAGGATTGCTACCAGTGCCACGTGCTAGTCAGAGTAGAAATAGAAGGATATTTCAGATGAATACATGGCTAGAGGAATGGTGCAAGGGGGAGGGATTCAAGTTCCTGGGATATTGGAACCGGTTCTGGGGGAGGTGGGACCAGTTCAAACTGAACGGTTTGCACCTGAGCAGGGCTGGAACCGATGTCCTAGGGGAAGTGTTTGCTAGTGCTCTGGGGGAGGGTTTCAACTAAAATGGCAGGGGGTTGGGAACCTGAGCAGGGAGACAGAGGAAAGGGAAACAAGGATAAAAGCAAAAGATAGGAAGGAGAAAAACAAAAGTGACAGTCAGAGAAATCAATGGTTTAAATCAAATGTGGCCACAGTGAATAATAATTCTAATAGGTCTAAGAGCGTTAAAAAAACAAGCCTGAAGACTTTGGGCTAGATTTTCAGTAGCTTGCGCCAGCAGTTAGCGCCTTAAGAGAAGTGATTTCCGGGCGCTATGCGTGTAGCGCCCGGGCGCAGCGCAGTTTGCGCTCCGCCCCAAATTAAGTTGCCCGTTAGCGCCGGCGCAAAGTTTAGCGCCCGCCCGGATGCGCGCGCAGAAAATGACGTCACATCCTCGTGCAACGCCCTTTGGCCGCCCCGATTGCAAACTTCAGTCGGACCGCCCCATTGTGCGGCGGGCGGCCGGAGCGTTTGGAAAAAGGAACGCAACACAACCAGCGCGGGCCCCGGGGGGCGCTAATTAAAGGGAACGTCCTCTCCAGTATAAAGGCCATCCTTTTTTCAGAAAACAGTCTTGTGCAACGCATTTCTGGAGACACAACAAGGAGGATAGCTAACTGGTTTCAAGCAGCAAGAGGCAGGTATTTTTGAACTCAGGCAATAGCGCTGCAAGTGGCCATTTGGAAATTAGACTGTTTGCCAGGATTTGATGGGGGCTGCATGGGGTGCCAACGCGCAGCTGCAGCGCCATATCCGTAGGGCTCGCAGACGCATTGTGAGAGGGGCAGCCCTGGCTAGAGGCAGAGGGGGCTACAGGCGTCGGCCACGTAGGCCTTACCCAGTCAGGCTATACCGCCAGCAGCGCTCCTACCTAAACATGAGTGCCGCGCGATGTGTTAGAAGGCTCCGATTCCGAAAGGAGGTGATTGCAGAGATCTGCCACCTGCTTCGCCGAGATCTGCAGCCAAAGCTCAGGTGCAGGACGTCTCTGTCGGTGGAAGTGAAGGTGACGGTGGCATTGAACTTCTATGCCACCGGCTCCTTCCAATACGCTGCTGGGGACATAGCAAACATCTCCCAGTATGGCGCGCATCGCTGCATCCGCCACGTGACCGAAGCACTGTTCAGAAGGAGAAGCCAATTCATCTCCTTCCCCATGGCCCTCGAGAGCCAGCATCAGCGCGCATTGGGATTTGCCAGACTCGGGGAATTCCCCTTGGTGCAGGGCGCCATTGACTGTACGCATGTGGCTTTGCGGGCCCCTCTGGAGCATGGCGAGCAGTATCGCAACAGGAAGGGCTACCATTCTCTGAATGTGCAGCTGGTCTGTGACCACAAGCAGCGCATCATGGCAGTCAATGCCAGCTTCCCAGGCAGCAGCCACGATGCCTTTATCCTGCGGCAGAGTACTGTGCATGACATGTTCCAGGCACAGCCTTCCCCAAGAGGATGGCTCATCGGGGACAAAGGCTATCCTTTGTGCACCTGGCTCATGACCCCGCTCCGCGCGCCCAGGACCGCTGCTGAAGAGGCCTACAACGAGAGCCATCAAACCACCCGCAACATCATCGAGCTAACTATTGGGGTCCTCAAGCAGCGGTTCCGCTGCCTTGATCGCTCCGGAGGAGCTCTCCAGTATTCGCCGGACCGGGTCTCCCAATTTGTGATGGTTTGCTGCATGCTACACAAATGGCTATCCGCAGGACTCAGGCACTGCCACCTGATGTTGGACCAGCACCTCAGGAGGAGGAGCAGGAGGAGCATGAGGAGGAGGAGGAGGAGCAGGAGTACGTTCCCAGGAGGGAGCGAACAGGGCCAAGGGCCGCACGACGCCACCTTATTACACGGTACTTCTAAGCCCCCTGTCAGGGAATGGCCAGGGGCCATGAGGGAAGATGAATGCAGCCGCTCCGCAAGCCCTCAGCCGGCGAAGCCAACAAACACTAAGAAGAACAACCATGGAGACTGCATGAATAAAGATAATTTTTTATTGCACAAAAATGAAAAGCCCTTCCCACATGAATCCCCAAAAACAATAAACGGGCCCCACAAAAAGCCCAACAAACGACTCACTCGCACAAACTGGGGAGGAGCCACTCCACCTTTATTGAAACCGGGCCTCAACGTCAGCCTAACGCAAAAAATAAGCCCTCCAAAAGCACAACCATGGGCAAAATAAAGATGGCCACCGCCATATTAAAGGAAAGCTGGCCACACCCTCTACTGAGTGGCCCGCGAGGGCGAGACCTTGGCCAGCATTTTGCCTCCCCTGCCCTGCCTGCTGCTCCTTCGCAAGCTCTGCCCAGTGGCTGCTGCGAGGCTGGGGGAAGGCGCCTGAGTCTCAGATGCCCTTCCGCCAGATGCCGCTGGGGGGCGGCCTACACGGCGTTTGGGCCTCGAGGGGCCGTCTGCTGAGTGGCGCACCTGAGCCTGGCCACCATCAGCTGCAGCCGCTTGCCGTTGACGCCCCAGAGGGGGAATGGCGGCGACGGATGGCGCAATGTGGGCCAGCTGGCGTCTGGGATGCGCTGGCTGGTGCTGTGGCGCGGTGGCACTCGGCCGGGCCCGCACTGCAGGATCCGCAGCAATCAGCCGACGGGCGGCTTGCTGGGATGGTCCAGCGCGGCGCCTGCCCTGGCGATGCCTGCCTGAGACAGCGCGTGTGGCAGCAGTGAGTGGCCCTGTGGTCCTGGTGTGCGCGCGCATCACATCCGCCAGGGTCTTGACGGCATCAGTCAGCATGCGGCCAGTCGCGGCAGTTGCTGCCCCGAACTCGCGCACACTGGTCACCAGCGACTCGATGGCCTCAGGCATGCGCCCCACCACGCTCATGAGCTCCGTGTGGCGCCGGTCCGAGTCGTCGGCCATCTTATCCAGCTTCCGCACCTCCTCCGAAGTGAAGGTGTCCGGACTGGAGTCGCGACTCTCCCGCTGGGGAGGAGGGGGCCGAACTAGGGGACCCTTGCCGCGTTGGTGACGGCGAGTGTGCCGAGCAGCAGCACTCCCCTCTGATCCTTCCCCCCTTTGGGGGGAAGGCCGCGGGCCACGCGCACGGCTGCTGGGTGGCTGGACGCCACTGGTCCCAGAAGCTGCATTGCCCTGCGACAGTTCCTCCAGGCACTCGTCCAGTGAGGAGGTGTCAAGCATTTCCTCCTCTCCTGCGGGACGTGACTGTTCCCCCGAAGGTCCGGCTTGCTCCTCCTCCTCCTCCTGGTCGGAGGTGCTGTCACTGGCAGCCTCAGGGTCCTGGTCGTCACCAGCTGAAAGCAGGAATGCACAAGAGTAGCTTCAGAGTGAGGAGACGGCGTCAGCGAGGGAGTTAGGACTAGTGGGATTCAGCGCATTGGTGGGACAGTGGCAAAGGAGGTAGCTCGGATGGGCCAGTGCGACGCGAGAGGGCCAAAAGGCGAGGTCCTTACCATTGCCGGGCAGTGGAGGGTCGGATACACCGCACGCTGTGGGGACAATCACACGGGCTCCCATGAGCACACACACGCGCTCCTCCAGCCGAGTGAGCTTCTGCAGCTTGGCGCGGCCACCCCTGGCACGAGCCTGGCGATTAAACGCTACTTTAGCCTGCAAGAGAAAGGACGGGCTGTAAGTGCGCAGTGAAGCCCTGATGTAGTGTGCACTGCCTCCCATGGTGGAATAGCTTGGACAGAGTGAAGCCCTGATGTAGTGTGCACTGCCTCCCATGGTGGAATAGCTTGGACAGAGTGAAGCCCTGATGTAGTGTGCACTGCTTCCCATGGTGGAATAGCTTGGACAGAGTGAAGCCCTGATGTACTGTGCACTGCCTCCCATGGTGGAATAGCTTGGACAGAGTGAAGCCCTGATGTAGTGTGCACTGCCTCCCATGGTGGAATAGCTTGGACAGAGTGAAGCCCTGATGTACTGTCCACTGCCTCCCATGGTGGAATAGCTTGGCCAAAGTGTAGAGTGCCGAATGGCCATTTGATGCTCATGACTGTCCCAATGCTGCTGGCTGAGGGCTGGCCAATAGGACTTTCAGGTCCCTTTGCCCATCATGTCAGGTGTACATGCAAGAATGAGGAGGAGACTGGAAAGGCTACTCACCCTCACAATCCTGGTCAGATCGTTGTATTTCTTACGGCATTGTTTGTGGGTCCTGGGGGCCTCGCCGGTGAACGTCACCCTCTGGGCGATCTGCTTCCAGGCTTTGGTGTAGTCGTGGTGGGTTGGATTCCTCCCACTCTCTGGAAACAAGATCTTGCGCCTCACCTCCAGAGCTGTGACCATTATGTCCAGATCACCCTCTGAGAAGCGCAGGGCACGCTGACGGGCCTTCTCTGGCGTTGCCATGACTCCCTGGGGCTGAGCAGTAGTGTTGAGGCCTCTTTGCAAGGCTGCAGTGTGCAGGGCGTGGCAGCAGACCAATTCGTCCCTTCCCCCTTTAAGAGCTGGTCGGCACCACGGGGTCTGCTGTCAGTGCAAAAATGACCGCACCCGTGCTGCGCCCCGCCTGGGCGCTATCCCTCTGGACCGCCGGCTTAGCGCCTAAAGGTAGGAGTGCAACGCCTCTTTTAGCGCTCCACCACTCTCTTAGGGCGAAGCCACTGAATTTCCGGCAACGGGGCGCTACTTTAGGGCGGGCGCTAACTTCGGGCGGGCGCTAAGGTTAGCGCCCCAAAACTGTCTATACTGAAAATCTAGCCCCTAGTGTCTTAATGCGAGGAGCATTCGTAATAAGGTGGATGAATTGGCTGTGCAAATAGAGGTAAACGAATACGATTTGGTTGGGATTACGGAAACATGGCTCAAGGATGGCCAAGGCTGGGAACTCAACATCCAGGGGTGTTCGATATTCAGGAAAGATAGGCAAAAAGGAAAGGGAGGTGGGGTAGCATTACTGGTTAAAGAAGGGATTAACACAATTGTAAGGAAGGATATTAGCTCTGATGATGTGGAATCTGTATGGGTAGAATTGAGAAATACTAAGGGGCAGAAAACGTCAGTGGGAGTGGTATATAGACCTCCAAACAGTAAGGCAGAGGTTGGGGATGGCATTAAAAGGGAAATTAAAGGAGCGTGCAATAAGGGCACAGCAGTCATCATGGGTGACATTAATCTACATATAGATTGGGCTAACCAAATTAGTAACAATACTGTGGAGGAGGAATTCCTGGAGTGTTTACGGGATGGTTTCCTGAACCAACATGTCGAGGAACCAACCAGAGATCAGGCCATCTTAGACTGGGTATTATGTAATGAGAAAGGATTAATTAGCAATCTTGTTGTATGAGGCCCCTTGGGTTGGAGCAATCATAATATGATCGAATTCTTCATTAAGCTGGAGAATGAAGTATTTGATTCAGAGACTAGGGCCTAGAAATTCAGTTGCGTTCGCCAGCCGTTAGCGCCATAAGAGGAGTAGATCTCATGCGCTAGGCACTTAGCGCCCGGGCGCAGACTGATCTGCGCCTACGCCCAACTTCAGTTGACATTTAGCGCCGGCGCAAAGTGTTTGCGCGCGCTCAGCTGCGCGCGCAGCTTATGACGTCATTTCGTCATGCAACGCCGTTTGTGCGCCCCAAACCAGAACTTCAGTGGCGCCCGCCCAATGTGGGCGTGGCGCTGTTAAGAACTGTGAAGTGGAACGCAGCAGAGGCCCTGCGGGCCTTGGGGAGCGCTAATTAAAGGGCACTTAGACTGAACTATAAAGGCCAGCCATTTTGCTGCAATGATTTTAGTGCTACGGATTTCTGGACAGAGACCAAGGAAGAGACCTTACTGATTTGGGCCAACATAGGAGAGGTATTTTTTGCTTCTGGCCAGAGCTTGGAAATTTGACTCATTGTGATTTCACTGTTTGCAAGTATATTATGGGGGCTGCATGGGGTTCCAACCCTCAGTTCCAGCATTATGTGCGAAGGGCTCGCAGACGCTGTGTGAGAGGGGCAGCCATGCCTAGACGCAGAGGGGCCATCAGGCGTCGGCAACGTAGGCCTTACCCACTCAGGGAATACCGCCAGCAGGTGTCCTATCTCACCATGACTGCCGCGCATTGTGTTAAGAGGCTGCGCTTCAGAAGGGAGGTGGTTGCAGAGATCTGCCAGCTGCTTCACAGAGATCTGCGTCCACAGCTGATGTGCAGGACGTCTCTGTCGGTGGAAGTGAAGGTCACGGTGGCTCTGAACTTTTATGCAAGCGGCTCCTTCCAAGCCGCTGCTGGGGACATAGCGAACATCTCCCAGTTCGCCGTGCATCGCTGCATCCGGCAGGTCACCGATGCCCTTTTCGCAAGGAGACACCAATTCATCTCCTTCCCCATGACCCTAGAGAGGCAGGAGCAGCGTGCAGTCGGATTTGCGAGGATCGCCGACTTCCCCATGGTGCAGGGCGCCATTGACTGCACGCATGTGGCTATGCGGGCACCTATCGACAATGCCGAGGATTACCGCAACCGGAAGGGCTACCATTCCCTCAATGTACAGCTGGTGTGTGACCACAGGCAGCGCATCCTAGCTGTCAATGCCCGCTTTCCAGGCAGCAGCCACGATGCATTTATCCTGCGCCAGACTACTGTGGCTGACATGTTCCAGGCACAGCCTCCCCCAAGAGGATGGCTTATCGGGGACAAAGGCTATCCTTTGTGTACATGGCTCATGACCCCGCTCCGCGCGCCCAGGACCCCTGCTGAGGAGGCATACAACGAAAGCCATCAAGCCACAAGGAACATCATAGAGCAAACGATTGGCGTGCTCAAGCAACGGTTCCGCTGCCTGGATCGTTCCGGCGGATCTCTACAGTATTCGCCGGATAGAGTCTCCCAGTTCGTCGTCATTTGCTGCATGCTGCACAACCTGGCTATCCGCAGGACTCAGGCACTGCCACCTCACGTTGGACCACCACCTCAGGAGGACGAGCAGGAGGACCATGAGGAGGAGGAGGAGGAGGAGGAGGAGTACCAGCCCAGGAGGGAGCCACAAGGTCCAAGGGCCGTCCGTCGGCGGCTTATTGAACGACACTTCTAGGCCCCCTGTCAGGGAATGGCTTGTGGCAATGAAGGCACATGAATGCAGCCGCTCCGCAAGCCCTCAGCCGGTTAACGCAACAACCACTTGAAACATCACACATGGACAAGCTGAATAAATAAAAAGCTTTATTGAACAAACTCAGGGCCCTTCCCACATGAAACCCAAAAACAGACAAGACCCCCAAAAAACAGTCAAAAACATATCTCACTCCCACAACCTGGGGAGGAATAACAAAACTTGTCCATCCAAATGGCCTTCATCCTCGGCCTTACCAAGACAAACCCCCCCATACAGAACACAAACACCCCCATATAAAAAAAACATTTGCCTTCATCTTCGGCCTTACCAAAATAAACCCCCCCCATACAGAACACAAACGCCCCCATATAAAAAAACATTTGGCAACACACTCTACTTTGTGTGCCGAGAGGGCGACTCCTTGTCCAGGCTTTTCCGGCCCCTGGCCGACCTGCTGCTCCGCCTCAACCTGGGCCCTGTGGGTGTTGCAAGGCTGGGGGAAGGCTCCTGAGGGGCACAATGCGTGACGGCAGATGCCCTTGGGGGTCGGCCTAGACGAGCTCCGGCCCTGGAGGGGCCGGCTGCTGACTGCTGCAGCTGTGGCTGGGCAGCATCAGTCTCTCCAGCAGCTCGTCGCAGCTTTGCTGGGGGAGTGGCAGTGGCGGCTGCAGCAATGGGGGCAAGCTGGCTGATGCCAGGCGCTCGCTGGTCGCCAGAGACACTGGCAGTCGGCCGGGCTGGCACTGCAGCAAGCGCAGCAATCTGGTGAAGGCCAGACCGCTGTGCTGCAGCAGCGCGGCGGGTGCCCTGGCGATGCGTGCGTGACACAGCGAGTGTGGCAGCAGTGAGTGCCCGTACTGCCCTGGTCTGTGCCCGCATCAGACCAGCCAGTGACTGCACGGCACCACTCGTCAACTCTCCACTCGCTGCCTGTGCTGCCCTGAATTCGGACCGACTCGCGTCCTGTGATGCCCTGAATTCTGCCCGACTCGCGTCCTGTGATGCCCCGAATTGTTCGAGACCCCTGGCCTGTGCTGCCGCGAGTTGTTCGAAACCCCTGGCCTGTGAGGCCCCGAAATCGGCCACACTATGAGCCAGGGACTCAATGGCCTCAGGCAACCGTGCCACAACCCCCATGAACTCGGTGTGGCGACGATCCGAGTCCGCGGACATTTGATCAAGGAGGCGCACCTCCTGGGCGAGGACCGTCTCCGGACTGGAGGCCGGACTCTCCCTCTGGGGAGAAGGCCGCCGAGCTGCCCGACCTTTCCCGCGTGGCTGGATGCCACTGGGCCCAGCAACTGCACTCCCCTGCAACACTTCCCCCCTCTGGGGAGAAGGCAGCCGTGCTGCCTGACCCTTCCCGCGTGGCTGGACGCCACTGGGCACAGGAGCTACACCCC
Source organism: Somniosus microcephalus (assembly GCF_052327205.1). Classification (NCBI taxonomy): domain Eukaryota; kingdom Metazoa; phylum Chordata; class Chondrichthyes; order Squaliformes; family Somniosidae; genus Somniosus; species Somniosus microcephalus. The sequence continues at coordinate 272,751,787 of NC_140990.1, read as the reverse complement.
CCTGCAACACTTCCCCCTGGCTCTCCTCCAGGCAAGACGTGTCCCCTCCATTGCCATCCCCTGGCGCGGATGAGGGTTCCCCCGATGTGCCGCCTTCCTCTTGCTCCTTGTCGTCCTCCTCTTCCGAGGGACTGACACTCGCAGCTTCAGGGACCTCCTCCTCACCAGCTGAAAGCAGGAAGGCACAAGAGTAGCTTTAGAGTGAGGACAGGGCATCAGCGAGGGAGGCATGAGTGGTGGCATTATGCGCATTGGTCGGACAGTGGCAAAGGATGTAGATCTGAAGCGCAAGGGGAACGAGAGAGGTCCAAATGGTCATGTCCTTACCATTGGGGCCCAGCACAGGGTCGGCATCTCCAATTGCAACGGGGCCAATCACCCGGGCACCCATGAGTCAACCCACGCGCTCCTCCAGGTCACTGAGCTCCTGGAACTGGGCACGGCCTCCCCCGGTGACAGTCCGGTTCTTCAGATCCTCAGCCAGCTTGGCCTGCAAGAGAAAGGACGGCTTCTAAGTACAGTGTGGTGCCCTGTTGTTGTGTGCACTGCCTCCCATGGTCGAATAGCTTGGCCAGTGTGGTGCCCTGTTGTTGTGTGCACTGCCTCCCATGGTCGAATAGCTTGGCCAGTGTGGTGCCCTGTTGTTGTGTGCACTGCCTCCCATGGTCGAATAGCTTGGCCAGTGTGTAAAGTGCAGAAAGTGCTATTGATGTTCATGCCAGTGCCATAGCTGCTGGAGGAGGGCTGGCCATTAGGCCTTTGAGGTCCCTTTGCCCATAATGTGAGGTGCACATGCAAGGATGAGGAGGACACTGGAAAGGGTACTCACCCTGACCAACCGAGTGAGGTCGTTAAACTTTTTCCGGCATTGGTCACCAGTCCTGGGGACATCGCTGTTGGCTGTGACCCTCTGGCCGATTTCCCTCCAGGCTCTCCTGTACAGCCTCTTGGGAGCCTTCTTGCCACTGTCCGGGAACAAGATATCTCTTCTCTTCTCCAAAGCCCTAACCAGCACCTTCAAATCATGGGCAGAGAAGCGCTGCGCTCGCTCACGGGCCCTCTGCATCCTTGCTGGCGCTATTTCTCTCCAGCAGCAGTGTTTAGGCCTAGCTGGAGGGCTGCAGTATCCAGGGCGTGGCAGCAGACCAAGTCGACCCTTCCCCCTTTAAGAGCTGGCCGGCGCCAGGGTGTCTGCTGTCAATCAAAACATGACCGCACCTGCGCTGCGCCCGGCCTCGGCGGTATCAGTCTGCACCGCCGGCTTAGCGCCTAAAGATAGGGTGCAACGCCAGTTTTAGCGCTCGAGCAAACTCCTTGGCCAAAGCTACTGAATATCGGCGAAGTGGCCTCCACTTTCCGGCGGGCGCAAACTTTAGCGCCCGCCCGACTTTACCGCCCCAAAAGTGGCTATACTGAATTTCTAGGCCTAGGGTCCTAAATTTAAATAAAGGAAACTACGATGGTCTGAGGAGCGAGTTGGGTAGGGTTGATTGGGGAATGTCACTCAAAGGGTTGATGGTGGATAGGCAATGGCAAACATTCAAAGACCGAATGGATGAGCTACAGAATTTGTTCATCCTAGTTTGGCATAAAAATAAAGCAAAAAAGGTGACTCAACCGTGGCTAACAAGGGAAATCAGGGATAGCATAAGATCCAAGGAGAGGACATATAAATTGGCCAGAAAAAGCAATAATCCTGAGGATTGGGAGCAGTTTAGGATTCAACAAAGGAGGACAAAGGGATTAATTAAGAAGGGGAAAATAGAATATGAGAGTAAGCTTGCTGGGAACATAAAAACTGACTGTAAAAGCTTTTATAGATATGTGAAGAGAAAAAGATTGGTGAAGTCAAGCATAGGTCCCTTGCAGTCAGAATCAGGGGAATTTATAATGGGGAACAAAGAAATGGCAGACCAACTAAATACATATTTTGGTTCTGTCTTCACAAAGGAGCACACAAATAACCTCCCAGAGATGCTGGGGAACATAGGGTCTGATGAAAGGGTGGAACTGAAAGAAATTAGTATTTGTAGGGAAATGGTGTTAGGAAAATTGATGGGACTGAAGGCCGATAAATCCCCAGGGCCTGATAATCTACATCCTAGGGTACTTAAGGAAGTGGCCCTAGAAATAGTAGATGCATTGCTGGTCATCTTCCAGAACTCAATAGACTCTGGAACAGTACCCATGGATTGGAGGGTAGCTAATGTTACCCCACTATTCAAAAAAAGGTGGTAGAGAAAAAGCAGGGAATTAAAGACCGGTAAGCCTGACATCAGTAGTGGGGAAAATGCTAGAGTCCATTATAAAAGATGTAATAGCAGAGCACTTGGAAAGCAGCGACAGGATCGGACAAAGTCAACATGGATTTACAAAAGGTAAATCGTGCTTGACTAATCTACTGGAATTTTTTGAGGATGTAACTGGTAAAATAGATAAGGGAGAACCAGTGGATGTGGTATATTTGGACTTTCAGAAGGCTTTCGATAAGGTCCCGCATAAGAGATTAGCGTGCAAAATTAAGGCACATGAGATTGGGGGCAAGGTATTGACTTGGATAGAGAACTGGTTCGCGGATAGAAAGCAGAGAGTTGGAATAAACGGGTCGTTTTCCGAGTGGCAGGCAGTGACTAGTGGGGTACCGCAAGGATCGGTCCTCGGACCCCAGCAGTTCACAATATACATTAATGATCTGGACGATGGAATTGGATGTAATATCTCCAAATTTGCAGATGACACAAAGCTGGGTGGGAGGGTATGCTGTGAGGAGGATGTCGTGAACCTCCAGTACAATTTGGACAGGTTGGGTGATTGGGCAGTAACATGGCAAATGCACTATAATGTGGATAAATGTGAGGTTATCCACTTTGGTGGCAAAAACAGGAAAGCAGATTATTATTTGAATGGCAATAGATTGGGAGAAGGGGAAGTGCAAAGAGACCTGGGTGTTCTTGTGCACCAGTCGCTGAAGGTAAGCATGCAGGTGCAGCAGGTGGTTAAGAAGGCAAATGGTATGTTGGCCTTTTTTAGCAAGAGGGTTCGAGTACAGGAACAAGGATGTCTTGCTGCAGTTGTACAGGGCCTTGATGAGACTGCACCTTGAGTATTGTGTGCAGTTTTGGTCACCTTATCTGAGGAAGGACGTTCTTGCCATGGAAGGAGTGCAGCGAAGATTCACCAGGCTGATACCTGGGATGGCAGGAATGACATATGAGGAGAGATTGTGTCGATTGGGCTTATACTCGCTGGAGTTTAGAAGATTGAGAGGGGATCTCATTGAAACCTATAAAATTCTGTCAGGCCTGGACAGACTAGATGCAGGAAGGATGTTTCCGATGGCCGGGGAGTCCAGAACCAGGGGTCATAGTATAAGGATAAGGGGTATGCCATTTAGGAATGAAATGAGGAGGAATTTCTTCGCCCAGAGAGTGGTGAACCTGTGGAATTCTCTGCCACAAAGTGCGGTGGAGGCCAGTTCATTAAATATATTCAAGAAGGAGTTGGATATATTTCTTAAGGCTAAAGGGATCAAGGGATATGGGGAGAAGGCAGGGACAGGGTACTGAATTTGGATGATCAGCCATGATCTCATTGAATGGCGGAGCAGGCTCGAAGGGCCGAATGGCCTACTCCTGCTCCTATCTTCTATGTTTCTATGGGAGGCACATCAGGCAAAACCATGGCTGCATACATTAAGGGCTATTCAAATATGGGCGGCACATCAGGCAAGACCATGGATGCATATTTACTCAGACGCAGTCCTTTTTCTTGCAGGCCAAGCTATCTCACAACAGGAGACAGCACCAACAGATGGGTGGAGGGCCGCCTCAGCTGCAACCCCTCAGCGATCTTGAGGCGCGTGTCCACAGGATTGTGGCAAGCCGGGTGATCAGTCCCATCGCCCCTGGAGAGGCTGACCCCGTTCGGAACAGCAATGGTAAGGTCATCAGCTTTCTCTCCTTTCTCATTCCACTTGTCCCTCACAACACCAGCCTTTGACACTTTCAATCCAACTTACTAAATCGCTCCACTCATTCCTCCCTTACTGCCCCCCTGTCCTCCTGCTAAAGCCACTCTTGTACCTCCCTGCTTTCAGATGGTGATTCACCAGCTGAGGAGGCGGGCGCTGAAGCTGCCAATGGGAGCGAAGCCGCAGGCGAGGAGGAAGAGGAAGCTGGAGCCTCAGCGCCATCCTCTCCCGAGGAAGCCCATGCCCACACTGGGACCACATCTTCCCTGGAGGGGAGCAGTGGGGAAGGGTCTGATGAGGGTGAAGCTCCGGGACCCAGCGGGCTGCAGCAACGCGCTGGGGGTAGGGAAGCTCGGGGGCCTTCTCCCCAGAGGGAGAGTAGGCCAGCGAGTCCTGCTGCACTGGACACAGAGGAGAAGCGGCTCATCGCTGAAATGAACACCCAGGCGGTGGACATGCACACTGAGCTCATGGGTGCAGTGGGAAGGGTGCCCAAAAGCATTGATGCACTGGCAAGGAGTGTGGAGCACTACGCTGCAGCACAGGCAGACGCCACACAAATGCTTAGTGCTGCAATTCAGTCACTGGTTGCCGTGATCCAATCTCAGACTGCTCTCATGCAGTCTCAGATTGAGGCCACGCATGCACTGACTGCTGCCATCATCACTGATTCGGACACATTGCCATGGGGCTCTCACAACGCCGCAGCAGGCCAACAATCTGTGCTCGAGCAAATTGCTGATGTGCTGCCCCGTGGGAGTGCCAGTATGTCAATCGAGCAGGGAGTTGCTGTCCTCTCTCAAGATGACAGCATTCCTGCTGCCACCACTGTCACTTCCCCATTGCACTTGCCACCGCCTGTAGCCCAGACTGCTGCCGCCCATGCAGAGTTGGTGCAGTCTGCAGCCGGGCCCTCCAGGCTCAGAGCTGGTCGAGGGCGTCCTTCAAGAGCATCTGTACTCTCTGGATCTGACATTCAGCAGCCTTCCACCAGCCTTGCTGCAGCCACTGGGGCCCCATTACGGAGGAGCAGTAGGGTGGGAAGGGGGCAAGTGGGCAAGGGATGGAGATCACCCTCGAAGGGCAAAAAGTAGGAGGTGTGACGAAATGTTGGGAATGTTTATATTAAAGGCTGAGTTTCGTCTGATAACTTTGGTTTGTGTTTTGGCCATTATCTCCAGGTTGTGAGAACCAGTTATGTTAAAAAATGATTTTTTGTGTTTGTTTCTATTAGTTTGTCATGAATAAATGACACACACAGAGTTTGTAAAATAAAAAAGTGGCTGTATTCAAAATGTACATGTTTGGCCTTTGGAATCAGTGCTGCCTTGGCCGGCTATAGTGGTTGCGCATTGCTTTCCATCATGTTGTTCTCCATGCTTGAAGCCATTTCCTGAGTAGGGGCCTAGAAGCGGCTTGTTATCAGTCTTTGACGGACGGCCCTTGCAGTTTCAACATTGTGGGCCTCCCTCCCACCTTGGTGCTGCTGCTGATCATCCTCCTCCTCTTCCTCCTCCTCTTCCTCCTCCTCCGGCAGTGCACCAAGGCCTGGTGGCATTGGCTGGATCCTGAGGATTGCCAGGCTATGAAGAATGCAGCAAACAACTATGAAGAGGGAGACTCGCTCAGGCGAGTACTGCAGGGCTCCTCCCGAGTGGTCCAGATAGTGGAACCGTTGTTTGAGCACGCCGATCGTCTGCTCAATGATGTTCCTGGTGGCGAGATGGCTTTCATTGTACCGGAGCTCAGCAGGGTTGTTGGGGTTATGGAGCGGAGTCATCAGCCAGGTGCAGAGTGGATAACCCTAGTCCCCGAGGAGCCAACCACTTGGCTGATGCGCTGCCTGGAAAAGCTCTGGCACACCAGTCTGGTGCAGGATGAAAGTATCATGGCTGCCGCCAGGATAGCGGGCATTGACAGCGAGTATCAGCTGTCTGTGGTCACAGACCTACTGGACATTTAAGGAGTGGAACCCCTTACGGTTTCGGAAAACCCCTGCATTCTCATGCGGTGCCCGCAATGCCACATGCGTGCAATCAATGGCCCTGCACCATGGGGAAGCCCACTATCCTCGCAAAGCCCAATGCACGTTCATGCTGTTTGGCCTGGGTCATGGGGAAAGAGATGTACTGTTGTCTCCTTTTATAGAGGGCATTTGTGACCTGCCAGATACAGCAATGGACCGCGAACTGGGAGATATTGGTGATATCTTCAGTAGCTGCTTGAAAGGAGCCGGTGGCATAAAAATTCAGAGCTACTGTGACCTTCACTGCCACCGACAGAGACGTCCTGGTCCTCAGTTGAGGCTGCAGGTCTGTCTGCAGCAGATGGCAGAGCTCAGTGACCACCTCCTTGCTGAAGCGCAGCCTTCGCAAACACTGCTCCTCAGACAAATGAATGTAGGAGAATTGTTCCCGGAATACCCTGGGAGGGTAAGGTCTCCTGTGCACAGGCCTGTTGGCCCTCCTCCCTCTGTCCATGATTGACACTCTCTCTCTACGTCTCTGATACCTCCGATTCTGCAGGTTTGGGACGACGGCCCGAATCGGTGCAGCCCCCAAAGTCTCTTGACAATCGAAGTAATGAAGGTCAAATCCAAAAGAACCTGACAAGTGATGCTCAGTAGCCAAAACTACTTCACACGGCGTTGACTCTCTGCAGAAGCTGCTCTTTCTCTCTCTCTCTCTCTCAGAATCTCTCTCTCTCTGTCAGAATGAGTGGTCCAAAAATGTCTCCCTCAAAAATGGCAGGAAGAGGGTGCCTTTAAATCGCGTTCCCCCAACCTCTTCCCGACTGGAAAACGTTCCACTCTCCCTGTCGTTGATTGTGGCAGGCGGAAAGGAAAGGGGCGCCACTCAATATCTGGTCCGGGGTGCCACCGGGCTGTTGCACGCTTGACTGACGTCACAATCTGCGGACGCAGGCAATTGGGGTGGTAGAGTTTAGCACCAGCGCAAAAACTGGTCGATTTCGCGAGCGGCGCAAACATCGCTGCGCCCAGGTGCTAGTTGTGTTGCACCCCATTAGTGCCCTCTTAGGGTGCTAACGGGAGGTGCTAAGCAACCGAATTTCTCCCCCAAAGAGTGGATGTTAAAAGCATCTACAGCTTGTCATGCAGAGTGCGTGGGGTGAGGGAGAAGTCAGAAGAGAAAAAGAGGATTAGGTTTGAAGAAACCCTGCACAACATCTCCTTCAGCATCGGCAGTAGCCAGGGCCTCCACTCTGACCTTTCACATGATAACCAGCACGCTCTCTTTAAGAGGGAGAGGGTGTGCAGGCGGGCTCTTCCTCCTCCAGTGACTGGTGATGTATGCGATCTTCTCCTGCACGAAAGAGGGGAGTGCATTAGTGAGAGACTTGTGGTGTTTGGAGAATGTGGCTGTCATTGTAAAATATCTGATAGCCTGAGTGTGAGATGTGAGTTGTGGGTACGTGAGGGTTATAATAGCGGTGAGTGTGTGAGTATGAGGGGTAGGAAGTTTAGTGAAGTGTGATTCAGTGATTGTAGGAGAGTGAAGGGTAGTGAGGGAGGGCAATGTTGTGTGTGCTGTCAATGTTGTAAGTAATGAGGCTGTAAGTGGTGCTGCTATGATCAGTATTTAGGAGAGCAGTCTGGTTACCTATACAACTCGAGTTAGATCATTGAGATTTTTTCCAGTATTGCAACCATGTTCTTGATGCAAAGCTCCTGGCATTGACATACTCAGTGATCCCTTCCCATTGTCTGATTAGTAGATTCAGTCACACCCTGGGCTATATGCAATGGCTTGAAAACCACTGTGACAATTTAAATTGAAATCCAAACAACTAAGATTAAAAACAAATGCAATGGAGTGTAGTTATATCTGCTTTACTTCATATAGCTTTTACTAGAAGAATCATATATATACATACATATATATATCAATTCTCTGCTATCAGACAAGATTTTATAAACTTGATAAAATTGTGTCCTTTTTCTAAATGGGCAGAAGCTCTTTACCTGATATTACATGTGTAAGACACTCACTCTGAAGAGTTCGAATAGTTTGAACATTGAGTTTTTTTTTACAAAACACAGTTTTGCATTAAGCTATTATGCTTTAACAATATTTGTTAAACTGTGTTCCATATAAATCGTGCACTCTACACATGAAAAAAATATTATCACCTTCCTTCCTCAACTTCTAGATCCCGAAAGGGAATATGTTTTCTGTCGATTCTCCTCACGAGTCAAAGGGTCACTTAGTCAGACCTGACTTGCTGGTAGAAAACGGCTCAGCTCTCCAGCTCTCCAGCTCTCCACCAACTAAAGGTATTTTTTGTTTGAGCACCAATTGTTAAAACGCACGTACAGCACTGGATAATTGGGTTTTCAACTTCTTCCAATCAAATTCCAGACAGATACTTAAGAACAAAAGTAGGTTTAATAGTAACTATAACACATGTCAGTAGTACAATAGCACATAGTTTGCCCCCATCAGAATCTTCAGGGTTTTGCCTTACATACCAACTTCCCCCTCCAGCTTTCCACAGTCCAGTTATAATATTCGTATTAATATTTATATTAATTTTAATCAGTGTACAATCAATTTTTTTTACATATTAACAGTTTTTCCTGTTAACCACAAAGGTTTTGTTTTGAATATCTCTTTGTATCTTGTTCTTGGCTACAATGGGACGATTTTTAAGCAGTGCCCAAAACAATAATAACAACTTGCATTTATATACCATCTTTAACGTAGCAAAACATACCGAGGTGCTTCACAGGGGCGTTCTCACACCGAGCCACATTGGAGATATTAGGACAGGTGACCAAAAGCTTGGGCAAAGACGCTGAACAAATATTTTGTATCAGTCTTTACAGTAGAGGACACTAAAAATATCCCAACACTGGACAAACAGGGGGCAATGGGGGGGGAGGAGCTAAACACGATTAAAATCACTAAGGAGATGGTACTCAGTAAAATAATGGGACTTAAGGCGGATAAACCCCCCGGACCTGATGGCCTACATCCTAGGGTCTTGAGACAAGTGGTGGTAGGGATTGTGGATGCATTGGTGATCATTTTCCAGAACTCCCTGAACTCAGGAAAGGTCCCGGCAGATTGGAAAACTGCTAATGTAACACCCTTATTTAAGAAGGGAAGTAGACAAAAAGCTGGAAACTATAGACCAGTTAGCCTAACATCTGTGGTTGGCAAAATGTTGGAGTCCATTATTAAGGAAACAGTAACAGAGCATTTGGATAATCATAATTTAATAGGACAGAGTCAGCATGGTTTTACGAAGGGGAAGTCATGTTTGACAAATTTGCTCGAATTCTTTGAGGATGTAACATACAGGGTGGATAAAAGGGAACCAGTGAATGTAATGCATTTGGACTTCCAAATAGCATTTGACAAGGTTCCACACAAAAGATTACTGATCAAGATAAAAAATCACGGGATTGGGGGTAATATACTGGCATGGGTGGAAGATTGGCTATCTAACAGAAAACAAAGAGTTGGGATAAATGGTTTGTTCTCGGGCTAGCAATCAGTAACTAGTGGTGTTCCGCAGGGGTCAGTGCTGGGACCCCAACTCTTTACAATCTATATTAACGATTTGGAGGAAGGGACCGAGTGCAACATATCCAAGTTTGCCGACGATACAAAGATGGGAGGGAAAGCAGTGAGTGAGGAGGACATAAAAAACCTGCAAAAGGACATAGACAGGCTAAGCGAGTGGGCAGAGATTTGGCAGATGCAATATAATGTTGGAAAGTGTGAGGTTATGTACTTTGGCAGAAAAAATCAAAGAGCAAGTTATTATCTAAATGGAGAGAAACTGCAAAGTGCTACAGTACAAAGGGATCTGGGGGTCCTGGTCCATGAAACACAAAAAGTTAGTATGCAGGTGCAGCAGGTGATCAGGAAGGCCAATGGAATCTTGGCTTTTATTGCAAGGGGGATGGAGTATAAAAACAGGGAAGTCTTGCTGCAGTGAGGCCACACCTGGAATACTGCGTGCAGTTTTGGTTTCCATATTTAAGAAAAGATATACTTGCTCTCGAGGCGGTTCAGAGAAGGTTCACTCGGTTGATTCCAGAGATGAGGGGGTTGACATATGAGGAAAGGTTGAGTAGGTTGGGACTCTGCTCATTGGAGTTCAGAAGAATGAGAGGCGATCTTATCGAAACATATAAGATTGTGAGGGGGCTTGATCGGGTGGATGCGGTGAGGATATTTCCACTGATGGGTGAGACTAGAACTAGGGGGCATAATCTTTGAATAAGGGGCTGCCCTTTCAAAACTGAGATGAGGAGAAACTTCTTCACTCAGAGGGTAGTAAATCTATGGAATTTGCTACCCCAGAGAGCTGTGGAAGCTGCAACATTAAATAAATTTAAAATGGAGATAGACATTTTCCTAGCAGATAAGGGAATTAGGGGTTACGGGGAAAGGGCAGGGAAGTGGACGTGAGTTAGGTTCGGATCAGCCATGATCCTATTGAATGGTGGAGCAGGCCCGAGGGGCCGTATGGCCTACTCCTGCTCCTATTTCTTATGTTCTTATGTTTTAAGGAGTGTCTTAAAGTAGGAGAGAGAGGTAGAGAGATGGAGAGGTTTAGGGAGGGAATTGCAGAGCTTAGGGCCTAGGCAGCTGAAGGCTGCCAAAATGATGGAGCAATAAAAATTGGGGAAGAGCAAGAAGCCAGAATTGGAGGAGTGCAGAGATCTCGGAGGGTTGTAGTGCTGGAGGAGGTTACAGAGATAGGGAGGGGTGCAGCCTTGGAGGAATTTGGAAACAAGGATGAGAATTTTAAAATCGAGGTGCTTCCGAACCCGGAGCAAGGTCAACGGGCACAGGGGTGGTGAGTGAACGGGTCTTGGTGCGAATTAGGAGGGTACAAGATGGAAGGCCAGCCAGGAGAGCAATTGAATAGTCGAGTCTAGAGGTAACAAAGGCATGGATGAGGTTTTCAGCAGCAGATGAGCTGAGACAGGGGCAGAGACAGGCGATGTTACGGAGGTGGAAGTAGGCAGTCTTAGCGATTGAGAGGATATGTGGTCGGAAGCTCAGCTCAGGGACAAAACGGGCGCTCAGTTGGCCAAGCATCTGCTCTACCTGTCCGTTCATGCTGGCATGAGGCCTGAGCCATTTTGAGGCCCGGGCTTCATTAGCATGCCGCTGGAGAGCTGTGGGATCCAAGAAGGCAACCCGCTGCAGCTTGCCGGTGTTGGGAGGACGGGCCAGCTGTGTGTGGGGTGGCAATCCCTAGTTGGGGGGGATGGGGTTCAACCGGGTTGACAGGGGACAGCAGTTTTTTGGGAGGCCGGGAGGCCGGGAGGACTGCTGCTCATCCTGGGCCTACCAAAAAAAAATAACAAGTTTGTTGGGCTGTTTATGGACTGGCCTCCAGTGGTCCCTTTAAGGATTGCTGGTTAGGCCGCTCATCACCTGGTACAAATGCACACCCCATCCATTTGTGCTTGTAAATTGCAATCAGGGTCCTATAACCAACGTAGGACCCCGGATTTGTATATATAACCAACTTCCTACCTGTTTCAGGCAGATGGCTGCTCATCCATTTACAGGCCCACTTGGAAATTGAATCAGGTGGGCATTGGGCGGTCATGGTGCCACATTGTGGTGCCGTGCTGATTTTCAGTTGCTGGCTGCCCAATTGTCAGGGACGATTTTGCACAAGTATATTTCGCAAGTATGTTTATTCCTAGTAATGCAGTAATACAAATTTTAAGTCAAAAACCTATCAATGGTTGGCATAGTTACTGGTTAAATACTGTGTATTTACACCAGGATAAAAACATTTATAATAGATTTCATTTATATGGTTAATGTGAAATTTGTCTGAACAATTGTCTTTTCTGGTTACAGCCAGTGCAATTTTCATTTGGTCTAAATTCTGCACATGTAGATTGTTGTAGTTGTGGGTGATTGGATTGGATATAAAGTAAGTAGATAACATTTGCCCATTAATCAACTACGTTGACAGATTTTACAACTGTGCAGAAAATGTTTCCACCCAGTTTAACATGAGGTGAACAATTGCAATAGTAGAAATTCAGAGAAACATCCAAATTTCTTCCTCATGTTAACAGAAAGCAGGCAGATAATTTACCAACACCTAAATGATTTCCTCATACCGAGAAGTCACCTTGTTTTCCATATTAAGTTAGAATTGGATGGAGCATTGCTTAGAATTATTCCATAGAATAATCTAATAGAAATTAGATTTCTGTTTTGCAAACATTTTATCTTGAATTGAAAGGTGAATTACCATTCCTACGCAGCTCTTCAGATGATTGGAACAGATATTGTTGCTTCTTTTGTCTGATCAGGTTCTTTACTTTGATGCTGTTCTGTTTTGTCAATAACAGGAGGCAAACTGGCATTTCAGAAAGCCGCTTCAGCCTAGTTGGAAAACTCGAGAAAAAACAAGTAGATCCATTGCCATCTGGTGAAGCCTGCAGCTGTTTTGGATGTTGTTCCCTGGACAGTGATTTTCCTGTGGCTAGCTCCTGTCTTTGATCTGGTTATATTAAAATTATTATCTCATAATTGTTGCCTGGCATAGATCACTTAGAATGAGTAAACTTTATTGACTATTAAATTCTCCCCCTTTTCCCTGTCAGGATGTTCATACATGTTTTTAGGAAGCTACGTTTCCCAGCCTTGGTATGGTCTTCAGCTACCCTGTGCCTATGACCACACCTCTCTCAAGATGTCAAGCTGTAAAGATTAGATGATTCACCTCTTCTACAAAAAAAATTCAGATTCACTTCTGTGATAAGCAATATGTCATGGAGTCTGACAGATGCACTCTTCATGCAGGTTTATATCACATTTAACCCTTTTTTCTCTAATAATATAGAAGACAGTGGTTGTAAAATACTTTTGTTCATTCCTATACTAGTGCAGCACAGGCCATTTTCAAATTCTCATGGTTTATTTGTAAGAATAGCTGACTAGGATTTTAACAAAAAGATATCAAATATAAAATCTATTTATGTAACAATAATGTTTCTTTTTAAAAGAGTAGGGATTTTTAAATTCTGATGCTAATTATGAAGTCCAATTTAGCATGATCAAACGGCCATATTGGATGGCAGCGATGAGGAACGGCTTGAGGTTGTAGAATGTGATGAAGCATTCATTTATCCTTGCTCCAAAACTGACAGATGTCACTTTGTTCAGCCTGGGACATGAGTGACAGATATTCTGCAGCTGATGAAATGAGAATGCTGAAACCCGAGAGGACCCTTGGGAATTCACTGGTCAGTTTTGGACAGCACAAGGGCAGGAAGAGAAGCTGTACTACTGCACGAGTTACTACAACTGCACAACACTGCAGAATAAATCCTTGCTTTTGTAAGCTCAGATTAATAGAATGGTACAGTAATATATTCTAGTGAACATCATTTTAAAATGTTCCTGTAAATGTATTTCGAACATTCAGGCACCTTATTTCATTAAACACTTTAGTATTCTGCCTTTTTAGCAGTTTAGATTCTAAAAGAATAGAAATGCCTTTGATTATTTGTAAGCGGTAGAGATAAGAGGAAAGTATGCTTAGACTAGGATCATTGACAGCGAGGTGCAAAAGCTATTCGCTTGCAATTAATTGTGAGTGAGGGGGATTTGATTCTGTAGCCTTGTAAAACTTCTCCCACATGGCTGAACCTACGGTCATAAGACGTTAGGCAACATTAACTGTCTGTGCATTTCTGCAGGACTCTTGAGAAGCTGTGTTGGCACGGGGGCTCCATTTCCTGGCACTGAGGGACACAAAGCATCACTCTGTTCCTTTCATCTTTGCTGAGATTTGGAAAGGGTTCAGACCACAGAGGCTCCTTAATTCTCACTAATTCATTTGCGTTCCTGATTCATTTGGCATGGAATAACCTGAGAATGATAATGAAGCTGTGAAGGTAGCACTTGGTCCCCTGCCTTTGAATGTGCTCTGAATGCATTGAGAGTGTTCTGTAAATTCTGCAAGTAGAAGGGCATCTTATTAGCACAAATCATCAGATACAGGTTTTTTGCAATAGATTTTTGATGTCTAATTTTATTTAAGTGATTATATGTATTGACTTACATGTAAAAAAGTTAAAAAAAAACAGATTTATTAAATGACACATGTGTTGAACATTTTCACAGAATATTGCAGAATATTTGAATTCTAGGAATGTGTGGATATCTGTAGTAGAAATGTACTTAACCTACAAAAATCATTGATCTCATTCTAGTAAACAAATGAGCAGTTTGATTCAGCACACACACACACAGATTGCGCTGATGTATATTATATATTAGATCTGCATACACACCATTATTAATAGCACAATTGTGGGATTTTCTTGGTCAATTATTGATCCTTTTGACAAGCAGATTTCTATTGTTGTTATTTTTACTGATGTATTTATGTGCATGGAAATTGCATGAAGTGAAAATATTAATAAATATATTGATGTCTACATTTATCTAGCACAAGTGTCTCAGTCAGTGTTGTCGATATTTTAAAATGTCCTACTGGTGTGAAGGATCCTACAATTTTCTGGTTCTGCAATGTATACCAATGATCATTTTATAATCATATCTATATGAGATGACCAGATTTTGCATTTTAATAATACATTATTATTTCTTAATACATCATCTCAGTTTGCATAAATGGTAAGCAATGTGATAAAAGTATATTATTATAGACATGAATGTTGCATCTTGTTTTACCCCGGAATGGGGGCAGAGAACTGATTAAAATGTAATTAGCTCAAAGGTGCCTATGCCAACATTAAACACTATGGGACATTTATTATAGCCATTAGTAGATACATTTAAAATGTTCTTAGACCACTTGCATGTGGCATTTTAAAAACTAATTTTAATCTTCAAAGCATTCTCTGAGAAGGTGGAAGTTTAATTAAATTAAAAGTAGTGCCTATTTTGATATAATATTTTCTTTACATATTTTGTTACACTTTCTATTTTCACTTACCATGTGATGTTTTTATTAATACCAAATACCTGCACAGTAAAATATGGAAGCCAAGTTATCCTCATATGTGCTTGAAAGACATTCTGTAATGAAATCTTTTTGGTCAATTTTTCCAATGTCTTTCATTTCAATTTTGTGGCATTTAATTTTAATAGTAGCAGACTGCACTAATTTACCTGGAAATGACTGGAATTGGGCATGCACACTTATTTTTACAGATTTCTTTTTGAATTGAGTGCATAAAAAAGGTTCGGATTCTGTAGAATTCTTTTCTCCTATAATCCGTATGATGAATTTAGAAATTTATGAATGAGCCTTAATACATTGGCAAATTTTTCAAGTCAATGTATCTTATTGCATTAAACAGTTAAGTAGACATTGTGCATCAACCTATCTGGAACACATTTTCTGATGCCCATGGATGCAATCCTACACTTTGTGTATTATATTCTATGGAGAATGTTTAAATGGATCAGTTCCATACAAGAATTTGGTGTTATTCCCACATTCCTCTCCAGATGCCATTCTATGCTTTTAATAATATGCACACAAAGATGATGAAATTAGTAATGAGATAAGTGCATTTAAAATAAAAAGAGGGGATAAATTAAATAAACTAATCAAACTCAAAGAGGATAAAACCTCTAGTCCGGATGGATTGCATCCACGCATTTTAAAAGAATCTAGGGAAGAAATAGCAGAGGCATTACTATACATATTTAATAATTTGTTAGAAAAAGGTGTAGTGCCAGAAGACTGGTGGATAGCTAATGTAACACCGATATTCAAGAAGGAGGGTAGAACATGTCCAGGGAATTATAGACCAGTCAGCTTAACATTGGTGGGAGGAAAAATAATGGAATCCCTACTAAAGGAGAAAATAGAAATACATCTAGAAACCAAAAATATAATAAGGAATAGTCAGCATGGATTTCAAAAGGGAAAGTCTTGCTTGACCAACCTCATTAAATTTTTTGAAGAGGTAACAGAGAGAGTAGACAATGGTCAGTCAGCATCTGTGAAGAGAGAAACAGAGTTAACGTTTCAGGTCGATGACCTTTCGTCAGAACTGGAAAAAAGCAGGAAATGGAATACATTTTTAAGCAAGTGTAGGAGCTGGGAAAAGGGGGAGAGGATGAAAGAACAAAAGGGAAGATCTGTGAGGGTCATCCTCCACCATTTCCGCCACCTCCAGCGTGATCCCACCACCAAACACATCTTCCCCTGAGCTCCCCTTTCAGCATTCCGTAGGGACCGCTCCCTCCATGGCACCCAAGTCCACTCCTCTATCACCCCCAGCACCCCTTCCCCTTCGCCCAGCACCTTCCCGTGCAAGTGCAGGAGATGCAACACATGCCCTTATACCTCCCCACTTCCCACTGTCCAGGGCCCCAAACACCCCTTCCAGGTGAAACAGAGATTTACTTGTACTTCTTGCAATTTAGTATACTGTATTCGCTGCTCACGATGTGGTCTCCTCTACACTGGGGAGACCAAACGCAGATTGGATGACCGCTTTGCGGAACACCTTCGTTCAGTCTGTAAGGGGGACCCCGAGCTTCCGGTCACCTGTCACTTTAATTCTCCGCTCCACTCCCACTCAGACCTCACCGTCCTCGGCCTCTTGCATTGTTCCACGGAAGCTCAGCGTAAGCTCGAGGAACAGCACCTCATCTTTCGATTAGGCACTTTACAGCCTTCTGGACTCAACATAGAGTTCAACAATTTCAGATCATAACCTCGGCCCCTATCACATATATATTTTTTATCCACACTTTTTGTTTGTGCCTTCTTTTCTTCTCTCCCACATGGCAGCTGTCTTTTATTCTGCCAGCGCAATTTACACTTCATCTAGAGCCATCCTTTGTTTCTTAACCTGTCCCATTACCATCTCCTTTTGCCTTGAATATCTCTTAATGTCTCTTAACCTCTTCCACCTTCTATCCTATCACAGAGCTTCCCTTTTGTTCTTTCATCCCCTTCCCCCTTTCCCAGCCCCTACACTTGCTTAAAAATCTGTTCCATTTCCTGCTTTTTTCCAGTTCTGACGAAAGGTCATCGACCTGAAACGTTAACAGCACGTCGACCGGCAGCTCCTCGGCGGGAAGCTCGCATTCCGACTGGGAGGAGGGGAGCCGGGCATGGCGGCCAGAGGCCGGACCGTGAGTGGGAGAAGCAGGCCCCAGGCCGTCAGACCGTGGAGCCGGCAACAGTGAGGAGGAGGCCGCGGTGACCGGAGCTTATACATCTCGACGATGTGTTCGGCGAGTCGGGCGGAGGCAGTGCAGCAGCAGGAAGCAGCAGCAGCAGCTGCGACGACCCGCTACAGCACGTCAGCCGGCAGCTCCTCGGCGGGAAGCTCGCAGTCCGACTGGGAGGAGGGAGAGCCGGGCATGGTGGCCAGAGGCCGGACCGTGAGCGGGAGAAGCAGGCCACCACATTGTGGAGCCAGCAACAGTGAGGAGGAGGCCGCAGTGACGGAGCGGCTGAGGGACATCGCGTTCCCACTGCCATTGGATGCCATTGAATTGATTTTTCTGAACATGGCGCTGGAGAATAGCGACGTGTCTCTGTGAGCTCCCACAGCTTATTGTGGGAGTGATCGGGGAGTAAGCATTCCATTGTACTAGTTACATATGGCAAATAAAATTGAAATTGAATTGAATTGAAATTGAAATAACTTTGTTTCTCTCTTCACAGATGCTGCCTGACCTGCTGAGTATCTCCAGCATTTTCTGTTTTTATTTCAGATTTCCAGCATCTGCAGTATTTTCTTTTTATGTTGGAGTAGAGAATGGTAATGTAGTAGATGTAATTTATCTAGATTATCAAAAGGCCTTCAATAAGGTACCCCATAATAGACTAATGAATAAGGTCAGAGAATGCGGAGTCAGAGGACAAGTAGCAGAATGGATTGCTGGCTGGCATCAAGACAGAAAGCAGAGAGTAGGGGTAAAGGGTAACTATTCACAGTGGCAGAAGGTGGGTAGTGGTGTTCTACAAGGATCAGTGCTGGGGCCACTGCTGTTCACAATTTACATTAACCATTTAGACTTTGGAATCAAAAACACAATTTCTAAATTTGCAGATGACACCAAATTGGGGGGATAGTCAATACTTAGGAGGACTACAACAAATTACAGGAGGACATTAATAAACATTAATAAACTTGCAGAATGGGCATATAATTGGCAATAAAGTTCAATGTGAGGCATTACATTTTGGTAGGAAGAATAGGGAGGTTAATTATTACTTGGAGTGTGCGAGTCTAGGTGGGGTAGAGGAACAAAGGGATATCGGAGTACAAATACACACATTACTAAAAACTGCAACACAGGTTAGCAAGGCCATAAAAAAATGCAAACCAAGCATTAGGGTTTATTTTTAGAGGGATAGAATTGAAAAGTAGGGACGTTATGCTAAACCTATAGCGAACCTTGGTTAGACCACACTTAGAGTACTGTGGGTCCGTGGTGGAACCGTTGGTCAGGATCACGGCTTGCATGTCGTCATGAAGCAGGCGGAGGATGGTGACAAACTTTTGAGGGCAGCCAAATTTGAGGAGGACACTCCATAATCCCTCACGGTTTAATCCAGGGCCAAGCAAGGCTGTGTCATCGCACCAATGCTCTTCTCGATCTTCCTTGCGGCAATGCTCCATCTTACTCTCAGTAAGCTCCCCTCTGGAGTGGAGCTAATTTACAGAACAAACGGGAAACTGTTCAACCTCCGTCGCCTCCAGTCCAGATCCAAGGTCGTCCCTTCCTCTGTCGACGAATTACATTATGCAGACGACGCTTGCGTCTGTGCACACTCGGTGGTCGAACTCCGAACCATCATTAACACCTTCACCGAAGCATACGAGAGCATGGACCTTACACTAAACATCCGTAAGACAAAGATCCTCTACCAACCTGCCCCCACCACACAGTACTGCCCCCCGATTATCAAAATCCATGACAAGGCCTTGGACAACGTGGACCACTTTCCATACCTCAGGAGCCTACTGTCAACAAGGGCAGACATCGATGATGAAGTCCAACACCGCCTTCAGTGTGCCAGTTCAGCAATCGGTCACCTGAGGAAGAGAGTGTTTGAAGACCAGGACCTCAAACCCGGCACCAAGCTCATGGTCTACAGAGCAGTAGTAATACCCATCCTCCTGTATGCCTCAGAGACATGGACCATGTAGAAACATAGAAACATAGAAACATAGAAGATAGGAGCAGGAGTAGGCCATTCGGCCCCTCAAGCCTGCTCCGCCATTCAATGAGATCATGGTTGATCATCCAAATTCAGTACCCTGTTCCTGCCTTCTCTCCATATCCCTTGATCCCTTTAACCTTAAGAAATATATCCAACTCCTTCTTGAATATATTTAATGAATTGGCCTCTACTGCCTTCTTTGGTAGAGAATTCCACAGGTTCACCACTCTCTGGGTGAAGAAATTCCTCCTCATCTCTGTCCTAAATGGTGTTAGATCCGTGATTCTGAGAGTATGATGTTTTCCAATAACTACACGGATGCTGTAACTTAACAATCAACAGGTGTTTACTGGAGTAGGGTAGTCTCAAGACTGGGAGTACAGAGGCATGCTCAAGGCTTATATACAGGTATGGTCACTGCCGGTACTACAGTATACAGGAGCTGTAAAAGTAGTTGGCCTAGAAATTGAGTTTGCGCTGCGCCAGGGCTTTAGCGCCGGAAGTTAGCGCCGGCGCTAAGTCCCTTTGCGCACGCCAAAAATTCAGTAGCGCCGCGCCCAAATGGCTGCCGGCGCTACTGAAGGGTTTTAGCGCCTGAAAACTGGCGCAACGCGCCGCATTGCGGCGCTATTCCGGCGCTGCGGCGCCCGCTGCGGTGCGGCAGGCTCGGGAAGTGCAGGCCTCCTCCTTCCGTTAAGGAGGAGCTGCCTGCACCCGGCCGCGGCCCGCGCAAATCTCTGCAAAAATGAGCCCGGCACCTCGGACAAGTGCCGGGCTTGCATCTGTTCCGGGGGGGGGTGGGGGAGAAGTCCAGGGAGGGAGCTGCGGGCAGGCGGCCGGCGGGAAAGCGG
This sequence comes from Somniosus microcephalus, assembly GCF_052327205.1. Taxonomy (NCBI): domain Eukaryota; kingdom Metazoa; phylum Chordata; class Chondrichthyes; order Squaliformes; family Somniosidae; genus Somniosus; species Somniosus microcephalus. The sequence goes on along the minus strand of NC_140990.1, from coordinate 272,731,780 downwards.
CCGGCCGCCGCGCCTCCTTAAAGCGCCGGCGCAGACTCCGGCAACACTCGTTTGCCGGAGTCTTAGTTGCGGCTGCCACTGGCGAGGCGGCCGCAACTGAACTTCGGCTTGGGGCCGGGTTACCACGGCAACCGGGACGCTGCGCACACCGATGACGTCATCGGTGCCGGCGCAGCGCTACCGGTCTACCGCCGCGGAAGGGCCCCAGGCAATTTAGGAACCGGCGCCAATTGCAGCGCTAGGCCCTCTAGCGCCGCAAAATCGGTGCTAAGGGCACTGAATTTCTAGGCCGTTCTCTCTTAAAGGTACATACACTACAATTGGCTTACCCCTTATCCTTAGAATGTGACCCCTGGTTCTGGACTCCCCGACCATTGGGAACATCCTTCCTGCATCTAGTCTGTCTAGTCCTGTTAGAATTTTATAAGTTTCGATGAGATCCCCTCTCATTCTTCTAAACTCCAGCGATTACAAGCCCAATCGACCCAATCTCTCCTCGTACGTCATTCCTGTCATCCCAGGTATCAGCCTGGTGAATCTTCGCTGCACTCCTTCCATGGCAAGAACATCCTTCTTCAGATAAGGTGACCAAAACTGCACACAATACTCAAGATGTGGTCTCACCAAGGCCCTGTACAACTGCAGCAAGACATCCTTGTTCCTGTACTCAAACCCTCTCGCTACGAAGGCCAACGTACCATTTGCCTTCTTAACCGCCTGCGCTGCACCTGCATGCTTACTTTCAGCGACTGGTGCACAAGGATGCCCAGGTCTCGTTGCACAGGCACCTCAAAGCACTGGAGAGGTACCACCAACGCTGCCTCTGCAAAATCCTGCAAATCCATTGGCAGGATAGGTGCACCAACGTCAGTGTTCTCGCTCAGGCCAACACCCCCAGCATCGAAGCTTTGACCACGCTCGATCAGCTCCGATGGACGGGTCACATCGTCCGCATGCCCGATACGAGACTCCCAAAACAAGCGCTCTACTCAGAGCTCCAACACGGCAAGAGAGCTCCAGGTGGGCAGAGGAAACACTTCAAGGACACCCTCAAAGCCTCCTTGAAAAAGTGCAACATCCTCACCAACACCTGGGAATCCCTGGCCCAAGACCGTACAAAGTGGAGGAGAAGCATCCGGGAAGGTGCCGAATACCTCGAGTCTCTTCGCCGGGAGCAAGCAGAAACCAAGCGCAAACAGCGGAAGGAGCGCATGTCAACCCAAGCACCCCACCTGTCCCTTCAACCACCGTCTGCCCCACCTGTGACAGAGATTGTAGGTCCCGCATTGGACTCATCAGTCACCTGAGAACTCATTTTTAATGTGGAAGCAAGTCATCCTCGGTTCCGAGGGACTGACTAAGAAGAGAGTACTGTGTACAGTTCTGGTTGTCATATTAAAAAAAGGATATAGAGGCACTGGAGAGGGTGCAGAGAAGATTAACAAGTATGATACCAGAAATGTGAGGGTATATCTATAAGGAAAGGATGAACAGGCTCGGTCTCTTTTCTCTTGAAAAAAGAAGGCTGAGGGGGTGACCTAATAGAGGTCTTTAAAATTATGTATGGTTTTGACAGAGTGGATACAGAGAGAATGTTTCCACTTGTGGGGAAGAGCATAACTAGAGGCCATCAATATAAGATAGTCACCAAGAAATCCAATAGGAAATTCAGAAGAAACTTCTTTACCCAAATAGCGGTGAGAATGTGGAACTCTCTACCACAGGAAGTGATTGAAGTGAAAAGTATAGATGCATTTAAGGGGAGGCTAGACAAGCATATGAGGGAGAAGGGAAGAGGGTTATGCTGATAGAGTTAAATGAGGAAAGACGGGAGGAGGCTCTAGTGGAGCATAAACGCCGGCATTGACTGGTTGGGCCGGACGGCCTGTTTCTGTGTCGTATATCCTATGTAATCCTATGTAATGCAATGTAAGATCCCTCTCTCACATTAATAACACCCTACACAATAGGGTTTCTCATTGTCATATATAACTAGATAATAAACTTTGGCTTATTTCTATTATCTTGAAAGAATAATTGCAAAGTCTAAGTATGCAGGAACAGAGAAGAATAACTTACAACTCATTTCTGGAATACTTCTTCACATCCATAAAGCATATATAAAAACTCTACATTCCAATTAGAGGGCCATATTAGAGGGCCAGTTTCTGTCAAACTGATCCACATAACAAGTTGCTGTATTAAAGATGCATCGATTTACAAGTTGGTGCAGCTTCAGCTTGAAAGCGCACTGCTAGTGAATTGTAGTCTTCCATCAAACGCTTGACGACAGCGTCACAGTAGATGATCATGCCCTTTTAATGACATCAAACAATTTAACAATCAGCAACGTAATTAAACAGTTGACTACCGGTATGCACTCATGATATGATTTTTAAAAATGGATTTGAAAAACAATGCAAGCATATCTCTCCACTTATCTTCCACGCCTCAGTAAGCCAATTCTTCCACTACTTTACATCCAGCATTTATGCCCCAGGTTGTTTCTGAAACAAAATCCCATTTTATGTGGACAGGGTGTCAGCCTGAATCACACTTCCTCACCAGGAGAACTGGCTAAACACAAATTGGGGGATCACCACTTCACTGCTAGAGGATGCAAGTACCCCGCTGGACGTCAACCCAGGCTTCAGGGACCTAGAAATTCAATCGTGCCCGAAAAAGGGCATGCATGGGGCAGCCACCTGTCCATGTGGTCGCAGGGACCACATAAAATTGGTGCTGCCAGATCATTGTCATGCCTCAGACGTGCAGCCAGTGTTACCCACACTAGTCATTGGCTGCATGCTTGTTTGGGGGTAGGGGGGAAATCGGGCTTTACTGATTCCAAGTAAAAGCAGCCAACATCCCTCAATGGAGAGATAGACTCGACCTGCAGATAGCAGGGAAACTTCACAAGTGGAAAAATGGCTACAAGAGGTCCAGATTGGGCACTCAGGTCCTCTGAAGCAGCATTGGAGGCACTGGTCCAGGTAGTGGACAGCGGGAGGGAGATCTTGTTTCCCCCCGAGGAACAAAAAGCCCTCCAGGCAATACCTCTGATACCAGTTGGAAGAGGTCTCTGAGGAGGTTAATGCCAAGAGCTTAAATGCCAAGACATGGCTGTATTGTAGAAAAAAAGTTCAATGGCTTTTCCAGAGTTGTTAAGGTAAGAATCCTGCTTTCTTTCTTTCTGCTTCCACCTGCACCACTTGCAGCCTCATGACTTACATCACTCCACTCCCCTGCTTCCCTTCACTCTCCTACAATCACTGCACCAATTCACCCCACATCCTTCCCCTCCTCGTCACACATTCTGCGCTTTCTACTCTCACCACTATTGCAACTCTCACCTCCTCACACCTCACATCTTACACACTACATATGAACTATTCAATTAAGATAGGTACATTCTCTAAACACCTCATACAGACTCCCTTCTTTCTTGCAGGAGAAGGACACGCACAACTTTCAACCAGAGTCTACCGTTGGTGGAGGCTGAGCCTGCCTGCACATCCTCTCCCCTGTGGAAGAAAGCATTCAGGCCATCATGGGGAGAGGAAGAGTCGTCGCTGTGGTGAGTGGTAAAGCTGGAGGAGACGTTGCTTAGGGTTTCTTCATACCTTATCCTCTTTTTTTGCTTCTTACTTCTCGCTGTCCAGGTGGTGCAAAGGGCTGGTCCCTCATTATCACAAAGTTATGTAGCAAATCTGGATAACTGCTCAAGGCTGTACTGCAAAGCTCCTCCCAAATGGTCCGGGCAGCAGAAGTGTTACTTGAGCACGTTCATAGTCTGCTCAGTGACATTTCTGGTGGCAACATGGCTCTTGTATGCCAGCCCTGCAGCTGTGCTGGGGTTTGTGACAGGAGTCAAGAGCCGTGTCTGAAAGGGCTATCCCTTGTAGCCGAGTAGCCTGTATGTCATCTGACGGCCTGCTTGAAATAGAGGTGACACAGAGGACTGGCTCAGGATGAATGAATCATGACTGCTGTCATGAAGCTGGGGAGAGACCTGCATGATGTGCTGCCTCTGGTCACAGAAAAGCTGAATGTTGAGGGAGTGGAAACCATAGAAACATAGAAGATAGGAGCAGGAGTAGGCCATTCGGCCCCTTGAGCCTGCTCCGCCATTCAACGAGATCATGGCTGATCATCCAAATTCAGTACCCTGTCCCTGCCTTCTCTCCATCTCCCTTGATCCCTTTAGCCTTAAGAAATATATCCAACTCCTTCTTGAATATATTTAATGAATTGGCCTCTACTGCCTTCTTTGGTAGAGAATTCCACAGGTTCACCACTCTCTGGGTGAAGAAATTCCTCCTTATCTCTGTCCTAAATGGCTTACCCCTTATCCTTAGACTGTGACCCCTGGTTCTGGACTCACGACCATCGGGAACATCCTTCCAGCATCTAGTCTGTCTAGTCCTGTTAGAATTTTATAAGTTTCAATGAGATCCCCTCTCATTCTTCTAAACTCCAGCGAGTACAAGCCCAATCGACCCAATCTCTCCTCATACGTCATTCCTGCCATCCCAGGTATCAGCCTGGTGAATCTTCGCTGCACTCCTTCCATGGCAAGAACGTCCTTCCTCAGGTAAGGTGACCAAAACTGCACACAATACTCAAGATGTGGTCTCACCACGGCCCTGTACAACTGCAGCAAGACATCCTTGTTCCTGTACTCAAACCCTCTCGCTATGAAGGCCAACATACCATTTGCCTTCTTAACCGCCTGCTGCACCTGCATGCTTACTTTCAGCGACTGGTGCACAAGGGCGCCCAGGTCTTGTTGCACTCCCCCTTCTCCCAATCTATTGCCATTCAGATAATACTCTGCCTTCCTGTTTTTGACACCAAAGTGGATAACCTCGCATTTATCCACATTATATTGCATCTGCCATGCTTCTGCCCAATCATCCAACCTGTCCAAATCATACTGGAGTTTCACGACATCCTCCTCACAGCACACACGCCCACCCAGCTTTGTGTCGTCTGCAAACTTGGAGATATTACATCTAGTTCCCTCGTCCAGATCATTAATATATATTGTGAATAGCTGGGGTCCAAGGACCGATCCTGCGGTACCCCGCTAGTCACTGCCTGCCACTCGGAAAAAGACCCATTTATTCCAACTCTTTGCTTTCTGTCTGCCAACCAGTTCCCTATCCAAGTCAATGCCTTGCCCCCAATCCCATGTGCCTTAATTTTACACGCTAATCTCTTATGCGGGACCTTATCGAAAGCCTTTTGAATATCCAAATACACCACATCCACTGGTTCTCCCTTATCTATTTTACCAGTTACATCCTCAAAAAATTCCAGTAGATTAGTCAAGCACGATTTACCTTTTGTAAATCCATGTTGACTTTGTCCGATCCTGTCACTTTTTTCAAGTTCTCTGCTATTACATCCTTTATAATGGACTCTAGCATTTCCCCCACTACTGATGTCAGGCTTATCAGTCTGTAATTCCCTGTTTCCTCTCTACCACCCTTTTTGAACAGTGGGGTAACATTAGCTACCCGCCATCCATGGGTACTGTTCCAGAGTCTATCAAATTTTGGAAAATGACCAGCAATGCATCTACTATTTCTAGGGCCACTTCCTTAAGTACCCTAGGATGTAGATTATCAGGCCCTGGGGATTTATCAGCCCTCACTCCCATCAATTTCCCTAACACATTTCCCTACAAATACTGATTTCTATCAGTTCCTCCCTGTCATTAGACCCTATGTTCCCCGACATCTTTGGAAGGTTATTTGTGTCCTCCTTTGTGAAGACAGAACCAAAGTATGTATTTAATTGGTCAGCCATTTCTTTGTTCCCCATTATAAATTTCCCTGATTCTGACTGCAAGGGACCTACGCTTGACTTCACCAATCTTTTTCTCTTCACATATCTATAAAAGCTTTTACAGTCAGTTTTTATGTTCCCTGCAGGCTTACTCTCATACTCTATTTTCCCCCTCTTAATTAATCCCTTTGTCCTCCTTTGCTGAATCCTAAACTGCTCCCAATCCTCAGGTTTACTGCTTTTTCTGGCCAATTCATATGTCCTCTCCTTGGATCTTATGCTATCCCTAATTTCCCTTGTTAGCCATGGTTGAGTCACCTTTTTTGTTTTATTTTTATGCCAAACTGGGATGAACAAATTCTGTAGTTCATCCATGCGATCTTTGAATGTTTGCCATTGCCCATCCACCGTCAACCCTTTGAGTGACATTTCCCAATCAATCCTACCCAACTCGCACCTCATACCATCGTAGTCTTCGGGACCCTAGTCTCTGAGTCAACTATTTCACTCTCCATCCTAATGAAGGATTCTATCATATTATGATCGCCCCTCCCCAAGGGGCCTCACACAACAAGATTGCTAATTAATCCTTCCTCGTTACATAAAACCCAGTCTAAGATGTCCTGATCTCTAGTTGGTTCCTCAACATATTGGTCCAGGAAACCATCCCGTATACACTCCAGGAATTCCTCCTCCACAGTATTGTTACTAATTTGGTTAGCCCAATCTATATGTAGATTAAAGTCACCCATGATAACTGCTGTGCCCTTATTGCACGCTTCTCTAATTTCCCATTTCATGCCATCCCCGACCTCTGCATTACTGTTTGGAGGTCTATATACCACTCCCACTAACGTTTTCTGCCCCTTGTTATTTTTCAGTTCTACCCATACAGATTCCACATCATCAGAGCTAATATCCATCCTTTCAATTGTGTTAATCCCCTCTTTAACCAGCAATGCTACCCCACCTCCTTTTCCTTTTTGCCTATCTTTCCTGAATATTGAATACCCCTGGATGTTGAGTTCCCAGCCTTGGCCACCCTGGAGCCATGTTTCCGTAATCCCAATCATATCATATTCGTTTACCTCTATTTGTGCAGCTAATTCATCCACCTTATTACAAATGCTCCTCGCATTAAGACACAAAGCCTTCAGGCTTGTTTTTTTAACGCTCTTAGATCTTTTAGAATTATTATTTACTGTGGCCATGTTTGATTTAAACCCTTGATTTCTCTGCCTGCCACTTTTGTTTTTCCTCCTTCCTCTCTTTTGATTTTATCCTTGTTTCCCTTTCTTCTGTCTCCCTGCTCAGGTTCCTAACCCCCTGCCATTTTAGTTTAAACCCTCCCCCAGAGCATTAGCAAACACTCCCCCTAGGACGTCGGTCCCGGTCCTGCCCAGGTGCAAACCATCCGTTTTGTACTGGTCCCACCTCCCCCAGAACCGGTTCCAATGTCCCAGGAATTTGAATCCCTCCCCCTTGCACCATTCCTCTAGCCACGTATTCATCTGAAATATCCTTCTATTTCTACTCTGACTAGCACGTGGCACTCATAGCAATCCTAAGATTACTACCTTTGAGGTCCTATTTTTTAATTTACCTCCTAACTCCCTATATTCAGCTTTTAGGACCTCATCCCGGTTTTTCCTATATCGTTGGTACCTATATGCACCACGACAACTGGCTGTTCACCCTCCCCTTCCAAAATGTTCTGCAGCCGCTCTGAGACATCCTTGACCCTTGCATCAGGAAGGCAACACACCATCCCAGAGTCTCGTTTGCGGCTGCAGAAACGCCTATCTGTTCCCCTTACAATAGAATCCCCTATTACTATAGCTCTCCCCCTCTTTTCCCTCCCGTCCTGTGCAGCAGAACCACCCCTGGTGCCAGGAAGTTGGCTGCTGCTGCCTTCCCCTGGTAAGCCATCCCCCCATCAGTATCCAAAGCGGTATATCTGTTTGAGAGGGGGATGGCCACAGGGACCCCTGCACTACCTGCCTGCGCCTACTACTCTGCCTGTTGGTCACCCGTTCCCTTTCTGCCTGTCCAACCTTTACCTGCAGTGTGACCAACTGATTACCCTTTTTATTCAGAAGGATGCCAGGCTGGCTTCACTCTGTCCATTGGGAAAGTAATGCTCCTCTGTTATACAGAGCCTCGGTTACATCCTGGAGACCATGGTGAATAGCAAACTTGGTGATGTCGATGATGTCACCTGCTGAAGCCTGGAATGACCCCACAGCATAAAAGTTATCATAGAATCATAGAATGGTTACAGCACGGAAGACGGCCATTTGGCCCGTTGAGCCTGTGCTGGCTCTCTGCAAGAGCGCTTCAGCAAATCCCACTCCCCCGCCCTTTTCCCGTAGCCCTGCAAAATTTTTTCCTCCTTTTTGAAAGCCGTGATTGAGTCTGCCTCCACCACCCTTTCAGGCAGTGCATTCCAGATCCTAACGAATCACTGCTTAAAAAAAGTTTTTTCTTATGTTTCTTTTGGTTCTTTTGCCAATCACCTTAAATCTGTGCCCTCTGGTTCTCAACCCTTCCACCAATGGGAACAGTTTCCCTCTATCTACTCTGTCCAGACCCCTCATGATTTTGAACACCTCTATCAAATCTCCTCTCACTCTTCTCTGCTCTAAGGAGAACAACCCCAGCATCTCCAGTCTATCCACGTAACTAAAGTTCCTCATCCCTGGAATCATTCTCGTAAATCTTTTCTGCACCCTCTCCAAGGCCTTCACATCCTTCCTAAAGTGTGGTGCCAGAATTGGACGCTATACTCCAGTTAAGGCCGAATCAGTGTTTTATACAGGTTCATCATAATTTCCATGCTTTTGCACTCTATTCATGAAGCCCAGGACCCCGTAAGCTTTTTTAACCACTTTCTCAACCTGCCCTGCCACCTTCAATGATTTGTGCACATATAGCACCTAGGTCTCTGTTCATTCACCCCCTTTAGGATAGGACCCCTTAGTTTATATTTCCTCTCTTCATTCTTTCTACCAAAATGTATCACTTCGCACTTTTCTGCATTAAATTTCATCTGCCACATGTCCACCCATTCCACCAGCCTGTCTATGTCCTCTTGAAGTCTATCACTAGCCTCCTCACTGTTCACTATACTTCCAAGTTTTGTGTCATCTGCAAATTTGGAAACTGTGCCTTGTACACCCAAGTCCAAGTCATTAATATATATCAAGAAAAGCAGTGGTCCTAGAACTGACCCCTGGGGAACACCACTGTATACCTTCCTCCAGTCCGAAAAACAACCGTTCACCACCACTCTCTGGGCTAGATTTTCAGTATAGACAGTTTTGGGGCACTAAGCTTAGCGCCCGCCCGAAGTTATCGCCCGCCCCAAAGTAGCGCCCCGTTGCCGGAAATTCAGTGGCTTCGCCCTAAGAGGTTGGTGGAGCGCTAAAAGAGGCGTTCCACTAGTATCTTTAGGCGCTAAGCCGGCGGTGGAGAGCGCAACACCCGAGCTCGGGCGCAGCGCACGGCAGACACTCTGGTGCCAGTGAGCTCTTAAAGGGGAAGGGTGCATGTATTTTTTTCAAATGCGAGGGGGGAGGAGGAGGAGGAGGAGGAGGAGGAGGAGGAGGAGGAGGAGGAGGAGGAGGAGGAGGAGGAGGAATGATTGGTGCCCGGAAACATAAACACACAGCTTACTTCCACACAACACATGCAGAGTGCCTTTTGTACGAGTGCCCTTTAATTTGCGCTCCCCAGGGTGTGTTGCGTTCCATTTTACAAACGCTCTGGACGCCAGGCGCACAATGGGGCGGTCCGACTGAAGTTTGGATTCGGGGCGGCCAAAGGGCGTTGCACGAGGATGTGACGTCATTTTCTGCGCGCGCATCCGGGCAGGCCGCTAAACTTTGCGCCGGCGCTAACGGGCAACTTAATTTGGGGCGGGGCGCAAACTGCGCTGCGCCCAGGCGCTACACGCATAGCGCCCGAAAATCACTTCTCTTAAGGCGCTAACTGCTGGCGCAAGCAACTGAAAATCTAGCCCTCTGTTTCCTGTCACTTAGCCAATTTCGTATCCATGCTGCCACTGTCCCTTTTATTCCATGGGCTTTAACTTTGCTGGCAAGCCTATTATGTGGCACTTTGTCAAGCGCCTTTTGGAAAGCCATGTACACTACGTCAACTGCATTACCCTCATCAACCCTCTCTGTTACCTCATCAAAGAACTCAATCAAGTTGGTTAAACATGATTTGCCTTTAACAAATCTGTGCTGGCTTTCCTTAATTAATCCACACTTGTCCAAGTAACTGTTAATTTTGTTCCTAATTTACGTTTCTAAAAGCTTTCCCACTACCAAGGTTAAACTTACTGGCCTGTAGTTGCCGGGTTTATATTTACACCCTTTTTTGAACAAGGGTGTAACATTTGCAATTCTCCAGTCCTCTGGCACCACCCCATTTCTAAGGAGGATTGGAAAATTATGGCCAGTACCTCTGCAATTTTTTCCTTCACTTCCCTCAGTATCCTAGGATGCATCCCATCTGGTCCTGGTGACTTATCTACTTTAAGTATAGCCAGCCTTTCTAGTACCTCCTCTTTATCAATTGTTATCCCATCCAGTATCTCCTTTACCTCCTCCTTCACTATGTCTATGGCAGCACCTTCTTCCTTGGTGAAGACAGATGCAAAGTACTCATTTAGTACCTCAGCCATACCCTCTGCCTGCATGTGTAGATCTCCTTTTTGGTCCCTAATTGGCCCCACCCTTCCTCTTACTACCTGTTTAATATTTATATGTCTATAGAAGACTTTTGGATTACCTTTTATGTTGGTTGCCATTCTATTCGCATACTCTCTCTTTGCCCCTCTTACTTTCTTTTTCACTTATCCTCTGAACTTTCTATATTTAGCTTGATTCTCAGATGTATTCTCGACCTGATATCTGTCATACGCACTCTTTTTCTGCTTCATCTTACTCTCTATCTCTTTCGTCATCCAGAGCCACACTGAACTTCACAGCCATAGACAGTGCTGTCCATACCCTGGGTTTGAGTGTCGAGTTGTGTCTGTAGCAGGTGACATAGCTCGGTGATAGTCTCCTTGGTGAAGCAAAGGCACCTGAGACATTACTCCTCAATCAAGTTAAGGTAGGAAGTGTGCTCCCTGTAGACCCACTGTGAGTATGGTCTCCTGCACAGTGCCAACTTCCTCCCTCTTCTCCCAGTTGCTTCTGCTCTCTACTATCTTCTCAGCTGCTCCCCCTTATCCTCCACCCCAAATGAAGCCCTACCAGACCACCCATGACTGCAGTAAAACTGTTGTGAAGGCAGCTAAAAGCAGTCCAGAACCAGCAAAAATGTGCTAGCCAAAGTCAGAAATCAGTTGTAGAAGGCAGCAAATGGGCAAAAAAGGCCCAGAAGTTAACCAATAACCTAGCAACTAACCTGTGTGTAGTGGATGAGCCCTTTCTATAGGGCTGCTCAATGCTGCCTGTTAGCGAATTGTTGTGCGAGTTTCTCACGTGGCGAGTCAGGCACTGGGGCAGACCAATTTCACAAAAGGGTCCTACAATAAGCAGAGGACTCTTGTTTTAATATGATAATGAAGCTTTTAAATAATGCACCCTACACCTACAGAAGAACACAATTCAATGATAGGTGGAACACTACTGATGATGAATAAGCAGGCCTACACTACCTGCCATATTGGATACTTAGGCATCTGTTTTGTGGGTGCGGCGCGATCAACATTCTCGGCCCGGAGCTCTCGTCTCCAGGACAGCTCACCAGGACAGTCTGGCGTGCACTGTGAACCCATAACCTTCCACCTCAGAGGTGGGAATACTACCACTAAGCCAAGGCTCATTCCACGATACAAGCATCTATTAAATAAAACAGCAGATTTGATGGAATGAGTTAAAAATTCTGATTCATTTTTGGAGATCTGCTGATACAATCCACTCTTAATGCAATGTTGCTTAATTTGAATTATCTGCTAATTATTATCTGATAATTCAAATTTCTAGCACTATATTCCTAATTATTTTTTATTTATATGATGATTAATTTGAATTGCTTGTTCTTTTTAATTTTTTTATGCAATAATGATAGAATTATCAGGAGTAGACTGTATTTGTAAACTACGTTTTACTCTTGCAGTTGATGATGTCATTCGAACACTGTGATTGAATTACAGACATATAAATAAGGTTGATAGAAATCAATACACATGAGATTTCTGTTGATTCCACAGATCATTTGTGCAGATTTAATTCTAGTCTAGATATACCAGGGTGAATTCTACACTATGTTCATGGGGCAGGAGAAAATTCCTCAAAGCTTTGCGCCCATTGGAATGGAAGATGCCTGACCCGATTGAATCTTCCAGGGTGAGGTATTTACATCTTTCTAGTGAGCTCCTGGCATAGTTAGAACCTGTCAATGGGAGCTCATTGTTGGGAAAGTGGGCTTTCCAGTGCGGCTGCAGGGATTTAAAGGCCTTCAGCAGCAGTTTAAAGGGGAGGACATTTTTGGAAGCATAAGTTCCTGGGCGATCAGAAACATAGAGCAGAGGACTAACAGAGCACCATGGTTTGCTGATGGGTCTGTAGAGGTGCTGCTGGAAGAAGTGTGGCATAGGAGGGTAGCCCCATTTGGCGTCCGAAGGCATCTCCAACATTGACGTCCTGCACATAGGTGAAGGTGGTGGCACTGCCCATTAATGCTGTCTCAACCACCCAGAAGCTGTAACTGCAATTACAGAAAAAACTCAGAGATCTCACCACAGCAGCCACGGTATAAGTGCTCACTGGTACCTTAAACTGAGTACCTGGGTAAAATCTGCATTCCGCAAAATGCTTCCTCACCAACACACTATCTTATAGTTCATTGAATGCTTCAATGCGTGACTACCCTGGAGCAGACCACTTTTTGCTGCAACAATTTACATCTGTAACTGTTCTCGCACTCACCTCCTTAAAAGACTTCACCCCAAAATTCTGCACATCTGAATCTTGCTGTGGGATGCATGTGCATGCAATCACATTCACGAAAGGCACACGGTAATAACTTGGGTTTCACTATATGTGCACTTGACATTACTAACCGCTTAATTCTGCTTCTCTACTTGCAGACCGAGGTATTTCATAACAGAAGAGATCATGAAATACCAAGTCCTTTGAGTGCTTTTGAAGATGTAATTGTGCGAATCATTAGACCATAAGATACAGAGGGAGTGATGAGGTGAAGTCAGAGGTTGTCCCCAGGCCAGAGAGTATCACTCTTCTCATGTTCTTTCTTCTTACTCTGCTCATGCCTCCACTCATTCATTGCCCCATATTCACTCATGGAAATTACCAGGTGGCACAATCATTATCATTTGTTGCACGTTCTATAATTTCGCAGTTCAGAGGACTCCTGGAAGAAGGAAGAGGAAGTTGTACAAATCCAGCGGGGTGATTAGGAAGCCATTTCATGAAGAAGCTGCACAGAACAACTTACTGGCAGCAGTGAGGCACATAAGAACATAAGAAATAGGAGCAGGAGTAGGCCAATCGGCCCCTCGAGCCTGCTCCGCCATTCAATAAGATCATGGCTGATCTGATCCTAACCGCCAATCTACTATCACAGAACTATCTCCTGAATCTAACCGAATTAGACACACGAAATAGGAGCAGGATCAGGCTACACGGCCCCTGGGCCCGCTCCACCACCCACAGGGCCATGTCCGATCCGAACCTAGACTCATGTCCAAATTCCTGCCCGCTCCCCGTAACCCTTAATTCCCTTTACTTTTAGGAAACTGTCTATTTCTGTTTTAAATTTATGTAATGATGTAGCTTCTACAGCTTTTTGGGGCAGCATATTCCATGGACCTACCACCCTCAGAGTGAAGTAGTTCCTCCTCATCTCAGTTTTGAAAGAGCAGCCCCTTATTCTAAGACTATGCCCCCTAGTTCTAGTTTCACCCATCATCGGGAACATCCTCCCCGCATCCACCCGATCCAACCCCTTCACAATCTTATATGTTTCAATAAGATCGCCTCTCATTCTTCTGAACTCCAATGAGTAGAGTCCCAATCTACTCAACCTCTCCTCATATGTCCATCCCCTCATCCCCAGGATTAACTGAGTGAACCTTCTTTGTACTGACTCGAGAGCAAGTATGTCTTTTCTTAAGTATGGACACCAAAACTGTATGCAGTATTCCAGGTGCGGTCTCACCAATACCTTGTACAACTGAAGCAAAACCTCCCTATTTTTATATTCTATCCCGCTAGCAATGAAAGCCAACATTCCATTGGCCTTCTTAATCACTTGCTGCACCTGCATACTAACCTTTTGAGTTTCGTGCACCAGGACCCCCAGATCCCTTTGTACTTCAGTACTTTCCAGTTTCTTGCCATTAAGATAATAACTTGCTCTACAATTTTTCCTGCCAAAGTGCATAACCTCACACTTTCCAGTATTGTATTCCATCTGCCAAATCTCTGCCCACTTACTTAGCCTGTCTATGTCCCCTTGCAGGTTTTTTATGTCCTCCTCACTCACTACTTTCCCTCCCATCTTAGTATCATCTGCAAACTTTGATATGTTACACTCGGTCCCCTCCTCCAAATCATTAATATAGATTGTAAAGAGTTGGGGACCCAGCACTGACCCCTGCGGAACACCACTAGTTACTGATTGCCAGTCTGAGAATGAACCATTTATCCCAACTCTCTGCCTTCTGTTAGATAGCCAATCCTCTATCCATGCCAGAATATTACCCCCAATCCCGTGATTTTTTATCTTAAGCACTAATCTTTTGTGTGGCACCTTGTCAAATGCCTTTTGGAAGTCTAAATACACTACATCCACTGGTTCCCCTTTATCCACCCTATACGTTACTTCCTCAAAGAACTCCAGCAAATTTGTCAAACATGACTTCCCCTTCATAAAACCATGCTGACTTTGTCCTATGAAATTATGATTATCCAAATGTCCTGTTACTGTCTCCTTAATAATGGACTCCAAAATTTTACCTACCACAGATGTTAGGCTAACCGGTCTATAGTTTCCAGCCTTCTGTCTACTGTAGAGACATCTCATAAAGGACACCTGCCCATAAGTATTACCTGTGGTCACTACAGAAACAGCTATGTTCCCTCTTTTCTACCAAGCACTAAATCATCCAGACATTTCCATCCCATTCACAATCACCACAACTCCTATTTCATAAATATTTGTCTACTTATTATCCAAGGCATTCTCTATCCTTGCACCAGAACACCTTGCACCTTGCACATATTGGGGGGGGGGGGAATGTTAACCCAAAAAACGGGTGGGTTGGGGTTGGGTGGGAGGTTAAAGAGTTAAAAAAACTGAATCCTGACTCCAACCCGCCTCCAACCCACCCACTTCCGGTTTTAACGGAGGCGGGACAGGGGACGGGCAGCCAAATCGCTCCCAGGTGGTGGGTCGTCCATTTAAATATCATAATGAGGCTGGTGTGCCTCATGGTGATCCACCATTTTAAATTTAACTCTGGCTGGCTGGGTTTCCCAGGCCTCAGGGAATGCAAGATTGGGCCTCTGCGATACCTGCAATGTCCCTCAGGTAATTGGTTAAAGTGGACTGGGAAGCGGGGTGGGGCGACCGGGAAGGGGGAGTGACTAGGAAGGGAAGTGATCGGGACGAGAGCTAGCAGTGGTTGGGTAGAGGTAGACGTTGCTGGGAGGAGGTAGCGGTGGCCATGGAGGAGGTAGCCGTGACGATCGGGGTTGGGGTCAGATGGCATTCTAAAGTACATTTTAAAATCTTACCTTGTTGGTTGTGGCCTAACAGGCACTCCCTTTAAGGCCCGTCTGTTAGGCTGCATGTAGACCTGGTTTTCCTGAGTGTAGACGACGTTAACACGGGTGCCAGCTGATTCGCACACACGAATCTTGTAGACAGGCATTTGCACATTACATTATTTGCATATGCAACAGGTCTAGCGCCTGTTTCAGAGATGGGCACTGCATGCCAATATTTTGTCCTTTACCAATATGGCACCTCCAGCTTGTAATAAGCGTGCACTTCCTGCCCACATTTTGGAGGTTCAGGAGTCCGTATAGCGCCATTGTGCCCCTTTTCACTCCTAGTCTCATTTGTTGGTGACAAGGGCAGCCTGGCTCTGGCTACTTTCTGCCACATGTGCAGGCATCTAAGGGAGCTGGCAGAAGGGCACAGATGGTACTGTCTTGAGAGATAGCATCGTCGTGGGAGCACATACCTGCCAGGTCATTAATACTGAGAAAACTGCCCAAATAATACCAATATGAAGCCCTGAGAGATACTTTTCTGTATTTCAGCTCCAGTCTTTTAAAGGTTGGAAGAGACAGCCCTCTGTGACACTCAAGGTATTCATGCCAGCAGTCTCAGCTTCAGTGTCAGAAGGTGTGACCGCTACTAGTCCTCTGTTGAAAGGAGGGGGGGAAGTGTGCTGCGGCTCATTCTGGAGTTGTCACTTACTCCAGCGTTGTCTGCAGTGCTGAACACATATCCATCAGGGTACTACAGATGCCGTTAGTTGACCGTTCCAACTCAGCCACCATCTGCAGAACATTCAAGGACACTGTCCCCAGTGCCTGTACATATGTTTGATGATTTATGACATCCTTATTTTAAATACAGGACTCCTAAAATCTGGGTCCTGATGCTCCTCAGCCAAGGCCAGATGTCTCCTGACCTTCCGGTCAGTAGTGATTACCTCTTCATGTTCTACCCCCAGCTGCTCCGGGTCAGTTGTGCTCTATGTTCATTTTTGGGCACCGAACTTCAGGAAGGATATATTTGCCTTGGAGGGGGCAAATTCATCACAATGATGCCGAGCCTTAAAGAATTAAATTATGAATACAGATTGCATAAACTTGGTTTGTATTCCCTTGAGTTTAAAAGGTTGAGGATGATTTAATCAAGGTGTTTAAAATGATTAAGGGATTGAGTAGGGGAGATACAGATACTATTTCCTCTGTTGGGGGATCCAGAACAAGGGGGCACAGTCTTAAAATTAGAGCTAGGAAATTTAGGCGTGAAATCAGTAAGCACTTTTTCCACACAAAGGTTTGTGGAAATCTGGAATTCTCTCCCCCAAAAGATTGTGGATACTGGATCAATTGAATTTTTTTAAGACTGAGATTGATAGATTTTTGTTATGTAAGGGTATCAAGGGATATGGATCAAAGGTGGGTAAATGGAGCTCAGGTACAGCTCAGCCATGATCTGATTGAATGGCGGAACAGATTCGAAGGGCTGAATGGTCACCTTGTGCACTTCACTCTGGCACACTAACTACTCGCCCCTGGCTGGATACCTCTGGCTGGTGCTTAGGACGATGAAAGTGAATGACGGAGGTGATGAGAAGAGGCTCAGTGGCCCTGACGCAGTGCTGCTCTTCCACTGTTGTTGCTATGGCACACCTAGGAGTGTACAAAAAGAAGAGAGGATGCAGGGGTGGATGAGCAGCACAACGGCTACGGTACTTTCAGTACAAGGTACGACCTTAGCATTTATACTGTGTTATAATGGCAAATATAGGTGTTCTGTTGGAGCTGAAGAGATGAATATTAGGACCAACCTGCAGTTGGCACCTCCCCTTTTACTTCCCTGTCTCCCCATGCTGCTCCCATATGCCTACCCAGAGATTTCACAGCCTCTTTCTCATGAGGGGTGAGAAACCAGAGGCTGGGGTACCACTACCCCTGTTCTCTAGCATTGATAATGGTTCATTTTCTTTATTAGGATAGACAGAAGGCAGAGAGTAGGGGTAAAGGGAAGCTATTCACAGTGGCAGAAGGTGGGTAGTGGTGTTCTACAAGGATCAGTGCTGGGACAACTGTTGTTCACAATTTATGTTAACGATTTAGACTTTGGAATTAAAAACACAATTTCTAAATTTGCGGATGACACCAAATTGGCGGGGATAGTTAATACTGAGGAGGACTGCAACAAATTACAGGAAGACATTAATAATCTTGCAGAATGGGCATGTAATTGGCAAATTAAATTCAAAACAGATAAATGTGACATATTACATTTTGGTAAGAAGAATAGGGAGGTCACTTATCAATTGGAGGGTGCGAGTCTGGGTGGGGTAGAGGAACAAAGGGATCTCGGAGTACAAATACACAAATCACTAAAAGTAGCACCACAGATCAACAAGGCCATAAAAAAAGCAAACCAGGTACAGGAAACTTTGTGCTATCCGGAAGTTGAATGTCCGGCAACTTTGATCTAACGGCAGAAATCAGCAGCCGTTTTGGTTAGGTGTTTTTTTTTCTCCTAGCATTCTTTTCACAGGCAGGCTCTGGAAAGTGTCTTTGTCGCTTAGCAACAGCTTCAGAGACGCTTCCAAGCTACTGGGCCGAGTGTTTACAAGCTGTTGCTGAGCAACAGTGTTTGTGGTCAGACACGGCAGGCTCTAGAAAGCGTCTCTGTATCTTAGCAACAGCTTCAGAGACGCTTCCAAGCCACGGGCCGAGTGTTTACAAGCTGTTGCTGAGCAACAGTGTTTGTGGTCAGATACTGCGATGAAAAGCTCCTATCTGATAACATTGACGCTGGTCTATCCGGAGCTTTTAAAAAAACAGCAGTAGCTTGGTCCCATGGGTGCCGGATAGCACAAAGTTTCCTGTACTAGGGTTATTTCTAGAGGGATAGAATTGAAAAGTAGGGAAGTTATGCTAAACTTGTATCGAATCTTGGGTAGACCACACTTGGAGTACTGTGTACAATTCTGGTCGCCATATTATAAAAAGGATATAGAGGCACTGGAGAGAGTGCAATGAAGATTTACAAGGATCATACCAGAAATGCGAGGGTATACATATCAGGAAAGGATGAACAGGTCTCTTCTTGCTTGACAAAAGAAGGCTGAGGGGTGACCTAATTGAGGTCTTTAAAATTATGAAAGGGTTTAATAGAGTAGGAACAGAGAGAGTGTTTCCACTTGTGGGGAAGAGCATAACTAGAGGCCATCAAGAAATCCAATAGGGAATTCAGAAGAAACTTCTTGACCCAGAGAGTGGTGAGAACATGGAACTCACTACCACAGGGAGTAGTTGAGGCAAATAGTATAGATGCATTTAAGGGAAGGCTGGACAAGCATATGAGGGAGAAGGGAATAGAGGGTTATGCTGATAGATTTAGATGAGGAAAGACGGGAGGAGGCTTGAGTGGAGCATAAATGCCTGCATGGACTGGTTGGGCTGAATGGCCTGTTTCTGTGCCGTATATCCTATGTAATCCTATGTAAAGTGCATAATGTGAAGGCCTTCTACTTGGAATGTAACCCAGATGACAATAAGCATTCTTTAATAGAGTTGATCATAAGTCCAAGAGAGGAGCAAATACATATATGAGGCTTTTATTGCTTCCTTTCATGTTAGGTTGTGAGTGAAGGAACACTTGTAGGGATGGAAGGGGATGTGAAGGGTCTCGTGGGAGCTAGCCCTGAATATGGTGTAGGGGGTGGTGGGTTTGTCGGCCTTTTAAATTGACCTTGACAGTTCGAATCGTCCCACTCCCTGGTTCTGGGGCTTGGAATTATTTAGGGGATGTGATAGATGTAGGCAGACAACTGTTTGGTGCAAGAACAAATATTTTATTTAGAAATCGCACACCACACGAATTAACTAAACAAAAACGTATACGCAACGGGTACAGAGGTTATGCAATGAGAAAAACCCCCAAAATAAAACCACCTCCCACCACTACACTAATTAAGTTAGGCTCTGAAATTACAGGGACTATGCTCACCAAAGGATTTAACCACAGTTTAGATCAGTTGCACACTGCTTTCTCTCTCAATCTTGTGGACTCCTTGGCTGGTTGCGGTGTCTTCGGTATTAACACTGGTCGATGTTTTGATGGTGAACAAGTTTTTCCTAGAGTCAGCGCTGGATGATGGCTGATCTTTCAGTGACTCCCAGGCTTCTTGTTAGGTTTTCTTGTTGCGTTGCTGTAACCTCGTGTGGCAAGTTAGATGTTTCAAAGCCAGAGTCAAAGAGCCCAGAGTCCAAGTGCTTTTCCAGCGTGTTCTCGGGTACGTTTCTTCTGCTCCGGTGTGCTGCTGCTGCTGCCTGCCAGCACTCTCTCTTCAGCCCATCTGTTGAAGTCTCTTTAGCTACTAGCAAGCCCCCAGTTATACCTGAGAGGCTGCTTAAACTTTTGCGTCAAAACCCGGGTGCACAATTGATTTTAGATGACTCCCATTTGTGCGATTTTGGCAGGCTGATCAACTCTGATGTATTCCCTTTGTGAGAATTTTGGTGGGCTGATTGAGCATTAGCATGATACAAGATTCCCAAAGGTGTTGATGGGGTTTTTGAATGGTGCTGTTAGGTCTTGATACTGTCCATTGTGTGTTTTGCTGATGCCAGGGTTTTTCTGTATAGCCGTTTTAAGAACTATTAAAATATGTATGTATCTGGGTCCCTGGTAAGTGGGCTTTTGTTAGACTGCTAATATCTCCCTGGGGGCCTGCCTCCCAGGTGGGTTAGCAGCCCTATAAGGATCCCATTTTCCTGTGAAGACCCAGCATACAATTTAAAATGTCCAAATTCAATCCAATAGGCCCTAGTTTAGTCCAAAGGCACCTAATAGTGAGATATTTCTGTCCACATTTCTCCTCCAAAAGGTCCAACACAGTCCCTTTTTAAATTCCAGACACATGTCCATTGAGTAGGGGGTCCCGGAATTTTGTGAATCCTATTGTAATAACCCTGAACCAGGAAAATAGGTCACTGGGTCAAAATCCTGGAGCTCCCTCCCTAACAGGAGTACCTTCACCACACGGACTGCAGCGGTTCAAGAAGATGGCTCACCGCCACCTTCTCAAGGGAAATTAGGGATGGGCAATAAATCCTAGCCTTGCCAGTAACACCCACATCCCATGAACGAATAAAATAAAATAGGATGGAATCACAATTGAGCCACACTGGTAGGCTCCAACACAATTCCGGCGGGAATACCCACACAGCAGAAAATCTAGGCCAGCCATCCTTCCATGTGAGGAAGCGGTGATCTCCGCTAAGTATCTCTGTCAGCCTTCTTTAGTGGTCATACTCTTGCCTCTGAGCCAAAGCTCATGGGTTCAGGCCCCACTCCAGAGACACAAGCACATAACATAGGCTGGCACATCAGATTTGAGGGAGGTGCAGGTTTTCAGATGAGACATTAAGCCGAGGCTCACCTATCCTCTTAGGTGGATGTAAAAGATCACGAGGCATTATTCAAAGAAGAGCAGGGGAGTTGTCCTGATGTCCTGATCAATATTTACCCCTCAACCAACATCACAAAAACAAATGATCTGGTCATTTATCTCATTGCTATTTGTGTATGAATTGCCTGCTGCATTTTCCTACCTTACAACAGTGACAACTCTTCAAAAGTACTTTGTAGGTGTAAAACACTTAAGGATGTTCTGAGGTCATGAAGGGCTCTATCTAAATGCAGGTTCTTTCTTACCACTATTGACACAGCCAAAATTGAGAAGTAGTTAAATGAAATTGCTGTTGCTCTCCCATGTCCTTTCATTCCATGGCACAGCACAGTGGAGCACCTAAAGACAACGGCCTAAATTCTCCCCTCATTGGCATATTTACGGTGTGGTGATCCCTATGCCCACCAATATGAAACCACCTCAAACCCATTGTTATTTCCTTTCTTAAACTTGCTCATTCCCTCAGAATACTGCCCTTCATTGGCTTACAGACTTTGGGAGGAAGGGAAATACAGTTCTGGGTCAGCCTTTAAAAAGTTAGAACTAGTTAAAGGGGGACCTTGCATTTACAGCTCCAGACCCTTCAAGATGGCTGAGGGAACAGCATTCTTTGGCATTTCAGCAGCAACAACGTTTTCAGACAGATCTTCTGGCAGAAGTCAGGGCAAGGAGGGACTGTCTCATGGGCAATAAGGCTGTAAGAGAGTGGTACAGTCTGCAGGGAGGTGGCAATGGCAGTAAGTGCAACCTCCAGCAATTCAAGAGCTGCCACAGAGTGCTGCAAACGGTTCAATGACCTCACAAGGGTGGCTAAGGTAAGTCAAGACACTCGTGCCACCACTAATTGAGCCTTCACTCACCTTCTGACCTCTCTTGCTCTTTTTCTCTCCACACCTGGGTGTCAGGGGAACTTACTAATGCAAAGGGCAACCTCTCCAAACAGTCAACCACCAACAAAACTCATGAGCCACTTTCTGAACTCACTTTCCTACCACAAGGGCAACTGCTAGTTTTCAAGGACACTTCATTTAAAGGGACAAGGCACCTCCAATTGTCATCATCATGGGAATCATGCACTCACATGGGAAAAGTGTCCATGCTATTTGAAGACCTGTAACAGTGGCAATGAATTTTGTCTGCCTACCGTCCAATTCACACTGAGCAATGGAGTGGTAAACAGAAAAAACATTAAAAAAAAACTATTGCCACTGGCCGCCCAAGTCCCACACAACTCGATTTTCAAGTGGACCTTGAAATGGGAAGCCAGCGATCCTGCACAAAGCAGGCTTGAGCCTTATTAAAATATTTATATCGGTGTCCACACCAGTTGTAGGACTCTGGTGCAATTCTCAGGTACAACTAGGCAGAGAATGTGTGCCACTCACACACTGCCCATTGGTACTGGACAGACAGTACCCTAACCTACATTCCTTAAAGGGACTGCTGCAGGCTGCTCTGAAAACAATCAAAAAAAGTGGTGCTACTGATATTTGTGTGGCTAGAAGGAGCATGAAAGCTCAGTGACCCTCCCTCCTCAGCTCCCCGCCGCCCCCTCCCCCCCACCCCGCCCGTGTTCCCCTCCCCTTTAAGGCAATACCTTCAACTCTGCTCTGCAGTGTAGATGTTGGATTTTCGCCACTCGTTTAGCACTGGCAACTTGCCTAAATTATGCAGTCTGAACATGAAAATTGTTCGGGCCTCTCGCTAGTGCCATCGGGTGGGAGATGCCATCGCTTCACCTGTCGCCTGCCTGATGTGTGCTACTTATGAAAATCATCCCTACTGTATGCTCTCCCTCCAAAGGAAAGGCTGGCCTACTACCACTGCCAGAGAAATACCACTATGGAAGGACCACTACAATGGAAACTGAAGTTTTCCACATTCTGGGAAGACATACAGGAGAGCCTGCACGAGAGGATGAAATTCAAGGAAAACTGGCAGCAGACGCTCATCAGAATTCCTCTCAGTCTCACGTACTTTCTCAAAGTATTGCTATGTTCCTTATACTCAGTAATTCGTTCTTCAAGGGTCCTCGCCCTCGAGCAAGCTGTTTTATGGGCTGTTCCTGTCCCCATAAACTGCTGCTGCTCATTTGGGCAGACCCCTTTGCCTTACTATCTAACCCACGTGGAGTGCCAATGTCTGTGCTGGTGTTTGGGAGGGATGGAGTGCATGATGGTGCATCCTCAGAAGAATTGTCCTCCTCTGAGCTGACTTCTTCAGGAGCCTGTTGCTGGCAAGAAGGACCCAGAGGCAAGAGAAAATGGACGAGCACTGACAGGCTGGACATTAGCAAGTGACAGTCTAAAGAATGCAGCTTGAAGTTGTGAAGCTTGCTGAGTATTTGCTGAGGTGAATGAATGATTACAAGTAATATTTAGACAACCTGTTTTGCTTTCCCCAATGTTCATGGCTCTGCCTGCAACACTGATCGCCAGGGCTTCTTAATGTTGAGTACTCTTCATCAATGATTCCGCTAAGCTGCGCGTGTGCAGGGCCTCGCAGTAATCTGAAAGGTCCTGCACAGGCTGCTCACTGGCTTTTACATTGTAAATACCGCGCATGCGCAGAAATTTAAAGGGACCACGCTTTAAAAGAAACAGGCCACGCAGAACAAAGCGCAGCTTGCAGGGAACTTTGCTCTTCACCCGGGCTTAGCCTTCTTCCTGGCATGATGTGTTATCTTGTCCTGCAGAACGAGAGGGTAAGAGTTAATGAACGTAGTGCATATAGTGCATGCTCTGAGAGCTGGAGAACAAGCAAGAGGGAATGAAGATGGGGAGGGGATGAATATAAAGCCAAGTGTGTGAAATGTGAAGTGAGGAAGGAGCCATGGGAGGAGTTTTTGGTTCTGCATGTGCCAGGATATCAGAAGAGATTGCTGTTTGTGTGTGGTGTGAAGATAGTAAAGGAAGAGGTGAGTGTATTTAGAATGAGAAAGAGAGCTGTTGCAGTTTGTCCTTGTGATTGCATGCTGAAGGATGAGATGGAAGGGAGGCAATTGTTGAGAGTGTTGGAAGAGGTGGGTTTTGCTCCTCCCCACTGCAGCACCACAGGATTTTGCAGGTTTGGAGTGGCAGCCTCCCCCTACAGCATAGCAGGTGTTCACCCTGCATATATAATGGAATTCTTGGATCCAAAGTGGATGAAAATAAGGGGATTAATGCCTGTTTGATGCCCCTTTTACCAAATTGGCTTGTCCTGAGCACAGCCAATGCCGGGCCAGCTGCATTCAATAAAACGTTGTCAATATGCGGCCTAACAAGTGATCCTTAAAGGGACCGCTGCCAGCTGCCACCAAAAAGGTAAATTTTGTAAAATAGATTTACCTGAATGTGCAGCCGGGACGAACAGAAGTGTTCCTCCCGGCTCCACTGCAACTCTGAAGACCATTGCTGGCTCCTCATCACCCCCTTCATGATCTCTGCCCCCTTTCCCTCTCCCAATCCCTGCTCCCTCTCACGGCCCATCCCTGCCCCCCACGCCTGGTTGCCCCTCCTCTTCTCCCAGTCACCCTCATTCCTCTTCCAATTACTCCCCTCTCCCAGTCACTCCCTCCCTCCTGAATATTTTGCCCCCTTGCCTAGGACCACCTGTGGGCTGCTGCCGGCAATTCAGCAGGCCAAAATTACAATCCTCTTTGCTGGCAAGCTGCCTGGGGACACCCAGCAGGTTTCCATAGCTCCTCAGTCTCATGTAAATGAAGCTCGAGGTCCAATATGGGTGGGCTTAGGGCCTAAACATTCTGGCACAGGGATTGTTCGAGGCTTCTATTCTAGGCCGCTATTCCTTCATCCAAGTCATAAATATACATGGTGATAAGCTAAGGCCCCAGTACAGATCTCTGGAGAACACCACTTGTCACATTCAGCCAATCAGAGAGTGTTCCATTTATCCCTATGCTCTATTTCCTCTCACCCAGCCAATTACCAACGCATATCACAAGGTTACCTCCAATTCCATGCGTTCTCATTTTTGCTAACTATCTATTGTGCAGAACATTATCAAAAGCCCTCTGGAATTCCATATAGACAAAATTAATAGACACTCCTCTATCCACCATGTTAGTGACATTGTCAAAAAGTTCAACTAGATTAGTCAGACATGACCTATTCTACACAAATCCATGCTGACTCTCTTTGATCAGCTCATACGTGTCCAAGTGCTTAGTCACTGTCTCTGATGATAGATTCCAGTAACTTCCCCACAACAGATGTTAAACTGATGGGTTTGTAGTTACTGGGTTTCTCCCTCCCTCCCTTCTCAAATAATGGAGTGACATTTACAACTTTCCAATTCAAAGGCACAATTGTTGAATCTAGAGAGCCTTATAAAAATATGATTAATGTGCCAGCAATTTCCTCACCTATTTCTTTTATTACTCATCAGGTCCTGGAGATTTCACTATCTTAAGTCCCATTATTTTCTCCATTACCATATTCTAATTTCAGCCTAGCCAATCATTTCTAAAAGTTTATACTCCTTTAAAAGTTTTATGATTTAGTGTATATTTTTTGTCCTTATTCTTCCTCTCAAATGTATCACCTCGCATTAAACTTCATCTGATATCTGTCGACCCAATCTACTAATCTGACCACGTCCTGCTGAAGTTGCTTGCTATTCCCAACTAACAACACTTCCTATTTTTCTGTTGTTTTAAATGTTGATATTAAGTCTTATATTCTCCTATACCCAAGTCCAGACCTATATATATATTTAGTGATGAGCAATGGGCATAACACTTACCCCTGGGCGACACCATTGCTTACATTGCCCCAGTCTAAAAAAATCCTTTAACCACTCACCTCTGCTTTCTGTCCTTTAGTCAACTTTCTATCCATGCTGCCACATTTTCTTTAATACCATGAGCTTTATTTTTATTGATAAGCATCCTGTACAAAACCTTATTGAACACCTTTATTAAATCCAAGTACACAACATCTACTGCATTTCCTTTATCAGTACACTCCATTATTTCATCAGGAGCTCTAATAAATTTGTCAGACATGACTTGCCTTTTATAAGTCCATGCTGGCTCTCCTTAATTAATTCACGTCTTCCTAAGCGAGCATTAATTTTAACCTATATTATGACTGCTAGAAGCTTGCCCGCTACTGATATTAAGCTGTCTGGTTTATAGTTACCTAGTTTATCCTTGTCACTCTTCTTGAACAGAGGTGTCATATTGGCAATCCTCCAGTCTTCTAGCACAATTTCCAAATCCAAGGATGTTTGAAAGACTGGTCAGATTCTCTGTTAATTTCTCTATGAATTCCCTCAGCATCCTAGGACATATTCCATCAGGGCTCAATGCCTTTTCCACTTAGAGTTTCATCAGCCTTTTTCAGCTCTACTTACTTATCTATAGTTAGTTGTCCTATCTAATTGCTTGACGTCCTCCTCCTCCCACTATCACACTCTGCTGTGAAAAATGAGGTGAATTACTCATTTTGTAGTTTAGCCATTCCTTCATTCTTGACAAGAACAATTCTCTTTTCATCTCAAATTCATCCTACCCTTTCTTTAATTATTCCTTTAATTTTTATTGGTTTATAAAATCTTTTACTATTTCCCTTTATCTTACTTGTCAATCTTTATTGGTTCCCCTCTGCATTTTCTATATTATCATAGAAATGTACAGCACAGAAGGAGGCCATTCGGCCCATCTGATTGTTTTTTTTGTATCATTAGTCCTAGATTTGTCATGTACCTCTTTTTTAATTTTAATTTTGATTTCTCTACGTATCTGAGGAACTCCAGTTTTTGCTGCATCCCCTTTGCTCTTGTGAGAATATACTGTACCCTAGTCATTTCCTGTTTGAAAATTTCCCATTGTTTGATTACTGTTTTGTCTGCCAACTTTTCTTTCCAATTTATCAGGGCTAGTCTTCATTTATCTTGGGATTTTTTTCTGGTCAAGTACCTTTATTTTTAACTGTTTGCTCTCCTTTTCAGTTTTTTTATTGAACTTAGTTATGATATGGCTGTTTCCTAGATGGTTTCCTACCTTTACATTACCTATTTACCATACTTCATTTCCTAGAACTAAATACAGCACTGCCTCCTTCCATGTTGAAAAAAATATACTGATCTAGAAAGCAGTCTGGATGCATTGTGAAAATCTCTCCCTTTCTTTGCCACTTACGTTACTCTTACCTCAGTCTATCTTTGGATAATCAAAGTCACCCATTATTATTATTATTATTTCTGCATCTTTCCCTAATTTGTCTATATTTCTCAACCTCTGACTCCTTTCCAGTGTTCAAAAGTTTATAATAAACTCCTATTAGGCTAACAGTTTCCTTCTTATTCTTTAACTCTAACCAAATAGATTCAGCCTCTTCACCATCTTTTATATCATCCCTATATTTTCATGGAATCTTTGAGAAATATTGGGTCAGTTCTTTTTTTCCCTACTCTGTATTTTTTATGGTGTGGAGATGCCGGTGTTGGACTGGGGTGGACAAATGTAAGAAATCACACAGCACCAGGTTATAGTCCAACAGCTTTATTTGAAATCACAAGCTTTCGGAGCGCTGCTCCTTCATCAGACGAAGGAGCAGCGCTCCGAAAGTTTGTGATTTCAAATAAAGCTGTTGGACTATAACCTGGTGTTGTGTGATTTCTTACATCTGTATTTTTTAACCAGTAATGTTCAGCTCCGAGTCCTGCCCTAGCCTAAGCCATATTTCTATTTATGCTGGAAATCTATGGGTCGCAACCTCAGGGGTTACAGTAGGATCGTGCCCACCAGTGCCCTCCAAAGCTCACCCTATCAAACTTTGCAGGATCAGTGGGAGGGAACCCCATTAGCTTGGGACAGGCAAATGCAAGCATCACATTGGGCACGTCTCTGGTGCCCATTTGCCCATGGCGGCTGAAAACTCCAGAGCCCATCTACCTTGGCCAGAAAATTGCTCAGATTTCTCCCCTCCCCTGCTGTGTTAGGGTGCTGATTTCCCCTTCTTTCAAAAAAAAATTCAGGATGTTTTCTGTCAGGGCCTTTCCTGACTGCGCCAAGGGAGCAGGAACTCCAAGGGTATGGAATCCCTGCCCCTGGTTTTGTCCCCTGGTCATCATTTGCCCTGTAAGATGGATGGAGGTTTACCCTTACTAGGCAAAAACTCTTGGAAATGGCAGAGACCTGGCGTAACCAGGTCACCCCCATTTACTAGGTCTGTCCAGAGTCCTCCCATAGTTAAACCACTATTAAGCCATATACAAAGGAAGGAGCTGCAAACTGTAACATAGAGTTGCAAGGAATTTAAAAAAAATCAAACTCAGTTTGTCCAGTCAAAATCTATTTTAGTTTGAGAACAAACTCATTCCTATGGTGTTGGACAAAATACAAATTATATTTTAAAGATATAAAGTGAATTCCTGGAAGCATTTGGATCCAGACATGCTCAGAAGCCTGCAGCCAGTGAAGGCGAGAGCTGCTGAATGACATCAGCAACCTAATCAGGAATGTGCCTCAGCATCCTCTCATTTTACATGCTAAACATAAGACATAATTTTATTATCTTCATGTATATCCTATGACTGAAAAGAATCTACTATTATGATAATAGAAGAGTTCCTGTCCAGACTCCTGATGCCTGTCAGCAGCTCAAATCTCTTAATAGGAATGCCACAGGGTACAGGTTGTTAATTGTACCTGCAGGCAGGAACTTCTCAGCTCTGCTGCTAAGGTTTAGTGCTGTGTTTCAGAATTTGTGATGCAGCAAACTAGAAAGTTATATTGTTATCGTAGTATTCAGGTCTTGTTCCAAGTTCAAACTGGTCATTATAAATGATGTGGATTTTAGCCATTTTTTCTGTACTGCTATAGCAACATTAACAAGAGACACCACATATATCATTTTTATAGTACTTCTTTTAGATAATGGTACAATAATTAATATGATAGATGCAACATATAATGATTAATTGAACTTTTGAAATAAAAGTTTAGTTGGATATACCATTAAAAAATAAGGTTGTCATGTTATTTTGGCCTATTCCCTTAGGGCTAGAAATTGGGCACCTCAGCGCCTCCTGGGGCGCTAAGCAGTTACCGACCGGGCGCGGCGAGAATATCGACTCCCGCTGTATTCAGCGGGAGGTTTGTAGTGGCGACGGTATGACGTTGCGCCCCGATCTTCTTTACCCTGAGATCATGACATCATCGCTGTGCGCATCGCTCCGGTAGCGCCCCGGACCCGAACATCGGTTCTGCCCCTGCAGCATCGCCGGGCCACAACACCGGCAGCTGCAGAAGGCACTTCAGGGGACGATACTTAAAGGCGAGGTGGCTGAGATAAGTGAAAAAAGTTCTGAAATGCTGTTGCTCATGTTTTTTCCTCGTCATCACCAACGATCGAACAGCCCGGCACTCTGCTGCAGTGTATCAAGCCGATCGGGCCAGATCGCAGATGCTGTCGGGGACCAGATAAGTTTTGCCCTTGCAGAGCCTGCAGCGATGGCCCTTCCCTTTAAGGGAGGGAAGGAGCCTTCCAACTCAGCAGCGCTGCACGGCCCATTGTGCAGCACAGCTCACCTACCGCCCCGCCTGCTGCCTGTTGCGCTCCACTTCCTTTCTGGAGCGCAAAACCAAATTTTTTTAAAGTTGAAAAACATGAGCACCTGGCACTAATTTTTTCAACTGTTAAAAGTTAGCGCCCCAAATGGGGCAATACCAAATTTCTCCCTCTTAGGGTTTAATTTCCTCTGTTTATTATTTTCACTGGTTAGCATATTAATGTTAAATTCCTATCTGCACTATTTTAGCACAGTTATTAACCTGTTGAAAATAAATAGATTCATGGTTATATTATAATAGTGAAGATTAGAATTTAATATCAATATGTTAACCAGTACACTAAAAACAGTGCACAGCAGAAATGAAACCCATGGAATAACACCATCATCATAATTAGAAAATTCTAATTCCAAAAGCCTTTTTATATTTTTATCAAGCTGTAACTGCTTGATTTAACTAAGCACAGAACTTAAAACAAGTGGGTAAAGCAATAATAATGATATATCCATCATGATTACTGTAGCCAGGTTCCCGTGTTGCATAATAGGGAGCCAGGTCTGAACTTTAAAGAGCATAATTGGACACCATTGGAATGATCCTGTGAGGTGAACTTGGCAATAGAGAGAACTAATGCAAGATTACACTGTCACTGCAGTCTCTGAAAGCCTGACTCTACATGACAGAACAATTTAATATTTTGACAAGACAAAACATAAAGCAACATTTTATTCTGTTGAGAATTTGCTTGACACAAGTGTGGAACTGTCTGTGATCAATAAACTTAGCGGCAGAGGGTGGTTTATTTACAGCTGTGGATTATGTAGAAAGAGAGCTCTGATATTGCCACAGGGTTTCTCGTGGTAATGGGTCTTTCTCAATCCTTTCATGCCGGGGTTAGATTGTCATGGTTGTGGTAGCAGTATTCTGTGTTATCGGATCAGCCTCAAAGACACCAAAACTAGACAGATGATTAGTTACCTTAAACGGCTCTCATAATGCAGAAATTGATGATTTAATATACTGCATGACAGATGATTACATTTATGCTAGATAAAGTGTCTGTGGTTTGTATCAATCATAATAGAGTTATTATTGGGCATATAGGGAAGCATGCTTAATATCATTAATTCCAGATACGTCGGGTTCCACATCTGGCATTCATCCATACAGCCGAAGCACTCGAGGCTACCTTTTCTACCAGCATACTGACGACTCCAGTGTTTTTGTAATTTCAAAATGTTTTCAGCACCTCAAGGTAGGCGCAATAACAGTTTACAGATTGCCTTTGTCATCCCATTTTGACAAACTTCTCCATCTGATTTGACCTTCGTCTTTAGCCATCTGCTTCTTTTTTTTTTAACTATAGCTTTAAGCTCAGCATACTTTCAGCATCAGCTGCAAATTGGAACCACAGCTAATGGCATTTACAACAAACAGACGTGAGAATTACATTATTAACATACAAACTTTCCACTCAATGGTACACAAACAATTATCTGTATGTAACTCAATATGCATTCTTTCCATTATTATTATCCACAAATTGTTAAAACTATAAACATTTTAAATATCTTGCATGTAGTGTTCTGCACTCCAAATGTTGTTATCAACCACATCTAGTTGAATCAATGGTTGCAAAAGGCAGTCAACATCACTTTTTCTGCTGGATAGCTATTCTTTGAATTAGTAGTCATGTGCACTTTCCCTTTTTTTAAATGAACAAACACTGCCTAAAACTATTCATTCATATAAAATGGAATTTTCTACATTTTAATTACAATACCTTAGGTCTGGTAACATTTAAACACTTCTGGTGAATGCCATCTTGACATTATCACCTGCAAAATCTCAGTCATTATAATTTGAATGTAAACGTCATTTAGCTTAATAGATAAAACTATGGAATATTTTAATTTTCATTCAAAATAAGGATCTTTGTATAATGTTCATTTATTGATGTTGTGCTGCAACAAACCTTGAAACCTCTGGCAGGCTCTGAGTCACAAAGTAGAATTTCAGTGTCCAGGAGCTAAATATGTCAACCGTGACATTTGCAGTTTATTTAGAGAGTACTTTATAGAAATATTCTGTATGTTCTTTTTCTGAACACTTCCTTTGTAACATTCTGAATTCAATAATACTTGATCCAGTGACTGAATTGTAATTGGTTGAAAAGGTGTTCTCAGATTCTAATTGACCTACAGCTTGGAGTACGGTGATGTCATAGACTGACTCCTGCTCCTGTTGCCAATAGAGTTTTAGGAAATAACTCTTTGGTGACCACACTGATGTTTTTCACCACTTTAGAAATAATATAAATCATAAAGTAATTCCCAATCATTTGAAAGAGGATTGATTATATGAAAATACATTATATATACTATTAGCTGTAACAATCTTCAGAAAAGAAAGATTATTCACAAACCAACATTTTAAACTTTTTAGTAGTTAATTATGTGCAATATTAGTTGAAGGCACTTACTTCAGTGTTTATAATATAATCTCTCAATTTCTTTCAATTAAAGAATTGGGGAACATTAGAGCAATAGTGCAAATGAGTTAAGCACTGGCAATTAATTAAACAAAGTTACACAAGACTATTAGAACATGGCCATGTCTATATGTATTTGAGAAGACTAACTATACTGTTACTGTGACAAGTTACTTCATCATTATGCTCGGGATTCCTTATCCTGGCTAAAAGTATCTGATTCAGATAAAGAAATTCTGACATTGTATTAGAAGATACCGTTAGAAGAACACAAGTCCTTTGGAAATTTTTTGTGAATTTTAATTTTTCATTCAACACGCATTCTTCTAAGTGCTAGATGATGGAATTTGCTGCAAAGTGCCGAGGGACTTCAAGCCATTACTTCATTTCAAATAAAGACAATTAAAAAAATCATTTTAGATTAACAACTAAAACCCCAAAGAGAAGCTTTGCTCTTGTTTAAGTGAAACAGATGTTAATTTTAGTCATATGCATGTCACAGTGACTCTTTGCTGATATCCAAATACATTATCATTTGGGTTTAAATGGACCTCTGGACTTTAACAGTGAAATGAACTGGTAGGAACTACAAATAGCTATCATTCTAGTCTCCAGAAGCTTTACTTGAAGGTCTAAAAAGGGTGGAAAAACTAAAGATTTTTGGAAGAGATATGAGGCATTATGAAGTGTATCATTGTACAGAGTATTGCAAGAGGGTAAAGGTTCCTCAGTTCATTTTGTTCAATCAACCATTTAATCTGGATCCATGCATATGTTTAAAATTTCATAACTGATGGAAACACACACTCATAGGTTGTTGTAAAAGTGGAAAAGATAGACTGAAAATGTATCATGAACTGCTCAACAATACAACTTTGCAAGCAGTAAAAATTAATATGCTTTACACTGGAATGAGTTGGGTAATAGCAATAGGTGCCTAAAGGACTGGGAGTTGCCAAGAGAGATTAATAATTTACACATGTTGTGTTTCCTAGCAAGCAGGATACAGCTGCTAGGCATTAACCCTCCTATGGGGCATGTAAAACAACAATCAATGAGAAGGGGTTAATATGACAAGCATTTGAAAGCACAAAAATGTATAAGGATGTGAGAAAAAATCAAACCTTTGAAAATGTAATTTAGATCATTTATATTCAATGTTGCTATGAGACATTTTTCAAAAATCTATTACTTAGACTCAACACTAAACAAAGCATTATATAACATATATGAATTTCTTTGTGCTTTGTACAACATGAATATCAATCATCTATAGAACTAGCTATATAACCACTGACTACATCCATTACATTATTTTAATATGACTGTGGATAATGTGAGAAGTATGAAAGATAGCAATATTTGTGAAATATTTGAAAATTGCTCTAAGACTATGCTCTTCAATATTCCTCTGAAATTTGTTAAGTACTTTATTCTTAAATTTACCAAAAAAATGGAGGCAACCTACCTCTAATTTTGTTGTTGAGACATAAAGTGCAATATTATACGATTGTGATGCTGGTAGCTGTTGCCTGTGCCAGAGCACAATCATGGCAGCTTATTCAGTAGCACACCTAATGATTCGGCATGTGGTTATACACCACTGGTGTGTGGGTTGCTGAATGTTCCAGGAATGACCGTTCACAGCAGTGGTAATGCCTTTTCTCATGTACTGTCTACAGATGCTTGTCTGGAGTCTTGTCTCATCAGGGACAAGAGTGTTTTCCTGAGCAATTTTTTAAGTGTGCCATTAAAGTGGTCTTATCAGCATCATTAGGTTGCAGCCCATGTGATGCTGATGTTACATGAATGCAACCAGTGCCACAATGTAAACAAGTCACTTAGCTGTTCCCACCATTTCATGTAGCTGCTGTACCACAATAAGGAATGAAACAAATTGATTTTTATTTAAAGTAGCTAAACCATTTCCACAGCATATATATTATCATGGTGCAATTTTAAAAGAACACAGTTCTGTCCAAATTTTGAATGATACTGCTTTCTTTCAGTCATATTAATGGTTTGTTACACAGCTCATTTAATTAGATTAATGTGTCATTCTTCTTTCATATTTTAGTTATTAACCAATCTTCCTTTTGATTATTTCTGCAGCCTTTCCCAGCTGAGAAGATCACCAGGGAACTATTCCCACATGTCTGCAAATGTTGCTGTATAACTGGCTTCCAATAATCACTCTTCAATTTTCCCTCTTCACTCCTCACTATGGCAAAATACTTCCCACCATTTAGTGCTCACCCAGTGAGGATCTGGTCCAGGTTAGAAACTCAAGACATGGAGAACCAAAACAATGGTAGCTATATATTTGGAGCTCTAATATTGAAATCCAAACCAGGGACCATATTCAAATTGCAACCGTTATGCCTCAAATTGTTGCATTATTGTTCAGCTTGGCTAGTTCCTGAGAGCAGAAAGGAGGAAAATATTTTTTAAAAGCCTGTTCAAATGATTTTTCTTTGGCTAAAATAGCTTGACTATATCTAAAATCTTTGCTTGGTTTTTACTTAGTTTTTTTAAGAACATGTTTAAGAAGACTGAAAAGAGAAAGTTAGTGAATGCTAATGAAAGTTCAATTACGAGAAATTACAATATTAGGACATAATCCTTCATTTATTGCGATGAATAGATTTCTGTATGTAAATGCTGATGAACTTATTCAGTACAATAAATTATCTGTTTCAAAGATTTTTTTACGTCAAGCTATTCAATACAAAAAATTAATTGTTTCACAGATTTTTTTTCAGATATTGGAGAAGTTCATTAACTGCCAAAGGTGGCAAATTAGTAACAGGAGAAATGAATTTTATTATTTAATCAAAAATTGATTATACTTTGGCAATCAGTCAAAAAAATTGGACTATAACATTGGTTTACTTAAAGAAACAATGGTTGTCAAGGCTTGTATTTATCTGAACTGATCCAATTGCCCTCTCTCTCTTGATTTGCCAAATTGTTATGCAGTTATGCTCAGAACTTTTACATTCCTGAACCCTGGAAGAGAAAAAGAAATATGTATTATGAAACTAGCCGAAACTCAGAGATTTCAAACATATTTGTTCAAGATGTTTTATTTTGGTATTTCAATTTTCCTTGCTGAAAATTAACCTTAAACTACATTGGGGTTGATTCTTTTCATCTAAGAACATAAGAATTAGGAGTAGGAGTAGGCCATGCGGCCTGTCGAGCCTGCTCCGCTGTGATTCATTGTGGTTGTCAATTACGTTGCTATAATAAATTAAGGAAATGAAACAATAAAAGGAAAAATTGGAGCAGAATCTACTTTCTCTGATGATCCCAGTCCACTCAGTAAATACAATTAAAGAGTACTTTATTTCATGGGTTTTAAAATGCCCAATTTATCTGGCCTGTCCCTCTTTACCCAAGTAATAGACAAGAGCATTGCACCCCAAGTGCACTGCCACTATACAGTCACAAGATTGCTGGAATTTCTTGCTCCAGGCAATTTACACGGCCCGAGGGCTCCCTGGCAGAGATTAGCACTGGTATTAGGCTCAGTAAAGCAAGGGGCAGCTGCAGGCCTCTCAGCTCCAAGTCTGCCTAGATGCGTGGGGCCTTCTGGCTGCCAATAGAAATCAGAGGAAGGTGGTCCCAATAGGAAAGCAGGTTCCTGGGGGAAGGGGGGGAGGTTAAATTCAACTCTAGAAACATACCTGTAATTCTTTGGCCGGTCCCCGAGAATCCTGTGGACCCTCTGAGCACTCCTTGGGAGCAAGTCCTTTTTTGCCGTGTGCACGACACCTGATTTGCATCCAAAAAATGGCACAAATAAGTTTATCCCCCATGCCCCTTTAATTATGTTAGTTTGTTGGGAAACCACAAACAAATTAGTTAAATTTAAATTTCTACAGATAATTTGTAGGTCCATTAAGTATTGTTTCATGTCAGCAATGAGAATGAAATTCACTGAGAATTGCAGATAATGCAAATGAAATGGGACTAAAAGCCGACAAATCCTCTGGACCTGACGGCCTACATCCTAGGGTTCTAAAAGAGGTGGCTGAAGAGATAGTGGATGCATTGGTTTTGAGCTTACAAAATTCCCTAGATTCTGGAGAGGTCCCAGTGGATTGGAAGGTCGCAAATGTAACACCACTATTCAAGAAGGGAGGGAGAGAAAAAACAAGGAACTACAGGCCAGTTAGCTTGACATCAGTCGTCGGGAAAATGCTGAAATCCATTGTTAAGGAAGTGGTATCAAGTCACTTAGAAAATCATAACATGATTAGGCAGAGTCAACATGGTCTTATGAAAGGGAAATCATGTTTGACAAATTTATTAGAGTTTTTTGATGATGTAACTAGCACTGTAGATAAAGGAGAACCAGTGGATGTAGTATATTTGGATTTCCAAAAGGCATTCGATAAGGTGCCACATAAAAGATTATTATACAAGATTAGGGCTCATGGGGTTGGGGGTAATGTAATAGCATGGATAGAGGATTGGTTAACGGACAGAAAACAGAGAGTAGGGATGAATGGATCTTATTCAAGTTGGCAGGCTGTAACTATAGGGTGCCGCAAGGATCAGTGTTGAGGCCTCGGCTATTTACAATCTATATTAATGACTTAAATGAAGGGACCGAGTGTAAAATAAAAAGTTTGCTGATGATACAAAGCTAGGTGGGACAGTAAGCTGTGAGGAGAACAAAGAGTCTGCAAAGGGATATAGATAGACTAAGTGAGTGGCAGTAAGGTGGCAGATGGAGTGTAATGTAGGGAAATGTGAGGTTATTCACTTTGGTAGGAAGAATAGAAAAACAGAATATTTTTTAAATGGTGAGAAACTTTCAAATGTTGGTGTTCAGAGAGATTTGGGTGTCCTCGTGCAAGAAACACAGAAAGCTAGCATGCAGGTACAGCAAGCAATAAGGAAGGCAAATGGCAAGTTGGCCTTTATTGCAAGGGGATTGGAGTATAAGAGTAAGGAAGTCTTACTACAATTGTACAGGGCCTTAGTGAGACCACACCTGGAGTACTGTGCACAGTTCTGGTCTCCTTATCTAAGGAAGGATATACTTGCCTTGGAGGCAGTGCAACAAAGTTTCACTAGATTGATTCCTGGGATGAGAGGGCTGTCCTATGATGAGAGATGATGGGTCTATACTCTCTGGAGTTTAGAAGAATGAGAGGTGATCTCATTGAAACATACAAGATTCTGAGGGGGATTGACAGGGTAGATGCTGAGAGGTTGTTTACCCTGGCTGGAGTGTCTAGAACTAGGGGGCATAGTCTCAGGATAAGGGGTAGGCCATTTAAGACTGAGATGAGGAGGAATTTCTTCACTCAGAGGGTTGTGAATCTTTGGAATTCTCTGCCCCAGAGGGCTGTGAATGCTGAGTCTTTGAGTATATTCAAGGCTGAGATAGATAGATTTTTGGACTCTAGTGGAATCAAGGGATATGGAGATTGGGCGGGAAAGTGGAGTTGAGGTCGATGATCAGCCATGATCTTATTGAATGGCGGAGCAGGCTCGAGGGGCCGAATGGCCGACTCCTGCTCTTATTTCTTATGTTCTTATGAAATCTCATGAAAATAAAATATACGGGGGCCGATTGTCACTGCCTCTGCCGAGTGAGAATGGGGCGTTAGTGTTCCAAAAATCGTGGTGCTGAATGTACCGCCTCGTTCCTGCTCCCAATGCGGCCGCCACCATTTTCAGCTGGTGCTGGAATGGATGGCCGGAGCGTGTGTCTGTTTCAGGTACGCCTCATTAAGTCATGCCAATCGGGGTCCTCAGATCTATAAAAAATGAAAGACCTGCATTTATATAGCGCCTTTTACGACCACCGGATGTCCCAAAGCATTTACAGCCAATGAAGTATTTTGGAAGTGTAGTCACTGTTGTAATGTAGGAAACGCGGCAGCCAATTTGCACACAGCAAGCTCCCACAAACAGCAATGTGATGCTGACCAGGTAATCTGGTTTTGTTATGTTGACTGAGGGATAAATATTGGCCAGGACACCGGGGATAACTCCCCTGCTCTTTCCGGACCCCGCCGTGATTTTCAGAACCAATGAGCCAAGCAGGCGCTGCACACGCTCTGCCCATTGGTACTAGGCATAGTGTGGCCTAACCAGCAGTCCTTAAAGGGCCTGTCGCAGGCTATGTACAAAAACACAAGTGGTAAGTTTTTTTTAAAGCTTTTCATGGGGTCAGGGAGCAGCATGAATGAAGCTTTTCAATTTTTATGAGCCTTTATGTGAGGATAACTTTTTTGTAAATGCTCAAAAATTGCAATTAAAAGACCAGATAAATGACTTTCCTGCTGTGCCTGAAATTCTAGATGTAATGTTGAGAGGCCCCCCCGCCGCACCCCCACCCCGAACAAGCGCAATTGGAAGCTACTCACATTGGAGAGTCGGGGACATGGCCAATTTTGTGGACGGAGAATCATTCTGACGGAAGGTTTGATGGATGGGCGTAAAAGATCGAGGAGGCTTGGGCGTATTGTAGTTACCCATCTCACCCACTTACACCCAAAATTCTGTGATCTCTTAAGCCTTGTAACTGGTTTGCGCCCAGATTTTGTATGTATCTGGGCGCAAATGTGGAAGAAACTTCTGGCCTTTAAGTGGCATGCATATCTAAATATGTAAATATTAATATAATATGGTTTCTGGCACATTTAGGTACAAGCAGCATAATTTTCAACCATAATCTCAGAGAACTATTTCTCAAATTCAATCTTTTTGTGTAAAATGTATCCCAACATTTTGCAGTATCTTTTCCCTTCTTTCTGGTCTTGCCACATCACCTACCATTCTCTTGCTGAGAGAGGGCAGACAACCTGCTGCTGAGGCTCCGCCAGTGTTGATCTGTAAGAGTCCACCAGGAGGTGTATGAGAGTGCCCCGTGGGCATTTGCGAACTGATAGACCTTGCCCTCCTCTCAGTGTTTCCCTGACAGCCTGCCTGTGGCTAGGGACTCGCCATGAGGGAAATTGTGAATCTGAACCGATCTACACAAGCTTACTATGCGACTTCTGATGAAGATTATTCTCAGTATTCACTTTTTAAAAGTTTGTTTGATTTTTTCCTTCATGCCAAATACCAGCCAATAAATGTTGCTTTGTTTGTGTAAAAGCAGATTGTGCAGCTCCTTGGCAGATCTCTGGAACTCATCAATATAATGACTTGAAGGAAAGCTCGAGTTGGATTTTATAAAATGCAGAAATTTTATTTTAACAGCTTTGAGACTACATCACCGCTCCTAATTGAAGGCTTGCAGCTGAATCCCTTTCCTGAATTTCTGTCTTTTTCTCCTCTTGTCTGTTTTTATTTTACATTGGCAAACTGTATTTCTGCTCATTGCACGCGTCTCCTTTTTAAACCATAATGGTTGAGCTATTTAGGCTATCCCTCTCTGTCACACAAATCTTTCCTTTCTCCCCATTGTTAGTCCCCTCTTCTGGTTTCACTTTCAGTTTCTGTTTTCCAGCCTCTCCTTTCACTGGCCTCTAACAGTTGCTGTGCACTTTCTTGTGTTTCTGACCACACCCCAAACTCTTTTATAAGACCTCCCAGTCTCACACAAATCCTTCCTTGCTTCTTGCTTGGAGCCCAGGCACTCCAATGCTGACCTTTACACCCAGATGTACTCTTTGCTCATCTCTAATGTCACTGCTGCAGTAAAATCTTCACGGGGTCCTAAAGGCTTCTCTCTGTGACAAAAACTCAGAGGAGCACATAAGTCTTCCTCACAGTTAATTAACGCTAACTGATTAGAAGTGCTAAATATTTGATCTGCATCCGTGAAGACTTTATTCACATTAACGCGATAATTTGAGTAGCGCTGTAGTTATGGTGTGAGAAGGCAGATGATTTGATCTTAAATGACCATCGCCTAAAATTATAGTATAAAATATTTTCCTTGAATGTGATTTATTTTATAAAGCTAATTTAATAATGTGTATAGTGTATGTAATGAGAATGATTTTCCATATCAAAAATATTTTAGACCATAATTTGAGTCCCTGGCTATTTAAGATCAGGAGAGGATATAGAATCATAGATTAGTACAGCACAGAAGGAGGCCATTTGGCCCATCGAGTCTGCACTAGCTCTTTCGAAGAGCTTTTCAAGAATAGATCTCAACTTCATGTGATTTGATGTTTGTAAGACAGCAGTGCAACATTAACAGTTTTTAAGTTTGAAAATGTGAGTTATTCACTGTATATTAAATTGTCATTTTTTTATAACAATAGTAGTATATATAAAAATCCATGAGATTTATCCAAATATAGGATGGCAGTTCTCATCATAATATCTGAACTACTTTCCTGACAGTTAAACACAGCACATTTAGATGCAGAAAATTTTAATAAAAATACCACAATATATAGCTCTTATGCTTATTGCCCCAGAATTAACAGAATAATTTATACTTTCTTCATGGTTTCTAATAGATGTATTTTTTTGCTTGTAGCTATATGATTACTAAAATAAATTCCCTTAATATGATGTAATGGTAGCATTTGCTAATGCTGGGATATATAATGGGTTTCTAAACTAATCCGCTCAGTTTCCTCTAATTATTGAAACCTACTGCCCACTGAAAGATCAGTGTAGTGGTATGTCATTTCTTTTAGTATTACATGATTAATCAAAAAAATAGTGTAAATGCTGTACCACAGCTCTGTGAATACACACTATAAGAGGCAATGAATGACAAAATGCTAGGATTTATTTTTAAAAAGATTTATGTTATTTCTCTTTGAGTATTTCTGGCTGAAATCTTGCAGTCTAATACGACACCAGCAGTGGACATTCAGTTGCTGCCCGACTAATAATAAAAGAAGCATTGACTGTTGTTACTGTTGCTCCTACTACAGTCCAAAGAAAACTAAGTTATCATAATTAACACATGCTAATTGAGGTTATGTTTATTAGTAATTATATTTTGAGAGCAATTTTAATTCCTGTTTATCTTGACCACGTAGGCATTTGACCTCCAGTAAACAGCATAAGAAGATTCTTATTCTGCAGACTATCTTCTCCATCAAGCTATATGAAGGACTCACATCGCCAATTTGCTCTCATATATTGTCTGCTTCAGCGGTTGTGGTTTTTCTGTCGAGTGCAGTGAGAAAGAAAGGCTCTGGTTTGCAGCAGTCTTTAATGTAGAGGAACCTTTGCACTAATGAGTGGTTTGTCTAGTGTTCTTAACCTTATCAGCAGCCCCTGAAGTGATAAAGGCCTCACCATTATGTGCTGAAAGATGTTGATAATTCTCAATCTCGATATAGGAAGAGGGCTTTTTGTCACCATTCAGAATACATGCTTAAACTAAGCAAGACTGCTTGCAATTACCATGCCAGTCTCTGTTCTATGAAGTGGACAGCTACAGGCAATACAGAGAAGTAGGCAGGCGGGGGCCTCTCTTGTCATGGCAAGAATTATTGCCTGGTGCCTAATAGAATAAGGGCCACTTACAGTGTCATGACTTCTGTCCTGAAAAATGGAAAAATCTAAGAATTGACAGGACGGAAAGGAATGACTCTTCTGGTGTCTCACAGCTAATAATGACCGCATGAAGTAGACCTGCATGTTGGAATGTGAAGTGAAAGAGGTTGCATCTCTTCCTGAAGGAGAAAAAAAAGTGGCAAGACATCAGGGAGTTCTGAGTGCTGGCCACAGCAGGGTTATGGAATGAGGAACACTGGACATCATTGCCTCCCTGCACCACAAGCAGATCCAAAGGCAACAATAAAAATGATCCGCTGAATGGTTAAAGATGGCCGAATGTTTGAAGAGATGAAGATGTAATTTTGTCCCAGTTCCCAGAGGATCTGAATTAAATATGACTACAGGGCTTAATCAAATAGCTGGTCACCAAACAACAGCCGAGGCTGCATTTTTTATTCCTAGCATGTTTTCTCCAGTTACATTACTTATGCAGAGGTTTGTCAGCAGTGTGC
The DNA here is from genome assembly GCF_052327205.1 of Somniosus microcephalus. Taxonomy (NCBI): domain Eukaryota; kingdom Metazoa; phylum Chordata; class Chondrichthyes; order Squaliformes; family Somniosidae; genus Somniosus; species Somniosus microcephalus. The sequence continues at coordinate 272,689,799 of NC_140990.1, read as the reverse complement.
ATTATTAACGCTTTAGAGATAAAACTGTAAGTGTGCTCCCAATTAGCACAACAGTGACCATGTACAGTGCCTGTGCTTAATGCCTGCTCTCAGAGAGAAGCTAGTTATGAAGGTCTGAGAAAATGAAACAGCTTAAGCATTCATTTTGAGTGGAGAGACAGCTCCTATTAACATTTAACAGCATTTGTGCAACTCTGTGCGGAGGTTATGATGCAAATGAGGAAGAATTAAAAGTGGCCAGGGGTTTGTCATTGATGGATTGCAGTCTGGCAGTGTTCACACTTCTGTTGTGTCCATCATAAGCGATTACTGTGTAATTAAACCTTATTTCTCTACTCTCCAGTGCATAATTACTTTGTGAATGTAACCATCATCTAAAAGCTACCAAAATGCTTTAGCATTTAGTCTTGCAGTCATTTCTACCCAGTGTCAGATATAGCCATCAGACAGTGCAAAGGAACTGTCACTTTTAATAAGAGGCAAAAAATTAAATGAAACAGTATGCTTATTACAGAAAAATTAGGCTTTCAAGTGGTAGAGTCCTTTTGTAATTTGCATAATTTATTCTTTTTTACAGCAGCAAGCTTCGGGCAATTTTCCTCACATTTAAATAGATCGCACATTTAAGGCTACTTAAGTAAAATTATCACTTTGCATATTTTAATTGTTGAGAAGAAAGTGAATAGAAAGGTCTGCGGCACGGACTTTTGAGTCGGTCAGATGAACGACTGTCTGATTTCTGAGCTCAGCGCTGTTCCACTACAGATAACCCTGCAGTTCACAGGCATCCACATGCATTTCATCAGCATGCAAATACAGCTTGAAGGAGTGTAACAAGTGGATCTTTGATATTTACAAACTAGCCACTAATAACCAGAATGTAATTTGCCTGACACAAGCATAGATTCTGTTATCTCAGCTCTGTGGACGCCCATAGGTGCTTTCGTTTTTAAATTGCACCTTCTTATGAAGGCCATGCTTGACTGAAAGTAATACTGTGTGCGTATGTATACATTTTACGAGAATTCCTTACAGCTGAGTATACTGCTTGTGAGCATGGCCTGAAGGCCAGGAATTCCAGGCCATTGAGGCTGATAGCAGCTCTGCTTTCAGCTAAGACTAAGGAGCAGGAAATGTTGAGGTTCTAGAAAGGGAGCAGAGGAAAAATCCATGGCTTCTCATCAGCAGGACAGGAAAAGAAATACAGATGTCTCTGATTTTGATGATAACATAACAGTCAGCATTGTGAAGCCAATAATATGCCTTTCCAAAAAAAAAGCTGCAAATGACTAACTTGACTTTGCATAAGATTGTTTGCTGATTAGAAAGGCACCAATAAATACTGAAGTATGCAAACAGATTTTAGTGTAGGTTTTTGTAACTGTGAGACAAGCTGTTGGGCAGTTTAAAAAAAACATGTTCAGCAGCAAATCATTAATGAATTACATTTTAATGAACCTGAAGCAGCTACTAAAATAACCTTCAGAAGTTTATCAAAAATAATGCGCGACCCAATATATATAAATGTCTCAGCACAAGCTAAAGACACAATTGTGTTGTCTTAGTAATGTCATATGCCGACGTGTGCCCTCGCACCAAAAAATAATTATCCCATTAATACAACCAGATCTATGCCTAACAATGTATATCTGTTTTATTATAAATTGAATTTTAAGTTAAAAAAAAAGCCCACAGAAGACTGGAAGACCTTTTCTCATTTCTCCGCAGCAGTGCTGTTTTCTCATCACATTTTAGATTGAATTATGCTTGGAAGTATCTTGCATACCTTAAGAAGTATTCTGGAGTATAAATTCAGATTTCTGTAGGATTTGACTTGGGAAGGAAGGGGTCATAAAATGTAGATATTTGTGAAGCCAAATCTAAAAAATCAAATGCCGATTCCACTGGCCAGCATAGCAGTTTCTCTGAACCACCAGGGAATACAGACACATACTCACCTCTACACTGGCAGGGATCAGATGCAGACACGTCCCCCCTCCCCCAGGCTGATCAGCATTCCAATGTCACCAGGGAACATGGATGCATGCTTGCCACTAGATTTCCAGGGATTGAATGCACGCTAGATGTCCTGGGAAAACTTAGTATTTTTATCACTAGATTTCCAAGAATTAAATGCCCTCCTCACACATTGCCCTGGAAAACAGACTCATGCTTTAGATTGAAACATTGCAACCACCCACTATCTCACCAGGTTAAAAAAAAACATAATTAACGGGAAAAAACATTTCATTACAAACTAAAACAATAAGATCTACCTTTGTTGCATTGGTTCCAGACATAAAACAGCAGCTGCTCATCCATCACCTGTCCTGCTAAGTGGGAATCTAATGGTTGGACACACAGAAGGATGTTCATCTGTACATGTGCCATACCATTTATTAAAGGGACAGGCCAACTAAACTCAAATGGCTTGGGAAAAACCCAAATGAAGTGAGCATATGGGTCTCTTCAGGGTTTGAATTTGGTTTAGTTCTCATCCACGTAAAAGCCAGTTTCAGATCACATGGAATAGTCATAGCTGGGGTTCGAAAGCTACTGTACCATCTGCCAATAGCAATCCGAGAATGTTTTAACTACACAAACAAGTGGACACTTTTCCTTTAGAAATAATTATGAAGAGAGATGACAAGCGCTACATAGCAATGGTGGCAGGGCCTGGAAATTTTTTAACCTTTTGTTATTTTTGGATACGGTGGGAAAAGGTTCAGTCCTCCAAAGGGCTAGCTTTCCTCTTAGTTTTCATTGTATCACTCTGCCTTGCATGTGTGTGAAGGAAATAGAAACCCACAACCTTTCATATTCAGAATTTTATTTGAGGTATGCTTGTTCTTTTCTGTTTCCATATTTAGTAGCATAGCCATATACAACAAATTGTACAATAGAGAAAACTTTTCATAAAAATATCTGCCTTGAACCACAAATTTTCTTTTAATGGTCACTACTTAAACTAGTTATTCTATATGAAAATTTACTCCAATAATTTCCCTGTGGTAGCAAGTAATTATGAAAAGAAAGATTCTATGTGGCTAGATAATATAATAGGATTCAGCACTGAATTTCCAGACTACAGTGCCTTACTACTTCCTAGGACTGAGATGCAGAGGTTTACAATGATACTGCACCAATGAGGACAAAATGCATTGCAACAATTTCAGGAACTCAGTCGAGATCTCCAATTTAATCGTAAAGCAGTTTCCTATGCACATACATTCAACCATATAATGATCCCATCACATCAGCAACTGAAAAAACAGTTTAAACCAGAAATGTTTCATTTACACAAATAATGTTCACAAATGATGTGAATTTATTAATTGACCTTTTTCTTAATTGATGATATTGTGCAGCCTAAAAGATGGGAAAGTCTTTACACAGTGCGGTAAAGACAAATTTGGTTTCAGCAGATACAAAATAATATACATATATTTTAAAACCTGCTGAAAATATTTATAGTTTATGATACTGTATAGGACTTTTATGTCTACAGGAGGTTATCTCTTTTTTAAAAGAAGTTAATTTAGGGATCAAGTTTTTAAAAAATTATTATTCACTTGATGGGCCAGAATAAGTATGACACAAATTATTTGTAGCACTTATGGCTACACAAAAAGGCGTATACAGTAACAAACATCCTACAGAAATGGTCTGGTCGTGAGTAACATTTTCCAGTCCAACAATATCACCAGTAGGTGTGCATTATCTACACGGCCACACTTTCCTAATGCTTCCTAATATTTAGGTTGATAATACTGTTCAGTGTAATGACAGTCTTTCTGAGGTAGACTGTTCCAAGTTCAAGGACAAGTCTTTTATTTTACAAATGCATGACATTCAAAAAGGACATAAAATAATAAATACTACATGTACAATATGTAGCAATGAGGTAGAAATGGTTACAAAGAATGCAACAATGTTTGAATTTACAACAGATGTAGGATAAAAGAAAATTCTGAGTGGCTAAGCTGCAAATAATTTTTTTTAAGCTCTTTCACAATAGTAGCTTTATGATGTTAAAACAGGAATGATTGTGCTCAAAACACTTCAGTAGGACCATTTTAAATACTGAACATTCTGTTCTATCATTTCATTTTTCTCAGTCCCGCAGCATGGCTGACCCAAACTGCCTATATTGTAGCTATCATAAGGACTCAGATGTGCCATCCTTCCATTTTAAATTGAACTGCCTTTAACAATGCTGTGTATTGTGCTACACTACTAGTGTTACATTTAAGAACGGGGAAGAATTTAGAATGACAGGCAATGACTGTGTGCTGTAACAGGAACAGCTGATTAGGACTGGGGAAGGAGGTAGAATGTGCCATTGTAATTAAATGCTGTCTATCTCTGTGCTATAAGTTGTTTGTGTAAAATTTAACAATGACTCAAAAACATAATACAGACTTTCGTTGCCTGACACACTCCAGCGTCTCTGGCTGAATGACCTCCAGCACAACATTAAACCTATTTACACTTCAAGAGCATGAGTGCTGACTAAAGAGCTTTCACAAATAAAACTAATTTCACATTCTGTTAATTAGTTTAGATGGTCAGAATTTAAATTACTGTTAGAAATACCGGGCTATCAAGAAAATCCTGGAAACAAATAAATTCTACACATATAAGCTGGTCTTTAGCTTTTCACAAATTGATAATGAATCAAAAAAATTAAAATATGTTACAAAAGATAAAATATGAAATTTTATTTTGGGGCAAAACAATTTATATTTTCCACCAATAAGCCACAAACTTTGGTTTCCACATTACATTCACGACAGACTATAAATGAATAAGTACACGTGTGGAAAACCCATGCGAATTTTATCTTTCTTTTTAATAACTGCAGTCTGATGGCATGCATTGGTTGAAATGCTATGAAATTTTTAATTTTAAAGCCTGTTTGGATATAACATGGATGCACAATGTCACATTTAGGTGGCACATTAGGGTGGAATGGCCCACAGCACTGATGTCTGTAATTACACTTTCATTTCACTCCAAAAGAATTCAAGCTAAAGAAAATATTACAACCCATTATTAGTCTCCCAATTGGTGGGTTAGCTGGAATTATTGAATTAAGTTTCACTTCATCATTTCCAATAAATGCATTAAGATTGAAATAAAAATCTAGTTTGAAAGCACACACCAAATTTAATGGCTAACCTAAAGACAACAAAAAGGGTCAGCACAGTGCATTGGCAAACTTTAAGAGAAATATTGATTTTAGACTGTAGCTTGTTTTAAAAAAAACTGTGAGAAGGATACTCTGAAATTCTAATTAAAATGAGCTTTTTTCCACAAAAATAATACATGGGGCAAAACCTAACTTCTTTATCTTCTAGTTTGGCATTTTCAGTGCAGATTTGAAAAAATGCTTTTAAACTTACATTATTTAATGGCAACACAAAGTACCAGTGCTTTGCAACAGTTCTGTAACTGTATAAAATAAAGAATTGGAAAAAAACAATACATTCAGCAGCGAGCGAGACTGTTCTGCTCATGCAGTCACAAGCTTTGGGGCAGCTGCAGCCTAAGCTACTCCTGTTCAGAGACATTACCCAACATCAATCAGCTGTCAAAAACAAAAAGTTGCACATAAAGCATTAAAGGATAAAAAGAAAGACAACACAGGAGGGGTGATAAAAATGCCACACATGCCAGCTAATAGTTGTTCCAGAAAGAACACTCCACAGAATGTGTGGCTGAAGGAGGGAGAAACGTGAAGCTCACTTGAGGGAAAATTAGCAGCTCACAGAAACTTGTTCTGCAGGTTAGCATACCAAAGTGTAATCTGACTTCCAAAAACCCTCTAATAATCTGCTTTCAGAGAGAATATAACAAAACTGAGGTAGAACAGAAAGCAGGACACACTTCCTCCTTGGGCTTCAGCACATCTATGAGGAATGGTAGTTAAATTAATCTGAAACTGAACACAAAATGTTAGGTTTTTTTTCAGTGTACTGAAAATCTTGCACACATTTTCATGCTTAGCTACTGCTTATCCAGCAGCCAGCCAACTGCCTGCCACATGTAGCTCTGTGACCCATGACCTTCCAACTTTGACATATAATGAACCCTTCCCCACCCCCATCTCAATAACCTAGAAGCTACAACTGTAACCAGTCGGCAGTGGCTTGAAGGTCAACAGTCATAGTTCACAGCTAAGTGTGCCTTTCAGATAGTAGTGAACCACCAAATAAAGAATATGAAAAATTATTTCCCCAAATACTTAATTATTAAAGTGGCTTTCAATTGACATGTGCACCTCCTGACTGGGTACTGCAGCTACTGTAAGATCACAAACATTATTGTCAGTTGCTAAAGTTCACTAAGATAAAGAGGAGCTTGGGCTGAATTTACCCCCAAGTTGGAAAGCAATCGCTTTCACAATAAGGATTCATCCTTCTGTTTAAGCCTGGAACAGCTAAACAGTGTAAAAGGTTCTGACGGACCACTTCAGAATAAACCTGGATACATTCAAAGTCATCTCCTCGCTATTATTTTTTTTGAGGTAAACATACAGTAATATTAGTAATGAGAAACCCAGCCTATGACTCTCAGCAGTACATAGTGCTTTCAACACATTCCTTTGAGGTACAAATCACAATCACTTTCCTGAGTATTTGCGGACAGAACATTAAAAGAACTGAACTGCTAAAATTAAGGTCCAGATTATCAATACCCTGCTTTAACTGTTCTCAGGTGATGCTGCAGAACAGACAGGATTGAGGAATACTGTTGTCCTAAGAATGGCAAAAGCTGGCTAGCCACCTCCTATTACAACCGTTCATTTCTCAATAAACATTTAGTTCAAAATTGTTTAAAGTTAAAGCTCTTGTATTAGCACATGCCACCTACTGAATTGTGAGGCAAACAAAAAAATAAAGCACCACTTCAGGCACTTGACAGCAACTGAATCTCAAGAACAGCAGAATGGAATCAACACAGAGGGTTCCTGTCCTTTGAAAACAACCCACTTTTCACTGCACCTTGGTGAGCGTCGTCTTGTTTGAGCAGAACTAAGCATCAACATAAGCTTTTCCATATACAGCTTACATTTGAGCAGCTCTGACTTTTTGCGCTCTTCCTTCAAGTTTACCCTGACTCTCAGTCATATGCCAAGGTCACTGTTGTCTCCTCAGTACCTTTTTCAACTGTAATACTACTGAAAAAGGGGTTTCTAATCCCTATGTAGCACATTACTGTGACCAATGATCACTGCATATTCACAGGCTTATCATTGGCTGCAGCCAAACATTTTGTTCCATTCAACATACACATCCAGCTCTTTCTGGGAAATGCTTGGCTGGATCTTGCAAAAAGCATTATCGATGTCCTGGTAAGTGATTGGCCTCAACTGATTAGGCATGATGGCTGAAAGGTCTGTGCCCTGCATGGCATGGAGAGGGCCTACCATTGCTTCCTGACACAGTCGAGCCACATCCAAGCCAGAGAAGCTCTCAGTACGCTGCACAATCAGTGCAATCTCCTTGTCACTGAGGCAGTAGTTGTGCTGTGAGAGCAAGTGTATTACCATCTGGTGCCTTGCTGTACTGTCAGGTAATGGGATTAAAAGTCGTTTCATAAAGTATCTGCGACCAGCTTCATCTATTTCTTCTGGTTTACTGGTGGCACAAATTACCACAACCTGATCCTCCACAGAGGTCACTGAAGTGTCCAGCTGCATGAGGAGCTCTGTTTTAATACGGCTGATGGGACTGGTCTCTTCATTCACTTGTGACGAAAGAAGCAAATCAACTTCACTGATGAAAATGACAGAGGGCTGACGACAGCGTGCCACAAGGAAAGAAGCCTGAATGATTTTGTCCCCTTCCCCCAGCCACTTTGAAATAAGTGCTGAGCCATTGATTCTGAAGAAGGTGGCGCCCAGCTGACTAGCTATGCACCTGCCCAATAGCGTTTTGCCTGTTCCTTGAGGACCGAAAAAAAGGATGCTTCTAGGTAGAGCGCTGAGTCCGGTGAAAACATCAGGCCTCAGTATGGGCCATAAAACCTCCTCCTTTATAGCTGCCTTGGCCATTTCAAGTCCTGCTATGTCACTCCAGTCTATTGGAGGCCCTTGGTTTATAATTTCATTGGTTACAAGTTCTATGAGGTGTGAGTCAGTGTTCTTCAACTGTTCATCAGCTGGCCGGTTAGATGAGGTAGCTGCGCGAATGCCCGGGCCCTGTATTGGATGTGGGAGGAGCTGTCTGTGCTCATCACTGCGTTCATTCATTACCGGCGAGGTGAATTTTCCAAAAGATTCGGTTGATCTTGATGGTCCCATGGAATTTTTACCAGCGCTGTATGAGGGTGGTGTGAGGGCCCTGTTTGACTGGCTGCTGAATTTTCTTTGCTGATCAGTGACTATCAGCTGTTTTGTTGGTTTAAATGCTAGAGATGCCGACTCAGCACTCCTGTCAAAGCCATTTCCTCTGCTTGTGTTTGAAATGCTATTATCTGGCATTCTGTACATAGGGCTCTGCGCAGTCCGCTGTTGTCCATAACTGTAATTTCCATAGCTGGGGTCCATTTCTCCCTGCCCTGCCATGTAGAAAGCTTTTCTTTTCAGGGAATTGGCTGAACTGTTAGTAAGTGGTGATGGAGCAATTGGTGGCAAGCCATGACTCTGGTAACTATAGCCTGGTACAGTGGTTGGAGGGAGAGGAGTTGGAGCAGCGATGCCCGATGGCAGATAAGCCGAGGGAGGTGGGGCTGCACCAGGACTGTATCCAGGGCCAACAGGAGTCTGTGGGGGGTAGCCAGCCGAAGGGTAATTATACACAGTGCCAGAAATGTTGGAGGAGCCTGTACTATAGCCTGGGACTAGGGAAGGAGGGGGAGGAGGAGGAGGGGGAGGAGGAGGCTGCAGAAGGCCAGAGCTGTGCAAAGGTGATGGATGAGGCGATGGAAGTGCTGGGGCTGACTGACTGCTGTAACTTGAATGCAGATAAGAGCCATTATAAGCTGTGGCATATTCCTGAGATGCGCCGACTTGTGGGAGCCCAGAATGGAGACTGCCGCAGGTACTGCTGGAATAGCTTGGTTCTGGCAGGTTGCTGGCTACTCCAGGAGAGCTCCCTATATTTCCAGAAGCATCTGTCGGTGGAAGGGCAGTGGTCACTCCTGATTTACTTGCAGTTATGACATCCGGAACACAGCTCATCGGGTACACACCTTCAGAGTTCACTGAAGATTGCCACGGCTCGCCTTCATTTTTCCGTCCATTAACCAGTCCTGGTGGCCCCTCTGAGTAGCTGCTTAAGATAGATCGCTCATTGGGGCCTTCTAAAATTCCAGAGTATTTCTCTGCATATTTTTTCAGCAGGTTTGAGGCAGTCAGTGCAGAGATATCATCATTGGCCCAGGCATACTGATAGGTGCGTTGCAGATGGCCTCTGAACACGTCTGCTTTGTGGGCTGGAGAACGAGTGGTGGAGGAGATGTCAAAGTGCTGTTCCGGCCACTGGCTCAGAGGCTGGGCATGCTCCGGCGTCCACTGCATCTTCAAGCCTGCAAAAGACAACATTTCAATCCATTAAAAACTGACGCTTCGAATGCGGACTAACTTACTGTGGCACTGAACGTTTACACGAGTTTACACTGTGATCTAATGGACCTATGTGACTGCAGACTGTTCACCATCAGCGATAATGTCTCGTTAAGCATTCAAATTCTTATTTATCTTAAAATCTTATTTATCTAAGCTAAAGCTGTGTAGTTCCCCAATAATCACATTTCTGCATGCACGGGAAGCAGCAAAAGTCGTCTAACTGTGAAAAAGTTCTTTCTAAACGCCATCCACTGTGAAGGTATGTAACTCTTTGCGACGGAGACTAAAATCAAGAACGTCCAGTCATGCCACCGACTTCCATCCTTCGCCACAAGCTCGATGATTGGCAGGTACTTGGAGATGAAGGTCAGCAGCACAAGTACACAAACTGCACGACTGAAACCGACTCCCGATTGGAAAAAGTTAAATCTCTTCAGGAGGGATTTAACAAAGGAATAAAATATTTTTATGGTAACCTTCATGAACTTCTACCTACATAGGAAGAAATTATGGCAGAACTGGGGGCCAGTGGACTTTTAAATTACATCTAGCTTTAAATTACTTTATGCCTATACAACCTTTTTAGTTTATTTTGTGATAAATTTACATTAAACAACAGCAATACAGGTACCATTACAAAACAGCTGCTAATAATTCTTGTTTTGTCTAAGTCTATCATGATCATTACATATAAAAACACCGCAAATTCATTTGTGGCAATCTTGCAATACAAGGGATAACGTTACGTTTGTCTTTTTAATTTGCAAAAACAACACTAATTATCCCATCCCACAGCAGAGCCTTTACAGAAAAGCAATCAGAGAGGCTGCATTTGCTGGTCGCTTCTTAATACAGTTTCCGTTTTCTTTCTAATATAAAATATGAGACACAGCTGACATATCACTTCTAGGATACCTTTCTGATTTTATACTGAACACCTAGTTAGCGCGGTATAATGCACCCTGTGCAGAACAATATGACACAGACATTTCAGGTCATTCTATAATCCAACTCTCATCTGAGTGGTCTGAGACAGTTTCAAATCTGCTTCACAGAGTGCAGCAAAGCAATCTCCCAGGCAGCGCTCCATCGCTTTCATCACACAAAGCCTACAACTCGGCATGAATTACAACTGGCCCTTTTGCTTCTTAGTCCTGTTGTCGAAGCTCTGAAAAAACAAGCGTCACTTGTCTGCCAGTCCTCTTTCTTTAGCAGCCTTCAGGGTACAAAAGGCACTGGGCAGCCTAATCCTGCCGTTCTCACACAAACTCGAACGCTATTTATGAAGCTGAGCAGAGATATTTAATCAGAGTTATATCTGTGGCACAATGTCCAATAATGTTATATTTCATTCCCTCAAATACATAGACAGAGAGCCCCAAAAGCGTCAGCTAACTCTGTCCAAGTCTTACCTGAGCATGGCACACATTACTGTTTTGGTGCAGCTGTATCAACAGGCTCCCTTAATCTCGATCATATTACAAAAAGTGATTTTTCACCAACAGTCCAGTGCCCTCTGGCACAGATTCTGTGATAAGGGGGAGGCCCAGTTGAATTGAAGCATCTGTGGCACTGCTCCACTCTGAATTATTACTGTCCTTTTTTACAGCTCCCACCCCCTCCTCATCTCCTCCCCCTCTTTAGCTGTTCACAGCCTGGATGAGGCATCAGATGCGGCTGCTGTAGCCTTGCTCTACTAAACAAATGCAACATACTGTTTGCCTGGTAACAGAACAGCATGTCGATCCCCATCTGACACCCTCTCCGGCATTAGCAAACCATTGCACCAGACACTGGGAGCTAATTAACAGGATGATGCTTTGCTAATTGTGTTAATTTACAGGGTTTAATTCAAAGAAAATCACAATATAGCTGGCACCCTTGTCATGCTTCCAACTTAGCACTGAAGAAATGCCTGAAAAGGAGAAGAGTGAATATGCTCTGGCTGAAAAATGCAGGGATCAGTAGGGAGGGAAAAAAAGACCAGCATTTCAGTGAAGCAAGGTCAAGACAATATCACAGCCACCCATTAAAGTTACAAAGATATAAACATCCTGAAAATAAAGCATCTATATTTAAAATTTTAATTATAATCAGTTTTAGTTTAATTTTGAAGCTAGAAAATTAACCAGAAATTATTTGATTATCAACTCACCACAAGTTTGGTACAATCACCAGCTAAAATGTCAGTGATTTTGCTATAAAATAATTCATTGGCATTACTTCTTGGACTTTAATGTGCGGCTGCCATGGGAGGAATCTTTTCTTAAAACAAATTCATAAACAGAATATACTAAACTTCAGTTTCAATTTTGTCAAAATCTCTTGCACTTTCTCTGCAATTAGTGCTTGTAATTAAATAATTAGAAACAGCCACAGTTCACTATTAGTCATGTTGCCTGACAAAATTTACTCTGTGATTCTTGTGCTCCATTTCTCCAAGTAGATTGTATTTTATCTGCTGCATTAATAGGTTTCTTTAAGTTTAATTATGAATATTTAGGATAATAGTTCTTTTTTTAGTGAATGCCCATTTAGTTGTATGCCTTGATTTTTATAAATGGGGCTACAGGAGTTAGTAGATTAACAGCACTAAAGAGCTGTGTTTGCTAGTAACTGATCAAAATTAAATGTAAAGGCACCCCACCTCTACCATGATTTTAACGAAGAATAATGTTAACTGAGGAACTTGCAGTCTTAAGGCTAATAGATTCTAATTTAAATTCAGGCAGACGAGCATTCCTTTTAAATCACACTTTCACACCTTGCATTTGCAGATTACATTACATCTTGAAGCAAATTACTTAATTTCTATTCCGTTTCATTTGCATAAGGAGGCACCTCCAACAATCACAGAAGCCTTTCTCCGTAAGTGTGTGTTTATCGCAGGTACAGTTGCAATCCCACAACATCAAATGCTAAATGAAATGGAAACAGAAAATTAAAATGAAGCACAATGACTGACTTGAAACCATTCAACCATAGCTTGAACTGTGGCTGACGGGCTCTGCCCATTCTCTGTGGATATGGACAAAGCATAACTGTTTGCAAGTCTAGCTTCACTGCAAACATTTCAAGTTATGGACACAAGTATTACCCATGTGCAAAATTCTCTCCTCCACATCAGTGCTACTATAAACATTTAAACAAGCAAAAGGGTAGCCAAGTGGTCTGTGGTGGAGGCACTGGTGGATTATTAATTTAGTGTTGGACTCTATTCTTGTCGCGTGCATACTCCCAAATCATCCCAAGACAGTCAACTGTTGGAATTGATTTCTGAGCTTCTGGCAGCATTAGAGCAGCCTCTCAGCTCATGTAAAAGAATCCAGAAACTAACTACTCATGTTGTGCTGCCTTCTGCACGAGAGGAGCAAAGTTCATTCTGCAGCAGGAAAGGCTGAGGCTCGTCGTCAGAGAGGGAACCCTAGTTATTGGGGGGGGGGGGGGGTGAGAGTGGGGGGGGGGCGGTGAGGTTGAGGTCCAAGTGAAACATCCGATCCTGCATTCAAAAAACTGTCACCTCCATGTGCATCAGTCAACAGTAAGTAGGCTGCTTGTTCTTATCACCTAAAACCACTGAGATCCCTTTCGCAGCATATTACCAGAAATATCAAACACACAAGCACACAAAACAAAAATCACATTAGGGTTGCTGGTTTGGAAGGGAACTGTGCTGAAAGTCTACAGCACCATTTTTGCCACAGTTTGATTACACAACATCCCAATAATGAAATAGTTTCTGACGGGCTCGAGGGCCTCGGCTCACATTCCACTGATTAGCACCTCAAAAGACTCACAAAGAATGCACTTTTGTATAATTTAACAGCGCTTGGTGGTCGAGCCTTCTGCACAATGATAAAAACCTACAACATTTTACAGCACATTCTTTATGCTTTGTAAATGTCAATCTCCAGCAAAGCATGCAAAAATTAGCCACATAAAGTTAGCTTTTTTTTTACCCCCTTCACAGTAATGGGCTATAAGAATTTCCTGTATTTGAGTGAGCAATGTTTAGAATTATTTTATAGGATTAACAAGCCTTTTTCTTGCAAACTCAAAGTAATATTTTCAGCACCCTGGCTCAGAGAGCAAACAACACAAAGCTGACCTTATTTAGTACTATTAATCTCTGTATTCTTTGCTGTTTTTAAGCAAACATGACTGCGCCTCCAGTATGTCCATCCAATTTCCCACCACGTAAATTGGACTGCCGTTTGCACAATTCGCTATTCATTATGGAACAGCTGAAAGGAAACACAGAGGTGGCTGTTCTCGTGATGCCTTGTAGCTGGATTCCACCACATCAAAAAAGAATTTTATGCTAGGGGAGCACTGTAATTGAAATTCATTCTCATCAGACTCATTACTGCTTTCATCGATTTACAATACTAAAGATGCTTATTAAGTAACTATGTTCAATAAACCACCATGTTAAAAAAAAATCTGTAACAAGTTCTTAACAGCCAATTTTCACTACGATTATAAATGTTAAGCTGCTATGTAACCAACAGATTGCAAAACACTGCTGTCACTAAACTGGAGTTTCATTGTCCGGGTTCGCGTTCTTACATACTATAATGCACTTAACATGGAAGCAGCACCGTTAATTTTAAAAAACGGAGATAATTGGGAATACTACAACCAATTTAAAATATATTACAGCACAGTTAAAGATAGAATTGAAAATAACATTTATTACTATTACGTACATACTAGAAAATACAATATGTTGTTGTTTGAAACCAGTATCCAACTTAACGACCGTCCGGTTAAACACCCCAACTGACCACCACATTGGAAATATTATAAGCAGATAATTATGTTTTGTTGGGAAGGTATGTACAGTGTGCACATAAAAAGGCACTACTCTGTCCTAACTATCGTAGATATCAGTCACATACTAGCCACTCTTTCCCACCAGTTGGGAAGGTTGCATTTTAGTTTGTGGGGCCTGTAAATAGGAGTCTCTCGGGAGTGGGGGTAGATATGACAGTGTCTCTGGTGCAGCAATTAAATTGAAGTTATTGGTCAATCTAGCACAATTAATATCAAAACCACACAACAATGTTTTGCTTAACAGACATGCTCCACTTCATTTAGTTAGACACACTTTGTCCACTTCAAGTATAATCTCAATAATGTGCATTGAAAATGGTAAAATATCAAAACTACTGATTGTCAAGTTTAACAAGGAAATAGCCTGAATCTATCCTTAAGCACTCTTTTGCCAAAAAGCAACATTTACAAAGCACTGTACTCTGTGAGATTTTGTGTCAGATGTAAACTCTCCAAATGGAGGTCAAGGTCCATATTCACAAGCATTTCTGCTGTGTGCATTGTTTGGTGAGATTGCAATGCCCCAAAACGTGTAGCCTTCTTGTACAGTAAGTCTTTGAATACATCCCAATGAGCCCAGTGTGTAATCAAAGACAGCAGGAAATAAAAACAGAACAAAAGAAGAAATGAAAACAAATAAAATAATCAGATTGCGCACTTACACGAGGCAATCCCAATATCACAAAAAGGCTGGCGCATTGCTGGTGTATTTATTGCACAGACAGTTAGAATCATATCCACACTGGTGACTCTGGTAGGTACGGCTCACTCTAGGTACTGCTAATAAATCCACCATCACAGGCACTCAGGAAGACAGCAGTGTGATGACCTCACGTTACCACACTGGCATCCCATGCTGCCTTGAGACATGCAGCATAGATCAAAGAAAGATTGTGCTGTGATGCGTTGACACCGCAAGTTACACTGCAGTGTAAAATCTACGATTATTAAAATAATGAAGGATTGAATAAGGTGGATGGAGTGCAGCAGCTTGTGTAGAACCAGGAAAAATAAAGAAGGATGTGATTATATTCTAAGGAGGCCACAACATAATGAAACTTAAAGAATATTTATTCGTTATCTCAGGAAGGTGGTAACTCCTACTGGGGTACAGTTGTATAGACGTTAGCAGCATCCACTGCTTTGCCCAAGCAGTTATTCTTGATGTGTAAGTGTGGCAGCAAATGACACCAACTATTCAACTATAAAGGCAGCACAGCTAAACCGTATCCTGGCCTCCTATGCACATTTTTCAACACAGATCCCCGAGTAGCAATCAGGAACCCAGGCTGATTTTCCCTTCCCTAGCCCAAGGACATTGAAATCTAGTCGCAGCACCTCAATATCACCCCAGCTGAGATCGGCTAACTCAGCATAAATCAGGGGATATTAGGAAGGGTGACCAAAAGTTTGGTCAAAGAGGTAGGTTATGAAGAGGGTCTTAAGGAAAGAGAGGGAGGTGAAGAGACGAGGGATGTAGGGAAGGAATTCTGGAGCATAAGTGCTAGGCAGGTGACAGGTGAGGGCACGACTGTGAATGGTGGGGCCAATGGAGAGATAATGCACAAGATGCCAGATTATCAGGAGTGGCAAGTTTGCAGAGGGATTATTGGGCTGGAGGAGGTTGGAAAGGTAGAGAAGGGTGAGGTCACTGAAGGATTTAAACAGAAGGATGAGAATTTTATATTTGAAGCTTAGGGTGACCGGGATCCAATGTAGATCAGCGAGGACAAGGGTGATGGGTGAGTGGGATTTCATGTGGGATAGGATAAGAGCAGTAGAGAACTGAAACTTACGAAGGGTGATGGATGGGAGATCAGCCAGGAGAGCACTGGAGGTGATAAAGGTATGGATGAGGATTTCAGCAGCAGGTGGGCTGAGGTAGGGGTGGAAGTGATGTTGGGACATGGAAGTAGGCGATCTTTTTGATGGAGAAAATATGAGGTCAGAGCTTAGCTCCAGACACAGAGTTTGCAAACAGTCTGATTCAGCCTGAGTCAGTGAACAGGGAATGAATGGAGACATTGGCAAGAGTAAGGGGTTTATGTTGGGGGCCAAAGACGATGGCTCCGGTCTTTCTAATGTTTAGCTGGAGGAAATTACAGCTCATTACAGCATGTCAGACACGCAGTCTAACAGCCCAGAGGCAGTGGAGAGGTATAGCTGAATGTCATCAGCATACATGTGGATGCTGATCCCCTTTCTATGGATGATGTTCCCAGGGAGCAGCACGTAGGTGAGGAAGAGAAGGAGGGTGGGGGCAAGGATGGATCCTTGGGGAACACTGCTACAGATACTCTGGATAAAACTGGAGAGTCATAACAAGTGAGGGCACTGCTACCAAACGGGACTATGTAAGAAAGGTTTTGGAGGATGGTGTAGTCAATTGTGTGGAAGGCTGCAGAGAGGTTGAGGAGGACAATGCACCATGGTCACAGTCACAGAGACTTTGATTAGGGCTATTTTGATGCTGTGAGAGGGGCAGAAACCTGATTGGTGGGATCCAAAAGGAGTTGCGAAAGAGTTGATTTAAGAGTCAACAACATGTTCAAGGACTTTGGAGAGGAAAGGGAGGGTATTATTTTGTTTGTTCTTGGGTCGTGGGCAATACTGGCAATGCAGTATTTATTGGCACCAGAGTCACGTGTGTGCCAGACTAGTTTTAATTTCATGAAGGACATTAGTAAACCAGTTGGGTTTTATTACAATTGGGCAGCTTCCATAATCAGTTTTTTTCTGGTGCCAACACATAAATCACTAAGTTTATTGGATTCAATTTCACAACTTACCATGATGGGATTTAGAACTCAGAACTTCTGGGTTACTATTCCAGTACCATAATCACTAGGCTACCATACTAGGTTTGACACAGGGGGGTAGTTTGCAAGGGCAGAGGGGTCCAGGCTGAAGTTTTGAGGAGAAGAATGATGACAGCAGTTTTGAAAAAAATGGGGGACTAAGCCTGAAGGGAGGGAACAAGTTACAATATCTACTAGCATGGGGACCAGAAAGGAAGTGAGTCCTCACACTTGACTTTTACCGTATGACAACACCTACATTTTACATTAGCTAAAATGAATCAATTTCAATAATCACAGACGATTACTGCAGGAATGACTGCTGCTTTATCTTTTTGCTACCTTTTTGCCACATTAATGAACAGTTTAGACAGAAAAAATGATCAATTCTATATCCACATGGAAGCCAACTGAAAATACAGATAATGAGGTGCCTTTGGAATTGAATGTCGAATTCTTAGGGACGAGAGCAATGGCAGGAAAACATATTTGGAAACAGTTCTGATCCAAGGTAGGATATATAAAGCTGCTTTCACTAAGTTGGTTTCATATCACCATCATGTGACACTGAGCAACTGGTGTCCATTTTGAACTTTTCCTGAAACACCCTAGTCTAGGTTCTAATAAATTATTCCCCATGATCTCTTCCATGATTGTCTGCACAAAATAATTTACTGATTTGATTTCATTTGGTTTGCCTGAAAAACGTAGTCGTCACAGTTTATTTTCAATTTTTCCATTATACAGTACATCAACAACTACAGGAAACTTTGGTTTATCCGGAGGTTGTATGTCCGGAATACTCGATCTAATGGCAAAAATCAGGAGCCGTTTTCTGTAAGTTTTTTTAGTTCTCGTTCTTTTTTTTCCCCAGTCAGTCACTGCAAGGTCTGTAGCTATAGCAACAGCTTCAGCTAGAGGCACTTGCAGCTGCAGCCGACTCTTTAGAAGCTGTTGCTAAGCAACAGTGTTTGTTGTCAGATACGGAGATGAAAACCTCCGTATGCTTCAACATTAACTTTGTATGTCTGGCAGTTTTGATAGATCGGCAACATGCCGGTCCCGTCGGTGCCGGATATCACAAAGTTTCCTGTACATATCATATTCAACCAGTTACAAATGAAAGCAGATTAAACAGAATGACACAGTAGGTATGAAATTGGTCCAGAAAGTTGTGTTAAATTGAACAATGCATTTCAAGTTCTGATAAACAAATTCTATTATTATCTTTCTACTGTGGAATACTTACTCTTTCCTTCATTAGAAAATGAAATTAAGGATATTAACATAAAATAGAGGTTTACAGAGAGCTTGGGCATTGCCTATTCAGAAAATTTGACATATATTACTGTCAATTTTTTATTTTCAGTCTAATAGGATGAGTCACAGTTACTTCACAAAGCAAAAAATAGGTATGAAATAATCAATTTAAAAGTCTAAACTTCTGAGAATTTCAGCTCCTTTCATGAAAAACCTCAACTTTGAGAAAAATCTAGAATGTAATAATCATCAGCTGTCGAGTACTTGAACACAACTACAAGTACATTCTAATCTCTTCCTCCCACACCCTTTAACGATAAGAAGTACTAATCCCTTTGCAATATTTTTCTGAAAAAAGCTCATTTAGGCTCTAGGTTGTTGGGGGTGAGGTCTGAACTATAAGACTGCAAAATTGGTCCATTTCAATTGAGCACACCAATATCCACATTTTGCTCAATTTGGGTCATTTTGTATTCAGGTTGACATGTTCCTTTGAAAATGGCAGTGCCCAGAGACACCAAATACCCACATACGCATCCTATCACTTCTTTTATCCTGCTGTTAGCTTCACAATGTCATGGTGAGTGAGTGGATAGAGCCACAGTGACCAAAGTATTTTATATACACTAGTCAATCTCCCATGGCATTGCGCACGGGAAGTCAAAACCAAGCATAGTCTTCAGGTGAAGCAGGTTAGAGACCAGGGCATAACTGGACCAGGGCACACACACATAATTCAGTCCCTATTTTAAAGTCACACATTCGGTCCTGATTTTTATACTTCCATTACGAATTATTTTGTCCATATTTATAATGGAATCTGCTTATGTAAACTTGTCATGCTATACGTACACACTAAAAATAAATCCATTTAGAATGAGGGAAGAAGCTGCCGGTCTGCCTTTCGCTCTATTTCCGTCTTTCTCTCTGTCTCTTCTACTCTGTCTCATAGGTCTTAGTTTAGAATCTCTGGCCTAGAAATTCGGGGCGCCAAGCTCGCCTGGGCGCCAGAATTACCGTTGCGATCGGAGTTGTTGCGCCCGCCAGAAATTCAGTTTGAGCGCCCCAAGAGTGACGCGGGGCGCTGCTTGAGGCGCCCCGCGTCCCCTTAGGGCACTGAAACTGAATATCGCAGCGCAATGTGCCGCAGCGCCACACGCAGCGGCACAGCGCGCTGCGGTACTGCAGGCCTTCCTCCCCTTCTTAAGGGGGAGGGGCCTGCACCAGCGCGATGACCGATCGCGAGTGCCGGCAAAAGATCCCGGCACCGAGGAGAAGTGCCGGGCGCTCGGGACACAGCCGGCACTGCCCGGGGGCGGGATCAGGAGGCCGGGGACGGAGGTGCTGGCAGGCGGCCACCGAAAAAAATGGCCGCCCCGCACCGCCACCTTAATTTGCGCCACTACCGCCACAGTTAGGCCCCGTGAACCGGGTACGATTTGCGACCGGCGTTACAGAGGCGGGAGCGACCAAATATCGTGATCGGGGCGGTAGCGGGGCGCTGCGCACACCGATGACGTCATCGGTGGCAGCGCAGCGCTACAGGCTAACGCCGCCATTAGCGCCCCGCTAAATATCGCGGGAGGCGTGGCCAGTGGCGCTAAAGCCACTGAGTGCCCTCTTTAGGCGTTAACTGGTGGCACAGCCCACCGAATTTCTAGGCCTCTGTCTCACAGGTGTAGATAATTAGCATTGACCTTATTGTCAATAAAATGCAGGTAAGATAATGTATTTGGCTTCAGAATGCTTTGAAGATTGAAGTAACATTAAATGAAGACAGACACACTTTCTCAATTCTTTCTTTCTTTCTTTCTCTCTATCTCACTTCACTCTCTGACCCCAGTCCCTCTCTTGCTCTATTTTTCACTTGCTAAAGTTTTAAAAAAACACACAAAAAAGGCTACAATAGTTGTATGATCAGAAGTCATTTTTTTCTCTCTCTTTCTCACACCCACAACCCCACTTTTGAAAATTGTCCTTTAGCTTGCCTTCAAATACTTATACTATTGTAGATGTGAGTATCCAACCATCTTCTTTAGCAGTTTAGTGGGCAGATGGGTCTGTGACCCCAGGCAGTTGAAGGACGTACATGTATCCAAGAGCAATGAGCTGCATCGGACACTGGCCCTCAAGGTCAGATCTTTAGATTTGATTTTCTAACTACCCAGGTATATTTCACTATCATTATTGCACACATCTAGATTGCACTGATGTACTTCATGATACACTGGCCCAGGATTTGCTGGAGTGGAGCATCTCGAGGCGTGCCCCGTTAGTTATACTTTTTCCCTCACCTTTCAGCATGAAAATTGTTTGCGCCGCAAATTGCTGGAAGTGCGAGCTGATAACAGCGTGGCAAGGTCAACGGGCATCTGGGACCTTGGTGAACGACGAGGCCAACAGTCTATCTCCTTAGCCAACGAGATTTAGGGATTGAGAAAGAAACAGAAAGGGAAGGAAATAGGGTGAATTATAATCAAATCTGGTACCGAAAGAGAAATAAAGAGACTGAAAGAAAGATTGGATTAAGAGGGAGAAAAGAGACAGAAATTAAAAGTAAGAAAAAAAATTAAAAATGTTAAATCTTTAAGAACAATTTACTACCTGTAGGAATGAGACTCCACAGTTTCAATTGTTCCTTTTCTTGGCCGGAGAGGTTGGGTGACATTGCAGAAACATAAATCTCGTCATTAAAAGGGTACTTATGCTGTTCTACCAGCCTTAACTTTCTGTGGTGAATTTAATTGGTAATTAATACGCAAATGTAGCAATTTCTTGAAACTTATGGGGAGGTTGCAGGTGAGCTGCTGTTTTCGCAAGCCTAACGGCGGGGCAGCGCAAATCATCCAGCAATTTGCGACAATTCGCAGTTCACGGGATATCTCTTCCTCGCCACAAATTTCTGAGCTATTTTCACACTAGTAACGGCATGCACATTAAACTCGCCGTTATTTCCCCAACAAATTCTGGCCCACTATGTTCCCAGAATACTATCAAGATACAACATATCTTCAGTCGTGCAATATAAGTTTAGAATCCCTGTTGGGTGAAAATCTCTTGGATTTGTGAATATAGTCTTGAGACTCTATTTTGCTTATAAAACTACCAAGCATTAGCTGAGCAGCTCTATATCTCAAAACTGAGAGAACTACCTCCAAATGATGGTATAAATAGGATGCAAATTATATTTTTAAAAATTCGACACTTCCTAGCTGTGTTAAGGTCATCCTGCCATCCCTAACATAGCCCATAACAATTTATGATCCCTGCCTTAAATGGAGACCAAACATGTCTCCCTGGTTTCATCTAAATATGTTTCCAGACACTCCTCGAGGCAGTGCTAGATACAGGCCCTTACACAGCACACCAAGAGCTTCATCTTGGTTTTATTTAAAATCCTCACCCTCCTTCTCAAAAAAATTATGTACAATAAGAAAATCTCCTCCAGTGAGGCTGAGACTGCGGCTGAAGGCAACAAGGCACCCAAAACACACAGCTGCTGCGATGGAGGCTACATGTTGCTTCCACTGAAACTGTTGCTTCTGATGCAGGACATTACTATTAGACAAACGTAACTTGCATCAGTTGTGAAGATTCTGTCATACAATTAATCCGAGCTTCAGGATGCTGACCTGATTTATAAAAAAAATTGAACAAAGTAGCAACTAAATACAGGTTTCTTGTCTTGAGAATTTTATTGGAACTTGAATGTAATTTAAAATACACACAAATTCCATTAGAGAGCGGCACTGACTGAGGCGTGGGAGCAAGTGGCCTGCTTGTCCTCTCAGGCCAGTAATGGGGCAACCTGGAAGACAGAGAAAAATTAAAAGACTTAATCTGACTTGTAGTCTTAGGTCCAATGCTTGGAAAAATGTTCGGGAAATTCATGTACAGAACTACATAAGTATGCCAATTGTGAGTATACGTTATAGCAACCCAATGGGTATACAGTGTCCATGTATGATCCTCCTTAGATTCAACTGACCTTGAATTTTGATATGCAACAAAGAGTCAATGCTATCATTTTTCCAGCTCAATGAATTTTTTGTCACCTGTATCTATCCTTCAATCTTTGCTTGGTTCACTTCTAAGCTAGCCAGCACAGAATCTAGGAAACACCGAAGGTGAATAAATAAAAACAAATGAATAAATGAGATGGGATTCCTGAAATGCAAACTAGACCTGCAACAGACTTGCTTTTCAACACTAATAAATGCAACCTAGAATGTAAGATCAAAAAACTAAGACTAAAAACATCCCACAGATATTGCTAGGCTAAAAGAATGTTTAGATTAATATCTGTTTGGACAGGTACCAGCTGAGTGTTGGGTGCGTTTTTGAAATGTATCTGTCTATTAACTATTGGAGGGCTATTTCTAAATGAAAATCACCCATCTGTTTGGACAGGTATAATGAGAACATCACCTGCCTCAATCTGAAATCTACCTGTCAAGGACTGGCACACAGGCTATTCTTAAAGCACTGTTCTGTTTTATTAAATGGCGTATTCCCAGAGGGGTTTTGCTGCAGACTGGATTTAGCTTCTGAGTAAATAATCTTGTGTAAATGCTACCAGAGTCGTAACTAAGGATTCAATAAAACTCATCTCCCCTGGATGTAGTTTGATTTGGAAGTGAGTCATGAACCAGAACTGGCTATAAAAACATAGGCCTAAGTAGCTTAACATGAGTTTTGAACAGTGGAAGATGCCAATGATTTCCCATTACTTTCCTTTGTTCCTACTATGCACCTATATGATATATTGTCCAAAGGCTAAAGTCCTGTTGACCAAGTTGAGAGCTTCTTTTCTATGGCAGGTCAGAGTATGAAACATTCAACCAGTCCTGAAGTGTTGGTGAAGACTAACCTCAATTCCACAAGCTGGCAGATGAGACTTCCTGGATCATATGTGAAGATAGACACCCCTCAAATTCCTGGTCAACCTCTAGGAATTATAGGTGCATACTCACATTTATACAGCCAGAGATTGAATGCTTACAGCAACTTACCACTAAGTACTGAACACAGACGTCACACCGCTTCCCCAGGAACAATCAGCTTGGCAATTTAAAACAGTGCATTTCCTCCACCACCATCACTAGACCATGAGAGATTGAATTTCCCTGCGCCTGGACTAGGCCACCAAGGATTAGATTTCCAATAACAAAATGTACTTTAAAAAAAAAAATGAAAATAGCTACTTCTGCTGCTATAATGTCAGCCAAAGACAGTCGGCATTTGCTCACTCCATGACAATGCAGAACTAATTTTGGTAACGTGTTTCCATCAAAACATTGACCTATATTTTCTCCTTCACATGTTGACTAACTTGCTGTGTATTTTCAAGCTATTCTGTTTTTATTTTCCATTTTTGTCATTTTTAATTCTTTCAACAGAAAACTAATGGTGAGGTATGAAAGTGGCTGTGGGCAAGTGCTTTCACAGGAATACCCAATATATGGGTTCCACACTGTGTGCCAATTTTACTTGTAGGGCAATGAAGGAGCCATGGCACAAGCGGGGAAGGTGCATTAGCCCCCAACCGTAACACCACCCACCCCCCACAACCCGTTCTGCTATAGCCATGTCTGAAAGTCAATAAACCCTGTCACCATGGCTATTTGATTAAAATATATATGTTCTAATTTATTTTTATTCAATGCCAAACAGATCCCTCTGCATACAGTAACCAAATAGCCATAAAATGCCTTTCAGCAGGGCAGAATTTACAGTGTTAAATAGCTTTTGAAA
Source organism: Somniosus microcephalus (assembly GCF_052327205.1). Classification (NCBI taxonomy): domain Eukaryota; kingdom Metazoa; phylum Chordata; class Chondrichthyes; order Squaliformes; family Somniosidae; genus Somniosus; species Somniosus microcephalus. The sequence goes on along the minus strand of NC_140990.1, from coordinate 272,665,577 downwards.
AGTGCTTAGATCTATGATAATTCATATCTTTATTGTGATTAGATTACACCTCCTAATCAGTCTTACTTTTCTACAAAAAAATTGTCAATCAAAATCTATTTGAAGAGGCTGACTGCATCAATAACAAAGAAAAGTGCTTATATATTAAAATATATAGAATGGTATGCAATTGTGGTTAGTTTAGTAGTGTTGTCAATCAATCAGAATTACAGTGTGACAAGGCATAATCTGCTAATGGTATAAACATATACTGTATTTGTGTCACTGCACAAGTCGTTGAATGGAGACAAAAGTCTAAGAGCATTACTATTCCAAGCTTTGGCAAGCCTCATCTTTCTATGTACTGCACTGTGCTCACTGCTTGCTTTGTCAAATTAGTAATCAACAATGCTTTTGATATACTTATGATTTGTTTCTCTGCCTGTCAATTACTATATCCTGTGATTTTAAAAGCCCTGTAATTGGGAAATGTTTGTGCAGCAGGTCATACAAAGCATCTTCCCGGGATAAAACAGCTCCCTTGCTAAAGAGCTTCTCAGCTCTGTTCCTGATTACACATTCCAAACTGCAAAGATCAGCGTCACAATGATTGCAGCAGATCTATGCAAAAGTTAATACCGCATAAGTATACCATACACCACAGTACAATATATGCTCTGTGGCTGCTTAACAGCATTTACTAACAATTTTGGAGCCTCACTAGTAAACACTAGCTTTATTTATCTGTTGCAGCACTCTATAATTTTTTTAAATAAATTACTGTGCAATGGCTCTGATCCATCTCAGGCATTTTACAGGCACACAGGAATCTTTTCATTACTGGATACCAATGTTTCTATCGCCTAATGTTTGGACAAAAAAAACCTCCAAGAGAGCTCGGGGTGCATTCGGAGAGGGTGCGGTGCAGGGCAGGGAAACCCCCTCGGAGAGTTCAGCCTAAGGCCCGGGCCATTTTAACTCATGGGCCTCGTTTAAATACTGCAGTACTGCTCCCTGCCCAAAACCAGTAAGTGCGATATCAGGACTGGTGGGCGGGAGCAGAAGTTGGGGCGGAAGCCGGAGGATGCTGGAGATCCAGGGGAACAGTCACCGGCACAAAGTTAGTCTGGGGCAGAGGTTTCGGCATGTGATGCCGGTGGTGGGAGGAGGATGCTCGGTCATGGCTGGGGAGGCCCAAGGACTCCTTGCAGGGCCATGGGGAGCATTCCGCAGAAAAGATAGACTTAAGTACTCACCTTGGCCTGCACTGGCCTCTCCAAAGTCTGCCGCCAATTCCTGTTGGTTTTGGCACTGTGCGGGCCTCTTGAACGTTTTAGTTAAAATGGTGCTGTGACACCGATGACAACATTGGGTTGCGACGTTAGAATATAAAGTAGGCCTCCGCCTGTCTGGGATGAGCATCTCTCTCGTGCCTGTCGTGAGGTGAGTTAAAATGATGGGGGAGTGGGGGGCGGGAACATGTTGGGAATTTTGGTGCGACTCCCCATCATCTTAACCGCCGCCCGCACCATTCTCGTCACTCGGGCAGGGTTAAAATCGATGTTAATATTTGTGTCTATTTCAGTGTTACCTTGGCTCAGTGGTGGCGCTCTTGTCTCCAAGTCAGAAAGATCTTGGTTCAAGCCACACTCCAGCATCAGAGTTTATAATCTAGGCTGACATTCCAGTACATCATTGAGGAGTGCTACATTGTTGCAGTGCTGAGTTGCCTTCTGGTGACACTATTCAAAGAGCCAGATGGGGTCATTTTAACGTTTGGCGATAGTGTAAAATGGGCAATATTGGATCAGTTGCCGGTTGCACACTGCACGATTTCCCTCTGCAATGAAGTCAATAGATGGCCAATCCGATATCAGTCATTTTACACTATCGCCAAGTTAAACTGACTCCGAAGGAGTTCTCTCAGAGTCTTGGCCAACATTCCTTCCTCAGCCAAATGCATCAAAAAACAGTTGAGCTAATCATTCATCTTATTACTGTGGTATGGGATCTTTCTGTGTGCAGAGACCCTGCCTAGGTAACAATAGTTACTGCACTTCAACGTGATTCTTTGGGACGTTTCTGAGAAACATGTTAAGCTGTTGTAAAAACAAAGGTTTTTCTATTTCTACTGATGTTTATCATAAATAAAACCAGACAGAATCAGTGAACATACCTTTGCTCACCACTTTTTTTTTTAATTTAAAAAGAAAATTCAGTGTGTGTTTATTTTTGTAATTTTGGTGATGAAGTTCTTGGTCTGGTATTCAAAGGTTTTTAATGGTAAAGAAACATATGAATTAAAAGGTAGATTCATTACTGACAAAAACACTGAACAATGTTAATTCCATTTTACTTTGAGTCTGCTATAAAAAGAGAAACTGAAGCAGAAATTCAATCAAATATAGGAAGCACTGTTTAGTGGACAAGAATGGGATTTTGCCTGCATCCAAGACTTGGTATGAACTTTAGATAAACCTAAAACAGGATTATAGTCAATGTCAAACTATGTTATAAGGACAGTACAAAATGATTTTGTAATTCTAATTCTTCTGCAGGTCTTTTCTGTATCAAAATACCTTCATGTGTATGAAATATATTGAGGCAAATATTAAAAAACTGTTACAAAATAAAATTATATCACAATACAAAGTAATTTCATCACTGACATCGGAAATTTGCGTGAGGTTCTTAATTTGTTTCACATTTCAGTCACTTAAGAATTGATAAATGTAAGCTGGTACAAATTATATAAGCTCGCATCTATCAGCAGGCTATTCAGCATGTAATGCTCAGCTTTGTTAACTTGCAACACCTCCCACCTATCCAATCCTTCAGCTTTAATACCACACTTCTGGCACAATGCGTACTATGCTGATGGCAGCCAACTGGACTGACACTATCTCTGCAAATATTAAATTATCAAACTACTTTCATTGGCCAAATAATACTGTAGACTGCACAATTACACTTATTTGGTACAACCACTTCTGCAGATCCAACCTTGACTATCAAAGAAGACACAATTGCATAGTACATTTAAAAAAAACATGCCTTTTAGCCGTTAGTCCATACGACATCTTTATTAGCCTTTGCAGGCCTTGTCACAAATTCTATGCAGATTCATTAAAAATCTGTAAATGTACTATTCAGATTTATTATGAACAGAAACAGATTACTGGAAAATTGCACACAAATTTGCAAGGCATCTGTAAAAGAAATACAGAAGCCACTGTTTAAGTTTGACTTTTTATAGTTTTGACCTGTAGTCAAAGCAATTTAGTAAAAAGAAATGCCAGCTTCTTTAATAATAATGCTCTGTCAGTGATTGATTGTAACATGCTCAGTTCAAAATCAGTTCTGAAGCTTATTCTCTGTTTGCTGAGATTTTCCCTGCAACTTTTCGCAGCTGATGTGATGCATGCATAAACTCTAAACAACACCAGAGTCAAAAGGAATTTCCCCAAACATCTGCAAGCGTTCCTGACTCTTCCTTAATGTTGAGCTGGAAGCACATGAACAGAAGAGCTTGTTGCAATGAGCCGATTTGTTCATGTGCATTCCACTGCTGTAAATAGGATGATGTGGAAATAGCAGGCAAGTCATCTGGTCAATGTTCTAGTTCTCCAGAGATTGCACACAATGATAAGACTTCACCTTTTGGAACTTTCTGCAATTTTCACGTCAAATGCAGATCATTTAAATTGATAGCACTAGAATACAGTTATTAAAGCTAATGGTAAAAGGCAAGTATGTGAGAACACATAATGGAACTTTGCAGCTCAGGAAATGCAGTCAATCACTAAACTGGAATAATCACAGATCTTTTCCATATACAGTAGCTACCAGGAAATAATTTTTTTTAAGGAAGAAAAAATTGTTTCAAAGATGCTTGTAAATCAATGCTACATTATAATTTAGTAACAAAGGTAGTTTGATTGGTGTTGCTGTTCAAATCATGCAAAAATTAATTATGTCAATCTGCAAAAGAATGAATATACAATCTGATTTTCTATTCACTATTAGAATCAGTACCAGTTAACAGTGAACAATGACTGTTTGTTCTCAGGCTCACATATTGCTTTAAATGTCAGAGCTTTGAATTGATCAGTACTGCCATTTTAATCATTTCACAGAAAGTGATACATATATCTGGCACATTGGAACACTGCTGATGTATTCTCCATGCTTGGTGCTAGAGAAGAATGGGTGTATTTCAGAGCAAATCTGGGCTATTTTGTTCAGATTCCTTCCACCACCAAAACTGTGAGAAGTGTATAATCATGCAATTATCTTTACAAAATCCACTCAAAGTAATTTTTGCACTGCAATCTATTCCCCTGATAGTAACAAATTTAAAATCACAAAATCAGCATAGTATTTTTATAAAATAACATTATTTTCAATCACATAACTGAAAGTCAAAATGGTTTAGAATGCCAAGAAAAACAGAGCCTACAGTCAAGTAGTTCCATCTTTTTAAAAAGATCGAATGCCAAACATTAAAGCTGAGTAGCTCCAGAAGCAAACCTGATTTTTAGCAAATGCTTAATGAACGTGTTCAAGTTTGCTGGATAGAAGGTGAAAGATTTCTAAAGCAGTACTGAAAGCAAAGAAAAATCATGAATTGATGGAGGTGAAACTATACAAAAGCCATTTAATAGTGAGTAAATATGTAAACCGGTAATGTTATGCACTATCTTTCCTTTCAACATACATCAAGTACACCAGACTGTAATGTCTACTGGGAAATTGTGGGCCACATTAATGTATTAGCATGTAACAAGTCTGCAGTCATACTAGCCACTAAAAATTTGATTTATACTTTAGAGGATACATGACAGAGCGCAGAGGTGTTTGGAAAAGGACAACTAATGAGTGACACTGGATCGAATGACTCACGTGTTCTGCAGGCACACATGAGCATGAAGTCCAGACTGCAATTGGTATATTTTCCACATACCACTGTTCTCAAGTCATGTTCTGTCGATTTCCAGTCAGAGCGATACAGTCTGTGAGTACAATATAAAACTGGGCATTTGAAGTAGAGGGGAAAATCAGTAAGTGATTTGTTTTGTTTTAATACAGCAATTTTCAGAGGCATTTAGGTTCAAAAATAATAACTTAAATTTGAGATCAGGCAACTGGTGTGTCAATAACTAATCGCACCATTTAAATCTCAGCACAACACAAAAATCATCCCTATAGAAATGGGAAAAATGCACCACTGGAGTTTATTTCTGAATAATTCACTTCCCTGTTTAGTATACTGCACTCATAATTCATCTATTGTTAAATAGCAAATTCCACAAAGCTGTGTATGTTTCATCCTTTCAAACAGATCTGTTCACTACACGCTTCATATGTGTTCTCCTCCACTGAGCAATTACCCAGGCCTAACTATGAGAGTGAAAATGAATGTATTCCTTATTCTAGAAAACAGAGCATCCAAAAGATGACTAGTGTCTTGTTTCTGTGTTCCTTGTCATTCTCAAAGACACATCTATTGGTGTTTGACAGTGAAACTGCATTAGTAAAATTTCTGCTGCAATCCTTTTCCATGACTGAAATATTTCCAGTCTGTTCCTTTCCAGGAATGTAGACATTTTTATGTAAAGGAAACCATAATTACTTGGTAAGAATGGCCTAAGTTGTCCATTTATGAATAATAATTTATATTGCAGCGCACATTCGCTTTATTCACATATACTGCTGTTGACCAGATCAGCAAGACTAAAAAGACTTTAAATTAAGACCTCAGGGAAATGCTATGTAGGTATCTGTCAGAGAATGTACAATGCACTACCATACAGACATACTAAAATCATTTCTTTGACAAGAACAGTAGCAAATTAGTTGAAAATTCAGAAATAATAATTAATCTAATACTGTGCAGATATCTACTGGCAACTGTATAAATATGGCTTTCAGAAATCTCTGTTGCCAACACAATTTTTAATAATTTCACTATAAAGTCATCAGAAATCAGCTTCCACATCAATATACTTAACAGATAAATATCCAGTTCTTTATTTAATTGAAACAGGCCGTTTTAGTATTTTAGGCATTAACAATATGGCAACATTAACACGGTGACTTGATTAACATCTATGTCTGGATCACTGGCAGAATCTTCTACTAATTCAAAAATCTATAAGAATCTATATTTCATTATGAACTAAAAATAAATTGATGGAATTTTTATTTAGAATTGCTGTTTTTGAATTTTAAGATTTGCTAATATTTATTTTTCATCCAGGATTCTTTTACTTGCTTCTATGAGTTCCCGTTAACAAGTATATTGCATACATGCACATTTTAAATCATATCTGAACAATGTAAGATTTAGCAAATGCAACAGTGTATAAAACTTGTTTTACTTAAGTAACAAGTCTGCAAAATATAAACTTGCTTTTATTTAAAACTTCACAATTTTCTGCAACACAATCCTTCCAATAGGTTGAGCAAAGATGCTGAAAAGATCATACATATTTCAGAAAGGCAGATCTTTGGTTTTAAGGTTGCTAGCACTAGTTTTTTTATATCTTTGAATTGGAGCTGCCCAATCACGATCAGTCACAGCAACATTGTCTATTAGTGCTCCAATGTGCTGTGTCGTAAGAGTGGCAGGACAAAATTTTGGCCAACAGTTCCCCACACAGAGAGTTTCCAATCCTGGACCGTTGCCAGGAGAGGTGCTGAACAGAAAGGTGCTTCACCGCAGGAAGGATAGAAAACTGGAGGGCATAAGAGTATTAGGGCATTAGAGGCATGGGAGCAGCTCATCTGCCTATCTTCTCAGCCACAGTCTGGGAGAAAGCAAAATAAAGAAAGGTGAAAACATTTAAATTGGATGGGGCGGGGGGGGAGTGCAACATTACCCTCCTTTTTCCTCTTTCCGCTGCACAGAAATCAAAGACAACATCTAAAATGCATGACCTGTACTCAGTTTAAAGTAAACAATGGATAGTGGTTCCAATCCCCCAGTGTCACAGCAATGATGGCTTGCTTGACAGGTTAGGCTATGAGCAGACAGAAATGAAAGCTATGACTTTAAATTTAATTCAGCAAACTTTCATTTTTAAAGCGTCTGCCCTATTATCAGAATCCCTTTTGAAAATGAAGCAATTATACAGCATTATTATTAACCGTAACATTATTTATTTTGAAATGTTTAAGCAGGATAGCTGGTGGCTTCTCAGAGTTGGCGAGTCAGTGTATAGAAGAAAGGGAAGGACAAACAGAGGGAAGAAACAGCAAATGAATAAGATAGAGATAAATGGGTATAAAGAGAAAAAGAGAGAAAATGAATGCAAAGAAAACTAGCTACAAGGAGAAATGGAAGAGAAACTATGGGGGTGAAACTGATCTACGGCAGTAGCACGAAACGGGCTCACAGCGAATTGGCAGCCTGTTTTACTCTGTGCCCGATTTTCTTTTCAATGCAAAATGGGCTGCAATTCACCATGAGCTCATTACGCACAACTGGCATAGACCAATTTCACTCTCAATGAGGCTGAGAAGTGAAAAAGAAAGCGTAAAGAGAACTGCAGCAAGACAGAGAGAAGCGGTTGGAAGTATAAATGTTGTATTTAATCTTTGATCAGTATTTTTCCTGTGCACACCTACGTTCCCTTTAAGCCGCACAGTGCTCCAGGGATCCCGCGCAGCCGTTTGCCGGCGTTTCAATGCAAAAACCATGCATGCGCGGTATTTTGAATGGCCCGCGCAGCCCCTTAAAGGGGCCACGCAGCACCAAAAAAAATTAGAGGGAACATTGGATACAAAAATTGTCATTGGTTTGTAACCAGAAGTTAAAACAAACATACTGGGAAAATACAAAGAAAAAATGCTTTGGGTGCATCATAATGCGATGATTTTCAGAAAGAGCACTCTTTAAAACAGTTTCTCAAAAATAGAATAGCTTAAAATGGAGATTTTCTTTGCTCTTGCTATTACGTCTTGGGACAAGTGTTATTGATTTGAGCAACTCAAACATGCACCTTGAAGTTCAGTATTGAGGTCTTTTTAATTAAAATGTGTATTTACAAAGAAAACCATAAGAACTGAAAACAGAGCAAACCTTTGTCAAAAACTCAACTATCATAAACACTGGAAAAACTTGTTTAAGAGCAGAAGGTACTTCATCTGCTGCTGTTCAACCCTTTTTTCCCCTTTTTCCTCCGTTTGAATTTTACTTGTATTTTAATGAAAAATATCAGTAATCAGTGGGTGACTTGATATACAATTGTATGCCGAAATATGTGTGTATGTCTATAACAAGTTAAAGTAAGGCACTCTGCAAGACATTTTATGCAGCAACAATGTCCTTTAAGAAATTACATTCTCTACTATGCAAACTGCAACTTTAATTACTGAGATAAATCCAAATGTACTTGAGATGTTTTAAATTCCCACTTTGAACATAATTTTGCAATATTTGGTTATAATTGGTAGAATTGAGGTAAATGGTTTCTCTCACCCCGCCACGCCCCGGTCCTGGGTGCAAACAGGCATACACTGACATTCTAAAAAGCACCAAATATCAATCGACTTTTTCTTCGGCAGTTCTTGCAAAAACCATCCAGAAGGAATGACTCTGAACATTGGCCTGAACTGAATTCATTCTTATATTTTAGGTGGGCATGCTAAGGTTCCTGTTAGGATTTTCAAAGTTAAGTCCTAGAGGCTCAATTCTAATCAGTGTTCAGCTGTCTTCAGTTGGCATATCCCTTTGAAACTGAATGAGATACGCCAACTTAAGGCAGATGATCACTGATTAAAGTCCAGCCTGTGGGAATTAAAGGATCTTAAACGTTAAGTTGTTTGCAGCAAAATTCAAGCCACACCTAACAGAAATATATAGACCTTGAATTTTCCCACACAGAAAATTCTTGATTGTATATATACTGCACTCATACTTTAAACCTGATTTAATATTGGATACATTTAACAACAGAATCTAGAAATATTACCATGTTTTTCCATGATTGCAAGTGTTAGCCATGCAAAGGCAAAGTGTAAGTAAATCGGCCCGTGAGCAGTCAATTCATGGAACAGTGCATTCATCAGAGTAGTGAAGGAATACATTGCTCTACTGGTGGTGATATAAGTAGCCATGAAATTCAGACACTTACTAATACAAATGTGTTTTATCACACATATGTTCAATGTGTTAAATTATAAGCTATGGTTATTCTGAGTCCCACCAGAACATAAGTTTAAAGTAATGATTAAAACAGGATACCCAAAGGGTTCAATGGATTACTGAAAAATAAACCGCAAGTGACAGTACATCACATAATTCCCAGCCCACAAGAGAAAGTCGGTCATGTGTCCTGACTCTCTCAGCAGTTTAATTTTTAGGAAACTGATGAGTGTACTTAAATCAGATATGCTTTAAATGCAAGTTGAAGAAAATATTACCCTCTGCAAGAGGACTTACAGTTTTGGAAATCAGATGGCTGCATCCTAACACACACTGCCAGTGCTGTGCTATGGTCAGCTGCAGTGATATGGTGCACTCAAGACGTGGACATCAAACCTTCTGCCCATAGTACAAAATAACAGCACAAATGAATAATGGGAGGTACAGTAGAAGACTTAGGCAGAATGAAAAAGAGCAGCAATTCCAATATAAGAAAAAGGGCAGGAATGAAAATCCAAGACCAGGGGTTCTGTAACAAAAAAAGAGATAAAGATATGCCAAAAAAGGTTAGGCCTGTCACCTCCCCCGATCTGTGTCAAAACAATACGGAAAGATCCAAAGCTGCAACTGGTGACCTTGGTAGAGTGAAAATGTTAGAATGCAGTCCAGGCAGAAACATAAACCACCACAAATAAACCATCAGTGTGGATCTACCAAAGTGGTATATATAAAAATATGCAACATGTACAATGTCAGACATATCTGGACTGCATTTTCTGTGAGCTTCTTACCTTTCCAACTCTCAAAAGAAATCCTATCACAGCCATGCTCTACAACACTTGTCCTTGCAGGGTTTACTTTTGTTGAAATTCAACATTAAATGCTGAATCAGGACTAAAATGGCTTAGATTCCCAAGGATATAGCTCTGTATATCACTCTTTTCTTCTATAATACCTTCTGCTATTCTGTGGTATTTAACTGAAAAGAACAGCATAAAAAATATAAATGCCACATGAGGCAGGTTTTACTTTGGTACACATCACTCTGAATGAACAGATTACCCTTGGGCCAAAATAGGATGCATAGTTTAGTAATGGATATGTAATAGAAGAGAGACTGATAGCTACATGTTCTGCTCCTCCCCTTTAACTCTTGGTTACTTTTTAGTTTCTCCCATACGACACACATGTGAAGCCACAGCTGAGCCAATGGGGAGGACACCCTTTGAAATGCTTCTGATAATATTGCTCCGTGACTGGCCACTGGGGTATGTGCAGGAGTGATCGGGGGACTCACTCCCCAGCTTTCCCTCTATCCCCCTCAGGCAACCTTTTGGCCTCAACTCAGTGCTTCTCCCAGTGAACCAGCAAAGATCAGGGTCTGGTCCAGTAATGAACTGCAGACATGAATCATCAACTTCCTATTCATGGCACATCACAGTGGTACACTAGCCAATCACATCACCTCTGCCATATAACTATTAGATCGCAATACGGCTAGCGCATTAAAATTCTGGCTGTGATTACAAACACCAGTTTAAAATTGAACTTCAGCTTACAAAATATTATATAGTGTTCCATAGCTATGCAAACCAGGATTCTGTATTGCAATTTCAATGATAGTTGGGCAAATTTTGTTTCAAAATTTACTTTGCGCCTCAATGCTACATATGCTTTAAATTAAGCACCATTAACCCTTTCACAAACTTTTCTAATAATATAGAAGCTCACAGTGCAATTCAGATTGTTGGATTATGTTGACTGATAAATATGTTCATTAGTTACTGATAACTATTTTATGATGCTGTTTAAAATTCACAATTAATTGCATCTGGTGAATATTTTGAACTTAATTTTATGCAGATGTGACCTTTCACTGACTGAACAAAAAATAAAGATAAATCAAACTGGGGATGCAACCACATTACCCACCCCCGATACACAGGGTTAGGTTATATAAACCTCATGTTCACAGCAATCTATGTTCCTTATTGTGAAAATATTAAACCTTAATAATTTTGCTAATCAGGATAAATTGGCAGCAAAAGTGGTTATGACACCTGTGACAAGGCCATTTTACCCACGCATAAACAGTCCTATTTTCTGGTAAACGGCAGGACTAATGGAATGCCACCATATCACGATCATGTATATGCTGCTTTGATTTTAAGTGATTATTGTAGCAATAAAAAAAATTATATTCTAACACCCTAGTTTAAATAGAAACACAGGTCAATGCTGGCCCTGAATCAAGGTTTGTGCTGCTGAAGTGGAGTAGTAACAGGATTTGACTGCATCTTCTGTACAGAAACTGGATGTGATTAATAGCATTGCTTACAACAACATAGAAGAGGGTCGTCCCCTAATCCTAAACTCACCGTGGTAAAGAGGAAAGCAGATGGGTCACAACTCGACATTTGCACTTGAATAAATGACAAGTCATAACAGACCCAAAATAACCAATTATTCCTGGTGTTTAGCAAGTAAAATTTGCTTTAAAATTCTGCAGTTTAGTCCATGCTTCATTACAATATTTAAGAATTGGATTCCCTCATTCATGAAAGCGTGTGTAGGTCAAGTTTCCCACTGCCACTATAAGACAGTTGAGCAAAGGAAATCCAAGCTGTCTTTGTGAATATGGGCTTGATACATTGCAAACGGTGGCTACTGAAATAGTGTGAACTAAATCATTGCAGGTCTTTTTTTAATTCGTTCATGGGATGTGACTACTGGTGACTTTGTAATGCTTTCCACGGAAAACACATATAGCAACTACCAATTACAGTATTAATATGGAACCTTGCAGTACGCTAATGAGTATGATCACAATGGTGAATATATAGCTAATGCTTCATTACTGCTAAATACTGAATATCTTAGTTTTTTCACTCACTAGCTTTGCTTACAGTCACATAAACAGACTAATAATATGAAAATAAATGTTAAAAATAGAAACACTTATTTATGAGGAAATGAAATAAGCACAAAATCTTAAACCTTCAAAATTTCCACTGTGTTAATGCAAAACCTATTAAATTGCCAGATTTTGTGCTTTATAAATTGTTAATTCATGCTTTCTTTCTTATTTACATGAAAATATTTAATTTTGTTTTTCCATTAGAAATACATCTGCTTCAGATGTACTATATACATAGAGTACAGAGAATGTCACGAAGATGGTAAGTTTACTTTGATCTTGTAAAAACAATGAGTATTACAAGCCAATACATGCAGAATTGGAACAAACGGAAAGAGTTATGTAAATCTAAATACAGCCCAAAGGGAATAATCAGAGCAGTGTACAGTTACTAACTAGTGATTTTTATAGCTACTTTGAATATCTTAAAGCTTTTGTAATATAAAAATTATACACCTCTCTGGATATATTAACCATAAAATAAATTAGTGTTAAAATTAATCTGAATTCAAAACAAAACTGTATGAGCTTATAAAGCAGATAATGGAACCTATGTAATATATTATTTTTGAGTCAATTGTTGCAGAGAATAACAGCTAAAACGCACTTTATACTGCTATTAAAGATATGACCCTATTGCAGCTCTCTTTTGTGGTGCACTTTCCACATCGGCAAGGCCATTAATCAAATGGCAGGTTCAAATTGATGCGTTTTATATAGACAGCCCTGACCACACACTTTAATTGCCTAGTATTAAATAGTAATTAAGTTTCCAAGCTTTAAAGTTTAATTAAAAAATTAAGTGGATGTTACAGCCATTTATTGGTTTGAAGAAGTCTTTAGCAGCCACAGTACTCTTGGCCTGAATGGTGAAGATGCTGCAATTTGTTATCGACAGTCACTCAAATATGAGGTCATTTCACAAGTCTTCTGTGAACAAAGGTGAACTAGGCAACTAATGAAAGCTGTGACCAAGAAGAACATAGACAATCTGGAGGCAAACGGTAATAAAGTTACTAAAAAGTAGCAGTGATGGGACACACCTTCATGGAGAAAAGTATTGCCATCAAGCTCTTTTACCCACAATCATATTGCTTTTTTTTTAATGTACAGTACATTAGCCACCAGGCAGAGGATTTTACATTTACAATTATAACAAAGCCGTATTAAAAAAAAACATAAAATTGCTTAATTTTACAAGTGAGTAAATAGGATTTGACAACACCAACACAGAGCACTTTTATTAGGTACCCAGAATAAAGCGTTCCACTTTACACTACTAATCTGCTGAAGTGAAATTAAATCTGCTATCTAAATGTTACACAACACACATATGCTATGAAATTATTCATGGTTAAAATTGCCTGTTCACATTTTATATTTCAAATCTAAAATTTGAACCAAATTTACAGTCACAGGGCTATGCCCTGCCTAAATGTACATGATTCAAAAGTAATTATTTCACATATTATCATGCTTATATATTACACCCATTTTGTTCACTATCCTTTATATTCCCGCCATGTTTCTGATTTATAGTTTCTTTTTATTATTCTGCATCCTCAAACTTTAAGGGCAACAATCATTCAACCACTTGTCATTAAGATTAAACTTAAGCAAAATAAAAGATAAAGATTAACAGGCTCCCTTGATTGTTTAATAAGCTGATTCCGTGAGCAACCAGACCAACCAGAATGATCCTGGGTTTGATCCAAGTCTATGCTAAATTAGTTCTCTGCCAAAGGTGGTAAAGTACTACATTGGCTACAGCACCTCTGGGTTAGGGAGGGAAAAATAAACAGCCATGGTTCATACTCTTGATCCAATGACTCCTGTTGGAAATGGGTGCACATATGGATGTCGAATAGTCTACCAACACTCACTATCAAGGCTCGCGTGTGAATAATAGCCACCTTGGTAAGATAGTGGAGGATAACTGATGCCTGTGTATCCATACTCCAACAAGAAGTCAATGCTTTCAGGAGAGGGGGATGGAGAAAATTAGTGAGAAATAGGGGGGGGGAAATCAACATAAGTCTCCATAGTGTCATCCTTGAACCAATTGTAGTGAAATGTTGCTCAGTATAATTATGTTGTGGTAGTATCATTAAAATATGGAAGTTATTAAAGCATTTTTTTAAGAATTTGTAATGCAGAACTACTTTGAACTAAAGAATTTAAGGTCAGATTTGGTAAGGATCACATCAGTAATTTCATGTAAATACAACTTCAGGAAAACCATTATTGCCAAATATTTTCATAAAACATTTGTGAATATGCAAGATTTGCACACAAACCACAAGAATTGTAAAATAAATGCTTTTACAGTCTCGGCTGGTTGGTTCCTGTAACTGGGTCTGATTTTCACCAGGACTAATGCACTTCACAAGGCAAAGAATTGTAATTGTGTTTTTCAGTTTCATATTGCAGCAAAGTAAAAAATCAATACCGTTTGTCTAGCCTGCAGTAAAAATGGAATCTCTTATTGAGTAATTAAACACCCATTATTGTCATGGACAGCAAAACAATGAATTTTAAAAGAGAACAAATTTTTGTAATGAAATACTGGAGTGACAAATACGTTTCTAGAAATAGACGGACGATAAAATTCCTAAATGCTTTTGGTATCGAACAAGGCAAAGGAACTGGAAGAAAAAAATGATCATGCAATAACAATGTAACCTTGAACTAAAATCACTTCAGCTGGAAATAAAATACAGGGTCCAGAATTTGAACATACTTTGAACTTTATCTGTGGATCACTGTCAGGGTTTAAGGAAAGTAAAGAATCCTAGCAGCAGTGCAATTAATTTAAATAGGTAGGAATTTGCTGCTTTGATTTCTTTTGGTCCAAATGAATTCACGCTTTGTTGATACAGAAGTGACTAACTGTGGCCAAAAGCAGTCGTGGCTTAGCGCTTGGCTATTTAAGTAATTGTCCTATTATTTCACTGTGGCGTCAGATTTTATTTTGCAATTCTTTTACATATATTTCCACATCACGTAAAAAAGTTAGCATTGCATATTCACATAAATAGTGACCCTGTTACCAAAGCAGTCTGTGGCCACCGCAACAAATCGTTGATTTACTAATGCACTGGTCAGCAAGGATGCTTTCCACCAGTACACTTCTGGTCAATAGGCAGCTATTTCCAGTGCAGGGCGTCTCAGGCAGGAGTTAGAATCTGATTACACGGACCTTTTTCCGACATTCCCTAAACCTTCATGGCAGTTTACCAACATTTTCATCACATTTTTACAGACCAGAGAACTGATAAGCTCTCAGGTACCAAGGCTCCTGCAGTCAATGTCTGGCACACTGCCAAGTATGTAGCCACACAATGCTTCAGGGCCTGGATGTATAAAGCATTCAATGGACAGCAAAAAAGAGAACTCTGCAGAATATTGGCATATAAAGAATACAATCTGAAAATCCTACTGCTTGCATTCAAGAACTTGAAAATGTTTCAAAAGTTAATTTCTCTTTATTCCCATTGCTTTATATTTATGCTACAAAACTGAAGTTAGATTTTTATTTCGCTGAAAAGTTGATCTTAAATTTTTTACAAAGTTATGCCTCACCCACGCTACAACTCTGTATACACCAGTAACTGTAATCTGCTCAATTAAAATGTAAACACTGTAATGAAGACATCAGTTTTTAGGCAAATGTCTTCCTGTGCCACTTGGGATATGATAATTACTAGTGTAAATCTATGGATGCTCATGAATCCTCTACAAGTCCAGATTAAAAGCATTACCACTAAACCTCCCTTTTTTCCATTGGGGACTGTCTGTTCTGGCCAATTCCCAATTTGCACACAAACAATCCAGGCCCCACTTTCTGTCATGAATTGATTTTTTTTTAATTGTAAAGTAAGCAACTAATAGGCAACATACAAAATTCTGCCTCTTCTTAATGCATCATTTCAAAATGCAACTGCCTTAACTGGTTGGAAAGAGACACTCTCTCTGATTCATTCTCCCTTACTAGAGTGAATATTTCATTGGTGAAAGGTACTTTGAGGGGCCGGTGCGGATGCTTCAAACAGAATCGCAGAGATTCCACAGAAGGAGAAAAAAAGCATTGCATTTGTGCTCAAAACTTTTTCCTTTAATTTGTTTGTGCTGCATGCTGTCAGTCAGAACAAAAAAAAATTGACCAAGCAGACAATCTCAGCAGCTGAATGTTGATCATGTCAGGGAAGTGTGTCAAGGATTTGTGGTCCTTCATCTTCGCAGCAGAGCAAACACATCCCTCAGAGCAGCGACAGACAGCTGGTTTCACTTTATAATGTAGCCCAACCTAGATCTGTACAAAAAATGTCAGCACTCACCGAAATAACACAAAGAAAACATATCCAGCTGTTGGAAGGGTGAACATCATGCATATTAGAAATGGGATTTGTTATATTTGCATGATGCTAGCTCCCCTGGGTCTCTTCTTTCTAATCTAAAGCACAAACACAACACTTAACATATTTGCTTACAGCTGACAAGCTGAGGTTGATGGTATTTTACTCCAGCAGTCTTATTTACAGATACTGTAAAATGCATTATGGTTGTAACTAGTACAGAACAAATGCACCGTGTATGAACATACCTGCTCAAATATTCATTACCCTGACTCATTATCTAATAAACAATCAAGTATACACATGTTAATAGATCAGTTTCTTAACAAAGTTCAAAATAATTACAATTGAAGATGCAGTGAAGCTTACAAAATGAGGCAATCTGTTTACATTTCTGTATAAAGGCAAGTTCTTCATTCTTTCTGTTGCATAGATGCATAAACAATGTGTTCTTAAAGGTGCAATATCCTACTGAAACTGACATTTTTGAACAATTTCATAAATTCAAACTTAGGTAATTAGGAATTGCTCCATACTTGTGTTGATTTTTAGGCCCTTTCTAAAATGTATTCTTTGCTGATTATACATTTTAGCTCGTTATATAAACACAGCAACTTAAAAATGCTGTCATGTTTGCAGCTGGTTGTATATGGTCTACACTCATGAGTACAAGGGAAAGCATATTGTTTTCAAATATTTACAGCACGGCAATTCTCTCGCATGCAAAATACTTCAGTGAAGGTCCCAGCACCTTATTCGCATACTGATTTAAATGCCACGTTTTGCATGTGGATGCGAGGACGAACAGTCCTGAATCTAGAAGGGGGACGGGTGGGGTAGGCAAGTGCCATCATCAATATGTGGAAGTACACTTCACCGGTGTTTACGTGATGCAACTGAAGGACTTCCATTCACTGACCATCTCAAGGGGCAAAAAAATGACCCTGACACCAGTGCCTTCACACGATCGTGGGCCGGGTGAAATTAATAAGTTTCAGTTTTATTTCTGCAAAGAGCCACGAACACAAACGTCTTCACATCAACATTAACTGGCGATGGTATTGATTAGACAAATCACGGATTCCTGTAAATGTCTCGTTAAAACAAACTAAGCGTAAAAATCAGATCCTATTGCAAATATCTACCAGCATAAGATCTTTATGACTATCTTTGATTTCTGACTTTCCAACAACATTAATTGGCGGAGCATTTTATTTCCCCTGCCTTTAACTCAAACCACTCTGGGTTTGCTATGGCTGTGTACACATCTGTATCCACGCATTGCAATTAAATGACATCCAAATTCACATATAATCCTGGTAAAGAAGCGTTGGTTATCCAGTCTCAGCTCGCATACGGTTTCATAAACTGCAATTGATTGATGCGTTCAAGTTTTGTTGGCAATAGGTTTTTGAATAAATGGCGCATCCGTATTAAAATAAATCCTAAATCATACGATTGTTAAGTACAGGCAACCGTTGGCTAACCCTAACCTGCTGTTTTCTGCTGGCCGCTCGCTGTGAATTTCGCACTAATGAATACCAATCGCAAAAATCGCATTCCCGTCAAATACCAGCTCTCATCACTTGTACTGCCCCCGATTTAAAATTTATAAACGCGATAGCCTCTCCACAGCATCTTGAGCACACCACTACCAAATCCGCTATGAATATATATTACAGGTTTAACATGAGATCGGAAGAATCTCTAAAGCTCCAAATTATGAATCGTGCACATTAAACATATTTAAGGAGAAAAGCTTTCCGCTCTCAGATGCTTCTGCAAATGACAAAATGCAACAACAACAACAAAAACATACCATAAACACTCGCGCTACTGATCATTTCTTGCAGCCACACAATTGGATTCACATTCAGAATTCCGACGGTTGGGTTTTCATTAGCCACTTTCCCCCCCCCCCCCCTCTTGGCTATCAAATTTCACTGCTGAAACGTGGGCCCTTTCGTCAGGTATTCATTTAACCTACATGCATATAATTAGGGGGAAAGCGGACATCAACAAAAAGGGATCTGGGAGACGAGAGGAGAGAGAGAGAGAGCGCACACACACACATAAAATACAACCACATGATCACGAATCCAAGTCGCTGTCAATTTCACTCACTTCCATGGAAACTAACAAGAAGCTCCGGGGAGGACAGTAATAGGATCACTGTACTGTATATACCATTAGATTATACATCTCGCTCTCTCGCTCTCTCTCTCTCTCCGTTTCACGGCACAATACGCCCACCATGCTTCCTTTCCAGCCTGAAAATAGATGATGTGGTTATCTCTTCAGCTCCCAACAGTTACAGCACAGCATCAGCCATCGGCTTTGACACTTGGGTGCCTTTTTTTAAAAAAAAATTCCCCGATTATATACCACGCCAAGTAAAGGAGATCTGCCTTTATTTACACTCCTGCTTTGCTCAGAAGTTGTTTCCCGAGCAAATCAAGCTCCAAAGCACTCTCACTTTCTCATTGCTGCCTGACTCGACAGCAGAATAACTCTGCTCAGCTCCAATGGGGACAGAACATGCACATGGGGGGGGGGGGGGTTGGCGGTGTGGTGAACTCCTGAATTCTCACTACTGCAATTACCCGCTTACTTTAATGAAAAGTCCGAGTCTGCCTTTGTTTTTTGCAAGTCTTGTAGTGCAGGCCACAGATAATGCAAGTGATCTCCCGGTGAAGATAAACATTGGGGAAGTCGGGCGCGGGTTTTTTTTCATGCCCTAATCTCCTTGCGATCGTTTCAATTTTACGGGATTCAAATCGAAATGTTGCTGCCAATCGGGGCGAAATAAAGTCTTACCTGGGATTGCTCAGCGGGTCGCCGCGGAAGTTCGGAACATCGACCCCGTGTTTACTGGTAAACGGGAGCTCGGGTTAAGTGAGGGTGACAAGGATTTGAAATCATTCCAAGTTTTCAAACCAGTGCGCTCGGAAGACTGCCATGTTGGAATTCGGACCCAAAACAGCTGCCTGGGCCGAGGCGAGTGACACGCATGCGTCCGAGTCGGAGAGGCAATTTCAAACAAGACATCAGGAGTGGAGCAGCAGGGCATTGAGCACTTCACTCTGCTAAACTGGTTCAAAACAACAAGACTGCACTGTCATATTCGGATATAATGCATGACTTAGAATGCTCTTCACCTCGTTGAGCATGCACTGTTTAATGCTGGTGTCCCTCCCGAGAAATATTCAATAACAAACAACAACTATAGCGTCTTTAACGCAGTAAAAGGTCCCAAGGCGCTGCACAGCAGTATTATAAGACAAAAAATTCGACACTGAGCCACATAAGGAGAAATTAGGGCAGGTGACCAAAAGCTTGGTCAAAGAGGCAGGTTTTAAGGAGCGTCTTAAAGGAGGAAAGAGAGGTAGAGAGGCGGAGAGGTTTAGGCAGGGAATTCCAGAGCTTAGGGCCTAGGCAACAGAAGGCACGGCCACCAATGGTTGAGCGGTTATAATGAGGGATGCGCAAGAGGGCAGAATTAGAGCAGCGCAGATATCTCGAGGGGTTGTGGGGCTGAAGGAGATTACAGAGATAGGGAGGGGCGAGGCCCTGGAGGGATTTGAAAACAAGAATGAGAATTTTGAAATCGAGGCGTTGCTTAACCGGGAGCCAATGTAGGTTAGCGAGCACAGGGGTGATGGGTGAACGGGACTTGGTGCGAACTAGGACATGGGCAGCCGAGTTTTGGATCACCTCACGTTTACGTAGGGTAGAATGTGGGAGGCCAGCCAGGAGTGCGTTGGAATAGTCAAGTCTAGAGGTAACAAAGGCAAGAATGAGGGTTTCAGCAGCGGATGAGCTGAGACGGGGCGGAGACGGGCAATGTTACGGAGGTGGAAATAGGCGCTCTTAGTTATGCTGCAGAAAAGTGGTCAGAAGCTCATTTCAACGTCAAATATGACACCAAGTTTATGAACAGTCTGGTTCAGCCTCAGACAGATGTTAGGGAGAGGGTTGGAGTCAGTGGCTAGGGAACGGAGTTCATGGTGGGGACCAAAAACAATGGCTTTGGTCTTCCCAATATTTAATTGGAGAACATTTCTGCTCATCTAGAACTGGATGTCGGACAAGCAGTCTGACAATTTAGAGACTGTGGAGGGGTTGAGAGAAGTTGTGAGGTAGAGCTGGGTGTCGTCAGCACACATGTGGAAACTGACACTGTGTTTTCGGATGATGTCGCCAAGCGGTAACATGTAGATGAGAAATATTCCATTTACTACTTCTCTGAATGAACACATTTTTAAAACCACCGACTTATTTTTTTGAAAAGCAGTTCTCTGAACCAACGTAGTGTTTCCCATTAAATTTAATTTGCATTGTGCCAAAATGTTAACACAGTTCAAGTTTTGAATTAAATAAGATTTTTATAGACAGGTGTGTTAAATCTTATTTTCCTCAACAATTGTGAAACATCTGCTTGTCATAATTTAATAGTGCAAAAATGAAGACAGTATTGGCTGATGACAAGCAGACTGGAGGATCAAACACTGTAGCGAATAACAAAATAGTGTTCTGTTGTTAAACACCATACTATTAATTATCACTGTTGAGTCCAGAAATTTGAACTATTCCCAGTTATTTACCAGTGGCTCAGTTAGTCTGATATAATACTTGTAGTATATCCCACCAAATCTTAACTATAGAGATTAAAAAGAAAATTGTTAATGTTTGAAATCTGAAATAAGAACAGAGAATGTTCTATTTACAAATTCAACTAGTTATTTAAAAGATTTCAGCTATAAATACAGCAAGATTATAAATCATAATACTTCTCTAAAGATTATTTTTTTAAATTACAACAGTGGTAGGATGAGCCTGTAAAATTTACCAAGAAGTTTGCAGGGAAAATGGAGCAGCACTTTGTAATTCAAAAATAAAACACACAAATCTATTATCAACTGTGCAATTAAAGTCCAACTGGACTACTGCTGGACTGAAATTGGAACTGTAATGGTTCCTTAGAAGATACCCCATAGTAAATGGTATAATGTAGTATATATTAATAAAAGGACCGGATTGTGTAACACATGGGGCAAATTAATAGGCGCATTACGCCAGGTCGATTCATGAGTTGTATAAATATTGCATCACATAGGATGTATAATGAAAGTGTTGTGAAATGTTTGCACTTTGATTATAATAAGTAAAGTTTTATTTAAAATGTAACACTTAAATCTTCAACATTTGCAGGGAGTTTTTGCACTCCCAGGGCAATGAAAAGGAAGTGAAAAGGAGAACAGCAAATGCTGGAAATCTGAAATAAAAACAGAAAACGTTGAAGTACGCAGCAGGTCAAAGAGCACCTATAAAGAGAAAAGACAGGTTATAACGTTTTGGGTGTGTACCCTTCATTACACTGAAGGCTAAGATATAAGTCACCATTTTAGCATTTTGGAAAATAAAGAATAAAGGAGGCAGAAGATGGGGGAGAGAAAGGACAAAAGAATGTGCAAATAATGGAGGGGGTGAAAAGACAAAGGGAAGGTCCATGTAGGAGAAAAGCCTGGGAAATAAAGAAACAGAAAATAAGCTGTAAATGCAGCAGATGTGACACTAAAACACAAACAAAACATGGTAGATCCACCAATCGTGAAAAAAGAAAAATAATGTGAGTCAACGCCATGGGCTCAGACCTGCATCGACACTGTGCTCTGAGGGAGGGTCTCCAACCCAAATATAATGCTGCTTTCCCTCCTCCTGGACATTGACAGACCCTCACATATCACAGGCACACACTGATGTGAAGAAAACAAAGGATGGGGCTAAGCTCTGAAGTTACAAAGTCACCGTTAAGACCAGAGGGCTGCAGAGTGCCTAACAGAAAGATGTTCTTGAACTTTGCATTGAGCGTCATTAGAACAGTGTTGAAGACCAAAGATGGAGAGGTCAGAATGGGAATGGGAGAGCTCCAAAAGCAGAATCTCATATTTCTATTGGGTGCTCTGCATTCCTCTGGCCCTCTGTCTTTTTACCCACCCACCCCCACTATTTTCACTTTCTTTTGTCCTTTTTATGGGGTAGATTTTAACCCAACAGAATGTGCCGGCTGGCCACCCGATAGTGCTAGAGAAATACCTGATCCATTTCGAGGGCCAAGCCTCATTAACATGTATGGTGCAGGCTGCTGGCGCCAAATGGGCATCCTGTTGCACCTCACCAGCTCTGGGCTGGTGCAATATTGGGTGCCCTGGAGGCTAACCCAGCTGGGAAAAAGGTAGGTTGGAGAGGGGGAGGAGTGTTGTGATCTTTAGTCGAGGGAGAAGGCCCAGGATGGCAGCAGGCCACATTATTATTGTGAAGCCTGGAGAGCACTCCTGCTCCTCCTGGCTTCACAAAAATAATATTAGCACTTCTCTCGAAGGGCCTCTTCTGTTGTCCTGCCAGGGTTTACTGAGCAGACATCCATGGAGGATGCTGCACCCAATGGCCAGTTAAAATGGCATTGGAGTGCGATGTACATCATAGGATCTCAATTTGTATTAATGAGGCTCCCACCTGGCCCAGGTGGGCACTTCGGCCACCCAGCGGAATGCCCTGCAAAATTTGGGGCTTGATTTTGCCGGCGCTCAGAGGACGGGTTTGGAGGTGGGTCCACTGTCAAAATAGCGAAGATTGACAGCAGGTGGTAAACCCGCTGTCAACCCACCTCCACGCGAGTCTCCCAGGTGTTGGGTCTGTCTGTGGAGAACTGACCCGACACCAAGCGGTGGGGGAGACAATTGAGCTCATTAAATGGTTTGTTAACAGCCAATTTAATGGTATTTTGAGGCTTCCTTCCAATTTTACGTGCTCCCCCACGGGTATCCCGCTGCTCGGGGAACACGCCAGCTCACCCTGGCGTGAGTTGAGTCAGCTCTGATGTTTCTGATAAACTGACAGCTGCAGAAGTGGTGTAAAGGATGCCATGTTGCAGGTGGTCAGTTTCAGAGTGCAGAAACTGTTGGTTACTGCATTTGTAAGACATATAGAGATTTCTTTAGCTTGTAAGTGTTTAGAGGCAACTGTATGTCCAGTGCCACCTCATTGAAACAACCTCTCTCACCATTGACAGCTGGCTTCTGTCATCGCACCTGCAGCTGCCATCTATTCCAGCAACATCAGTGCCCTGGAAACGATCTCACCTTACTCCTCTGACTCCTTTCACGCTCAGCTCCACGCTCAGCCCCAACACCAACATCACCGGGCACACCAGCAGCACAAACAACACCAACCTTCTCCGCCATCACCAGATGCTGCACAGGACACAGGGCATCAGCCCCTGACAACATTGCTGCCCGGGAGGCCAGCGATGGCATCACCATGGCCAGATTTACTTCACTTGATGCTGTAAACCCTGGCTGCCACATGATGCGCCAGGTTGACACCATCCCACACCAGCACCGTAAAGCATCCCTTTAATGTCCAAGCCATTCCATGCACACTCATCACTATAGCGGGGGGGGGCGCACAGATCTATCCTATAAGGGGCAGTGTTGAAAATATAGATTTCACTGCATGACAGCACATTACCAGAAACTTCACATGGACATTGGCTAAACCTCTCAAGTGCCTACCCTTATGTGTTGTTAGTTGGTCTGCTTGCAGTAGGATGAGGGTGAGTGTGAGGGGTAGCTAGTGAGATAGGGAAGTGATAAAGTAGATAAACAGGGTTGGGTGGAGGTGCAAGGTAAGTTGGTGTAAGGATGTGCATGAGAAGGATATGGAAGGCAGAGTTATGGTGATGTGTTGAGTGGCACAGCAGGGTGAGTTTGAGTGTGGCTTTGCAGTAACGTTTCGTGATCCACTGAGATCATTGAAAGGTTGGTGTCACTGCAGCCAGGGACTCCTCCTGACATCCCTGCTTGTGCCGTCCTGTGCAATGTGCAACCAGGCTGGGGAGGTCTCTTCCACCCTTGGAAGGGAAGAGAACCTCTCTGCATGCTGGGACTCCCTCCATAAGCATATGGAGGGAGTCATTGGAGAGCCTGGGTGCAACCGTCCACCTTTGTCCAGTGCTTGTCAGTGTTTGCAGCACCTCAATGCTGTCAAACATGGACAGAACAACTGTCAAACACAATGTGGCCGTGGTCCCTTTAAGGAAACCGGCTGAGGATGCTTAACAGCCAATCAAGGGAAAATCCTTTTGACAGAGTAGCTGCAGCCGGGAGCGGGACTGGAACCCGGCAACCAGCTATCCCGCCACCATCCCGACACCACTGAGAAAATCCAGCCCATGTCATCAGTGTGGGTTGGTGCGGTTAGCCTACTATCTTTATTTTAACTCCAGTACCGCCCCGTTTCCGCTGGGCAGAGGAAGTTAAAATCTAGCCCTGGTCTGCATTATCTTACTTTTATATCATCTAACTGTCTTCTATAAAGCAATTTACAAGTCATTTAAGACATTAACTCCCTCTCTGTGATTAGTGTATCAGTTGGTTTTCTCCCCCACTCCTACTCCCTGCCATCCACACCCCCTCCCCCCGCCCACATTCTTTCTAGGTTGCAGTCTTATTAAAGATACAAACCCAAAAGGTCACAACTTGCCTTTTCTCTTTCCGAATGCTGACTAGTCTGCTGTATATTTCCAGAATTTTCTGTTTTCCTTTCACTTAAAACTATTTACCTCACACTCCAAAATCAGGTTGAAGAATCACATAATACTACAGTAGAAATGCTACTATGATGTTAGGAGTAATTTTATTACTAAAATATTAATGTAACATTAATGGAATAAACATTTTAAAAATCCTAAAACAAAATAAGCATAATTATTTTTATCCTAGTTCACCTGTTCTTTTCTATTCTCTCTTTTCACCTTTCCACTTCTCATTCTTCCCTATTCTTTGTTTTATCTTGTGTTTTCTATTATTTCTCCTCTAATCTATTTTATGTGTATTTTCTATTTTTTAATTTCTATCTATATTTATTAATTTCCCCTCTTTCCCCTGCCTTCAGTAGTCCTTTCTTCATTCTTGCACCTTAATGAAATAGTGGTTTGTAATTGGCTGCCAGCCCACATGAAGCTCTCTTTTTTCCAGCTAATCAAATGATACTTTATTAAACTTTGACCTGGTTGTGGAATTAGAGTGGCAGGTTAAGTGTTTTATGTAATATTATGAGATTCCCACAAGCAAAAATTGTTGGACAAACTAACTCGTCAATGGCTTAGGGAACCAGGCGTGACAAAGGAGCTGCCACATCTTCAGCGCTGGGAGGTTAATGTAGATACTTGTTTCAGCAGTGTCAAAGTGGTACCCAATGCAGTCCAATGGTGTGATCTGAGGTTTTGGCATATTGCTAAGGATCTTTGTGAATCCAGGAAAATATGATATCACATTAGTAATATCACAATGGTCATATCTCAGATATTGCATGAAGCAAAGGTTAATGTCAACTGTTGTATATATGAAAGTACATTCTATCCTGATCACTGGTCAGTAATTTATAGGCTTTTGTATTTGCATTGTTATCATTCTACGTTTATATTACTTTAAATGCACATTTTTGAACACCTCCAGACACATATCTTTTCCAATATTTCAAAATACGGGATTAACTATTAAATGCTAGGTCAGCCATTGTGGAACATACTGAATTATTATTACCAAAAGATTTCACTTTATCCATATTTTGTCATCTTTATAAGTAAGTGAGAAATACATCGGCTTTCAATCAATCAGTAGCAATATCTTCTCCATACTAGGTTCTATTAAAATATTATGGTCACATTAAACGTAACTCTTTATCCAGAATGTGGCAGCCATTCTTAACATGAACTCATTATTAGAGAAGAAAAATTAGCCATTACACAATACAGTTACTTGCACTTTAACTAATTACATAGCATGATTGTTGCTGAAATTAGTCTAAAAATAAACCCAAATGTCAAACCATAGAACCTTACAGACATTTTACACATTTTCACCTGCAATTGAAGAATCAAAAGAATCATCAGATTTGAACATTATTTTGTGTTTTTACGTGCGACATTAATACAGCATAAATTGAGTTTTCATTACTTAGTTATTGTTGTTTGATACATTATGTCTTAAAAATCAAATACTGAACAAACAGAAATCTAACATACCTTCATAAAAATAGCCTCTTGCATTTAAACTCAATCCATTTATGTTTCAATCAGAGCTTAAGAATGTTTAAAGATTACATTAACATTATACTGGTACACTTTTATTGACCTTCATATTTAAAATATTCCTACTTAGGCATTTCTTACATGGTACATGGCACCTATACACATTCACTAATGATAATTATAGAACAGATGCTGATTTAGTCATTTTAAGAAAGAGTGGAGGCATAATTAGTGCTTAAATGGCCTAGTTATTGCAGTGCTATAGGAGCCAGACAAATCTTAAAATGAGAACATCTAGCCTGATAACAGAAAACATGAAATACATAATTCATTCATTTGGAAAATTTATATCAGTGGATAACCATGAACAGTAATAATGATCAAATTCTTTGTGAGTGGTTTTTAGGTACTGCAGTCACCTGCAATCATTTAACAAACCTTTAGAGATCAAATAGCATTTTGTGGAATTCTCAGTGGTGTTTGTGTAATAAAGTATGAACAAACAGAAAATGTGTGCTCCTGGTCATTCTTAAAGAATTCAAAATGTTATCAGCTGGGAATTTCATTTCAAACATAACAATGTAAAAATGTATAAATATGTCATAAAAGATTGAAAGGTCAGTTCACCTTGCTTAAACAATAGGATTTATACTGTTCAAATATTGTATTTATCTTACTGTATTCAGGTCAACTGTTATGGAGTAGATTGTGTATCACATTTGAAGCTAAAGAAGTAATTTTCAGCACAAACGCAGGGGACTGTATTTGCACAGACACTAATATCAGTCACTTGCTGTAAAATCTGGGGTAGAAGTCTTTGATGCCTATTTCTAAGTCCTTTAAGTATAAGGGGATTATTTATATACCAGTATAATTTAATACCATTGCAATGTCACATAACTTGATTAAAAATTAGGATGGGCTTTATACCAAGATACAACATATACTTTGGATTGTATGATGCTTTCACTGCTGACGTCCTGGGCTGACTGCAGTTCAGGGAGTATAGTTGTAAGTCTGTTGTCTTTGATGGCTGTGGTAGAGGCAGTCATAGCTGGATTACATTCTGGCAGTCTCCAGTGGGCCTGGGGCCTCAGCACAAGCATAACTCAAGTTCAGCACCTGATGTGGTTGCCTTAACCTAAAGAAGCCTAATCCCAACACTAAAAAGAATGGAAAATCCCATGGTGCATTGGAGGATGCTCTTTTGAAATAGGTGTAAAGTTGCAGTGTGGTAAGCCTGGGGCAACTTAACACAGCAAAGCCCAGTATTACCATTGTGATGTACTATACATACTAAAATAAGAATGCTTGACCCTTTCAAGATTGTAGTAACATTTTTGCACTCAAATTAACTAGATAGTTTCCCTATTTTGGTTTAATTTTTAAAAAGAATGAATTGAAGAGAAATTCTTTCATTCTGTTTTTTTACCACAGGCTGTACTTTTCTATCCATGAGAAATTATTTAATGTCACTTTTAGCTCCATATATGGGCATGCAAGATTACACATTTAAAGTCTAATAACCATTCATAAATTATCAATATTGTTTAAAAAAGTTTCACAGATTAATTTTAGTTACATCTACCAACAAACACTTACAAAAATATTATGTCATTGCATAAAAGTATTTTACAGCTGTTATTGAAGAAAAGGGGATCTGTTGATGGCTCAATGGGGAACTGCACCATGTGTCCATACAGACTTTGAACATTCCGGATCTCATCGCTGGTCTGTGCTGAATTAGCTGATCTCAGTCAGGGAGGTAATGGCAGGGGAGGAGATAAGAGGTAAACATAGAAACATAGAAGATAGGAGCAGGAGTAGGCCATTCGGCCCCTCGAGCCTGCTCCGCCATTTAAAGAGATTATGGCTGATCATCCAAACTCAGTACCCTGTCCCTGCCTTCTCCCCATATCCCTTGATCCCTTTAGCCTTAAGAAATACTGTAGTGTCCGTGTGCAGATAAAGACACTGAAGACAGGAGTTGGTTCATAGGTATTTACTAAGCAAGTCTGGGGGGGGGTTTCTAAAGGATATACACAATACACAGGCTTATATAGCCCAAGTGGCAATTACCGGCATTACGCACACCTGGGGCTCTTAAAGGCACATACACCATAATTGCTCTTAAAGGCACATACACCACAATTCCTCCCCTTCTAGCTAACTAGTACATCATATTTTAAGTAATTATTAATTACATGTTATATGCAAAATAATATACATTGCTGTATTAATTAATTATAAGTTAGTCTCTCAGGAGGCTTCCTGACTCGGTCCGGATAACGCCTCGGGGGTGTAGTAGTTTCTGGTGGTGTAGTAGGTTCTTCTGGCAAGGCTGATTCGGCTTGAAGGCCAGTGTCGGGTTCATCGGGCTCCAGTATCACCGGATCGGAGGTAGATATGGGTATCTCTACTTCATCGTTAGATGTATAGAGTGGTGGTGTAGGTTGTCCCTTTTCGGATGACTTGATGATTTGGTCAGCATGGCGCCTTATTATGCTGTCTCAGATGTCCACGGTATACATCAGTGGTCCTAATCGTGTGCAGATAGTTCCAGGCTGCCATTTCTCGGTACGGTAGTCCCGGGCCAAAACCGGCTGGCCTATCTGGAAGGCCCTCGTTGGCCTTTCATTCATGCCCTGAAACTGCCGGTTCTCCACGTCCCTTCGGATGTTGGGCTTGACCAAATCCAGCCGGCATCTTAGGTTTCTATTGTAGAACATCATGGCGGGAGTTTGGTTAGTAACCATATGCGTTGCATTCCTATATGCAAATAAGAAGTTATCCACCTTGTGCTGAAGTTTTATGTCTTCATTACCCATGGCCTTGATGGCCTTCTTGAAGGTCTGGACAAACCTTTCAGCCAATCCATTGGTGGCGAGATGGTATGGGGCGGACGTGTAGTGCTTTACCCCATTGTTCTTTAAGAACTTTCTGAATTCTTCGGACATAAATTGCGGTCCATTATCAGAACATATCTGCTCCAGCAGCCCATTCCTGGCAAATATGGTCCTTAATACTGTGATGGTTTTTTCCGTGGTGGTGGAGGACATCTTTATTACCTCCGGCCACTTGGAGTGTGCATCAACTGCGATTAAGAACATTGAGTCCATAAATGGACCAGCAAAGTCGATGTGCACCCTTTGCCAGGGAGATGAGGGCCACTCCCATGCATGTAGAGGGGCCTGTGGCGGAGCATTTTGGACCTTCTGGCATCCTAGGCAGCTCTTGGTCATGTCTTCGATGTCTCCATCGATACCTGGCCACCATACAAACGCCCTAGCTAGGTTCTTCATTTTCACTCCACCCAGATGCCCCTCGTGAAGCTCCTTTAGCACTTTATCCTGGAGTTTGGGTGGAATCACCACTCTGGATCCACACATCAAGGTTCCTCGGCACACTGACAGCTGTTCTCTTCTTTGCGAGAATGCTGGCAACAGTGGTTCGCCATGTGCTGGCCATCCCTTCACTGTTAAATCGTAGACCCGTGAGAGAGTAGGGTCATTTCTTGTCTCCCTTTCAATGGCAGAATTTGTCATCGGTAGACATTCCACTATGGTAGAGTGGAATATCTCTACTGGGTCTACTGTAGGTGCCTCTTCTATCGTTGGCAACGGTAGGCATGATAAACCGTCAGCATTCCCATGCTGTTTTGACCCTTTGTATTCAATGTTGTATTGGTGTGCCCCTAGAAAAAGGGACCACCTCTGTAGTCTTTGTGCCGTCATAATGGGGACACCTTTTTTAGGGTTGAATATGGAGATGAGGGGTTGATGGTCAGTCAGCAAGGTAAATTTCTGTCCGTGTAGGTAATGGTTGAATTTCTTCACTCCCCATACCAGGCTGAGTGCTTCCCTGTCTATCTGGGCATAGTTACGCTCAGCTGAGTTCAATGAGCGTGACGCAAAAGCTATCGGCCGTTCCGAGCCATCAGGGAATCTATGGGACAATACCGCTCCTATGCCATAAGGGGATGCATCGCACGCCAGTCTGATTGGTAGTGATGGGTTGTAATGAGCCAAAATTTTCTCGGATGTGATTAAGTCTTTACATTTATGGAAGGCACGTTTACAGTCTTCGTTCCATTTCCAAATCACTCCTGTCTGTAGAAGATCATTAAGAGGGTGTAGAATAGTTGATAAGTTCGGTAAAAATTTATGATAGTAATTTATTAATCCCAGGAATGACCTTAATTGTGAAACATTTTCAGGTGCTGGGGCTTTTATAACTGCTTCAATTTTTTCAGGTGACTTATGCAACCCTTCCTTATTAATTATGTGGCCACAATATGATATCTGATTTTGGAAAAATTCGCACTTGGGGCGATTTGCTCGTAGGCCCCGTTCTTTCAGCCTAGTGAGCACCTGCTCCAAATTGGCAAGGTGCTCGTTGTCGTTTTCTCCTGTTATAAGGATGTCGTCTAGGTAGCATTGAGTCCCCGGAATCCCTTGCAGGACTTGCTCCATAGCTCTTTGCCAGATAGCTGGAGCTGATGCTATTCCAAAAACCAGTCGATTGTACTGGTACAGGCCTTTGTGTGTGTTTATTGTGAGATACTTTTTAGAGGTCTCCTCAACCTCCATCTGTAGATATGCCTGTGCCAAGTCAATTTTTGTGAAACGTTTCCCTCTGGATAGTGAGGCGAAAATATCTTCTATCCTCGGAAGAGGATACTGTACCGTGTGAAGGACCGGGTTTACAGTCACCTTAAAGTCCCCACAGATGCAAATTTTTTTCTGTTCCTCAGAGTTATTTTTCAATGTTTTTTTCATGACTGGAACGATGGGTGTTGCCCATTCGCTGCAATCTATTTTGGATAATACGCCTGCCTTTTCCAAATTCTTCAGCTCTGCCTCGACTGCCGGACGTATTGCGTATGGCACCGGTCTTGCCTTAAAAAATTTTGGAATTGCTGTACCTTCCACTTTTATTGAGGCGGTGATGCCTTTCAAGGTTCCTAGTTTCTCTTGAAACACTTCTTTGGCGTTGGCCAAGATGTCTTTTAATCATTCAGGTATGATGTCATCATTGTTTTTTTCCTTACTGGTCACCGTCAGTGCCTGAATGGAGTGCCAGTCTAAACGTATCTTCCTTATCCATTCACGTCCCAACAACGGTGGACCACCACCTTGTAGAATGTATAAATACAACTTTTGTATTTCTTTGCCGTTGTATACCACAGGCACCCTTATTTTTCCTTTGGGGTAGACTTTCTGCCCCGTATATGTTTTTAAGATAATGGATGTGTCTTTTAGAGGTATATGCGAGAATAGCCTCTCGTAATCTCGTCGATTTATTACGGTTAGGGCTGATCCTGTATCTAGCTCCATTTTAACTGGGGACCCTGCTATTGTGAGGGTAACCCAAATGGTTTGGTAATCCTCTTTGGCAAGTACATTATGTAATTTGAGACAGCTTAGTCTCTTGTTTCCGGAGTCGCTATCGCTATTCTGGTCTTCGGAGCTACTGTCCGCCATCATTTGTACCTTCCTGTACTTTTCTTTATTGATTTTTTGTTTTCTGTCAGTGGATTTATTTTGTCCAGATTGGCATACCCGTGCAATGTGTCCAATCTTACCACATTGCCTGCATGCTTTGCCCTTGAACCAGCAGTCCCTCTGGTTATGGGTGGATCTGCCGCAGCGATAACATCTTCCGAACTCCTGTGTCATTTTATGGGTGCCGAAGTCCTGTGTCTCTTGTTGTATCTCTGCAGCTCCTTTTGCTGCTGCTTCGTATGATACAGCCATACTGAAAGCTTTGTCCAATGTTAAATCTTTTTCAGAAAGCAGTCTTTTTTGTGTTCCTTCACTTAAGAGACCGCAAACAAATTTGTCTCGAAGATAATCCGATAGTCCTGCTCCGAATTGGCAGTACTTTGATAGCTTTCTTAATTCGGTTAGGTAATCAGCGTTACTTTCATTCTTGTGTTGATTTCTCTTGAAGAACTTGAATCGTTCCGCTATCAGCAGCGGTGTTGGGTTTAAATGCTCCTGCAGGGTATCAACAATTTATTTAAAAGTCTTGTCCTTTGGTTTGGCTGGAGTGATTAAATTTCGTAACAGCCCGTATGTCTTCGCGCCCATTAAGTTCAGAAGTACTGAAGCTTTTTTTCATCTGTTATTCCATTTGCAGTGCAATAAACCTCTACTCTTTCCACGTATGTGGTCCAATCTTCTATTTCACCATCAAAAGCCTCAATATTACCAGATTTAGGCATTTCAGATAAGATATGGCGCTTCCCGCACTTTTTTTTTTCTCTCTGTAGCAACGATATGGCGCTTCCCGCGCTTTCCCGCCGCTGCTACCGATAACAACGCTGTTTATTCACTGTTGGAGACTCGTTCCCGACGGAGGTCTAAATGCTGACCTGCTTGCCGCGCCGGCCGTCTCTCGAGTGCACCCTCCCAGTCCGTTATTGCTTGCCTCCGACTTCGCTGCCTGTCTCAGCTGTAGAGCCCGCCGCTGGAGCTCCAGCCTGACGCCCAGGAAGGATTAGCGCAGTACCTGTCACCAGCTTGGCCAGCTGGTGAAACCACAGTTTCTCTTACTTCCTTGAGTCTTCTGGACGCTGGAGGAATCGATGTCCTTGAGGTGCTGCCGAATTGCAGGTAAGTCCGTTTCCACTTCGTCACCACTGTAGTGTCCGTGTGTAGATAAAGACACTGAAGACAGGAGTTGGTTCATAGGTATTTACTAAGCAAGTCTGGGGGGGGTTTCTAAAGGATATACACAATACACAGGCTTATATAGCCCAAGTGGCAATTACCGGCATTACGCACACCTGGGGCTCTTAAAGGCACATACACCACAATTGCTCTTAAAGGCACATGCACCACAAATACATCTAACTCCTTCTTGAATATATTTAATGAATTGGCCTCTACTGCCTTCTGTGGTAGAGAATTCCACAGGTTCACCACTCTCTGGGTGAAGAAATTCCTCCTCATCTCTGTCCTAAATGGCTTACCCCTTATCCTTAGACTGTGACCCCTGGTTCTGGACTCCCTGACCATCGGAACCATCCTTCCTGCATCTAGTCTGCCTAATCCTGTTAGAATTTTAAAAGGGTAAAATTGCCCTCAGCAATGGAAGACAAAAATCTGCCACACTTCCTGCTCCTTACCGCGACCAGTGGCCTATGCTGCAAGCACCTAAACATTGACATCATCTGGGGACAGCATGTGGCTTGCTGCATTACCTTCAACCCCAGCCCCACTGCTTAGGTTTAGGTATACAGGCAAATTTTGCATGGCCCTGTGTCACCAGAAATAGCCTTGCATGGAGCTAGTGCATATCAGAAAAATTGAGAGCCCGCAGCCTGTGATTTTCTATCCATTGATTTTCTATGCACAGAAAAGCATTCGTAGTTTGCCCACTGGCCTGCTAATATTCACTGCCTAGGTCTACATATGAAGGATGACCACTTGGGCATGGTATCATAAGATGCCAACATCTGTTCAACTGAACCCCTGCACAAGTCATACCTTTGGGTTGGGAGATTAAATGGAGACATCTGGAATAAAAGGAGTTGTGTTGGGGACTTGTAGCACTGGGAGGGAAAGAGATAGACATTGATCTCTAGTGAACAGACAGGTGTGCAGTTAGACATAGGAAAAAAAGGATGGCAAATGGTGGGCTGGTTTGTAAAATGTTAAAAACATTTTGACACATATATACACAATATAAAATATTTTTGGAAGAGGCTGTAATAGAGATTACTGAATATCAGTAATCTCATCATGAATATTTCTACTTGTACCTTTCCTATTCTAATCTTTCCAGCTCCCATGGGGAGCTTGAAGACACAAAGAGGAGAAGGAATCTCAGAGGCATGAAGTTGGCACATCAAACTCAGTGGCCGCTAAGCAGGACACAGAGGTCACAAAGATATGGGAGTAGAAACTAGTATAGATTGATTAGAGTCAGCTGTTCTTTCCTACCTTTAAATAGTAATTGGTTGGTTATATTTGGCCTGATATGCACAGAAGGGGTTAATAGTATATTCATTGCAATGCACAAGCATCGTAGGTGATGCAGTACTGGAATCAGTAAATTATTAAACATTCTGTCATGATTTGCAGTGAATATATTTACATATAACTGGTTATGTGAAGGGCACAATTTTAAAAGTAAGGCTTCCAGCACAGACTGATAGGTATGAATACCAGACTCATACCATTAGCACAGGGGTTATAGTACAGCTCCATTGCAAGACCTTTAAAGCCCTGACCCAGATGTTCTGAATCCCCTTCTCTTTCCTAGATTGCAGTTACTTTTGGAGGTAGTAGTATTGGATCTGTACTGGTATGCCGTCTATTTCATTGCTTATGTATGGAGTGAACTTGTTTGGAACAAATGGCAGTTTGAAAGTTGGTTTTCAGTAAGAATGTTAACATAATTGTTGAGTTATTATTTTGGAGACCGTCAACAATGCTGATTTATTTTGCACCTGAAATATTTATACAAGAAGGGAACAGAACTGGGCTGGTACCCCGTCCCCCATTATAGTTCATCCACTGTCTCTGTTACTACTTATTTAAATAGCACTATAAAGCAGGGTGCCCAAGCTTTTTGGTTTTGTGGGCCACATAGTTGTGAAATATGGACCCTCAGTGGCCACATATAAAGTTTAAATGCAAGTTTTCATGATGTTATCTATATCACAAGTTGCTGATACTAATGCTGTTTTAGGGTTTATTCACCAATGAGGCAACAGCACTAAGGACAGCCCTTTACAAACCTCTAGTGCCATAAAATTCAAACCAGCAATTAGCCCACAGCCATAGAAACATAGAAACATAGAAGATAGGAGCAGGAGTAGGCCATTCGGCCCTTCGAGCCTGCTCCGCCATTCAATGAGATCATGGCTGATCATCCAAACCCTAGCACCCGGTCCCTACACCGACAGCCATCAGCCATCCCACCCAAGCCCTATCCCCGTAACCCCGTAACCCCACGTATTTAATCCCCCCTAACACTAAGGGTCAATTTTTATCATGGCCAATCAACCTAACCCGCACATCTTTGGACTGTGGGAGGAAACCGAAGCACCCGGAGGAAACCCATGCAAACACGGGGAGAATGTGCAAACTCCACACAGACAGTCACCCGAGGCCGGATTTTGAACCCGGGTCCCTGGCGCTGTGAGGCAACAGTGCTAACCACTATGCCACCGTGCTGCCATAGTTTGGATAGCATTACACAAAAGCATTAAAAAGTTGTAAAATCCTAATTTTACAAAGTAAAATTGAACACATTTGTTTATTAAAATTTCTAATAATTTTCAAAATGGAAGTCCTTCCAATTTTTAATCTTTTTTAAGAATACATGATACCATATTGGGTGACATTACTAGCATTCCAGCATCATTGGGAAAATGCTGGAATCCATTAGTAAGGAAGTGGTAACAGGACACTTAGAAAATCATAATAGGATTAGGCAGAGTCAACGTGGTTTTATGAAAGGGAACTTGTGTTTGACAAATTTATTAGAGTTTTTTTGAGGATGTAACTAGTATTGTTAGATAAAGGGGAACCAGTGGCTGTAATATATTTGGATTTCCAAAAAGCATTCGATAAGGTGCCACACAAAAGGTTGTTTGTTACACAAAATACGGGCAGATGGGATTGGGGGTAAGATATTAACATGGATAGTGGATTGGGTAACGGACAGAAAGCAAAAAGTAGGGATAAATGGGTCATTTTCAGGTTGGCAGGTTGTAACTAGTGTGGTACCGCAAGGGTCATTGCTTGGGCCTCAGCTATTTACAATCTATATTAATGACTTAGATGAAGGGACCGAGAGTAATGTATCCAAGTTTGCTGATGATACAAAGCTGGGTGGGAAAGTAAGCTGTGAGGAGGACACAAAGAGCCTGCAAAGGGATACAGACAGTGAGTGGGCAATAAGGTGGCAGATGGAATATAATGTGGGGAAATGTGAGGTTATTCACTTAGGTAGGATGAATAGAAAAACAGAATATTTTTTAAATGGGGAGAAACTATTAAATGTGGGTGCTCAGAGAGATTTAGGTGTCCTCGTACAGGAAACACAGAGGGGGCGATTTTGTGAATGGGGGTACGTTGGAGGCGGGACTGCTGCTTGTCGGGTCGATGTCCCGCCTCCATCGATTTGTGGCCAACCCACGCTATTTTCAACTGATTGACTTTGTTAAGCCTGCCCAGCGGGCTTAGCAGGCCAATCAAGGGAAAGCCGGTTACAGAGAACGTCAACGTATGATGTTTCATCTGTCAAATATTTTTGACAGATGAATTGTCATCGTTTGACAGCTCTGTGAAGCTGTCAAACAGTGACATTCTCTGCAGTTTGATGAGGTCTTGCATACAAGACCTCACCAACCTTCTTTCTTTTACAGAAATGAGATGGCTGTTGCATATGGGAATGCAACGTCCGTCTTTCATCTGCAACACGGAGGTCCGAGAGTCTCCGCATACAAACCGACTGAAGCCTGCAGGAAGAAACCAAGGTAAGTACACTTTTAAAAACTATCTCTTAACAGGCAGTTAATAGGCTTTAATCCCTTCCCGCCTCCAAGGAGATGGGACCCTGCGCGGGACAGCTACCTGCCTCCTGGGAAGATGGCATGGAGGCGGGTTGGGGGCGGGTTGGGCACCCGCCCCCAAAATCTGCCATTTTCCCTGCAGCCCCACCTCCATACCCGCCTCCCCAGTGCTGGCAAAATCTCCCCCAGAGAGTTAGCATGCAGGTACAGCAAGCAATTAGGAAGGCATATGGCATGTTGGCCTTTATTGCTAGGGGGTTGGAGTACAAGAGTAAGGAAGTCTTGCTACAATTGTACAGGGCTTTGCTGAGACCACACCTGGAGTACTTTGCACAGTTTTGGTCTCCTTATCTGAGGAAGGATATACTTGCCTTAGAGGTGGTGCATTGAAGGTTCACTAGATTGGTTTCTGGGATGAGAAGGTTGTCCTATAAGGAGAGATTGAGTAGATTGGGCCTATATTCTCTGGAGTTTAGAAGAATGAGAGGTGATCTTATTGAAACTTATAAGATTCTGAGGGGGATTGACAGGGTAGATGCTGAGAGGTTGTTTCCCCTGTGTTGAGAGTCTAGAACTAGGGGGCATAGTCTCAGGATAAGGGGTCAGCCATTTAAGACTGAGATGAGGAGGGATTTTTTCACTCAGAGGGTTGTGAATCTTTGGAACTCTCTATCCCAGAGGGCTGTGGATGCTGAATCGTTGAGTATGTTCAAGGCTGAGATAGATAGATTTTTGGACTGTAGGGGAATCAAGGGTTATGGGGATCAGGCAGGAAAGTGGAGTTGAGGTTGAAGATCAGCCATGATCAGCCTTGAATGGCAGAGCAGGTTCGAGGGGCCATACTCTTGCTCTTAATTCTTATGTTCTGACTATGATGGAGGAAATTGTCACTTCCATCTTATCTTCTTTAACTTCCATGTCTAGCAGCACATGGGGCAATCCATTTTTCCACTACTTTTATATCCAGCAGATCATGCTCTGGGTTGTTTCTGTAACAAAGACCCTTTTATTTGGGCAGATCATTAACCTGACTCAACCCCCAGCAGGAGGACTAGCTAGATACGATGGGGGCGGGGGGGGGGCGAGCGGTGGCGGTGGAGGATTCGGCATTGCACTCCCTTCGGACACGAGTATCCCACTGGATGTCAACCCAGTATTCAGAGACCAGAACGCACATCTCCACATGCTGGGGCTGTCTGGCATGGGGCTTTAACCTATGACCTTCCAACTCAGAGGCCAGAATGTTACCACTGTGCCAAGGCTCACTCCTTCCAATTTGTACAGAAACTTTTTAACTCACTCTGCATTAAAAACTAAACAAGAGTAAAAGTGAAACAAAAATCACCTGGTTCCAGATGCTGAGCATTTCAGAATATGGGAAAAGGCTGAGAGGAGATTGCGAAGGCACTATCTACATTTTTCTAAAAATTCATGGAACTGGGAATTGTGCCAATGGGCTGAATAGTAGTGCTGGGTTCAAGAAAGCAAAAGGAGTTAACCAGGAAATTATAGGCCAATGTTTCTTACCATAGTTGCCAGTAAACGTATCCACGAGACCCACGTTCTGCTCCGTTGACCCCATTCTCACTAAACTCCCCTTCCTAGCCTCTGTGCTAGCTGACACTGTAATTGATTTGCTCTCCTCAGGTACGATATCCATCCCTTTCAAAACTGCTGCCATCACCCCCTCCTCAAAAATTCTACTCTCGATCCCTCAGCCTTTTCAAACTACCACCCCATCATCAACATCCCTTTCCTCTCCAAAGTCCTTAAACGTGCTGTCGCCTCCCAAATCTGTGCCTATTCTTTCCACAACCGCATATTTGAATCTTTCCAATCAGGTTTCCTATACAGCCACAACATTGAAATGGCCCTAATCAATGTCAGAAATGGCATCTTCTGTGACTGTGACCATGGTGCATCAACCCTCCTCGTCCTCTCTGCAGTTTTTGACATGATTGATCACACTATCCTCCTCCAAAGCCTCTCCTCTGTTTTCCAGCTCAGTAAGGCTGCCTTTGTTTGGTTTTAATGTAACCTATCCAATCGTAGCCGGAGCAGCTCTCGCGATAACTTCTCTTCCTGCTCCTGCACCTTCACCTCTCGAGTCCCCCAAGGGGTAAATGAGTTTAATAACGGATAAAAAATTTAATTATGCTATTTTTCCAACATTTAAGCTTGCAAAGGACTCCCTGAGCTATACAGCACGATTTCCACAGACAAGTAGACAGGTGAACTGCTCCCATACCATTGCCATTGTTGCTCTGAAACTATCTCCTGTGAGGTGTATTTGAAGTGATACTTAAATCATTCCTGTATGGAAATACATGACCTCTGCTTTGCATCTCTGTACAATCAGTGGCTCACTACGTGGAGGATCATAGCATATAACTGTGCTTTACTATTCTACAGGATTGTGAAATTCTTAAGGCTTCAGCTTGGAAATTCCTGTTGGTATAAGTGCTTATACTGGCAAGAATTGTGCTTGTGGGAACCAGAAAAATGCAAGTGCCTGATCTCTCTCGCTTTCTACCCATTGAGTACCATGTAATGGTGTGCAGGCTATTTTATCAACAATGCCTAGTGTAATGTATGTACCTTTAAGGGGGAGAACTACTTTTTACAGCTCCTGTATCCTGTAGTACCGGCAGTGACCACACCTGTATATAAACCCTGAGCAGTGATCTACAAAGTCAGTTGCAGTTTGAGCCCTCATTCAGTAAACACCTGTTGATCGTTCCCTGCAGTCTGTTGTCTGATTATTGAAAGACACAACATTAAGATACACGGATATATCATTGGCGACGACGCAGATTCGAACCTACCTGCAACTCTGCATCACCTCCCAGGGATTCGCTCCTGGAGAACAGTGGAAGGAGGTCGAGTCCAGAAGCACGGGCGTCGACCACGGGCAACCGCCCAGTCATCCAGCGGAGATTTGAGCATCGCAGGGGAGGCTGTCGAGAGCCAGGCTTGGCTTTCCAGTCACGGTGGTCCAGCGAAACGGGCTGGCAACAGGTACTGCGCAGACCCTTACCGGACAGCGGTGGCTAGAGCCGACCGAGCGGCACAGAAAAAGGCCGAGCAGCATCGACAGGGGAGAGAGAGAAGGCAGAGCGCACAGGGTGCAGCTGGTGTTCAGGACCGAGCGGCGTCAACAGGGAGAGAGAGAGAGAGCAGAGCACAGCCGGTGTTCAAGGGCCGAGCAGCGTCAACGGGGGAGAGAGGCGCACAGGAAAACGCGAGGCGCTGCCAATGCCACGAGGACCGCAGAGAGCGGCATTGGCAGCAGTGCAAGAGCAGCGCACGAAACCCACAGGGCGTCGCCATTTGCCACGAGGACCGCCGAGAGCGGCGTTGGCAGCAGCGCGGGAGACGCCATTTTAAGCCGCAGTGGGGAAGAAAGGCGCGGGAGACGCCATTTTAAGCCGCAGCGGGGAAGAAAGGAAAGCGCGGGAGACGCCATTTTAAGCCAGCCTAACCACACCCAAAAATGCCGAAGAGTGGCAGTATCACAGCGTTCGACAATGAAGTCGAAGATCGGACGACATATGTCGAATGCATAGAAGTATACTGCAAGGCGAATGAAGTGCCAGATGACAAGAAAGCGCTGGTATTGTTGAATTCAATGGGTGCAAAAACGTATGGCTTACTACGAAACCTAGTAACCCCAGAGAAGCCAGTAGAAAAGGATTTTGAAAACATAGTGTCAATCCTACAGGACCACTTAAACCCTACACCGCTGCTGATAGCAGAAAGATTTAAGTTTCACAAAAGGAACCAGCATAAAGATGAAAGTAATGCTGAGTATTTAACGGAACTGCACAAGCTATCGAAACACTGCCAGTTTCGAACGGGACCAGCAGATACTTTAAGAGACAAGTTTGTGTGTGGGCTTCAAAGTGAAGGAACCCAGAAACGGCTTCTATCAGAAAAGGATCTTACGCAGGACAAGGCTTTCAGCATTGCAGTATCACACGAAGCAGCAGCATGGGGCACTGCAAAGATACAACGGAGACCGCAAGAATAAGGCACAAATGAAATGTCATACGGAACAGTGAAGTGCTATCGCTGCGGCAGAACAACACACGACCATAATGATTGCTGGTTCAAGGACAAAGTGTGCAGACGGTGTGGAAAAGTAGGACACATAGCAAGAGTCTGCACGTCGGGAAAGAAAACCAGCAGCAAGAAATCTCCACAGGAGAAGTACAAGAACAACATAAGGTGACGGAGAGTAGTTCAGACGAACAGAAGAGTGATACAGAAGCACGGAGCTGGGTTGTCTGAAACTACATAATGTGATCAAAACGGAGGATCACCAAACTATCTGGGTCACGCTCAAGATAGCAGGAGTCCAAGTGAAAATGGAATTGGACACAGGATCAGCCCTAACAGTCATAAACCGAAGGGACTACAAGCGGCTTTTCTCACATATACCCTTGAGAGCTACAGAGATTGTCTTGAAGACGTACACGGGGCAAAAAGTCTACCCCAAAGGAAAAATAAGGGTGAACGTTATATATAACGGCAAGGAAACACCAAAAATGGACCTATATGTATTGCCAGATGGAGGGCCACCACTATTAGGACGTGAATGGATCCGGAAGATACAGCTAGATTGGCATTCCATACAAGCACTGACTGTAGATGCCAAAAAGGATGACGACGTCACACCTGGACGACTGTCAAAAATGCTAACTGACGCACAAGAAGTGTTCCAGCAGGGACTCGGAACACTAAAAGGCATAACAGCGATGATCAAAATAGAGGAAAATGCAAGCCCAAAGTTTTTTAAGGCCAGACCGGTACCTTATGCGATCCGCCCAGCCGTCGAAGCAGAGCTGGAAGGTTTGGAACGTTCAGGAGTACTGTCCAAAGTGGACTGGAGCGAGTGGGCTACACCCATCATTCCTGTAATGAAGAGGTCGTTGAGTAATATGCCTGGGGAACCAAAGAAGGTTCGCATCTGTGGGGACTTTAAAGTGACAGTGAACCCAGTCCTTCACACTGTGCAATATCCGCTTCCGCGGATTGAAGATATTTTCGCCTCGCTATCTGGAGGGAAACGCTTCACTAAGATTGATCTGGCCCAGGCGTACCTGCAAATGGAGGTAGAAGAAGCCTTGAAACAGTACCTCACGATCAACACTCATAAAGGTCTCTACCAATACAACCGGCTGGTGTTCGGGGTAGCATCAGCTCCGACTATTTGGCAAAGGGCAATGAAACAAGTCCTGCAAGGGATTCCAGGGACCCAGTGTTATTTGGACGACATCCTGGTCACGGGCGAAAATGACAGTGATCACCTCGCCAACCTGGAGCAAGTGCTCACTAGATTGAAGGAATATGGGCTCCGAGCTAATCGCCACAAATGCGAGTTTTTCCAGAAGCAGATCTCGTATTTGTAAAGTCTGTGGGTTGTATAGCGAAGTAATACACAGACTACAAGAGTAACTTTAACAGGACTTTACTATTCGAAGGTCAGGGCGAATCTGCCCAATAAATTCTGCCACAGCACTTATATACCGGTGTGGTCACCGTCGGTATTACAGTATACAGCAGCCAACATAAAGTAGTGCAACACCTAAAATAGTTCTCTTAAAGGTGGACGGTTACATACAATAGTTCTCTTAAAGGTAGAACGGTTACATACACTACAATCCTCCCTTTTTAGCTTACAACATACTTATTCTCCATTAAACATACATGTATTCAACTTCATGTAAAACAATTCACAGATATAGTCTCTGTGGAAAACAGTTCACAATTTCAGTCTCTGTGGAAAACAGTTCACAGATTTAGTCTCTGTGGAGGCGTCTCCTGTGCTTCTTAACTCAGTCCGGACAACGCCTCCGTGGGGTAGCAGTTCCCGGTGGTGTAGTCGGTTCACGTTGCTGGAGTGACTCATCCAATAGTCCTTCCCTAAACTTAACAGCTTGAACTTCCGTCACTTCTGAACCAGCATTGCTGACTTTTAAAAACCACTGGATTCCTTGGGAAGTTTTTCTACTTCCAACTGATTTGGCTCCATTCGGAGGGAGCACGTGCGTGGTCTGGTAGAGGTGATAATGGTCCAGATGGTCATTATTTTCTGCTTCGTCTTTTCCTTTTCTGCTTCTTGGAGACTCTCTGGGCTCCACTGTCAGCTGCCAGCTGCCTGCACAGTTCCTCCCGTAGTAGCGCCACCATCTCCCGATGTTCCTTAGACTTTTTGTGATTCATCAAGGTTTCTGCACTTTGGGAGTTTTCATCACAAGCTGGGCAGAATAGGTCCTCGTAATATTCGGTGTCGCTCAACAGGTCATGGTAATATTCGGTGTCGTCCTGAGCTAAGCCAGCGGGAGGGTCTTCTATTTCCTCCCTACCCAGCTGGATGTTAGCCAACTTTTGTTCCAAATCCTGACATCTTTCCTGAAGAGACTTCTTCATGTGTTCAGCTTCATCCCGCTTTTCCTGGGCTTCCTGCAAGTCTTTTACTAATGACATCATTTGTGATTTCAATACTTCAACTTCATTCGGAGATTGATTGATCGGACTATTCAATCCCTCTACTGAAGTAGCTGTTTCAGCATTCTGTTGTTCTGCATTGACGTGAGTCAGCGTACTTTCGGCCTCCAAGAGCGGCTCTGCTGCAGTCTTCTCAGTCTGTGTTGCCACCTCAGCTATTTCAATAACCTTTGAGAGTTCCGAACCCCTTTTCTTTGAAGATTGAGGCTCGTGTTCAAGTTTTTCCCATTTCAGGGTCTTGTCCCTCAGCATATGAA
Organism: Somniosus microcephalus; assembly: GCF_052327205.1. NCBI lineage: Eukaryota > Metazoa > Chordata > Chondrichthyes > Squaliformes > Somniosidae > Somniosus > Somniosus microcephalus. Next base: position 272,621,787 of record NC_140990.1, on the reverse strand, counting down.
GAAGTTGGCTGACTGTTAACTCTTCTGCCATCATCCGTTTCCCATTAGCTGCAGGGCTGTTTATAAACTTGCCCTGGGGCTCCTTTGCTGTTTCTACTTTGCCATCATCCGCAGCCTCCACCATTCGAATTTCCACAAATGAATCGTCCGGTGATGCTGCACCCAACTTCAGTAGGAGCTCGGAAGTCATGTCGACCAAATCAGCCTTTTCTGCCTGCAACCTGCTAACAAGCGCCTTCAGTTGCTGCACATCTTGTTCCACCAGATTAGAGCATGCACCTTCAGAACCCGAATCAGCTTTGATTCGTTTGGCCTCCTCTCGCAGACGGTTTGTGCGCTCCTGCTCCCTTTTCTCCCTCAGCTGCTTCTGTTGTCTTTCCAGATTCTCCCATTCGGTGTCATAGAACTTTTTCATTGCTTTCATCTCTTGTTCGAGATGGCAACTCAATTGCTCTAATTGCTGTCGTAATTTGAAATAAGTTTGAGTTCGAGCTCGGTGTTCCTCAGTAATGTATATGTCTGTAAGCTGAACAGACTCAGAATTCTCTGTCAAACTATGTTGTTGCTGTTCAGTGGAGTTCTGTTCTGCAACTTTGTTCTCCTCTGGAGCATAAGCCTTTATGCACGCCTTCGTTTTTCCAACCTTAGTCAGCAAGTCCATTTTAGCCTTGTCTTTCATACTTGGGTTGGACTTATCGTCATCCGTTTCAGAGTCTGAGCTGATTGTCCGCACCGAGTCCTCACTCGTTATTGCTTTTAGGTAGTGCCATTCCATGTCTATTTTCTTGATCCACTCCCGTCCTAGAAGTGGTGGTCCTCCCTCAGGTAGTACATATAAGTCCATTCCTGGGTGTTCTTTGCCCCTGTCTCTCACCTTGACTCTTATCTTTCCCATGGGGTATACTTTATGCCCCATGTATGTCTGCAATACGAACTTGGTATCTCTCAAGGGTATATGTGAGAATAGCCGGTTGTAATCCCTTCGATTTATGACTGATAGGGCTGATCCAGTGTCCAACTCCATTTTTACTTGGACTCCGGCTATTTTTAGCATGACCCAGATAGTTTGGTCATCTTCCTTAGATAGGTCAGCTTCCTTACTCACATTGTGAATTCTCAGACTACCCAGTTCCTGGCCGTTTGGGTCTGAATCCGAATTCTGTTCGTCTGAACTCTTCTCAGCCACCTTGTGTACTTTGTTGTACTTTTCCTGTGATGGCTTTTTTTGGTTGTTGGTCTTCTTTCCTGACCGGCATACTTTAGCTATGTGCCCCAGTTTGCCACATTTTCGACATTCCTGGTTTTTAAACCAGCATTGGTTCTGGTCATGTGTTGTCTTCCCACAACGATAACATTTCGTTGTACCTGAAGTAATTTGATCCACACTGAGTACCGCTGCCTTTAGCTGCATTTCCGCAGTTCCTTTCGCTGCGGCTTCGTGTGATGCTGCAATAAGGACAGCCCTATCAAGTGTAAGGTCGTTCTCTTCGAGCAGTCGCTTTTGCGTTCCTTCCTTCGACAACCCTCACACGAACTTGTCTCGTAATGCCTCTGTCAGATTTCCTCCAAACTGGCAGTATTTCGCTAATCTACGCAGTTCGACCAAGTATTCCGCGTTGCTTTCCTCTTTCCGTTGCGTTCTCGCATAAAATTTGAATCGTTCCGCCAACATCAGCGGTGTGGGGTTCAAGTGATCCTTCAGAACAGCAACAATATTAGCGAAGGTCTGATCCGCCGGTTTAGCTGGTGATAGAAGATGCTTCAATAACCCGTATGTCCTCGCACCCATTGAGTTTAATAAGGTTAGAGCTTTTTCATCATCATCTATTTTATTGGCCTCACAATATATCTCGATACGTTCTACGTACGTGGCCCAATCTTCCACCTCGGCATTGAAGTTGTTGATGTTACCATGCTTAGGCATCTTCACTATCTCTCACTATCTCTCTGCGAAACAACAGAATTTCTCTTTAACTTTTTAACTTTTCCTCTTTTTTTTTCAAAAATGGCGGTTTCCCGCGCTTGTCTTCTTCCCCGCCTCCGAAAATGGCGGTTTCCCACGCTTGTCTTCTTCTGGTGGGAGGGTAAGCTTTGCCCTCGGGCGCCGACCGCTGGTTTACGGGGTTTGCGGTCTGTGCGCCGGCTTCAGTTTATTCTGAAGCGCGCGCTAGAAAAGCCGATCACGTTCCTTGTTCCCCCCCCCTTCTTCTTTTCGGCAGGGGCAACCGGCGCTGGGGACAACCAGTTGGCGTCGGACAGATCCAGCTCCTGGTCCTTCACGGCAGCTGCTGTGAGCCGCTGGCCGGAACCTCGCTTGGTCTCTCTCTCGGCTCTGTCTCTCCCGCTCACGCTGCTCTCGCTCGCTCTTTCTCGGGCTCTGTCTCTCCCGCTTGCGCGGCTCTCGCTCGCTCTCCCTCGGGCTCTGTCTCTCCTACTCGCGCGGCTCTCCCTCAGCGGCTTTAAACGCCTCTCCCAGACCTCCCGCAGTCCGGTCCTTTCCTCCCCGGCTGCGGCTGATTCTTCGCGGGTTATTTAGTTATTTATTTATTTATTGCCTCCGCGCCTTATGATCCCGGTCGCAGCGCCTCGCGGCCTCGGTAGGTGCCCGGCCTTTTCCGCTCCAATCGCGCCTCCCAGCCCTCTCGCAGTCCGGTGCTTTCCTCCCCGGCTGCGGCTGAGTTCTCCATGGCTTATTTATGTTTATATCTTCCCGTGCCTTACGATCCCGGTCGCAGCGCCTCGTGGTCGCGGTATTTGTCCGGTCTTTTTCGCCGTCGCGGTCTAGTCGTCTCACGACGCTCCCCAGCCCGCTTGTACCGTGGCTTCTGCTCCACGCTGCCCCAGTCTCAGCGCCTCTGGGCCCGACTTCTGTCCGGCTCCTTTCCCCCTCGACCGTGGTCGAGTGCACCGCCCTTATCCTCCGTTTATTTGTTTCTATTTTCCCTTTACTCACAGTCACCGTGGCCGACTTGCTTCTCGTGTTGATCGGCTCACTCACCACCGTGGCAGAAGGGACAATCCGTGCCTGTTGCTGATGGAAGACTTCATGTTTGAAATCTTCCTCCTTTCTTGGTCTGCAGACTCGAGTTTTCTCTCAGCAAAACGACGAGGGCGGGTGCCTCTTCTCGACGCTCGTTTACTTCTTCAGAAGTATTGTTGCCGCAGGGTAAGATCGAACTCGTCGCCACTGTAAAGTCTGTGGGTTGTATAGCGAAGTAATACACAGACTACAAGAGTAACTTTAACAGGACTTTACTATTCGAAGGTCAGGGCAAATCTGCCCAATAAATTCTGCCACAGCACTTATATACCGGTGTGGTCACCGTCGGTATTACAGTATACAGCAGCCAACATAAAGTAGTGCAACACCTAAAATAGTTCTCTTAAAGGTGGACGGTTACATACAATAGTTCTCTTAAAGGTAGAATGGTTACATACACTGCAGTATTGTGGCCACGTTATTGATGAAGAGGGGTTACATAAGTCCCCTGAAAAGATTGAGGCAGTAGTCAAGGCTCCAGCACCGGAAAATGTGTCACAACTGAGGTCGTTCCTTGGGCTGGTGAACTACTACCATAAGTTCTTGCCGAATTTGTCTACCGTACTGCACCCACTGAACACCCTATTGCAAACGAGGGTACCATGGAAGTGGAGTGACGAATGTAAATGAGCTTTCCAGAAGAGCAAAGCATTGATCACATCAAAAGAGGTGTTGGCTCATTTCAACCCAGCACTACCAATTCGGTTGGCGTGTGATGCATCACCCTATGGCACTGGAGCGGTGCTGTTGCACAAATTCCCGGACGGCTCGGAGAGGCCAGTAGCCTTTGCGTCTCGGTCACTAACCTCAGCCGAGCGTAACTACGCCCAGATTGACAGGGAGGCCCTCAGCCTAGTGTGCGGAGTGAAAAAGTTCAATCACTATCTGCACGGACAGAAGTTCACCTTGCTGACTGACCACCAACCACTTGTCTCCATCTTTAATCCAAAGAAGGGTGTTCCGGTGATGACTGCGCAACGGCTACAAAGATGGTCCCTTTTTCTAGGGGCGCACCAATATCAAATCGAGTATAAGGGCATGAAACAGCATGGAAACGCTGATGGGCTATCACGCCTGCCACTGCCTACTGCGGAGGAAGCACCAGCAGTGGATCCTGTCGAAATATTTCATTCGACTATAATTGAATGCTTGCCAGTAACTAACGCTGGTATAGAGAAGGAGACCCGAAATGACCCGACACTGTCTCGGGTATATGATTTGACGGTGAAGGGATGGCCAGCACATGGCGACTCACTGTTGCCAGCATTCTCATCCAGAAGAGAACAGCTGTCAGTATGCCAGGGGACCTTGATGTGTGGATCCCGAGTGGTAATTGCACCCAAGTTAAGGGAGAGAGTGCTCAATGAGCTTCACGAAGGTCATCTGGGAGGGGTGAAAATGAAAAGCCTTGCTAGGGCTTATGTGTGGAGGCCGGGGATCGATCAGCAAATCGAGGACCTGACAAAGAGCTGCTCAGGATGCCAGAAGGTCCAAAATGCACCACCACATGCCCCTCTACACCCATGGGAGTGGCCCTCATCTCCATTGCAATGGGTGCATATTGATTTTGCTGGTCCATTCATGGACTCAATGTTTTTAATAGCCGTGGATGCACACTCGAAATGGCCTGAGGTGATCAAAATGTCCTCCACCACCACGGAAAAAACTATTGCAGTCCTACGGACCATTTTTGCCAGGAACGGCTTGCCAGAGCAGATTTGCTCTGATAACGGACCACAGTTTGTGTCCAAAGAGTTTAGAAGATTTATGAAAAGGAATGGGGTAAGGATTACACATCCGCCCCGTATCATCCAGCCACAAATGGATTGGCTGAGAGGTTCGTACAAACCTTTAAAAAAGCAGTAAAGGCCATGTGCGATGACGACATTCCACTGCAGCATAAGGTGGACAATTTCCTGTTAGCCTACAGAAATGCGACACATGCAGTCACCAACCAGGCCCCGGCCATGATGTTCTTTAACCGAAGGTTGAGATCTTGTCTGGATTTGCTCAGACCAAATGTACGAAGAGATGTTGAGAGTAAGCAATTCCAGCACATCAATGAAAAGCCGACAAGGAGCTTCAATGTAGGGCAACCAGTCTTGGCCCACGACTACCGAACAGAGAAATGGCAACCAGGAACGATATGCACACGGCAGGGGCCACTAATGTACACAGTGGATGTTGGGGAGAACATTGTGAGACGCCATGCTGACCAGATCCTAGAGTCACAGGAACGAGTCAACCCCATGTCTCGGCCATACGTACCTGGTGAGGAACCCGACGTACAGGTCGCATCTACCTCAGAAACAATAGCATTGGAAGCTGATGAATCAACTGACGACAGGGTGTTAGAATCGCCTCCGCACCAAGAGCGAGACACTCGGGAAAGGCGTTATCCAGAAAGAATCAGGGAGCCTCCCCAAAGACTGAATTTATAAATAGACTATTTTCAGTTAATGTTGCATGTTAAAAGTGTTAATTGTAATTAGTTTGATATTTAATTGTTAAATGAGTGTTATGGTACTGTTAATCTAAAAGGGGAGGAATTGTAATGTATGTACCTTTAAGGGGGAGAACTACTTTTTACAGCTGCTGTATCCTGTAGTACCGGCAGTGACCACACCTGTATATAAACCCTGAGTAGTGATCTGTACAGTCAGTTGCATTTTGTACCCTCATTCAGTAAACACCTGTTGATCGTTCCCTGCAGTCTGTTGTCTGATTATTGAAGGACACAACATTAAGGTACACAGATATAACAACTAGGAATTGTCTGCAGCTTGTCTTGAGCTTAATTCCAAGATGTCCCCTAATTTCTTAGAGCACATGGAGGTACATTTTCCCTCAGTGCAGAATTCGGACAGATAGTCCTGCTGGGAGGCCTGGTTCATTTTGAGGACCGGACCTCATTAGAATTTAGCCGGCTGGCTGCGGGTGGAAAACAGGCGACCTGGTGTAGTTCACTGTCTCCAGGCTACTGCAATATCGGGCTTCCTGTCTGGCCTCCGGGCCAGAAACAGATAGATCTGATGGGGCATCTGATCTTGAGAAGAGGGGTAGCCAGAGCTGCTGCAATCCACGCTGGTTTTCTGGAGTCTGGAGGAGCACTTCTGCAACTCCAGACCCCACAAAAATAAAATAAAACTGACCTGCGGGCTCCTGTTAGGCTGGACTGCTAACGGAGAGGGGTCGGAACATGCGCGGCTCACACGCCTCCCTGTACTATCTGAAAATGGCAATCGAGGTCCTATGTACATCATAGGACCTTTATTTGCACATAGAAAGGGCCTACTGCGTACCTTAGACAGGCACTCCACCCACCCAGCAGTATGCCGAGGGGAAAATTGCGGGTGGCCACTGTGACACTGGGACTAGGCGGCTAAGTCATTCCCCACCACTTCCGGGGTCTACTGCCCCATTTCCACCAAGCGGAAAGCCTCAAAATCTCCCCCATCATGTTCTGTAACATCACAAGAAGACTTAATTCAAGTTCATGCTTATCATTACTTCTCCCTGTCTTTCCAGTAAACTGTACGGCCTTGAAATTGCTGAGGGCCCACTCTACTGGCACAAGTGCAGTGCAGCAGAACCTCCAACCATATTTGCCCGTAGATCTAGACAAGTTCAAATTGCAGGAACAGGATTATTTTCATCTGCAAGGGCAGTTCAGCAGTGCCTACCACAAACTGCCAGTTAGAAGGTTAGACCAGTGCCATGTTGCACCAGTGACGAAGAGGTCTGGCAAGAGCCCCTGATAGAGTATTCTTTCTTAATCTTCTACTGCCAATGGAGCAAGCGTGCCTCTTTGGGATTGATTACCTATCCTTAATAAAGGTTTTGAGCCTTCTTAAGGCCCATGTGGAAATTGTGCCAGCTCTTATTAGCTGGCTTGAATTTCCCTGAGACCTCATAATATTGGAATGAGCTTAATTTCCTGGAGTAACCCGGGAACTCTCCAGACATACCCCTTTAACATAAAGGTCACCCATGCCCCTACCAGAATTTCAAAGGGCATTTTAAAGGGTGTAGAATCTCGGTAGAACCAAGTTCTGCCCTGGAGTTTTGTCTTCTAGGTGGAAATCTTCTCCACTGTCCTTCCTGAGCCCAGGAATTTCAGGACCTGTTTTTAAACTCAAAATTCAAATGAATTCTAAATTGTACATGATGCTTATTATTCTATTAATATCGTTTCTTGTACTACTACATGCTGTGGCTGATTAAATGGCCCCACCAGCACAGTGCTGTCCAGGTACACCAGCCATTCGGTTGCCTAATTTGAATGAAAGTCAGGGACCTAATGAGCTTTGCCCACAACTTGTGTGCAAGCTCCCAGCTGTCTTTGCACTTGTTGCCTGTATTGGGGCACATGGGTGCTTTTGCCGGCACTCAGAGGGCGGGTTTGGAGGCGGGCCTGCTGTCAAAATAGCAAAGGTTGACAGCGGGTAGGAAACCAGCTGTAACCCGCCTCCACGCGAGTCTCCCAGTCGTCGGGTCTGTCTGCAGAGAACTGACCCGACACCAAGCGGCGGGGAGACAATTGAGCTGATTTAATGGTATTTTGAGGCTTCCTTCCAATTTTATGTCCTCTCGCATGGGTTACCCACTGCTTGGGGAACACGCCAGCTCACCCTGGCATGAGTTGAGTCTGTTCTGATGTATCTGATAAGCTGACAGCTTGTAAGGATAAAAATATATGTTTTGTATGTGTGATGGACTCAAGACTATTAATATAAGATGTATGTAATAAAGATGAATTTGATGTGTATGGATCTCCCTGCTCAAGGCAACAGCGCAAAACTTAACAAAGGAAACCTGCATAACAGGATAACCCCCATCAAAAACCCATCAAAACCCACCATCGAAACTCAAGAGCCATTAAAAGGTGTTAACAAACAATGAACCTAATCAAGAAATGGCACCAGCCACTGCAGACAGACACATGTTCAAAGGAAAGCCAATCAAGAACTGCCATGAAGCTAAGACCCAATCCTGGGGTCTTAGCAATTTAGACTAGAGACATGGACTTAAAAAGGAACCCAAAGTAACAACAGAAAACGCTGGAAAAACTCAGCAGGCCAGGCAACATCCGCGGAGAGAGAAACAGAGTTAACGTTTCAGGTCGAAACCCTTCTTCAGAACTGAGAAAAAAGCTGGAAATGAAACAGATTAAAAGGCCAGTTTGGGGGCTGGGAAATGGGGGAGGGGATGAAAGAACAAAGGGGAAGGTCTGAGAGGTGAAGAGACATTAAGAGATATTCAAGACGAGACAAGATGGTAATAGGACAGGTAAAGAGACAAAAGATGCTCTCTCTCTCTGGATGACCACACGGAAAAGCAGGAAGCCCTCCTTCTACAGACCAGACCAAGAAGCAAGGAAAAAGGCCGCATGCATTGCTTGACTCAGGGAAGTACAAGTCTGTTTAAATCTAACCCATTACCTTACCTGTTGTAATCGAGTAGAGTCCATAGATACCAGTAGGCTATTGTTTTGATGTGCATGAGTGTGTGTGTTTAATAAACTTATTCCAAATTGTTTCAAAAGAATTGGACTTGCTGTCAATTTAATGCCAATCGAAATAAAAAACTTACAAGCTGCAGAAGTGGTGTAAAGGAGGCCATGTTGCAGATGGTCAGTTTCAGAGTGCAGAAACTGTTGGTTATTGCATTTGTAATATATATATAGATGAGAGATTGAGATTGAGAGTGTTTAGAGGCAACTGTATGTCCAGTGCCACCTCATTGGAACAACCTCTCTCACCAGTGACAGATCGCTTCTGTCATCTCAACTGCAGCTGACATCTATTGCAGCAATATCGGTGCCCTCGAAACTATCTCACCTTGCTCCTCTGAATCCTTCCATGATCAGCCCCAACACCAACATCACCAGGCACACCAACATCACCAACCTTCTCCGCCATCACCTGATGCTGCACAGGACATCGGCTCCTGACAACATTGCTGCCCACGGAGCCAGCGATGGCATCACCATGGCCAGATTTACTTCACTTGACGCTATAAACCCTGGCTGCCATATGACGCGCCAGGTCGACACCATCCCACACCAGCACCATAGAGCATCCCTTTAACATCCAAGCCATTTCATGCACACACATCACTATAGCGGGGGGGGGGGGGGGGTGGGGGGTGGGCGGGGGGAGTTATGTCTCAACATGCACTGGAACTCAGTAAGACACTTCTCAAGGTGTGCACAGATCTGTCCAATAAGGGGCAGTGTTGAAAATATAGATTTCACTGTATGACAACACATTACTAGAAACTTCACATGGACATTGGCTGAACCTCTCAAGTGCCTACCCTTGTGTGTTGTTACTTGGTATGCTTGCAGTAGGATGTGGGTCAGTGTGAGGGGTGGTTAGTGAGATGGGGAAGTGTTAATGTAGATAGAGAGGGTTGGGTGGAGGTGCAAGGTAAGTTGGTGTGAGTGAGGATGTGCAGGAGAAGGGTATGGAATGCAGAGTTATGGGGGTGTGTTGAGTGGCACAGCAGGGTGAGTTTGAGTGTGACTTCATAGTAACGTTTCATGATCCATTGCTTTTGCCCTCCTATGCAATGTGCAACCAGGCTGCGTTGGTGTCCTGGGGAGGTCTCTTCCGCCCTTGGAAGGGAAGAGAACCTCTCTGTGTGCTGTGACTCCCTCCATAAGCATATAGAGAGAGTCATTGGAGAGCCTGGGTGCAAGCATCCACCTTTGTGCAGTGCTTGTCAGTGTTTGCAGCACCTCAATGCTGCCAAACACTGACAGAACAGCTGTCAATCTCAATGTGGCTGTGGTCCCTTTAAGGAAACCGGTTGATGATGCATCATCAAATGACATTATCAGACACGCTTCCTGTTAATTGGCCAGGAAGCCCACAGGGCGGGCTTAACAAGGCCAATCAAGGGAAAAACCCTTTGACAGAGCGGCTGCAGCCGGAAGCGGGACCGGAACCCGGCAATTAGCTATCCCGCCACCATCCCAACACCGCCGAGAACATCCAGCCCACATGTCTCCGGCATGTTGTAGGCCTCAGACCTCTCCTTTCAATAATATAGGGAATGGCCACCTGGTGCAGTTCAGTCCACCGTGTTTTTATAACCACATTATCCAATCCCAGAAGTCTAATCTATCAGGTTGCTTTTGGATTCTGGTTGGGTGTCTTTATTCAAGTTCAATTTTACTATTGTAGGTTTAGTTTGTTGTTCTGGTGTTTTAGTTTCTTCAGTTAACTATTTTTGAACTGGCTCCAACCTTTCAGACATTGAGAAGATTTCTTCTATTCCTCAGCTTTTTGTCACCTGTTCTTATGTGACCTCGGCTCGTCTCCCTTATGCAGAACAACAGCTGGTTCGCATTAATTTTGCCTGAGTATACACACTCACACAGGTAACAATGGTTTTATAACATATGATCTTCAGTCATAGTACATCTTTATCTTAATTTGTTACACTTGAACAGTTGTGAACCATCTTCAATGACTTTAGGTATGAGTAGTTGTTTTGAAGTCGGAAGAGTTGTTTCATTCTACAGCCCATCAATAATTCTGCTAGCAATGCCCCCCACCATACCATCTCTGGTCTTTTGATAATCAAGCTGAGCTGGATGTGTGTCTCAACCATTTGCTTTCTTCAACAATTTTTTTGCAACTCAAGCTTCTTTCTTGGCTTTCCCGTTGGATTGTGGATCTGTTGATAAGATTGTGTGTTTAAATAGGCTTTGCTAAATTTTCTGAATTCAATACCTTAAAACTGGGGTCCAATATCCTAAACTAATTGATCTGTGGAAAGGAAAGGAAAATCGGGCGGTCTGTATAACGGGCGGTCGATCCAATACTGTCCGTTTTACACCCCCCACGGAAGTTGAAGATCCGTCCTCTGTATCTAGTTTATACTTATATAAATCACAATTAAACTCTTGGTATTGTTTAATTTATTGAGTTCCTATTTGCCCTTGTCCTTTTGTCGGCTAGCTGAGCTGGATCTGCCAGTGGAAAACGTTCTTGAAAAGTGGGACAAAAATCACACATGAGCCATTCAGTGCCGCTACCCGACAATCAACTCAGTGGGGGTAATTTTGACTTTGTGCGACTGTGTAAAATGGGTGATAGCGAATCGGCAACCCGATTTACATTTCTCCCGGCTTTTATTTCCATGGACTTCACAAAGTCGAAATTACCTCCAGTGAGCCGAACACTTTCCTATTTAGCTGCTGCTCCCTCAGCCTGATGCTGCAGTCTTCAGCCAGAGCTGGCTTTCTCAGGGCTGCACTCTAATTTCTAAGCACCTTCAGCATATGGCTCATGTTTTACACTGAAGATCCTCAAATGGATATGAAAATAAGCTGACCCATGAAATTCTAGTGAATTCAATTCTGTAGGGCACTGGTAGACACATCTCCTGATATATTGGCACAGATCTGGCACAACTCACTACCCGGAATTTCAGGGCCATCTTGTTTTGGTTTACTTTGTCAGCAAAGATTGCTGATGCGGCTTCCAGAACATGGGAGCCAGGACGCATACTGCTGTCTCTCAAGTTTTCAGGATCTGATAGATTGCGCAAGCCAACCTGCTAATCAATGGGGACACAGGTCCCTGGGCTCAGTGAAATGGTGATGGATGGAACAGACCTGCCTGATATTGTCGTCTCTCAGAACAGCAGCACATGACAGACATCCAGCCATCTCCTCAGAGCATCATGACAGTGACACATGGGTGGTAACACGAGGCTGCCCAGGAGCTAGCTTCAGAGATGCAGCTAGCTTCATCCTTTATCTAAAGGTGAGAGAGAAGGAGCTAAGTTAATTGTGATAAAGGTAAGTGTTAAGTCTGTGTGTTCTAGTTGTAATTACTAACACAGACTACAAGATTAAAGTTCAACAGGTCTTTACTGGTTGGAGGTCAGGACTATACTAAATACAATATTACTACACAGTGCTTATATACCGGTGGTCACCACCGGTATTACGTATACAGCAGCCAGAGAAAGTAGTACATCTCTTAAGGTGGAACAGGCTTAAGTTCTCTTAAGGTGGAACAGGTTACATACACCACAATCCTCCCTTTTTAGCTTAGCAGTCATATCCCCATTTAACATAACATAATAACATATATAACTTCAGGTATAAACAGTTCAAAGATTCAGTCTCTCAGGAGGCCTTCTGATTCGGTTTGGATAACGCCTTTCAGTGGTCTCTGATTCCTGTTGCTGAGGTGACTCCTCTAGTTGGTCTCCCATGCATTGGGTGTTATCATCATCAGGTACATTCCCTGCCGAGGTAGATGCTTCAGGTTCATTAACGTCTTCCACAGTTGTCTCTGTCGCAACCATGGGTTCGACCCTTGCTCTCGATTCTACCAGTTGATCCGCATGACGCCTTATCACATTGTTACCAATATCTACTGTGTACATCAGAGGTCCTTGTCTGGCCCGAATTGTTCCGGGCTGCCATTTTTCGTTTCCATAGCCCCTTGCCAACACTGGTTGTCCTACGTCGAAACTTCGAGTGGTCTTGTTATTAATATGCCGGAACTGTTTGTTTTCCACTTCCCTCCGCACATTTGGTTTTAACAAGTCCAACCTGGACCGCAACCTCCTGTTATAAAACATCATGGCAGGACTTTGGTTAGTCACTGCATGAGCGGCGTTTTGATATGCCATTAGGAAATTGTCCACCTTGTGCTGTAGCGGAATCTGATCATCGTTCATGGCCTTTATTGCCTTTTTGAATGTTTGGACAAATCTCTCGGCCAACCCGTTTGTCGCCGGATGATATGGGGCAGAGGTATAATGTTTCACCCCATTCTTCTTTAAGAATTTTTGGAATTCTTCTGACACGAACTGTGGTCCGTTGTCCAAACAGATCTGTTCTGGCAATCCGTTCCTTGCGAATATTGTTCTTAACACCGCAATTGTCTTTTCTGAAGTAGTGGTATTCATCTTGATCACATCTGGCCATTTGGAATGTGCGTCCACCGCAATTAGGAACATGGAGTCCATGAATGGACCAGCAAAGTCAATATGTATGCGTTGCCATGGGGCTGAAGGCCATTCCCATGGGTGTAGTGGTGCGATCGGAGGTGCATTTTGCACTTTTTGGCACCCAGCGCAGCTTTTCGTCAATTCCTCTATCTGTTGGTCAATACCCGGCCACCATACATAAGCCCTAGCAAGACTTTTCATCTTAACTCCCCCCAGATGACCTTCATGCAGTTCTTTTAGAACTTTTTCCCTTAACTTGGGAGGAATAATCACTCTTGTCCCGTACATCAAAGTACCATGGCAGACGGACAGCTGGTCTCGCCTTGCCGAGAATGCCGGTAACAGAGGATCACCACGTGTTGGCCATCCTTTCACTGTCACCTCGTAGACTCTGGACAGTGTCGGGTCGTTCCTGGTTTCTCTTTCAATACTTGCATTGGTGACTGGTAAACACTCGATGATGGTCGAATGAAATAACTCAACAGGGTCAACTTTTGTCGTTTCTTCTTCTTCAGGTAGTGGCAGGCGCGACAGCCCATCAGCATTGCCATGCTGCTTCGTACCTTTGAATTCTATTTGATATTGATGTGCCCCTAGGAAAAGGGACCATCTCTGGAGACGCTGTGCTGTCATCACTGAAACACCCTTCTTAGGGTTAAAAATGGATACCAACGGCTGATGGTCTGTCAGAAGTGTGAATTTTTGGCCCTGCAGGTAATGATTAAACTTCTTCACTCCCCATACAAGGCTGAGAGCCTCCCTATCGATCTGTGCATAGTTGCGCTCAGCGGAGGTCAATGATCTGGATGCAAACGCGACTGGCCTTTCCGTGCCATTTGGCAACTTGTGTGAGAGTACTGCCCCAATACCATATGGAGAAGCATCACAAGCCAACCGAATAGGCAGTGTCGGGTTGAAGTGAGCCAACACTTCCTCTGAGGTGATCAATTCTTTGCTTTTGCGAAATGCCTTCTTACAGTTTTCGCTCCATTCCCATGGTACCCCCTTCTGTAAAAGAGCGTTTAGCGGGTGCAGTAGCGTGGATAGATTTGGTAGAAATTTATGGTAATAGTTAATCAATCCTAGAAACGACCTCAACTGAGAGACATTATCCGGAGCGGGAGCCTTTACAACTGCCTCTATCTTGTCAGGAGACTTATGAAGCCCCTCCCGGTCAATGACATGACCACAGTACGAGATCCGCTTCTGGAAGAACTCACATTTCTGCCGATTAACTCTAAGTCCATACTCTTTCAGTCTGTTGAGCACCAGTTCCAAGTTTGCGAGGTGTTCTTCATCACCATCACCTGTAATCAGAATATCGTCCAGGTAACATTGTGTGCCTGGAATTCCCTGTAATACCTGCTCCATGGCCCTCTGCCAAATTGCTGGAGCCGATGCCACTGCAAAAACCAGCCTATTGTACCGGTACAAACCTCGATGCGTGTTGATCGTGAGGTATCGGCGTGACTCTTCTTCAACCTCCATCTGCAAGTACGCCTGCGCCAGGTCTATCTTGGTGAAGTGTTTCCCGCCAGACAACGAAGCAAAAATATCCTCAATCCGCGGAAGCGGATACTGCACCGTGTGAAGCACCGGATTAACGGTGATTTTGAAATCTCCACAGATGCGAACCTTCCCTGGTTCTCCTGGCTTGTTGCTCGAAGGACGTTTCATAACGGGAACAATGGGCGTAGCCCACTCACTCCAATCTACCTTAGACAGTACCCCTGAACATTCTAGCGCTTCCAGTTCCGCTTCTACAGTAGGTCGTATTGCATAGGGTACCGGTCTGGCTTTAAAAAATTTTGGGTGTGCATGTTCATCAATCTTGATGTTTGCCGTAATTCCTCTCAGTGTTCCCAGTCCCTGCTGGAACACCTCTTTAGCATCATCCAATATTTTGGACAATCGTTTAGGTTTGACATCTGTTTCCCCGGAATCTACCGTTAGTGCCTTCAAGGAGTGCCAGTCCATATTCATTTTCCTAATCCACTCCCATCCCAGTAGTGGTGGACCTCCTTCAGGTAGCACATATAAGTCCATTACTTGGCTTTCTTCGCCCTTGTGGACCACTTTTACCTCTATCTTTCCGATGGGGTACACTCTTTGCCCCGTGTATGTTTTCAATATAATCTCCGTATCCTGTAGGGGAATATGTTGGAATAACCTTTTGTAATCTTTCTTATTCATGACCGTCAATGCCGATCCAGTGTCCAATTCCATCTTTACTTGGACTCCTGCTATCTGTAGGGTGACCCAAATTGTCTGGAGATCTGCATCCTTACCAACGTTGTGTACTCTTAAGCTACCCAGTTCATTACTGCTAGCGTCTGAATCTGACTTCTGTTTGGTCGAACTGTTCTTTGTCACCTTGTGTACCTTTATGTATTTTCCTTGCGGTGACTTTTTGTTGCTGGTCTTCTTTCCTGACCGGCATACTTTAGCTATGTGGCCAAGCCTGCCACACGTTCTGCATTCTTGGTTTTTAAACCAACACTGGTTCTGATCGTGCGTTGTCTTTCCACAATGATAACATTTTACAGTACTCAAACCCAATTTATTTGTACTGAGTTCCGGTGACCGTAGCTGCATTACTGCTGTGCCTCTCGCTGCGGCTTCGTGTGCTGCTGCCATAGTGACCGCTTTCTCAAGCGTCAGCTCATTCTCCTCGAGCAGTCGCTTTTGTGTATCTTCTTTTAATTAACCACACACAAATTTATCTCGTAGCGCCTCTGTCAGTCTCGTTCCAAACTGACAGTACTTTGCTAGCTTACGCAATTCCATTAAATATTCAGCATTGCTTTCATCCTTCAGCTGCCTTCTGCTGTAAAATTTAAATCGTTCCGCTAGCATCAGCGGCGTGGGGTTTAGATGATTTTTCAGGACAGTAACAATCTCCTCGAACGTCTTATCCGCCGGTTCATCTGGTGATAAAAGGTGTTTCAATTGCCCGTATGTCTTCGCACCCATTAAGTTTAATAATGTTAGTGCTTTCTCTTCATCTGGGATTTTATTTGCTTTACAATAATTTTGTATGCGTTCTACATACATGGCCCAATCTTCGATGTCGCTATCAAAGGTATTAATGTTCCCATGTTTAAATGTTCCCATGTTTAGGCATCGTTGCAATTTAATTTATTTTAATTTTTATCCAAGATGGCGGCTTCCCGCTCTTGTCTTCGTCCTCCGCCTACAAAATGGCGGTTTCCCCGCGCTTGGCGGTCTTCACCCGTCCCCTGACGCAGTCTCCGCTTCACCGCGGCTCTCGCGCCTTCAGTTGCCCCAGACGCTGCGCCTTTTTAGCCCGAATGCGGCCCGGCCCTTATCACCAGCCGCGATCGATGTCCCCGCGCTGCGCCTTTCGGCCCGAATGCGGCCCGGCCCTTATCTCCGGTCGCGATCGATCTCACCGCCCTTATTCCTCCGTCTTCCCTCCCCGTCTGTACAGCCAACGCGGCCGACTTTCTGGTCGCGCCGCTGCCCGGCTTATCCACCACCGAGGTAGAAAGAAGATAGCTGACAGCCGCTGATGGAGGCTTCGAGTTCAGGATGTCTTCTGCACTCTGGTTTCTCGATGTATGCCGCGCGACGTGTCTTCCAGCAGGGTGATGAGGGTGGAAGCCTCTCTTCGACGTCCGTTCTGTGGACGAAGCCGCCGTGGATATAAACTGCCGCAGGGTAAGAATCGGACTCGTCGCCACTGTTAAGTCTGTGTATTCCAGTTGTAATTACTAACACAGACTACAAGATTAAAGTTCAACAGGTCTTTACTGGTTGGAGGTCAGGACTATACTAAATACAATATTACTACACAGTGCTTATATACCGGTGGTCACCACCGGTATTACGTATACAGCAGCCAGAGAAAGTAGTACATCTCTTAAGGTGGAACAGGCTTAAGTTCTCTTAAGGTGGAACAGGTTACATACACCACAGTAAGCTGTGTTAATTAGAAGAGTGGACTTCATTGATTAATTGTACTCCGATACCCTTTTCAGCAGTCACTGAGTAGTGGACATCTGGATGCTCTCCTCCATGCACTTCTGCCTCCAAAGTAGCTAGGGCCACCACCCCAGGAATGTTCAATTCCAGGCCTTCTTTGGACGGCAAAGTTGTGCAAGGCACAGCAGACTACAACTATGTGGGACACAGGAATTTAAACATATTGCAAGCCCCTCTCAATCTGTCAAGACAGTTAAAGTGCCCCTTTAAGACCATGATCACCACTCTGGTAGAGGCATGAGCCTCATTGTAGCTGTTCACATAACTCTTCATGGACCATTATCTATGGGAGCAGGGAATAGGCCTCATCATCCTCAAGCCATCCGTTGACGTGATTTTCTTCCTTCAAAAGGTCAGGAAGGGCCAAGTTTAGAATGATAGAGATAGAAATTGGCATTTGTTGAACCTTTTTTTTGGGTGTAAAATGGGCGGAACACATACTAATTTAGCAGTGAGACAGCCTGCATTAAATCTGCACAAACGTTTGGCCCACTGCAAAATTTGTGGTGCCCATATTTTAGGCATCATGGACAGCTGCCTAAAACAGGCAATAGGCGCCCTGCATTTGTAAATGAAGGAACTAACGCCTGTTGAAGGACCCCATGCTGAAATTAGTTTATGATAAGCGGGAGGAGGAGTTGGGTCAGCCCTGCTCGAAATCTTCCTATCAGGCAAGCTACCTGTAGAGATATGACAGGTGCTGGTAGCTAATCCAAAATATGTAGATGAGGCCAGAGGACCAATTCTTGGCGATTTTCAGTTCAGGTTCACTCCGCAGTACCGAGTCTGGGTCCAAAAACGGGCCCAGATGAAAATCTACCACATAAATGCATCATGACAACTTCTAGAAAATCTTGCATTGAAATGCAAGATCCTTTGCATGTTGAACCCCTTCTTGTTGAGGAAGTTGAGTGCATGAGTGCAAGAGCTCACAATGCAATGTGGGAGCCGTCTATTGCAGTCTGGCCCTTGGGAAAGCCAGCAATCTGTCAAACTAGATCATCCTATCTTACTGCTCCCTTGCTATGATGCCAAACTGAATGAATTTTCCAGCTCTCTACAGCTGTCTCTACTGCACCCTGGGTGATAGAGATTCCCCAATATTGGTTGAAATTAGCCGGTGCCATAAAAGTTGAGTGTAGTCATCACCTTAATAGGCACAGACGGAGCAGTGTGAGCAGATGATCATGGCTGCAGGTCCTCATGCAGTAGCTGGCAAGCACCCCTCTTGCCTCTTTGGTGAACTGCACTCTTCTAATACACATCTCCTCTAAGTTCTTCACAGGATCTGTGTTATCTGTATACTCTTTGATGAGGTGGCAGGCTGGGGTGGGGGGTTAATATCTGGTAGGTGTATCCACCTTAAATGCTATGATACTTACCTTTCCTCTATCCTCTCCTGCTCGTCCTCTTCCTCTATGATAATTGCATGCAAAGGTATGTCTATTGGAAATGCCATACCTGCTCCTAAGAAACCCTCACTGTGGGTACTGGGGGGGGGCGGGGGAGATCAAAATCTTACATTGTTCTCACAGCTTCACAGGCAGTCAGAGCAAATCCAAGGCTGCGTCAACTGAATGCAAAAAAAAATACTTAAACTCAGTTTTACACTTAAAAATCTCTGAAAAGAACATGGAATTTTGGGGTAGACTTTAAAAAAAAATTCATTTGAAATGTGGGCATTGCTGGCAAGGCCAGCATTTATTGCCCAACCCTAATTGCCCTTGAGAAGGTGGTGGTGAGCCGCCTTCTTGAGCTGCTTCAGTCCATGTGGTGAAGGTAATCCCACAGTGCTGTTAGGGAGTTCCAGGATTTTGACCCAATGATGATGAAGTAATGGCGATATATGTCCAAGTTTGGATGGTGTGACTTAGAGGGGAACCTGGAGGTGATGGTGTTCCCTTGCACCTGCTGCCCTTGTCCTTCTAGGTGGTGGAGGTCACAGATTTTGGAGGTGCTATTGAAGAAGCCTTGGCGAGTTGCTGCAGTGCAACTTATAGGTAGTACACACTGCAGCCACGGTGCACCGGTGGTGGAGGGAGTGGATGTTTGAGGTGGTGGATGGGCTGTCAATCAAGCGGAATGCTTTGTCCTGGATAGTGTTGAGCTTCGTCTGCGCTGTTGCAGCTGTACCCATCCAAGCAAGTGAAGAGTATTCCATCACACTCCTGACTTGTGCCTTGTAGTTGGCAGCAAGTCTTTGGGGCATCAGGAGGTGCAGAAAATCCAACCTCTGACCTGCTCTAGTAGTCATGGCATTTAAGTGGCTGAGCTAATTGAATTTCTGGTCAATGGCAACCCCAGGATGTTGTTGGTGGACATTGCTGCCTAATATGCTGGATTTTTCTATTCCTTGGGGGATTTGATACATTTCACCACTTTCTGGTTCCTCAGTTTCATGAGTATTAGAAATTTGTAACTTTTGATGATAAACCTTTCTTCCACAGTCAATTCACCTTTTAAGTCCCAATACTGTCATAGCTCAGGGCCTACTTCAAAATTTATATCTGGAAATCCTTTCAAGAGCAGGGATTTTATTATCAGCTCACCTAGACTTGTTTATGACATTGGAAGATGGATCCCATGGACACTGTTATTTCATCATCTTTGCCATCAGACAGATAGTTTCAACCAAACACATCAGCTACATACAGCTCTGTGGTTTTCTTGTATTCTACTGTCAAACTGTAGTTATGCAACTTAAGTAACATGCTCTGTTGTCTTGGTGGGGTTTTATGAAATAGCTTTTTCATAATTGTCCCAAAAGCTTTATGGTCACTCTCCATGCAGCACATGTAAATTGTTGGAATTTTTTGCACCCAAAGTTATTCCCCTTAAGCTAACATGGTATTAAAACATTTCTCTCATATGTAATATTCTTCTAAAGTATTAAATATTCCTCAACCTTGTGCATGAATACCTTCAGGTTCCATTTATCCTCTCCTTTACCAGATGTAAACTTATTATGAACCTCTCTCACTTCCTCACCTATTGTAAGCAGTATAGTACTGGCCTGCACTTTATCTGTTTTGTCTCCTAGGACCGCTCCTGTTGCATTCAATTTAAAGCCCTGTTTCCACTTTTTCTACATTTCTACGACATTTCCTTCTTGTCTCAAACAATCTGGGAACTTTAAACCTTCCATTTTCAATCCAGATCTGATAAGATGTAATGGTTTTCAACAACACACGGGAGACTATCTACAGCGTGTCTCAAGCTTTATTCCAAAATGTCAGCTCACCTCTTAGAGTACACGGGGAGTGAATTTCCTCAACATTTTCAGTGCATTAGCGGTGCTGGAACACTG
Organism: Somniosus microcephalus; assembly: GCF_052327205.1. Classification (NCBI taxonomy): domain Eukaryota; kingdom Metazoa; phylum Chordata; class Chondrichthyes; order Squaliformes; family Somniosidae; genus Somniosus; species Somniosus microcephalus. Next base: position 272,601,454 of record NC_140990.1, on the reverse strand, counting down.
ATCCAGTACCTTTTGTTAGTAAGGAAATTCAGGCGAAAGTTGTTTATGTGACTTGTGTGCCTTTAAACCATTCCTCCCCGCCCCCGAGTTCACTTGTGTTCTTTGAACCTTCCCATGATCTGCCTGCTGAGCCCTTGCTGGCTCCTTTGGCAATCAATTACGGGCACCAGAAGCAGAGGGCCGAAAATGTATGTTAATGTTTCTTTTTATTACACATTTCCTTATGGGCCAGACCCCACAAGGAAACCTAGGCCCTCACCTGCCCCAGACTTCCTTCCCACCCCACAGTCCCCTCTGGAACCCACCCCTCCAAACATACCTTTGCCGGGGACTGATCCCATGGGTCCCCTGTGGTGCATCCTGTCCAGCCTGCAGTTGCCACATCATTGATAACACCTAGGCTTGGGCTGACAAATGGTAATCAACATTCACATCACATAAGTGCCAGGCAACAACCATCTCCAACAAGAAAAAGCCCAGCCACCTCCCCCTGACCTTCAACATTGCCAAGTCTCCCACCACCAACATTCTGGGGGTCACAATTGACCAGAAGCTTAGATGGAACAACCATACCAACACTGGCTACAAGCTCAGTTTGGGCATCGCCAGGACCCCTCGGTTCCAGAACTTATTACAGCCTTGGTCTAAATATGGACGTAAAACTTGAAATCCAGGAGGTTAGGCGAGTGATCGCTCTTGACATAAATGCAGCATTCGACCGCAACAAAGGAACATGGTTGTGTTTGTTGTAGGCCAACTATTTCAGCTGCAGAACATCACTGCTGGAGTTCCTCAGGGCAGTGTCCTAGGACTAACTATCTTCAACTACCTAATCAATCAGTGACCTTTCCTCCATCATAAGGTCAGAAATGGGGCTGTTCGCTGATAATTGCATAGTGTTTAGCTCTATTTACAATTCCTCAGATAACGAAGCAGTCCATGCCCACATGTAACAAAATCAACCAGGCTTGGGCTGATAAGCGGCTAGTAATACTTGCGCTACACAAGTGGCCAGCATTGAACAATAGCGAGAGCCTAACCACCTCCCCTTGACATTCAATGGCACAACCTTGCTGAATCTCCTACTATCAACATCCTGGGAATTACCATCAACCAGAAAGTCAACTGGATCAGCCCCATAAATGCAGTGACTCTTAGAGCAGAAGCTGGGTATTTTACAGTGAGTGACTCACCTCCAAACTCCACAAAGCCCCTCCCACCACCTACAAGGCAGCAGTCAGGAGTGTGATGGAATACTCTTCACTTACCTGGATGGCTGCAGCTCCAACAACACTCAAGAACCTCAACACTATCCAGGACGAAGCAATCCACTTGATCGGCACCACATCTGCTAGCCTAAATCTCTCCCTCCATCACCGGTGTATCATGGCTACATTGTGTACCATCTACAGGATGCACTGCAGCAACTCACCGAAGCATTTTCAGAAGCAGCTCCCAAACCCGCAACCTCCACCACCTCTAACGACTAGGGCAGCAGGTGCATGGGAACAACATCACCTCCTAGTTCCCTTCCAAATCACACACCATTCTGACTTTGACATATCGAACAGCGTGAGCTCCAGGAAGTATCTTGTAAATTTTGCAGTGCGTGGATAAGAAGCTGCCATTGTTGAGGAAGTTTGCTGCTCAAAACCGCTTCCCTTGTGCTGCAGGTGAGAATGCATCTATTTAAGTAACTGCTAAAACCACTTAAATGGGTCTCAGCTGTTAACCTCATGCAAACGCTCCAATAGGCAGCCTGCTGTTGTGGGTGGGAGCTCACACGGAATAGACACAATGTGCTAATATTGGGAGTAAACAGCATGCTAGTGCAGTCACAGGAGACATTCGCATCACACCATTTATTCCTGATTTGTGAGTGAACAGGAATTTCCAGGCTTTAATAATATCAATAAACCCTGCTCACATTACCTAAAGGTTACCAATAACCTGCAGCACAATCGTGGTTTATCCCAGGACTCCAGGAAAATAATTTCCAGTGTCAACGGGTTGTTACTGACAATTTCAGGAAAAAGGAAATGCATTTTAGTGAAAGGAGATACATTTCAGAGCAGTCCAGCTCCACTGGGAAATCTTGGTAAATTTTACTATGGCAAAGTGAATAGAAGATGTCTGGAAAAGCATATGTTCATTTATAATAAGTGTTCTAGCTACCCCAGGAAAAAGCACAAACAAACTTTATTGATTGCGATCTACATCAAAATTTTACAAAATGAATGCTCCAATATCGGTCTAAATTATAGAGAATTTACTGCAGCCAATTCCTCTGATATTTTACTGAGGATAAAACAATCTCAATATAAACAGGGTGATGTTGTATTTATTGCTTCAAAAAGGTTCATGCAAATACATACTAGTAAATTTTAACTGTTCAGTGTAACTGATACTAAATAACCCTTGACTGGCTACATTGAGATATGAGTGGTCTTTTGTAACATTAAGAGTACCCTCAGGAAATACTGTGTGGGTGGGGGATGGGTGGGTGAATGGTATTTAAAAACTACACGTCCAATTTATCCATTTTACTTGAACCTAGAGCATTGCAGCCTCAAGATTAAACATACAATTCGCAACAATAAAACTGAAATTGTGGATCAGTTATGACACTTTTCCGGACCTATTGCCATTTGATTCAAATAATTAAAAAATGTATACACTGTAGTACATCTGACAATTGAGGATTGTCCAAATTATGTTAGATTGATGTGAGTTTTTAAAAAAGCAAAGTTCATCTGAAAGGTAGCACTGTAGCACATGCTCATGAAACTGTTGATACTGCAAATTTCACTTTGTACATCAGAGTGATTGCATAATTTCAATCAAAAGATGGTAGCTATTTAAAAAAAAGACATGCTAGCAATTTATTTGTAACGATAAAGATTTGATGGTCTTTGTCTGGTTTGATTTAATATGACAGGCTGTAATGATAAATATGGTTACCATTCAAGAAGGGCTTGATGATGTTGTTGCCATGTGTCTCCAGGGGAATGGTATGGCCAGACTTCAATGGAAAGGGATGCCTTTACATTTGAGAGATAAATAGTACTCTTGTGACTCAACCTAATTGAGATGTAGGATATGTTGATGCATGTGGAAGAGGGGCTGCTAAAAAAAACAAACAAATTTGATACAGTTTACAAATTTTAATTTGTTCTAATCTTGCAGGCTTCAAGGAAGTAATATGTTTCTAATGGAAACATATTTCAGCTGGTCTTGCAATGAAATATGCAATTCCATTAAGAAAGTTATGCATGAATATGAGGACCTTGGAACATCTTTCAGTAGAGTTTGATTAAAAATCTGAATATGCAAATAAAATAAAATTGAAGAATAACTGTTATGTTACAGCTAATAAATAAGATATATATCAAATGGTCATAAAATTCATGCCATACTTAGACTGCAATCGTATTATTGTATCTAGTAATACTTGAATGATAGGTTTATAGTATTAATATTAAGAAGACCAAGGTCACATGGTATAAGAATTGATATTATTATTATACATCGCAATTTATTTATTGAAATGGTTTGTTAGTATTTCAGTTCTCTAAACCTTTCCTGCTGTAAAAAGTACTTTATCTTTATTGATAGACTGTCAAACTGTACCAGTGGGCCCTGTGTAATCATCAAGATAGATATACCTTGCAGTATCAAGTCATAAAGATTTTTCCCATTAAAATTTGGAAAAGTCCTTGAATTAATAATTTTAGAGATAGAGTCTGTAAAATCTACATTGTAATTTGTCTCACTTTTCATTCCAGCATCTGGAAATTCCATTAAATTAAAAAATGAAGGTAGTAATAAAATTACAGTTAGGAGAGGCTGCCTGGAACTGGCACAGAAAATAAAAGTAATGTCGTAAGTGTATAACTCCATTGAGAAAAGTGAGGGCTATAATTTAGTTGAGCACCACTTGCTGAATAACTGGAGAGGAATTTAGGTTTGGAAAATTGAAAAATGAAACCTTTGGTTTTTCTCTCATGTTTGATAGTCTGTAGTAAGTCCCTTTATGGACTAAGGCTAACATCCTAATAGGGACAAGCTTTCAGTGAATAGAGCCTACAGAGGATAAGCTAGTAAATCTTGCAATAAAAGCTGTGTGATTTACAGTAAATTCCAGAGGGCTTACAGCACCACAGCTGAGGGCATAAACAGTTCTTTCATTCCAGGCCTACAGTCAGCTCTGCCTACTGCGAAGTACAATCGCACAGAAAGGCACGCTGCTTACGAGGACTGACTTTGATAAATAACTAGGAAGTCCCACTGTTGGCTTAAAACTAGAAGTTGTTCAGTTGCAATTCGGTATTTGTCCTGGTTTAATGGGTATGGAAGTGGCTTTAGCTGTAATCTGTCATTGATTGATTAGGTCTGCCTAAATCCCACACAGCTCAGTTTTGCTCTGTGCTATCCACCAGTGAAAATTTAAACGAAAATTGCTAGGTTCCCGACTGTTGCATTTATTCAAAAAGTAAATTTGTACAATGTTGCCTGTACAAATCAATTGTTTCTTTCATCCTTTTACAGGTCGCTCTCAATTTTGTTTGGTGCCAAGAGTGCACACGCTATGCTGGGAAGGGCCATCAAAAAAGTATTTTAACCAGTTTCATATAAACTTGGCAATCTTGAGAGTATGACTTGGCTATTTACCATTTGGTTAAATGATTAAGGAGAAATAAGGCTGAAGCAAAAAGGTCTGGAGTGGAGGAAGCTTTTACAGAACAAACCTCTGGAGGACAAACATAGAGTTTACAAGAAGCTTGGGTTATACTGGGGTCACATTTTTAAGTCTGATTTCTTTTTAGTTACTCTAAAACATAGGTTACTTGTAAGTGTCCATGCTCAATTGTAAGAATGTGACTATTCCATTTGGATTTGCCTGTAGGCTACTTATCAAATAGACTTATATTTCACCTGTAAGTGTATTCCATAAGGAACCAAACTCTTGGTTATAAATGAAATGAGTAAAGGGCTCGTTATTCAGTAACCTTTGACTATCAAGCTTAGGGGATTCTAAATTCCCCAAATATTTGGCTCTCAATTACAGAGTCACTGGCAAAAGTGTAAAGCAGTGAATTCTAAATCCCAGATTCCTTTTATTTCTAGATTAAAAGTAGAGCATAATTTATTATGATACAGCAAATAGCAACTGCAAATTGCTCATTATGATTTGTGATTGCAAGTAGGGTTTGCTGTCTTAAGGATATGCTATAAATTAGGGAATGTTAAACTCTCCAATTCCCATAATTTGATTACAAATAGTTCAACTTCTGTCTGGGCTAAATTAAACCAAGAAAAATGAACACTCATGTAATTAAACTGCCAAATGCAATGACAATTGAAATAATTGAACTAAAATAAACCTTATTTTCTGAAAAAAAGTGAAAGAAGCTGGGTAGACTTATATATTTCTACAATAAGATTATACATTTTATACCTCAATCTCCCATGGCATTGTACATGGTTAGTCACAGAATATGGTGTCTCTCTTATGTGTCTCGGATGCCTTCATGTTGTGGTTTCTCTTTGTGTCTCATCTCTTCTGCTTCTCTCTCCCCAATTCTTCCTTGTGGAATTTCAGGCCCAAGGATTTTGTTGCAATAAGTTCTACAACTGCCTGGATACTATTGAGATGTGAGGCAGAAGAGGACCAGTTTGTTGCCTCAACACTTCTCACCTAAACAGTTAGGCCTTTTTTTCAAATCCCTCCATGGCCTCGCCCCTCCCCATCTCTGTAACCTCCTCCAGCCCTACAACCCTCAGAGTTATCTGTGCTTCTCCAATTCTGGCCTTTTGTGTATCCTGGATTTTAATGGCTCCACCATGGGCAGCCATACCTTCGGCTGCTGAGGTCCTAAGTTCTGGAATTCCCTCCCTAAACCTCTCCACCTCTTGACCTCTCTTTCCTCCTTTAAGATGCTCCTTAAAACCTACCTCATCTGCCCTAATATCCTCTTATGTGGCTCGGTGTAAAATTTTGTTTGATAAAGCTCCTGTGACGCGCCTTGGGACATTTTACTACGTTAAATGTGCTATATAAATACAAGTTGTTGTTGTTGTTGTTGTTGTTGTAGGCTGCTTTAAATGTATCTCCAGAACAAAGAAGTGGAAGTCTGAAAGCAAGTGCAGAGGGAAAGACGAATCTGAGCATAAATGTAAGAAAGTCATATAATTTTAATAACAAAAGCTTTCATTAAAGGATCAAATAAGGCCAAAACTGAAGTTAGGGACTCCCAAGTCAACAAGGACTGAAGGAAAATGTAAAAATGCAACTTCATTGTTTTATTCACTTACCCATTCTTTTTCAAAGTTGATGGCTATGATGAGGTGTGGGTCCACAGATAACAGTAGCTGTCCGGTAGTTTGTCAGTATAGCTATTCTTCAGGTATGAACTTTAACAGTCTGTTTGAACCATGCCTTCCTCTCTAGCTGATAAAAGCTGGGACCAAATGTCGTACCTTCAGTGGAGTCCTAGCACACATCAGGGGCTGAAGCTGGGACTTTTCTGTTCTGTATGGTTCAGTACCATAGTTTGCACTACATTTACCAAGTACACTTTTGAAAGAGGGCAGAATACAACTTTAAAAGGGTAACATGGCTTTAAAAATTGTTTGTGAAGGGATTTGTTAACTTTTTAATCCATACATTACCAAAAGGTCATTTTCACTATTTCCTCTGGGGCTCTTCATCCTAGAAAAGTGCACTTATCATTTATATTACACATATATAGTGTGGATGTTATCACAGAATCACAGAAACCCCACAGTGCAGATAGAGGCCATTTCGGCCCATCGAGCCTGCACCGACACATATCCCACCCGATCCCTGTAACCCCTACACCAACACATATCCCACCCTATCCCCGTAACCCCACGTATTTAATCCCCCTAACACTAAGGGTCAATTTATCATAGCCAATCAACCTAACTCGCACATCTTTGGACTGTGGGAGGAAACCGGAGCACCCGGAGGAAACCCACGCAAACACGGGGAGAATGTGCAAACTCCACACAGACAGTCGCCCGAGGCCGGATTCGAACCCGGGTCCCTGGCGCTGTGAGGCAACAGTGCTAACCATGACAAGGGAGTTAGGCCTATATTTTGCTCTTTTCACAAATCAGGGATTAATTACTCATAGATTTTAGAAATTAAGGAATCAAAATCAAGGTGACGGGTGTGATCGAACTTGCTTCTAGAGTTTTCATGCAATCTATTCTGATGGCATTAATGAAGGAAAGCTGGCCAATCAGAATGAACCTGTGATAATTCTGTTGTCACACTTCTCAAGCACCTAAATTGTTAGTTAAGCAGTATAAATGGTGAATGTCCATCCAACTGTGGTGCATATAAAGTTTTGACAAAATGAAGTAAAGAACTCGTAGAACTAATTGATGTCCTAATTGACAGCAAACTTGTAAAATGCAATGAACTTTTCAATTCAGAGGTTGGTTTCACAAGTCTGCACTGGACACAAAAGGATGATTTTCTTGTGGCCCATATAAGTGAGTGCTATGCATGGGCAGTGCACTAAAATAGTATCATACCTGACATCACTTGTCTGCACCCCAATTTCCCCTTTGGACTAACTTGCATGGGCGGGCTCTAAGGCCTCTAATTGGACGCAGTTCTGAGGGAACAGGAAAATGAAGACCTGCAGTTGCTTCAAGGGGTTAAAGCATCTTGCGGTTGGGAAAGCCTGTGGAAGAAACATGGAGGACTGAGTCTGGATGAGCAGTGTCGAAGCCTATGACTTACAAACTGGCAGTGCAAAGCAGCAAAATGCTGTCACTGCAATGAAAAATAAACCTTTCCAATCCATCAGCATGCCAACAAAGATGCCTCATCACATAACAGCACCTTGTTTTGATGACAATTGAATAGCTGTTGCAGGAAGTAGAGCAGTGGAGGGCTGCCCTATTCGTCCACTATGGAGGGAAGGCAGTGGCATGCAGGGCATGGCAAGAGGTGGTGAGGCCATTAACAGCAGCAGCACTATGCCAAGGATATAGGAGCAATGCAAAAACATGTTTAATGACCTCACCAGGAAGGGGAAGGAAAATGTGAACCATTACACAGATTCAACATTTTTTGTGAGCATTGTGGAAGTTTGGCAGAAACCCCGGTTATTTACGCAAAAGGGGTTTCCACCAAACTTTTGCTGATGTTATGGTGATGGAGCGGGAGGAGGCCTGAGGAAATTCACCCCCTAGTGTTTTCTGTTATTCAATGTAATGAGTTAATAAAATAAAATCATGGAAGGATCCTGCACAATAAGGATTGACTCACTTGTCACAAGTCATGTTCACTCCACACAAGTATCTGCAAGGATCGAATGCATGTCTTCACAGTGACTGTATCTACTTTGGAATGAAATGGGAAAAGGCACTACTAATGATGCAGCAGATAATGATGTTGCAGTATGTCATGGAAGTCTTGTGTGTCTCTGCAAGAGAAGGTTACATTTAACAGAAGACAGTTCACAGCTACTGGAGAAGGACCTGGTGCAGTTCAGGAAGTCATCAGAACTGAGCAAAGGGCAATAGAGCTCCAGCAATGCAATTTGAGAGAGATGACAGGAAATGATAAACCAGGTGAGCATTGTTCTCTTTCCATCCTTCCCTTCTAGTCAATGTGTCTGAAAATGTCAACTTTCAGGACCTTCCCATTCAGATGACAGTGATGATGAAGCTCATTAGTACACATTCACCTAGCTATTAACTTGTCTTTATGTTTGTCCCTCTTTATGTTGTCACAGGAGCAGTAGAGCAATCAGAGGCCAATTGAACCTGCAAGAAGCACATTGTCAGACTCCCTGTCACAATTCCAAGACTTGGCATCACAGCACAGCACACATCAGCAGCACAACTACATCCATTCAATGGATATAGAAAGAAAGTATAAGGTGGGATCGCAGTGCAATGGTTAGCAGGAACAGGAAGAGTAGGAGGAGGAAGAAGAGGAGACCCCTGTTCAGAGGAGGAGAGAACCTTTTCCACTAGCTGAACAGGCAGTGGATCCACAACTCTGTGGGCCATGCATCCAAAAGATAAATACATTCAGAGCATGCTGGACTATTGCAGTCATTGGTGATGTGCCTTGCAGCTTCTCCGCCATGGCAACAATTATGGAGGAGTCCACAACCTCCCACGTGTGAGGTGTTGATGCATGGTATTGAAAGCATCCAGACATTCTTGGAGGGAGTGTCAAGATGCCCATCCCTTCAGAGCTGAGGCCATGTAACTAGTCTTAGATTCCCTCATGAAGGCTCAGACTACGGAAATAAAGAACATAAGTCCAAAGATGTGCGGGTTAGGTTGATTGGCTATGATAAATTGACCCTTAGTGTTAGGGGGATTAAATACGTGGGGTTACGGGGATAGGGTGGGATATGTGTTGGTGTAGGGGTTACGGGGATCGGGTGGGATATGTGTCGGTGCAGGCTCGATGGGCCGAAATGGCCTCTATCTGCACTGTGGGGTTTCTGTGATTTCTGTGATTCTGTGATAAGAACATAAGAATTAGGAACAGGAGTAGTCCATACGGCCCCTCGAGCCTGCTCCACCATTCAATGCAATCACGGCTGATCTTCAACCTGACCTCCACTTTCCTGTCCGTTTTCCATATCCCTTGATTCCCTAAGGGCTGGATTTTGTGAGTGGAGGCGAGTTGGGACTGCTGCTTCTCGTGTCAATGTCCCGCCTCTATCCTTGCCTGACCATTCAGAGGGATTTTCCCCTGATTGAGCTTGTTAAGCCCGCCCTGCGGGCTCAGCAGGCCAATTAGGGAAGAAGTCACTGACAGGTCATGTCAACGTCAGATGTGCTATCTGTCAAGACTTTTTGAAAGAAGAAATGACAGCCTTTGATAGCTCTGTGAAGCTGTCAAACACTGACATTCTCTTTAGTTTGATGAGGCTTTGTGGTGAGGACTCATCAAACATTGAAAATTAGTAAATTTAAAATGTCTGATGGATCGGAGGGTCCATCAGCCATTACCTGAAATTGACAAGGTGGATGTCCGCTCTCCCCATCCAGCGCGACTAAAGGCTATAGAAGGAAAAAAGGTAAGTGAACACTTTTTTATACTAGTCACTCGCCTTGCATACTTATCACTCCACACTTGCACCCATCACTCACCTCTACACCTTACTTTCAGGTGCCTCCGACCACCGCAGACCTCCTCCACGTCTCCTCCAACCCGACGGGGTTCTCCGAGGTTGGGAAGCCTTCACCTATGAAGGTAAAATGGCACTAATCCATTTTTCTGCCTGTTAACTACCTGTTAACAGGCAGTTAAAAGGATTAAAAGCCTTTCCCACCTCCAGGAGACGGGACCCAAAGCTGCACATCTTCCCGCCTCCTGGCAAAAGGGCACGGAGGCGGGATGGGGATGGCTTTGCCACCCGCCCCCAATTTCTCCAATTTTATGGGCTGTCCCGTCTCCATGCCCGCCTCCTCGGGGCTTGGAAAATCCAGCCCCTAGAGTCCAAAAATCTATCTATCTCAGCTTTGAATATACTCAACAATTCAGCATCCACAGCCCTCTGGGGCAGAGAATTCCAAAGATTCACAACCCTCTGAGTGAAGAAATTCCCCCTCATCTCAGTCTTAAATGGACGACTCCTTATCCTGAGACTATGTCCCCTCGTTCTAGACTCTCCAGCCAGGGGAAACAACCTCTCAACATCTACCCTGTCAATCCCCCTCAGAATCTTGTGTGTTTCAATGAGATCACCTCTCATTCTTGAAAACTCCAGAGAGTATAGGCTCAATCTACTCAATAAAGATCGTTATAAGCTGCCATGGACAGGCTCACAGAGTCGCCTGGAGAAGGAGAAGGTTGGAACAGGCCGTGAATGTTGGTCCTTTCCCAGATGGCTCCACTTCCATCGCTATCAGTCTACCCCCACCACCACACCTCCGCCCCAGCTCCCCCTCTCCTCCCCCACACACCCCCTCCCCCCCAACCACTGCCCAGCACCCCTGACTGAACAGCTGTCTGAAATCAGGCAGGGCCAGGCTACCCCCACAGCAGTAGATGAACTGCATCTGAAGCTGTCCCATCTGGTGTGCAAGCTCACAGAGATTGAGAGACAGTTCAAGTCTCAAAGTCTGATAGTGACACACAGCTGCCATCTTCCTGCCTGTTCCTGACTCAGGGAAACTAGTTACCAAAAAAAACAGCCACTGTTGGAAAGGGGAAGCACTATAGTGAAAAAAATTAGGTTGACAGTTGCAATTCAATGTAGGTGCAGTAAATGTATTGGCTGCAGATCATGCTTTGTGCAATGACCTTTTGATGTTACTGGGATTTGAGGTGTTTGTCACAGATTGAATGATAAAGATGATGGGACAGAATGAAAGGGTTTTTCTGGATGACATAGACAGGATAAAGTTTACAGGATGAAATTTCTCTCTAAGTTTTGTTTTGATTTCTTTGTGGGTTCAATAACGACTCATTTATTGAAAGAGAATGAGTTTTAATCTAAAGTCTATTCAACTCTTTTTAACAGCCTTTACAGAACACACTATGCTGTGATGCATCTAGAATGAAACTGAAAGTAAAACTCTCTGCCTTGCTTCTCTCGGTCACATGAACTCTGCTGGTCAGGCATAAGTAATCAATACCTGCAATCATGCTATTAAGGCATCATAATCGAACAGGCAAATAACATCACTATTTGCTGATATCATTACATCTCCCTTTCTTAAAACAAAAGTATTTTACTTTTAACTAACATGTTTTCTTTGTATTAATCTGCATTTTAACTGTAACACTTAATGAACTTACATTATCATTATCATGATCAAGGTTTTTTAACCTTGCTTTGTGTGTTCACATGAAATATGTCAATACACTAGAACTTGAAGAAAGAATAAGATAACATTACTTCCTTCTATAACAATACTCCTTAAATTTGCTCAATGAGTCTCTCAGGAGGCTTCACGTGTCTTGAGGATTTTCTGATTGATTGTCCTTGAATCTGAGTTGTTGCCTCAGATGATTGGTTCTCAGCTGTGTGATCAGGTTGTTCAACAGTATCAGTCTCTTGACCTGCTGTGGCTGGTCCCATGAGAAGATCTCGACGATTTCTTCTCAGAACAGCACCCTCATCTGTCTGAATGGTGTATGATCTTGGTTGAACTTCACTCAGGACAGTTCCCTTCTGAGTCCATGTGTTTGTTTTGTCTTTGAACCTTACTTGGTCACCAGTGTGGAGTTCAGGTAGGTTTTGTGTTCCTCTGTCATAATAATACTTTTGCTTTTCTTTCTGTTCTTTGAACTTCCTCACTTTCTCCCCCTCTTTTGTTTTCAGGAGGTTCTCCGGGATGGGTAGGTTTGACCTTAGCCGATGTCCCATCAAGAGTTGGGCTGGTGACATACCACACTCGAGCGGCGTTGTGCGGTATACAAGCATGCTTTGGTAGAAGTCAGTTCCACTGTCTTTTGCCTTGTACATCAGTCTTTTCACTGTCTGGACCGATTTTTCCACTAGTCCATTGGACTGTGGATAGTGAGGACTTGACGTTGTGTGGACAAAGTCCCACTCTTTGGCAAAGTGTCGGAAATTTGCATTGTTAAACTGGGGTCCGTTGTCTGTGAAGACCTCGCTTGCCACGCCATGTCTGGAGAATATGGCTTTCATACTTCTTATCACAGCTTCTGCAGTGGTGGTGTACAGTCTACAAACCTCTGGATACAGGGAGTAATAGTCTGTGACGACAAGATAGTCCTTCCCTTGACATATGAATAGGTCAGCGCCTACCTTCTGGTAAGGTCTGTCTGGTGCTGGGTGTGGCTTTAGTGGTTCTACCGGATTGCTTGCTCGATATTTCAGGCATATTGTGCAGTTTGACACCTCATTTGTCACATCTTGGTTGATTCGTGGCCAGTACATCACCTCTCGTGCTCTTTTCTTACACTTTTCGATTCCCAGATGTCCTCCATGGATCTTTTTTAGCATCTCTCTTCTCAGACTCTTTGGGATAACTATTTTACTTCCTTTGTAGATGATGTCTTCGACCACTGATAGTTCTGCCCTGCAGTTCCAGTACTCTGCTATATCAGGTGAGCAGTCTTTCACAGGCTTTTAACCCTAGTATGGCTTGCACATCCTTTGGCACCACGATTAATGCTAGCGTGTGCTCTCTGTCCTTGTGTGTTACTTTGACAATGCATTTTCCTTTCACTGGTATATCAGTACCTGAGTATCCGGTCACTTTCACTTGTATTCCATGTAACTTTGGTCTGGGTCTAATTCTCTTAAAATCGGTCTCTGATATCACATTAACTTGTGCTCCAGTATCCAATTTAAATGGAATGTGTATGTCATTCACTTTTAGTGTCAACATCCAGTCTCTTTCTTCTTTTTTGTTTTCAGACACAACATCTACATTGAATTCCTCTATCTCGCTTTCATCTACTGTATGGACCTTGCTTTGTTGCGCTTGGTTCTTACAGCAACGGGCATAATGGTTGTTCTTGTTGCAACTATTGCATGTTTTACCATATGCTGGACACTTTCTTGGTGGATGCTGTGTATCGCATCGACTACATGACTTCCGATTGTCCCTTTCATTTTCGTTTGCGGGCCACGTCTCTTTTTTCACATTGGCGCTCTCTTTGTTAAACGGTTTGTATCCGTTCTTTCTCACTGCATCCACGTTGCAGCTACTGTCACTGAACAGCTCCTTTGCCTGCAACTTCACAGTCTCTGTAGCCCTACACAGTGCTATGGCTTTTCCCAGGTCTAGATCTTGCTCTCTTAGCAGTCTTTCCCTTAGACCATTATCTGGAATACCACACACCAGTCTGTCTTTTATCAGCGAGTCTGTGAGTCCCCCAAATTCACACGATTTGCTCCGGTTTCTCAGTTCAGTCACATACTGATCAATAGTCTCGCCGATTTTCTGTACACATGTGAAAAATTTGTGCCTCTCAAAGGTCACGTTGCGTTTAGGTATGCAGTAGGCCTCAAACTGTTCCATTATTTTATCTAGCTTCATTTTGTCTCCATCAACAGCAAATATGAAATTATTATATACCTCCAGCGCTTCATCACCCACGACATGTAAGAACAGTGACGATTTCCTTTTATTACTTTTCTTGTCAGCTCCGATTGCCGCTAAATACAACTCTAAACGTTGTTTGAACCTTCTCCAATTTTCAGCCACATTACCTGACAACTGAAGCATCGCCGGTGGGAGTAAACCTTCCATTTTTCACTTCGTTAGCTATTCTCTAATGGTAAGCAACGATGTTCTCTTCTGGCTATGTGGAGAGCTGATTTCGCTTACTTGCCACAACTCCTTTCACTGTCCCATCGAGTTGCTAACTTCAGATTTTTTCTCTTTCAGCCACTTCTGACATCATGTTTTGATTTCTTTGTGGGTTCAATAACGACTCATTTATTGAAAGAAAATGAGTTTTAATCTAAAGTCTATTCAACTCTTTTTAACAGCCTTTACAGAACACACTATGCTGTGATGCATCTAGAATGAAACTGAAAGTAAAACTCTCTGCCTTGCTTCTCTTGGTCACATGAACTCTGCTGGTCAGGCATAAGTAATCAATACCTGCAATCATGCTATTAAGGCATCATAATCGAACAGGCAAATAACATCACTATTTGCTGATATCATTACAAGTTTTGGCCAGTAACAGCCTGAGTGTCTTGTGGTCTGTCTGGAGCCTCATCTTCTCATCTGCCGTATCCTTCTTCTCCTCCTACAGCCAGAGCCATGTCCACGGCACCACAGGTGGCTCAGCTGTATGGGGGTGGGGGGGGGGGGGATAGGAGGAAGATCGGGAAAGCAATAATGATAGGGGATAGCAATAGTCAGGGGAACAGACAGGTGTTTCTGTGGCCGCAGATGTGATTCCAGGATGGTATGTTGCCTCCCTGGTGCCAGGATCAAGGATGTCACTGAGTGGTTGCAGAACATTTTGAGGGGGGAGGATGAATAGCCAGAGGTCGTGGTCCATATCAGCGACACAGGTAGAAAGAGGGATGAGGTTCTGCAGGAAGATTTTAAGGAGCTAGGAAAGAGATTAAAAAGCAGGACCTCAAAGGTAGCAATCTCCGGATTACTCCCGGTACTACGCGCTAGTGAGTATAGAAATAGGAGGATAGAGCAGATGAATGCGTGGCTGGAGAGTTGGTACAGGAGGAAGGGCTTTAGATTCCTGGGGCATTGGGACTGGTTCTGGGGGAGGTGGGACCTGTAAAGGCCGGACAGGTTGCACCTCAACAGAGCTGGGACCAATATCCTCATGGGGAGGTTTGCTAGTGCTGTTGGGGAGGGTTTAAACTAATTTGGCAGGGGGATGGGCACCAGGGTTTAGCATTAGAAAGGAGAAACAAGGTGCACAAAGGAGTGGAAGAGATAGATAGCACTAGAGTAAGAAATAGTACGGTATTAGGTGGGGTCAGACTAAGAGAGAATACAAGAAGGTCTAAGATAGGTTTACAGTGCACGTGTGTAAACGCATGAAGCATGGTAAATAAGGTTGGTGAGCTGCAGGCGCAAATAGCCACATGGGAATATGATGTTGTGGTGATAACGGAGACCTGGCTCATAAAAGGGCAGGATTGGGTTTTAAATATTCCTGGATGTAAGGTGTTCAGGAAAGATAGGGAAGGAAAGAAAGGAGCTGGGGTGGCAATATTGATTAAGGAGAATATTACAGTGCTGGAGAGAGAGGATGTCCTGGAGGGGTCAAGGACAGAATCTATTTGGTCAGAGATAAGAAACAATAGAGGTGCCATTACACTACTAGGTGTATTCTATCGGCCACCTACTAGTGGGAAGGATATAGAGGAGCAAATTTGCAGGGAGATTACAGAGAGGTGCAAGAACTATAGAGTAGTGATAATGGGGGACTTCAATTATCCTTACATGGAATGGGATAGTAATAGTGTAAAGGGCAGAGAGGGGGAAGAATTTCTGAAGTGTGTTCAGGAGAACTTTCTTGATCAGTACGTTTCTGGCCCAACGAGGAAAGAGGCATTGCTGGATCTGGTTCTGGGGAATGAAGTGGATCAAGTGTCAGCAGGGGACCATTTAGGGAACAGTGATCATAATATCATAAGGTTTAGATTAGCTATGGAGAAGGACAAGGAGCAATCTAGAGTAAAAATACTTAATTGGAGGAAGGCCAATTTCAGTGAGTTGAGAATGGACCTGGCCCGGGTAAAATGGAATCAAAGATTGGCAGGCAAAACTGTAATTAAACAATGGGCTGCCTTTAAAGAGGAGATGGTTCAGATGCAGTCGAGGTACATTCCCATGAGGGGGAAAGGTAGGGCAACCCAAGCCAGTGCTGCCTGGATGACGAAAGAGATATAGGGCTGGATTTTAATTCAGGGGCGGGTTGGGGTCGTGTAATTGGCATTTCGTGTTATCCACCCGAATCTAAATCGATGTGGGAGATTGATGCGATTTTAATTAATTGGCCAATTGAGTTCCAACGTGTGGGAACCCATGGCAAATTAGTTTTTCCAGTCTGAAAGTCGCCCCCGATGACATCATCATTGCTGCTGTATTTAAGGTCTGCAACAAGCCTTGCTTCTTCTGCAGACTGCCAACCTTTTGGCCTTTCATGCTACAGGGACCTGGAGGCAGAATGACCAGCCAGAGACCTAGGTCTGCCCCCAGGTTTGATGACGTTGCCTTGCAGGCTTAAGTTGAGGGAGCAAGAGCTCATAAAGAGGTGCTCCTCCCTTCTTCAGGGAGGAAGAAGCCTCCCCAGCAGACCAAGGCTGTGTGGATACAGGTGGCAGAGGAGGTCAACTCATTATCAGTAACCCGCACAACCTGGATTCAGTGCAGGAAGAGATTTCATGACCTTCTGCACACTGGAAAAGTGAGTATGAATTTCCCATCACCCTCAATCTGATCCCCATTGCCTCTCCTCACCAGCACTCAGCTTTAGCAATCTCTTCCTCCACATCCCACTTGACACTGACATCCATGCACCGGTACCCATTCCCTCTCTCTCTATGGTCACATTCAGCTAATTATTCAACTATGCAGCCCTCACACTCCCTATTACTGTGATGCTGTGAAAACAACTTACAACACACAGGGAGGGCCCTTGGTCTTGCCAACTCACTCCATCTTTGTCTCCTTCTAAGTATCTATGCTATGGAATCTCTACACTCACTCCTTCCTTCTCACTCAACCTCCACTTGTCTCCCTCATTGCAGGAAAAGAGAGCTCACAATAAGTGAGAAAGAGCGAGGACAGGAGGAGGGCCACCCTCAGTAGCCCACCTAACTCCCTGGGAGGAGGCGGTCCTGGAGATCGTAGGAGCGGAGG
Source organism: Somniosus microcephalus (assembly GCF_052327205.1). Taxonomy (NCBI): domain Eukaryota; kingdom Metazoa; phylum Chordata; class Chondrichthyes; order Squaliformes; family Somniosidae; genus Somniosus; species Somniosus microcephalus. The sequence continues at coordinate 272,584,111 of NC_140990.1, read as the reverse complement.
AAGATGCGCAAGTGGGGGACGGATAGAGGGGTGCATCACAGCAAGCTGGTGACAGAATAGTTTGCCATCTCTCTCATTGACATTGCATGAGCCACTGATAATGATTCTGAAGCTCTAACAGATGGACTTATGATCATCTGCAATATGTAATGTGCATGTAACCTTGGCATTACATCTCTGACTCTTTCCTTTACTCCGCCACAGGATCATCGCAAGCACCTGTCCCCACTAGCCAGGAGGAACAGCCCGAGCCTCAAGACACCTCAGAGGAAGCTGCAACGTCTGAGGGTGCAGCGTCAGCAGAATTCAGCGCACTCAGTACCAGTGCAGACACTCACACCTCGGTGGGACTTTCGGGACATAGAGTAGTGTTGTCACCTGGTGTATCACAGCTCACAAGTGAGCATCGGCAGATTGTGGAGACAGGGACAGCAGTGGAGAGTCCTAGTCGGAGGGTGCAGGACTCTGCCAGCTCGGCTCAGCTGCATGTCGACCTTCTGCCTCTGGGTCCATCCATAAGATCAGCGGTGCTGGAACTCCAGGAACAGATGCAGGAGCCTCTGGCAGGTTTTGTCTCCAGGGTCGCTGCGAGTGTGGAGCGAATGGAGGAGTCCATTGCGAACATGAGCAGAGCCTTTGTGGAGTCATTGGCGCATGAACGCATCACCGTGGAAAGGATGGCAACCTCCATGGAGGTGATAAGTCGCCAGAGTGCAGAAAACATGGTGAGTGTTCAGAATAGAATGACATCTCTGGAGGAGCAATGGTCATCTATTGAACCGAGAAACCAGACCTTCGTGGAAGTCCTTCTGAGTAGGACTGCCAGTGCAGATACTGTAGTGTATGTGCTTTAAGTCAGAACTACTTTTTACAGCTCCTGTATACTGTAGTACCGGCAGTAACCACACCGGTATATAAGCTGTGCGCATGCCTCTGTACTCCAGTCTAGAGATGACCCTCCTCCAGTAAAGACCTGTTGTTTGTTTATATACAGCATCCATGTAATTCTTTATCCACTGAACCACGGATCTAACAGTGGCGACGAGTGTTGATGCGAATCTACCTGCAACATTAAACAAACAACAAAAAAAAATAGTCGAGTCCAGGAACACGGGCGTCGACCGCGAGCAACCGCCCAGCAGTCAGGCAGAGATCCAACTTCGCTGGGGAGGCTGTGGAGAGCCGGGCTTGGTTCCCCAGCCACAACGAGCAGTAACAGATCGACGACAGGTCCAGACCAGACCCTTCCCGAGCAGCGGCGGCTGGAGCCGACCAACGGCAGAGAGAGAGAGCCAGGCAGCGTCGACGGGGTAAGAAAGAGGGTGAAGAGAGCAGGGCGCAGCCGGGGATTGATCACCAAGCAGTGTCGAGGAAAAATACTGCAAACTGGAGAGAGAGAGGGTAAGAAACAGCCGGGTTCTAGACCGAGCGGCGTCGACAAATATAAAAAGAAGAACGCGCAGAGCACAGCCAGGGATCATGGGCTGATCAGGGTCCGCGGGGCGAAGCAAGGGGAGACGCCATTGAGCCGCGGAGAAGAAGGAAGAGCGCGGGAGACGCCATTATGCGAAGCCGCAGCGGAGAAGACGGGTGAGCGCGGGAAGGAAGGAAAGCGCGGGAGACGCCATTTTGTGCCAGCGGAGAAGAAGGGGAAGCGCAGGAGGCGCCATTGGGGATAGTTAATGCACAACCAAGGATGCCGAAGAGTGGCAGTATCTCTACGTTCGACAATGAAGTCGAAGATTGGGCGACATATGTGGAACGTATTGAGGTGTACTGCAGGGCGAATGAAGTGCCAGATGCTAATAAAGCACTGGTTCTGTTAAATTCCATGGGTGCAAAAACGTATGGGTTACTGCGAAATCTAATAACCTCAGAGAAGCCGGTAAACAAGGATTTTGGAAGCATAGTAGAAATCCTACAGGACCACTTAAGCCCCACACCGCTGCTGATAGCAGAACGATTTAAGTTTCATAAAAGGAACCAACACAAAGATGAAAGCAATGCTGAGTACCTAACGGAACTGCGCAAGCTATCGAAATACTGCCAGTTTGGAGCAGAACTAGCAGACACGTTAAGGGACAAGTTTGTGTGTGGGCTACAAAGTGAAGGAACCCAGAAACGGCTTCTATCAGAAAAGGACCTTACGCTAGACAAAGCTTTCAATATGGCAGTATCACACGAAGCAGCCGCAAGGGGCGCTGCAGAGATACAACGGAGACCGCAAGAATACGGCACCAACTAAATGACCTATGAAACAGGGAAGTGCTATCGCTGAGGCAGAACAACACATGACCAGAAAGATTGTTGGTTCAAGGACCAAGTGTGCAGACAGTGTGGGAAAGCAGGACACTTAGCAAGAGTCTGCAGGTCTGGGAAGAAAACCAACAGTAAGAAATCTCCACAGGAGAAGTACAAAAAGGTACACCAGGTGATGGACAGTGGTTCAGACGAACAGAAAAGTGACACAGACTCCGGAAGCAAGGAGCTGGGTTGTCTGAAACTACATAATGTAACCGAAATAGAGGATCACCAGACTATCTGGGTTACACTCAAGATAGATGGAGTCCAAGTGGAAATGGAATTGGACACAGGGTCAGCTCTTACAGTCATAAATCAAAGAGACTACAAGCGGCTATTTTCACACATACCCTTGAAAGCTACAGAGATTGTCTTGAAGACGTATACGGGGCAAAAAGTCTACCCCAAAGGAAAAATAAGGGTGAAAGTGACATATAAAGGTCAGGAAATACCTAAAATGGATATATATGTATCGCCAAATGGAGGACCACCACTGCTAGGACGTGAGTGGATCCGGAAGATACAATTAGATTGGCATTCCATACAGGCACTGAAGGTGGAGGCCAAAAAGGATGACGACGTCACACCTGGACGACTGTCAAAAATGCTAACTGATGCAAAAGAAGTATTCCAGGAGGGACTAGGAACACTAAAAGGAATAACAGCAACAATTAAAATAGAGGAAAATGCAAGCCCAAAGTTTCTGAAGGCCAGACCAGTGCCTTATGCGATCAGACCAGCTGTCGAAGCAGAGCTGGAAGGGTTGGAACGTTCAGGAGTACTGTCCAAAGTGGACTGGAGCGAGTGGGCTACACCCATCGTCCCTGTAATGAAGAGGTCGTTGAGTAATATGCCTGGGGAACCAAAGAAGATCCGCATCTGTGGGGAGTTTAAGGTGACAGTGAACCCAGTCCTTCACACGGTGCAATATCCGCTTCCACGAATTGAGGATATTTTCGCCTCGCTATCTGGTGGTAAATGCTTCACCAAAATTGATCTAGCCCAGGCGTACTTGCAAATGGAGGTAGATGAAGCTTCGAAACATTACCTTACGATCAACACCCATAAAGGTCTCTATCAATACAACCGGCTGGTGTTTGGAGTAGCCTCGGCTCCGGCTATCTGGCAAAGGGCGATGGATCAGGTCCTGCAAGGGATTCCAGGGACCCAGTGTTATTTGGACGACATCTTGGTCACGGGCGAAAATGACGGTTATCACCTCGCTAACTTGGAGAAGGTGCTCGCCAGGTTAAAGGAATATGGGCTATGAGCTAATCGCCACAAGTGCGAGTTTTTCCAGAAACAGATCTCGTATTGCGGCCACGTCATCGATGAAGAGGGGTTACATAAGTCCCCTGACAAGATTGAGGCAGTAGTCAAGGCTCCAGCACCGGAAAATGTGTCACAACTGAGGTTGTTCCTCGGGCTGGTAAACTATTACCACAAGTTCTTACCAAATTTGTCTACGGTACTACACCCGCTGAACACCCTACTGCAAACAGGGGTACCATGGAAGTGGGATGACGAACGTAGATGAGCTTTCCAGAAGTGTAAAGAATTGATCACATCAAAGGAGGTGTTGGCCCATTTCAACCCAGCACTACCAATTCGTTTGGCATGTGATGCATCACCCTACGGCATTGGAGCGGTGCTGTCGCACAAATTCCCAGACGGGTTGGAGAGGCCAGTGGCCTTTGCGTCTCGGTCACTAACCTCAGCCGAGCGCAACTACACCCAGATCGACAGGGAGGCCCTCAGCCTAGTATGGGGAGTAAAAAAATTCAACCATTATCTGCATGGGCAGAAGTTCACCTTGCTGACTGACCACCAACCACTTGTCTCCATCTTTAATCCTAAGAAGGGCGTGCCAGTAATGACTGCACAGCGGTTACAAAGATGGTCCCTGTTTCTAGGGGCGAATCAATATGAAATAGAATATAAAGGCACGAAACAGCATGGGAACGCTGATGGGCTATCGCGCCTGCCACTGCCTACGGTGGAGGAAGCACCAGCAGTGGACCCTATCGAGATATTTTATTCGTCGATAATTGAACGATTGCCAGTAACAAACGCGGATATAGAAAAGGAGACCCGCAATGATCCGACGCTGTCACGGGTATATGAATTGACGGTGAGGGGATGGCCAACACATGGTGACTCACTGTTGCCAGCATTCTCATCCAGAAGAGAACAGCTGTCAGTATGCCAGGGGACAGTGATGTGTGGATCCAGAGTGGTGATTCCACCCAAGTTAAGGGAGAGAGTGCTAAAGGAGCTACATGAAGGTCATCTGGGGGGAGTGAAAATGAAAACCCTTGCTAGGGCTTATGTGTGGTGGCCGGGAATCGATCAACAAATCGAAGACCTAACTAAGAGCTGCTTAGGATGCCAGAAGGTCCAAAATGCACCACCACATGCCCCTCTACACCCATGGGAGTGGCCCTCCTCTCCATGGCAATGGGTGCACATTGATTTCGCTGGCCCATTCATGGACTCTATGGCCTAGAAATTCATTGTAGCCACTTTTGGGGCGTTAAAGTCGGGCGGCCGCTAAAGTTTGCGCCCGCCGCCAAATCGAGGCCACTTCTGCGATATTCATTAGCTTCGCCCTAAGTGTTTGCTCGAGCGCTAAAACTGGTGCTGGACGCCTCTCTTTAGGCGCTAAGCTGGAGGTGCTGAGCAAGAGCGCCCAGGCCGGGCGCAGCGCAGGTGCGGCCATCTCGTGATTGACAGCAGACACCCTGGCGCCAGCCAGCTCTTAAGGGGGAAGGGTCGACTTTGTCTGCTACCACGCCCTGGATATTGGAGCCCTCCAGCTAGGCCTGAACACTGCTGCTGGACCCAAAAAGCACCTGAAGCCATGCAGAGGGCCCGTGAACGAGCGCAGCGCTTCTCAGAGCATGATCTGAGTTTGCTGGTTGGTGCTGTGGAGAAGAGGCGCCATGTTTTGTACCCGGACAATGGCAGGAAGGCGCCGCTCCGCGCCTACCGGAGAGCCTGGAGGCATGTCGCCAGCAAGGTGTCAGCCAACAGCGAGGTCCCCAGGACCGGTGTCCAATGCCGCAAAAAGTTTAATGACCTCACGCGGATTGTCAGGGTGAGGACCCTTTCCAGTGACCTCCTCATCCTTGCATGTGCACCTCACATTATGGGCAAAGGGACCTGAAAGCCCTAATGGCCAGCCCTCATCCAGCAGCTATGGAACAGGCATGAACATCAATTGCACATTCTGCACTTAACACACTGGCCAAGCTATTCCACCATGGGAGGCAGTGCACACAAGATCAGGGCGACACACTGGCCAGGCTCTTCCATCATGGGAGGCAGTGCACACAAGATCAGGGCGACACACTGGCCAGGCTATTCCACCATGGGAGGCAGTGCACACAAGATCAGGGCGACACACTGTACTTAGAGGCCGTCCTTTCTCTTGCAGGCCAAGCTGGCTAATAATCGGAAGAGCCGGACTGCGACCGGGGGAGGCCGACCCCAGATCCAGCCGCTCACCGAGCTTCAACATCGCGTGGAGCGCATCATGGATGCCCGGGTGATTGGCCCTGTTGCATGTGGAGATGCCGACCCTGTTCTGGGCACCAATGGTAAGGACATCCACGTTTGGACCTCTCTCGTCCCACTTGCGCATCAGATCTACATCCTTTGCCACTGTCCGACCAATGCGCTGAATGCCACCACTCATGCATCCCTCGCTGACGCCCTCTCCTCACTCTAAAGCTACTCTTGTGCCTTCCTGGTTTCAGATGGTGAGGAGGAGGTCCCTGAACTTGCCAGTGACAGCCCCTCAGAGGAGGAGGAGGAGGAGGAGGAGGAGCAAGAGGAAGGCGGCCCATTAGGGGAACCCTCAGCCGTGGCAACCCATGCCAATGTAGGGGACACGTCTTCCCTGGAGGGGAGCGTCGCGGAAGTGTCGGAGGGGAGGGGAGCTCATGGGACCTGCGGCCTGCAGAAACGCGGGAGGGGGGTGCCAGGTCGGCGGCCTTCTCCCCAGAGGGGGGAAGGGTCAGAGGGGAGTCCAATTGCTGGGCCCAGCGGCCTCCAGCAACGCAGGAAGGGTCGGCCAGCTCGGCGGCCTTCTCCCCAGAGGGAGAGTCCGGCCTCCAGTCCGGAGATGGTCTTCGCCGAGGAGATGGAACGCCTCGAGGACTTGTCCGTGGACTCGGAGCGCCGGCACACGGAGCTCATGGGGGTAGTGGCACGGTTGCCTGAGGCCATCGAGTCCCTCTCTCGGAGTGTCACCGACGTCGGGGCCTCACAGGCCATCAGTTTGGCGGAATTCGGGGCAGAGCAGGCAGCGAGTCGGGCGGCATTCGGGGCAGATCAGGCAGCGAGTCGTGCGGCATTCGGGGCAGCTCAGGCAGCGAGTGGGTAGCTGATCAGTGGTGCCGTGCAGTCACTGGGTGCACTGATGAGGTCACTGAACAGATCAACACGGGCACTCACTGCTGCCACACTCGCTGTGTCAGCCAGGCATCGCCAGGGCACCCGGCGCGCTGCAGCAGCACAGCGGTCTGTCCCTCGGCAGATTGCTGCGCATGCTGCAGTGCTGGCCCGGGCGAGTGCCAGTGTCTCAGGCGACCAGTGAGCGCCTGCCATCCGCCAGCTTGCACCCATTCCTCCAGCCGCCACTGCCACTCCCCCAGTGGAGCTGCCAGGAGCTGCTGTAGCGACTGATGCTGGCCAGCCACAGCTGCAGCATTCAACAGCCGCCCGCTCGACGGCCAGACCACGACTAGGCCGACCCCCAAGGGCATCTGCCGTCACGACATGTGCCCCTCTGGAGCCTGCCCCCAGCCTTGCAGCAGCCAATGGCCTTACTTTGAGGAGGAGCAGCAGGGCGGGCATGGGCCACACAAAGATGGCCAAGGCATCGACCTAGCGGGCCAAAAAGTCGAATGTGTGGCCAGTTGTGTTTGTTTTTTGAGGCCGAGAATTGGATGTTTGTTTTTTGAAGGCCGAGGATGTGATGTTTGCTTTTTATGAAGGCCGAGGATGACGGCCATTTTAGTTGCACTGTTTTGTTAATCCTCTCCAGGTTGTGGGAGCGAGTAATGTGTTTGAGTGTTTTTTGGGGGTTTCGTCTGTTTTTGATTTTCATGTGGGAGGGGCCCTGAGTTTGTACAATAAAGCATTTTATTTATTAACATTGTCCATGTTTGATCTTTGAAGTGTTTGTTGCCTTAACCGGCTGAGGGCTTGCGGAGCGGCTGCAATCATGTTCTTTCATTGGCACAAGCCATTCCCTGACAGGGGGCCTAGAAGTGATGTTCAATAAGCCGCCGACGGGCGGCCCTTGGACCTTGTGCCTCCCTCCTGGGCTGGTACTCCTCGTCCTCCTCCTCCTCATGCTCCTCCTGCTCCTCCTCCTGAGGTGGGGGTCCAACGTGAGGTGGCAGTGCCTGAGTCCTGCGGATTGCCAGGTTGTGCAGCATGCAGCAAACGACGACGAATTGGGAGACTCGGTCCTGCGAATACTGGAGGGCTCCCCCGGAGCGATCGAGACAGCGGAACCGTTGCTTGAGGACGCCGATTGTTTGTTCTATGATGTTCCTAGTCGCTTGATGGCTCTCGTTGTATGCCTCTTCAGCAGGGGTCGTGGGCGCGCGGAGCGGGGTCATGAGCCAGGTACACAAAGGATAGCCTTTGTCCCCGATAAGCCATCCTCTTGGGGGAGGCTGTGCCTGGAACATGTCAGCCACAGTTGTCTGTCGCAGGATAAAGGCATCGTGGCTGCTGCCTGGAAAGCGGGCATTGACAGCTAGGATGCGCTGCCTGTGGTCACACACCAGCTGTACATTGAGGGAATGGTAGCCCTTCCGGTTGCGGTAATCCTCGGCATGCTCCAGAGGTGCCCGCAAAGCCACATGCGTGCAGTCAATGGCGCCCTGCACCATGGGGAAGCCCGCTATTCTTGCAAATCCCACTGCACGCTGCTGCTGCTTGTCCAGGGTCATGGGGAAGGAGATGAATTGATGTCTCCTTGTGAAAAGGGCTTCGGTCACCTGGCGGATGCAGCAATGCACGGCGAACTGGGAGATGTTAGCGATGTCCCCAGCAGCGGATTGGAAGGAGCCGGTGGCATAGAAGTTGAGAGCCACCGTCACCTTCACTGCCACCGACAGAGACATCCTGCGCATCAGCTGTGGCTGCAGATCTCTCTGAAGCAGCTGGCAGATGTCTGCAACCACCTCCCTTCTGAATCGCAGCCTCCTTACACACATCGCGGCAGACATGGTCAGATAGGAGGACTGCTGGCGGGATACCCTGGGTGGGTAAGGCCTCAGTTGGCGACGCCTGTTGCCCCCTCTGCGTCTAGCCAGGGCTGCCACTCTCTCACGGCGTCTGTAAGCCCTTCTGGCATAAGGCTGAAAGTCAGCGTTGGCACCCAATGCAGCCCCCATTATATGCTGGGAAACAATGAGCTCTCAATGAAGGCAAAGATAATTGCTAAGCTCTGGCCTGAGCCAAAAATACCTGTCCTAGTGTTGGTCCAAACCAGTAAGCTCTCTTCCTTGGTCTCTCTCCAAAAAACCGTTGCATAAGAGTGAATGCTGCAAAATGGCTGCCCTTTATAGTGCAGGGTAAATGCCCTTTAATTAGCGCTCCCCGCGGCCCGCCTCGGCTGTGTACCGTTCCACTTCACAGTCGTTCGGGCCGCCCGGTGCAAAATGGGGCGGCGCGAGTGAAGTTCCGGTTCGGGGCGCACAAAGGGCGTTGCACTAGTAAATGATGTCATGATCTGCGCGCGCAGCAGGGCGCGCGCTAAGACTTTGCGCCGGCGATAAATGTGTACTGAAGTTGGGGCGAGGCGCAGATCGCGCTGCGCCCGGGCACTAAGCGCCTAGCGCTCGAGATCTACTCCTCCTAAGGCGCTAACGGCTGGCGCGCCCAACTGAATTTCTAGGCCTATGTTCTTAATAGCAGTGGATGCTCATTCAAAGTGGCCTGAGGTGATAAAGATGTCTTCAACCACTGCAGAGAAAACGATTGCAGTCCTACGGACCATATTTGCCAGAAACAGTTTGCCAGAGCAGATCTGCTCTGATAATGGACCACAGTTTGTGTCCGACGAGTTCCAAAAATTCATGAAAAGGAATGGGGTAAGGCATTACACATCCGCCCCGTATCATCCAGCCACCAATGGATTGGCTGAGAGGTTCGTACAAACCTTTAAGAAGGCGATAAAGGCCATGTGCGACGAGGAAATTCCACTACAGCATAAGATGGACAATTTCTTATTAGCCTATCGAAATGCGACACATGCAGTTACCAACCAGACCCCGGCCATGATGTTCTTTAACTGAAGGTTGAGATCCCGTCTGGACTTGCTCAGACCAAATGTGCGAAGAAATGTTGAGGACAAACAATTCCAGCACATCACCGAGAAGCCAACAAGGAGCTTCAATGTGGGGCAACCAGTCTTGGCCCGTGACTATCGAACAGAGAAGTGGCAACCCGGAACGATATGTACAAGGCAGGGGCCATTAATGTATACAGTGGATGTCGGGGAGAACATTGTGAGACGCCACGTCGATCAGATCTTAGCGTCACAGGAAGGCGTCAACCCCATGTCTCGAGTACCTGGGGATGAACCCGACATACCGGTAGCATCTACTTCAGACCCAGTAGCAGTGGAACCCGAGGAACTACCCGATGAAAAGGGGTCAGAATCGCCTCTGCACCAAGAACAAGAACCTCCGGAAAGGCGCTATCCCGAAAGGGTCAGGAAGCCGCCCCAAAGACTGAATCTATAAATGGCATTTTTGTTATTGAATGTACCTGTAAAAATGTAATTGTTATTTGAATATTAAGGGGGTATTATTAATCTAAAAAGGGAGGAATTGTAGTGTATGTGCTTTAAGTCAGAACTACTTTTTACAGCTCCTGTATACTGTAGTACCAGCAGTAACCACACCGGTATATAAGCTGTGCGCATGCCTCTGTACTCCAGTCTAGAGATGACCCTCCTCCAGTAAAGACCTGTTGTTTGTTTATATACAGCATCCGTGTAATTCTTTATCCACTGAACCACGGATCTAACAGATACGGGTTCCCATGGCCTCCCTGATGTGCAGCAAGGTGCTCTCAAGCCACTTGCAAGCGCTGAGGGGGAACTGACCCATGAGTGGGAAGTTGGTGGCAGACATCAAGGAAGTGGGGGCTCCTCTCCAAGCGCTCACATTTCCATGCCACTGCAGAGCCCTCGGTCAGAGCCCCACCAGAGTCCACACCCAACTGAGATCGGCGTCTCAACCCCTGCACAGCCGCCTGTTGCCGAACCCGCACAGGTTCGCAACGCCAGAGGACGCCCGCCAAAGCTATCAAGACAGGAGCAGCAGGAAAGTGAGCAAGGGGCCTCCACATCTGCTGAAGCCACAGGGGAAGCACCACGTAAAAGAAAGATACTGCACAAATAGTCACAAGGGTAGTCACTTGGGTGAAATTTGATGTTTTCTGCGAAAAAGCCATCAGATGAATAATGTAAATAAAAAATCTGATGGCTACTGCTGTAGTTGTGGCATGTGTCATTTCGCGATTGGGACTTTCACATTGAGTGCTTAGGATTACTTGCAATTGTCAGTATGGTGGTCAAATTGCTAGGAATCCGCTGGTCCTTGGCCATTGTCGATGCTCAGGTAAGAAGCTGCGAGGCAAAAGTGCTTGATTGGCTAGGCTAAGCAAATCTGGCCAAGATGAGTGCGTTCCTTGCATCCCGGGCAGCAGTGTTCTCGCATACTGCTGCCGCTGGTTGATGAGCCTCTGCAAGATGTTCGACTTCGCTCTCCTCCTCCTCCTCCTCCTCCTCCTCATCTGAGGAGGATATGTGACGAGCCACTTGGTCCTCAGGAATCTGCAAGCCACGACGCTGTGCCATGTTGTGAAGTGCACAGCAAACCACAACGATTCTGGACACCCTGGCTGCTGAGTAATGCAGGGCTCCACCTGATCTATCCAGGCATCTGAAGCGCATCTTCAGCAAACTGATGGTTATGGCTCTGGTGGACATGTGCCTTTGGCACTGCTGCACAGACATGTTGATGTAGCTGACCCTGTGTCTGTAGACCCTGTTTGGGGGGTATCTCCTGCGCTGACGGGCTTCCATGCGCTGGCCCCTTCTGGCCTGTGCAGCTTCAGGTGGATGAGCAGCAGCTTGGTGCTCCTGTTGTTGCTGCTGCTGTTGGTGCTGCTGTTGTTCCTGGTTCTGCTGGTGCCGCGGCTGGTCTTTGTCCTCATCTGATGTCCAGAAGGGAAGGGAATAAATGGCTCCCATGCTTCTGGTATATGCCTCAGTTGAGGAAGCACTCAGTCAAGGTGGCGAGAGGGGTTTCCCAGGAGGTCACACTGGAGATGGGTGTCAGGCTCCAAACTTCCACAGCTGTGGTTATGCCTTTTAAAAGTTCCCCCAAACCTGAGACTACAAAATCCTGCCACCTGCAAATGATGGCTGATCAAATCTCCTCTTTAATGCTTGAGCTGCAGCTGATAGTCAGCAATCCAATTGTGCTCCCGCCAGGTTTCACCGTCGTGTTTCAGAACAGGCGTGCTTCACGTGGGAAAAGGGATAAAATCGCAAAGGACTTTCAAAATGGCATTATAGAGGCAATTTAGTGCTTGTTAAGGGCCTTAATGGCCTATCCCGCCTCTTGGATGCGGGACGGAGATGGGACCATTAGACACGAATTAATGAAAATTGCTTGGAGGCAGGATGGAGGCGGGGTTGGGCTCGCCCGCCAGTTTTTGCAATTTTAACCCCCCAACCGCCTCCAATCCCGCCTCCACGGCCCAATGAAAATGTTGCCCATAGAGTAAGACGAAGCAGAAAAAAGGGGCTTATGACAGATGTCAAATTGTGATACAAGTGAGAACCAGGCTGAATATAAAAAGTTCAGAGGGGAAGTGAAAAAGGAAATAAGAGGGGCAAAGACAGAATATGAGAATAGACTGACAGCTAACATAAAAAGGAATCTAAAAGTCTTCTATAGGCATATAAAAATTAAACGGGTACTAGAGGAGGGGTGGGACTGATTAGGGACCAAAAAGGAGACCTACACATGGAGGCAGAGGGCATGGCTGAGGTACTAAATGAGTACTTTGCATCTGTCTTTACCAAGGAAGAAGATGCTGCCAAAGTCATCATGAAAGAGGAGGTAGTTGAGATACTGGATGGACTAAAAATTGATAAAGAGGAGGTACTAGAAAGGCTGGCTGTACTTAAAGTAGATAAGTCACCAAGGCCGATGGGATGCATCCTAGGATGCTGAGGGAAGTAAAGGTGGAAATTGCGGCGGTATTAGCAATAATCTTCCAATCCTCCTTGGATACGGGGGGTGGTGCCAGAGGACTGGACAATTGCAAATGTTACACCCTTGTTCAAAAAAGGGTGTAAGGATAAACCCAGCAACTACAGGCCAGTCAGTTTAACCTTGGTGGTGGGGAAGCTTTTAGAAATGATAATCTTGGACAAAATTAACAGTCACTTGGACAAGTGTGGATTAATTAAGGGAAGCCAGCACGGATTTGTTAAAGGCAAATCGTGCTTAACTAACTTGATTGAATTTTTTGATGAGGTAACAGAGAGGGTTGATGAGGGCAATGCGGTTGATGTGGTGTACATGGACTTCCAAAAGGCATTTGATAAAGAGCCACATAATAGGCTTACCAGCAAAGTTGAAGCCCATGGAATAAAAGGGACAGTGGCAGCATGGATATGAAATTGGCTAAGTGACAGGAAACAGAGAGTAGTGGTGAATGGTTGTTTTTCAGACTGGAGGAAGGTATACAGTGGTGTTCCTCAGGGGTTGGTACTAGGACCAGTGATTTTCTTGATATATATTAATGACTTGGGCTTGGGTGTACGGGGCACTATTTCAAAATTTGCACATGACACAAAACTTGGAAGTATAGTGAACAGTGACGAGGATAGGGATAGGCTTCAAGAGACATAGACAGGCTGGTGGAATGGATGGACACATGGCAGATGAAATTTAACGCAGAAAAGTACGAAGTGATACATTTTGGTCGAAAGAATGAGGAGAGGCAATATAAACTAAAGTGTACAATTCTAAAGGTGGTGCAGGAACAGAGAGACCTGGGGGTATATGTGCACAAATCATTGAAGGTAGCAGGGCAGGTTGAGAAAGTGGTTAAAAAAAGCATACGGGGCTTTATAAATAGAGGCATAGAGTACAAAAGCAAGGAAGTTATGATGAACCTTTCTGAAACACTGGTTCGGCCACAACTGGAGTATTGTGTCCAATTCTGGAAGGATGTGAAGGCCTTAGAGAGGGTGCAGAAAAGATTTACAAGAATGGTTCCACGGATGATGGGCTTCAGTTACATGGATAGATTGGAGAAGCTGGGGTTGTTATCCTTAGAGCAGAGAAGATTGAGAGGAGATTTGTTAGAGGTGTTCAAACTCATGAGGGGTCTGGACAGAATAGATAGAGAGAAACTGTTCCCATTGGCGAAAGGGTCAAGAACCAGAGGACACAGATTTAAGGTGATTGGCAGAATATCCAAAGGCGACATGAGGAAAAATGTTTTTAGGCAGCGAGTGGTTATGATCTATAATGCACTGCCTGAGAGGGTGGTGGAGGCAGATTCAATAGTGGCTTTCAAAGTGGAATTGGATAAGTGCCTGAAGGAAAAAAAATTTCAGGGCTACAGGGAAAGGGCAGGCGAGTGGGACTAGCTGAAGTGCTCTTGCAGAGAGCCGGCATGGGCTCGACGGGCCAAATGGCCTCCTACTGTGCTGTAACCATTCTATGATTCTATGATTCCTCTGGCCATTCCACTTCTTGCTTCTCCAGGTGGATGCCCTGGTCAATGGTAAGGTTTTCAAGTACACAGCAGCCCACTATTATCCGGGAAAACTATGATCTAAGAGTTAGCAAAATTTATCAACGACTGTAAAAATAAATGTTTCACTGTTGCAATGATTTGCTTATTCTAATATTGTTTAATAAATGTGTTTGTCAGTTAAAGATTAAAACAAGGTTCATTGTAGTACTATTTTACCACTTTCAAAGCAAAGGATGATCCTCTGATAGAACAAATAGGTGAGATAATCTCCAAAAAGGTTTCTCCTTAAATACAAAAAGAAAGACTTGCATTTATATAGCGCCTTTCATGACCTCACAACGTCCCAAAGCATTTTAGAGCCAATGCAGTACTTTTTGAAGTGTAGTCACTGTTGTAATGTAGGAAATGCAACAGCCAATTTGTGCACAGCAAGCTCCCACAAACAGCAATGTGATAATGACCAGATAACGGCCTAGAAATTAGGTATGGCCCCGCCAGCTCAGTTGCGCCCAAAAGTTTGCGCAGCGCCCGGAGCCCGTTGCGCCCGCCAGAAATTCACTTTTAGCACCCCAAGTCGGAACCGGGCGCTGTTCCAGGGTGTGCCCGCCTCCGCTTGGGGCGCTGAAAGTGAATTTCAGCGCTCCAGCTGCCGCTGCGCCACCCGATGCGGTGCGGCAGGCTGGGGTACTGCAGGCCTCCTCCTTCTCTTAAGGAGGAGCTGCCTGCAGCCGTGAGATCGCCGCTGGATTCTGCCGGCAAATGAGCCCGGCACCACGGAGAAGTGCCTGGCTCGCGGGAATCAGCCACCAATGCCGTGGGGGGGGTGGTGTAGGAGGCCGGGGAGGGAGGTGCGGGCAGGCGGCCGCCGAAAAAGCGGCCGGCCGCACCTCCACCTTTATGCGCCCCACTAACGCTGCATGAAGGCCGTGTTTCACGAACGTTGTTTGCGGCCGCTGCGGAAGAGGCGGCAGCAACTGAATATGGGCGTCGGGCCGGCATCGGGGCGGAACCGGGGCGCTGCGCACACCGATGACGTCATCGGTGCCGGCGCAGCGCTACCGGCTACCGCCGCCATTAACGCTGCACTCAATTTCCGCGCTGCCAACCCCGCCGGCGCAGAAGACCTCTTTAGGCGCTAAGTGGGCGCAAGGCCCACTGAATTTCTAGGCCAACCTGTTTTAGTGATGTTGATTGAGGGATAAATGTTGGCCAGGACACCGGAGATAACTCCCCTGCTCTTCTTCAAAATAGTGCCAAGGGATATTTTGCATTCACCTGAGAGAACAGACAGGGCCGTGGTTTAATGTCTCATCCGAAAGAAAGCATGTCCGACAAGTACAGCACTCCACTGGAGCGGCAGCCTAGATTTTTGCGCTCAAGGCTCTGGGGTGGGACTTGAACCCACAACCTAGTGCTACCAACTGAGCCATGGCTGACACTACAGGCTGGATGACATTGTTACCAGGAGTGGGGCTTGAACCCGCGCGGGCATATGTCCATTGGATCTTAAGTCCAATGCCTTAACCAGTCGGCCATCCTTCCACAAGAATAGTGTGAAGTAACTGGTCACGCTTATATGAGCTATGTGGCAATGTGGCATTAGATCAATTTACAGAAAGTATTTGCATTCTTTGATTGATATATTTAAAAAGTAAGTTGGAGCCTCATCCATATTTGTTCTTCATATCCATATTAAATGGATGACATTCTCACAGTGGTCAACCTCAAGTTAACTAAGTCAACACCAAGGCAGTTATCTTGGGCATGCTATAATATTTTGCCCAGATATCAAGGCAATTTGGAACATTTTCAAGGATATGGGGATTAAGGGTTCACATATCAGTATGGTCTGAAATACAGAAGCCAAAAATATCTAGAGTAAAAAGGGTCAAAAATGGCCAAAGATGTAACAGTAGTATTAAATGAAACTTGATTTGTCTATTTCATAATTCAAGTAGGGAGCTTAAGCAAAGGAGTAGTGACAGTATAATGGATATGTCTGCAAGATATCAAATGCAGGCAACACTATTTTTATTGATAAATCTACACAACACAGGATTTGGTTCAGCAACAAAACTAAGATCATATTTGTGGTGATGTGGGAGAGGTAAAATATCTTTAATGGTGAAGGTGGTCAAGGCGTGTGTCAACATATCACTTAATTTTTAAAAAGAAAGTGGTGGTTGGGAGGCTGCAAGAATCCAAACAGGCATTTGTGCATTTATCGCTTATTTAAACAAAAATAGTTGTTACATAACACTAACTAAAGAGCAGCTCAAGACATATCAGTGCTGCAATCAACTATTACTTTTCACACATGCCAAGCACACCAGTAGTGTTAGGAAATAAATGTACATGTACTCAGATGCTGCTGCCTTGGACCTTGGGACACCCCCAAAAGAATCCCACTGCTGTGTGCTGGGTCAGGTGAATGCTATTAAAAGCAAACACAGAATTCTACCCAATGTGTCTAAAATTATCTGGAATTTCTTGGACTTCTTTCCAGGTCAAGGCTTCTCACACTCTAAAACTGAACATGATACGTCATCTCTTTGCTGTGTTCCACTGACCTTTAAAAGGGATATGCATATAGGCAGCTGAAGTATGACCGTCGTAGAGTTCTCAGCAGTGCCTTTGAACTGACTAAGCTATAGTAAGTTGGGTACAGTACTAAGTATTCCCTGAAGCCCTAAATGAACTGAGAAAACTTCTGACCAACTACTTTCAAGTAAGGCAACTCTAAGCTAAATCCAAGTTAGAGGAGGTCTGGTGCCTGATTTTATATTTTGTATTGTTACTGATTTAATCTCAGCACCAATTGTGGCTTTAAATTATCAGGGGAGAAATTCATTTTGCCCTGTTTGGGGTGCTAACTTTTAAAAGTTGAAAAAATTAGCGCCAGGCACTAATGTTTCGCAACTTTAAAAAAATTTGTTTTTGCACGCCAGGAAGGAAGCAGAGTGCTAAATCAAGTGCTCCACTTGCTTCTCGGAGCGCAACAGGCAACAGGCGGGGCGGTAGGTGAGCTGTGCTGCACAACGGGCCGTGCAGCGCTGCCGCGTTGGAAGGCTCCTTCCCTCCCTAAAAGGAAAGGGCCATCGCTGCAGGCTCTGCAATGGAAAGCAACTTACCTGGTCCTCAATGGCAGCTGCGATCCGGCCCGATCAGCCCGATGCACTGCAGCAGAGTGCCAGGCTAATCGAGCGCTGGGGGAAAAAGGAAAAAAACAGAATACGAGCATTTCAGTATTTTTTTCCCTACCTCGGCCACCTCGCCTTTAAGTATCGCCCCCGAAGCGCCCGGCCTCCCGATGAACACCTCCTGCACCTGCTGGTGTTTTCACCCGGCGATGCTGCGGGGGGCAAAACCAAAGTTCGGGTCCGGGGCGTAACCGGGGCGATGCGCACGGCGATGATGTCACGATCTCTGTGTGAAGGAGATGGGGCGCAACGCCATAACGCCGCCGCAAACCTCCCGTCGAATTTAGTGGGGGGCGATATTCTCGCCGCGCCCGGGCGGTAAGTGGATAGTGCCCCATTATCACCCCCCGGAGGCGATAACGAGAAGTGTAAAGGTACCCAATTTCTCCCCCATAATGTTTTTTGCAGTAGAGTGGGGTGCTAATTAAAATTATATTTAAGTGTGGCTTTGGACATGCAAATTAATTTATTTTAGACAAAAAGTTGTTTTAATTTGAAAGGTCATTATCTCTTTGACAATAGGTATAGATTTATGTTCAAAATTTGTAGCATAATTTCTAATTTCAGTGTTCTGAGCCTCGCGATTACTGTTGACAATATTAGTGGATGAATAGTTAACAGGTTCGTCTGATATTCCTGTGTCTGCTATTTTAGTGCAGAAATTATCCACTTAAGTAAATGGGATAAAACCTGTGTTAAAATAATGGACACAGGAATGCTATATGAACATGTTGAATGTTCCTCCACCAATATTGCAACAGTAATTATTAGGCTATGGTGACTTGTTGAGTTTCAACCACCAGGTTTTGTCTTCTTAACTTCAGTCCAAAACACTTTTACAGCTACATAAAAAGACAAACTAGCAGTTATTGGTTCTTTAGTGCCATTGGGACCACATAACTGCACAGCTGCACAATGAGTGAATACTGGCAACATTAAACAAATAAAATTACATATGACATTAGTTCCAGTACAATCACTTAACAATGCAGAAATGCAATCATTATAAGTATGAATTAACAATTTTGATGTGAATAAAACACAGTGGTCACAGTGCTGACTATGACCCAACTTCTTCATTTTTCTTATGGGATAATCAGTGCGTCAATGTAATTGTACAGTAAGCAATCAATCCATCTGAGGGGGAGTAAATTAAAAAGTTTACATTGGGGACTAGGTGGCTGACTGGGCTGGCAAACTGTTCTTTCACCTTTGTGACCTGGGTTTGAATTCAGCTAAGAGGCATGAAATGAGGATCTCCTCTCCTTATTGTAAAGATCCTACAGAAAATGTTATGGTCCGGTCTTAATCCAGTTCAGACTGGGGGTAGTCCCACACCATGGGCCGGAATTTTGCAGGGGATTAGCGGGCGCGATCGGTGGTGGGTCGGGTGGGAAAGTGCTTTTGTTCCACAGCGGGTTGGGAACCACTGTGAACCCGCTGCCACGCGCCTTTCCCAATGTCGGGTCTGTCAGCACTGAGCATATCCGACCCGCAGCGGTGGGGGACCCAATTCAGGTAATTTGTGGCTTGTTTAGAGCCACCTAAGAATGATGTTCAGCGTACTTTTTGCTTTTGACAGCTCGCCCACGGGGTCCACGCTGGTTGTGGACCACATCTGTCAGACAGCTGAGGTGGGAGTTCAGTGGCCATTGAATCAGCTGTTGAGTTGACAGCTTCAAATGTAAAGTAAAAGCTCCCACGTTACAGAGATATCTTCCCTCAGCCATAAGCTCTTCCTCACTGCATTTCCATGACAGATTCACCATGCTGCAAGTCTTTACACAAGTCTCCATCCAGTCTGACCTCATTACCTCTCTCACCATTGACAGATCGCTTCTGTCATCTCTACTTCGTCTGCTATCTATTCCATCAGCATGGGTGTCCTTTATACTCTCTCACCTTGGTCCCCAGAATCCAAACATGATCAGCCCCAACACCAGCAGCACCAGGCACACCAGCAGCACCAACAACAACACTAACCTTCTCCGCAATCAACTGATGCTGCACAGGACACAGGGCATCAGCACCTGACCACATTGCCGCCCAGGAGGCCAGGGATGCCCTCACCATGGCCAGATTTACTTCACTTGACACTGTACACCCTGGCTGCCACATAATGCACCAGGTTGGCACCACTGAACACCAACACCATAACGCATCCCTACAATGCCCAAACCATTCCTTTCACACTCATCACCATTGCGGGGGGTACCGTTATGTCTCACCATTCACTGCAACTCACTATCCACTTCCAAAGGTGCACACAAATCTGTCCAAGAAAGCAAAGTGTTGAAAATAAAGGTTTCAATGTTTGACACCACATTAACAGAAACTTTACATGAACATTGGATAAAACACCCAAGTGCCTACCCTTGTGTGTTGTTAATTGGTATGATTGGACTAGGATGAGGGTGAGTGTGAGGGGTAGCTCGTGAGATGGGGATATGATAAAGTAGATAGAGAGGGATGGGTGGAGGTGCAAGGTAAGTTGGTGTGAGTAAGGGTGTGCAGAAGTAGGGTAGGGAAGGCAGAGTGATGGGGATGTGATGAGTGGCATAGCTGGATGATGTGTGTGGCTTTGTACTAACATTTCGTGATCTACTGAGATCATTGAAACATTGGCGGCACTGCACCCAGGTCCTCCTGACCATATCCCTGTTTGTGTCTTCCTGCGCAATGTGCAATCAGGCTGTGTTGATCTCCTGGGGAAGTCTCTTCTGCCCATGGGAAGGGACGAGAACCTCCCTGCATGCTGTGACTCCCTCCATAAGCATATGGAAGGAGTCATGTGAGAGCCTGGGTGCAGCTGTGCACCTCTGTGCAGTGATTGTCAGTGTTTGCAGCACCTCAATGCTGTAGAACACTGACAGCATAAATGTCAAAATAAAGTTGGCCATGGTCCCTTTAAGGAAATCGGCTGATGATGCATCAAATGACATCACCAGACCAGCTTTCTCTAATTGGCCGGGAAACGCGCTGGGCTGGCTACACAAGCCCAATCAATGGAAATTAATTTCTCAGAGCGGGATGGAGCCAGCAGCGGGGTCGCGACCCACCACCGATGTTGCCTGCCACGGACCCGCTGAGGTCAGCAAAATTGCGGCCAAAATAACTGCCCATCTGAGGTACTCTGCAAGTGGTGTGCTGTATGTGACCTGGGAGTGTTTGTAGCTAATTTTGGGTCGGCGGGGGGGGGGTAATTTTCACCTTCACTGCTTGGGTAATAAAGTGAGAGAGCAGTTTGCCCACCCTTTATAGAACCTACATAATTTCCATTTCCATTGATTTTAATTAATTCCTCTGTGTTAATACCCTTCACTTTGATGAGCAGAAAAATTCACCAAAATGCTTATTCTTGATAAAAGACTCCACTGCTGTGCTAATGATAAGTGAATGTGGGTTGTGAGTGCATCAGCAATAGTAGGGTGAGAGCAGCTTCAAACTCCTGCTGTCGTCATCGATACTGGCAGCAAGTCATGGTGAAATGTAATTTTAAGCTAGTAACGCTGTATGGCCAATTCAGTCCCTTCCTTGAAGCTGTTCTATAATTCTCTACTAGTGCTGCTAGACAGACAGGAATTTGGAACTGAGTATTATTAACATCACAAGTTGCATCTCCCAAGACTGATAATTGTATCAGTGGCAGTAACACCACTTTTGAAAATATTGCTCCTGATTACTACCAGCAAGAAAGTCTTGTCCAATTTTGGATGTAGCCCCATTGGATTTACATTGAAATTCAATCCTGTTAAAATGTTCTGAGCTAAAGAGCTCTTCAATGTAATTTAAAAAAAAGAGTAAAACACTGACTTCTGCCAAGAGATGTCACCAGCAAGTTCAATAAATACTATACAGTATCTGCCAGCTGATGGGCTCCACAAAATGAATAACCCTGCTTGTGAACAGACTGAGAACCATTGATCCTTCACCTGTAACTCCCACAATAAAGCCACCGGGTGCTGTGCTCTCATGAGGCACACCCAATGGTTGAAGCCTAATCACTACATCCCATCTGCACATCAAATTTGCACTTTGCAGTGTAATTGTGTTTTCCCAATACCTAGCTGCTTCAGATTAAAAACTGCACAACAACAAGCATGCTTAAATTAATAAGCTAGGACAGAGAGTTCACGTGAAAAGTACTAAAAAACACAATCTTCCAATAGCAGGATTGTGATGCACTGCAAGAATCAAAATGAAAATACTCACATTCACACGTACATTCTACATGTTTTATTTGAACATTAGTAATTTATTTTGTTATTTCTTAACAACAGGGAATATCTGACAATTAATGTAATACCAACATAATAAAAAAAGAGTATAAGCTATTGAGGTAAGAATCACCCTGAGTAAGTTCTCAGTATCCTGATAGTTGTAACATGAAAGTTCCTGAGCCGTAGATATGCCATGTTGGAAGGGACTGAATGGGGGTGAGTGTTTCCCCTGAAAGAAGGAGGGAGGGAGGTTGGAAAAAAAAATTGGAAGGCGAGTCAACCGTTAAATATCCGTGACCCTACCCACAGATAACGCCAGTTATTCACTTTCAGGGTATGGTAGCATTGTGGTTAAATTACTAGACTAGTACTCCAGAGGCCTGGACTAGTTAATTCAGAGAATGTGAGTTCAAATGCCATCATGACACTTTGAGAATTTGAATTAAGTTTAAAAAATCTGGAAATACAAAGCTGGTGTCAGTTAAAGTGACCATAAAGTTGTCTGATTGTCATAAAAACCTAACTGGTTCACTAATGTCCTTTAGGGGGAAAAAAACTGCCATCCTTACCTGGTCTGCCCTATATGTGACTCTGGTCCAACACAAAATGGTTAACTCAGTTGTATAAAAAACCAAATCTCTCAGGGAAACTCGGGAGGGGCAATAAATGCTGACCGTGCCAGTGATGCCCACCTCCTGAGTAGGAATAATAAAATCTGTCTTTACATGTGAGAAGCTTTTGGTGGGATTTAGAAAATATTTGTTAGGTTTTTACGATAATCTGACAGAGGTTGTACCTGAGCATGCGAACAATCATTTTTCAAAGGAGTAATAAATTTAGATCTGGAATGAGCTTGATTGGGCTTAATTTAAGTCTTTTTTAAATTCATTCCCAGGATGTGGGCTGTAAGATTTGCAAAATTTGTGCATCGCCCCGAAGGTTATTATCGATAAAAGGGACCGTGCTTGGACATTTTTGAATCAAAAAGGGTACCCAAGATGGCGTCCGTGCCTCGTGGCAGAAAGCTTACGGGTCTCCAAAATGGATTCTGCAGTGCAAACAGCTTGGGGGAAATCGAAACTAAGGCTGCAGGCTTTCTGTGAAAAGAAATTTGTGTTTTGGGCCCCAGACAAAACTGTGAATTAAGTATTAGACCGAATTGGAGACAGATCTGAATTCAATGAGGCCTACAGTTAAAGCCATCAAACAGTCTGCATACATAATCGGAAACAGATTAAGCACATCCATCGAGGCTGGACAAGCCCATCAAGGACTTTCAGGACAATACGAGTCAATTATCGGGCCGGTAGATGCAATTACCGGCCATCTAAAACCATCAGTATAGATTGCTACCATTATTTTAACTAGCCCGCCAAAATTAAAACAAAGAACTAACCTGATTTGGCGCGCAGATAAGGGTTTTTCAACGAAGGTATAATTGAAGGCCCCCAGGTAGCAATCGGTGAACTCCTGCTCTGCTCTCCTGCTGCTCCACTGCTGTGCTGGCGCTGGTGCTGCTGCTCCCCGGCTCTTCGGCCCCTCGCCCTCGTGGCTGCCGCTCTTCCCCTGTCCCGCGCTTACCCCCTGGCCTTTGCCCGTGCCCTCCCACTCTATCTGGACTTGCCCCGACACCGGGTCGGGCGAACACGGGCAATTCAGGCCAGGCGAAGCGGGACACGATGAGGGGAAGAGGAGGGAAGACCACCGGAGGGAAGGCCAACTGAGGGTAGGCTTCAAATCAGCGGGTCTTCAGCCCCAGCTGACCTGCAAACTCAAACTGTCGACGAAGGACCATCCCTGCAAGGCAAAGTACCCAAGCAGAGACTTTAACTTTGGGGTACTTGAACCCGGACAACGCCCTTGCAACACCCGGAGCCCACGTGACGACGGCAGGCTCCAGAGAGCACCAAGAGCGAACCCCGAACCCAACCGCTGTTTTGATCCAACAAACCCCTTTTGATTGGTGAGCATGAATTCTGACCCCTCATAGCTTAGCCTAGTTAGGTATAGGGGGTGGGATAAGGATAAGGGGATTGTTAAGATAATTGTTTTCCCTCGATGTGCCGTGTGTTCCCCATTTCCCTGTATATAGCATTATTATGACTCTCTTGTAATTTTTGCCTGTAGAAGTGTACACTAGTGATTTTCCATAGGATTGTATTAAGCTTTCCTCTTCAATAAAATCTTGGTTTTGTTTGCATCCAACCACCTGTCTACTCGAGTCTTCTCTGTATCGCTGCCTGTATCTAAGTCCGGTGTCTAGAACCCAGGGGGCGAGCGATTCGAACCGCTCAAGGAAGGTAGTCAGAGGTAAAGCTGACTGACCCGAACACGCCTGTGCAAAAATACCCTACAGAAATGGCGACCGCGGCAGGACACCGGGAACAAGGTTGCGATACGGTAGACAGTGGTTCGGATGAGCGAACCGTGATCGAGGAAAGGATTTCGGATTATGTTTTTAGCAAGGTGAATATCATTAAGAAGTGGATCACCACTCTGTTAAAGGCTGGGCATCCGGTAGACGCAGCAGCAAGTGGACAGAGGGAAAGGAACACAAGAAGTCCTTAGAGAAAGCAGTTTGGCTGATGTGCTTTAAAAAGCAGATCCAGCTTCTCGACGGGCTCGTTGCCGCACAGGCAATCGAGTTAAGGGAGTCAGCCCTGGAGATTCAGCATAAGGCTCTCACGAGGGAAAAGTTGTTAGTAGCTCTGCAGGCTTTGAACCAAGAAAGAGTACATCTAGTAAGAGAACACAAGGCCCAGTTGGAATACCTACAGTGTCAAGTCACCGAGGCCAAGGGAAATGAGTCAAGGTTGCGGGAGAAAAACGCCCGCATGCCAAGGCAGCTAAGGAACAGAAAGAGAAAGTGCAGGAGGTAAAAGCCGCTTACAAGCTAACTAATGAACAGGGGTTTGAGGAGGCAGACCATGGCCCCTGCAAGGAGAGGATAGAAAATCTGAGCCGGGCCCTCCGGAAGGCAAAAGGCATGGTATGTCTCATAAGCCCAAAGGCAGGTCAGGCAGATTTTATGGGGAACGAGGGGAGAACAGTTCCAGTGTCACCGGTAGTGCCTAGGGACGACCCGGTTGAGAGAGAGGAGACCTCACGACCACCACCCATAGCGCCAAGTTTCAGCAAGGTTTGGCAGCAAGGGGGGGGGTGGTGGAGCCCAGAGAGGAGCCAGAGGTGGAGGCGGAGGTAGAGCAACCCCCGCCCGAAAAGCCGGAACCGGAGCCGATGTGCCCAGCACGGCATCGGAGGTTCGGCCCACCCGCCAATGGCGAAGATGAGGGACCCCTCCAAAACCAGTTCGTATTACCCTTTAACACCCAACAGCTTAGGGTTATGGTCAACCATGTCCTGAAGCTTTCCGCCAAGGGAGACCCCTCGATCCACTTCAGGGAAATAGAGCAGGCCGCCAGCGTCAACGACTGCGATGATGCTGAAAAGGCCAAGATGCTGCTATTCTCCCTGGAGAGTAATCTCCTCCAATCCCTCTCTGAAGAGTGTAAGAGGGGACAGAGCGGGTACGAGGAGCTTAGAGACGCGGTTCTGGAGGCCATGGAGATGGATGAGGGAAGTCTTTTCTCCCGCGTGGAGAAAACGGTACAGCTCTCAGGGGAGACCCCGCAGGCTTTTGCGGACCAGTTGTGGCCGGTGTACTGGAAAGCCAGCCTGGGGACGCGGGACCGGGGATTCCTGAACGGGGATTCTCTGACGCATTGGCTCCGTTGTCTAGTGGCGAACAGCTTGCCACAGATCCGGGCCAAGGCAGAAGCCTGGTTCGACCCCAAAGATCCCCAGACCACAGAGATCACGGTAATTAGACAGCTCACCCTGGCCTATAAAAACGGTAGGGGGGCCGATGCACACCCACCCAAGGGTAAGCTGCATGAGGTAAAACCTGGACCGGGTAGGAAAGAGTGGCACCAGGAAGGGAGTAACCCCCCCAACACAAAGACCAATTGTTACGGGTGTGGGAAGGGTGGTCACTGGCGGAAGGAGTGTAAGAACCCTTGGAAGGATAACAAGGGAAAGCATCCCACAGTCCCAGCCCAAAAGGCGGGGGAAGGGACCACTTCCGCAGATGTTGAGTCGCTTTTGGACGCCATGAGGTCCTTACTGACTGGCCAGGGGAGAGTAGCAGCCGCCACTGGTGCTCTCACCCCATCAGCCCCACCCAACCCACAGCCATGACTAGAGCCGGCGCAGCCTGTGTATTTGTGTTCGCTCCGATATGATGAGTGGAGGAGACCCATGATGGAGATGGAGGTGGAAAAGGTAGCGGGGACCTATCTGTTGGACATGGAGGCATCACGCACCGTGATCTACTCAGCTAACCCCACCACCTCACCTCTCTCTAGCGGGGTCCCATACAGTCTATCGGGGTTCACAGGTAAGGAACAGGCTGGCTCGGTCTCCATCCCGCTCGCCATTCGGATCGGACCGCTCCGCTCCAAGTGGACATATGTCCTGATGAATTGGGAAGTGGAGGGTGGAAGAGGGGTCCTGGGGGCCGATTTTATCGTAGGTCACGGGATCTTGGTGGATTTAAGGAATCACTGCCTCTGGGGGGCAGGAAAGCTAAAGAACGGTGAGATCATAGTTATCCCGGGTAAGGAAGGGAAGGGGACCCTCTGCACCATGAAGCCCAAAGAGGATTATAACCTCGGGCTCATGGTCAGCAACACCCCACCAGAGTTCCAGGCATTTGTGCAGGCCCACCTGGCCGCATTTGCCACTCACAAACACGACTGCAGGAGGGTCACAGGGTTTGAGGTCAGAGTAGGCGGGGACCCCATGACCCGACCACAGAAACAGTATAACTTCCCCAGGGAAGCAGAGCCGGACATGGAAGCAGCCATGTCCTCGTTAGTACAGCAGGGAGTTCTGAGGCCGATAGCCACCCATGTGAACTCTCTGTTGTGGCCGGTTAGAAAACCGGACAATTCTTGGAGGGCCATGGTGGACTATTGGGTGCTCAATAGTAACATCCCAGCCTGTGCACCTACAGTGGCAGCAATTGCCGACCTGATAGGGAGCATCCCAGCATCCGCGACCACTTTCACGGTGCTGGATATTTCCAATGGGTTTTGGTCCATCCCTGTAAGGAGGGAGGATCAGTACAAGTTTGCCTTTATGTTTAAAGGGCAACAGTACACATGGAACTACTTGCCTCAGGACTTCCATAATAGCCCCAGCATCTTCCATCAGTGCATGGTGTAATGATCAGTAACCTGTCATTCTGGAATGGTACACTAGGTGCTGCTGTATGTATATAAGAGTAAGCTACCCACAAGGCAGCAGTCAAGATGGAGGCCTCTACAGATACTGTACCTAGTCCACATGTGCTCAATAAAGTGTCTAGCAAAAGCTAGCTGTTCTTAATAAAAATGACTAGTTATTAATGAACATAACATGGTACCAGGATTGGTAAGATCTGCTGAATATTGTGCAATGCGACATGGAGAATTTGAAGCCACCAGAGCATTTGAAACTCACAGGAAATGTCGACTACAATTGGCAGACTTTTAAACAACAATTCGAACTCTGCATTGCTGCCATCGGGTACGGTACAAAGCCAGACGCAAGGAAAATAGCATTGCTGCTCACGGTTGCAGGCCCACAGGCAATAGAGGTATTTAATACATTTGTATTTAACCCAGAGGAGAACAGAGAAAAATTAGACGATGTGCTAAAGAAGTTTGATACACATTGTTCTCCCAAAAAGAATGAAACCTATGAGAGGTACATCTTCCGTTCTCGGACACAGCAGCAAAATGAGACTTTTGATAGCTTTTTGACTGATCTGAAACTGACAGCACAGACATGTAGTTTCTCTGAGCTGAAAGCATCCATGATTTGTGACCAGATTGTGTTCGGTATTCATGATAAAAAAAGTCAGGGAACGTCTGTTGAGAGAAACCGAACTAACATTGGAAATTGCTGTGAAAATATGCCAAGCTAGCGAGCTAGCTCAAAAGCATGCCAAGACTTTCAGTGAAATCAATGATGATGCGATTGCAGTAAGTGCTGCTGTCGGTGCTGTGTCCTACAAGGGGAAGAAACATGGGCAGGACAGAAGTCAAAAGCAATCGGAGGAAGGAATTTTTAATTGTAAACGCTGTGGTTACAAACACCAGTTAAAACAATGTCCAGCGTTTGGAAAAATGTGCACAAAATGTCATGGAAAGAATCACTTTGCCAAACAATGCTTTTCAAAAGTAAAAACTAAGAAAGGGCAACGAGTTAATGTAATTGAGGACACTGAATTAAGTGAGACATGTTTTGTAGGAATGGTGTCATGTGACAATATCAAAAAGGATGCAGAAAATGTGCAGCCCTCAGGAATTAACAATGCTGAACATAAAGTTAATGCAGTAAAAGAGGACAAATGGATCATCCCACTGCAGGTAAATGGAGCATTAGTTACATTGAAACTAGACACTGGGGCAAAAGCAAACTTAATCAGTATGAGTGACATTAACAATATGAAAGAAAAGCCCAAAATACAGAAAAAGTCAGTACTACTGAAGGACTATAATGGACAGAAAATAGATAGCTTAGGTGTATGCAGACTTAAAGTGACAGTCAAAGACAAAGTGCATCATCTCATGTTTTCTGTTGTGGCTGAAGGACTTGATTCACTACTGGGTGACAAAGCTTGTGAGGACTTAGAACTGGTCAAGAGAGTCTACCGTATAAACTGTGCCATAAGCAGACCAGATGACTCGGTGGATTCTGTAGTGAATGATTTCCAGGATGTGTTCAAAGGATTTGGAGTTCTACCATTCACTTACAAGATCCAGCTAAAGGAGGATGCTCAGCCAGTGGTACATGCTCCACGAAGAGTTCCAGCACCCCTGCGTGACCGGCTCAAGAATGAACTGGAAAGAATGACCACACTAGGAGTCATCAGGAAAGTCGAAGAGCCAACAGACTGGGTTAACTCCATGGTATGTGTAAAGAAAAAGAACAAGGACCTAAGAGTATGCATGGATCCAAAGGACTTAAATGCAAACATAAAACGTGAACACTACCAGATTCCCAAGTGAGAAGAAATCACCAGTGAAATGTCAGGTGCCAGATACTTCACAAAGCTCGATGCCTCACAAGGATTTTGGCAACTAAAACTGGATGAAGAGAGCACCAAATACTGTACCTTCAACACACCATTTGGCAGGTATTGTTTCCTCAGAATGCCTTTCGGGATAATATCTGCATCTGAAATCTTTCATAGAGCGATGGAACACATAATTGAAGGTCTGGAAGGAGTTCGGGTCTATGTTGATGACATCATCATCTGGGGCTCCACACTGAAAGAACACAATGAGAGATTGACTAAAGTGCTACAGCGCATACGCCGGAATGGACTGAAGCTCAACAAAGCCAAGTGTCAGTTTGGCGTCCAGGAAGTCACTTTCCTAGGAGATAATCTATCTGGTAAAAGAATAGAGCCAGATATGGAAAAAGTAAACGCCATACTCAAAATGCCCTGACCCACTGACAAAAAAGGAGTGCTACGCATCATGGGGATGATAAACTTCATTGGAAAGTTCATTCCTAACTTGTCAGCCAAGACAGCCTGTCTGCGAGACCTGCTACGTAAAACAAATGAGTTCGCATGGACAGAAAGACATGAACAAGAGTGGATAAACCTCAAAACAGTGCTGACAACCACACCTGTACTCACCTTCTTTGACCCAACAAAAAGAATCAAAGTGTCAATGGATGCATCAAAAGATGGCCTAGGTGCAGTCTTGCTACAAGCAGAGGGTGAAGATTGGAAGCCTGTTGCCTATGCCTCCAGGTCTATGACTGATACTGAGTGTCGATATGCCCAGATTGAAAAGGAATGTCTAGGCTTGGTAGTTGGACTAGAAAAGTTTCATGGCTACATATATGAACTTCCCACCTTCACAGTTGAGACCACAGCCCACTGGTTGCCATCATAAAAAAGAACCTGAATGAGATGTCTCCAAGGATTCAACGACTCATGATGAAGCTGCAAAGACATGACTTTGAACTGATCTACACACCAGGCAAATACATAGTGTTAGCAGATGCACTATCCCGAGCACCCACAATGAGTCATGTGAGCTCTACTGAAGAAGACGTGGATGTTCATGTGAGTATGGTCACTGCTGCGCTGCCCGTGTCAGACACAAAATCAAAGCAAATAGCAGAAGAAACAGTAAAAGATACAGTATTACAAACAGTAATCGAGAACATTCATCATGGTTGGCCAAAAGGTTCCTGTCCAAAATATTTTCACATAAGGTCAGAATTGAGTGTCGCAGTGGACTATTACTAAAACAGAACAGAATAGTCATTCCACAGGCTCTACGTCAAGACATGCTCAAAAGGATTCATGAGGGACACCTCGGAATTGAAAAATGCAAAAGGAGAGCAAGAGACACTGTTTATTGGCCTGGCATAAATAAGGACATTGAGAACATGATAGGCAAATGTGAGACATGTCAGAAACACCAAAACAAACAAGCAAAGGAACCAATGATAGTAGCTGACATACCAACAGCACCATGGCAAAAGGTTGGTATGGACCTTTTTCATTTAAATGGTAAAGACTATCTAATAGTGATTGACTACTATTCTATCTATCCTGAGATGGCGCTGCTCTCAAGCACCACAGCAAGCAGTGTAATTATGCATGTGAAACCCATCTTCACCAGACATGGAATTCCCAGGATTGTCATTAGCGACAATGGTCCGTGCTTCAACTGTAAGGAGTGGCAACAGTTTGCAGCACATTATGACTTTCAACACATCACATCCAGTCCTTTGTATGCTCAGTTGAATGGTAAGGCAGAGAAAGGTGTTCAAGTTCTCAAGCAGCTACTGAAGAAAGCAACAGAAAGCAAGTCTGATCCTTATCTCGCCCTGCTGAGCAACCGAGCCTCACCTTTAGACTCTGGTTCTTCGCCTGCTGAACTCCTAATGGGTCACAAGTTGCGTACCACGCTACCCTGCTGTGCAAAAGAAAAGCAGAGTAAGGAACTGAGACAGAGACTTCAACCGTTAAAGCTGAAACAGAAATTGTACTATGACAAGTCATCCAAAACTCTGAAACCATTGACAAGGGATGATGTTGTCAGGATTGAGGATCCAGATGCATGGAACAGGAAAGCTACAGTTCTTGAGGAAGTAGGACCAAGGTCATACACTGTTAGCACTGAGGAAGGACAGATTCTCAGGGGGAACCGCCGTTCCCTCCTAAAAACACAAGAGACTATCAAAGAGCAAATCGACGACAATGCCGCAACTGAATCTTGTCACTTACCACCAGAAAAATCTAACACAAATACACATACAGGCTCTCATGAAAACACATCAGACTTACCTGTGCTGAGAAGATCCACACGTGAAGTAAAAAAGCCTGATAGACTTAATCTTTGAGTACAAAGAAAACTACATTGAAAATGTATTGACTGTTGAAGATGTTTATGTTGTTATTGATTGATATTGATTGATACTGATTTTGTTTAACCTAAAAGAAAGGGGGATGTAATGATCAGTAACCTGTCATTCTGGAATGGTACACTAGGTGGTGCTGTATGTATATAAGAGTGGGCTACCCAGGATGCACTAGGCTACCCACAAGGCAGCAGTCAAGATGGAGGCCTCTACAGATACTGTACCTAGTCCACATGTGCTCAATAAAGTGTCTAGCGAAAGCTAGCTGTTCTTAATAAAAACTGTTAAGTCTGTGTGTTCTAGTTATTGTTAATAAGAATCACTGCACACAGACCACAAGAGTAAATTCAACAGGTCTTTACTAGTCGGAGGTCAGGCTGAACTGCCCAATAAATCATTACACAGCACTTATATACCGGTGTGGTCACCACCGGTATTACAGTATACAGCAGCCAAGATAAAGTAGTGCATCTCTTAAAATAGGTCTCTTAAAGGTGGAACAGTTACATACACCACAATCCTCCCTTTTTAGCTTAACAGTATATATTCCCCATTAAACATAACATAATAACATATATACACAACTTCATGTAAAAACAGTTCACAGATACAGTCTCTGAGGAGGCCTCCTGATCCGAGACGGATAACGCCTTTCAGGGGTCTCTGGTTCTCGTTGCTGGGGTGACTCATCTGGTTGATCCCCTATGGATAGGACATCATCATCAGGTATATTCACTTCTGAGGTAGATGCTTCAGGTTCACTAACTTCCTCCACGGTTGTCTCTGTCATAACCATGGGCTCGACCCTTGTTCTCGATCCCACCAGTTGGTCAGCATGACGTCGCACTACATTTTCACCAACATCTACCGTGTACATCAGGGGTCCTTGTCTGGCCCGAATTGTTCCAGATTGCCATTTCTCGTTTTTATAGTCCCTGGCTAACACCGGTTGTCCAATTTCAAAACTCCGAGTGGGCTTGTTATTGATATGCTGGAACTGTTTGTTTTCGACTTCCCTCCGCACATTTGGTTTTAACAAGTCCAACCTGGACCGCAACCTCCTGTTATAGAACATCATGGCAGGACTTTGGTTTGTTGTTGCATGGGTGGCGTTTCGATATGCCAGTAGGAAATTGTCCACCTTGTGTTGCAGTGGAATCTGATCTTCGCTCATGGCCTTTATTGCCTTTTTGAACGTCTGTACAAACCTCTCGGCCAGCCCATTCATAGCTGGATGATATGGGGCAGAGGTATAATGTTTCACCCCATTCTTCTTCAGGAATTTCTGGAATTCCTCTGACACGAACTGTGGTCCGTTGTCTGAACATATTTGCTCTGGCAATCCATTTCTTGCAAATATCGTTCCTAGCACCGCGATCGTCTTCTCCGAGGTAGTGGTAGTCATTTTAATCACTTCTGGCCATTTAGAATGTGCGTCCACCGCAATTAAAAACATGGAATCCATGAATGGACCAGCAAAGTCAATATGTACACGTTGCCATGGGGTTGAAGGCCATTCCCATGGATGCAGCGGTGCAATTGGAGGTGCATTTTGGACTTTTTGGCACCCTGAGCAGCTTTTCGTCAGATCCTCTATCTGTTGGTCGATACCCGGCCACCACACATAAGCCCTAGCAAGGCTTTTCATCTTGACTCCCCCCAGATGACCTTCATGTAGTTCTTTTAGAACTCTCTCTCTTAACTTAGGAGGGATAATCACCCTTGTTCCATACATCAATGTTCCCTGACAGATGGACAGCTGTTCTCGTCTTGCTGAGAATGCCGGTAACAGTGGATCACCATGGGCTGGCCATCCCTTTACTGTCAATTCGTAGACCCGGGACAGTGTCGGGTCATTCCTAGTCTCCCTTTCAATATTTGCATTGGTGACAGGTAAACATTCGATGATGGTCGAGTGAAATAACTCCACCGGGTCAACCGTCGGTGCCTCCTCCTCAGTAGGTAGTGGCAGGCGCGACAGCCCATCAGCATTACCATGCTGCTTTGTACCTTTGAATTCTATCTGATATTGATGTGCCCCTAGGAAAAGGGACCATCTCTGGAGCCTCTGTGCTGTCATCACCGAAACACCCTTCTTAGGGTTAAAAATGGATACCAACGGCTGGTGGTCTGTCAGCAGTGTAAACTTCTGGCCCTGCAGGTAATGATTAAACTTCTTTACTCCCCACACAAGGCTGAGAGCCTCCCTATCTGTCTGAGCATAGTTGCGCTCAGCGGAGGTCAATGATCTGGATGCAAATGCGACTGGCCTTTCCAAGCCATTTGGCAACTTGTGTGAGAGTACTGCTCCAATACCATAAGGAGAAGCATCACAAGCTAAACGAATAGGTAGCGTTGGGTTGAAGTGAGCCAACACTTCCTCTGAGGTGATCAATGCCTTGCTTTTGCGAAAGGCCTTCTTACAGTCCTCGCTCCACTTCCATGGTACTTCTTTCTGCAAAAGAGCATTCAGCGGGTGCAGCACCGTGGATAGATTTGGCAGAAACTTATGGTAATAGTTAATCAACCCTAGGAACGACCTCAACTGGGATACATTTTCCGGAGCGGGAGCCTTCACAACAGCTTCGATCTTGTCAGGTGACTTGTGCAGCCCCTCCTGGTCAATGACATGACCACAGTACGAGATCCGTTTCTGAAAGAACTCACATTTCTGGCGATTAACTCGAAGTCCATATTCCTTCAATCTGGTGAGCACCAGTTTCAAATTTGCAAGGTGTTCCTCATCGTCATCTCCTGTAATCAGGATATCATCCAAGTAACATTGAGTGCTTGGAATTCCCTGTAATACCTGCTCCATGGCCCTCTGCCAAATTGCTGGAGCCGAAGCCACTCCAAAAACCAGTCTATTATATCGATACAAGCCTCTGTGCGTGTTGATTGTGAGATACTGGCGCGACTCTTCCTCAACTTCCATCTGTAAGTACGCTTGCGCCAGGTCTATCTTGGTGAAGTGTTTCCCGCCAGACAATGAAGCAAAGATATCCTCAATCCGCGGAAGCGGATATTGCACCGTGTGAAGCACCGGATTAACCGTGATCTTGAAGTCTCCACAGATGCGGACCTTCCCCGGTTCCCCTGGCTTGTTACTCGATGAACGCTTCATGACGGGAACAATGGGCGTGGCCCACTCACTCCAGTCCACCTTAGACAGTACTCCTGAATGTTCTAGCCCTTCCAGCTCAGCTTCCACAGCAGGTCGTATCGCATAAGGTACCGGTCTGGCTTTGAAATATTTTGGGTTTGCATGTTCTGCAATCTTGATTTTTGCCGTAATTCCTCTCAGTGTTCTCAATCCCTGTTGGAACACCTCTTTAGCCTCATCCAATATTCTGGACAATCGTTCAGGTTTGACATCTTTTTTTCCGGAATCTACCGTTATTGCTTTTAGGGAGTGCCAGTCCATATTTATTTTCCTGATCCACTCCCGTCCCAGAAGTGGTGGACCTCCCTCAGGTAGTACATATAAGTCCATTCCTTGGTGTTCTTTGCCCTTGTGTACCACCTTGGCTTTTATCTTTCTGATGGGGTATACTCTTTGCCCCGTGTATGTCTGCAATACTATCTCCGTATCCCGTAGGGGAATATGTGTGAATAACCTTTTGTAATCTTGCTTATTCATGACCGTCAACGCCGATCCGGTGTCCAATTCCATCTTCACTTGGACTCCTGCTATCTGAAGTGTGACCCAGATAGTTTGTAGGTCAGCTTCCTTACTCACATTGTGAATTCTCAGACTACCCAGTTCCTTGCTGTTGGAGTCTGAATCCGAATTCTGTTCATCCGAACTCTTCTCAGCCACCTTATGCACCTTTCTGCACTTTTCCTGCGGTGACTTTTTGTTGCTGGTCTTCTTTCCTGACCGGCATACTTTAGCTATGTGACCAAGCTTGCCACATTTTCTACATTCCTGATTTTTAAACCAGCATTGGTCCTGATCGTGTGTTGCCTTTCCACAACGATAACATTTCGCTGTACCCAAAGCCATTTGATCTACGCTGAGTACCGCTGCCTTCAGCTGCATTTCCGCAGTGCCTCTCGCTGCGGCTTCGTGCGATGCTGCAATAGTGACAGCCTTATCAAGTGTAAGATCATTCTCTTCAAGCAGCCGCTTTTGTGTTCCTTCTTTCGACAATCCACACACGAATTTGTCTCTCAGTGCCTCTGTCAGTCTTTCCCCAAACTGACAGTATTTCGCTAGCTTACGCAGTTCAATTAAATACTCCGCATTGCTTTCCTCTTTCAGTTGCGTTCTCGCATAAAATTTAAATCGTTCCGCTAACATCAGCGGTGTGGGGTTCAAATGATTTCTCAGGACAGCAACAATATTAGCGAAAGCCTGATCT
The DNA here is from genome assembly GCF_052327205.1 of Somniosus microcephalus. Lineage (NCBI taxonomy): Eukaryota > Metazoa > Chordata > Chondrichthyes > Squaliformes > Somniosidae > Somniosus > Somniosus microcephalus. The sequence continues at coordinate 272,548,774 of NC_140990.1, read as the reverse complement.
GCCGGTTTAGCTGGTGATAGAAGATGCTTCAATAGCCCGTATGTCTTCGCACCCATTGAGTTTAGTAAGGTTAGTGCTTTATCTTCATCTGATATTTTATTTGCCTTACAATAAATCTCTATGCGTTCTACATACGTGGCCCAATCTTCAACATCGGGATCGAAATCGTTGATGTTACCACGCTTAGGCATCCTCGCAATCTTCTTGAGAAACAAAAAGAAATTTTTCTTTTACTTTTTTTTTCAAAATGGCGGTTTCCCGCGCTTGTCTTCTTCCCCCGCCTACGAAAATGGCGGCTTCCCGCTTTTGCCTTTCTCCCCCGCTGGCTGTAATGGCGATTGCCGTATTGCTGCGTTCGCCCTTGTAGTGTATGTACCCGTCTACCTTTAAGAGAACTATTGTATGTAACCGTTCACCTTTAAGAGAACTATTTTAGGTGTGGCACTACTTTGTTTGGCTTCTGTATACTGTAATACCGACGGTGACCACACCAGGATATAAGTGTTGTGTCAGGATTTATTGGGCAGATTCGCCCTGACCTTCGAATAGTAAAGTCCTGTTTTAAGTTACTCTTGGAGTCTGTGTATTAATTAACTAAACAACCCACAGACTTTACAGTGGCGACGAGTCCGATCGTACCATGCGGCAACAATACTTCCGAAGCAGTTAACGAGCGTCGAGAAGAGGCAACTGCCCTCGTCGTTCTGCTGGGAGAAAACTCGAGGCTGCAGAACTAGAAAGGAGGAAGGATTTAGAGACAAAGACTTCCATCAGCAACAGGCACTGACTGTCCCTTCTGCCACGGTGAGGAGTGAGCCGATCAGCACGAGAAGCAAGGCGACCACGGTGACTGTGAGTAAGGGAAAGTAAAAAGAATAACCGGAGGATAAGGGCGGTGCACTCGACCACGGTCGAGGGGGAAAGGAGCCGGACAGAAGTTGGGTCCGGAGGCGCTGAGACTGGGGCAGCGTGGAGCAAGGAAGCCGCGGTACAGACAGGCTGGGGGACGCAACGGCGTCGTGAGACAGCTAGACCGCGACCGGCGAAAAAGGCCGGGCAGCGACCGAAGCCACGAAGCGCTGCGACCGGGAACGTAGGCGCGGGAAGAGATAAACTCAGCCGCAGCCGGGGAGGGAAGCACCGGACTGCGAGAGGGCTGGGAGGCGCGATTGGGAGCCGAGCGAGCGGGAGAGGCAGAGCCGACCAAGGGAGACTGAGCGAGAGCCAGTCCAGCGGCTGAAACTGTTCTCCGTCAACGGGGTGTACCCAGCGCCGGTTGCCCTGCCGAGAAAAGGGAAAGCACTGAAGCCGACGCGCAGGCTGTGAACCTGAAAGCCAACGGCCGTCGCCCGTAGGGAAAGTGTACCCCTCCCGCTAGGGAAGAAACGCGGGAAGCCGCCATTAGGCGGGGAAGAAGACAGAAGCGGGAAACCGCCATTGAAGTGGGCGGGGAGAGAAGATAAGCGCGGGAAACCGCCATTTGCGCGGGAACCGCCATCTTGGAAAAAAAAAATAAAAGAAAATTTAAAGAAATAATTCGTGGTGTTATCAGGAAGAGAGGAAGATGCCTAAGCGTGGTAACATCAACGATTTTAATTCCGAGGTAGAAGACTGGGCCACGTATGTGGAACGCATTGAGATCTATTGTGAGGCCAATAAAATAGAAGAAGATGACAAAGCTATAACCTTGCTAAACTCGATGGGCGCGACGACATACGGGCTCTTGAAGCATCTACTATCACCAGCTAAACCGGCGGATCAGACTTTCGATGATATTGTGGCTGTTCTGAAGGATCACTTGAACCCCACACCGTTGATGTTGGCGGAACGATTCAAATTCTATGCGAGAACGCAACGGAAAGACGAAAGCAACGCAGAATACTTGGTCGAACTGCGTAGACTAGCGAAATACTGCCAGTTTGGAGGGAATCTGACAGAGGCATTGCGAGACAAGTTCGTGTGCGGATTGGCAAAGGAAGGAACGCAAAAGCGACTACTCGAAGAGAACGACGTTACACTTGACAGGGCTGTCCTTATTGCAGCATCGCATGAAGCCGCAGCGAAGGGAACTGCGGAAATGCAGCTAAAGACAGCGGCACTCAGTGTGGATCAAATTACCTCGACAACAACAAAATGTTGTCGTTGTGGGAAGACAACACACGACCAGAACCAATGCTGGTTTAAGAACCAGGAATGTAGGAAATGTGGCAAACTGGGTCACATAGCTAAGGTATGCCGGTCAGGGAAGAAGACCAACAACCAAAGGACCAACAACCAAAGGAAGCCATCACAGGAAAAGTACAACAAGGTACACAAGGTGGCTGAGAAGAGTTCAGACGAACAGAATTCGGACTCAGACCCAAACGGCCAGGAGCTGGGTAGTCTGAGAATTCACAATGTGAGTAAGGAAGCTGACCTACAAACTATCTGGGTCATGCTAAAAATAGCTGGAGTCCAAGTGAAAATGGAGTTGGACACTGGATCAGCTCTATCAGTCATAAATCGAAGGGATTACCACCAGCTATTCTCACATATACCCTTAAGAGATACCAAGTTCGTATTGCAGACATACACGGGGCATAAAGTATACCCCATGGGAAAGATAAGAGTCAAGGTGAGAGATAGGGGTAAAGAACACCCAAGAATGAACTTATACGTACTACCTGAGGGAGGACCACCACTTCTAGGACGGGAGTGGATCAAGAAAATAGACATGGAATGGCACTATCTAAAAGCCATAATGAGTGAGGACTCGGTGCAGACAATCAGCTCAGATTCTGAATTGGATGACGATAAGACCAACCCAAATGTGAAAGACAAGGCTAAAATGGACTTGCCGACTAAGGTTGGAAAAATGAAGGCATGCAGAAAGGCTTATGCTCCAGAGAAGAACAAAGTTTCAGAACAGATCTCCACCGAACAACGACAACATAGTTTGACAGAGAATTCTGAGTCTGTTCAGTTTAAGGACATATCCATGACGGAAGAACACCGAGCTCGGACTCAACTTTATTTCAAATTACGACAACAATTAGAACAATTGAGTTACCGTCTCATACAAGAGATGAAAACAATGAAAAAGTTCTATGACACCGAATGGGAGAATCTGGAAAGACAACAGAAGCAGCTAGCTCAAGCCGAGAGCGACCATAGAGCCATCATGACCAATCACCGATCACATCTCCCTTATGATGTTCAGGAGTTAGAATATTTGCAGAAAGAAGCAACTGAAGAGGAATCTTCAGGAAGCCAGGATTTTATTCCAGTTCTTCTCTACGACTCCTTACAAGCAGAGTTTGAGAAGTTGAAGGAACAGTATGAACACGCCCAGGCTACAATCCTGGAGGGGGTTAACTCGGCAACCTCCGAAAAGCTAGTTTCCGTGGAAGCATATGAGCAACTAAAGGTTGAACATGAGCAAGAAGTCCAAAGGCTGCAGGAAATTCTTGATGAGGTCAAGGCCAAGACAGACTCATCGGTAGAAGTTCCATCCATAGATGAGAAATTAGAGGCGAAAGACATGGCAGAACATGAAAGTCAAGATGTCCAAGAACTCATAAAAATATTGAAGGAAACCCAAGACAAATATGAGGCGGCAATGACCGAGGTTCAACAACTTGAAGAACAGATTCAACTGGGAATTCTTTCAGTGAAAGAAAAGGCAACTGTAAGAAACACAGGGACTGTAAGAATGGCCCCTGAACATGAGCTAGAGAGCATCAAGGCGCAACTTCTCCGAGCGCTTAAAGCCAAAGTACAAGAGGAAAAAAAGGTGAAAGCATTGGAGGAAAAGGTGGATGAAATGGAGAAGACTCTGATCCACAGGGTCCCCGTGGAAGAGTTAACGGTCAGCCAACTCCTTCATATGCTGAGAGACAAGACTCTGCAATGGGAACCATTTGAACACGAGCTTCAATCTTCAAAGGGAAGGGGTTCGGAGCTCTCAAAAGTTTGGGGAATAGTTGAGGTTGCAACACAGATTTTACGGGGCTGCCGAAAGTACGCTGAATCACGTCAATGTGAACTACAGAATGTTGAAACAGCTGCTCCAGTAGAAGGATTGAATAGCCCGATCAATCAATCCCCGATGGAAGGGGAAGTATTGGAATCACAAATGAGGTCATTAGTGAAGGATTGGCAGGAAACCCAGGAAGAGCGGGATGAATATGAACGCATGAAGAAGTCTCTTCAGGAAAGATGTCTAGGGAGGGAACAACAGTCGGCTAACGTCCAGTTGGGTAAGGAAGAAGCAGCAGGCCCTCTCGCTAGACTAGCTCAGGACGACACCGAATATTACCATGACCTGTTGAGTGACACGGAATATTACGATGACTTGGTCTGCCCAGCTTGTGATGAAAACTCCCAAAGTGCAGAAATCAGGATGAAGCACTTAAAGTCTAAGGAACATAGGGAGATGGTGGCGCTACAGCTGGCAGCGGATAAGGGAGCCCCGAGAGTCTCCAAGAAGCAGAAAAGAAAAAGACAAAGCAGAAGACGATAACCATCTAAATCATTATCACTTCTATCAGATCATGCACGTGGGCCCTACGAAGGGGGGCCAAATCAGTTGGAAAGTAGGAAAAATTACCAAGGCAGTCCAGCTGTTTGTAAAAGTCAGCACTGCTGGTTCAGCAGGATGGAAGTTCAAGTTGTTAAGCCAAGGGAAAGACTATTGGATGAGTCACGCCAGAAATGTGAACCGGCTACACCACAGAGATGTTGTTCGGACCGAGTCAAGACCAGAGACTGAACCTGCGAACTGTTCCCGCAGAGACTGAATCTGTGAACTGTTTCCCGCAGAGACTGTATCTGTGAATTGTTTTACATGAAGTTGATTATATGTTATGTTTAATGGGGAATAGGTATGTTGTAAGCTAAAAAGGGAGGATTGTAGTGTATGTACCCGTCTACCTTTAAGAGAACTATTGTATGTAACCGTTCACCTTTAAGAGAACTATTTTAGGTGTGGCACTACTTTGTTTGGCTTCTGTATACTGTAATACCGACGGTGACCACACCAGTATATAAGTGTTGTGTCAGGATTTATTGGGCAGATTCGCCCTGACCTTCGAATAGTAAAGTCCTGTTTTAAGTTACTCTTGGAGTCTGTGTATTAATTAACTAAACAACCCACAGACTTTACAGCCCTCCCCAGCGGTTCTCAAATCGTGCCTCCCAGCCCCTCTTGCAGTCCGGTCCTTTCCCCCGGCTGCGGCTGAGTTCTCCGCGGTTTTTTTAAATTTTATCCCGCGCCTCGCGGCCTCGGTAGCTGCCCGGCCTTTTTCCGGAGCAGCGGGCGAGCCCTCAACACAGGTTTTAAAACAGGCCGCTGATTACATCAACCAGTGCAAACTGTTTCAGCCTGAAAGGGGAAAACAGCCAGTTGGGGTAAGGTCTGAGAATAAAGATCCTCAGCCTGCAGCACGAGCAAGTTCACAGACCACACAAGCAGGAGCTGTGGCGTGCTTGAAGGGAGGGGCCATCCAGCCCATCGATTGGGACATGCCCCCACTCTTCTGGGATCCAGACGAGAGGGAGGGACTGGAGGGCGAAAACCCTGCCCCTAACCCAGGTGTAGAGAGCGAGGGACCTGTGGTCGAAAACCCTGCCCCGGACCCAGCCATGGGACCTGGGGGGCGGAGACTCTCAGCTCGCAGCAGCAGGCTGCGAGGAGTTACCTGCCCCTAGCCCAGGTTCGGGAGAGGTCAAGCCTGAGGGAGCAGCGGTTCGGGTAAAAGGCCCAGCGGCCAGAAAAGCCCCACTCGCCAAAGTCCCTAGAAGGTCCCCACGGACGCCCTAGCCGAGAAAGCCATGGTCACCAGCCCTCCAGTTACCAAGTGCCATCCCTCGAGCCAGGGAGAGGTCCACGGACAGAGGTCCTCAGCCAGCAGCCTCGGGCTGCGAGGGACCAACCGTGAAGGATGGTGCGGTCATGCCGGGGGTAGCGGCGAGCTGCAGTCCAACCAGGAATTAGTCTGGCCGCCCGGAGACGGGCGGCGGATGTACATAGCTGGTTTAAATTTTAAGTAAGGTGTAGTTGTTCAGCTTAAGTTTGGGTGTTTGTAATTTAAGTTAAATAGGGTGATGGGTAGTTTTAAGTTAAGCATTCTGTTAAGAGTGTATCTTTGGGTCGAGGTCGCGAGACCTGACCATGCCTCACCAAGCCAGAGAATCTCTTGGGGACCTGGCTGCATGTTTTTTTACATCTTTTTGCAGAGAGATGTTCGGGATGGAATGGATCGTGGTCCTATTCGCCCTGATCGGGATGAGTAAGGAGAGGAGGGGCGACGTCCAAGACACCCACATCTATGGGTGTTCGGGAGATAAGGCGCCCCTGGCGATCGATGGGAGCGGTGAACGGGATGCGGAGGAGACCGCTGTCTACTTCCACGAGGGAAGGTGGCAAGGATGGTTGGGGTCCAATTCGTCTCAGTACTCCAGCTAAGACCGGATTCACGTACGGGGAAGCCTCCCTCCTGTGCCCCCGGGTGCGAGTTGTTTCCACGAGGGTCAGCGTCACCGTTGGAAAGCGAATTTGTTTAATATGCAAAGGACACATTCCACTGGACAGATGGTGGTGGCTCAGAAAGTTGAACAAGGACATGAGGAACCCCGAAGTCGAATGGGAGCGCCTGGGTAACAACACCCATCGGGACTCATGGAGGACTGAGTGTATGCTGGGACAAGTGGTGGGAACCGGACCAAGGGATTTACATCTGTATGTGGGGGTCAGAGAAAGTCTGCCCCGCAGGCATATTCATTGTTTTGCACCGGCAGTGGCAAGACGCCGGGGAGGGGATAAGGTGGAGTACCAGCCTGAAGGTGTGTGCGGTCCCATACACCCAGGTCCCAGTCAATGCCACTGAGCTTGTGCCCTGCCCACGGTGCAGGTGGCAAGGTTATCCAGGGAATGTTGCCCCACCACCACCAAGGGACCAGGGAATGGATTGGTACTAGTCCCCACCGATCAGATGCTGTACCAGGGGGAACACTAGGCGGTAGCCTCCGTGATTTTAAATCTCATGGAGGTACATTTACCGGAGTGGTGGCCCAAAGAAACAGAGCAGTTATACCAGGCCCTATTAAAAGACATGTTCAAGAAATTTTACGAGTTCGATTTTGCCCACGTGGACAAGACCGAACTCTACACCACACGCCGGGAATTTTTGGGTAACCCAGGGAGACAAAGAAGGGGTGTATGGAATGATGTTTTTGCTGCGTTTAACACTGGGTCCTCTGTCATCAACAGCTTGGATGACATAGAGCTGCAGACCCAAATAAATGGTTTAAAAACACAGTTAAAAAGGATATTACTGGATGAGAATAAGATAGTGGGCTCGGAGCTGCATGAGGACCAGGCCATGACGGTCCATTTAAAAGAGATCATAGCCGAGTTGGAAAAGCACGCAAAGACAGTAAATGCTCTCATAAGGGAGGACAGAAATGCTTCTGACCAAGTTGCGCAGAATGAGGTGTGCGTGTTTTACGGGGCGTGGTTACTGGGCGAGGGCCGCAGTAACCTGGAGGATTTAAAACAAGGTTTGGTCCCCTCCTGGATTAGCAACAAGCACCTCGCAGCCCTCCACCCTTTTGAGAACACATTGAGCCCGTGCCAACTCCGGCTAGCCTCTGAAGCCTATCCAGTTCCCGTGGATTGTGGGCGGTCCAACCACACAATCATGGGAGTAGTAGTTAGGATGCCGGTCATGGGTAGGACAGCCCGACCCGCCCCGGTATACAGGGTTGAGAACATTGGAGTCATTCAAGGGGGTGCACACATTCGGTTCACGGCGGTCCCGCCTTACATCATTAAGTGGGAGCACGCTATGACAGGTACTGACCTCTCAGGGTGCCGGAGCCGGGGAGCACACATAATCCTGTGCCCCCAGCACTTGAATGCCTTCTCAAGACCGCAGTGTGGGTTCAGAGCTGCTGACGCGAAACCTATAAATTGCACCATGGAGGCAATGGCACAAGGCCATGTTCCCCCGCAGGTAGCATATATAGTGGGTGGGACATATTGTGTCACCACCGGCGCATCCCACTACCAGCACGGACAGCACAGCTGGTGCCCGGTTAGTGACAGCAGTTTCTGTTTTAAACCCAAGGCAGAAGTTCGAGTGGCCCAGGAGCAAATTGTCCCCATCCCTGAACCCTCCACTGTTCACCTCACTGTGAAGGAGAATTTTACGAACTTGCAGAAGTACGTAGCGCACTTTGGCTATGAAATTCCCCCTCTCCATGAACATTTGACCAAAATTCTAAAAGCCGTCATAGTTTCACAGAAACATTTCTACACTCTCGAGCAGAAAACAGTAGAGAAAGGGACTAAGATATTGGATACTGTGACTCCACCCTGGTGGAACCTTTTCAATAATATAGAAGTCCCTTCGTGGATCAGACTGGCTTCTCACATTCTCGTGGTTTGCCAGCTAGGAATAGTGCTGTATTTAGTTTGCATTCAGTGTAAGGGAAAAGGTCGGTGGTCAGAATTCCGAAACCAGAGCTTTTGGAAAGAACATTATGTAAAGGTGGAGGAAGATACGCCGGTTTAAGTTTCTCTCTTTTTTCGATTGAAGAATTGTTGTTTCTTTGTGTTTGTTATTTTCAATTAAAGGTTTTTTCCTTTGTTGTTTTCTTTTGCGACGCGGTTTAATAAAGATATCTGTACCAAGTAGTGCAGGGGTGTAAGACCCCCTCCATGCTTGGATGTGTGTGTAAAGCCTGTGATTTTACTCTTTATATACTGATGTACACTACATCTTCGCGGAATGGGAAGTGCATGTGTCGTGGGTATATTGGATAGATAATTGCAGGGGAAGGCTGACTATGGAGTGTCAGAAAAAAAATTTTTGCTCACCTTACAAAGGTATGATACTTCAAGCAAGTTTTAGTATCACAGGGGGGAGTGTAAGATTTGCAAAATTTGTGCATCTCCCTGAAGGTTATTATCGATAAAAGGGACCCTGTGTGGACATTTTTTAATCAAAAAGGTACCCAAGATGGCGTCCGTGCCTCGTGGCAGAAAGCTTACGGGTCTCCAAAATGGATTCTGCAGCACAAACAGCTTGGGGGAAATCGAAACTAAGGCTGCAGGCTTTCTGTGAAAAGAACTTTGTGTTTTGGGCCCCAGACAAAACTGTGAATTATGTATTAGACCGAATTGGAGACAGATCTAAATTCAATGAGGCCTACAGTTAAAGCCATCAAACAGTCTGCATACATAATCGGAAACAGATTAAGCACATCCATCGAGGCTGGACAAGCCCATCAAGGACTTTCAGGACAATACGAGTCAATTATCGGGCCGGTAGATGCAATTACCGGCCATCTAAAACCGTCAGTATAGATTGCTACCATTATTTTAACTAGCCCGCCAAAATTAAAACAAAGAACTAACCTGATTTGGCGCGCAGATAAGGGTTTTTCAACGAAGGTATAATTGAAGGCCCCCAGGTAGCAATCAGTGAACTCCTGCTCTGCTCTCCTGCTGCTCCGCTGCTGTGCTGGTGCTGGTGCTGCCGCTCCCCGGCCCCAGTTTTTCCAACAGGAGTGGAAGAGTTTAAAAAATAATTCGGTCTCTCGAGGACTCATCGCTGCTCTTCCCCCATCCTGCGCTTACCCCCTGGCCTTTGCCCGTGCCCTCTCCCACTCTATCTAGACTCGCCCCGACACCGGATTGGGCGAACACGGGCAATTCAGGCCAGGCGAAGCGGGACGCGACGAGGGGAGGAGGAGGGAAGACCACCAGAGGGAAGGCCAGCTGAGGGTAGGCTTCGAATCAGCGGGCCTTCAGCCCCAGCTGACCTGCGGCTACCTTCATGCAAACTCAAGCTGTCGACGAAGGACCATCCCTGCAAGGCAAAGTACCCAAGCAGAGACTTTAACTTTGGGATACTCAAACCTGGACAATGCCCTTGCAGCACCCGGAGCCCACGTGATGACGGCAGGCTCCAGAGAGCACCAAGAGCGAACCCCGAACCCAACCGCTGTTTTGAGTCTAACAAACCTCTTTTGATTGGTGAGCATGAATTCTGACCCCTCATAGCTTAGCCTAGTTAGGTATAGAGGGTGGGATAAGGATAAGGGGATTGTTAAGATAATTGTTTTCCCCCGATGTGCCGTGTGCTCCCCATTTCCCTGTATATAGCATATATTATTATGAATCTCTTGTAATTTTTGCCTGTAGAAGTGTACACTAGTGATTTTCCATAGGATTGTGTTGAGCTTTCCTCTTCAATAAAATCTTGGTTTTGTTTGCATTCAACCACCTGTCTACTCGAGTCTTCTCTGTATCGCTGCCTGTATCTAAGTCCGGTGACTAGAACCCAGGGGGCGAGCAATTCGAACCGCTCAAGGAAGGTAGTCAGAGGTAAAGCTGACTCACCCGAACACGCCTGTGCAAAAAACCCCTACAGGGCTTCACTGGTAAGGCCAGCATTTATTGCCCACCCGCAATGGCCCTTGAGAAGGTGGTGGTGAGCCGCCTTCTTAAACCACTGCAGTCCGTGTGGTGAAGGTACTCCCACAGTGCTGTTAAAGAGCGAGTTCCAGGATTTTGACCCAGCGACGATGAAGGAACGGTGATATATTTCCAAGTTAGGATGGTGTGTGACTTGGTGCGGAACCTGGAGGTGGTGGTGTTCCCATGCAACTGCTGCCCTTGTCCTTCTAGGTGGTAGAGGTTGTGGGTTTGGGAGGTGCTGTTGAAGAAGCCTTGGTGAGTTGCTGATGTGCATCTTGTAGATGGTACACACTGCAGCCACTGTATGCCGGTGGTGGAGGGAGTGAATGTTTAAGGTGGTGGATGGGGTGCCAATCAAGCGGGCTGCTTTGTCCTGGATGGTGTCAAGCTTGTTGAGTGTTGTTGGAGCTGCACTCATCCAGGCAAGTGGCAAGTATTCCATTACACACATAGAAATATGAAATAAAAAGATTGGATTTCTTCATAACCACTGTTCAGTTCGCGTATCACTTTTATAGGCTACTAAAATGTTGTCTTGATTACAAATGAAGAACTTTAGGCACTGGCCTGTATGGATTTAATGTTTAAAGAGTATAGGGAAGGAAAGAGCTTTTTTTAATAACTGTAATTAATTAGTTTCTTTCCATAAAGGCTAGAAAGTACCAATATTAGGGCGATCACTTAACATGTTAGTGTGGCATTCTTTTGTCAGCTATTTTAATGAGGCTGTTAGTGTTTATTTTAAATGAGTTAACACCTCTGTTCAAATAATAGACAATGTCATATGAACATATTAAACTTTTTCCCACTAATATCAGCAGCAGTAATTTACAGCCTAATATAACAAAAAGAGTCTTTCATATTTTCATTATATTTTGTGCACATGGTACGGAACTGCAAGTTTCCCTGTTGTATGGTCGAAATTCAAATTCAAATTCTGAATTTTCCCCCTTGGGTTGTCTTTAAGTACTCAGCATGATGTAATGTATGAACTCCTTTTATGAAGGGGAATGGGAGGCCACGGATGGGCCTAAGAAATCATTATAAATGAGCGCATGAGACACCATGCTGGATAAATGGTGAATCAAAAGGTTGGTCATTAACTCAGAAGCAGATTATTATTAGAATGATATTTCAGAAATTAGAAAATTGCTTGCACTTGGCTAATATATGTCATAAAGAGGATTTAGGTATCACTAAGTAAGTTTGCATTGAGGAAGATGGAAATGAAAACTGGAAACAAGCACATAAAAGTTGTTTAAATAATGTATTGATAAGATGGATGTAAACATTGGCTCTGAATTTCCTGGGACGAGAGAGCATAAGTGGCAGTTATACCCATGGTGCAGGAGAAGGGGGCCAGAATCTAGGCTGGATCTTGGCTGTGCCACGTTTTCACTGGACCTTGAAATCCCAGTCAAAGGGCCATGGGTGGATCTTCTGCCTACTCTCCCACATCAACGGGGCATGTTGAGGAGTTCCTGGGATGCCCAGAAAATTCTTGCCTTTGCACCTTGAAAGGCCTCAGCAGAACTCAGGCAAGTGGAGACCTGGTGTAAGTCCCTTTAAGGTCTTCTAACGGCCTCAAACCTTTACTCAAGTAAAGTGATGGATCCCAGAACAGTTTTTCCAACAGGAATGGAAGAGTTTAAAAAATAATTCGGTCTCTCGAGGACTCAGCGCTGCCTTGGAAGGGCGGATCGACTTGAGCCAGAACAGCTGCCACTCATCCACAAAAATGTAAATGACCTTGTCCCACAATTTGGAACAAAGGGCTGGATTTTGCCAGCACTCAGAGGGAGAGGGCGGATTTGGAGACGGGTCCGCTGTTAAAATAGCAAAGATTGACAGCGGGTAGGAAACCCGCTGTCATCCCACCTCCACACGAGTCTCCCAGGTGTCGGGTCTGTCTGCGGAGAACTGACCCGACACCAAGTGGCGGGGGAGACAATTGAGCTAATTAAAAGGCTTGTTAATAGCCAATTTAATGGTATTTTGAGGCTTCCTTCCAATTTTACACCCTCCCCCATGGGTTACCCGCTGCTCGGCGAATACGCCAGCTCACCCTGGTATGAGTTGAGTCTGCTCTGATGTTTCTGATAAGCTGACAGCTGCAGAAGTGGTGTAAAGGATGCCATGTTGCAGATGGTCAGTTTCAGAGTGCAGAAACTGTTGGTTACTGCATTTGTAAGACATATAGGCCTAGAAATTCAGTTGGCGCCGCGCCAGGGCTTTAGCGCCGGAAAGTTAGCGCCGGCGCTAAGTCCCCCTGCGCGCGCCAAAAATTCAGTAGCGCCGCGCCCAAACGGCTGCCGGCGCTACTGAAGGGTGTTTGCGCCTGAAAATGGGCGCTACCTGCCGCATTGCGGCGCTATTCCGGCGCTGCGGCACCCGATGCGGTGCGGCAGGCTCGGGAAGTGCAGGCCTCCTCCTTCAGTTAAGGAGGAGCTGCCTGCACCCGCCCGCTGGCCGGTAAAATCTTCACAAAAATGAGCCCGGCACCTCGGGGAAGTGCCGGGCTCGCAGCCCAGAAGCATCTGTTCCGCGGGGGGGGGTGGAGGAGTCCGGGGAGGGAGGTGCGGGCAGGCGGCCGGCGGGAAAGCGGCCGGCCGCCGCGCGACCTTAATGCGCCGGCGCAAACTCCTGTAAGACTCGGTTGCCAGAGTCTTAGTTGCGGCTGCCACGGGCGAGGCGGCCGCAACTCAATTTCGGCGCTGGGGCCCGTCACCACGGCAACCGGGACGCTGCGCACACCGATGACGTCATCGGTGCCGGCGCAGCGCAACCGGTCTACCGCCGATGGTAGGGCCCCAGGGAATTTCTGAACCGGCTGTAAGTCCAGCGCAATGACCTCTAGCGCCGCAAAATGGGCGCAAAGCCCACTCAATTTCTAGGCCATAGAGATTTTGTTAGTTTGCAAGTATTTAGAGCCAACTGTATGTCCAGTGCCACCTCATTGGAACAACCTCTCTCACCATTGACAGATCGCTTCTGTCATCGCACCTGCAGCTGCCATCTATTGCAGCAATATCGGTGCCCTAGAAACGATCTCACCTTGCTCCTCGGACTCCTTCCATGATCAGCCCCAACACCAACATCACCGGGCACACCAGCAGCACCAACAACAGCACCAACCTTCTCCATCATTACCTCATGCTGCACAGGACACAGGGCATCAGCCCCTGACAACATTGCTGCCCGGGAGGCCAGCGATGGCATCACCATGGCCAGATTTACTTCACTTGACGCTGTTAACCCTGGCTGCTACATGTTGTGCCAGGTTGCCACCATCCCACACCAGCACCGTAAAGCATCCCTACAATGCCCAATTCATTCCATGCACACACATCACTATAGTGGGGCGGGGTGCGGGGTGGTAAAGTTATGTCTCAACATTCACTGGAACTCCGTAAGATGCTTCTCACATTCTGCACAGATCTGGTCAATATGGTGACGTTTTGAAAATATAGATTTCATTGTATGACAACACATTACCAGAAACTTCACATGGATATTGCCTATCCTTGTGTGTTGTTAGTTGGTATGCTTGCTGTAGGATGAGGGTGAGTGTGAGGGGTGGCTAGTGAGATGGGGAAGTGATAATGTAGATAGAGAGGGTTGTGGGGAGGTGCAAGGTAAGTTAGTATGAGTAAGGATGTGCAGAAGAAGGGTATGGAAGGCAGAGTGATGGGGATGTGTTGCGTGGCACAGCAGGATGAATTTGAGTGTGGCTTTACAGTAACGTTTCTTGATTCACTGAGATCATTGAAAGGTTTGCGCCACAGCTGCCAGGGACTCCTGATGACATCCCTGCTTGTGTCCTCCTGTGTAATGTGCAACCAGGCTGCGTTGCTGTCCTGGGGAGGTGTCTTCCGCCCTTGGAAGGGAAGAGAACCTCCCTGCGTGCTGTGACTCCCTCCTAGGCATAGGGAGGGAGTCTTTGGCGAGCCTGGGTGCAAGTGTCCACCTTTGTGCAGTGCTTGTCAGTATTTGCAGCACCTCAATGCTGTCAAACACTGATATAACAACTGTTAAACTCAATGTGGCCGTGGTCCCTTTAAGGAAACTGGCTGATGATGCATCATCAAATGACGTCATCAGACCTGCTTCCTGTTAATTGGCCAGGAAGCCCGCAGGGCGGGCTTAACAAGGCCAATCAAGGGAAAATCCCTTTGACAGAGCGGCTGCAGCCGGGAGCGGGACCGGAACCCGGCAACCAGTTATCCCGCCACCACAGAGAAAATCCAGCCCAAAGTCTCTGGGTCTGAGCAAGGATGGATTAGGGTTACTCTCCACCACACTTGTGCTGGTGGAGCAGGGCCCAAGAATATCTAGGCCAATATGTCTTGTGAAAAAATAGGACAATAGGAAGATAGAACAATAGGAAAAAATACTCCTCAACTGAATACATTCAGTCAAGGAGTAATGTCGTCACAGTTAGAATTCTAAACTTATGGAAGAAGCTGTCACCTAGCACAGTGAATGCTGACTCCATTGAAGAACTCGTGTTAAGTCGAGTCTAGATTGATCAGGGAGTAGAATGGCAAGGGCTTAGATCAGGAGAAATTGTTAATGCAGGTGCTGAAAAGATTGATAAGGTGAACCAGTTGGGCTCAGTGGCATTTCCTGATTCCTAACTTTTGATTTTTATATTCTTGTACAGTGCTTGGTCTTAAGAACCTTTTGATCAGTAATGGCAAAAATACCAGAAGGAACCATTAGAGTTTAACAATAGATGCAAGCTGAATGATGTCGTACAACTTGAAAATGATTTGTGTAAGGCTCAGAAAGACAGCAGTGGATCTCAAAGTGGATTAAAGAGGCACAGTGGGTAGATATCTCTAACACAATGTACTAAAGGAAGTAACTGCAACAAATATGGTATATTTGTCTAAAATGTAATTTATTATTTTTATGTCATATCTACCAATAGCAAATGTTCCTTCACGACATGTGGTTGTAATTTAAAATAGCACTAAATTCCATTATGAGCTAGTGTACTTGAGATAAAAACCTACCACTACTGTATAAATGGTTGGCCTTTGGACTTGGCATTTATCCAGCACAGTCAGCTTTTATTATCTCATACACTCCCTTATAACAAAATTTATTGCTTAAATAAATTAGAACAATACAGTAATAATGTTGATGTTGTTTTTCAAATTTAACAACTAAAGAAGCTTGGGGGGGGAAATCAGTACATCTCATTTTCAAATGATTTCTGGTGCCGCTACCATGGGAAGAGGTGGGTGTATGACAAAAATGTAAATTAATTTTAATGCAGATACATAAATTATATAATTACTTCCCTCAGATCAAATGCAGGTAATAAATGAATTCCAATCAGTGAGGCTGCATAATGACTATCATTAAGACAAGAATAATGTTGAAATCTTATCTACATAAAACTTGCAGGCACTTTACATAGTGATCTGACATATAACATTGATTTCCATGGAGATCTGCAGTTGTTGTCCATCTTCCATAATTTGAGACTCCTAAAGATGTGGCTTGCAGCATTATAGGGCTATGTTGCAAATAATCGAATTTTTCAATATGCTTTTACATCTGAAGAATTTTACAATGGAGCATTGTGCCTGACAAACAAAATGCTCCCTGTTGCGCAGCCAGAATTTAAATGAAATCTTCAAATGCCTTGTAAGTTGGATGAAGTTATGGGTTGCCAGTAAAATGTTAACCAGCTGAATTCTTGACAACAAAATAAAAGAGTTTATTCCAGGCATTTGAATTTCTTAATCCTTGAAGAGGCTATAACCCTTGGGAAAAATATTCAACCCAAGCTACCAATTTATGACGACAATAATCTGAAAGCTACGGTAACATTTTAACACATCTTTCATTGCTGCTTTTGAAATGCAGCAGTTTTGCAGACACATTAATAAAGCTGACAATAGCCTTTTCTCACAATTGTCATCTATCAATATTTAAACCAGGAATGAAATTTACCTGGTGGCTGACAGATGTGAAGGTGTTTACTGCTTAGTTATAATTGGTAATGTATAATAAAGTATCTATAAGTTATTATAGATCCTGTTAAATACTTAACAAATTCACTAACTCAGCTTTCAAGGCCACATTCTCTGGATCGTTATTATCTTCGCAGACCTTAAACTATTTGAGGTCGGTGTCGACTTTTGTGCGCTGACCAGCCGTATTGACGGCAAAGAGGCAGCCATGGTTTTGAGGCCTTGGCCTCATCTGAATTCGACAGGCGAGCTGCAGACGCCAAATGGGCGCCCCAGTACAACTCGACAGCCCACAGCATCAGGAATATTGGCCAAATGGGACCTGCTGGCAGAGACCGCAGATAGGTCCTCGGTGAGGGGAGTGGGGAGGGGAGGTGGGGGTTAGGTGAGGGGGGTGGGGAGGGGAGGTGGGGGTTAGGTGAGGGGGGTGGGCAGGGGAGGTGGGGGTTAGGTGAGGGGGGTGGGGAGGGGAGGTGGGGGTTAGGTGATGCCAAGGTGGGGCGAGGCCGAGCTGAAAGTGACTGGCACTATTTTTGTGGAGACATGAGGAGCACTCCTGCTCCTTCTGGCTCCACAAAAAAACAATTAAAAAAACATTTCTGGTCGCTTCCATATTAGAACGCTGATGGGTGGAGCGTTTGTGTTGCAAACTCTGCCTATGTGTCCCTTAATATTTCAGTTGGGATCCTAACATAGAATTACATAGACTTTATAGCATGGAAACATGCCATTTGTCCCAACAGGTTTATGCCGGTGTTTATGCTGTACACGAGCCTCCTCCCACATTACTTCATCTCACCTTATCAACATATCCTTCTACTCGTTTCTCCCTCATGTACTTATCTAGCCTCCCCTTAAATGCATCTATGCTGTTCACCTCAACCATTCCATGTGGTAGCGATTCCATATTCTCACAACTCTAGGACTCCAATTACTATGGGAAAGAGGCCTACAGCTTGATTTAGGCAGGGGCTTATTGCCACCCAGCTGTAGGCCCCTGAGAAAGTCGCAGTGGGTCGTTTGTCGGGGTTAACAGGGCAGTAAGGCCACCGACCCTTTTTTTTTAGATCCTTACCACCCCATTAACATCGATTTTTCCAAATGAAAATTAAGCCCATTGTCTGAAAAGAATTAGCGACAGATATCTCAAAAACAATTGAAATGCAGCAAACATCACCATGTATTTGAGGCTCAATTTTACATCTCAGTGAACAACAAACAGCATAGTGGAATTACTTTTGGAATGATGTAAAGAGTCAGAAAGAGTTCCTTAAAGCACTAATATAAAAATGTTAAATATTTCATTTGTAAATAGCATTGCAGGATTTAGACATTATGGCCTAGAAATTTGTCTCGGGCGGTGGCGCTAAATGGGCGGTATCGAACGGCCGCCCATTATACGCAGTGCCTAATATTCAGTTCCTATCAGGTGCTGTGTATAACAGGCGGCCAATCTGATACCACCCATTTTACAACACTGCCCGAGACGAATTTCTAGGCCCATAGAACTGGTCAGTTTATCGCATTTCAAGCCTAACCAGATCGACTTAAACAAATTTAGTTAGAACAAGAAGGATCAGTTACTTTTTAAAGTTAATCTTTCTGACTGTACAGCTTATATATTTTTATATAATAAATACTCCAACATAATTTGGCTTTGAAATGTTTTCCATGGAGTTTACGTGCATTCAGATGATTGTATTAGGTTTTCATAGACCTATAAAAACGTTAAAAAGTAACTCTACAGAACAAACTCCAACTGGCAGAAGTCTCCCCTCATTCCTAATACAGTACATGAATTAAAAAGTCTGCCGTTTTCACACTTCACCCTCCTGAAAGATTTCAAGTTAATTGAAATATATTCAGTCAGGAAGATTTCCCGTTGAATACTTAACAATTTCCCTGTCTCAGCTTTCAAAGCCACTCTCTAGATTATTACTTTATTAGCAGACCTTAAAGTTATTATGTGTAACAAAATCGTAAACTGTTCTTTGTAAAGGGTTTGCGATTTCATTACAAATAACACACTAAGGAAAACATCCTGTATTGTGTAGGTGGGTTTTTATAGATCTATGAAAACCTAATACAATCATCTGAATGCATGTAAACTCCACGGAAAACATTTCAAAGTCAAATTATGCTGGAGTATTTATTATATAAAAATATATAACCTGTACAGTAAGAAAGATGAACTTTAAAAAGTAACATGACAGCATTTAATTCTGGTCTACATTTCTCTGCTTCACTATTCCTTCCACTGCACATCTCTGTAACATTAAAAATTTTATGGAAAAGCTGTCAATAATCTTTTTTTCCTGCTAATTCTAGATTGGCGTCAGTCTGCAAACTTTAAAAATGAAGCACAAACCTTGGAGGCCATAGGCAAGTTTACCCAAACTTCCCTGCCAGAACTAGGTACTGCATTGTCACACTCTATTGATCAGCATTTCTACACCAGTAACTTTGTGCCCTCTTTATTGATATATAAATAAAAGACATTAAATGAAATTTGATGGTAGCTAACTTGTTGGCTCTAACATCAGCTGAATGTCATTTTCTCAGGCAGTCTACCATACAATAAATTCAATTAAGTTTCTAATTGTTTAGTAAAGTAACACATTGGAAACAGGATTCCCAATGCAGCTGTTTTCTACTGATTATTGCCTCATTTTAACTTGTACTGTTTTTTGTATCATGTTACAGCTATTGGTTGTTAAATTAAATTTAAAAAATATAAATGTAGTGGGATCCTTGGGGAGCAGTTTTACGGAACATGTAACTCAGCACTGTTTCCTATGTAAAGATTTACATTTCTTTGATAATGAAATAATTTTTCAGTTACTTTGACAAAATACACCCTGTAAACCAAACATATTTACATTGTCTGGTTCATCCGTGCACATGTGAAAGAATTGATATTGTGCTAAGTCAAGGGAATATTGCTGCCTTAGTAAGTTAAGACTCTCCATTATCAAATAGCATTCATTTTTGTTGTCTCTGTCAGCTTCAGTTTCAAAATTGTCCTTTGACACTTGGTGCCAGATGGCATGCATGGCAAGTTACTCTGTTGACACAAAGATGGATCACAAACTTTGTGGAAATAGCACATCACTAGGTTTTTGTATGTGCTGATTTCCAAAATAGTAATCAGTAAGTATCACTTAGGGCTGGATTTTGCTTACCGAGATGAGTTGGGGCAGGACTGCTGCCTTCCGGGTTCTAGACCCGCTCCCAGTGACGTCCGACGCACGGATGCTATTTTCCCGATTGGCCTTGTTAACCCTGCCCTGCGGGCTAGCTGGCTAATTAAGGGAAAGCTAGTGTCAGATGATGTCAGTTGATGATGCTTCATCTGCTGGTTTTCTTAAAGGCACATGAACCATAAATTTTTGACAGATGATTTGACAGCATTGAGGTGCTGTCAAACACTGACAATCACTGTACAAAGGTGAGCCCTTGAACCCAGGCTCTCCAATGACTCTCTCCTTAGGATAAAACAGATGGCAGCTGCAGGTGAGGGTACAGAAGCGATCTGCCACTTTTCCCAATGAGTTGAGGCCACACAAACACTTCAAAGCTTGCCACCTGCAGAAAAATCTAAACACATTAAAAATGACTTTCCCAACATTTCCATACCTCTGATACTCACCAGTGTCCCATTGCATCCTTCATGCCATTTCTGCAGCTGTCATCTATACACAAACATTACAACAGACCCACAGCACGCCTCACTTACCCTGGTGGGGTTCCCCAATGTCGGGAAGCCTGCAGTAGAAGTCGCAAAATGGGAAAAGCCTGTTAATTGCCTGTTAACAACCTGTTAACAGGCAGTTAAGTGGCTATAATCCTCTTCCCACCACTTGGAGTCGGGTCCCTACGCAAATTGGGGACCCGACTCCCGGGAAGATTGGTTGGAGGCAGGTTGGGAGCGGGTTCCGGACTCGCTCCCATTCTTTTTGATTTTCCCAGCAGTCCCACCTCCAAACCGGCCCCCTCAGGGCTGGTAAAATCAAGTCCAAAGACTTTATTTGGAGATTTCCCTGCAGAAGTCGATGGAGTATTTCTACCCAGTAACATAGGAACATAGGAACAGTAGTGAGCCATTGAGCCCCTCGAGTCTGTTTGCCATTCAATGAGATCATGGCTGATCTGTGACCTAACTCCATATACCCGCCTTTTCCCCATATCCCTTAATACCTTTGGTTAACGAAAATCTATCAGTCTCAGATTTAAAATTAACAACTGACCCAGCATCAATTGCTGTTTGCAGAAGAGAGTTCCAAACTTCTACCACCCTTTGTGTGTAGAAGTGTTTTCTAACTTCACTCCTGAAAGGCCTGGCTCGCAGGTTTAGACTGTGCCCCCAGTCCTAGACTCTCTAACCAGTGGAAATAGTTTCTCTCTATCTACCCTATCAGTTTCCCTTAATATCATGATAACTTCGATCAACTCACCCCATAACCTTCTAAATTCCAGGGAATACAACCCTAATTTGTGTAATCTCTCCTTGTAATTTAACCCTTGGAGTCCAGGTATCATTCTGGTAAATCTACACCAAGGCCAATATATCCTTCCTAAGGTGTGGTGCCCAGAACTGCTCACAGTACCTCAGGTGTGGTCTACCCAGGGCTTTGTATTGTTGTAGCATAACATCTACCCCCTTGTATTCTAGTCCTCTAGATATAAAGGCCAGCAACCCATTAGCCTTTTTGATTCTTTTCTGAGTCTGTCCATGACATTTCAATGATCTATGTACATAGACCCCCAAATCTCTTTGGACCACCACTGTTTCCAGCTTTTCACCATTTAGAAAGTATACTGTTCTATCCTTTTTAGGTCCAAAGTGGATTACCTCACATTTGCCTACATTGAAATCCATTTGCCACAGTTTTGCCCATTCACTTAATCTATCACTAACCCTTTGTAATTTTATGCTTCCATCTACATTGCTTACAATGTTACCTATCTTTGTACCCTTAGCAAACTTGGATATGTGGCTTTCTATCCCATCATCTAAGTCGTTAATAAATATGGTGAATAGTTGAGGCCCCAACATAGATCCTTGCGGAACACTACTAATCACACCCTGCCAATTCGAGTACCTGCCCATTATCCCTACTCTCTGTCCCCTGCCGCTCAGCCAATCTCCTAACCAGGTCAATAACTTCCCTTCAATTCCATGAGCTTCACATTAGCTAACAGTCTCTCATGTGGGACTTTATCAAATGCCTTTTGGAAGTCCATATAAATAACATCCATTGACATTCCCCTGTCCACTACTTTAGTCACTTCTTCAAAAAATTCAATGAGGTTTGTCAGGCATGACCTACCTTTCACAAATCCATGCTGGCTTTCTCTGATCAGCTGAAAATTTTCAAGGTGTTCACTCACTCTATCCTTAATTATAGACTCTAGTAATTTCCCGACAACAGATGTTAGGCTAACTGGTCTAAAATTCCCAGGTTTCCCTCTCTCAAATACATCTTCTTTTGGTTTGGTGAAGGGTAAATTACATTTATATGCTGCTCAATAAAAAATTAAGGAAAAAAAGTAACTGAAAAAGCATTCATATTTCCTAAGATTTTTACCATAACAATTTATGCTCCAATAGTACTTCCCAACTAAAGAAAGATGTCTTAACGTGCTTTACAAGGTGATGGAGAAACAATGAATTCTGAGTAGAAGGAAGAAAGGAAAAATAGGAAAACCAAAGTAAGTGATAGATCAAAGGCCTATTGAGAAAGGGGCTTTTGAAATCAGGGAAGGGGCTGGCAAGATACAAGGGTTTGGTGAGGAAGTTCTAAATGACAGGAATCTTGTGTTTGAAAGAGCAATAACCAGTGATAGAACAAAGGGAGCAGGGAACAAGTGGTAAACAAATGTCAGAGGAATGCAGGGTGCCTTCAGGGATATAGAGCTGGAAGAGATTGCTGAGGTCGAATGGAGCGAGGAATTTGAAAGTGGGGACAAGGATCTTGAAGTCAATTCCTTGAGTCATGGTGGGGGGGTGGTTGTGGGGCAGGGGGTGGGGGGTGGGGGGGCTGTGGAGCTGGGCAAGGATGGAGAGATGAGAGTGTGTGACTCGGCAGGTGAAGACAGAGGGTGAAGCATTCTGAATGAGTTGTAATGTTTTGGTGGCTGGAGTTTAGCTAGGAGGGTATTAGAGAAAAAAAAACAAATCAGCATAAATGTAACACCATGAATATGTTTTACAACTGTAGGTATGACACTCTGCTAATAATGAATGGGAAAACAATGAAATAATGAAAACAATGAAAACAGGATAATTAATGGAACAACAAGCAATTCAATTCTATTTTAATCAACTAGTTTTATTTCTTGTTATTGGATTGAATGTACCAATTACATTTTTTAATTTGTTAAGAATTAAGGGGTATATTTTGCTCTGATAGAAAAATACTTGAGAAAATTCATTTTCCTAAGTTTTACTGGGTGTTAATCAAAATGGTGGTTAGTGAGAGTTTGGCTTGGTAACAGCAGATAAATGGCTAATCACAATGCATTGAAATAGCGCTGAATTCACAATTCTCACTATTTTATTTGGTAGCTTAATGATAAAAAGTTTGTGTAATCAGTTATGTGTGAGTAAACCATGAATGATAATGGCTGCATGAATAGATAGAAAATCCTGATGTAGCCACAATCCCCTGCATGTAGTAAGAATTACAGTACTCTCTTGTGAACAGAATTCTGAATATTCTTGTCCTCAGTATATTAACACCAACTGGTTGTTGCACAAGGAACAGATTTTAACACTTCTATTGTAACATATGGACACTGATAAAAGCAAATTCAAATTGTGCCAATTGCATAACTCAATCAATTTAGATTGTTTCAAAGCTTTCTGTATTTCCATGCAAGTTTGACTTATTAGGTTAAAATGGATTGTATTGGCTGGCATAAAATGGGCAAACAGGAGAGTATTTGCGTAGTAATGAAGTCAAATGATCACAATAATTAGGGATGAAGAAGGTCACTTGGTCCATCCAGAAAGGCCTTAAAGTCCCACCATTGTAGCATCTAATTATGTCTTAAATGAGTTCAGGGCTTTCATTTACATCACTGTATCTAGAAGTCCATTTCATGCATTGATCACTCATTGTGTGGAAAAGAACTTGCTGCTATCAGTCCTAAATTTGCCTTTTATGAGTTTGAAACTGTCCCCTTGTCCTGCTCTCACAATTTAGTTGAAAGTAGTTTTCTTTATTTACCTTTTCCATACTGTTTACTATGTTATATATCAGCAAAGTGATGGAAGGTATCATCGACAGTGCTATCAAGCAGCACTTACTCAACAATAACCTGCTCACTGATGCCCAATTTTGGTTCCGCCAAGACCACTCGGCTCCCGACCTCATTACAGCCTTGGTCCAAACCTGGTCAAAGGAGCTGAATTCCAGAGATGAGGTGAGAATGACTGCCCTTGACATCAAGGCAGCATTTGACCGAGTGTGGCATCAAGGAGCCCTAGTAAAACTGAAGTTAATGGGAATATGGCGGAAAACTCTCTACTGGCTGGAGGCATACCTAGCACAAAGGAAGCTGACTGGGGTAGTTGGACATCAATCATCACAGCCTCAGGACATCGCTGCAGAAGTTCCTCAGGGCATCATAAGGTCAGAAGTGGGGATGTTCGCTGATGATTGCACAGTGTTCAGTGCCATTCACAACTCCTCAGATAATGAAGCAGTCCATGCCTGCATGCTTGGGCTGATAAGTGGCAGGTAACATTCCCGCCACACAAGTGCCAGGCAACGACTATCTCCAACAAGCGAGTGTCTAACCACCACCCCTTAACATTCAACGGCATTACCATCACCGAATCTCCCACCATCAATATCCTGGGTGTCACCTTTGACCAGAAATTTAACTGGACCAGCCACATAAATACTGTGGCAACAAGAGCAGGTCGGAGGCTGGGTATTCTGCGGTGAGTGTCTCACCTCTTGACTCCCCAAAGCCTTTCCACCATCTACAAGGCACAAGTCAGGAGTTGCCTAGATAAGTGCAGCTCCAACAACACTCAAGAAGCTTGACACCATCCAAGGCAAAGCAGCCCACTTGATTGGCACCCCATCCACCACCTTAAACATGCACTCCCTCTACCACCGGCGTACCGTGGCTGCAGTGTGTACCATCTACAAGATGCTTTGCAGCAACTCACCAAGGCTTCTTTGGCAGCACCTCCCAAACCCGCAACCTCTACCACCTGGAAGGACAAGGGCAGCAGGCGCATGGGAACACCACCACCTCCAAGTTCCCCTCCAAGTCACACAACATCCTGACTTGAAAGCATATCACCGATCCTTCATCGTCGTTGGGTCAAAATCCTGGAGCTCCCTCCCTAACAGCACTGTGGGAGTACCTTCACCACATTGACTGCAGTGGTTCAAGAAGGTGGCTCACCACCACCTTCTCAAGGGCAACTAGGGATGGGCAATAAATGCTAGCCTTGCCAGTGATGCCCATATCCCATGAACGAATAAAAAAAACTTAATATCACCTCTCAGAGATCTTCTTTCAATGCAGAAAATCCCAAGTTTCACCAGTCTTTCCTCATAACTCAGACCTTTGAGCCTCGTGGCTCTTCTCTGCATGGCCTCCCTTGTGTCTTGGTGAGCTAAACTTACACAATACTCAAGATGTGGTCTGACGAGAGCACTGCACACTTTGACCAGAATTTTCCTCTAAAAAATGGGTGGGTTTGGAGCATGGGGGCAGTTAAATTATTAAAAATTGGATTCCCAACCTGATCCTGCCTCCAACCCAATCACCCGGTTTTGCCGGTGGCGGGATGGGGTGGGGGGCGGGCGACCAACCCGCTCCCAGGGGCCGTTACCACAATTTAAATATTGTAATGAGGCTGGAAGCCACTTGTTCCCCATCCATTTTGTGTTTAACTGCCTGTGAACGGGTTTCACACAATTCGTGAAACCCAGCAGTTAAACAGAGGCGTGGACTGCTGCATCCAGGAGGCGAGTGGATTTATACCTACCTCCTGGATCCAGGGTCCTGACCATACCCACCCAAGAGGCCTCCAACCGTCTACCCCAGGCCTCCCCCTCCCCCAGACCTCGCCCCCAGCGATGATGATCAGGCCAGCCATGATCCTCCGGTGACCGGCCCCGATCCTCTCTAACACCCCCCGTGGTCCCTGGCCACCCAGCCCCCCGCCATCCCTGACCCTGGCCGATCCTTTCCACCCCGCCGAACCTCGATCCCCAACCCCCAACTGATTGCCGACCGGGACCGTCCCCTCACTTCTCAAGCTGGCTGGCTGCGGGCGGGAATCTGAGGCCTCGCATTCGAATCAGGCCCTGCCATTAAAGTTGGCAGGGCCTGCGAGAAACTTGGCCTCCTGCCCACCTCCGAGGCCCCCTGTCCACAACCCGCCTCCCTTGAGAAGATTCCAGCCTTTGATTCACATTTTCTGTTTAATAGTGAGCTCTTTGGTTCATGCTCAGAACCCATAAAAACTGTTCAGGATTTTAGACAAAAAACAAGTCCCCGCCCCAGGTGTGGCTACTTTGGGTGTGTGCAACAAATGCATGCAGAGGATGTTTTAAAAGGCTCAGATGTCCTACAAATTCACAACAACAGTTTTTCTTTTGGCTTTCTTACAGTAGAAAGCAAATTAAAGTCTTTGGGTAAGAATATTCAACTCGTGACCATTAGTTTTACACCTTGTGATGAAATATATGCCTTCATCAGCCCATGTGTTTTACCTGCTTGTATTGTGTGAACCACCCCCTTTTGTTCCTATTGTGTGTATTGGCTACGCCCCTGTCTTTTGCCATATAAAGGTCTCAAGAGCTGTATGAGTCATTCCTACCAGACGAACCCGATGTGGGAAGACCTGCAATGCTGCAATGTTCTTAGTGATTAAAAGCCTTCAGTTGAATCCTTGTCTTTGAGTTATTGATGGCATATCAATTTTAATCACTAAAACACCAAGATGGATCGACTCCTGAAACCAGAGTGCTTGGATCTGGACCCCCATGCCTCAGACGCAGCCACACAGTTCGGACACTGGTTCTGATGCTTCGAATTTTTCATTGCAAACTCATCCACCGCCATAGCAGCCGCAACCGCTACCGGAGACATGAAACTGGGAATCCTGCGAAACTGGGTGAGCCATCGGCTCTCCCCTCTCATCCAAGATGCCACCAGCTACGGGGATGCCTGCTCCATTCTGAAGGCCCACTACGTGCGGCCAATAAACGAGGTGTACGCCAGGCATCTTCTGACTACTCGCATGCAGCGGCATGGTGAATCACTAGAGGACTCTATACTAAGCCTAAAAGTACTGGGCAGAGACTGTAACTGTAAGGCCGTGTCTGCCATCGTGTACACGGAGCAGCTGATTCGAGACTCCCTTATTGCGGGCCTCAGTTCAAATTACATTCGGCAGAAACTGTTTGAAAAGGAGGGACTGGACTTAAAACAGGCTATAGATATAGCGCGATCGCTGGATATGGCCCAGAAGAACTCTGAATCCTGTTCCCCAGGCCATGCGGCCCACTCCGCCTCGTGCATGCCGTGGGGGCCGCCATCTTGGAAGCCATCTTCACCTCCCAGGTCTCAGGCCAGCTCAGCACCATCGGAGCTCCAGCCTCCACCCAGGAGCCCCACTACTGCCGCGATGCATCGGGGCCCGAAATGCTACTTCTGCGGCCAGGACAAACACTCCAGGCATCTGTGCCCAGCGAAGGGCACCAACTGTTTTAAATGCGGGAAGAAAGGACATTTCAGCAAAGTCTGCAGAGGGAACCCCGCCTCCAACTTCACCACCGCCGCGTGCGTGCCGTGGGGGCGGCCATCTTGGACGCCATCTTGTCCACCCTCATGGAGTCCACCATCTTGCCCCGACTACACGGACCTCCAGGACCCACTAGTGGCCTCGATCACAGTGGATCAATCCAGGCCACATCTGTTGTCCAAATCGATGATGGACATAGAGGTAAACGGGAACAAGGTTAAATGCTTGATTGACTGCGGGAGCACCGAAAGCTTTATTCATCCTAGCCTGGTAAAACGACTTTCACTAACGATAGTCCCCACACAGGGCAAAATCGCCATGGCCGATAAGACTCATACCTCAAAAATTACAGGTTTCTGCGCGGTTATGTTGTCGGTAAAAGGCAATGATTACAGAGATTTTAAACTATTGATAATGCCAGATCTCTGTGTGAGCGTGATCTTGGGTCTGAACTTCCAGTGCCACCACCAAAGTATCACGCTTACCTACGGTGGGTCCCAGCCGCCCCTCACAGTGTGCGGTCTGGCTACCCTGAAGGCCAAGCCGCCCTCTCTGTTCGCCAACCTCACACCCAACTGTCGACCCATAGCGACCAAGAGTAGGCGGTACAGCTGGGAGGATAGACGGTTCATTGCGTCGGAAGTAGAAAGACTCAAGCGGGAGGGTATCATCGAATGCAGTACCAGCCCGTGGCGCGCCAGGTAGTAGTAGTTAAGGGTAGCGAAAAGAAGCGGATGGTGATAGATTATAGCCAGACGATTAATCTATACACCCAGCTAGACGCCTACCCTCTGCCCCGCATAGCGGATATGGTTAACCAAATCACGCAATACCGGGTGTTTTCCACCATCGACCTAAAATCGGCATACCACCAGCTCCCCATTAGGCCGGAGGACCGTCCATACACCGCCTTCGAGGCGAACGGACGTCTCTACCACTTCCTCAGAGTCCCCTTTGGGGTAACGAACGGGGTCTCGGTCTTCCAGCGGGAGATGGACCGCATGGTCGATGAGAACCAGTTAACAGCCACCTACCCATACCTAGACAACGTCACCATCTGTGGCCACGACCAGCAAGACCACGACTCGAACCTCGCGAGATTTCTGAAAACCGCCCTCAGACTCAATCTCACCTACAACGAGGATAAGTGTGTCTTTAGCACCACGCGCCTCTGTATCCTGGGCTGCGTGGTGGAAAACGGGGAAATCGGTCCGGACCCTGACCGATTGTGCCCCCTACTGGAGCTACCCCTACCAAACACTCACAAGGCCCTGAAAAGGTGCCTGGGGTTCTTCTCCTAATACGCCCAATGGGTCCCCAATTAGTCCGACAAGGCCCGTCCCCTCCTGAAATCAACGTCCTTCCCGCTCACGGTCGAGGCCCACGCCGCCTTCAACAGCATTAAACACGACATTGAGAAGGCCGCGCTGCGGACAGTGAATGAAAACATCCCTTTCCAGGTCGAAAGCGATGCGTCCGACTTCGCTTTAGCAGCCACCCTCAACCAGGATGGGCGGCCCGTAGCCTTTTTCTCAAGAACCCTCCAAGGGCCCGAGATCAGGCACTCCTTGGTAGAGAAGGAGGCCCAGGCCATAGTGGAGGCAGTGCAGCACTGGAGGCACTACCTAGCCGGCAAACGCTTCACCCTGCTTACCGACCAGCGGTCGGTAGCCTTCATGTTTAACAACAAACAGAGGGGGAAGATCAAGAACGACAAAATTCTCAGGTGGCGGATCGAACTCTCCACGTTTGAGTATGACATAATATATAGGCCGGGGGCCCTCAACGAATCCCCGACACCCTATCACGAGGGATGTGTGCCAGCATCCAGGGGGACAGGCTACAGGGCCTCCACAATGGCCTCTACCACCCAGGGGTCACCCGGCTATTCCACTTTATAAAATCCCGTAACCTGCCCTATTCCATCGAGGAGGTCCGGTCTATGACCAGGGACTGCCGCACCTGTGCGGAATGCAAGCCCCGTTTTTTCAGGCCCGACCGAGCCCACCTGATCAAAGCTACACGGCCATTCGAGCGCCTGAGCTTAGATTTCAAGGGACCACTCCCCTCCACCGACCGCAATGTGTACTTTCTCAACATTGTGGACGAGTACTCCCGCTTCCCATTCGCCTACCCCTGCCCAGATATGACCAGTGCCACGGTCATCAAGTGCCTCGGCAACCTGTTTTGCACGTTCGGCATGCCTAACTACATCCACACTGACAGGGGGGCGTCGTTCATGAGCAATGAACTGCGCCAATACCTGCTGTTGAAGGGGATAGCCACGAGTCGGACCACTAGTTATAACCCCCGGGGTAACGGGCAAGTGGAGAGGGAGAACGCGACAGCGTGGAAGGCGGTCACCTTAGCACTAAGGTCTAAAGGCCTCCCCAACTCCCGCTGGCAGGAGGTCCTCCCAGACGTACTCTACTCGATAAGGTCGCTACTGTGTACTGCTACCAACGCCACTCCTCACGAGAAGATGTTTGTTTTTCCCCGCAAATCAACCTCAGGAGTATCCCTACCCTCGTGGCTCTCCACCTCAGGGACAGTCCTGTTACGGAAGCATGTGAGGGGCCACAAAACGGATCCCCTCGTGGAGGCAGTACACCTACTCCACGCAAACCCACAGTACGCGTACGTCAAGCACGCCGACGGGCTTGAAGACACCGTGTCCATAAAGGACCTCGCCTCAGCAGGAAGCGACGACGACGACCCATCACCACCGCCCCCAGAAGAACCTCCACCATCCCCAGAGGTATCCTCACCACCCCCAGAAGTACCTGCAACACCCCCAGCACATGGGTATGCCCAGGAGGGCACCACGGACTCCCAGTCGGAACCCGAGGTACTGTTGCGATGTTCAGGAAGGACTATCACGCCCCCGGACAGACCAAATCTGTAGAAGGGGTGAATGTGATGAAATATATGCCTTCATCAGCCCATGTGTTTTACCTGCTTGTATTGTGTGAACCGCCCCCTTTTGTTCCTATTGTGTGTATTGGCTACGCCCCTGTCTTTTGCCATATAAAGGTCTCAAGAGCTGTATGAGTCATTCCTACCAGACGAACCCGATGTGGGAAGACCTGCAATGCTGCAATGTTCTTAGTGATTAAAAGCCTTCAGTTGAATCCTTGTCTTTGAGTTATTGATGGCATATCACACCTGAAAACAAGCAGCCAGGAGTTGAAAATCATGGGGGAGGGGGGGACACCTTGGCCATCCCGTTGATGCCCAAGGCCCACCTATTGCCATATTCAGATGGGCCTGTAAATGACCAGCAGCCCGCTTGCCTGAAACAGGTGGAAGGCTGCTTTACTTTGCAAGTTGGAGTCCTACGCCAGTTGTAGGACCCCAATCCAAAATTCAAGTACGAATGAATAGAGCTTACACTGAACATGCTGTATCAGGACTTGAGTGGCCTAATCAGTCATCTATATAGGACAACTGGAGGCCAATCAAAAAATGGCCACAAAACTTTTTCAAAGTTATATTCTGATGGAGCCAGCAGGAGCAGGAGTGTATAAATGGTGTATACCCTGATTCCAGATAAGTTGAAAAGTATAAACTTACTTTTATGTCCTTTAAGGACTGCTGGTTAGGCTGCAGGAGGAACCGGAAAAGCTGAGCGGCGCATGCCAGGCGCATGCTCTGGTCAGTTTCTGACTAATTTCGGAGGGACACATAGGAGGTTATTTTGCTGAAAGGGTGAAAACAGGCGCTAAATGGGTGCTGTGCTAATAAGACACACCTGTTTGAAAGAATGGTTTTTTCATGCAATTTTGACCCTAATTGCTGATTACTGTCATTTAAACTGTGCTAAAACAGACACCTGCAGGTTTAACACTCAAGCACTGATTAGAAGCAATTTTCGTGGAGCAGTATATGTGGGTTCCACCACCCACTTCCACGGAAGGGGTGGAACAGACCGGAATTTTCCCATTGCCGAGCGTGCGGGATTGGGGGCGAATCGGCAGTAAAAATCCCCAAAATTGCGAGCGCGTCGTATTTAACGCGGGCGGCTTTGAAGGCGCAACACGGACCCAATCGGCAGAGGCGGGCGACTTCATTCAAGTTGCTGGCTGCTTGCTGAGAGGCCTTTAAGAGGGTTTTTAATGCCAGCTTTTGACTTTTGACGTCAGCTGTGGCTCAGTTGGTAGCACACTCACCTCTGCGTCAGAAGGTTGTGGGTTCAAGTCCTACTCCAGGGACTTGAGCACATAAAGCTCGGCTGACACTCCAGTGCAGTGCTGAGGGAGTGCTGCCCTGTTGGAGGTGCCGTCTTTCGGATGAGACATTAAACCGAGGCCCCGTCTGCTCTCTCAGGTGGATGTAAAAGATCCCAAGGCAGTATTTCGAAGAAGGGCAGGGGAGTTATCCCCGGTGTCCTGGCCTATATTTATCCCTCAACCAACATAACAGAAACAGATTATCTGGTCATTATCACATTGCTGTTTGTGGGACCTTGCAGTGCGCAAATTGCCTGCCGCGTTTCCCACATTACAACAGTGACTCCACTTCAAAAGTACTTCATTGGCTGTAAAGCGCTTTGAGACATCCGGTGGTCGTGAAAGACGCTGTATAAATATAAGTCTTTCTTTCTTTTTTACTGCAGGAGCACGGAATTCATGCAGCTCGGTTACCTCGCCTGTGAAGGGGAGGCAGAAGGTTAGTGGCCGTTGGCGAGTCCATTCATTGCGAGCTGTGAAAAGTACATAAATACTTCAACATTACACCTCATTACTAGCCTCACGGAAAGGCTCTTGCTGACTCCATTTTGTCCACAGATTTAGGTGTCAGGGGTTTACAGGTCATTTCTGCAACCTCGGAAGCCACTCTCACCACATTGCTACTCAGTATCAGAACATTGAAGGATTGGCCCTCTGATCTCCACTTTACCTGCCATCTATTACCTCAGCATGGGTGCTGCTTATACTGTCTCACCTCGGTCCTCAGAATCGGACCAAGATGAGCCCCACCACCAACAACACCAGCCGCAGCAGCAGCAGCAGCAGCAGCAACCATGACAGCAGCCTTCTCCTCGATGACCTGATGCTCCACAGCATAGAGGGGGGCACCATAGGGCTGCAGCTCACTCGAGGCCATACCCCTAACACAGGGTATACAGGCCAAGGATGAGCTTCCGCAACATGACTGAGCAGGCTCAGGCTATCGTGTCAGGTCATCGCAGACATTTGTAACTTGCTGGAACAAGACCTGCTACCCAGAGGACCTGGTGGACACGCCTTATCAGTGGCTGTCAAAGTCACCACCGCCTTCAGCTTCTTCACCTCAGGCTCCTTCCAGGGATCTGCAGCAGACATAGAAACATAGAAACATAGAAGATAGGAGCAGGAGTAGGCCATTCGGCCTCTCGAGCCTGCTCCGCCATTCAATGCGATCATGGCTGATCATCCAAATTCAGTACCCTGTCCCTGCTTTCTCCCAATACCCCTTGATCCCTTTAGCCTTAAGAAATATATCCAACTCCTTCTTGAATATATTTAATGAATTGGCCTCTACTGCCTTCTGTGGTAGAGAATTCCACAGGTTCACCACTCTCTGGGTGAAGAAATTCCTCCTCATTTCTGTCCTGAATGGCTTACCCCTTATCCTTAGACTGTGACCCCTGGTTCTGGACTCCCCGACCATCGGGAACATCCTTCCTGCATCTAGTCTGTCCAGTCCTGTCAGAATTTTATAAGTTTCAATGAGATCCCCTCTCATTCTTCTAAACTCCAGTGAGTACAAGCCCAATCGACCCAATCTCTCCTCATATGTCATTCCTGCCATCCCAGGTATCAGCCTGGTGAATCTTTGCTGAACTCCTTCCATGGCAAGAACATCCTTCCTCAGATAAGGCGACCAAAACTGCACACAATACTCAAGATGTGGTCTCACCAAGGCCCTGTACAACTGCAGCAAGACATCCTTGTTCCTGTACTCAAACCCTCTCGCTATGAAGGCCAACATACCATTTGCCTTCTTAACCGTCTGCTGCACCTGCATGCTTACCTTCAGCGACTGGTGCACAAGGACACCCAGGTCTCGTTGCACTTCCCCTTCTCTCAATCTATTGCCATTCAGATAATAATCTGCCTTCCTGTTTTTGACACCAAAGTGGATAACCTCGCATTTACCCACATTATATTGCATCTCCCATGCTTCTGCCCAATCACCCAACCTGTCCAAATCATCCTGGAGTTTCTTGGCATCCTCCTCACAGCACACACGCCCACCCAGCTTTGTGTCATCTGCAAACTTGGAGATATTACATCTAGTTCCCTTGTCCAGATCATTAATATATATTGTGAATAGCTGGGGTCCAAGTTCCGATCCTTGCGGTACCCCACTAGTCACTGCCTGCCACTCAGAAAAAGACCTGTTTATTCCATCTCTTTGCTTTCTGTCTGCCAACCAGTTCTCTATCCAAGCCAATACCTTGCCCCCAATCACATGTGCCTTAACTTTACTAATCTCTTATGCGGGACCTTATCGAAAGCCTTCTGAGAGTCCAAATACACCACATCCACTGGTTCTCCCTTACCTATTTTACCAGTTACATCCTCAAAAAATTCCAGTAGATTAGTCATGCATGATTTACCTTTTGTAAATCCATGTTGACTTTGTCTGATCCTGTCACTATTTTCCAAGTGCTCTGCTATTACATCTTTTACAATGGACTCTAGCATTTTCCCCACTACCAATGTCAGGCTTGTAATTCCCCGTTTTCTCTCTACCACCTTGTTTGAATAGTGGGGTAACATTAGCTACCCTCCAATCCATGGGTACTGTTCCAGATTCCATCGACTGTTGGAAGGTGATCAGCAATGCATCTACTATTTCTAGGGCCACTTCCTTAAGTACCCTAGGATGTAAATGATCAGGCCCTGGGGATTTATCGGCCTTCAATCCCGTCAATTTCCCTAACACCATTTCCCTACAAATACTGATTTCTTTCAGTTCCTCCCTTTCATCAGACCCTATGTCCCCCGACATCTCTGGGAGGTTATTTGTGTCCTCCTTTGTGAAGACAGAACCAAAATATGTATTTAATTGGTCTGCCATTTCTTTGTTCCCCATTATAAATTTCCCTGATTCTGGCAAGGGACCTACGCTTGACTTCACCAATCTTTTTTTCTTCACATATCTATAAAAGCTTTTACAGTCAGTTTTCATGTTCTCTGCAAGCTTACTCTCATATTCTATTTTCCCCTTCTTAATTAATCCCTTTGCCCTCCTTTGTTGAATCCTAAACTGCTCCCAATCCTCAGTTTTACTGCTTTTTCTGGCCAATTTGTATGTTCTCTCCTTGGATCTTATGCTATCCCTAATTTCCCTTGTTAGCCACGGTTGAGTCATGTAGGGGGTGGCGGGTGTGGCACGTGCGCCCAGTCAGTTATGCCCTTGACTGTTGGTGAGCGTTTCGAATCGCTCCACGCCCCTGGGTTCTAGACACCGGATTTAGGTACAGGCAGCAATACAGAAAAACTCGAGTAGACAAGTGGTTTGGTGTAAGAAAACCAAGATTTTATTAAAACAGGAATAAAAACACAGTATATGAGAAATTTACTGGTAAACAATTACAGGCATAAGCAAAATAACTATACTTATACAGGGAATTGGGAACACACGGCACATCGAGGGAAAAACAACTACATTAACAATCCCCTTATCCTTATCCCACCACTATACCTAACTAGATTAAGCTATGAGGGGCCAGGAATTCATGCTCACCAATCCAAAGCAAAGCCTGTTGTTTTAGCAAACGCGAGTTTTGAGGTCTGGTCTCCTGTCCTTTGGGGTACTCCGTCGCCACGTGGTCTCAGGGCGCGGTGCTGGAGCTGTTGCTGCGACACACCTTTCCTCTCCTCAGCTACCATAGAAACATAGAAGATAGGAGCAGGGGTAGGCCATTCAGCCCTTCGAGCCTTCTCCGCCATTCAATGAGATCATGGCTGATCATCCAAATTCAGTACCCTGTCCCTGCCTTCTCCCCATATCCCTTGATCCCTTTAGCCTCAAGGAATATATCCAACTCTTTCTTGAATATATTTAATTAATGAACTGGCCTCCACCGCCCTCTGTGGCAGAGAATTCCACAGGTTCACCACTCTCTGGGTGAAGAAATTCCTCCTCATTTCAGTCCTAAATGGCTTACCCCTTATCCTTAGACTATGACCCCTGGTTCTGGACTCCCCGGCCATCAGAAACATCCTTTCTGCATCTAGTCTGTCCAGACCTGACAGAATTTTATAAGTTTCGATGAGATCCCCTCTCAATCTTCTAAACTCCAGTGAGTATAAACCCAATCGACACAATCTCTCCTTGTACGTCATTCCTGCCATCCCAGGTATCAGCCTGGTGAATCTTCACTGCACTCCCTCCATGGCCAGAACGTCCTTCCTCAGGTAAGGTGACCAAAACTGCACACAATACTCAAGGTGCGGTCTCACCAAGGCCCTGTACAACTGCAGCAAGACATCCATGTTCTTGTACTCGAACCCTCTTGCTACGAAGGCCAACATACCATTTGCCTTCTTAACCGCCTGCTGCACCTGCATGCTTACCTTCAGCGACTGGTGCACAATAACACCCAGGTCTCTTTGCACTTCCCCTTCTCCCAATCTATTGCCATTCAAATAATAATCTGCCTTCCTGTTTTTGCCACCAAAGTGGATAACCTCACATTTATCCACATTATAGTGCATTTGCCAAGTTTCTGCCCAATCACCCAACCTGTCCAAATCGTACTGGAGTTTCAGAACATCCTTCTCACAGCTTACCCTCCCACCCAGCTTTGTGTCGTCTGCAAATTTGGAGATATTACATCCAATTACCTCGTCCAGCTCATTAATATATATTGTGAACAGCTGGGGTCCTAGGACCGATCCTTGCGGTACCCCACTAGTCACTGCCTGCCACTTGGAAAACGACCCATTTATTCCAACTCTTTGCTTTCTGTCCGCCAACCAGTTCTCTATCCAAGTCAATACCTTGCCCCCAATCCCATGTGCCTTAATTTTGCATGCTAATCTCTTATGTGGGACCTTATTGAAAGCCTTCTGAAAGTCCAAATACACCACATCCACTGGTTCGCCCTTATCTATTTTACCAGTTACATCCTCAAAAAATTCCAGTAGATTAGTCAAGCATGGTTTACCTTTTGTAAATCCATGTTGACTTTGTCCAATCCTGTCACTGCTTTCCAAGTGCTCTGCTATTACATCTTTTATAATAGACTCTAGCATTTTCCCCACTACCGATGTCAGGCTTACCAGTCTATAATTCCCCGCTTTTTCTCTACCACCTTTTTTGAATAGTGGGGTAACATTAGCTACCCTCCAATCCATGGGTACTGTTCCAGAGTCGATCGAGTTCTGGAAGATGACCAGCAATGCATCTACTATCTCTAGGGCCACTTCCTTAAGTACCCTGGGATGTAGACCATCAGGCCCTGGGGATTTATCGGCCTTCAGTCCCATCAATTTTCCGAACACCATTTCCCTACAAATACTGATTTCTTACAGTTCCTCCCTCTCATTAGACCCTATGTTCCCCGGCATCTCTGGGAGGTTATTGTGTCCTCCTTTGTGAAGACAGAACTAAAGTATGTATTTAGTTGGTCTGCCATTTCCTTGTTTCCCATTATAAATTCCCCTGATTCTGACTGTAAGGGACCTACGCTTGACTTCACCAATCTTTTTCTCTTCACATATCTATAAAAGCTTTTACAGTCAGTTTTTATGTTCCCTGAAAGCTTACTCTCATATTCTATTTTCCCTTTCTTAATTAATCCCTTTGTCCTCCTTTGTTGACTCCTAAACTGCTCCCAATCCTCAGGATTATTGCTTTTTCTAGCCAATTTATATGTCCTCTCCTTGGATCTTATGCTATCCCTAATTTTCCTTGTTAGCCACGGTTGAGTCACCTTTTTCGTTTTATTTTTATGGCAAACTGGGATGAATGTTTGCCATTCCCTAGCCACCATCAACCCTTTGAGTGCCATTCCCCAATCAATCCTACCCAACTCGCTCCTCAGACCATCGTAGTTTCCTTTATTTAAATTGAGGGCCCTTGTCTCTGAGTCAACTACTTCATTCTCCATCTTAATGAAGAATTCGATCATATTATGATCGCTCCGACCCAAGGGGCCTCGTACAACAAGATTGCTAATTAATCCTTTCTCATTACATAATACCCAGTCTAAGATGGCCTGATCTCTGGTTGGTTCTTCGACATATTGGTCCAGGAAACCATCCCGTAAACACTCCAGGAATTCCTCCTCCACAGTATTGTTACTAATTTGGTTGGCCCAATCTATATGTAGATTAAAGTCACCCATGATGACTGCTGTGCCCTTATTGCACGCTTCTTTAATTTCCCTTTTAATGCCATCCCCAACCTCCGCCTTACTCTTTGGAGGTCTATATACCACTCCCACTAATGTTTTTTTCCCCTTAGTATTTCTCAATTCTACCCATACAGATTCCACATCATCAGAGCTAATATCCTTCATTGCAATTGTATTAATCCCTTCTTTAACCAGTAATGCTACCCCACCTCCCTTTCCTTTTTGCCTATCTTTCCTGAATATCGAATACCCCTGGATGTTGAGTTCCCAATCTTGGCCATCCTTGAGCCATGTTTCCGTAATCCCAACCAAATCATATTCGTTTACCTCTATTTGCGCAGCCAATTCATCCACCTTATTACAAATGCTCCTCGCATTAAGACACAAAGCCTTCAGGCTTGTTTTTTTAACGCTCTTAGACCTATTAGAATTATTATTTACTGTGGCCACGTTTGATTTAAATCGTTGATTTCTCTGACTGCCACTTTTGTTTTTCTCCTTCCTATCTTTTGCTTTTATCCCTGTT
This sequence comes from Somniosus microcephalus, assembly GCF_052327205.1. Taxonomy (NCBI): domain Eukaryota; kingdom Metazoa; phylum Chordata; class Chondrichthyes; order Squaliformes; family Somniosidae; genus Somniosus; species Somniosus microcephalus. The sequence goes on along the minus strand of NC_140990.1, from coordinate 272,510,662 downwards.
TTCCTTTCCTCTGTCTCCCTGCTCAGGTTCCCAAACCCCTACCATTTTAGTTTAAACCCCCCCGAACAGTGCTAGCAAACCTCCCCGCAAGGATATTTGTCCCCCTCTGGTTCAGGTGCAACCCGTCCAACTTATACAAGTCCCACCTTCCCCAGAAGCAGGCCCAGTGATCCAGGAAACTAAAGCCCTCCCTCCTGCACCAACTCATTAGCCACGCATTCATCTGCTCTATCCTCCTATTCCTGTACTCACTAGCACGTGGCACCGGGAGTAATCCAGAGATTACAACCTTTGAGGTCCTGCTCTTTAATCTGCTACCTAGCTCCCTAAATTCTTGCTGCAGGACCTCATCCCTCTTCCTACCTATGTCGTTGGTCCCAATGTGAACCACGACCTCTGCCTGTTCACCCTCCCCCTTCAGAATGCCCTGCAGCCGTTCAGTGACATCCTTGACCCTGGCACCAGGGAGGCAACAAACCACCCTGGAGTCACGTCTACAGCCACAGAAACGCCTATCTGTTCCCCCTACGATAGAATCCCCTACCACTATTGCTCTCCCACTCTTTTTCCTCCCTTCCTGAGCAGCAGAAGCACCCCCGGTGCCAGCAAGTTGGCTGCTGCTGCCTTCCCCTGGTGAGTCATCCCCCTCAACAGTATCCAAACTGGTATACCTGTTTGAAAGGGGGATGGCCACAGGGGTCCCCTGCACTACCTGCCTGCTTCTATTGCTCCGCCTGGTGGTCACCCATTTCCCTTCTGCTTGTGCAGCCCTACCCTGCGGCATGACCAACTCATCAAACGTGTAATTCACGACCCTCTCAGCATCGTGAATGCTCCACAACCCATCCATCCGCAGCTCCAGCGCCTCCATATGGCCCGTTAGTAGCTGCAGCTGGATGCATTTCTGGCACATGTGGTCGTCAGGGACACTGGCAGCATACCTGAATTCCCACATAGAGCAAGAAGAGCATAACACGAGGCTGGGCTCTCCTGGCATGACTTACCCCTTTAATTAATTTAAATTAATTCTATACCACCAGTTAAAGATATACTCTAGGGCGCTTATTTACCAACTGTCCCCACTACACCACAGAGACCCAAGAAAATATAAACCGCAGAATTTAAGCTTGTAATGAAAAGGAGAAAGAAATACTCACCAACCAATCACTTACCTGCTTCCTGGTGACGTCACACTTGGATTACTTTTTACCTCTCTCCCCTGCTGCTGAATTGGTACGCCTCGCCTTGCTCCTCCGTTGTCATCTCGTTGCGATGGGTTCTCTTCTTCTCCCTCGGGTGGTCGTCGGCGGTAACGTTGCGTCAGCGGGATGGTTGGCAGTCTTCACTGCTGGTTTAATTTTACTACCCAAGCGTCAAGCACCAGTATATTCGTTATGGCGTGGACACCTGCGTTTAACGCCTGCTGAATTCGCAGTGGTCAATGACCGACTTATTCTCACTGTCCATATATTTTCTTCGTCCAAGCGCCAGCTTATAACTAGGCGCTCAGTTTTTATTAGTGTGTCTTCTGCTGTCTTTCTCTGCTCTTGTCGGGTCTCTACCTTGTTCTTCGTCTCGTTTCGTTTCGCCTCGTTTCCTCTGCCCTTTTTCGGTGTCCTGGGTGACTTTGGACTCGGGTCTCGTTCCCCTCTCCTGCGATTGGTATGGATGTCCTTGACTGCTGAAAACCCAATGTGGGGAGCGAGAAGAGAACCCGCCATGAGGCCAGGGCATGAGTACGGGCGGCAGCAGCCCAAGAGGTCAGAGTCAAGAGAAGAGAGCGTAAGAGTAAGAGGGTGATTGGTACTGATGGGCCTACAATTATACGCTTTTGGAAGGCCCCAATCTGTGCACCAAATCAGGTCAGTTCATTGTTTCACTTTTGGCGGGCTGTTTTAAATGATTACACCAATCTAAACTAACTGGCTTTAGATGGCCGTTTATCGCACCTGATGGCCTGATGTCCGAGTTGTATTGTCATTAATGCATTTTTATCAGCCTATACAGCCTTGATGGCTTCCATAAGCTGTTTCCGATTATTTATGTGGACAAACTAATGGCTTCATGCTTAGGCCTAACTGGGTTGATCTGATTTGATCTGATATAATGCATATTCAATGTTTGCCTGGCTGTCTGGCCCTTCAAACACAAAAGTCCTTTTCACAGAAATGCATTTTAAGTTTCGATTTCCCAAAGCAACCTTTTCTGTGCTGCAGAGTCCAAGCTTTTAAAATCTTACAGGCTCTTGGTCACGAGGTGCGGATGCCATCTTTTGGGTACCTTTTTAAAATGTCCATACAGGGTCCCTTTTATTAATAACCTTGGGGGAATGTGGGAATTTTGTGAATCTTACAGTCACCTTTTTTGTTTTATTTTTATGCCAAACTGGGATGAACAGATTCTGTAGTTCATCCATGCGGTCTTTGAATGTTTGCCATTGCCTATCCACCGTCAACCCTTTGAGTGACATTCCCCAATCAATCCTACCCAACTCGCGCCTCATACCATTGTAGTTTCCTTTATTTAAATTCAGGACCCTAGTCTCTGAGTCAACTACTTCATTCTCCATCTTAATGAAGAATTCGATCATATTATGATCACTCCGACCCAAGGGGCCTCGTACAACAAGATTGCTAATTAATCCTTTCTCATTACATAATACCCAGTCTAAGATGGCCTGATCTCTGGTTGGTTCCTCGACATATTGGTCCAGGAAACCATCCCGTAAACACTCCAGGAATTCCTCCTCCACAGTATTGTTACTAATTTAGTTAGCCCAATCTATATGTAGATTAAAGTCACCCATGATGACTGCTGTGCCCTTATTGCACGCTTCTCTAATTTCCCTTTTAATGCCATCCCCAACATCCGCATTACTGTTTGGAGGTCTATATACCACTCCCACTAACATTTTCTGCCCCTTGGTATTTCTCAGTTCTACCCATACAGATTCCACATCATCAGAGCTAATATCCTTCCTTACAATTGTGTTAGTCCCTTCTTTAACCAGCAATGCTACCCCACCTCCCTTTCCTTTTTGCCTATCTTTCCTGAATATTGAATACCCCTGGATATTGAGTTCCCAGCCTTGGACACCCTGGAGCCATGTTTCCATAATCCCAATCAAATCATATTCGTTTACCTCTATTTGCACAGATAATTCAGCCACCTTATTATGAATGCTCCTCGCATTAAGACACAAAGCCTTCAGGCTTGTTTTTTTTAATGCTCTTAGACCTATTAGAATTATTATTTACTGTCGCCATGTTTGATTTAAACCGTTGATTTCTCTGACTGCCACTTTTGTTTTTCTCCTTCCTATCTTTTGCTTTTATCCTTGTTTCCCTTTCCTCTGTCTCCCTGCTCAGGTTCCCAACCCCCTGCCATTTTAGTTTAAACCCTCCCCCAGAGCACTAGCAAACACTTCCCCATGGACATCGGTCCTGGCCCTGCCCAGAGATATTTGTGGGATCTCGTAGTTGGCCGCCCACAGATACATCACACATGTCACCGATGCCATGTTTCACAAGTCAGCCATGTATGTCAACTTTGCCACTGATGAAGCCATTGTTACTGAGTGTGCGCTTGGCTTTGTGGCTCTGGCTGACTTCTCACAGGTGCAGGGCATCATCAATTGCACACACGTGGCCATGAAGGCATCCCATCATCACGCAGGAGTGTTTGTGAACCGCAAGGGCTTCCACTCCCTCAATGTGCAGCTCGTCTGCAACCATAAAAAGATGATCATGCATGCGTGCGCCAGATTCCCTGGCAGCTGTCATGACTCTTTCATGCTGCACCAGTCCACCCTCCCTCAGCTCTTCACACCTCCAAACAGACTTACCGGCTGGCTGCTTGGAGACAAGGACTATCCACTGAAGACGTGGCTCATGATACACTTGAGGACGCCAAGTACTGAGGCTGAGGAGCATTATAATGAGAACCACATGTCCACCAGATGTGTCATAGAGCAAGAAATGGTCATGCTGAAGATGCGCTTCAGATGCCTTGACAGATCTGGAGGAGCCTTTCCGTACACACCAGCCAGGCTCTCCAGAATCATTGTCATTTGCTGTGCACTGCACAACATAGAGCAGCAGCAAGGATTGGAGCTGCAGGAGGAGCAAGGCGCAGAGTGCACAGCCTCTTCAGAGGAGGAGGAGGAGGAGGAACCTGAGTTGGAGATGGTACCAGCAGCAGCGCACATTGCTGCCCGGGAGGCCCGGGATGGCCTCAACTTGGCCAGATTTACTTAACTTGCTCCAGTGCAGTCACATGGCTGCCATATGCTGTACTAAATTCCGCTCCCCCCCACCAACAACACCATAAAGCATCCCTACAATGTCCATGCCATTGTTCTCACCCAAATCCCCAATGCTCGAGGTTAAGTAATGTTTCACCGTTCACTCCAAGTGACAAAACCACTTCCAATGTTTGAGGCAAAAATGGACAAGACTGGAAAGTGATGCAAAGAAAAACAGTTTTCTGTGTCATCAAAAGAACTGAAACTTAACACTAACATTTTTTGATACACCCATGTGCATACCCTGTTGCATCTACTTTTGTGTCTTTTTTCTTTTCTTTTCCAAGTGCTTCTACGAGGTACAATCCCTGTGGCTTCAGCAGAGGAGATGAACTCCTTCATTCTTTTTTTTTCTCTCTCCCACATGGCAGCTGTCTCCCATTCTGCCAGAACATTTCACACCTAATCTAGAGCCGTCTTTTGTCTCCACTAGTCCTATCACCATCTCATCTCGTTTTGAATACCTCTTAATGTCTCTTCACTTCTTTTGTTCTCTCCCAGCCCTGCCTTTCGATCTATTTCATTTCCTTTCCAGTTTTGAAAAAGGGTTAGACCCGAAATGTTGACTCTATTTTCTCTCCACGGATGTTGCCTGGCCTGCTGAGTTTTTCCAGCATTTTCTGTTGTTACTTCGGATTTCCAGCATCTGCAGTATTTTGCTATCGTCCTTCATTCTCTATATATCTGCAGATATCACAACTGCAAAAGATGCCAGAGCCTCATGCAATTGTTGTTGCCCTTCCAAGATCACCCTCTTTCTTAATGACCCACAAGGCTCAGCATCTCCATGCAGTTCAGCAGAGCTTGGAGCGTCCTGTGCCCTCCAGCGAGGAGTCTCCACTGCTGTCCCTGTCAACACCATCTGCTCTTGTTCACTTGTGAAGTGTGAGACACCAGGTGACAACTCCACTCTATGGCACACAGGACCCACCGAGGTGTGTGTATCTGCGCTGGTGCTGGGTGCGCTTGGGTCTGCTGACGGTGCACCCTCAGAGACTGGAGGTTCCTCTGAGGAGTCGTCTTCCTCCTCCAGCTGGACAGCGATGGGTGGCGGGGGGCAAATGATGGATGTGTGGGAGAGCAAAGAGATGAATTGGAAGTCTTATGATAAGAACGGGTAACGTTATCATTATGCACATGATGACATTTCACTGGCTGCTGACATCAGTCACAATATGAGTGACTGCTGTGTGCCATGTGGCTGTATGAGATGTAATTCTGTCACCAGGTTGCTGGAATGTCCCCCTCTCACCATCTCCCCCCGCCAGCTGCTCTACAACTCCAGAGATCTCCAGGGCTCCCTCCTCTGCTGGTGTTAGTTAGGTGAATACTGGAGGGCCACCTCCAGTTCTCTGCCTCTCGCGTGTGTTCTGGGCTCTCTTCTTCTGCAAGGGGGGAAAGAAGAAAACTTTGAGTGAGAGTGATGGAATGAGTGTAAGGAATGAATGGGTTACGTCTGTAGAGGGTGACTATGATGCAGTGTGGTGACAATGCCAAATGGCCTCCTTCTGTGGTGTTACTTGGTATGATTGCATTAGGATGAGGGTGAGTGTCAGGGATGGTTAGTCAGATGGGGCTGTGAGTATGTACATAGAGAGAGAGAGATGGGTAAACGTGCAGGTTATGTTGGTGTGAGCAATGATGTGCAGGAGTAGGCTTGGGAAGGCAGAGTGATGGGTGTTAGATCCGTGATTCTGAGAGTATGATGTTTTCCAATAACTACACGGATGCTGTAACTTAACAATCAACAGGTGTTTACTGGAGTAGGGTAGTCTCAAGACTGGGGGTACAGAGGCATGCTCAAGGCTTATATACAGGTGTGGTCACTGCCGGTACTACAGTATACAGGAGCTGTAAAAGTAGTTCTCTCTTAAAGGTACATACACTACAATTCCTCCCCTTTTAGATTAGCAGTACCCATAATAGTCAAATAACAATTAACACTTTAACATGCACATTAAACAACAAAAGTCCATTTATAGATTCAGTCTTTGGGGCGGCTTCCTGATCCTTTCGGGATAGCGCATTTCCTGAGGTTCTTGTTCTTGGTGCGGAGGCGATTCTGGCCCCTTTTCGTCAGTTAGTTCATCAGTTTCCACTGCTACGGGTTCTGAGGTAGATGCTACCGGTATGTCGGGTTCATCCCCAGGTACGTGAGACATGGGGTTGACTCGTTCCTGTGATGCTAAGATCTGATCGACGTGGCATCTCACAATGTTCTCCCCGACATCCACTGTGTACATTAATGGCCCCTGCCTTCGTTCCGGGTTGCCATTTCTCTGTTCGGTAGTCACGGGCCAAGACTGGTTGTCCTACATTGAAGCTCCTTGTCGGCTTCTCATTGATGTGCTGGAATTGTTTATCCTCAACATTTCTTCGCACATTTGGTCTGAGCAAATCCAGACGAGATCTCAACCTTCGGTTAAAGAACATCATGGCCGGGGTCTGGTTGGTAACTGCATGTGTCGCATTTCTGTAGGCTAATAGGAAATTGTCCACCTTATGCTGTAGTGGAATTTCATTGTCGCACATGGCCTTTATCACCTTTTTAAAGGTTTGTACGAACCTCTCAGCCAATCCATTTGTGGCTGGATGATACGGGGCGGATGTGTAATGCCTTACCCCATTCCTTCTCATAAATTTCCGAAACTCTTCGGAGACAAACTGTGGTCCATTATCAGAGCAAATCTGCTCTGGCAAGCCGTTCCTGGCAAATATGGTCCGTAGGACTGCAATCGTTTTCTCTGTAGTGGTTGAGGACATTTTTATCACCTCAGGCCATTTCGAGTGAGCATCCACTGCTATTAAGAACATTGGCCTAGAAATTCAGTTGCGTTCGCCAGCCGTTAGCGCCTTAGGAGGGGTAGATCTCGAGCGCTAGGCACTTAGCGCCCGGGCGCAGGACGATCTGCGCCTACGCCCAACTTCAGTAGACATTTAGCGCCGGCGGAAAGTGTTTGCGCGCGCTCAGCTGCGCGCGCAACTTATGACGTCATTTCGTCATGCAACGCCCTTTGTGCGCCCCAAACCGGAACTTCAGTCGCGCCCGCCCAATGTGGGCATGGCGGTGTTAAGAACTGTGAAGTGGAACGCAGCAGAGGCCCTGCGGGCCTCGGTGTGGTAAACCACTGTATTGTATATTGCCACCTCTGGGTGGCGCTGTGTATGGAGGCATGCCTCAGCTGACTCCACCCACCACTGTGTGGGTTTCGTTCAGACTTGTTCAGTCACTCACGAAGAAGCATGGTCTCTTCTTAGCTAATAAAAGCCTTATTCATCTCTTCTTTTGACTCATCATCTCTTCTTCGACTCACCACCTTTTATGAAGTAATTGATAAGCGTATCAATTTTATTAGCTAAAAGTTAAATGGCGACACCTGAGGAGCAACAACAGCAACGGATACAGCAGACATTGCTGAGAGCCCTCAGACCACCACGCCTGGACCTCGACCCTCAAGATGTGGGTGCATCAGCCAAGTTTGAACACTGGCTGAGCTGCTTTGAATCCTTCCTCGCAATCTCACAGGTTACAGAGGAGGATCACAAACTGAAAATTTTGACCGCCCAGGTGAGCCATCAAGTATATATGCTAATCCGGGACTCTAATACGTACGTGGCGGCCCTCGAGCTACTAAAAGGGCAATATACGCGCCCAGTGAACACAATTTACGCCCGACACCTCTTGGGATCCCGCAGGCAGCAACCGGGAGAATCGGTAGGGGCATTTGCACGGGCGCTACTGGCACTCTGCAGAGACTGCGATTGTAAAGCGGTAACGGCTGTGGAGCACGCGCAGGGACTCGCCTGTGATGCCTTCGTCAGGGGCCTCCAGTCAGACCACACCCGGCAGAGACTGCTAGAAAGCAAGGAACCCGACCTGAAGACGGCCATTGCCCTTGCGCTCTCGTTAGAGGAGGCCCACCGAAACCTCGAGGCATACCCCCGTAACGGCGCCGAGACATGGCAATCGAAACCGTGGGACACGGGACCGCCGCCCCCGGCACCAACCGCTGCAGCGACCCAACCGAGACAGCAGCCTCCGGTAAGAACTGCTTCGATGCCCAGTAACCAGGCCCAAAAATGCTATTTCTGTGGCCAGTTAAAACATCCCAGAGCGCACTGCCCAGCTAAGACAGCTACCTGCTCGGGCTGCGGGAAGAAAGGCCATTACGCTAACGCCTGCAAGGGGAAGCCAGCCAGCAGCGCAGCGTGCGGGCCGTGGGAGCAGCCATCTTATCCGCCATTTTGTGTACCCCCGGCCGCATGGCATCCGCCGCCATCGTATCCAACGCACTCAACCGCCATTTCGTCACCGGAACCGACCACCGTCTCGGCGGATGACTATAGTGACTCACTAAGCCACATACTGGCCTCCGTGACGCTGGATCAAGGCCACCCTCACCATCTATCCAGCTCCATGATGGATATCGCGGTAAACGGCCGCGCCACCAGTTGCCTGATCGACAGCGGGAGCACAGAGAGTTTCGTCCACCCCGACACGGTACGTAGCCACTCCCTCACGATTCTGCCAACGCACCATCGCATTTCTATGGCGTCCAAGTCCCAGTCAATGGACATCAGCGGCTACTGTGTGGTGACCCTGTCAGTAGGGGGCACTGAATATCAAAAATTTAAACTGCTAGTCCTGCCCCGTCTTTGCGCTGCCGTCCTGCTAGGGTTGGATTTTCAGTGCCACCTTAAGAGTGTCACACTAGCATACGGTGGACCCCTCCCCCCACTCACAGTCTGCAACCAACAACTTTTAAATCGCCCGCTGCAAACCACCTGCAGCCTTTCCACATTAAAAGTCCCCCCCCCTCCCCTGTTCGCTAACCTCACCCGCGACTGTAAACCCATCGCTACCAAAAGCAGGCGGTACAGTGCCGGGGACAGAGCTTTTATCAGCTCTGAGGTGGAGCGGCTCTTGGAGGAGGGCATTATCGAAGGTAGCACTAGCCCCTGGCGAGCCCAGGTTGTAGTCGTTAAAACCACTGCAAAACGCCGCATGGTAATCGACTACAGCCAAACCATAAACCGGTACACCCAGCTGGACGCGTACCCCCTCCCTCGCATATCTGATATGGTCAATCAGATTGCGCAATACAAAGTATTCTCCACCATCGACCTTAAGTCAGCGTACCACCAGCTGCCCATCCGCCATGAGGACCGCCAGTATACTGCCTTCGAGGCAAACGGCCGCCTCTACCACTTCCTTAGGGTCCCCTTCGGCGTCACCAACGGGGTTTCGGTCTTCCAAAGGGAGATGGACCGAATGGTTGACCAGAACGCGCTGCGGGCAACCTTCCCCTATTTGGATAACGTCACCATCTGCGGCCACGACCAGCAGGACCACGACGTTAATCTAGCAAATTTCCTCCGTACGGCCCAACGGCTGAACCTAACGTACAATAAGGAAAAATGTATGTTTCACACCAAGCGCCTGGCCATCCTCGGCTGCGTGGTGGAGAACGGAGTCATCGGGCCCGACCCCGACAGAATGCGCCCCCTAATGGAGCTACCCCTTCCCCACTGCCAAAAAGCACTGAAGAGATGCCTGGGGTTTTTCTCCTACTACGCCCAGTGGGTGCCCCTCTATGCAGACAAAGCCAGGCCCCTCATCAAAGCCACCTCCTTCCCCCTGACACCAGAGGCGTGTGCAGCCTTCACTCTTATCAAGAACGATATCGCGAAGGCCGCAATGCACGCGGTGGATGAGTCCATCCCCTTCCAAGTGGAGAGCGATGCCTCCGACTTCGCCCTAGCCGCGACCCTTAACCAGGCGGGCAGACCCGTGGCCTTTTTCTCAAGGACCCTCCAGGGCCCCGAGACGAGACACTCCTCCGTCGAAAAGGAGGCCCAGGCTATTGTAGAAGCGGTGCGTCACTGGAGGCATTACCTGGCCGGGAAACGATTTACCCTGCTCACTGACCAGCGTTCAGTAGCTTTTATGTTTAATAATAAGCAGAGGGGTAAAATCAAGAACGACAAGATCTTGAGGTGGAGAATCGAACTCTCCACCTACAATTATGATATCTTGTATCGGCCAGGGAAACTCAATGAGCCCCCAGATGCCCTATCACGTGGTACATGCGCCAACGCGCAGAGTGATAGGCTGCAGTCCCTCCACAATGACCTCTGCCACCCGGGGGTCACCAGGTTTTTCCATTTTATCAAATCCCGTAACCTGCCCTACTCCATCGAGGAGGTCAGGACCATGACCAAGAGCTGCCAAATCTGCGCCGAGTGCAAACCGCACTTCTATAGGCCGGACAGAGCAAGCCTGATCAAGGCCACCCGCCCCTTCGAACGCCTGAGCGTCGATTTTAAAGGGCCCCTCCCCTCCGCTGACCGCAATGTGTTCTTCCTCAACATAGTTGATGAGTACTCCCGTTTCCCCTTTGCCATCCCTTGCCCAGACATGACCAGTACCACGGTCATCAAGTGTCTGAATGACATCTTCGCTCTGTTCGGGTTCCCCAGCTATATACATAGCGACAGGGGCTCATCGTTCATGAGCGACGAACTTCGGCAGTACCTGCTAACAAGAGGTATCGCCACGAGCAGGACCACCAGTTACAACCCCCGGGGGAACGGCCAGGTGGAAAGGGAGAACGCGACAGTTTGGAAGGCAGTCCTCTTAGCACTAAAATCTAAGGGCCTTCCGACCTCCCGCTGGCAGGAGGTCCTCCCTGCAGCGCTTCACTCCATTCGGTCACTGCTTTGTACTGCCACTAATGCGACCCCTCATGAGAAAATGTTCGTTTTCCCCCGGAAGTCTACATCGGGAACCTCGCTACCGGCATGGTTGACTTCTCCTGGGCCCGTCCTACTGCGGAGGCACGTGAGGACGCATAAAACGGACCCCCTGGTCGAGCGGGTGCACCTCCTACACGCCAACCCCCAGTATGCCTGGGTGACATACCCAGACGGGCGGGAGGACACGGTCTCCATACGAGATCTCGCACCCTCGGGTACCCCTGAATTACCACCGTTATCCCCCTTACCACCGTTATCCCCCTTACCACTGTTATCCCCCACCACCCCTCCCAACCCAACCCCTGCAGACGGCATGCCAAAGCCCCAGGAATCTTCGCCAACCACCCAGACACCAGACCCGACGTCGGATGCTGCAACACCACCGCCGCCACCACGACGATCAGGACGTCAGACAAGGCCTCCTGATAGACTTAACTTGTAGTACCCTTCACCCCGCCGGACTTCACATTAAACAAGGGGTGAATGTGGTAAACCACTGTATTGTATATTGCCACCTCTGGGTGGCGCTGTGTATGGAGGCATGCCTCAGCTGACTCCACCCACCACTGTGTGGGTTTCGTTCAGACTTGTTCAGTCACTCACGAAGAAGCATGGTCTCTTCTTAGCTAATAAAAGCCTTATTCATCTCTTCTTTCGACTCATCATCTCTTCTTCGACTCACCACCTTTTATGAAGTAATTGATAAGCGTATCACTCGGGGAGCGCTAATTAAAGGGCACTTACACTGAACTATAAAGGCCAGCCATTTTGCTGCAATGACTTTTCTGCAACGGATTTCTGGACAGAGACCAAATAAGAGACCTTACTGATTTGGCCCAACATAGGAGAGGTATTTTTGGCTTCTGGCCAGAGCTTGGAAATTTGCCTCATTGTGATTTCATTGTTTGCAAGTATATTATGGGGGCTGCATGGGGTTCCAACCCTCAGTTCCAGCATTATGTGCGAAGGGCTCGCAGACGCTGTGTGAGAGGGGCAGCCATGCCTAGACGCAGAGGGGGCATCAGGCGTCGGCAACATAGGCCTTACCCACTCAGGGAATACCGCCAGCAGGTGTCCTATCTCACCATGACTGCCGCGCAGTGTGTTAAGAGGCTGCGTTTCAGAAGGGAGGTGGTTGCAGAGATCTGCCAGCTGCTTCACAGAGATCTGCGTCCACAGCTGATGTGCAGGACGTCTCTGTCGGTGGAAGTGAAGGTCACGGTGGCTCTGAACTTTTATGCAAGCGGCTCCTTCCAAGCCGCTGCTGGGGACATAGCTAACATCTCCCAGTTCGCCATGCATCGCTGCATCCGGCAGGTCACCGATGCCCTTTTCACAAGGAGACACCAATTCATCTCCTTCCCCATGACTCTAGAGAGGCAGGAGCAGCGTGCAGTCGGATTTGCGAGGATCGCCGACTTCCCCATGGTGCAGGGCGCCATTGACTGCACGCATGTGGCTTTGCGGGCACCTATCGACAATGCCGAGGATTACCGCAACCGGAAGGGCTACCATTCCCTCAATGTACAGCTGGTGTGTGACCACAGGCAGCGCATCCTAGCTGTCAATGCCCGCTTTCCAGGCAGCAGCCACGATGCATTTATCCTGCGCCAGACTACTGTGGCTGACATGTTCCAGGCACAGCCTCCCCCAAGAGGATGGCTTATCGGGGACAAAGGCTATCCTTTGTGTACATGGCTCATGACCCCGCTCCGCGCGCCCAGGACCCCTGCTGAGGAGGCATACAACGAAAGCCATCAAGCCACAAGGAACATCATAGAGCAAACGATTGGCGTACTCAAGCAACGGTTCCGCTGCCTGGATCGCTCCGGCGGATCTCTGCAGTATTCGCCGGATAGAGTCTCCCAGTTCGTCGTCGTTTGCTGCATGCTGCACAACCTGGCTATCCGCAGGACTCAGGCACTGCCACCTCATGTTGGACCACCACCTCAGGTGGACGAGCAGGAGGACCATGAGGAGGAGGAGGAGGAGGAGGAGGAGTACCAGCCCAGGAGGGAGCCACAAGGTCCAAGGGCCGTCCGTCGGCGGCTTATTGAACGACACTTCTAGGCCCCCTGTCAGGGAATGGCTTGTGGCAATGAAGGCACATGAATGCAGCCGCTCCGCAAGCCCTCAGCCGGTTAACGCAACAACCACTTGAAACATCACACATGGACAAGCTGAATAAAGAAAAAGCTTTATTGAACAAACTCAGGGCCCTTCCCACATGAAACCCAAAAACAGACAACACCCCAAAAAACAGTCAAAAACATATCTCACTCCCACAACCTGGGGAGGAATAACAAAACTTGTCCATCCAAATGGCCTTCATCCTCGGCCTTACCAAAAGAACCCCCACCATAGACAACACAACCACCCCCATATAAAAAAACATTTGCCAACACACTCTACTTTGTGTGCTGAGAGGGCGAGTCCTTGTCCAGGCTTTTCCGACCCCTGGCCGACCTGCTGCTCTGCCTCAACCTGGGCTCTGTGGGTGCTGCAAGGCTGGGGGAAGGCTCCTGAGGGGCACATTGCGTGACGGCAGATGCCCTTGGGGGTCGGCCTAGACGAGCTCTGGCCCTCGAGGGGCCGGCTGCTGACTGCTGCAGCTGTGGCTGGGCAGCATCAGTCCCTCCAGCAGCTCGTCGCAGCTTCGCTGGGGGAGTAGCAGTGGCGGCTGCAGCAATGGGGGCAAGCTGGCTGATGTCAGGCGCTCGCTGCTCGCCTGAGACACTGGCACTCGGCCGGGCTGGCACTGCAGCAAGCGCAGCAATCTGGTGAAGGCCAGACCGCTGTGTTGCTGCAGCGCGGCAGGTGCCCTGGCGATGCCTGCCTGACACAGCGAGTGTGGCAGCAGTGAGTGCCCGTACTGCCCTGGTCTGTGCCCGCATCAGACCAGCCAGTGACTGCACGGCACCACTGATCAACTGTCCACTCGCTGCCTGTGCTGCCCTGAATTCGTCCCGACTCGCGTCCTGTGCTGCCCTGAATTCGGCCCGACTCGCGTCCTGTGCTGCCCTCAATTCGGCCCGACTTGCGTGCTGTGATGCCCCGAATTCGGCCCGACTCGTGTCCTGTGATGCCCCGAATTGTTCGAGACCCCTGGCCTGTGCTGCTGCGAGTTGTTCGAAACCCCTGGCCTGTGAGGCCCCGAAATCGGACACACTATGAGCCAGGGACTCAATGGCCTCAGGCAACCGTGCCACAACCCCCATGAACTCGGTGTGCCGACGATCCGAGTCCGTGGACATTTGATCAAGGAGGCGCACCTCCTGGGCGAGGACCGTCTCCGGACTGGAGGCCGGACTCTCCCTCTGGGGAGAAGGCAGCTGAGCTGCCCGACCCTTCCCGCGTGGCTGCACGCCACTGGGCCCAGCAACTACACTCCCCTGCAACACTTCCCCCCTCTGGGGAGAAGGCAGCCGTGCTGCCCGACCCTTCCCGTGTGGCTGGACGCCACTGGCCACAGGAGCTACACCCCCCTGCAACACTTCCCCCTGGCTCTCCTCCAGGGAAGACGTGTCCCCTCCATTGCCATCCCCTGGCGCGGATGAGGGTTCCCCCGATGGGCCGCCTTCCTCTTGCTCCTCGTCGTCCTCCTCTTCCGAGGGACTGACACTCGCAGCTTCAGGGACCTCCTCCTCACCAGCTGAAAGCAGGAAGGCACAAGAGTAGCTTTAGAGTGAGGACAGGGCGTCAGCGAGGGAGGCATGAGTGGTGGCATTCTGCGCATTGATCGGACAGTGGCAAAGGATGTAGATCTGAAGCGCAAGGGGAACGAGAGAGGTCCAAAAGGTCATGTCCTTACCATTGGGGCCCAGCACAGGGTCGGCATCTCCAATTGCAACGGGGCCAATCACCCGGGCACCCATGAGTCGACCCACGCGCTCCTCCAGGTCACTGAGCTGCTGGAACTGGGCACGGCCTCCCCCGGTGACAGTCCGGCTCTTCAGATTCTGGGCCAGCTTGGCCTGCAAGAGAAAGGACGGCTTCTAAGTACAGTGTGGTGCCCTGTTGTTGTGTGCACTGCCTCCCATGGTCGAATAGCTTGGCCAGTGTGGTGCCCTGTTGTTGTGTGCACTGCCTCCCATGGTCGAATAGCTTGGCCAGTGTGTAAAGTGCAGAAAGTGCAATTGATGTTCATGCCAATGCCATAGCTGCTGGATGAGGGCTGGCCATTAGGCCTTTGAGGTCCCTTTGCCCATAATGTGAGGTGCACATGCAAGGATGAGGAGGACACTGGAAAGGGTACTCACCCTGACAATCCGAGTGAGGTCGTTAAACTTTTTCCGGCATTGGACAACAGTCCGGGGGACATCGCAGGTGGCTGTGACCCTCTGGGCGTTATCCCTCCAGGCTCTCCTGTACACCCTGTTGGGAGGCTTCTTGCCACTGTCCAGGAACAAGATATGGCTTCTCTTCTCCAAAGCCCTAACCAGCACCTTTAAATCATGGCCAGAGAAGCGCTGCGCTCGCTCACGGGCCCTCTGCATCCTTCCTGGCGCTATTTCTCTCCAGCAGCAGTGTTTAGGCCTAGCTGGAGGGCTGCAGTATCCAGGGCGTGGCAGCAGACCAAGTCGACCCTTCCCCCTTTAAGAGCTGGCCGGCGCCAGGGTGTCTGCTGTCAATCAAAACATGACCGCACCTGCGCTGCACCCGGCCTCGGCGGTATCAGTCTGCACTGCCGGCTTAGCGCCTAAGGATAGCCGTGCATCGCCAGTTTTAGCGCTCGAGCAAACTCCTTGGCCAAAGCTACTGAATTTCGGCGAACTGCCCTCCACTTTCCAGCGGGCGCAAACTTTAGCGGCCGCCCGACTTTACCGCCCCAAAAGTGGCTATACTGAATTTCTAGGCCCTTGAGTCCATGAATGGGCCAGCAAAATCAATATGCACCCGTTGCCATGGAGAGGAGGGCCACTCCCATGGGGGTAGAGGGGCATGTGGTGGTGCATTTTGGACCTTCTGGCATCCTGAACAGCTCTTGGTTAGGTCCTCGATTTGTTGATCGATCCCCGGCCACCACACATAAGCCCTAGCAAGGCTTTTCATTTTCACCCCTCCCAGATGACCTTCATGAAGCTCATTTAGCACTCTCTGCCTTAACTTGGGTGGAAACACCACTCTGGATCCACACATCACTGTCCCCTGGCATACTGACAGCTGTTCTCTTCTGGATGAGAATGCTGGCAATAGTGAGTCGCCATGTGTTGGCGATCCCCTCACCGTCAAATCATATACGCGAGACAGCGTCGAATCATTGCGGGCCTCCTTCTCTATATCCGCGTTAGTTACTGGCAATCGTTCAATTATTGACGAATAAGATATCTCGATAGGGTCCACTGCTGGTGCTTCCTCCACCGTAGGCAGTGGCAGGCGCGATAGCCCATCAGCGTTTCCATGCTGTTTCGTGCCTTTATATTCTATTTCATATTGGTTCGCCCCTAGAAAAAGGGACCATCTTTGTAACCGTTGTGCAGTCATCACCGGAACGCCCTTCTTTGGATTAAAGATGGAGACAAGTGGTTGGTGGTCAGTCAGCAAGGTGAACTTCTGCCCATGCAGATAGTGGTTGAATTTTTTTACTCCCCATACTAGGCTGAGGGCCTCCCTGTCAATCTGGGCGTAGTTGCGCTCGGCTGAGGTTAGTGACCGAGACGCAAAGGCTACTGGCCTCTCCAACCTGTCTGGGAATTTGTGCGACAGCACCGCTCCAATACCATAGGGTGATGCATCACATGCCAAATGAATTGGTAGTGCTGGGTTGAAATGGGCCAACACCTCTTTTGACGTGATCAATTCTTTGAACTTCTGGAAAGCTCATTTACGTTCGTCATTCTACTTCCATGGTACCCCTGTTTGCAGTAGGGTGTTCAGTGGGTGTAATACTGCAGACAAATTTGGTAAGAACTTATGGTAGTAGTTCACCAGCCCGAGGAACGACCTCAGTTGTGACACATTTTCCGGTGCTGGAGCCTTGACTACTGCCTCAATCTTTTCAGGGGACTTATGTAACCCCTCTTCATCGATAACGTGGCCACAATACGAGATCTGCTTCTGGAAAAACTCGCACTTGTGGCGATTAGCTCGTAGCCCATATTCCTTTAATCTAGTGAGCACCTTCTCCAGGTTGGCGAGGTGATCACTGTCATTTTCGCCCGTGACCAGGATGTCGTCCAAATAACACTGGGTCCCTGGAATCCCTTGCAGGACTTGATCCATCGCCCTTTGCCAAATAGCCGGAGCCGTTGCTACCCCGAACACCAGCCGGTTGTATTGGTAGAGACCTTTATGAGTGTTGATCGTGAGGTATTGTTTCGAGGCTTCTTCTACCTCCATTTGCAAGTACGCCTGGGCTAGATCAATTTTGGTGAAGCGTTTACCTCCAGATAGCGAGGCGAAAATATCCTCAATCCGTGGAAGCGGATATTGTACCATGTGAAGGACTGGGTTCACTGTCACCTTAAAATCCCCACAGATGCGGACCTTCTTTGGTTCCCCAGGCGTATTACTCAATGACCTCTTCATTACAGGAACGATGGGTGTAGCCCACTCGCTCCAGTCTACTTTGGACAGTACTCCTGAACGTTCCAACCCTTCCAGCTCTGCTTCGACGGCTGGTCGGATCGCATAAGGCACTGGTCTGGCCTTAAGAAACTTTGGGCTTGCATTTTCCTCTATTTTAATCGTTGCTGTTATGCCTTTTAGTGTTCTGAGTCCCTCCTGGAACACTTCTTTTGCATCAGTTAGCATTTTTGACAGTCGACCAGGTGTGACGTCGTCATCCTTTTTGGCCTCAACCTTCAGTGCCTGTATGGAATGCCAATCTAATTGTATCTTCTGGATCCATTCACGTCCTAGTAGTGGTGGTCCTCCATCTGGCAATACATATAGGTCCATTTTAGGTATTTCCTGGCCTTTGTATATCACTTTCACCCTTATTTTTCCTTTGGGGTAGAATTTTTGCCCCGTGTACATCTTCAAGACAATCTCTGTAGCTTTCAAGGGTATATGTGAAGATAGCCACTTGTAGTCCCTTTGGTTTATGACTGTTAGGGCTGATCCTGTGTCCAATTCCATTTTCACTTGGACTCCGTCTATCTTGAGTGTAACCCAGATAGTCTGGTGATCCTCCATTTTGGTTACCTTATGTAGTTTCAGACAACCCAGCTCCTTGCTTCCGGAGTCTCTATCACTTTTCTGTTCATCTGAACTACTGTCCATCACCTTATGTGCCTTTTTGTACTTCTCCTGTGGAGATTTCTTGCTGTTGGTTTTCTTCCCAGACCTGCAGACTCTTGCTATGTGTCCTGCTTTTCCACACTGTCTGCACACTTGATCCTTGAACCAACAATCCTTCTGGTCGTGTGTTGTTCTGCCGCCGCGATAACACTTCCCTGTTCCATATGACATTTCGTTGGTGCCATATTCTTGCGGTCTCCATTGTATCTCTGCAGCGCCCCTTGCGGCTGCTTTGTGTGATACTGCCATGCTGAAAGCCTTGTCCAGCGTAAGATCCTTTTCTGATAGAAGCCATTTCTGGGTTCCTTCACTTTGAAGCCCACACACAAACTTGTCCCTTAACGTATCTGCTAGTCCCACTCCAAATTGGCAGTGTTTCGATAGCTTGCGCAGTTCCGTTAAGTACTCAGCATTACTTTCGTCTTTATGCTGGTTCCTTTTGTGGAACTTAAATCTTTCTGCTATCAGCAGCGGTGTGGGGTTTAAATGGTCCTGTAGGATTTCTACTATGCTTTCGAAATTCTTATCCACAGACTTCTCTGGGGTTATTAGGTTTCGCAGTAAGCCATAAGCTTTTGCACCCATGGAATTTAACAAAACCAGTGCTTTCTTAGCATCTGGCACTTCATTCGCCCTGCAGTACACCTCAATGCGTTCCACATATGTCGCCCAATCTTCGACTTAATTGTCGAACGTAGAGATACTGCCACTCTTCGGCATCCCTGGGTGTGATTTAACTGTCAAAAATGGCATCTCCCGCACTCTCCCTTCTTCTCCGCTGGCACAAAATGGCATCTCCCGCGCTTTCCTTTCTTCCCGCGCTCGCCCTTCTTCTCCGCTGCGGCTTCTAAAAATGGCGTCTCCCGCGCTCTTCCTTCTTCTCCATGGCTCAATGGCGTCTCCCGCGCTCTCCCTTCTTCTCCCCGCGGACACTGTTCAGCCCTTGAGCCCTGGCTGTGCTCTGCGCGTTTTTTCTGTGCGCCTCTCCCGTTTCCGCCGCTCGGTCCTGAACCTGGCTGCTGCTTTACCCTCTCTCTCTCTGTTTTGTTTTTCCTCGACGCCAGTCGGTTTTCAACCCCCAGCTGTGCCCTGTGCGCTTCACCCTCTCTCTTACCCCGTCGACGCTGCTCGGCTTTTTCTCTGCCGTCAGTCGGCTCCAGCCGCCGCTGTCCGGGAAGGGTCTGCGCTGTACCTGTTGTCAGTCTGTTGCTGATCGTCGTGGCTGGGGAACCAAGCCCGGCTCTCAACAGCCTCCCCTGCGATGTTCACTCGCTGCCGGACAACTGGCCGGTTGCTCGTGGTCAACGCCCGTGCTTCTGGCCTCGACTTTCTTCCACCGCCCTCCCGGAGCGAATCCTCGAAGGGAAATGCAGAGTTGCAGGTAGATTTGAATCGACACTCGTCGCCACTGTTAGATCCGTGATTCTGAGAGTATGATGTTTTCCAATAACTACACGGATGCTGTAACTTAACAATCAACAGGTGTTTACTGGAGTAGGGTAGTCTCAAGACTCGGGGTACAGAGGCATGCTCAAGGCTTATATACAGGTGTGGTCACTGCCGGTACTACAGTATACAGGAGCTGTAAAAGTAGTTCTCTCTTAAAGGTACATACACTACAATGGGGATGTGGTGACAGGCACATCAGGATGAAGGTGAGTGTGGCATTGCACTCACCTTTCCTGACCTCATGAGATCACTGAATCTCTTTTTGCACTAGATCTGCTGAAAAATCAGCAGGGGCAGACAGGAGATCCAGATCATATAAGGGTGCACAAGCATTTTGTCTTTGTGGGGCCACATACGTGTGCATCATGGAACATGGAACCTGTAGTGGCTGACACGTGATCCTGCTTTTGGAATCCTAGGCAGATAAGCAGTAGGCTAAACTTTCATTCCATACTGCTACAGGTAGACTACCCTTTATCCGGACTTCCGAAAACCAAAACCCTCTAAAAACCGAAGGTTTTTTCGTTCAGCGTAAGTCGTGCGTACGAACGAAAAAACCTTCGGTTTTTAGAGGGTTCCGGAAGTTCGGATAAAGGGTAAGTCGTGCGCACGACCCCCCGCCGACCCCCCCGCGGACCCCGCCGGCCCCGACAACCGCCGACCCCGCCAGCCCCGACAACCGCCGACCCCCCCGCGGACCCCGCCGGCCCCGACAACCGCCGACCCCGCCAGCCCCGACAACCGCCGACCCCCCCGTGGACCCCGCCGGCCCCGACAACCGCCGACCCCGCGGCGTACCCCGCCGGCCCCGACCTCCGCCGACCCCGACTGACTTACGCTGAGCGTCAGCGTAAGTCGTGCGCACGACCCCCCGCCGACCCCCCCGCGGACCCCCGCCGACCCCCCCCCCCCCCGCGGACCCCCGCCGACCCACCTTCCGAAATCCGAAATTCTCCTTTATCCGAAACTCGGCTGGTCCCGAGGTTTTCGGATAAAGGATAGTCTACCTGTATTACCTAAGCTGAGGAGTGCTTAAGCATAAGGCACAAGAGAAACTAAGAAGTAGAAGTTCATGAGTTACAAGAGCCATTTTAAAGCAGTTTAAGAATAGTACATGAGCATCATCTGACAAGCACTGTAACACCACATAGACTACAATATCATATGCAGTCATCCATGACAAATGTTAATTGTTGCATAAAATTAAATAATTTGGAATATATGTTGTCTGTCAATATTTAACATGCTGTAAAGGAACCATTGTTTGTATAAAAGTACCCTGGGTAATTTTTTTTGGCCCAATTAATCATGTAAAAAACTAGCAGTTCCATTAGTGTAAATATGTACAGGATACTTTGATGGTGCACCATTTGCAAAGGACTTCCAGACTGCTGAGGTTTGTACTTGTAGTGCCAGTTGATGAGCCCATGCTGGAATGATTAAAACCATGTTGCTATGTTAACGTCGAGCAGTCCTGTGTAGAACCACTTTGACATTTTGCTTGTGCTTTGTAAGTAGCTAAACTTCCTTCACTAGCTCCGGTTGAGGAATTCCACACGTATCTATGCGGATCAGCCCATAGCAAGTAATTGACAAGCTGGAGGTTTTTTTTAAAAACGAATTTCCTTTAACACTTCTAAGCATGGGATGAAAAATGTCCACATTCCTTAACAATGAACAATCCATCAGCAACAAACGCAAGGGTTTTCCTCACCAGTTTATTTATATCTACTTCTCTATTAATAAAATTATATTAGTTTTTCTACCAATAGTTTCAAGAAACAGGCACATGAGTGCATTGACAAATAATTATTTAACTTAAAGGTGGATTGTAGGATACTGAAATAGCAGCATCTTACACAGCATTACATAAAAATTACAACACAGAAACAGGCCAATTGGCTCAAACAGCCCATGTTGGTGTTTATCTTCCATACAAGAAGTAGTCCTAATCACATGTGCCGACCTTGTTTCCTTATCCCTTTATTCCCCCTTTCCTTCAATCAACTATCTAACCTCTTCTTCAAGGTTGACACGATGTCTGCTTCCACCATTAACTGCATTAGTACATTCTACAGTCTCACAACCCTCTGTAAAAAAGTTTCTCCTGCCCTCGGTTGTAAATCTCTTACGTTTAACCTTATATCGATGTCCCCTCGTTCTAGACCCCTCAACCACTGGAAATGATCTGTTTCTATCCGCTCTGTGCCATCCCTTCATAATTTTAAACACCTCTAATAAATCACCCCACAATTTCTTCTGTTCTAAAGAAAACAGCCCCATTTATTTATACATGCTTTATTTTTTAATACTTAATTCTGATCATGCCAACAAACACAAACTCCTCCAAGATGCTCTGTCCTTTGCTGTATTGTTTTTTTTTACATAGAAGTACGTAGAAATTACAACATGGACACAGGTTGCTCAGTCCAACCAGACCGTGTTGCTGTTTATCCTCCACGAGCAGTAGTCCTAATTCCAAGGAGGTGCTTCTTTCTCCTTATATTGTTTCTGTTTGTTGTTCATCATAATACTAATTTTTTAATTTAGCTCTCAGGCTTCTACTCAGATAGATTTATTCTTCCCTTCAACACATGTCAAACAAATCTGGAAATTATTGCCAGTGATAATATCATATGAACACTAAATAAATTTGTATCAATTTCCTTTCCCTGCTATTTTAACAGGGGTTTGATACAAGCAGGGAAGCATTTGTGCAATAACATCATTCAAGGTAATTTCCAGTCTATAGTTTATTTTCATTATTCCCAGATCTTCACTTATTAACAGTACCACCAATCCCTAATCTCTTCTAAGCTAATCATATGAAATTCTTGTCCATCCTTAGCTTAAAGCATGTCTCGATCATATATCTTTATCCCCCACAGAACCTACAAGCTCAATAACTTGTTTGTGATATAAATGCTGAACTTTACCAATACTATGCTGCTCAGAAAGGGAGGAAAAAGAATGGGAGAGCAATAGTGGTAGGGGATTCTATCGTAAGGGGAACAGATAGGCGTTTCTGTGGCCGCAAACGTGACTCCAGGATGGTTTGTTGCCTCCCTGGGGCCAGGGTCATGGATGTCACTGAGCGGCTACAGGGCATTCTTAAGGGGGAGGGTGAGCAGGCAGAGGTCGTGGTCCACATTGGGACCAACGACATAGGTAGGAAGGGGGATGAGGTCCTGCATCAAGAATTTAGGGAGCTAGGTAGCAGATTAAAAAACAGGACCTCAAAGGTGGTAATCTCTGGATTACTCCCAGTGCCACGTGCTAGTGAGTATAGGAATAGGAGGATAGAACAGATGAATGCGTGGCTAAAGAGTTGGTGCAGGAGGGAGGGTTTTAGTTTCCTGGATCACTGGGCCTGCTTCTGGGAAAGGTGGGACTTGTACAAGTCGGACGGGTTGCACCTGAACCAGAGCGGGACAAATATCCTTGCGGGGAGGTTTGCTAGCACTGTTGGGGGGGGTTTAAACTAACTTGGCAGGGGGATGGGATACAGAGGGGAGCTGAAATAGGGGGTGATGTGCTGCCAATTATAGAGAAAAAAACAAGTCAGCTTGGTAGACAGGGCAAATATACAAGGGCAAGGCTGGATGGCATCTATTTTAATGCAAGGAGTCTTGCAAATAAGGTGGATGAACTGAAGGTGTTGATAAACACATGGGAGTATGATATTGTTGCTATCACGGAGACATGGTTGTGGGAGGGGCAAGACTGGCAGCTCAATATTCTGGGGTACAGAATCTTCAGGCGAGACAGAGGGGGAGGTATAAGAGGAGGGGGTGTCGCAATATTAATTAAGGAGTCAATTACTGCAGCAGGGAGGGATGACATATTAGCAGGTTCCTCTAATGAGGCCATATGGGTGGAGCTTAAAAACAAAAAGGGGGCAAGCACTTTGCTGGGAGTGTACTATAGGCCTCCAAACAGTCAGGGGGAGATAGAGGAACAGATATGTAGGCAAACCTCAGAGAAATGTGCAAATAATAGGGTAATAATAATGGGGGATTTCAACTTCCCCAATATTAACTGGGATAGTCAGAGTGTGAAAGGCACAGAGGGTGTAGAATTCTTAAAGTGCATCCAGGAGAGCTTTTTGAGCCAGCATGTAGAAGGTCCTACAAGAGAGGGGGCGGTACTGGACCTAATTCTAGGGAATGTGGCCGGCCAAGTGGAAGAAGTGCTAGTAGGTGAGCACTTTGGTGACAGCGACCATAATATGGTGAGATTTAAGATGGTCATGGAAAAGGACAGGGATGGGCCGGAAATAAAGGTTCTAAATTGGGGGCAGGCCGATTTTAATAGGATAAGGCAGGATCTGGCCAAAATGGACTGGGATCAGCTACTTGTAGGAAAATCCGCATCGGAGCAATGGGAGGCTTTCAGAAGGGAGATTGAGATCATACAATGGCAACATGTTCCCGTAAAGGTCAAGGGTGGTTCCAAAAACCACAGGGAACCTTGGATGTCAGGGGATATACGAGAATGGATTAGAAAAAAAAGGAGGGCTTTTGGCAGATACAAAAGGCTAAAGACGGAGGAAGCCCTAGAGGAGTACAAAAAGTGCAGGGGGATACTTAAAAAAGAAATTAGGAGATCAAGGAGGGGCCATGAAATAACACTGGCGAGCAAAATAAAGGAAAATCCTAAGATGTTTTATAAGTATATTAAGGGTAAGAGGATAACTAGGGAAAAAATAGGGCCCATTAGGGACAAAAGTGGCAATCTGTGTGTGGAGCCGGAAGATGTAGGAGGGGTTCTAAATGAATTTTTTGCATCTGTTTTCACTATGGAGAGGGACGATGTAGACATAGAAATAGGGCGGGGGGACTGCGATATGCTCGAACATATTAACATCGAGAGGGAGGAGGTATTGGCGGTTTTAGCAGGCCTAAAAATGGATAAATCCCCAGGCCCGGACGAAATGTATCCCAGGCTGCTGTGTGAGGCAAAGGAAGAGATTGCGGGGGCTCTAACACATATATTCAGAACCTCTCTTGCCACAGGGGATGTGCCAGAGGACTGGAGAACCACTAATGTAGTACCATTATTCAAGAAGGGGAGTAGGGAACAACCGGGGAACTACAGGCCAGTGAGCCTAACATCAGTGGTAGGAAAATTATTGGAAAAAATTCTGAGGGACAAAATTAGTCTCCACTTGGAGAGGCAAGGATTAATCAGGGATAGTCAACATGGCTTTGTCAAGGGAAGATCATGTCTGACTAATTTGATTGAATTTTTTGAGGGGGTGACTAGGTGTGTGGATGAGGGTAATGCAGTGGATGTGGTATACATGGATTTCAGTAAGGCCTTCGATAAAGTCCCGCACAGGAGACTGGTCAAGAAGGTAAGAGCCCATGGAATCCAGGGTGCCTTGGCACATTGGATACAAAACTGGCTTAGTGGCAGAAGGTAGAGGGTGATGGTCGAAGGTTGTTTTTGTGACTGGAAGCCTGTGGCCAGTTGGGTACCACAGGGATCGGTGCTGGGTCCGTTGCTGTTTGTGGTCTACATTAATGACTTGGATATGAATGTAAAAGGTATGATCAGTAAGTTCGCGGATGATACAAAAATTGGTAGGGTGGTAAATAGCGAGGAGGGTAGCCTCAGTCTGCAGGACGATATAGATGGGTTGGTCAGATGGGCGGAACAGTGGCAAATGGAATTTAACCCGGAAAAGTGCGAGGTGATGCACTTTGGGGGGACAAACAAGGCAAGGGAATACACAATGAATGGTAAGACCCTAGGCAAGACGGAGGGTCAGAGGGATCTGGGTGTGCAAGTGCACAGATCCCTGAAGGCGGCGGAACAGGTGGATAAGGTGGTAAAAAAGGCATATGGGATACTTGCCTTCATTTGCCGAGGCATAGAATATAAGAGCAAGGAGGTTATGATGGAGCTGTATAAAACACTGGTTAGGCCACAGCTGGAATACTGTGTGCAGTTCTGGTCGCCACACTACAGGAAGGATGTGATAGCTTTGGAGAGGGTGCAGAGGAGATTCACCAGGATGTTACCAGGGCTGGAGCGCTTCAGCTATGAAGAAAGACTGGGCAGATTGGGTTTGTTTTCCTTGGAGCAGAGGAGGCTGAGGGGGGACATGATTGAGGTGTACAAAATTATGAGGGGCATAGATAGGATGGACACTAAGGAGCTTTTGCCCTTAGTAGAAGGGTCAATAACTAGGGGGCATAGATTCAAGGTAAAGGGCGGGAGGTTTAGAGGGGATTTGAGAAAGAACTTTTTCACCCAGAGGGTGGTTGGAGTCTGGAACTCACTGCCTGAAAGGGTTGTGGAGGCTGGAACCCTCACAACATTCAAGAAGCATTTGGATGAGCACTTGAAATGCCATAGCATACAAGGCTACGGACCAAATGCTGGAATATGGGATTAGATTAGACAGGGCTTGATGGCCGGCGCGGACACGATGGGCCGAAGGGCCTCTATCCGTGCTGTATAACTCTATGACTCTATCCATGCTATCAGGTTTGGCCTTATTCATTTTACATAACATCTCACTCCCTCATCCTAACAATTTATTCTATAAATATATTTTTGCATTTCTCCTGTCCCCTAGTTTCTAGTTTAAGTATAATATACTCCAATGGGAGTAAATTGGATTTACTGTCCCTATGTATATGTAACTTGAGGCCATCTCTTCTAAAATGCCTAGGATTGAAATTGGAGCTTGTTGCGCCTGGTTTACGGGTGAAAAACAGGCACAATGAGGGCCAATTTCAGGGAACAACAACCTGCACCCCAAAGACAACTGGCCCGATAATGGGTTGGGCCATTGTTTAGGCGCTACTACCAGCTGCCTAAAACAGACACCGGGGACGGGAAATTAGACCCGTTTGCAGTGGCCGTTAAGGCCGGTTTGGAAGAAAAATGGTGGCCGCCTCGCTTCCGCCCACTTCCGGTGCAGAACGTGACGGCCACCATTTTGGGCAGGTTGGCAGCACTGCTGTTGCCTGTGCTAGCTCCAGATATTTAGATAAGGCAGATCGTGACGTCAATGAGTATGCAATGCTGATTTGACACACGACCTGCCATTTTGGACGTTGCCACTCCTTTTAACGCCCTCTCCAAATCCTGGGTTCAGCAACAGAAAGGACCCCCCACCGGCGTTATTTAAAGGGATCATCAACAACTTGTAGCTGACTTGCTTTTTGATTTCTATTGGCTCTGTGTAAGTTTGTGCAACTGTTTGGAGCTTTCTATAGTTATTTAAAGTTGCTGAGGTGACAGGGAGTGTTGCTGCAAGTGGAGAACGCCTTGCTTCTCATTTAAAGGGTTCAGGTCAAACCACATGCTCCCAGTCATGGGGACTCTATTGTAGTCCCCCTCATGCTCGAGTTTGACAGGGAGATGGAATGGAGGCAGTGAAGAAGAGGACAAGATGCTCGCAGAGGAAGGAGGAGGAGGGGCAAGAGGGCTCTCATCAGGAGGCCATACCCAGCTAGGGTCTTCCGAGAGCACTTCTCCTACTTGCACTTAAACAAGGGGCAGTGTATTAGGAGGCTCCGCTTCACCAAGGAGGTGGTCACTGAACTCTGCCACCTCCTGGAACCAGAACTGCAGCCTCAGAGCGGAGTGATGACAGCCCTGCCAGTGGCCCTCTAGGTCACTGGGCCCTTAATACTTTTGCCACCGGATCCTTCCAGTCTGGAGCAGGAGACATAGCTAACATCTCCCAATTCACCGTCCATCGCTGCATCCAAGAGGTCACAGAGAAGGGACTTTATTGTCTTCTCTCTGAACAGAGAGAAGCAGAAGGAGCGCGCATGTGGCTTTACCAGGATATCGGGCTTCCCCATGGTGCAGGGCACAATCAACTGCACACACGTGCACCTCATACCAATCCTGAGATGTTCCGTAACCACAAAGGCTACCACTTTCATAATGTGCAGTTTGTGTGTGACCACGCTCAGCGCATCATGATGGTGAATGCCCGCTATCCTGTGCCAGCAATCTTCCAGCCACCACGTCAAACCGGAGGGTGGCTGCTCAGAGACAAGGACTACCGGCTCTGCACCTGGCTGATGATTCCCCTGGCACCCCCATCACAGCACTCATATAATGAGAGCCATATTGCCATGAGGAACCTCATCGAACAGAGCAGCGGAGTGCTCAACAACAGTTCTGCTGCCTTGACCACTCGGGAGGAGCCCTCCAGTATTCAATGTCAGCCATGGCTCAGTGGGAAGCACTCTTGCCTCTGAGTCAGAAGGTTGTTGGTTCAGAGTCCCAATCCAGGGACCTGAGCACAAAAATCTAGGCTGACACTCCAGGGGAGTGCTGCACTGTCAGAGGTGCTGTCTTTCAGATGAGACATTAAACTGTGGCCCTGTCTGCTCTCTCAGGTGGATGTGAATGATCCTGTGGCACTATTTCAATAGAAGAACAGGGGGATTATCCCTGGTGTCCTGGCCAATATTTATCTCTCAGTCAACATGACAAAAACAGCTTATTTGGTCATTATCACATTGTTGTTTGTGGGAGCTTGCTGTGTGCAAATTGGCTGCTGCATTTCCTACAGTGACTACACTCCAAAAGTGCTTTAAGATGTCTGGTGATTGTGAAAAGCGCTATATAAATGCAAGTTTTTTTTTTCTTTTTACTTGTTGGAGCGGGTGTCCCATTTCCCAGTAACCTGCTACATGCTCTACAACTTGAGGGTGCAGCCCATACCACCATGGGTTCTGGGACCATGTCGAGAGGAGGAGGAGAAGGAGCAGGAAAAGGAGGAAGATGGAAGAAGAAGAAGAAGAAGAAGCAGAGGAGGAAGAAGAGGAGGAGGAGGAGGAAGGGAGGAGGCAGGCAGCAGGTCCCCGTTCCAGACGAGCTGTCCGTGAATGCCTCCTCAAATTCCGCTTCCAGTGAAGGAAACCCCAGATCCCTGTTACTCACCACTGGGGGAGCACTTTGCAGGAGCACTAGAGTAGGAAAAGGAACACGAAAAACAGACACTAAGGGAATGCACAAGGGTGATTCGTGCATTCATACATTCCCTTAGTGTCTGTCTTTCATGTTCCTTTTCCTACTCTAGTGCTCCTACAAAGTGCTGCCCCAGTGGTGAGTAACAGGGATTTGGAGTTTCCTTCACTGGAACTGGAGGGTGATGAGGTGCTCATGGTGGAAGGCTGCTGACCTTCATTGGAGGAGACTGCAGATGGCCTTGCAGGATAACCTCGAGCAACTCTAGGCGTAGAAGGCCCAGCTGTAGACTGCACCACCTCGGCATGGGCAGCAGTCTGGGCTGGCTGGATGACCAGCAGCAGCAAGGGTACTGGTGGAGTGCAGTAGTGGGAGTAGGAATGCTGTCATTCTGAGAGAGGACAGCAGGTTCTTGCTCCACGGAGCCACTGCCACTCCTCTAGGGCGGCTCCTCAGCATTTCTAGCCATCTGTTGGAGGACAGATTGCTGGACTGCTGTGAAACACTGCAAGCCCCTTTTCACACTCATAAACCCAGCCATGATGGCAGCAGTCTGAGCTTCCACTGTAGCACAGAGATGTTGAGTTGCTGCAATGGAAGCTGCGATATTGCCCAACACACCCAGCATCATGGCTGGGTTCACAAGGTCTCTCATGGAGTTGCCCATCATTTCCATCCTGGAAATCATGGGCTCCAAGCTCCGTGCAAAGCCCTGTGCAATGTTGGAACCAGACTCCTCCATGCTCCTTGACACTGACAAGAGGCTCTCTGGCAGGTTTGCCATTGCACCAAGCATTTCTGTGTACATGCCCATTACCCTTCTTCTGAAGGCCGCCCCATTGAGGTCATCATCTGAGTCCTGTGCAGCAGAACTCGTGTACGTACTTGTACGATAGCAAAATACTGCAGATGTTGGAAATCCGAAATAACAACAGAAAATGATGGAAAAACTCAGCAGGTCAGGCAACATCCGTGGAGAGAAATTTGAGTTGATGTTTCGGGTCGAACCCTTCTTCAAAACTGGAAAGAAAAGAAAATAGATCGAAGGCAGGGCTGCGATCGGACAAAAGAAGTGAAAGAAACAGAAGAAGTAAAAGAGACAATAAAAGGTATTCAAAGCTAGACGAGATGGTAATAGGCTGAGATTAGGTGTGAAGTGTAATGGCAGGGCAAGAGATAGCTGCCAGGTGTGAGAGAGAAACAAAAGGAAAGGGGGGAGGGAAAGGAGTGGAAAAATTACAAGAAAAAATGTAATAGGGGCCGAGGTTATGATCTGAAATTGTTGAACTCGATATTGAGTCCGGAAGGCTGCAGAGTGCCTAATCGGAAGATGAGGTGCTGTTCCTCGAGTTTACGTTGAGCTTCCGTGGAACAATACAAGAGGCCAAGGATGGTGAGGTCCGAGTGGGAATGGAGCGTTGAATTAAAATGACAGGCGACCGGAAGCTCGGGGTCACCCTTACGGACTGAAAGGAGGTGTTCCGTAAAGCGGTCACCCAATCTGCGTTTGGTCTCCCCAATGTAGAGGAGACCGCATCGTGATCAGCGAATACAGTATACTAGATTGCGAGAAGTACAAGTAAATCGCTGTTTCACCTGGAAGGGGTGTTTGGGGCCCTGGACAGTGGGAAGGGGGGAGGTATAGGGGCAGGTGTTACAACTCCTCCGCTTGCACAGGAAGGTGCCAGGCGAAGGGGAAGGGCTGTTTGGGGTGATAGAGGAGTGGACTAGGGTGTCTCGGAGGGAGCAGTCCCTACGGAATGCTGAAAGGGGAGGGGAGGGGAAGATACGTTTGGTGGTGGGATCACTTTGGAGGTAACGGAAATGCCGGAGGATGATCCGTTGAATGTGGAGGCTGGTGGGGTGAAAGGTGAGGACAAGGAGAACCCTATCGTGGTTCCGGGAGGGAGGGGCAGGGGTGGACGTACTTCCCCTCTGGGGAGCTGGCACCCGAGCTACCCTTTCCCCCTGGCCTTGCTGCAGCCCGCTCGTGCCCGGTGACTCACCACGTGCAGATCCTGCCTCTATACTACCCTCTAAAGTTCGCGCAGTGCCATTTTCTGAGCTGGTGCCTGCGAGTGTCAGATGCAGTGATGGTGCCTCTTCTTCTTCACTCTCCTCTTCTACAATGTCGAAGACTGGCTGTGCTGGTGGGTCTTGAGTATCTGAAAGGATAAAGGCACAAGGGTTGGATTGTGGTGAGGTGAGCGGGGGAAAAGCAAGATATCCATGCTTACACCACCAGCAGCTTGTAAGTGACAAGAGATTGTGGAATGAGGGGGAAGTGGGATGTGAGAAGAAGGAATAGGTATGAGCATACCGTCATCAGTAGCAATGCTTTCAACTTCGCTGCTTGCCACGGACTCAGTGATGTTCCCTCCAATGATCTCCAGCTCTGCCAGGTTCTGCAGTTGGGCTTCCCCTCCACACTCTCAGCAGTTATGAACCACTTTTGTGTGCAAGAGAAAGGGAAGTGTGTCAGTGAGTTTGGTGCAATGTGTTTGGGTGATGTGCCTGCCATGGTTGAAAAGCTGGCAGTGTGTGCAAGGTGTGAGTTGTGGGTGTGTCTTACTGCTGTGTTAAGTGTGTGAGGGTGAGGTGAAGCTATGATTGTGAGATATGAGTGGTAATTGGTAGAGATTGTTGATAGGATAGTGATGGGGTTGTGGTGCATTGAACTGTGTGTAAGGCTAGTGGTGCAGATGGTGGGATATGGCATTTGAAGATGCATTCATTCACCTTGATCACTCGTGTGAGGTCATTAAACTTCTTGTGGCACTTGGTTCAGGTCCCGGGGACAACACTCGTCACATTGACGGCTTCTGCTATCTCCTCACACAGCCTCTGCTGTTCTGCCTTGAAGCCCTCCTGCCCTACTGCTGGTAGAGGACCTGATGGCATCTTTGAACCCCAGGTCCAAGGGCTCCAGTGCCACATCGGAAAATCCCCTCGCCGTCTCTCTTGGCTGTTGGGCCATGGTTTTTTCCACACTGACAATGAGGTGCTTCTGCAACAAAGCACCTCCCCTTTAAGTAGTGCAGAAAGCCTAGGCCAAACTTTATTGGCCAGTAGACTGCACCCGATATTGGGCCCCCTGTTCAGCACTAAACCAATCAGCAGCACGTTTAGTGCTGAGATCAGCACTGCAATCATTATAATGAGCAAGCAGACGAAATTTGCATGAAAATGGGTTGCTCCTCCTGGCTCCACACCCCACCTAGGGTGCTCCAGGCCCACGATCGGGCCCTCTCTTGTTCTCCTTCCCCCTCTGCCCCAGGATTTACCTAAGGGTCGCTGTCGATGAGGCATACGGCCTGGAATTGGATACAGCAGTCAGGTGAGCTCCCCCTGGAGGCACAATAGATGCCGGCAGTTTGTCCAAATTAAGCAAATAAGGCCCAAGGCCGAATTTCAGGCAAGCCTTAGGCTTCCTGGTTGGGGTGAACACTCCATGCGCACTTTCGGTTATATGCCCGAAAACAAGCAAAAACCAATTTCTACCTCACTCTTACAAAGGCAAAATACTGCGAATGCTGGAAATCTGAAATATAAACAGAAAATACTGGAAATACTCAGCAGGTCAGGCAGCATCAGTAGAGAGAGAAATAGAGTTAATATTTCAGGAACCGATGAAAGGTCACTGATCTGAAATACTAACTCTGTTTCTCTCTCCACAGATGGTGCCTGACCTGCTGAGTATTTACAACATTTTCTGTTTATATTTCTACCTCACTCTGCCTTCTATAAAACATACCCTGAATCTAAGCATGAACTATCTAATCCATATGAACTGATTTGCACACACCAACTGTCAGGTCATGTTGTTATAAGCTACTGTGATAAATTGCTATGGCTATTTCCATCAGAATAGGTCCAAACTTCCTTCTTCTGTTCCTTTTGATGTACTCACAAATGCATGCATGCATGCAATCTGACATACCTCATGTAATATAAATACTGACAGTTAATTGAACTAATGACAGATTTATATTCACTTACCCTACCTTGATATCACTAATTCCGGCTCTGAATGGGAGCTCAGGATGCGAGTTTTTTTTATTTATTCCTCTTCCCCCACCCCCAAGCAAAACAAACCCCTATCAACCAAGGTTTTTTCACTTCTCTCCTAAAACCCATTTTTAGCTGTCAGCAAAAATAAGATGAGTGGCAATAATGACAGAACAGGCTGTTACTGCTTTTGCTTACAGGTTTAGGCACATCTATTTTTCCTTCAGCAAGATGTACCTCTATACGCATTAGCAACACGTAAACTTCATTAAATTTCACAATGTAAAATATGTTATGATAATGTTATTGCTAATTTTACAATAAAAGTGAACCTTTCTGTTATTAGCAAGACTGTGAATAAGGCTGATCATTACAGTAGAATGAACTTGTTTGAAGTATAGCTCAGTTGTTATACAGCATGTCCCGTAGCATCAACAACCTCCATAGTATTGCTTTAGAACACGCAAAATGAATGGCTGCTGTGAGATTGCTTGTCATTTGAGTCTATGGCTGTTGCTTGTATTTTGATATCGCCGGCTACCCTGGAGCAGTGAATTAAATGACATTAGGTCACAGACCATGATTCACTGAAGCACCCTGGACACAATGTGCTTTCACTAAAGGCTAAAGAGTAGCTGCTAGTCAGGACACAATAAGTAAGCATCTTATACAGGCATTCAAAGAGGAATGGTAACTAAGCCAAAGCACAGAGTAAGCACAAAGAATTATTTCAAGGACAACGTGTACAAATACTTCCATAATACCGACGATGATTTCAGTTTACGACAGACTCCAATATGTAGCAAACATGGCTGTGTACAAATGTATGTCCTTTTACTGTGTGAATACTGTGACAGGGTCTGTGTGGTTAGGTGAGCAGAACAGCTTCATTGGAAGTAGTAGGAAAGTCAATAAATGGTCAGCCTGATTTTGTCCAACAGCTATTTTAGATGATCTGTCAGACGCCAGATTGTGTCTCAAGACACATGTGATACATTTAGTAAAATGACCTGATAATAGCTTTTACTGTTAAACGTCTGCATCCCATTATCTCTTACCTACCTCCTCCTAAAACACTGCTGCAGGATTTAGCATTTCTCTTTGTAACTCAGGAAAGATTTATTTGACAAACTATGTGTTACATATATATAATATATATATATGAAAACAGATTGCTGTAACATGGATTTTAGTATCATGCATTGCTTTATTACTTTCAAGCATTTTGCACATTTTGCATTCAGATTTGTTTATTACTTAACAACAAAACAACAACTTGCATTTTATATAGTGCCTTTAATGTAGAAAAACGTCTCAAAGCTCTTCATGGGAGCATAATCAAAATATAGACACTGCGCCAAAGTAAGAGATATAAGGAGGGGTGACCAAAAGCTTTGATAAAGAGGTAGGTTTTATGGAGAATGAAGGATGAGAGGGAAAGGGAGGTAGGGAGGAGTTCAGGGAGGGAATTCCAGAGGATCGGGCCTAGGCAGCTGAAGGCGCAGCTTTCAATGGTGACTTGAAGGGAGGGGCTGCACAAGAAGTCAAAGCCAGAGGAAAGGACAATTCGGAGGGATGAGTGTGGTGGGTGGAGGGGGTGGGGTGAGGGAGGAGGGTTGTAGGGCTTGAGGAAGTTACAAAGATGAGTTGGGGCAAGGCCATAAAGGGGTTTAAAGTTCTTACCTTATGGGTTTCCTTTTTACTCAGTAGGATGCGATGCCAGAGGACTGGAGGATTGCAAATGTTACACCACTGTTCAAAAAAAGGGAGAGGAATAAACCTGCCAATCACAGGTCAGTCAGTTAGAGACAATAATCTGAGACAAAATTAATTACATTTGGAAAAATATGGGTTAAGAAGTGACAGTCAGCATGCATTTGTTAAAGGCAAATCATGTTTGACTAACTTGATTGTGTTCTTTGATGAAGTAACGAAGAGGGCTGATGAGGGTAGTGCGGTTGATGTTGTGTATATGGACTTTCAAAAGGTGTTTGATAAAGTACCACATAATAGACTTGTTAGCAAAATTGAAACCCATGGGATTAAAGGGACAGTGGCAGCGTGGATATGAAATTGGCTAAGAGACAGAAAGCAGAGGGTAGTAGTGAATGGTTGTTTTTCAGACGAGGGGGAAGTATACAGTGGTGTCCCCCAGGGATCAATTTTCGGACCACTGCTCTGTTTGATATATATTAATGACCAGGACTTGGGCTTACAGGGCATAATTTCAATGTTTGCGGATGACACCAAACTCAGAAATGTAGGAAACAATGAGGAGGATAGTAACAGACTTCAGGAGCGCATAGACAGACTGGTAAACTGGACAGACACATGGCAGATTCAATGTAACACAGAGGAGTGTGAATGATGCATTTTGGTAGGAAGAATGAGGAGATGCAGTATAAATTAAATGGTACAATTTTAAAAGGGGTGCAGGAACAGAGAGACCTGGGGGTGTACATACACAAATCTTTGAAGGTGGCAGGACAAGTTGAGAAGGCTGTTAAAAAGCATACGGGATCCTTGGCTTTATAAATAGAGGCATAGGGCTGCATTTTCATTGAGGAGTTGGGTTGGAGGCGGGACTACAACTTACGAGGTTGTAGTCCCGCCTCCATCAAGTTCTAGCCAACCCACGCGATTTTGACTTGATTGACCTTGTTGAGCCCACCCAGCAGGCTCAGCAGGCCAATTAAGGGCCACCCGGCAACAGGTGATGTCACAGATTGAAATTTCATCTTCAAGACCT
This sequence comes from Somniosus microcephalus, assembly GCF_052327205.1. Lineage (NCBI taxonomy): Eukaryota > Metazoa > Chordata > Chondrichthyes > Squaliformes > Somniosidae > Somniosus > Somniosus microcephalus. The sequence goes on along the minus strand of NC_140990.1, from coordinate 272,475,209 downwards.
TTTGACAGATGAAATATCAACGTTTCACAGCTGTTTGAAGCTGTCAAACACTGACAATCTGTACTCCAAGTAAATTCCTTCCTGTCAGAATGATTTAGAGATCTCCCCGGAACAGAAAGCTGAATGCTGCAATTTTTGACAGCTCGCGGCCATTCTGCTTTCTGTGCCGGTGAGATGAGGGACTCCCGAGACCTGAAGGAAGGAAAGCTGTAAAATTAAGTAAAGGTATGTAAAACTTCTTTAAACACTTTACACACACCAAACACACTTACCTTTGCACTCATGCACCCATCACTCACCTGAACACCGGACATCTCGACCCCTCCAAACCCTTCATCCCGATGGTCCGCCTCCTCTAACTTGGCGTGGTTTGGAGCTGTCGGGAATCCCACACTTCAACCTTAAAAATAGGGATTAGGCTAAAAACTGCCTGTTAACTACCTATTAACAGGCAGTTAATTGGCACTAATCCCCTTCCCGCCTCAGGGAGGTGGGTCCCAGTGCAGGGTGGGTACCAGCCTCCTTTGAAACTGGCATGGAGGCGGGTTGGGGGCGGGATGGTGTCGGGACCCCCGATTTCAGGAAAATAACCCCCACACGCCTCCAATCCCGCCTCCACGGCCCAATGAAAATCCTGCCCATAGACTACAAAAGCAAGGAAGTTATACTAAACCGTTATAAATCACTGGTTAAGCCCCAGCTGGAGTATTGTGTCTGATTCTGGGCACCACACTTTAGGAAGAATGTCAAGGCCTTAGAGAGGATATGGAGGAGATTTACTAGAATAGTACCAGGGATGTTGGACTTTAGTTATGTGAGAGACTGGAGAAGCTGGGGTTGTTCTCCTTAGAGCAGAGAAGGTTAAGGGGAGATTCAACAGAGGTGTTCAAATCATGAAGAGTTTTGACAAAGTAAATCGGGAGAAACTGTTTCCAGTGGCAGAAGGGTCGGTAACTAGAGGACACAGATTTAAGGAAATTGACAAAAGAACCAGAGGGGAGATGAGGAGAAATTGTTTTACACAATTGTTCTGGAACGCACTGCCTGAAAGGGTGGTGGAAGCAGATCCAATAATACGGTGGCATAGTGGTTAGCACTGTTGCCTCACAGTGCCAGGGACCCGGGTTCAAATCCGGCCTCGGACGACTGTCTGTGTGGAGTTTGCACATTCTCCCCGTGTTTGCGTGGGTTTACTCCGGGTGCTCCGGTTTCCTCCCACAGTCCAAAGATGTGCGGGTTAGGTTGATTGGCTATGATAAATTGACCCTTAGTGTTAGGGGGATTAAATACGTGGGGTTACGGGGATAGGCTGGGATATGCAAGGAGTCTTGCAAATAAGGTGGATGAACTGAAGTTGTTGTTGAACACATGGGAGTACGATATTGTTGCTATCACGGAGACATGGTTGAGGGAGAGTCAGGACTGGCAGCTAAATATTCCGGGGTATAGAATCTTCAGGCGAGACAGAGGGGGGTGTAAAAGGGGAGGGGGTGTTGCAATATTAATTAAGGAGTCTATTACTGCTGTAAGGAGGGATGATATATTAGCGGGTTCCTCTAATGAGGCCATATGGGTAGAACTTAAAAACAAAAAGGGGTCAAGCACCTTGCTGGGAGTGTACTATAGGCCCCCAAACAGTCAGGGGGAGATAGAGGAACAGATATGCAGGCAGATATCAGAAAAGTGTGAAAATAATAGGGTAGTAATAGTGGGGGATTTCAACTTCCCCAATATAAATTGGGATAGTCAGAGGGTGAAAGGCTTGGAGGGAGCAGAATTCTTAAACTGCATCCAGGAAAGCTTTTTGAGCCAACATGTAGAAAGTCCTACAAGAGAGGGGGCGGTACTGGACCTAATTCTAGGGAATGTAGCCGGGCAGGTGGTGGAAGTGTCTGTAGGAGAGCATTTTGGCGATAGTGACCACAATTCGGTGAGATTTAAGGTGGTCATGGAAAAAGACAAAGACGGCCCGGAAATCAGGGTTCTAAATTGGGGGAAGGCCGATTTTAATAAGATAAGACAGGATCTGGCAAAAGTGGACTGGGAGCAGCTACTTATAGGAAAATCCACATCAAAACAGTGGGAGGCTTTCAGAAGGGAAATAGAGAGAGTACAACACCAACATGTTCCTGTAAAGGTCAAGGGTGGGACCAACAAGCAAAGGGAACCTTGGATGACAAAGGATATACAAAAATGCATTAGGAAAAAAAGGGGGGCTTTTGGCAGTTACAAAAGACAAAAGACGGTGGAAGCCCTAGAGGAGTATAGGAGGTGCAGGGGCATACTTAAAAAGGAAATTAGGAGGGCGAGGAGGGGCCATGAAATAACACTGGCGAGCAAAATAAAGGAAAATCCTAAGATGTTTTATAAGTATATTAAGGGCAAGAGGATAACCAGGGAAAGGGTAGGGCCCATTAGGGACCAAAGTGGCAAGCTGTGTGTAGAGCCAGATGAAGTAGGTGGGGTTTTAAATGAATTTTTTGCCTCAGTGTTCACTATGGAGAAAGACGATGTAGATATAGAAGTCGGGCAAGGGGACTGTGACATACTTGAACATATTAGCATCGAGAGGGAGGAGGTACTAGCGGTTTTAGCAGGCCAAAAAGTGGATAAATCCCCAGGCCCGGACGAGATGTATCCCAGGCTGTTGTGTGAGGCAAAGGAGGAGATTGCAGGGGCTCTGACACAAATTTTCAGAACCTCTCTGGCCACAGGGGATGTTCCAGAGGACTGGAGAACAGCTAATGTAGTACCATTATTCAAGAAGGGTAGCAGGGATAAACCAGGGAATTACAGGCCAGTGAGCCTAACATCTGTGGTAGGGAAATTATTGGAAAAAATTCTGAGGGACAAAATTAGTCTCCACTTGGAGAGGCAAGGATTAATCGGGGATAGTCAGCATGGCTTTGTCAAGGGTAAATCATGTCTGACCAATCTGATTGAATTTTTCGAGGGGGTGACTAGGTGTGTGGATGAGGGAAATGCTGTGGATGTGGTTTACATGGACTTCAGTAAAGCTTTTGACAAGGTCCCGCATAGGAGACTGGTCAAGAAGGTAAGAGCCCATGGGATCCAGGGGGCCTTGGCGCGTTGGATCCTAAACTGGCTGAGTGGCAGGAGGCAGAGGGTGATGGTCGAAGGTTGCTTTTGTGACTGGAAGCCTGTGTCCAGTGGGGTACCTCAGGGATCGGTGCTGGGTCCCTTGCTGTTTGTGATCTACATTAATGATTTGGATGAGAATGTAAAGGGTATGATCAGTAAGTTCGCGGATGACACGAAAATTGGTGGGGTGGTAAATTGCGAGGAGGAAAGCCTCAGGCTGCAGGACAATATTAACGGGTTGGTCAGATGGGCGGAAAAGTGGCAAATGGAATTTAACCTGGAAAAGTGCGAGGTGATGCATTTTGGACGGACAAATAAGGCAAGGGAATACACAATGAGTGGTAGGACCCTAGGAAGTACAGAGGGTCAGAGGGACCTTGGTGTACATGTACATAATTCCCTGAAGGCAGCGGAACAGGTAGATAAGGTGGTTAAAAAGGCTTATGGGATACTTGCCTTCATTAGCAGAGGCATAGAGTATAAGAGCAGGGAGGTTATGATGGAGCTGTACAAAACGCTGGTGAGGCCACAGCTGGAGTACTGTGTGCAGTTCTGGTCGCCTCACTATAGGAAGGATGTGATTGCTTTGGAGAGGGTGCAGAGAAGATTCACCAGGATGTTACCTGGGATGGAGCGCCTCAGCTATGAAGAGAGACTGGACAGGCTGGGGTTGTTTTCCTTGGAGCAAAGAAGGCTGAGGGGGGACCTGATTGAGGTGTACAAAATGATGAGGGGCATAGATAGGGTAGATAAAGAGGAACTTTTCCCCTTAGTAGGGGGGTCAATAACAAGGGGGCACAGATTCAGGGTAAGGGGCAGGAGATTTAGGGGGGATTTGAGGAGGAACTTTTTCACCCAGAGGGTGGTTGGAAGCTGGAACTCACTGCCTGAAAGGGTGGTAGAGGCAGGAACCCTCACAACATTCAAGAAGCAGTTGGATGAGCACTTGAAATGCCATTGCATACAAGGCTATGGACCAAATGCTGGAAAATGGGATTAGACTGGACAGGGAGGGATGGGCGGCGCAGACACGATGGGCCGAAGGGCCTCTTTCTGTGCTGAAAAACTCTATGACTCTATGACTCTATGTGTTGGTGTAGGGGTTACGGGGATCAGGTGGGATATGTGTTGGTGCAGGCTTGATGGGCCGAAATGGCCTCTATCTGCGCTGTGGGGTTTCTGTGATTCTGTGAATAACTTTCAAAAGAGAACTGGATAAATACTTGAAGGGTCAAAATTTGCTGGGCTATGGGGAAAGGGCAGGGGAATGGGACTAATTGGATAGCTGTTTCAGAGCAGACACAGGCATGATGGGCTGAATGGCCTCCTTCTGTGCTGTATCATTCTATGATTGTGTGATTCTGTGAGGATAAGGGCTAATGAGGTTGTAGGTACACATGATAACAATATAAATTCACCATACAGTGCTGTCTAGGCATTTGTAACATTACAGTCCTCTATCAGAATTATTATAATTTTTGATAATTCATATGGAACTTTTGGCAAATTTTCAAAATCAGTACCCAACCAAAATTTTTCTGCTGCATAGCTTTAAGCAGATCTTTTTTAATGTGTAATATTTGTAGCCATTGCTTGCTAATTTGGAAGCTAAAATATTGGCTAAATTTCTGATTCAATACTAATTCAGCCAAGTTTAGAGGCACAACAATCAATAATGACATCAAATTATATTGTTCCTTAAGACTGACGTGCTGCATGCAGATTAAAAGGATGCGTTTGTAACAGTAATCTGTAATCATCAATATTTATTTATGAGGTTTGTTCTGATCGAATTTACTGACTGTCGAGGTAAAACGTACAGCTGTTGCTGCATCATTAGAAAATCAACAAGCCACAAACTCACTTTTATCAGGTAACAATGCATTTATTTTAATTTTGTAGTATTTGTTGAGCAAAAGTATTTTTAATTCTCAGCTTCAATACTAGAACAGCAAATGAAACGTTGAACACAGCTGAAAACTTGTTAGTTTAGGTTCAAGATGATGTCAATGTCACATTGAAATTATAGCAGCCTGAAAATGGCACCTTTGATAAACTACACTGCACAGAATTGGATGTTGCTGACAGTGCAGAATTCGAGAATTTTTCAGGTATGTCTTTGCAACAGCGTTCACATTTTTTTTGGAGCTGTTTTAAAGACAAGCCACAGTGAAACAACAGGGCCCCTGATATGGTTCAACAAACAGTGTCTGAAGGAAAGGCTGTTGATGCTTAGTTGTCTTGTACGAGAATGTTACATGTATCAAATAATCAATCAGGGGTATGACTCTAATAATGACATATGACTTTACCCCCCAGTGCTGTTTTTGTAGCTTCTCCCATTATTCTTATTCAGTCAAAAAACGAACCTTTACTCCGAGGCATGATGTTCAAGCTGGTTGTGAAAAGTTTTCTTTCTGTCAAAGCCTATTAGAAATATTTGAATGTCTCTGAGGAAACTACGAATCTCTAAATGTCAAGATCATAAATTACATCAAATGACTTATTAGCTATGTTTCCTCTGTCACTAGTATTTGTAGCAAACTAGAGAAACTACAATAATCTATTAGACTGCTGAATAGCTTTTTTCATTGTTTTTATGTTGCCCATTCTTTACCAAATTCAAATGGCTTTTTACTATATTGTTCCTTTGCATTGATGTTTCATAAATTTGCACTTTATTTTTTTTTTAACCACGGTGGGACCATTGCACTCAATTATTTAATTGCTGATGGTCCATGCTGGAATTTTGTATCGTATCTATTTAACCTGTTATTCTGGTAATAAAATTAGCAAATCAAAATTATGATTCTGTTAGGTACTAATAGGGCCAAGTAGTAGGCAGAAGTTTCAAATATTTCTGGATTTATGAATCTGTAGAAAATAAACTCCAGAAATCAAAATGCTGCACTATATGCTAACTTAAATATCAAGGCTTATGCACCTTAAATACAAGCCTAACAATCTGTAAGTGCTAAATCTTTTAACATAGCTTCTGGTCAATGAAATGACACATAATAGTCTAAGAATATCATGAATTCTAATAATACTTACATCAGTAGGAAGTAATGTCTCCATTGTAATTAAATGATGTATTTAGACCAGTGTATATAATGGTCCCTTGGTACTTTGGTGATATATTCTCATAGTCTCTTTTCTACAGTGTGATGTTGGAATGTAAAAACTGTAACACAGAGTCGTAAATGTGTATTATCTGTCTCAGAGTACACCAGGAGAGGCTATCCCCATGACAAGTAGCAATTACCTGCAATCACCCTGATCTGTAGTAATCCTTGATACATGCGTACTTCATTGTGAGTGATGAGGGCTAGTGTTTACAGAGACCAAGTCCAAAAGAGCTTTTCCAAGCAGAATTTAAACATGAAATGGGATTCAGTGGCTGATGATTCCTAGTTTATTCTTTCCGTATACTTTATAAAATTCTAAATAAGGTTGGGGCTAACTACAGATGGTGCTGGTGCAATCTGGTGTGTATTGAGTGAAGATCTAAGGCAGCAGAAATTCCCTGAGGAGACTCTGTAACGGAACCAAATGTCTATTGTCCAGCCTATACTTTAGATTAGATTTTTGGACTATATGCCTGCCTCTGTTTGTTTATTGCTTAGCAGCGAAGTGCTTCCATTAGCTTTTACCTGATTGAATATGGACTTTAAAGCTATGATGAATTAGGGACTTTTTGTGCAATATTATTGGAAATCTAATGATTGTACAGTGAAATTTTGATTAATAAGATCACATTTTATGGTATTTATAGCATTTTTGCCAATCTGTTTTTAAAACCCTCTACAATGAGTTAGAACATTACAATAGTAGCAGTGGATAGCTGTTCCAGAGTTTGAAAGTTTAATTCTTGTTTTGAATTACAACCATAATTTTTGGTAGGTCCGACTGGACAATATAATTGTTAGTTAAGACAATTATTAATAATATACTACAGCTAATATCATTTTTTAAAAATAATCCATAGTTTATTTTCTATAACAACTGATTAAGAAAGTCGGGTGCAGGTCTGCCTGTGGGATGCAGGCTATTTTAACTGACTGCTGGTGTTTTTACAGACCATCATTTGGAAGGCCTACTTTCTTTCTCTCTAGAAATGTATGGCAACAGCCAAAAATCACATAGATGGCAGTATTCTAAAAATATTGGTGTTGCCTGATTACACCACTAAATTTATCAAATGCAACATCAGAGCACATGATCATATGGTAGCATTTTATTTATAAACGGTTACCACAGTAACCACTGCCATTGTTAAATGAAGTAGTGGAAGCAAAAGGGACAATTGCAAACTATAATCAGTCAAGCTGCAATACATAATGGCAACAACTTATTGCCTTATTAAATTAAAAATTGTCCAGTGCTTTGGTAAGGAAGTTGTAAGTGTAAGTATAACATTTTAAACTTACATTGTCCTGTACTTCATCAATATTAAGCTTTTTTTTCGGATAGTTCAAGTCAGAGCATAACTTGAAGGTGAGATGAACACCTGACCAACTATAAGATGGTCAAGAAATTTACCAAGAGGAACTATACATCGGGTGATGGGATATTTTTAATGAAACATAGTTTAAAACATTTATTATGCTTGTAATAGGAAATGTGGATTTAACTTATAATATTGCTTTTGACTGATCCCCAAGAAATATCTTGATCTCATAATGCCTGTTGGAAAAGAACTATATGGTCAGGTAGGAATTTATCCAAAATTATATTGTGAATCATCCACTGTCAAATAGAGACAACAGAAATATTTCATTTTAGGTGAAGAGAAATTGATAGTCAGAAAGATAGGATGCAAGTAGAGTAGAAGTGGATGAGGATCAGAAATCTTTACAGGATGAAGATCTGAAAGACTGGAAGTCAATAAAGGAGCAAACACAGAAGCATTTGGGAACTAAGTCTGTAAGCGAGCCGAAGGAATGGTTAAATGAATCCAAGTGGAAGAAAGAAAGAAAGACTTACATTTATATAGCGCCTTTGATGACCACTGGATGTCCCAAGAGTTATTAGATCCTATAGGCTGTTAGCAGGATGTTAAAGCAGAGTGGACTGAAGTTAAGCAAAGTAGAAGTTCAGTGATCCAAAGAAAATTCATAATTCATAAAGCTGAAATTCCAAGATAAAGTGCCCATATTGGAACTGATAAAAAGAGATCCAGGTCTCAATTTAAGATCCCTAAAGAACTGGTGACTATGCAAATAAGGTAAGGAGTCTCCATGGAAAGTCCAGAACTGGGCTTGTTACCAGTGATGTCAAAGCTGGAAGTTGTAATGCGCAGGAAATTTTCTTGATTGAGAGAGGAAGTATTAAGGGGTTTAGCATCTTGGAAAGTAGATAAATTGCCAGGTCCAGATGAAATGTATTCCAGGCTGTTAAGAGAAGCAAGGGAGAAAACAGCAGAGGCTCTGACCATCATTTTTCAATTCTCTCTGGCTACTGGTGTGGTGCCGGAGGACTGGAGGACTGCTAATGTTGTACCATTGTTCAAAAAGAGAGAAAGGGAAAGACCGAGTAATTACAGGCCAATCAGCCTAACTTTGGTGGTGGGCAAATTGTTGGAAACAATTCTGAGTGACAGTATTAATCGTCATTTAGAAAGGCACAGATTAATCAAGGACAGTCAGCATGGATTTGTTAAGGGAAGGTCGTGTCTGACTAACTTGATTGAATTTTTTGAGGCGGTAACGAGGAGGGTTGATGAGGGTAGTCTGTTTGATGTAGTCTACATGGATTTTAGCAAGGCTTTTGACAAGGTCCCACATGGCAGACTGGTCAGAAAAGTAAAGGCCCATGGGATCCAAGGGAAAGTGGCAAGTTGGATCTAAAATTGGCTCAGTGGCAGGAAACAAAGGGTAATGGTCAACGGATGTTTTTATGACTGGAAAGCTGTTTCCAGTGGGGTTCCACAGGGCTCAGTACTAGGTCCCTTGCTTTTTGTGGTATACATCAATGATTTAGACTTCAAGGTAGGGGGCATGATTAAGAAGTTTGCAGATGATACAAAAATTGGCCGTGTGGTTGATCGTGAGGAAGAAAGCTGTAGACTGATATTAATGGACTGGTCATGTGGGCAGAAAAGTGGCAAATGGAATTCAATCCAGAGAAGTGTGAGGTAATGCATTTGGGGAGGGCTAACAAAGCAAGGGAATACACAATAAATGGTAGGATACTGAGAAGTGTAGAGGAACAGAGAGCATGTCCACAGATCCCTGAAGGTAGCAGGACAGGTAGATAAGGTGGTTAAAAAGTCATACGGGATACTTTCCTTTATTAGCTGAGGCATAGAATATAAGAGCAGGGAGGTTATGCTTAAACTGTACAGCTAGAGTACTGTGTAGAGTTCTGGTCATCACATTACAGGAAAGATGTGATTGTCCTAGAGAGGGTACAAAGGAGATTTACAAGGATGTTGCCAGGACTGGAGAATTTTAGCTATGAGGAAAGATTGGATAGGCTGGGGTTGTTTTCTTTGGAACAGAGGAGGCAGAGGAGAGACTTGATTGAGGTGTACAAAATTATGAGGGGCCTAGATAGAGTGGATAGGAAGGACCTATTTCCTCTAGCAGTGAGGCCAATAACCAGGTGGCATAGATTTAAAGTAATTGGTAGAAGGATTAGAGGGGAGTTGAGGAGAACTTTTTTCACCCAGAGGGTGGTGGGAGTCTGGAACTCACTGCCTGAAAGGGTGGTAGAGACAGAAACGCTCATCACATTTAAAAAGTACCTGGATATGCACTTGAAGGCTACGGACCAAGAGCTGGAGAGTGGGATTAGGCTTGATAGCTCTTTTTTGCCAACACAGACACATGGGTCGAATGGCCTCCTTCTGTGCCGTAAACTGCTATGATTCTATGATTCTATGAAATTCAGCTTGTACTAAGATCCAAAGAGTGATTGCAAAACAATGACAATGGCTTATACAGACAAGATTGCCTGAATCATTGGGGAAAGAATGAAAAAAAAGGCAGAAGAAATTCTCTTGTGGCATATCATCTCGAAATTATCTCAATAGCAAGCTTAATTGTAAATGCAGCATGTCATAAACCTTTGTCTATGATTAGGACATTAAACTATGTAACATTAGAGAACGAAAAGACACTTTCTCTCATAGATTCTCATTTTTGGCAAAGAACATCTGCCCCAGAGTTGGTATATTCAGTATCTAAAAACAATAAAATTCAGAATGCCCCTTTAGAATCTGAACACATGCATAATATGGGAAATGATGTGCTCTTTCATTACCCCAGGGAGCAATAGAAAGAGGCAAAGAATTTTGAAGAACACCAGGATAGCCTAATTGTTATCATAAATCTTTCTTTTCTATATTTCATAAACAGTAGCGTCTTGGAAAAAGCACCCCAAACTTCTTTAGAGACATCTGTCTCTAGAAACAGAAAAGATGCTGTGTTGTTTCTGGAGGCAATTGATGTTAAAGATAATCATTTAATCCCTCCTGTGGAATAAAGGAGCAAATAAGTGGGCTACTAAGTCCTACCACCTTCAGATGTGGCAGAGAGGGTTTCACATCAATCCAGAATCTACTTTCCTTTCTGTATTGAAATATTCAATCTTGTGCTTGCAGTTAGAATCCAAAAGTTCCTTGAATTGCAACCTGTGTTAAAGCTAACATGCTTTGCAATGATTTGCAGGACAGTAGCGGATAGTTGCTTACATTATCAGGTCCTGAGATTTCAAATGTTGAAGTTCTTATAACAATTCATTAACATCTGTGCAAGTTCAAGGATAGACATGGTTCTACCCAGAGACTAAACACTGTCTTTAAGAGTGTTTGCACACAAACCGAGAGAGGACATTCCTCTGTGGTGTTTTGGGTTGCTTTTCTAGATTTTTTATGTTGCTAAACAGACCTAAAGTTCTTTGAGGGAAATGGATGGGAGGATGGTAGGATGGAAGGGGAGGGAAAGAAAGAAACAGGTTAAGGGTGAGGTGGCCTCTGTGCTTTCACTACCTGAACTTGGTGGAGCTCGTGGTTGGAGGTTTATGGGTGAAGTGAGTAATAACAAGCAAAGGAAGAGTAAGGTACAGGGGTTGAATGTGTAGTTCAAAGGAAAAGAGGTCTGCATACACTTCTTGTCTACAAAATGTTAATTCCTGTTGTTACATTTCATTGCACTTTTGTGCCAGCTTTTTCCATTATAAATTGCCATGTTCTCATTTATAATAAAAAGTGCCTATGCAAACTTGTCACACTGTATTACATCCTCCCACCAGTGGTGGTGTTGTAGCACATCAGTTTTGTATCTCC